>NC_035109.1:346174877-347410659 GCF_002204515.2 Aedes aegypti | reverse complement strand
CTGCTTTTTCAGCGGTCGTTGCGGCTCTCTGCATCATTCTTCCTAGCCGCACCGGAGTTGTACGCAGGTCGGGCAATCGTCGAGTTTCACCAGTAAGCTGGGCGGCGCACCCATTGTTCGCGGTTTACCTTCCTCTTGCATGGTTGCATCGCACGCTCGTACTAATGCCGCTGTCAAACTTCATTTCGCAGTAGCGTGTTGACATATGCGCTCCAGTCTCAACGCCTCAACAAACACTCCTTGTCAAAACTGCGAACGTTTTCCACCCTCTTTCGAAGGATCGCACGTGCTTCCAACTTCCGTCCGCTACCAATATTGTACCGAAGCGCCTTGGTGGTCACTGTGCGTATACTCCTCACTCACTCGCCGTTCAAACTTTCCTGACAGCCAGGGCTACAGAAAGTTATCTGTCAATAATTGACTCTCGACCATCCCCGACGGTATGTGCTGGTGGTACCATCGTTTGGCAACATCGACGTTTAGCCTTGCCTAATGGCCTCCAGTAGACTGCTCCTCTTTGAGTTGGTGAAGCGGGACTGCCCTTCTATGGCCACGCGTTGAAATCGCCGCGCTATGACGACTGGTCTGCGGTCTGTTTGAGCTCTCAGTCAGGCTTGTCGGCATCTCGTTGAAATGGTCAATAGACCCTCGCGGGGTGCGTTAGCAGCTACAGAAAAGACTCCGTTAATTTTGGCTATAACAGCCTTCATCTGGCACGATGTACCATTCCTTGAAAGGATATCTTCCACCGTCCATATCGCACTCATTTGCGTGTCTGCTATCCAGTTCCCATCGGCCGGCCGGGACACGGGTTTATGGCTTCCGAGATGGATAGCCACGATCGCCTTGTACTTCCGCACAGATATGCCTAGCAAGTGTTGTGCTGTGTCACAGTGGGGTTGAGGTTAATTTTTGAATTCCTCCACTGTGGGTTTTGGTCAGCAGTTCGCCTTCCATGAGGCCGGCATCGCAGGCCTCAAGTGTAACGTGGTTTTGTTATTAATCCGTTAGCGCAGATCATGGCACTGTTGGAGGCTTCGGGGCAGGCTTGCGCTTGTGGCCATCTTCTTCCCGCACCTTGCTGCATAAATTACCTCTGTCGGCCCCTTGCAGAATTCTAGCCAGATGGCCGGTACTTCGTGGCATTCTTATAGGCATGCTTCCGGTTTCTGAGAGCGCCTCAGTGGACATACCGACCAGCCTACTTTAATCTTCTCCGATTTTAAGATGCCTTGAACAGGCCGCTTCAATCTGGAAGGCCTAATGATGTACTATGTTAGCATTCCGGATGGCCCTTCCTTTATGGGATCTGCATTCTGCACTTCTCCTAGCATGCACTGCTCTTTCATGCGCAATCCTTACATCGGTCGTCGCTAGAGATGCGTCCAAGTTTTTTGCATTCAAGGACTGCCTTCGGACACACGGTCTCACTTCTACCGTATTATACCCATGGCTTTCTCGGCGAGTCTTTTAGGAAGAGCTGCTGGCCATCGGGTCTCGGTTTTTAGCTCCAGATCAATTATCTTCCGGTGCGGGTGCGCCTGGACTTTTTCCCGCCGTCTGCCACCCAGCTGTTCGAGCTCCGGGTTTTGCTCCGCATTTTGCACGGAGAACCTTTGTACGAGTCTCGGCTGTGCTTGACTATAAGCGCCTCACTTCTCTTCCGGCCTTTGAAGAGGCTTTGTTTTTCGGACCGTGCTCTTTTGGTGTTTCGTCTTCCGATTTTTTTTGCCTTGACTATTTCCATGGGGTATCGTTGCCTCCTGGTGGTTGCTCTGCGTTCGCTGGCGACCTGACTCGTTTGACGCGGGTGTCCTTTGTTGTTTCTTTGGAACACCGGTTTCTATGCATCTCCTTGGTGATTGCTTCTTGGCCTTCTTCGGTGTGAAGGGGCCACGCTCTCGTCTCTGGGATTTGTCCCTCTTATGCGTTGGTTTCCTCGCAAAAGTAATTGCATCGCCGTTGTTGAATCGGCACTTGCCTTATTTCTAAGGCAGTTTTGGCGCCGGACAACTCCTTTCTCAGTCGATTCCACTTTCTGTGCAACGGCCGCCCATTCCTTGACAGCTAGTCAAGGGTTCTTAGGATCTTCAAAACACAAAGTCTTGATGTCTTTGTGCCATTACTTCTTTTATCGACTGAACTCGTGCAATTCGTCATCAGTTTTCTTGTGCTGCTACAACTTTCGGTAGCTTTGGCACCTTTCGCACTTGCATGACCTGATGCCTTGTTTGCTGCTGCTGAAGCTGTTTGCTGCTGCTCTCGGGGGGGGGGGGGGGGGTGGCTGCTGCTGCTGCTGGTTTGAAGCTGTCGCGGTACTGCTGCTCCTCTGATTTGCGCTGCTGTTTGCCCGTAGCTGCGATGGTGGTGACGTACTAAGCACTTTAGCGAAAGGGGTTCGCCGCGCCTTCTTCGATCTCAATATACTCTCTCTTTCTTCAGGCGTCCCCCTTTCTGGGCGTAATCATTTCCCGCCGTTACGTAGTCGCCTTTTCATTGATTCCATTGGTTATCTGCAAGCAGGAGCCAGTAAGGGTTGACACCCCGATCCTTATGAGAATTCGTGTTCAGGAGCCGGATCGGGCGTTAGATCGGGGGTTAGGTCATCCGAGCCTAGTACTTCATCACTTAAGATGGACGGGATCCGAACGCGTATCCAGAGCCTTGCCAAGGTTTTTACCGGGACGGGGCATCGCACATTAGCCTACTCGCCTGTTTTTCAAGTGGATCACACCATCTTACTCCCCGCGGGTTGTCTTTGGGTGGGCCGGGGAATAGAATAACACGACTGTACAGCTTCTGTGTTATGCCAATGTGGTGTGTTAATCGTCAGTCGGTTCGTACCTGATCTTGTTCGCTCTACGTCTTCGGCGTTCTCGTGACGCAGTTATAGCCACTGATCAGGATTTTTACTCGCGCGCGCATCTACCGTGATAGATGCCGCCGTTGGTCGCGCTCTCGACTCAGTAGGTGACGCGAGCTTAAGATGACTCGTTTAGTGATGCGCGGAACGCGGTACCAGGTACGACATTGTCGGGTGACGAAAATATGCGTCACTTGCAGTTAGCTTCTGTGCGGGTGAAGTGGTGTGGTAGGTGTAGGAGAATTACCCATCAAGGCCGCACTGTATGACCCGCGATCACAGTTCTCAAGGGGTCTCTCGACCTGCTTGTGAAGCCATCACGCGAACCGCTGCGTCAGCTGTGCGCCAGACGCCATACGTGCGCACCGTCTTACCGGCTATGATCCACTCGTCGAGGAGAGGAGTCACCAAGGAAGGTGAGCTCTTCGTCCAGTATGATTCGTCGGGATGATAGTAGTTCCAGTGAGATTTCGCTTTGTGAGAGCTTCGTAAGGCGGTCGAGTCCTCGCGCTGCAGGTCGTGTAGCTTGTGGTGCCATCCGCAAGTGTCGTTACTCTAGCTGATGTCGAGGACGCAACAGTGCCCATGGTTGCATACCAGCCTGTAAGTTACGCACCTTAGTGGCTTCGGAGTGTCATTCCTAAGTGCTCGGGTGCGAACTTTTCGTTCAAACGACATTCATCATTGGGCTACTGTGTGGAGTGGTTCGTACGCTTGTTGGTTGCTTGTGTGTTGAGAAGTCGAAGTTGGGTTTTCTCAGTCTGTGAGCTTGGAGTTGATAGACGGTGGGTTAACATATTGTTATGTCCGTTAAAATGATGTGCGTCCCAGGAGCGGTCCAATGTGAAACCGGAAGTCATCCGCTATGGACGGACGGGCTATTATCCTTCGCAGGGCGACCGTGTGTTGTCCGCCATATCGGGCCGACTTTCCTTGAACCCAATGTGTGTGTGTGTAGTGGTGCGTATAAGATTTTTCTTTTTTTCCTTTTTTACTCTTTCCATGCGGAACTAGGAGTCTTAGGAATCCTATCGGTATGGACTGGCACTGACTCAAGAATCAAAAATTATTATGGTTCACGAAGGGACTCGCTGCATGGTGCTCCATGTGTATAATATTATTTGCTGCAGCAACTTAATGATGGAGCGAAGGCTGGATCGATGGTGTGAGTCGACACAGTATTTCAGTGCTCGTTCCGCTTCCTCTTCTCATCTGAAGATAGATACACTCTGCGCCATAGGTGTTTGATGTTATGCCGCAGAGATGACCCAACTCGAACTGTATTTACACACCTGTCCGGTATGTAGATAGCTTACGTGAGGGTGTGTTTAACCGTTAGAGAGATCTGTTTTTTACGCTGAGTCAGGGACGCTCTTAATACTTTCGTTATCCTACATGCTGTCTAGCGCGTTGGTCCTAGTGGCCACTCTGAGCACTCCGTGTCCGCTCTTCTGAGAGCTCTATGTTGGCCTGCACTAGAATAACAGGCCAGCTTGTTTCGGAGGCACAGTTATTTCTCTTCTATACTCGCTAGTTATATTATAGCATGAAAGCAGGAGAGTATATATATATAATTATTAAATCACTACGGACAATAAAGTGCTCCCCGCTGCGTTCGAGGCTCTATCGATTTGGTATATGAGACTTACATGGCCCTCGTCTGTGCCTCATGCCTTCTCCTGAGTCACCAGTTCTCGGGTCTTTTTTCCAGCGCTCTTTATGTTTCTCCTATGCTTTATAGTTTTGTAAGAAGGGGAGTAAAAGCAGCTTTTCTGGCCCGATTTGGCGGACCTCTTTAGAGACTTGTTTCGCAATTATGATGAGATATCTCTACAATCTCTGTCAGCTATTCTTGATGTCCGATGTTCTACTGATTGGCGCTGCAGATTATGATTGTATCACCTGCGTCCTTGCATCAATCTGCAGAGCGAGATACTCACAAGCGATTACAGATTGGAACCTTCTCTCTTTTACATATTGTGTCGAGCCTGGTAGAGATAGACCGTGTGTCAGAGATAAATGTAACCATTAATGAATATTCCAGAGAAATTTAGTTTTTCCGGATGCATTCGATCGTATTGGACAAACTTTCTTCCATGGTTCACTGTAGGCGCCTCGACTTACCACATTACCGCGTCTCGGACGCACTCTTACTTCTCGACCTAGTTCTGTCACCGAACGGGTGGACCTAGTCTAACACCGCTTACAGAAGGAATTTCCCGGCGGGGAATATAATTCCTCAATGGAGAAAACCAGAATTCTTCTTTTTCTATCGTATTCGAGCCGACGTTCAAGAGGTGACGAAGTCAGTCCTCATGCTCGATCCGGTGGAAGCCCTTAAGTGTTCAGAGCTCTTTTTCATTAGGCCGCTCAGAGGGTTACACTGGTTGTCTACCCAGACGACTCCTCAGGAACCGTGCGCTTACTATGACACGTTACTCAAACTATGGCTAGCATCCCATGCGTGAGATACACCTAGCTACACCGAACGAGTGGAAGAATGATCCCCGCTCTTGGCGATGGTAAGTTCTTACCGCGTAGACCAGATTCTTCTTTGCTGCTGCTGCTACTTGTGCTCATCTTTTATATTCTTTATGTTATCGGGACTTCACAGAACTGTTTGACAGATCCCGCGATATTCAGGGTTGCCGGCGAGTCTAGATCGCATAGTGCGGATTCAGGGCCGCAATAGGGACTAATATACTTCCGGATAGCTTCGACTTGGGTTGCTCATACGACCCATGGTGGGATCCGGGCTACAGTCGCGCTATTTGTACTGCAGCTACGTTCCCTCGTACGCGCTGTTAGATCATGATAAGCCTTTAGCTCCTCGACGGAGACAGATATCCCCCGGCCAAAGGAATATTCTCCCGGAAACCCAAGAGTGGATTGCCATTTTCACCTTTCGTGGCGTGTGTCAACTCTTTAAGCTAGCAAGACTCGCTGGCCGTACGCCACTCTCTTCTGAGCTTGAGCATTTAGATTCACAAGATACCGTGCTATCGACTCCTCGAGCCTGTATTCTCAAGAGTGAATGCTTCTTCTCGGCACTTTCTGCTTTCCTCGACACGTTTATCGACCGTAGTGGGACTCCTCGCATGTACCTTCCTCACTATCTTCGCAAACCCTAGGACATTCGACAAGACTACGTGCTTCCTACGAGTGTATTCCTCCACATTCTTCAGCAATCGGGCACAAGGTGAAGAAGCATGTCCTCGACAATAGACAGACATAACTTCCCGGAAACAGTGCCGTGTCCCGGACAGAAACACTGACGCGTCAGATGGAGAAACAGTTTCCCTTCTCCATGCTTCACTATTTTAACCACAGTGACACATTATTGGAATTACAGACGGTAAAGTCCACCATTCTCCCTTCTCATCCGCGTTATTGCTATCACTCTTGCTGCCACTTTAGCGACCAACGAGTCCGTATCTAACGATCCTTTCTCACATTTCTGGACTGCCTCTTCGCTCATAACACATCACTCTCGCTCTCGCCAGTGGTGATGCAGCATGCGGCATTCATGCCGCGATAAAAACGCATAGCTGCCTCCGATTTTGAATCGTCCTATCGCTCGCTACTCGTCGAGGCTCTATCATTGCGGTATATGTGATGGCATGAGAGGGAATGTGCTGTGATCAATCATTTCTTCCGATTACGCTTGGTCTTTACGCTGCGGCCCAGCACTGGGACTCCATACCTGAGTTAATTAGAGCGCGCTGACGACTCGCCTAGGAGTCGAAGGGACGTCCTCTTACTACATTCTCGGTACTCCGCGACGTCTCGCGGCTTATGTTCTCGCTATCGCTTGAATTGACCGCCTTCGACGCACTCGTTTCGCAGGCGATAGTCCACTGATGCTGTTGAAGTTTTATACGAGTTAATCTACCATCACCCCAGATGGCTTCTAAAGCACTCGTTTGATGAATTTATATCTTGCGCTACGATGTTTTTGGTTTTAACCCTAAGGAAGGGGCTGAACAGCTTTTTTTGAGGTTGCTACCAAGCACTGCTCCCAGTTCTTATGATGAAGTCCAGCTGCCAGTTTGCTCCAGTACATCACGCTTTCAATCGTTGTCAATTTCGTCCTTCGGTGCAGGTACCAGAGGAAATTTGTTTTCTCTTATGACCTCTGTCCTATAACGCTCTCTGTCAGTAACAGCCGTTAAGAACGAAACATCTATACTCTGCGAACTTCACATAACGCATTTCCAACATCGTCTCTAATTGGAAGACTTAGCACCGGTAAATGGCCCTCTCAATGAACTTCCTTCGTTACAATCTGGGCAGTTCCAAAGTCGTGATAGGAAGCCTAAATGAATATGAGACCTTTGGAATTGGTCAACTCCTCACGCGTGATTCCCTAGATTTCGACTCTTCGAGTTGAAAAAGAACTTTAAATCCGGCGGTCCATAACCTACCGTATATCATATAATACTCGGCAGTGGACCTTCGTGTGTATTGGAATAGATCCGGTTTTTAGATTCACAATACATTGCCGGGCGTAGCCAGGACTCCGCATTCTAGGTGCTAGTGAGCTAAGGCTATAAATATAGCCTCCAGCTGCGCGCTGGTTAATAAGCATTTTTGTACGTCTCTCAATCGTCATTTACGGTTCGCCAGAATCCCGTATTCGCCTAGCGTCTACCTTGTCTCTCTTTGTGTATGCCTTCTCGCACTTTCTCTGACAACTTTTACCGGATTGCATTTCACTCCGGTCTGAAGAGCAGGCCCACTTCCGGAATACCGAATTGTCGTGCTTCGATACGCCCACTCGCTCTCAGCCGCTCTCTGATAGCTCGGATTACGAGTACAAGTTCGCACTTTAGGTTAAGGTATGCTCTCTTTCCAGGATCGGCTGGTTACACAATGTGTGTTCTTCGTGGCAGACATTTTTTCATTTTTCTAAGATAATACGCCGCATTGCTGTGGTCCACATGGTGCTTACCCTGCAGTTGTGTGGCTCACCTAACACTCCGGTGCTTGACACATGAACCTATCCACAGCTGTCTGCTGGAGAATAAACATGTCGGAGTTGAATCTCCAAGAGTTTTCTGCTAGCGTTTCGTTGCCTTGAACAAAAACTCCGAGGCACAACGCCCAAACATATTTCGCGCAGTTTTCATTCAGTGCCCTACATTGCAGATACGAATCCCACACTCATGACCAGGAGGTTGCTCTCCTCCTATTACAGACCCTATTCGCACTGCTAGTAGCTCTTCATTATGAGAATTCGCCGACAGCCTCCGCGTTTCTTGCTTCTACAGTTGCGTTAGGTGTGCGCTCAGAGCAGACTCGGCAGAGACTGAGGTGTGAGATCATGATGTGCGGAACAGACCATTCCACGCATATATTCGGCTTCAACTTTGGCGTCGCTACAACTATGTGCTCTCGACTCTCGGTGTCTACCTCGACGACCTTCCTCTCACTAATGGTTCGTCTCATACTAGCAGGTAGGGACGTCGCCAAGAGAGCGTTTCGGTTCCTCTCCGGCTTCTCGCCTTATAGCTCTTATGGTAACGCTAGCTGGTAATCGGTGTGCTACCGGTTAACTCTCATTCGTTTGCAAGAGTAATACTCTGAGCTTTCAGTGGACAAGCTGATTCTCGCCGTATCTCTACTCTGTCTGTCTTTCGGTGCTGTCTCTACTGTTACGCAGGCTCTGTCTGGCTTCGAGGAGCATGCAGCCAACGGAGGGTACTAAAGCGTCTCATTCCACCGGTTACGCGCTGGCGCCTTCGGGTTCCTAGGCTCCAACTTTCTCGCGCTCGGGCATCGACTCGCGTCACGATAAGAGGCCGTGTGGTACCACTTTCTTGTCGAAGCTCTTACTTTGTTCGATCCATAGGTTTTCGCCTGCTG
Organism: Aedes aegypti; assembly: GCF_002204515.2. NCBI lineage: Eukaryota > Metazoa > Arthropoda > Insecta > Diptera > Culicidae > Aedes > Aedes aegypti. Next base: position 347,401,931 of record NC_035109.1, on the reverse strand, counting down.
TAGTGTTCGAAGCGAGCACTCTCAATAAGAACACCTCACTTTGTCGAACAGTCCTATTCGATCGGTCGTCACTTCGTGGGTATCATTCTCATCCGGCGCTGTTTGGGAGAATTGCGTACCGGCTCGCTTGCCTGTGTAGAGAAATACGCCTTGAGTGAGTGATCACTGTGGCGCTCTCTCCTCAGTCACATACGGAATTCATGTCATCCTCAACAACAACTGTGGGCGCTCTCACAGAACGTTAATCATCGATTGATGGACTCCCTCGGACGTACTTCTTTACAGGAATGGTACGGACAGCCCTCTTAGTTGCACAGCCTCAAATTCTAGCGTTATCGCTCCAGAGCTACTTCGTGGAGTTATAGGCTCGTGTGCATCCGCCTGGGTGTGCGTCATCTCTGCGTCGCAATTGCGTGCTGCGCTCCTCTTACGGGCTCGCTCTCAGTGGGCGATGAAATACTCCTCCTATGACTACACGGCGGTTATTCCACCAGCGGTAATCTTGTGAGTCGCAACCTCACACATAACTATTTAGCTCTCTGGTATGTCAATCTCGGAAGCGTCGGGGTTCAAACACACGTGCTCTATACTCGCCAGACTCCGAGTTGGGCCTTGGCTCGCAATCCAACAAAATCCGTCGTGTGGAGCTATTCGAGTGAGTGTGGTGCAATGGGCGAACCTGAGTGGCCATCACGTGTCTTAGCCAACCTACCTTGCTCTATCTCGCAAGGGCACCCATATTACCCGTTTTCGAGTGACGAATATGGGCTCCGCAATTATTGCTAGGATCGTCACTTGATTTCTGTTCTGAACAATGCTCTCCACAAGACGGCTATACGTCGTGTGGCTGGTTCAGCACGTGGATTGAGAGTTTACACTTCGGCAGTTGATTCTCCAATGCGCTATATTGGCGACCACGCCGCCATTCGCCTTATATCTACTCTCGCGCTGGGCATGTTAGAAGCCGTTCTCCGTGCGGAATCTCTTATTGTCTCTCTCTTGGACAGTCGGTTCTCCGTCCCTTCGGCATGCCTATAGTGCTACTACTCCGCGCAGCCTATGATCAGGCGCTTTGTACAAGTCCCGGTGAGGTGCACACGTGACCTATCCTCTCTCCGCGCCGCAAAATTCACGCGGCGCGATAGTCGTCGCGGACCTGTCCGGGCCCTTACAGTTCTTCGACTGATGGTCCGTGATCCTCTGCATCCGTCCTCTCGCGTTTTGACAATCTCCTCATTTGCTTGGCGATGCGTAGCGGTACCAGTGTCCAGCTGGCACACCGATCCAACATCAGATCTTTGATCGTGCCTCGATGCTGCCACCAGACTTGTGTTCGGCTAGAGTTCTTCCACTAGGTCAAATCTGATCTGCCGCCCGTCTGATGTGAGCCTCCATACCGGATCTGTCCATGTTAACGCATAGAAGACTTCACATTGTCCATTCTAGGGTTATCACTGCTTCGCGGACCATGTGCGGCCACTTCAGGTCTTTCTTTCCGTCGGCGTGATGCTCATCAAGATCTCTCTCGCACTCGACCACTGCCGATCTACGCGATCTGGGCACTGTTACCCCTCGGCTGCGCAAACGCAGCCTCTTCAACTGTGCCTCGGTCGCCCAAGGATTGGCGATGGATTCCTCTGGAGGCTCGTTTGACATCCTCTGCCCGCAGAGTGGCCTCAGTGGGGTTCCTTTCTCCAGAACGCTAACGAATCATAGATACGCGCCCTTCTGTGCGTTCTGCCGTGTTGACACGTTGTCCGCCTCCCAGTTCCATTAGTGCTCCGAAGAGTCTATCCTGTCACCTCTTTTGAGGAGCGCAGGGTACGTTGTTGGTTGCTTCGTTCGCTCTCTCATTCGACGGATGACGCATCACCTTGTAGCCGAGACTTAGGAGGTTTGACAGTGTTATCTTTCGTATTCATTCTGTTTCGCGGCTTCTTTCTCTTCTCTCCACTTGGTCGGGTTTCTTCTTCTCGCTGACTCGACGATACGCCTTCACCTTCACTTCCAGCAATCTCTCTTGGGTGTTGACGCGTATTCTGTCTACGTTTCTTCTAGTGAAATCTGTGTGCGTGTCGCTAGAAGTGAGTTACACTGAACCTTATAAGTCGCCTCGAGTCTGGGAGAAGGGTATTTTGGTGATTCTCGGCTCGTCTCTGAACATCGCTCTCGGCTGAGGTCGTTCCGGCTCGTCGCCTCTTCCATATAAAGAGCAGGTTCTGGCATCGGTTCGCTTGGTCGCATTCTGAGCGCGGCATTCTGCTCACAGCCTCGCTGCTGATTACGGCGGCAACCTAATGCCGTCCCCTGATGCTGGCTTGAATCTCGCAGCAGTGGCACTTATTTCTCTCTCTTGCCGACAACTACGTAGCATGCTCGGTGTGAACCATGTCCTCCTAATAGTCTCGAAGCCAAACTCGCCTATTCTCCAGAGTGCGCGAGGATCGTTCGCTGTGGGTCCGTAGAAATTATGCTTCACGCTCCAAGGGTTGTGAACACGCGGTTTAGCAACGTCCTCTTCCGCCTGCTGTGTTGCTTGCTGGGTGTTCAACACCCAATTTTTCGGCTCACAGTATGTGCTATTGGCTAAAGCGCTACTCGGCTTACGGACTTTTAGCCCACAACTCCCCGAGTGGTCTCGGTCAGGCTGTGTGACTCCGCAAAACGCATAAAACCACTTCTTGCGAAACGCGTTCGCGCTTCTCCAACTGCCTAAAGGTGTCATCAATTACTCTCCATTTTAGTGGGTCCCCCCTCCGAGCCGCTATCTTCATCCGTCGTACATAGTCGCCTTTGCGATCCATGGTTATCTCATACCTATGAGCGTTGTAGGCAGTGAGGCCATGCGTGGGGTTGACACGGACCCTTATGGGGCCGGGTACAGTGCCAGATCGGCGTAGATCGGGGATGCTACATCCGAACCTATGTACTCATCACGCTTGATGAACAGACGTCGAACGTACTTGAAGGCCTGCCACGGTTTTAACGGGACGGGGGCAACCGCACTATTGGCCCACCCGCCGTTTCAGGGAAGTGTCACCCATCCTTACTAAGGGAGTAGAATAGTGCGGCTGTCAGCTCTGTAGCGTAGATATGTCGTGTTCCTTGTTCCAGTTCCTCAGTCCATGCCGCCAGTATGCCGTAATTAAGATCTTACTGGCGTCGATCCTAATGTGCCGGTTGGCACTCCAGATGATGGGCTAAGGCACTTTGAAAGCGGTACCAGGTCGCTTGTTCAGGGCTACTTGCAGATCTGTGGTTTTTTGTAGAGATTCACCAGAGCCCACTGATGAAACCCCCGCCACATCCTAGGTAGACCATGCTTGAGCCCCTAGTCAGAAGGACCAGGACGCTCGGCCACTTCCCAAGGGAAGTACTAAAGGTGGTATTCCATACGGCTGTATGTACTAGTTTCGCTTGGAAAAGGTAAGAATCCCAAGCTCCCACCTGGCACCCCCTCACTCTAGCTGATGTCAGAAGGACAACAGTGCCCAGGTTGCACTACCAGCTAAGTACGCAACCCTTAGCTGGCGGTCTTTGTCATCGTTAGACCCGTGGAAGCGTGAGGTAGGGGCTTGTGAGGACCAGAGCTATGTTGGTCGCTCCTTCCTAGTTGTCGACTCACCATTTTGCAACCCCTTTTTGCAACCATGTGTGTATGTGTGTGTGTATGTGTGTGTGTATGTGTGTGTGTGTTACAAAAAATATCACTCAATTATCTCAGCCGTTTGTCAACCGATTTAAACACTTTTAGCTCTTAAAGAAAGCTACAACATTCCCATAGAACGCTATTGAATTTCATTGCGATCGGACATTTCGTTACAGAGTTATGATTCAAACAGTATCGTGAAGTACTAGAAAAAGCATATTCTAATATTTTCAACTGTCTGCATTTTGATCGATATCTCAGCCATTTTTGAACCGATTTAAGTTCTTTTATCGGCTAATGAAAGCTCTGACATTCAATCATAAGCCTTCAAATTTTCATTGAAATCGGATTACTAGTTTCAGAGATATCATTGGAAGAATTTTCTAAAGTACTGGAAAACAAATTTCTCTGAAATATTCATTTTTACCCTTCTTACAACCATAAGAAGGGTATAAAGATCGCTTGAAAAACCGACTTTTGATCCGAGGCCCGGAGGGCCAAGTCTCATATACCAATCGATAGAGCTCGACGAACTGAGCACATGTCCGTGTGTGTGTATGTGTGTGTGTATGTGTGTGTGTATGTGTGTGTGTATGTGTGTGTGTATGTGTGTGTGTGTTACAAAAAATGTCACTCAATTATCTCAGCCGTTTGTCAACCGATTTAAACACTTTTAGCTCTTAAAGAAAGCTACAACATTCCCATAGAACGCTATTGAATTTCATTGCGATCGGACATTTCGTTACAGAATTATGATTCAAACAGTATCGTGAAGTACTAGAAAAAGCATATTCTAATATTTTCAACTGTCTGCATTTTGATCGATATCTCAGCCATTTTTGAACCGATTTAAGTTCTTTTATCGGCTAATGAAAGCTCTGACATTCAATCATAAGCCTTCAAATTTTCATTGAAATCGGATTACTAGTTTCAGAGATATCATTGGAAGAATTTTCTAAAGTACTGGAAAACAAATTTCTCTGGAATATTCATTTGTTTACATTTTGATCAATTTCTCAGCTACTTTTAATCCAATTTAAGCTCTTTTTTCGTCGATTGAAAGCTCGGATATCATTCACAATCATATTGCAATCGAATTATAAATTACAGAGATAAAAATCATTATTTTCAAAAATCTCTAAAATTCCCCTTTTTACCCTTCTTACAACCATAAGAAGGGTATAAAGATCGCTTGAAAAACCGACTTTTGATCCGAGGCCCGGAGGGCCAAGTCTCATATACCAATCGATAGAGCTCGACGAACTGAGCACATGTCCGTGTGTTTTTTTTTTTTTTCATGCATCTCTAGGAGTTAAAAAATCTTCTCAAGACTGGCCTGTATTTGTTCATGCTCATGCCACAGTGTATGGTTTGGCACTGTGTGGGATTCGCAATGGGGCGCCTACCCACTAAAAAACAGTCTCCTAGGTACACCGTCACCGTAAAGAATTCTTCTCCGGCACCACCTTGCGGTATTACTTCGAAGAAGAGGCGACACATGCTACGCGCACCCTTCATTAAGCCCTTCGGCTCCATCATTAATTTGTTAGTTCCTAATCCATGCCATGCTGAGCCCTTCGGCTCCCATTAATAATTTGTTAGTATTCCTAGTTCCGACGAGGTTCCCGGAGGTGGAAGTTCTTCCGGTACCGATGCTGCCCGGATAGGTGCCAAGGTCGGTCCTGCGATTCCGGTTGGCGGATGACTTCCGGTTCACAGGTGCCCTGACGACCAATTTGGCAAGACAATTTACACCGTCTTCAGCTCAAGGCTGCACAGACTGAACAATCACAAACATTAGGCAACGGACAACACGAAACACCCAGTAGCCCAATGATGAATTTTTCGTTTGACGAAAAGTTTCCACCGACTGGAGTGGGAATCGAACCCACACTTCATGGCACAATATGCCTAAACGACTGACGCCGCTAACCGCACGGCCACGAAGCCTACAATTTCCGGGGCTTTTCCACGATCTACTCGGTCTTGTCCCCGACGGTGGATCAAGCTTACCTACCGGTTGGGTGCCGAGGTCGGTTCGGTGATTCCGGTTGGAGACTGACTTCCGGTTCACCGGCTTGTTCCTCCCTCCACTTCCGCTGAAGCAATGACATTATTTTCGTCACCGCCATGTTCACCGCGTTCCACATCACCTCATCGCTACACATTCTATCCACTACGTTGTCTACGGTTACGTCAGCACCGCAGACCGCTGTCATCTCGCTACGTTCCGCAGCAAAACGTGGACACTCGAAAATGACGTGTTCCGGCGACTCCTCTACGACTGGGCACTCAGCGCAGAGCGGCGACTCTGCGTGGCCGAACCTGTGCAGATATTTCTTGAAGCAGCCGTGACCTGACAAGAACTGCGTCAAGTGGAAGTTGACTTCTCCATGGGATCTGCTCACCCATTTCGCCAGATTTGGAATAAGGCGATAAGTCCACCTTCCCTTCTCAGCGGTATCCCACTCGCGTTGCCATTTCACCATCGTGTCGGCTCGGGCAATCTTCCGGGCTCCTCTAGTACTACTAGCTTCGTAGCACTCCTTATCCTCTTCCAAAACGTAGCCGATAGGGACCATTCCGGCAATCACGCATACTGCCTCCGAAGATATGGTTCGGTAGGCACTCGCTACCCGCATGGCCATCAGCCTATACGTGCTGCTAAGCTTGACTCGGTTCCTCTTCGTCTTCATTGCGGTTCCCCACGCCGGGCTAGCGTACCTCAGGATCGACGTAGCCACGGTAGACAATAGCCTCCGCTTACTGCTGCAAATCGCCGAGTTATTCGGCATGATCCTGGACAGCGCTGTGACTGCCCTTGCTGCTTTCTCGCACGCGTAATCGACATGGCAGTTGAAGTTCAGCCGATCGTCGATCATTACGCCGAGGTGTTTTAGCTCCCGCTTTGAGGCTATGGTGTGTTCTCCCACTGTAATCTCAGCCTTCTGCACCACTTTTCGATTGCTGATAAGCAACAGCTCCGTTTTTTGGTGGGCTATCACCAGTTTCTTCTCGTACATCCAGTTTTCGACTGCGTCCACTGCTTCTGTAGCGAGAACCTCCACCCTTTCCAGTGAGTCACCAATGACCACAAGCGTGATGTCGTCTGCAAATCCAACGATTTTGACGCCTGTTGGCAGCCTAAGCGTCAGCACTCCGTCGTACATAGCATTCCACAACGTTGGACCCAGGATAGAGCCCTGTGGAACTCCCGCATTTACCGACCTCGTCTTCTGTCCTTCGCTAGTGCTGTAGCTCAAGACCCGGTTTTCAAAGTAGCTTCCTAGTATCTTGCACAGATAATCCGGAACCTTCATTTTATGTAACGCCACAGCAATGGCTTCCCAGCTTGCACTGTTAAAGGCGTTTCTCACATCTATCGTCACGACAGCACAGTAACGGTTACCTCTACGTTTTTTTGTCCTTGCTTTGTCGGCTGTGTCAATCACTGTTTTGATGGCATCTACCGTTGACTTTCCTTTCCGGAATCCATACTGCCACTCCGACAGTCCACGCTCTCCCTCAGTGAACGCCATCAGTCTATTGAGGATGATCCTCTCCAACAGCTTTCCGAGTGTGTCAAGCAAACATATCGGCCGAAACGAGCCTGGTTCACCGGGGGGCTTACCCGGTTTCGGTAGCAGAACCAGTTTTTGCCTTTTCCACTGTGCTGGGAAATGTCCCTCATCTAAGCAGATCTGGAGTGATGTCCGGAACATATCTGGGTTGGCCGTGATAGCAGCTTTCAACGCTACGTTGGGGATACCATCAGGGCCAGGCGCTTTCTTCGGCTTCATTTTCTTGGCCGCCTCTATGAGCTCCTCATTGGTAATGATTGCTCTTTCTTCACCTTCCTGGCCATACGGTGTCGGTGACCAGACCGTTGGCGCGTGTTGTGGGAACAACCCGTCGACGATAATCTGCAACTTCTCTGGGCATGTTTCAGCGGGTACGGCTGGACCACTGATCTTGGCCATCGCCACCCTGTATGCATCTCCCCACGGATTTGCATTGGCATCGCGACACAACTCCTTGAAGCACGTTCTCTTGCTCAGCGAAATTTCTCTTTTCAGATCGGCTTTCGCCGCCCTCAATGTTACTCTTCGCTCTTCCCTCTCACCATCGGTTTTGGCTCTTTGCATCCGTCTCCTGGCTTGGAGACATCTTTTGCGGAGGTTGCCAAGTGTCTCATTCCACCAGTATACCGGACGACGTCTGTATTTCGGCTCGACCTTCCGTGGCATGGCAATGTCGCATGCTCGTACCATCGCAGCCGTTAACTCCTCCGATCTCAAGTTCAGAACCTGCTCTTCTCTTCTGAGGGCTTCCACGAAAAGCTCTTCGTTAAAACGTTTCGTTTTCCACATCTGCTCATGAGGTGTACTCGCTCTCTGTGAGCATTGTGTTCTTCCACCAATTCTATACCGGACCTCCTGATGATCGCTATGAGTGTACCCATCGCAGACTCTCCAGTTCAGGCCTCCCGTCAACACAGGACTACAGAAAGTGATGTCGATTATTGATTCCCGGCCATCTCTACGGTAGGTGCTGGTTGTTCCTTCGTTACCCAAGTCTACGTCCAGCCTTGCCAGCGCTTCTAGTAGACTACGCCCTCTTGGGTTGGTGAGACGGCTGCCCCACTCAACTGCCCAAGCATTGAAGTCGCCAGCGATGACGACTGGTCTCCGGTCGGCTAGCTTATCGGTTAGCTCGTCCAGCATCTCGTTGAACTGGTCCAATGTCCAGCGGGGGGGTGCGTAGCAGCTACACACGTACACATAGTTAAGCTTTGCAATAACGAAGCCTTCGTCCGCCTGGAACACTATTTCCTGGATAGGATACCTCCCCATCGTCCAGATTGCCGCTGTCTTCGCCTTATTAGCGATCCAGTTACCGTTTCCAGCTGGTACTCGATACGGCTCGGCAAGGATAGCTACGTCGCACTTCGATTCCGATACGGACTTCCACAGCAGCTGTTGCGCTGTGTCACAGTGGTTGAGGTTTAGCTGAGTTACCTCCACTGCGGTTTAGAATTTCTCGCTTGCTTGAAGGCCGGACACTTAGGGCCTCCCGTCGCGTGTCTGTTGCGACTTTTGTCCTTGCAGATCAGGCACCTTTGCTTATTGTTGCAATCTTGCGCCTTGTGACCTTCGTCGCCACACCATCTACAGAGCTTACTTCTGTCTGGTCCTTCGCAGTTCCGTGCCAGGTGGCCGTATTCCAGGCACCTGTAGCATCCCTCCGGTCTCTGGGAGATCTTCAGTGGACATACTGAACAACCGACTCGAATTTTCCCGACTTCCAGCGCTTTGTTGGCTGCGTCTACTGGGAGCTTTATGGACGCCGCCTGTGTACCAAGCGGTGCTCTTCTTAGCCGTACTGTCATCTGCACCGTTTCCAGATCGCACTGCTCCTTTATGGCGGTCCTCACTTCCTCTTCGGTGGTGATCCAATCCAGATCCCGCAATTGGAGTGTCACTTCAGGGCACATGGCTTTCACCTGCACCTTTTCGCCCATGACTCTCTCGGTTAGCTCTTTGTATGTCGAGCTTTTGTTCACCGAGTCTTTTTTTAGCTCGATGAGCATGTCTCCCGTCTGGGTGCGTCTGATCTTCTGAACGTCGGCACTAAACTCCTTTAGTTGAGGGTCCGTCCTCATGGCCCGCAAGACTTCAGCATAAGTGTCCTCGCTAGTTTTGACGACAACAGCTTCGCATTTTGCCTTCTTCCTGATTGGCCTTTGCTTTCTGGCACTCTCCTGTTTGCCTCTCTTCTTCTTGTTCCGGACCTCTTGCCATGGGATATCGCCAGGTCCCCCTCTGAGCACTTCATCCGCCGGTTTTGGATTTACGTTTTTCGGCTTCTTGGATACAGCCTGTCTTTCGTCTCCTGGTGACGACCTATGTCTTTTGGGGGTGAAACTTGGCGTAGTTCCTATTCCCGCTGACCTTTCTTTCCCCTTGCTGTCTTTCCGAGGGGCTATGCCGGTTTTTTCCGGCTGCACTACCGCAGCTGCCAGGGCCTTTTTGGTCGCCGCTAACTCGGTTTCAACAGCTTCAATCCTCTGCATCACTTTCCTCCAGTCCTTGACGGCGGATCCGAGGGTTCCTTGAATCCTTGCCACGAGGTCCTTAATGTCTTTGTGCACGTTGTGCCTCTTATCGACGAATTCCCGAAGCTCATCTACGACGGTTTTCGCCGCTTCCACCTTCGATTGCCTCGGGGGTAACTTCCACGCACTTTGCAGCTGATGTTGCTGCTGTCTCTCACGCTGCTCCTGCTCACTTTGCGACTTATCCCGCCGCTCCTGTTCACGTGTTCGCTGCTCGTGCAGTTCATCTTCGCTCTGCTGGTGTTCCAGCTGCTGCTGTTCCAGCTCCTGCTGTTGGCATTGCTTCGGTGGCGACCTCGGCAAGCCACTTTTTGCGAACGGATTCGCTGTTTCACCTACGTTGATGTTGTTAACTTCCATGCTTAAGGGTCCCCCCTCCAAGCCGCTATCTCCACCCGTCGTAAGTAGTCGTCCTTGTGATCCCATGGGTACCTTTGCTTGCAGTGAGGTCCACGCGAGGGCTGACACGGTCCTTCATGGGGTACCGGGTTCAGAGCCAGATCGACGCTAGTCAGGAATATCCATCTGAGCCTACTTCCACCAGCTAAGGTGGCGAGCTTTGAACGTACTAGGAGGCCTGCCACGGTTTTAACGGGACGGGGGCAACCGTTCCATTAGCCCACCTGCCGTTTCAGAATAGTGTCACCCATTCTTACTAAGGAAGTGGAATAGAGCGATTGTCAGCTCTATAACGTCGTGTTGATACAGTCCTTGACCTTGTCCTTGTCCTTGCAGCCAGTATGCCGTAATTAGGATCTTACTGGCATCGATCCTAATGTGCCGGTTGGCACTCCAATGGTTGGGCTAAGGCACTTTGAAAGCGGTACCAGGTCGCTTGTTCAGGGTTACTTACAGATATGTGGTTTTTTGTAGAGATTCACCAGAGCCCACTGATGAACCCCCGCCACATCCTAGGTAGACCATGCTTGAGCCCCTGGTCAGATGGACCAGACGCTCGGCCACCTCCCGAAGGAAGTACCAAAGGTGGTATTCCATACGGCTGTATGTATGAGTTTCGCTTGGAAAGGGTAAAAATCCCAAGCTTCCACCTGGCACCTCCTCACTCTAGCTGATGTCAGAAGGACAACAGTGCCCAGGTTGCACTACCAGCTAAGTACGCAACCCTTAGCTGGCGGTCTTTGTCATCGTTAGACCCGTGGAAGCGTGAGGTAGGGGCTTGTGAGGACCAGAGCTATGTTGGACGCTCCTTCCTGGTTGTCGACTCACCATTTTGCAACCCACATGTCCGTGTGTGTGTATGTTTTTTTTTTTTTTTTTTTTTTTTCATGCAACTAGGAGTTTAAAAATCTTCATAGACTGGCCTGTATATGTTCATGCTCATGCCAGTGTAATTTTTGGCGCGGTGTGGGATCCACTTAGTGCCTTCCCCACTAAAAACACTCTCCTAGGTTTAGTACCATCACCATCACCCTCCGGAACTACCTTCCGATATTACTTCGAAGGGGAGGACAACGTGCTGAGCGCACCACTTCAATTTGTTATTCTACATGCTGAGCCCTTCGGCTCCTGAGCCCTTTGGCTCCTGAGCCCTTCGGCTCCTGTTAGCAGTTTTAAAACCGTTCAACGACGTGCCTCATGCTGAGCCCTTCGGCTCCACTCGTTAGTAATTTGTTAATACCTATTTTCGCCCTTTGGCGACCCGTCAATTTGTTAGTACCTACATGCAACATTCTGAGCCCTTCGGCTCCAGTTTGTGCACCACTCTGAGCTCATACAAAGCCCGCACTCGTACGGTTACGGCGACCATCTCCTTTCCATAGTTCAGCTGGTAAGATGCCGAGGTCGGTCCAACGATTCCGGTTGAGCATAACTTCCGGTTCGTAGGCGCCCCGACTATTCAATACCAGCGTTCCGCCGTATTCTACTCGACCAGTCCCCGACGGTGGACCTAATCTACACCGACGGAGAGTTCCCCGGCGGTGGAATTTCTCCCGACACCGATTCTTCTACTTCTACGATACGAGCCGACCGGAGGGGTGCCGAAGTCAGTCCAGCGATTCCGGTGGAGCCTAGCTTCCGGTTCACTGGTGCCCCGACGACCCTCAACCGTCGCTATGACACGTCTACTCAACTAGTCCCCGGCGGTGAACCTAGCCTACACCGACGAAGAATTCCCCGGCGATGGAAGTTCTTCCGATACCGATTCTTCTTCTGCTGCTGCTACTGCTGCTCTTCAATTTTTTACGGGCCGACCGGTAGGGTGCCGGTGTCAGTCCAGCGATTCCGGTGGAGGCTAACTTCCGGTTCACTGGTGCTCCTACGACCCGGGACCGGTGCTACGTCGCGTCTACTCAGCTAGTCCCCGGCGGTGGATCTAGCCTACTCCGGCGGAGAGTTCCCCGGCAAAGGAATATCTCCCGGAACCGAGCAGTATCACTTTCCCTTCGTCCGCTCTTTTAGAGTGTCGAAAACAGTCCGGCGCCCTTCTTCGTTCGGCAGGGCTGCCTACGTCATCTGACGCTGCTCCTCTCGCCATGTCCGCTGTAGTGTTGACATAATCTGAACAACAGATCGGTTCACCGCGTTCCACTTATCTTCATTACTACACATCTTTAGGACGATATTTTCCACGTTCACGTCGTCTCCGACGATGGCAGTCATTTCGCTTCGCTGCTGTGTGTGTATGTGTGTGTGTATGTGTGTGTGTATGTGTGTGCGTATGTGTGTGTGTATATGTGTGTGTATGTGTGTGTGTATGTGTGTGTGTGTGTTACAAAAAATGTCACTCAATTATCTCAGCCGTTTGTCAACCGATTTAAACACTTTTAGCTCTTAAAGAAAGCTACAACATTCCCATAGAACGCTATTGAATTTCATTGCGATCGGACATTTCGTTACAGAGTTATGATTCAAACAGTATCGTGAAGTACTAGAAAAAGCATATTCTAATATTTTCAACTGTCTGCATTTTGATCGATATCTCAGCCATTTTTGAACCGATTTAAGTTCTTTTATCGGCTAATGAAAGCTCTGACATTCAATCATAAGCCTTCAAATTTTCATTGAAATCGGATTACTAGTTTCAGAGATATCATTGGAAGAATTTTCTAAAGTACTGGAAAACAAATTTCTCTGAAATATTCATTTTTACCCTTCTTACAACCATAAGAAGGGTATAAAGATCGCTTGAAAAACCGACTTTTGATCCGAGGCCCGGAGGGCCAAGTCTTATTTACCAATCGATAGAGCTCGACGAACTGAGCACATGTCCGTGTGTGTGTATGTGTGTGTGTATGTATGTGTGTATGTGTGTGTGTGTGTTACAAAAAATGTCACTCAATTATCTCAGCCGTTTGTCAACCGATTTAAACACTTTTAGCTCTTAAAGAAAGCTACAACATTCCCATAGAACGCTATTGAATTTCATTGCGATCGGACATTTCGTTACAGAGTTATGATTCAAACAGTATCGTGAAGTACTAGAAAAAGCATATTCTAATATTTTCAACTGTCTGCATTTTGATCGATATCTCAGCCATTTTTGAACCGATTTAAGTTCTTTTATCGGCTAATGAAAGCTCTGACATTCAATCATAAGCCTTCAAATTTTCATTGAAATCGGATTACTAGTTTCAGAGATATCATTGGAAGAATTTTCTAAAGTACTGGAAAAAAAAAATTCTCTGAAATATTCATTTTTTTACATTTTGATCAATTTCTCAGCTATTTTTAATCCAATTTAAGCTCTTTTTTCGTCGATTGAAAGCTCGGATATCATTCACAACCATATTGCAATCGAATTATAAATTACAGAGATAAAAATCATTATTTTCAAAAATCTCTAAAATTCCCCCTTTTTTTAATTTAAACCTGCACATTAATCTTAAAAAAATCGCTGGCAAAATCATTTTAGGACATAATTTCTTCATTTCTCGATATTATTTTACAGGATGGCAACATGGGTTTATAGACCCTCTTAAACTATGATAATAAGCGTATGAAAACTAATAAAGTTCGATATCCGCCTTTTGTCGTGCAGTTTCCTGGACTTTTTCTCAAACCATTAAACTATTAGGGCAGATAGAACATAGTCACAAAATCCTAAAGTTTAGTTATATGTACTGGTACAAAGTTCCAAATGAATGATGAATAATAATTATCTCATACCTGTATGGAAATGTAAGAAGGGTTCAGTCTCACCATCGGTGGATTAAGTCAGGTTTTTTTTTATATTTCTGGTGTGGAGTGAACATTGGTCATCTATGTGAAGGATGTGCGGTAGTAATTAAAATGCCGTTACTCACTAAATGTATAGCCTCTGAAGCCAAGTACGAACACCAACTGTTGCAACTCATTTGTCTTCGAGTTTTGTTTTAGTTGAAAACATAGTGAATTACCTAAATGTAAGCAGTTGCCTCAGGAGTTGTTGCATTTTTTGCTGTTGCAATAATACCTCGATATAACGTGACTCGTTTTTTATTTTCGTTACGTAATATCGCAGCAAAATATTTCTTCTAAATTTCGTTTAACATGTATTGTTTGATGAGAAAATGGATCGAAAATTGATGTTATTGACTTTGTAGGCATTTTCAGTCTTTCTTACATATTTTTTTATAATATATCTCCCTGTTTTATTTTTTTTATAATTTTCTTAACATTTTTTTTGAATTTGGCATGTCTATTGCTGTAATCCATAAAACAATGAATTCCTGAAAAATCTTTAGTGAAATCCATGAACACTAGGAGAAACTCTAAAAAAACTCATGATTTAGATCTTTCAGATATTAAAAAAAATGAATGTTAAGCAGTCCATGAACATTTCTAGCAGGCAATTATGGAACTTTAACAATTTTGTTATAGTTAACTGATTTCTTGAAGGAATTTTGGAAAAAAAATTCCAAGAATTCTTTAAAAAAATGTATAGGAGTATTTACGAAAACAATGCCTAGAAAATTCTATTGGAAACAAGAACTATCATTGAGGGATACTCCAACGAAAAGTTTTTGAACGAATACTTGGTGAGATCATCGGCAATATTCTTGGAGAATTATCTTGGGGATCTGGGGAACTTGATCAGTTTAGATCAGTTTAAGAAATGAAAAATATCCGTAGAAAAATCTTTTGACGAATACTACAAGAATCACTTGGAGAACCCCCTGAACATAGAGAACTTTCTTAAGAAATTCCTGATGGAATCAGTGAAGGATTTCGTTCAACATAGAAACCTTGAAGAAACTTAAGTAGTACAAAGAATGGTTGTTATATAAATATTCGGAGAAATTCCATCCTTGCTGGAGATATTCCGAAAAGATTGTTTTTCAGGTTTCTGGACGAATACTTGTACGATTATTTGGAAAAAAATCTAGAGCACTTCGAGAATTATTACTGGATTGCTCTTCAGAAGGGCTTCTGGAATAATTCATGAAAAATTGCTGGAAAAATTAATGAGTCTCTAGACCCCGGAAAAAATAAAGTATCGTAGCCCGAAGAGTTTAAGCAATTTATAATTGAATCCACTTTATATCGTGGAGAAATTACTTAGTGCAATTCTTGATCACAGAACTAGAGAAACATTAGTAGCTGAACAATAATTTATTAAACTGGAATAAATTTTTAGGAGTGATTTGTTAAACTCTCACTCATCAAAAATGAATTCCCATAGATATAATAAAAACTATTGGAGACATCCAGAATGCTTGAATAAAAAAATCCTTGAATTCAGAATTGCCTGGAAACAGTTCTTGGCCATATTCTGGAGAAATTTCTGGAAGAATATTTTAACTATTTCTTGGTGGAATGTAATGAGTGTTTTTTTATTAAATTACCCTTGGAATCCTTAAGACGCGAATCCGTTAATGATAAATAAACTTACAGCTAAAGCTACATTTACAACATAAAACACGGTCGTTGTAAATTGCTCAAAGAGATCGAACAGGGGTTCACAATCTACACCGATAAATCACAACGGGAACAATACTGATTAAATATTCCTTGAAACTCTTGGAGAAATCTCTGTAATCGCGTCTATAGACCAAGCTGTGGATCGTGGGCTCAATTCCCATCGGTAGCGGATCAAGCATGCCTCAATAATAAGTTATTGATTTTTGTATGAATTGAACATCTTTGGCTATCACAAATGAGCTACACTGCCCATAACTGCATATTTGTAACATTCGACAAAAGTAGGCATTGAGTAAATGGGATACCAAGTTTGCATTATATTGCAGTATGGGAGGGAACTGATATTTCAAAAAATCAATAAGAATTCAAAAGTGCTTATGTTGTTCGGATTGGATATTGAACAATAACTAATTACTGAGATGACTGATTTGAATACGGTCTTCGGCAGTTCAATTTTTACCCTCAAGAGCACATGGACAAATACTTTGGTTGATTGAATGAATTGCTTGCTTTTTCCATAGTAATTGGAGAACTTGTGCAGTCTAAGTTTTCATCCAAATGATCTCGAATTCTGGAAGGACACCCTGAATCTGAAATAGTATCAAAAAGACGGTGTGTAGCAACAACGAAATTTTGACCCACTATAATGGATATTAAGGACTGTACATTTTATAAAGAAGACACCATGTGCATGTTTTATCTTTTAAATTTATCAATGAAATTTCAATCGGTTTTCTGCACATGGTTCGACTACTATAGTATAATGTTGTGATAATAAAAAAATCTCCAAAATCATTAAATCTCACAAGAATATGGAACAATATTTTTAGAAGTTGGCTGGAAAATTCTACAATCTATATTTTTAATTTTCAAAAAAGGCTTGTTCTTTAAAAGCAGCATCATCAATCAGAAGCCTGATGGAAAAAATCAAGTTATTTTTAAAGCAACAGTTTTACAGATATAATAAAATGATTTTGGCCCGATATTTTTAGTGAAAAATATTTTTAATTTGAAGGGAACTGGTATGAGTAGATTTTTTTGGTTAAAAGTACGTTCTGGTGGAAGTGCTAATATAGTATCAATATGAAAAGTAACTTACGCCTTCATAATGTTACTTACTTATTCCCCACGTCACATTTAAAGCACAATAGAAAAACAATCATTTTTAGAAGACCTTTAAAAGTACATTGACAATCATCAAAATTGGCAACACTGCTGTATTAAAATCGATTTTATTTTACACATATTATTTTGATAATATGTAATTCTGAGATTACCAATTGAAATAATCGGAGAAAAACGTGTACAATTTTCAGTGGATCAATAAATATGTGTACAAGTTTTTAAAAGTAAAGAGTAAAATTAATACTCAAGACTACGGTTAAACTCACGATTTTGCTCTCGTTTACACAAATATAGTTTTTTCTAAATCTAAACTATTTTTGAAACACGCTTTTTAATTTTATTTTTTATTGACAGTGAAAGAATTGTGTATCAGCAAATTTGGCCCTAAATTAATAGATCACTAAAGTTACCTAATGTCAAAGAATGGTGGAATATAATTGATTTTTATAAAGCTATACCTTTAGTAGAACATAGTAAAGGATACAAACAAACAATTTGTTCAAAAAAATGAGGATTTTTGTTTTGTGGAAAATACTTGGTTAACTTTGACGAACAGCTTTTCTTAGGTGTTTTTGGAAAAACTCTTTAGCGTTTCAACCAAAAGCATTTTCTAAGATCTTATATTTTCATAGCATTGCGGAATAATAGTTGAACGATGCACAGAATACCGATTACGATTCTATCAATAAATAAAAAGCTAAAATGAACATTCCTTTTCTGCAAAAAGCTAGGTGCGAACTTTGGCCCCGCCTTACTCTATAATGGTTGGTTCATGCCTGAGCTAAACACCTTCTTGTAGGAGCAGCACACGATGGGTGGGCAGCACCAAAAGCGAACTTGAGAGAATTGAGCCAAACCTACAGCTTAGCGTGCACGTGTTCCTCCCAGAAAGTTGCCTTCGATCGCGATCACCGTCATAACAAAAACAACTCCAAGAGAGCAGCACGCCTTCGTGAGAAATTCCGTCCAGCTAGTCGCATTCAAACCGCGAGATCGAGCACATGTTCCGTCCTGCCGATCGTTTGCTTTTCCACTTGGTTCTGCGTCGTAGTTCGAAAACAACAAACTTGCCGGTAGGCTCGAGCGCGCCGCTATCACCGGGTCATGCCGTTATGGTAATCGTGGAGTCGTCGAGAGAGTGATAACAAATCGTGTCGAAGTGAGTTCACTTTTGACGGCTCGTTGAAATGTTATGATAACATCTTCGCCTCCAAAGAGTAGCCCTAGTAGCCCCTTGGGTGAGGTTTTTTTTTTTGGGCGTGCAAACAAAGTTCGTGATTGAAGTGCTTGTCGTGTTTTTGGTGGAGAAGCCGAGTATCTGTTTGCCGGGGTGATTTGGGAGCTTCAATTTATTTGCGCCAAACGCGCGAATGAATTGCGAAGCATGCGAAAGCTGGAAGCAGGAGTGCCGTTTTGTCGAAAATCTATATCCGCATTTGGCCGTCACATATTGTGTATTGCGAGTATCTAACGGAATCGGTGCGGTTGTGTGTTCAAGTGCTGCTCGAGCTGTTGGATTGGCTCCGGATTTTATTGGTTTTTGGCCAAGTGTTACAAAAATAGTCAAACAACGCTGCTTCTCCGGGGAAAGGATGTCAACATACTGCATAGTGGGTGAAAATGGACTTGAAAGGCAATTTTAAGAAAACGCTGGTTGAAAATTTTGTAATATACTTGTATTTAAAAGAAAAATCCATTTAATATTACGAGAAATCGATTGGTGGTAGTCTGATCTTGTGAAGACTTTGATGAAGTGTTAATGATTTAATGTATTTGTTACATTTGGGTATTCAACTCAATGTGATTTTTGAAAGCTAATTTTTTATCTAGCATGAGTTCTAGAAACCTAACTTCATGTGACCAATTTATTGGAGCCCCTCTCAACGTGACACCATGTCTACTTGAAGGTTTCAAATAAAGAGCTTTTGGTTTATGTGGGAATATTATAAGTTAAGTTTTGGAAGCATTAGGAGAAATCGTTGATGTGGATCATCATTCTGTTCGAAATCACTTGTTCAAAAATTTTACTGATTGAGGAGACAAGCTGATTGAACGATAGCTGGAAGCTTCTGAAGGATTTTTGTCTGGTGCTAAAATTGGTACAATCTTAGCATTTATCCATTTGTCAGGAAAATATGCCAACTGCAAACATTTGTTTAATATATCAACCAAAAATGATTCTCTCTGGGAGTTTCTTGATGAAAATGTAGAAAATTCCATCATCCCACAGATATTTTTGTTTTTTTTTAAATAATAGATTTCACTTCTTCCAAATCAGTCCCCCAGGAATTTTAAAATTGTTCTCTTGATTGTGAAGTCTTGAGTAACTTCATTTTCAATTAGGCTAGTGAGTCCTAAATAAAAATTATGCGCGCCTTAAAACTGCATAGAAAGTTTTTAAGGTTTTTCACAATTAGTTAGTAATCAAACTAGCATAGATATATTCGTAATGATGTTTTTCTGTGGAAATAGTATATGAGAATATCTCAAATCTGCAAATCCTCTTAGTTGAGTTTTTGGATCAATTTTTTGCCCACCGTGCACTGTTTGTGTTTGCTTTCGTTCGATCCAACGTCCCCCTCGTCCCTGAAAATGACGTCCTTCGCGCTCCGGCCATTTGGCACCAGCCAGCAATCGAATTCGAATAAATCGGATGAGAAACAAATTTCCGAGAGGCACCCCCGATGCGACAGTCCAGAACACAGAACATCCGCCCATGCGGCCTTGTGTTTGTGTGTTTGAGCGAGCGCGCGCGAAAATTGTGTTTTAAATATTATCAAAGCAAATGTACACATATTGAAATAGTGATATACTTCCCGCGGTGAAATGGCCTTTGAGCGGCAGCTAGCAGCAATGAGGGAACTATGCGAGGATGGTTAATCCGGAGAAAATCGATCAATGGAGAGGAATTTCCGTTGGCAAGTGTTTCTGGGAATTCGATGTTTGCATGCGAGAGGCGGGACAACTTTCGTAGGATTGTTGTGGTTCAACTGGAATACGCATAAGAGAAACATCAAACATAAGCAGAAATGGCATATTTCTATTTTACTTTTCAAGAACTAATAAAAACTGTATCTAATTTACCGTTTGATTCCTGTCCAGAGCTATGTAGCAATCGATGAAAATATTTTATACATTTTTTTTTTCTTAGAATCCAATGTGGGACTCAGTGAAGTTATGTTTGACGATGTTATTCAGCATATTTTGATCAAATTTAATAGAAATGCAGTGCACTGGGGGCCCGACTTCGTCACCCCCTCGATGAATTTTAGGCTGACAATATCTGTTTTTTTCTTCCTGTTTGTTTATACTTCCAAAAGTTTCCTTGTTATCAGGAGGGGGAGAATAGTGGCCCTTAAAATTGCATTCAAGAATTTCACACCAAAACGATCATTATACACTGCCTCTGTACCCCATGAAACGTAAAACTATGCAAGACCCTACTTTTGTCACAGTAAGCAAAGTGGAGTCTTGTTTGAATGTTGAGTAACGGATCCATTTGACGTCTCGAAAAATGCTTTCTTGGAACATTCTGAAAATTCGATACGGTGTGGTAAATTTTGCCAGTAGGACAACTGGGATTAACCTTTGTTTCAAGTTGTATTTGGACGTTGAATTATCTAAGAATTTCACCGAACACCGATATTCCTTAAGTGATTCTTATTTAAATTCTTATAATCCTCTAAGTTTTTTTTTTTATTTCTTAAAAAAAATCATCAATAATTACATAGAAGATCTTCCTGGAATTCCTTTATGTATAATTCAGAGAATTTTTCAATAGCAGATTTCTACGTGAATTTTCCAAATGTATATTTTAAATTCATCTAGAAGTGTTTTGATGACTTTTTCAAAATTACTTCATATATTTTGGTATGCATGTCATTAAGGATTTTAACTAGAATTTCTCAAAAAATATTGTGTTTGTATGGTAATTAAGAATTAGGTTTTTTAGAAATTTCCTTTAGATATCGTAGATATTTCTATTTTATCAGGGTGACTACTACCAGGAAAAACTGGAATTATCAGGGATATTATTGTATTCAACCTAGAAAAAACCTGGTACTCTCAGGGAATTTCGATCATAACCTGAGGTATTATTTTGAGGCATTAATTCATGGTAGAATATGTATACAACAAAGGATTTTGGCGTCAAATCCCAAAGCAACCATTATTTGCAAGAAAATTCTCTTTAACAAAAAATAAAAATCGGCTGCGCTGCTACCAAAATGGTATTTAAGCTGATCAGTGAGGATCCCTTTGATTATGAAATTGTATCGACCTACCAAAACATGATTGACGTGCATGCATATTTCTCAAAAACAGCTTCAGGAATCATCCTAGTGGTTTCTCCAGGGTTTTCATCTAAAATATTTTCAGGAACTAATTCAGGGTTCTTTTAAGACATCTCTATCAATACTTTCAGTTATTTTTATAGGATGCTTGAAAGAATTTCTTTAGAATTTGCTTCTGGAAATCCTTGAGCACTTCAACGTTACTACCTCCAGCAGTTTTCTCAGGGATAACTTTGAACAATTTTTCAAAGACTATTCTAGGACTTCCTCCAGATATTCTATCACTAACTATACGACTGAATTATCTTTAAGAGATCTTCCAAAGATTCCCACAGTTTTTTTTTTTTTTTTCAAGAGAATCCGTAAAGGTGACTTTCAAAGTTTTTGGCAAAACTCGTTCAAGGATTTTTTTTTCTATGCAACCCGACAAAAATTTATACGCCATTTCATCTACGGCTATTCCAAAGAATGACTCCAAAAATTCCTCCAGATTTATTCGAATGAGTTTATTAAGAACATTTCAAATGATTAAGCTTAAGCTTGACCTGTGATTTGTTTTAATAATACGACACATTTTTTCCAACAGTTATTGAGTTTTCTGGAAGCTTTCATTCACATCTCTTTGGAGAAATGCATGGAAAACTTATTAAAACTACTTTGAGAAATCTCTTAGAACTATTGGATGACTTCCCATAGAAATCATAGGAGCAATCTATGGAGGAATTCCTGAAGATATCCTTTAGAAAAGTTCTAGTTTAAATCTATAAAAATTCTGGAAATAATTTTGTAGAAAATCCTAAGAAATCCTTAGAGACATCTGGATGTTATAGAAACACCGATGAAAGAATTACTGGATGAAATCCTGGTAAACTAATGTCTTTCTTGAAAAAAATTTCAGAAATCAAATATGAAGGAATTCCTTAGGTATGGTTTGTAGTAATTTTCGATAAAATGAGGATTTTATTTCGAGATATCCAAAATCATTTTTTTTTTTTGGAAAATTCCTGAGAAAAATTCTTGGAGAGATTTCATGGGACATAGTGAATATTTCTTCTAAACCTCTGAAGAAAGAAGAAATTCTTTCCAATAAATTTATATATTCCTTCATTCAACCTGAAGAAAATATTTGTCGTAATGTCTATCACGAGAAATTTGCAAAGCCAGATAGAGATATATTCTCTGAGTAATGTATGGTAGTATAAAACTCTTTTCTCCTGTCTTTTTTCTGTTTCCTATTTTTCAAGAGAGTCAGTCGCTACCAGAAATGCCTCATGCTCAATTTTTAAAATTATTGGAAAATATTTGATGTCAGAATAAAACATTTAAGAAAAGTTATCTGCCACGACCTTAATCGACTATTTCTTATGAAAAATCGATTTTATAATGGATTAAACTATTCGGATCCAATCCAAAAAATACCTGATTGTTTATCAATAGTTTTACTTTTGATGCAGTTTATTGAGTGTTGGATTAATCTGATGAGTATAGAGTTTATTTATGTAACTTTTGCAATGTTTTTATCTGATTTCAGTTGTTCAGTTCAGTGGAGCTCTGGGAAAAAGAGAGTTAATTTAGAACTCTTGAACATTTTTGGATGAAATGTTACAATTCATCATGGATCTTAATTACCACATTTATTTTAAAATATTGTCACAAATCCAAATAAAATTTTACTTTTGTGCCCATGAAGCTGTCTTAGGTATTCAAATGACCTTGAAAGCTTGAGCTTGAGCTTGATTGGCCACCCGTGGTTGCTACACCAGTATCGCCAGATCAGCTGCTCTTACACAAGGAACCAACCAGACGACTGCTTGGGACTAACAGACACCCTCAGTGTATAAGTGCTGGTGATCTTCTATTTTTAGCCAACAATGGCGCCTTAAACGTCAGACTGCAGACCAAAAAAAGGGAAAGGGCGAGGAATTGATGATGCATCAAACTGGCTCTCCCAGTGGTACGTCTACGACAGTTCATGCGGGAGTGTATGAGTTGAGGAAAAGGCATGGCAGAGAGGTTTGCTTATGTATCAGGGGTATGGAGAGGCGTGCTATAATGATGATAGAGTGGAAGCGTAGGGAAACGGTTTCTTGTCCGTCTCTGATTCTGAATGTGATAGATTGAGAGTGGAAGATAGAATCAAATGAAAGATAAAACTACAAAGTTCGAGGAAAGGGACGTGCCTGGGATTGAACCCATGACCTTCTGCATATGAAGTAGAAGTGGTAGCCATTTGACCACCAACCCCGTTTTTCAAAAGGCCTATGGAAATTTATGGAGCATAATCTTTTGTGTACGACAACGCAGCACAAAAAAAAACTTTTAAGAAGAAGCACACTGATGCACTTGAAAGTTCCGTTCAGGTCACGCTGATGGACAAAGCTTTCAAACAAAATAAAAGACTCCATCATAGGCAAATGAAAAATTCATTTTAATAAAAGATAAAATTTGGAATTGTAAGGATCTTCGTATTTGAATACCTATCGGGTATTGGAATAGAATCAGCATGCGTTAGAAAATGTCTCGAAGTGTAAAAATTACTATTAAAGCAAGAACACTTTAAAATTCGTCATTATTTCGTTAAAGTTATGTAAAATCAAAGTTTTTGTTGGACCTAGAATTATTTTGTGAAACCTCTAAATATCAGGGGATTCCATTTCGGTAAGCGAGTAGCACTCTGTGTATGTTCTTAGAGGCAATTATTCCTGTGGCTATAAGATGAATCACTGCCTCAAAATGCCTTGAAATACCTGGTGATTTCTGTTGGAATCCTTCGGTTATCTTAGTAGTTTTGCAAAAAAAATTAGAAGGGACAAAAGAGAAAGTTGTGGACGAATCTTCAAAATATCTTTTAGAGGCATCTCGGAATAATCGAATAACATATTTTTTATGAGTTCTAGATTGATCTTCATCAAGAATATTCCAAGGCTTTAAAAAAATGTATATTTTCAGGGATGCTATAAGGAGTTTATGGACTATTTCAATAAAAGTTAGAGGAGCAAATTTAAAGGAATATCTAGATACTACTGAAGAAAAATCTGAATGACAACAAGCGGTAAAAAAACAGATAATTATTGAAGAAATTAAGTAAAAATTTGAACTGTTTAAGGTATTTCGGGTGAAGTTCCTGTACGAATTCATGAGGGAATACATGAAAAACAAATCATCTTAGACAAGTTTTCGTAACACCCCTTCAATATACGTAGTACAGTCTGGAGCAATATGAAACTATTACTTGATCATTTTAGAAAATAGTTCATCAGGATTTCATGAATTAATAATCAGAGAAAATTTTCGGATGAATCTATGAACCTTTGCACTTAGTTTCTTCTTCATGAACTAGGTTGCGTTAATCTCGGCTTTTCTATCTTAAGCACGATTCACTAATACTCCGGATCTCATGAAATTCGTTTGTTCACTACTCGGCAGTGCACATCTCGTGTAATGTTAGCCGCGATTCAGCATACTTAATTAAGTTTATAAGAAAAAGTTCAAAGAGGCATTCCCAAAATGCAACCTAAAATAATTATGAGGAACCACTTAATAAATTCGAGGTACTCCTAACCGAGGAGGAAAGAATAACTCGCAATAAGGCATACCATATTTTGGTATCATACCTTAATTAGGTATTGTTCAGTTATCAATACCTCATTTAGGTATCATAATGGCATTTGAAAAAATGTTGAATGTTTAAAAATACTTCATTTTGGTATCCGATAGCTATTGAGAACTGTTGGAGGTATAGAGCTACTATTGAAAAATTTCACTTTTATATGAAAATCCATCATGTATTATTGAGGTATTACAATACCTGGTCTAATTATCACCTTGGTATTCGTAGAATATGCAGAAGGTATTATTTGAGGTATTTTATCTCTTATGCAGGGCTCGTTCATAACTCATTCAGGTTGTAAGTATTGGAAATTATCTGGTATGAATACCTCAATATGATATTCAGTAGTTATTTTCTTCTACTTGGGTAGGAACGATTTATGGAACGAATCTCTAGGAATAATTGGAGAAATACCTTGAAGAAATATCCAGAGGAATATAAATGAAATCCGTATTTGGCAGAAACTTTTTGAGTTGCCTAGTAGTTTTTTGGTAGATTCCTCCAAAATCTACTGCGGACTGTTGATAAAACCATAAATTTATTTAAAAGAAGATATATTTTCAATCTCCTGATTGTTGGGTAGACTCCATAGGTTTATGACGTAATCTATCTACATAAATAAAAATGGCATGGTGTTTGTATGCCACAAAACGTCTTGAGAACGGGCCAACGAACTCACGTGATTATTTCACCGTTGCATTCATTATTGAATTCCGACGTGTTTGTGGAAAGAAAAAGTTCTGAAAACTGTGTCGTACAATGCTGTATACATTTGTTTAGGCATATTGTGTCACGAAGCGTGGGTTCGATTCCCGCTCCAGTCGGTGGAAACTTTTCGTCAAACGAAAAGTTCATCACTGGACTACTGGGTGTTCTGGGTTGTCCGTTGCCTAATGTTCGTGATTGTTCAGTCTGTGCAGCCTTTGGCTGAAGACGGTGTAAATTGTCTTTTTACAATGCTGTACACATTCAACATTTCTCACGACACTCGATTCGCTACCACGGTTAACAGTTAACAGTCAACAGTTCAATCGAAATTTTTCATTTGTACGTTCGTTTGATCGTTCAAGTTTTAAATGCTGAAGGCAAAGGTTGTCGATTGTCAACGAAAACGTGTCGACTACCCTGGTTGCTTACAACACTGGCGTCGTCGTATAATGCGCCATTATGTTGTTTGCCTTGGTGATAATTGTAGTAGAATAAACCATAAAAGTAAGTTTGGAATCTAAAATCACTCTGAACTCCGAAGGCCATGTAAGCTTTCTTGATTCTGATTTCAAATTGAAGTGCCCAGAAAAGCTTGTAATCTAGACTCCTTATCTGGTCATCTTCATCATTCAGCACCGGAAATTAAACTAACAGCGTAGGGGGAGATCCCCCAGTACCGGACACCTAAGCCGCTGAACACTATTTATTTTATACGGTCTTTGGTGCCTATTTATGATAAATGTTATCGTTTTTGTAGCGCACAAAAATAAATTTGAAAATATCAATATAAATTTTGGCATGACCAATAGAATCCATGAACAATGAATATGTTGGAAGACATTGGTGCAAAAATTACAAAAAATATCATGTAACAAATCAAGCTGTCCAAAACTGGGGGACAGGAGGTGCTAGACCAAAATTGTAGTTTGACCATATTCAGGTCAAATACAGTATGGCCCATAAAAAATGCGAAAATCGTCAAATCATGTTTTATGGTAGTTTTTATAAGTAAAATGTGAACGAAACATAAATGTTGTTTATTATTTGTATTGTTCGATCTGTTTATACGTAGTTTTTCGCTTTGGACATGATTTTTATCTTTTACTTTCACATTACTGAGAGAAATTAGAAGCATACCTTCAAATTTTATCATGTGGTCATCGAGTTTGATATCTCTGTGATGAGACGTTCTAAAACATCAACGATGGGGTGAGGTTCTTCACAGACCTTGTCTCCAGAATTCGTCCATATCAAATGATAGAAAGGGTTCATACCTGGGTCATTGGAGACTTAAACATATTTTCAATAAAACGGTTCTTTTTGGAGAGCCGTGGTTGAACCGTCATATAAGTATTATAAGCGGCTCTGTTTTGCTCAAAACCTTTGAGTTAGTATTGATATGGGGAACAAATTTCTTCCTCAAAAAACTGTTATAGACCACTGTGTTTATTTTTCATTAAATTTTAACAAAAAATAAAGACATATCAAACCCAGAAGACGCAAATTCCCTCAAAAAAACGAACCTGGCAAAATACTTTATTGTGACCATGAAAAAGATGTTCTCTCAGAAGTCCTCCTTGCTCTGATACCAAACAAATTAATATTTTCAACAATAAAGTGTGATTTTCGAAGGTGGAAAGTTTATCACCAGAGTATACGACAATCAGACGCAGTTTCTGATTTTGAGCGGACAAAACGTTCAAAATTTTTTTGCTTTATTACATTATTTTGGACAGTAAGAAAAATATGTCAAAAAATGCCCTAGATAGCGAAGTTATGTCAGAATATACTACAGTAATCAGATATTATATTCACTCACAAAACTATGAAAATAACGCTTGTAGATAATAATCTAAACATCTTCTATTAATTTTCGCATTTTTTTATGGGCCATACTGTCTTTCGAATCATGTTCGTTTTCCATTATTGATGCGAAATCAGAATTGACTTTCCATATTCAAAATCATTATTCAATAAGTACAAATTGAAGGCGACACGTCAACTTGTTATCGATTTTCAAAGATCTTTTTATTTTACTTCTTTATTAGTATCATTCCAAACATTACATTCATTTCTTATATCTAGGTGTGGTGTGTTGGACAACCTTATTTGGTAAAACAAAATTAAGCTTTTATTAACATTTGATTAACAACATATTACATTTCATTTGCCGTAGCAATTCAGAATTTTTACAAAAGAGTAGCAATAGAGGATTGTAGTGGTTTTTATCTAAAAATAATAATTATTGTATTTGACATTTGTTCCAATTATTTTTCAACATTGAATATTCTTTGTAACTCATTAATACTGTACCAGGAAGGAAGCTTCAGAATCATTTTTAAAATTTTATTTTGAATCCTATTCAGAGCTTCCTTCCTGGTATTACAACAGCTTGTCCATATTGGTACAGCATACAACATGGCTGGCCTGAAAATTTGTTTTAACCTTCCAGTCGTCGTGCAGTTTGCCACGCTGCTGTTGTGAACGAAAAGCGAAATTTTTTCAACAGTGTTGTACAAAATACAACAGCGCGACAACTGAAGTGTTAAGATCAAAAGCTTGTTCTTAAGACAAAGTATTGATTTTCTATTAATAAGGGCATAACAACTTTTTTGCTATCTACAATAGATGACACGCAAACTTCGTCCTTTGGGAGAGAGGTTTGTGGCATCCAAAGATTTTTGACAACCCTGAGGTAACTCAGGTAAGTCAGATGTAAATGTATTGTATAATATTGGTCCCAAAAAGCTGCCTTGAGAAACACCTAATTTTACTAGAAGTCTTTTCAGACTTTTAGTTCTGATAATTATCCTGAAGTGTACGATTTGCGACACCATTTATCTTTCCACCTCTCTGAATTGTTTCCATTACGTCGCTATTGCTGCTGCTGCTAAAGTTATCGCCATTGGCGGGGCGTGAATTTGCATACATCGACCGATTAATTTTTGGTGCTCGCGAGCAGTGCGTTAACATTCAGGTCGTTCACTATTTTCGATGCGTGGGGAAATAAGCAAAAAGCATAATTAAAATTCTACTTCCTCTTTCCTCCCACAGCCAACGTAGTGAAAAATAAAGAATCAAAAAACCAAACCGGTGAATTGAACGGGAAACTGCATTCTGAACGTATGTATGCTGTGCAATGCTGCGAAACAAGTGAAATTAATGGTAATTAAACCTCAATTGAATGTGCATCGCCCCTCGGCTCCACCACCATGCTGGTGATACCCAACAGAGTGTGAGTTAGTGCCAAACGAGAAATGAGATTCGGTCCAGCCGTAAATCGGATTGAAGCACCCGCGAGCGCAAGCTGGTTTGTGTTTGTGTGCAGAAGAATTAATGCGTGAGGGAAATTTTAATGCATTGATTTAATTGATGGGAAAAGGCCACTGCGCGCGACAATGAATCTCCAGTTTATTATTGATGAGTGAATTTGTTTGCTTTCGATTGTGCTTGATGGTGTTGTGTGCGGAGAAGAGTGTTCCAAGTTCACGGTCAACGTTGCTGCTATTTGATTAAAGTGATTCATTCTGAGGGGAAGACCAATAGCGGAAATATGCTAGTGATTTAAGCCTACCATCGAAGTAAGTATGAATTTTAAGAAGATAATTTCCAACATAAAACATCGGTATACTTAAATTCCTCAAAAAATACACTATATACTCACGTCACTTCTTTCCAATCTAGACCAGATGGAACTTATATTCAAGGGTACCACATAACTATGACATGGCACAAATTGCTTCCGCCTTTGTGGTAGGGACACCAGAGAAGACTGATTTTTTTTTATTTCCTTTGTTAGAATCATTCCAAACATTACATTAATTTCTTATATCTAGGTCTGTGATAGAAAACACTATCATCTTAATATGGTAAAATTTAATAAGGCTTTAATTAACTTTTTTTTTTTAAACATATTACATTTCACCTTATCGGTTCAGATTTTTTACAGGTGAGTTGATTTCATCTGCTCATCAGAGAATAAAACGCTTTCAATTAACTTAACCTAGATATATAGCGCATTTATCACGGCAATAGAAGATTGCAACGATTTTTGCCTGAAATTATTAATAATTTTATTCGGCATGTGTTCCAATATTTCATTTGTACTATACCAGGCAGAGAACTTCAGAATTATGTTCAACCTTCAACCCGTCAATCAATCGTTTTAATGCATCGATTGTGCAGGTTTCATGTAATTTGTACAAATAAATGACCTTTTACGTATATTCTTAGGCAATTTTAGGTTGTCTGGGGATGATGTATTGCCAATTTGTGTTGCAAATACGAAATAATGCAATCTGGTACTTGAGAGTTTTACCATTTTTCGAATCAGCCATCACTGTCTTTGTACTAGAAACTCCAAACATTCAGACAACTAATTCGCACAAGTTGAGTTAGTCGGTATCTAACACGGAAACTTTCCCGAATCGAATCCCAATCTGCGCTAGCTCACTCTGCATCGATATGCTGCCTGCGACTGCGATATGTTCCGCTAAAATCGACATCGCAAGTTTGATTCCTACATAGATATGTGCAAGATAGAACAGCTCGCGGGCGTTGTCGTCGTCATCGTCGTCGTTGCCGACATCGTGTTCGACGGAGCAAACTGTTGTTACTATTATTTATAACTTCGAGAGGAGCAAGTTTAACTTTCGGATCATTCATTTAACACAAGAGTTTTCCGCTTCGTCGGAACCATACGACTGGAGGTTTGCCTATAGCGCTCGATTTGTTGTGACTATTTGCTTTGGGGGGCACGTGTTTCTGCGAGTTATGTTGCCTACATGTGAACCAGAGAGAACGGGATTCACGCTGGAGATGCGAGTGGGCCTTTCCTGGTGGGAAATATGACGAGGGGGCGTATTTCACACTACTCTGCTCCACCCGATGATGAATGAACCAATAAGCGGAGCAGTTACAATGCACTTGAGGGTATGAAAATATTGGTCTATCGACTTCTCGAAAGTGATATATTTGTTTACTGCATCGATCCGGGGAAAGCAGTCATTCGAAATATTTCGCTCGAGAAGCTAAACCTGCTAGACATTATTTTCCCTTCTAGAAATAGCATTTCCAGTTCAAAACGCAAATGGCATTTTTAGACTGACCTTTTTCAATCTAAACTAAATTTTGTGCATGTATTTGAAGCTATACAATATGCACTTTCCATCATTTTGCTAAATTATTTAGATTACTTTTTAATTAAGGAAAACCTAAACACGTTTATTATTTGAAAATTCATAACTCATAAAAACGGATGGACTATAAAGACCGAAGAGCAATCAAAATGACAAGATATTTGGCACTACTTGTATAATACCCCGTAGCCAAAATATACGAGACAAAACAGTAACACTCGAAAGAGTCACATATCAAATAAAGAGAGACTAGTTTTTAGTGGTGGGGGGAATAATTAACGTTAAAAACTTTTCAGAGCATTGCGACAATCGAGGAAACAGGGTATTTGAGGAACTGACATTCAGACAAAAGGGGCACAACCGAAATGAGCCAATTTTGAGAAATGGCGTTGAATATAAAGGGCCAATTTTTTTAATTTAATCACATCATATATTTATTTTTAACATATTATGCATATTATGTTCAAAGCAAAGTTAATATGTTCAGAGCTGCTTTGAATTCAAATTAGATAAAAATAACGCCAAATATAAGGTATTGTACAAAACATTTGCAACTTTTTCGATTTTCTATTCAGAATGGTCAATTTGAGGGGGTAAGATTTTACCTTTTTGTGGACTGATTTGAATGGAATTTTAATTGAAAAACAAATATAACATGAACTTCAACAAACAATTTCCCTGACTTAATATTTCATATCTCCATAACTCAAAACTTTTCATGAATCGCCTCATGTTATCTTCCGCAAAGTTTTAGCTTTAGACTAGATGTACAAATTCACCGAAGTCAGTTTTTTGTGGAGTGCTCATGCTTGCTTCGAATTTTTCGTAAAAAAAATACCCATAGCCAAATTGTTTAATTAGTTTCAAACTCATGATTGGAAAAAATACTCAAAAATATATGCTAATTCAAGTTATTCAAGTTAAGGTACAGTGGGGAAGTGTATCAGTGGGGTAAATGGATCATTTGTCCATATTAAGCATAAATACTTGAATATGTTGAATGTTTTCGCACCATTGCTTTGTTTTAGGTTATAAGGACTGTTCATTTAAGAAAGTGGACACGTGTTTTTTACAGTAATCTGTTTATTTTCGAACAAATTCATGAGTTTACCTAAAATACATGGAAATCAACGTAATTTCGATCAAATTCACAAAAATTTGAACATTTATTGAGCATTGCTGGAGAATGCTCTTACTTTTCTTTTGATACCTCCCATAAAATTCTGCACAATTTTTTTCGGAACTTTTCGAACTGCTTTTTGAACTGCTGACCACATTTTCTTGAAAAAATCGATGGAGCTTGCTTCTCTTCCATCCTTCTTAAGATGCCGTTTGATTATTGCCCAATATGTTTCAATGAGGCGTAGTTCTGAGCAATTTGATGGATTCGATCATTTTTCTACAAATTCGAATTATTCCTTCTTGAGCATCTCCAAAGTAGCTGAAGCATAGTGAGCCGATGCTGGCAAAAACAATGGAGGCATGGTATGCTTTCAGTAGATGGGCAGAAGCCATTTTTAATGCATTCAGTTCTGTAATTTTCGCCGTTGATTGAACCCGTTGTGAAATATGTAGTACTTTCATACCGCAGGAGCAAACTGCTTGCCATACCAAATCATTTTTCCCAAATTTTTCTGTTGGGATGTATCGTACGTCGTCAGGAATATCTGTTTTGGCCACAGCGTTGAAAAAATTCAATTTGGACACTTCGCGATTTAGGCCAAATCTCGGAACGACAGTTTTTCTGTACACCATTTGTGCAGAAAAAAATTGAGAGTCGCCATGTCCATTCGACCCATCGTTAAGAATTTATAATTTTTCTATGTCAACTTTTGTCTGTTGTCAAAATAAACACTTGAAATCACACTGAAACAAAATGTTATTTGTTTTTATGGAATTTTTACACCAAAATGCTAATATTTAGGTGTCCACTTTCTTAAATGAACAGTCCTTATTCTTACGTCCAGGCCCGGATTTGGGGGGGTGCCAAGGGGGCAAATGCCCCGGGCCCCCCAATGAAGGGGCCCCCCCGAGAAGTGAAAAAAGTTTTCACTATTCATTATTTTTACAATAATGGTTTAAAATTAAAAACACAATTCTGATACCATTTCTAACAGAGATATTATGACATGAGATAATGATTTTCTAGAGTGAATAGCTAGCAGTATTAACTCATTAATACTGTACCAGGAAGGAAGCTTCAGAATCATTTTTAAAATTTTATTTTGAATCCTATTCAGAGCTTCCTTCCTGGTATTACAACAGCTTGTCCATATTGGTACAGCATACAACATGGCTGGCCTGAAAATTTGTTTTAACCTTCCAGTCGTCGTGCAGTTTGCCACGCTGCTGTTGTGAACGAAAAGCGAAATTTTTTCAACAGTGTTGTACAAAATACAACAGCGCGACAACTGAAGTGTTAAGATCAAAAGCTTGTTCTTAAGACAAAGTATTGATTTTCTATTAATAAGGGCATAACAACTTTTTTGCTATCTACAATAGATGACACGCAAACTTCGTCCTTTGGGAGAGAGGTTTGTGGCATCCAAAGATTTTTGACAACCCTGAGGTAACTCAGGTAAGTCAGATGTAAATGTATTGTATAATATTGGTCCCAAAAAGCTGCCTTGAGAAACACCTAATTTTACTAGAAGTCTTTTCAGACTTTTAGTTCTGATAATTATCCTGAAGTGTACGATTTGCGACACCATTTATCTTTCCACCTCTCTGAATTGTTTCCATTACGTCGCTATTGCTGCTGCTGCTAAAGTTATCGCCATTGGCGGGGCGTGAATTTGCATACATCGACCGATTAATTTTTGGTGCTCGCGAGCAGTGCGTTAACATTCAGGTCGTTCACTATTTTCGATGCGTGGGGAAATAAGCAAAAAGCATAATTAAAATTCTACTTCCTCTTTCCTCCCACAGCCAACGTAGTGAAAAATAAAGAATCAAAAAACCAAACCGGTGAATTGAACGGGAAACTGCATTCTGAACGTATGTATGCTGTGCAATGCTGCGAAACAAGTGAAATTAATGGTAATTAAACCTCAATTGAATGTGCATCGCCCCTCGGCTCCACCACCATGCTGGTGATACCCAACAGAGTGTGAGTTAGTGCCAAACGAGAAATGAGATTCGGTCCAGCCGTAAATCGGATTGAAGCACCCGCGAGCGCAAGCTGGTTTGTGTTTGTGTGCAGAAGAATTAATGCGTGAGGGAAATTTTAATGCATTGATTTAATTGATGGGAAAAGGCCACTGCGCGCGACAATGAATCTCCAGTTTATTATTGATGAGTGAATTTGTTTGCTTTCGATTGTGCTTGATGGTGTTGTGTGCGGAGAAGAGTGTTCCAAGTTCACGGTCAACGTTGCTGCTATTTGATTAAAGTGATTCATTCTGAGGGGAAGACCAATAGCGGAAATATGCTAGTGATTTAAGCCTACCATCGAAGTAAGTATGAATTTTAAGAAGATAATTTCCAACATAAAACATCGGTATACTTAAATTCCTCAAAAAATACACTATATACTCACGTCACTTCTTTCCAATCTAGACCAGATGGAACTTATATTCAAGGGTACCACATAACTATGACATGGCACAAATTGCTTCCGCCTTTGTGGTAGGGACACCAGAGAAGACTGATTTTTTTTTATTTCCTTTGTTAGAATCATTCCAAACATTACATTAATTTCTTATATCTAGGTCTGTGATAGAAAACACTATCATCTTAATATGGTAAAATTTAATAAGGCTTTAATTAACTTTTTTTTTTTAAACATATTACATTTCACCTTATCGGTTCAGATTTTTTACAGGTGAGTTGATTTCATCTGCTCATCAGAGAATAAAACGCTTTCAATTAACTTAACCTAGATATATAGCGCATTTATCACGGCAATAGAAGATTGCAACGATTTTTGCCTGAAATTATTAATAATTTTATTCGGCATGTGTTCCAATATTTCATTTGTACTATACCAGGCAGAGAACTTCAGAATTATGTTCAACCTTCAACCCGTCAATCAATCGTTTTAATGCATCGATTGTGCAGGTTTCATGTAATTTGTACAAATAAATGACCTTTTACGTATATTCTTAGGCAATTTTAGGTTGTCTGGGGATGATGTATTGCCAATTTGTGTTGCAAATACGAAATAATGCAATCTGGTACTTGAGAGTTTTACCATTTTTCGAATCAGCCATCACTGTCTTTGTACTAGAAACTCCAAACATTCAGACAACTAATTCGCACAAGTTGAGTTAGTCGGTATCTAACACGGAAACTTTCCCGAATCGAATCCCAATCTGCGCTAGCTCACTCTGCATCGATATGCTGCCTGCGACTGCGATATGTTCCGCTAAAATCGACATCGCAAGTTTGATTCCTACATAGATATGTGCAAGATAGAACAGCTCGCGGGCGTTGTCGTCGTCATCGTCGTCGTTGCCGACATCGTGTTCGACGGAGCAAACTGTTGTTACTATTATTTATAACTTCGAGAGGAGCAAGTTTAACTTTCGGATCATTCATTTAACACAAGAGTTTTCCGCTTCGTCGGAACCATACGACTGGAGGTTTGCCTATAGCGCTCGATTTGTTGTGACTATTTGCTTTGGGGGGCACGTGTTTCTGCGAGTTATGTTGCCTACATGTGAACCAGAGAGAACGGGATTCACGCTGGAGATGCGAGTGGGCCTTTCCTGGTGGGAAATATGACGAGGGGGCGTATTTCACACTACTCTGCTCCACCCGATGATGAATGAACCAATAAGCGGAGCAGTTACAATGCACTTGAGGGTATGAAAATATTGGTCTATCGACTTCTCGAAAGTGATATATTTGTTTACTGCATCGATCCGGGGAAAGCAGTCATTCGAAATATTTCGCTCGAGAAGCTAAACCTGCTAGACATTATTTTCCCTTCTAGAAATAGCATTTCCAGTTCAAAACGCAAATGGCATTTTTAGACTGACCTTTTTCAATCTAAACTAAATTTTGTGCATGTATTTGAAGCTATACAATATGCACTTTCCATCATTTTGCTAAATTATTTAGATTACTTTTTAATTAAGGAAAACCTAAACACGTTTATTATTTGAAAATTCATAACTCATAAAAACGGATGGACTATAAAGACCGAAGAGCAATCAAAATGACAAGATATTTGGCACTACTTGTATAATACCCCGTAGCCAAAATATACGAGACAAAACAGTAACACTCGAAAGAGTCACATATCAAATAAAGAGAGACTAGTTTTTAGTGGTGGGGGGAATAATTAACGTTAAAAACTTTTCAGAGCATTGCGACAATCGAGGAAACAGGGTATTTGAGGAACTGACATTCAGACAAAAGGGGCACAACCGAAATGAGCCAATTTTGAGAAATGGCGTTGAATATAAAGGGCCAATTTTTTTAATTTAATCACATCATATATTTATTTTTAACATATTATGCATATTATGTTCAAAGCAAAGTTAATATGTTCAGAGCTGCTTTGAATTCAAATTAGATAAAAATAACGCCAAATATAAGGTATTGTACAAAACATTTGCAACTTTTTCGATTTTCTATTCAGAATGGTCAATTTGAGGGGGTAAGATCTGACTTTTTTGTGGACTGATTTGAATGGAATTTTAATTGAAAAACAAATATAACATGAACTTCAACAAACAATTTCCCTGACTTAATATTTCATATCTCCATAACTCAAAACTTTTCATGAATCGCCTCATGTTATCTTCCGCAAAGTTTTAGCTTTAGACTAGATGTACAAATTCACCGAAGTCAGTTTTTTGTGGAGTGTTCATGCTTGCTTCGAATTTTTCGTAAAAAAAATACCCATAGCCAAATTGTTTAATTAGTTTCAAACTCATGATTGGAAAAAATACTCAAAAATATATGCTAATTCAAGTTATTCAAGTTAAGGTACAGTGGGGAAGTGTATCAGTGGGGTAAATGGATCATTTGTCCATATTAAGCATAAATACTTGAATATGTTGAATGTTTTCGCACCATTGCTTTGTTTTAGGTTATAAGGACTGTTCATTTAAGAAAGTGGACACGTGTTTTTTACAGTAATCTGTTTATTTTCGAACAAATTCATGAGTTTACCTAAAATACATGGAAATCAACGTAATTTCGATCAAATTCACAAAAATTTGAACATTTATTGAGCATTGCTGGAGAATGCTCTTACTTTTCTTTTGATACCTCCCATAAAATTCTGCACAATTTTTTTCGGAACTTTTCGAACTGCTTTTTGAACTGCTGACCACATTTTCTTGAAAAAATCGATGGAGCTTGCTTCTCTTCCATCCTTCTTAAGATGCCGTTTGATTATTGCCCAATATGTTTCAATGAGGCGTAGTTCTGAGCAATTTGATGGATTCGATCATTTTTCTACAAATTCGAATTATTCCTTCTTGAGCATCTCCAAAGTAGCTGAAGCATAGTGAGCCGATGCTGGCAAAAACAATGGAGGCATGGTATGCTTTCAGTAGATGGGCAGAAGCCATTTTTAATGCATTCAGTTCTGTAATTTTCGCCGTTGATTGAACCCGTTGTGAAATATGTAGTACTTTCATACCGCAGGAGCAAACTGCTTGCCATACCAAATCATTTTTCCCAAATTTTTCTGTTGGGATGTATCGTACGTCGTCAGGAATATCTGTTTTGGCCACAGCGTTGAAAAAATTCAATTTGGACACTTCGCGATTTAGGCCAAATCTCGGAACGACAGTTTTTCTGTACACCATTTGTGCAGAAAAAAATTGAGAGTCGCCATGTCCATTCGACCCATCGTTAAGAATTTATAATTTTTCTATGTCAACTTTTGTCTGTTGTCAAAATAAACACTTGAAATCACACTGAAACAAAATGTTATTTGTTTTTATGGAATTTTTACACCAAAATGCTAATATTTAGGTGTCCACTTTCTTAAATGAACAGTCCTTATTCTTACGTCCAGGCCCGGATTTGGGGGGGTGCCAAGGGGGCAAATGCCCCGGGCCCCCCAATGAAGGGGCCCCCCCGAGAAGTGAAAAAAGTTTTCACTATTCATTATTTTTACAATAATGGTTTAAAATTAAAAACACAATTCTGATACCATTTCTAACAGAGATATTATGACATGAGATAATGATTTTCTAGAGTGAATAGCAAATTCAATACGATGTTTGTCTCAACTTTTCAATTCCAACGATAATCCTTCTATTCGCTAATGAAAATCATCAAAGTTATATCAAAAACTTTAAAACTTTTCGCGGGTCCATAACAGCAAATTTTTTAAACTTTTTGAAAAGATACTGCCAAAATTATAGTGCTCTTTGTCCTGGAATGATCTTGAAAAGACGAAGATACTCTACAATTAATAGATTTTCTTGATTTTACTATCACGATACTAAAGCTACTATTCTATCAAACTAATCTGATATCCTACCGGAATTTAAATATTTCCATATTTTCCTGTTGTCTTTCCCATTTGTGCCAGATTTGAATAAATTTGTATTAACATTTTCATGGTTTTGTTGGAATATAGCAAATTGTACTAAGAGAACTTAGAATTTACTACAATTTTGATCCAAATCCACGTAATTTGTTTGAATATTGCAATTTTTACTAAGAGTTTTGAATTTATTATTATTTCGACCTCAGAATGTTTACACAATTATATTTTCATCGATTCTTAAATTAAAGATAGTTCATATTGTTAACTCTGAAGGTTGTTAGTTGACAGCGATAGTGGAGCTCATGTGCTTTGCTGAAAGCAATTGCTCTTTGTCCGCAAAGACTAGTTAAATGTCTGATTGAAGTCACGCTAGACAATCGTTTGTTCCTTTTTACCGCTACTATAATCAAATTGAGTATATAAAAGCATATTGATTTATTCAGTCACGATAGATACATTTTTTTCTAACAATAATTATAGAAAATCAGAAAATATCTACATAATAAAATAAAATACTTAACGATTTGCTTATTGCTTCAATAACGACTGTCGTCCAAATTCATTAAATGGAAATATCTGTAGCAAAATTGTAAAAATAACAACATAATCTTTGATTTTGTGTCTCTATGAATGACATAGTCTTGATTTCTACAGGAACATTTTAAATTTCGGACTTGATTGAGGACGATCCAATCACAATTCTGTCTCAACATCCATGACTTTTCATGTATTTTATACAGATGATTTATTTTAACCAAAATTTACGAAGTGATATGGGTATAGTCAAATTCGAGTATTATTACATTTGTTTCAGTTTTCCGAATATCTTATTTTCATAATACTAAGCGTTCCCTGTCATTTTGCTCCAAGGGCCCCCGTGAAAAGATCTGACCCGGGCCCCCCGAAGCCCGAATCCGGCACTGCTTACGTCTGCACTGAATTATTGCAAAATTGGTACTACACGTACACTAACACAAGCAAACTTGTTGGCTGCTAAAATTAATAAATTTGAAAATTGTTCTCCATCAATCAAAAATTCATTATATCTCTGTCTAAAATCGGAAACTTATTTTTTTTTTAACACATGATGAGCATTTCAGATCTAATTGAATCTAATCACAATGAAAAAAATGTATTTTTTTATGAATAAATACAGTTATATTGGACATGGTACACTTACCCCTACATTTTAATGCGGTGGGTAAGTGGATCAAGTATTATTATCATTTATTGACAGACTGCTTACGAGGATTTTAATAAGTTTTAAAATCCGCAAATGTTGTTTTCCCTTATCTCTTTTTATTCCTAGCTTAAATTTGTCAAATTAATAAATCGTTCTGATATAAAAAATATAAAAGAATAAATATAGCGAAAATCAAATAAAACTTTTCGTGGTTGATCTATTACATATAAGTTGCAAAAAAGAAAAATAAACAAATTTTCTAATAGAAAATATATTATTGTACCTTATTTGACCATATAAATTCTAGATAGACGATACAAATATATTCATAAATCGAATAAAAGGATTGCAGGGTGTTATTCGAAAGTGAATATAACAAATATTTTTAAACTACGAGTGTTTTTTTGAAAACATCGTAAGGAATAATTCTACAATACTTCTCTTTAACTTTAGTGTATAAATGAAGGAATTTTGTCCAAATCATTCTAGTTACATTTTGTTTCGAAGTTGATACTAAAAGTAATGTTTAAATATTTTTCATAATATATAATCAATAAAGATCCTTTTTTATTTTTAAGCATTAAAATGTAACATAACTAGCACTAATGACAAGAACGAGAGTTATATCATTTTTACTATACATAATTACACCACATTTGGGTGCAAGTTATACATAATTACACCACCATGGTCGGGAAAGTGAATCATTTGGCGCAAATTTTCAAGCCCCTCATACTCAATACATAACAATCAGCAAAATCGAAATAAATGACGATATGAAGTATAATAGTCCCTTATTTGTTATCTACAGAAAAAGTTTGATTTACATTATTCACGTTAGCTGTACATAACAATAAAGTTGACAATTTATTTTTCTGTATCCACCTACCCCACAGTACCTTATACAGTCATAGCTCGATATAACGTAACTTTTTTTGGCTTTCATTTATTTTTCCATTTTTTCATAAAAACTTGAATTATAAACTACAATAAACCTTCTTCAAGATTCAAACACCAACCAATACTAAATCAGAACAACGCAAGCGTTTACTATTACTGAATACTGTCATGCATCGAGATCGAGTGCTATATAAGATCAATGTTAAAATCAACATTTTGTCGTTGATGTACATTTGTTCATTTTTGTTGCATTTACGCTCCTACTGGAACTGTTGGCACAGGAATGATAGTTGGTAACCCCAGAGAGATGCGATCGTTCTTTTATCTCAAATAATACAAAGAAAAGTAAAAAGTTTTGTTAGTCAACTAGAAGGAGTTGCGATCTAAACTATTGAATCCATCAGTTTTAAAACCAGTTCAAAAATCGTATAACAGCACTGATAATTGCGAGTCATTATTTTTATGTTCTTGAATCATATATGTATCTAATAAAGCTATTTGCAGTTCAAGCTGATCAACGGAAATATTTCCTTTCAATCTTCTCTGAAAAACAGTGTCATGTTCGTGATTTAACCATCTTAATAGGAACCAAGCCTGCTAATCACTCACACAATTGTCTATGAATACTTTGATAATTATTGATTTAGATTATGCATTCAAAAAGACTAGATCAAACTCGAATTAGACTTGTGTGTCGCTAGGCCACGGTGCCATTTCCGATTCATTTAAGGTATATTTGACAATATTGTTTTCTAAAAATGCCTAAGGAAATATATAGCTTTTGCTTAAGGAATTCCTGCAAATATTCTTCAAATAATTTCTCAAAGAATTTGATGTTTCTCCTGGAATTTCGTCACAGATTTTGACTAGAACCATTTCTTTTTTCCGACAGGGATCTCCCAGAAATTCCAATAGTTAACTCTCTTGATATTCATGAATAAAAAGATTTTCTCCAGGAATGATTCCACCAGATGTATTTTTTTTTTGTGTTCAGCTATTTCAGGGATTCCTCCAAGAGTATTTAGGAACATTTGATCAGTATTGACTTAGCAGATTCCCGTCTTAAGGATTCCTTGAGGAATTTCATCAGATAAATCTCGTTGAATTCCATCAAGAAATGGTTCGAATATTCATCCCGGAATTCCATTATGAGTTTCTACAGATTTTTCTCCAAATTTTTATGGAAAAACCATTCCACTTAAGTTTCTTCAAGGACTCTATGTGGAACAAAATACTTCGTTGATTCCATATGAAGTTTCAGTTCTCTTTGATTTTTTCAATGGGTTCTCCAAGTAATTCTCATAGTATTTGTCTAGAGATTTTTCTACGGATTTTTTCATCACAAAAATATATTCAAGGTTCTAAAAACTGACCAAGTTCCACAGATCACCCAGAAAATTCTCCTTGGATACTGCCGATAATCCCACCACGTATTGGTTCAGAAACGTTTTCTTGGAAAATCCCTCAAGAATAGTTCTTGTTATAATGGAGTTTTCTAGTGATTTCTTCATGAAATCTCTTATACCGTCAAGTTACCATTCACCGTGCATTTAAGAAAAATTTGCACTTCAAAAAATTATATAACTTTTCCAAACAATTTGAAGCGCACTAGAATATCACTACGTAGCGTGCAATTATATAATAATTCAGGGAAAAATCTAGAACTAGTGATGCACAACAAAAAAATACTCAAAAATTATGTTTGAAAATGTAATGTTAAGGTCGCCTCGTACCGTTTTATGTCACCATTTACCGTGCACACTAGTGCACCATTCACCGTGCGTACAGTTTTCGTCATGATTTAATTTTGTATCTCGAAGAAACATTGTTGATGGTGCAACTATGTCGCTAGTAGTGTGCGCACTCATTTTTAAGAGTATTCAAATCATCATTTACAATAAAACCATAAAAATATTAAAATTGTCTTAATCATTATTTTTTCATTAAAAACGTTATAGGAGGTTTGACTGTATTGTCCAAACCATTCCATATTCACTCAAAAACTAAATATGAAGTAGTTCAATAACAACATAACAATAAATCTAATATTACCGAATAGTTTCATGCCTTTTACACGGTAATAGGAACCATATATATTGAAAAGGGTCCATTCACCGTGCATTTGGGTTTCAACTAAAACAAAATAAAAAAT
This sequence comes from Aedes aegypti, assembly GCF_002204515.2. Lineage (NCBI taxonomy): Eukaryota > Metazoa > Arthropoda > Insecta > Diptera > Culicidae > Aedes > Aedes aegypti. The sequence continues at coordinate 347,359,738 of NC_035109.1, read as the reverse complement.
TGTAATTTGCATAAAATCTTATTGCTCATACGATGAAATACATCTTACTAATAGTATCCAGAGTGAAAACTTGTTGAAATTTTAATAAATGTCGTACTCTATCGTTAAAATGAAAATATGTGATTTTTTGGTGTTTCTACTAAGAGTGTTGAAAAATATCATTCTCAAACAGAATTCACATGATTTTGACTACATAAACTAGGTTTTTCAAAATGCTTTGCGTCAAAAACTACTTCATTTAATCAGTTTTATTTTATTTTGCTGACAAAAGAATGATTTTTGAAAATTGTATGAATATTCTGTAGGAATTTGTATATGTGCACGGTGAATGGAGGCCGCACGGTGACTGGTGACTTTACGGTACATTTGAAAAAAAAATCGTGGGATTTACATTACATAAGGATTTGTTTCAAGAGTTTTAACACGAGTTCCTCAGAATAAAATTTGTGATGTTTTATAATTGCCTGCTAGAAATGTTCATGGACTTTTCAACAAAGAGTCATTTTTAAATTTCATTAAGAGTTTCTGAGTGTTTCTGATTTCTTTAAGGATTACTGCAATAGAGAAGTAAAAAAAAAATAAAATAAAAATTGAAATAAAAAATAAACACACAAAAATATTAAAAAATATGTAATATAGACTGAAAATACCTGCTAGGTCAATAATATCAATTTGAGATCCATTTTCTTATCATACAATATATGTTGACAGAAACTTGGAAAAAAGTATATTTTGCTTCGATATAACGTAACCTCGATATAACGTGATTAAAATAAAAATCGAGTTACGTTATATCGAAGTATTACTGTATCTGATTTGATGTGAAAATTTCATTCAAATCGGGACATAGATAATTGAGATCCAGCCTACCACAGTGAATCATTTTGGGATGTTTATGAGGGACTGGGAAATGCTGGCGAACGTCAGCGCCCACAGCCGAGACGTGGCCAGAAAGGTTAATTCGTTGAAATGCTGAGCTACGTGTTTTTAAGGTCAGGAAGGCATCAAACCGGACTGACAAGCAAAACACAGTGGCCAAATTGCGTGCGCGGAAGCTGTACCGTGAGTGTCTGGTCAAGCCATGCTGTCTTGTCATGGACGACGAGACATACATTAAGGTAGACACCAAACAAATCCCCGGCCTCAAGTTTTTTTTATCGGTACGTCCCGCATGGAGGTTTTGAAAATGTTCCGGAGGAGAAAGATGGACAAATTCGAAACCCGTGGAATATGTTTTTGTACTGTAATTTTTTATATATTTAGCACAAAGTTACCCTTCTTTTAAACGTTCTATGTTTTTTATTCTAAATATGATGTAACCATAATTGAAGGTACAAATACTGTTGATTTAAAATTTAAATAAATATCACCTTCTTTTATACGTAGGCTGTTTTTTTTTAAATATTTTGTGTCTCCAACTGACAAAAGCGCGGCAATCGAAAGCACTGATCAGCTCGTTTGCCGAAAAATACGCACTAAGTTTTCATCAAAAAATTGCCCAAAACTGGGTTTATTGAAATATACCCGAAAATAGTAGTTTTTTTTTTGCAGAACTAAGTTAAAATGTGAAATTTTGATGAACTTTTTCGCATGATCAGGCAAATTTTGCTAAATTTGATGATAGTATGGTGATTTCGGGCAATTTGCATTTTTTTCGTGAGTTTATACATGAGTCGAACTTTTGCCCCGCTGATTCGAACTTTTGCCCCACTATGGGCCAAAAATCGTTTCCAAGCATTTATGCAAAAACTAATACACCTAAAAGCATCCTTATGATAGGTCTAGAAACGCCCCTACATAAAATATTGAAAAATATTTTATCTTCATTTGGTGCCATACATCGAAATTTTGACCAAAAATAACAATATTCACGTCAAAAAACAACAAATAGCCATAACTTTCCCAAATCTCAATCGATTTTTATGATATTCGGAGTGGAAGCCTTTTATTTGAATAGCATTTGAACCACCATAAATTTTGTTTTGAATTGTGCTAAAAACCTTAAAAAGAAACTCTTGCCCCACTTTACTGTACTGCATTTACTTCGATGGGTTGTGCTATTTTTCCCCGAATGTCGTTTCCCCGAACGCCAGTTTCCCAAATACCCCGTAGCCCACTTCAACGAAAAGTTTTTAGCACTCATAATTGTCGTAACTTTATACATTTCAGGGTGGTGAACGAACTGGCCATTTAATATGCACCCTTCTTTATTTAATTGGTGGTTCTTTCGAGTTTTACCATTCTCTGCATTTATGCCAACATGTGTAGAACCGAGAATGACAGAATACTTCCTTATTTTGGTTGCTTATCGTTCTTTCTCATTCACTATCCAGCCGCTGAAGATTATTACAGCACCTATTTAAACTGTTCCACTTTTCGGGGAAACCGGTCATTCGGGGGAATGGCATTCAGGGAAAAAGGTCATTCGAGGAACTGGCATTCGGGGTACCGACATTAAGAGAAACGACATTCAGTGAAAAGTAGCACAATCACTTCGATGATTCTAAACGTTTTATTATGAAGCAATAATTTTTGGCATCTAATCTTCTATTGGTTTAATCATAAATTTTGCCTTCTTTTCAAATCAGGCTGTTCTTTATATTTATACTGTTTTAAATATTATAATTTAGTAAAGCTAAATGTTAACCATTTTTATATTTCGCCGTTCTATAAATTCTTGCAAGACGTGCTGTTATGATGAAAATTACTTTAGAAGCTTCCAATATTCAACGTATTTTATTTTTGGAAACGCATGATCTCCTTTCGAGATATGCTGGAAAAATATAATTTCTATCACAAATTTTCCCTTCTTTCGATAATAGACGGTGTTTTTGATGCAAAATTCCAAAATTAAAAAATATATAGAATCGTTGAAAAGCTTTGAAATTTTAAACGAAAAATAATCTGCTCTTGTATACAGGCTATTTCTGCATTATGCTAATTTTGCAAATTAATTTTCCCTTCTTTTGTCAACAATTTCTTGACATTCATAGCTTGGAAAATCCCTGAACGAACACCACGCTTGTTAAGAACCTTCCAAAAATTTTTGCTATGGGCTCGGTGGTGTTGATCTCGGTGAAAGATTCAAAAATGCCGATATTCATTCTAAGTCAATCATTATGCCAAACGGCCATTATGCCAAATGACCATTATACCAAACGGCCATTATGCCAAACGACTATTATGCCAAATGACTTTATGCCAAACGGCTTTATGCCAAACGACCTTATGCCAAACGACTTTATGCCAAACGGGGTACAATCTTCCAAATGAACGATTTAGAGAGGAACAGAGGGTACAAAAAAATCAGGAGAGTGGAGAAAAATAAAATGTCCACGTTGACATTACTTAACTGACAAACAGAATATCAAAATGATCAAACTTCAATAAATCAATTGAATCTGGCAAATGAATCTGTCATGCAACCCGTGTCTCACATTCAATATACTGCAAACATATTTTTATTATCTTATATAATTTTGTTACACATGTCGGCAGCCTTTCTATAAACAACTTTCGTCTGGATCTGCCTAAACCCAATTTTTTCACCAAATTATTGGGTGAATGATAACTCTGATAGCATCAAAACGAATTAATAATCGACTAAATGTTAACTATGTTTTCAATTGCATATATAGCTGAGTAAAATCAGTTTTCAATGTTTTCTATTCAATTAATGAGTTAGTATCAAGTATTTTAAGGTTTTGTTGAGTACTCAGTAAACTTAGTAATATATTTTTTTACTTAGTAATATATTATAACTGAATGCAATGTAATGATTTATTCCAAATATAATTTATTGAACTTCAAATAGTTCAAACAAACTTCTACTTCTTAGCATTAACGTCCTCACTGAGACAGAGCCTGCTGCTCAGCTTAGTGTTCTTATGCGCACTTCCACAGTTATGAACTGAGAGCTACGATGATACTCTATGCCCATGGAAGTCAAGAAAATTGTCATTACGAAAAGATCATGGACCAACCGGAAACCGAACCAAGACACCTTCAGCATGGCTTTGCATTGTAGCCGCGGACTTTAACCACTAGGCTAAGGAGGGCCTCAACAAATGCCAAACAATCATGCCATTAAAATCCACTAGAGTTTGTATCATTCGTCAGATTAGGTCGAATCTAGTACACGACACTAAATACGGCTTACAGTTGAAGTCGTATCTGTCAAAGGATACAAACTCTAGTGGAATTAAATGGTTACTCATAGATATTCCACTAAACAGCTCGAAGGTGTTTTTATCAAACAAATATATTTTCACCATGGAAAACAGTATCATAGCATTTTAAGTAGGTCGTTCATACTTAACTAAATGTTTCGACGGTTTCGTCACAAATTGATAGAGGATTATCTCGTTTTCCATAATCCCCCCTATCAACTGAAACCTTCTCCTGTGGATCATGGAGATACAGAGGTATACTCGGTCTATAGTAATAATGGATATCACACTCACATTATTTCTTTTGCCCAATGACCCAGCAGTGACTTGTCCAAATAACTCCTTTTTGTATTTGCAAAGTTTTTGAATGTTTCGTCACCAGTAGTGCTGATATGTTTTATTTTTAGTCTTCTCAATCTCCTTTCCGTGACAAACATGAAAATGGAGAAGTATAATCGGTCTTATGTAACAATGGATGTCGCATTAATATTCCTTCCCTTCCCAGATGACCGATAGTATGTGGATGGCGCTATTATTGATCCTATGATATTCGAAATTTTCGAAATTGTACACATAAGATAATTAACTTCTCCCAAGCTCCGTTTGTTGTTTCCAAAGGCAATTTCGATTACATTAGACAATCACGGAGTAGTAACGCGATTTGCGTTCTGAGCTGGAATCGCTCAGAATGCGTATCGGAATTGAACCAGATCCGACAGGTTTGCTGAATCTGCACTGGTTTTGTGCGCTGCCAAGCCGGTCGCTCAGCCAACAACATTACCGATTAATATAACGGCAAAGCCAGCAGTAATAACGCCCCGGATAGAGAACGTTTCCAAGATAAATTCCCAAGAGGCGACTCATTCTGCTCTGCAACTGTCTGTCTTTATCGGCGGGTGTTATTCGCGTGGGAAGATGGGATTTCTTTTTATGTCGGTCGCCTTATAAATTTTTACGGCCATATTTTATTACTCGAGTCTCTGGGTGTTTGTCTAAGCATATCGGACTGCGCTTGGGAAAAAATGTCGAACTGCGGTTTCCGTTTCTTTTGGAGTCATTTGGTGTTAAGAGTTTAGGATCGGTTCGGGTGTGGGTGTGAGGCTGCTGCCGATCATTATTAACAATATTGCCAAAAATTTAGTACATTTTGCACCCATTAGCATTTCCGGGATGGCATTTGTTTTAATCTTCTTTTGGTTGGAAGTCCGTCAAATGACCGTATTAAAATCGGATTTAAGGGCTTTGCGTGAAAGGCATGCATGTGGCTTTGGTTTCAAACGAATTCCATTATAATTTTTGGTGCTAGAATCACATGAGCATTCACTCACTGGTCACACAATTATGAATCATTTGAGACTTTGCAAAACTTCGAAAAAATATTTAAAATAAAATAACCAAAATATTTCAATGCATTTAACACCAACTTCCGGCATTTCCGAGGAAACAATCCGATCCTGTTTGATTGATTCATGAACGTTACAGCACTCGTCTACGCTCACGAGAAAGTTGTTCCACTCGATTGTATTTGGAAAGTTCCAAATTGGAACAAACCGCTCTTTTCGCACCTTCTTGCCTATCCCATATACGATTACAAACGAGCTACGTTTGTAGCCAATCATTCCTTCCTCTCGTAAAGTTCGCGTTCATTCACTTTTCTGTACGACTACGTACCACCAGAAGCACGTGGAGCTTAAATCGATTTGCGACAATTTTTTTTCTCAACGCCTGAAAATAAGGAAAAACGGCTTTTCCCCGCCTTCGCTTTTTATCATCATCGATTACTACGGATGGTTATTTTCGGTGAACAGAGGGCGACTTTTGCTGCATCAGAAATCAATTTTATAACCATAAATCAAGACCAGCTTCAACTTTTACACGGAGCAGCCTTTCAAAGGCTTCGGGGTGGCGGCAAAAGAAGCTGGTCCGGTTCGACGCTTTTCGAAGAGATTCGAAGGCAAAAACGACGAGCCAACTTTTAACCCAAGCACAAAACATGACTTTTGGTCCTCCCATCCATCGTCGTCATCTGTGGATGGGGAAGTTTCTTACCAGGTCAAAATACTGTGAAGTTGGACGATTGGTTGATGCAGCTGCTTACCGGAGGCTAGTTCACTGCCAAGCTGGGTTATGCCGCAAAAGTGAACAGAGGTTTTACTTTCTGGCTCACCTGGATATTGCTGTTCTGACTGCTGATTTCGGAGGAAAAACGACTTGCAATGTGGAATATCCTTCAATTGAGACGTACAAAGATTGACATTCTGAATTTTGAATTCAGTGCTAGTGGTTCAAGCTTTGATAATCGATCATTAAATATGAAAACATCGAAATTGAATCTTTTATGAACCATTAGTACTTTTCCCCAGCAAGGTAGAAACACGAAAACACGTCGATAAATTTGACGCTCCTCTCGTGCAACACAGATTGATTCGTTCCACGCGTAAAGTGAGCCTTTTTAGTCGAGGGCGGTCTATTTGCCACCTAGGGCTAATCGGTGCAGTTTTGCGAAAAAGTGAATGGATATTATAAATTAATTTTGCCTCCCTCTATTCGCTGCTGCGAGAAAAATCTGCAATCGGTAGCTCAGGTACCTGCTGCAGTTGGTCTGTGGTGCAGTAGAACATCAATATGTTTGCGGGCATCCCTATGCGGTACGTTCCTGCTCATGCAAGTGAAGTTTTGAAGGCGTGAATAACATCGACGATATCGTTCATAAAAAGGCTCCTGATGAACGATTTTTGAGCGGATGAAGTTTAGCGTGTAGTTGAGTGTTGAAAAGCAATAGCGTTTACTGCTTGGCCCGTGTTTTCGACCTGTGCTGTTTGAGCCCACCCTGGAAAAAACTACGGAAAACGTAAACGAGTCATCGGTAGGCAAACAAGCCATTCCTAATACTCGTTCGGTTTGGTTCAACTTGTCTTCGCCGATTCTTCCTAAATCCGCTGCAAAATTTTCGAATTAGATCGCCAATTTCTTAGGTCGAAGCCAACTTTGGAGTGCACCGTTCGAACGTCAATCGCCAAGTTAGCCAACTCCTCCTCCGTGTCCTGGCCATCCAGATAATCATCCACGTAATGATTATCCACTATCGTGGACGCTGCTGTAAGGTAGACCTTTTTCCATTCTTCTGCGTTGACGTTCTTAAGATGTTGTGCCGAGCATGGGGAACATCCAAATGTGGCAACGTCCATTATGTAAGTCTCAAGTTCATCTGATGGTTGTGACCGATATATTAAGCGTAGAGATGAACGGTCAGCTGGACGGATGTTAATCTGATGATACGTCTCTCTAATGTCGGCGGTAACACAAAACTTGCGTTCACGGAATCGAAAAAGAACTGATGGTAACGATCTTAACATATCCGGCCCCTTCAAAAGCATTGCATTGAACGACACTCCGTTGACCTTTGCGGTCGCATCCCAAATTATCCAAACTTTTTCCGGGTTTCTTTGGATTTGTCACAAAACCCAATGGCAAATAACATGCTCGCTTTGGATCAGAAACTTCCAACTAATGCTTACTAGCCTTATGAGCATATCCTTTCGATTGACACTCGGCGATTTGCTTGTCCAGGTTGTCACGAAGTACGAGATAAGCAACCAAGTGACGGTTCAAACAGTAAAACCTCTTAGCGGCCATCGCATAACTTGATGAAAATTCAAACTGGTCGTATCGCCAAAGCCATCCCGTTTCGTCATGAACATCTTAGCCTTTTCTGGTCCATTATTGCAGGATAGCCTTGGTCCGAATATCTTTATCGCCTTCTGGTAGAGGTCCACTAGTATTTCCTAAGATTTCCACTACAAAAAACTTCTTGACGAGGTAATGTAATGTCTCATCAGATGTGCACTCACAAATTGGGAACGAATGAGACGTTCGATTCGGCCATGTTACCAAAAATTGCCCAACCTAGTCTCGCTTTGGTCACCATGGGTTCATTGCCGTGGCCTTCTCGGCGTTTTAATGGAATAGCTAATTTCAAATTGCTTCGGATAGGCAAATTCTGAAGATGAGGAAACTTTTTTGCCAACTGAACGCAGTCTGAAGTTTGAAAAGGTAATTCCAATCGATCGACTGTGCGCACGTGCACTAGAGGAAAGCGCTACTTTCTTCTGCACCCACCTTTATATCCATATTGATCTATCTGGAGTTCGCTTCATCCCTGGTTACATTTGATGGCCACTTCAGACAAAGGCCCTTTTGTTCACCTTCAAGACCTAGCAAGTCTGCGATCTCTTCATCCAACAGGGTTATGCCCGATCCTTCGCCTAAGAAGGCGAACGTTTCGATGTACATATGTGTTGCTTTCCCGTACAATACAACAGGGATGTTTCTGAAAATAGTAGGATTCTTCGCCGGCTGTCGGTGTAGGGATACTAAGGCGACTTCAGATGACTGGGGAACACCAGGATGTAGAAGCGAATGATGATGTTCTGTACACTCACTGGATTGTCCGACATTTCCCCGAAAACCATTTCCTCGAATGAAATTTCCTCGAATGACGTTTTTCCGAATGAACTATTTCCCCGAAAATTATTTTCACGAATGTACCATTTCCCCGAAGAAATTGTAATGTGTTTGGCATACAAAGCTATTCATGATCATGCTGCCAAAAAAATTTTCCGTGTTAGCTGATGTAAGACTACATGAAAATTGATTAATTTGTTATAAAATCCATGTGTTCAAAGTAACAGATGTTCAAAATAAAGTGGATTTGACTCAGCACAACTTATATTTTTTGTGATTGCGTGATGAATAAAGCGAGCACATGATACGCAGTTTCATTGGATGCGGTATCTTTGGAGTATAAATCTTTGGCTTATGGACATTTAGCCGAATGAACATTCGGCTTAGTTTTGCCATCTAGCCACGTTAGGCTGTTATAGTTATACTGTTCCAATATTTAGTGGCACTTAGCTGATAATATTTCAATTTGAATTTTCCCTTCTTTTAATAAAAGGCTATTCTTTCACATTGTTTCACATAATTACGCAAAGATGCCTTATTTCTACTTCATGTCTTCATGTCATATGTGTACTAGGTGGAACGTAATTTCATTTTACTTAGTGACAGTAGAGTTAGTGACAGAGACAGTGAGTCCATTCACTCTTAAAATCTATCATATCTTGCACTACATAATTAAACCTCTAATCTTCCTTCTAAATATTTTTAAAAGACAACATGCTTCTTTATTGATTTACTGGCAATCAATATCAGTTTTCCAGATATAAATCTTTTTATGTCTTGGATAGAAGCCGAAGGTAATTTTTTCCGAATCGTTACTAAATAGGTCATCTAGTCAAAAACGTCAAATACAGAGAGCATGTTAGTAATGAAAACTGAAGATGCTAAAAATCACTAATTAAATAGAATAAAATGTATATTTGAAAAAAAAATCTCAATTTAGAGTAGACGAATGCATTGAAAAGGTTGGATCAAAATATTAAAATCTGTAGTACCGTTTTGATTCATATTACGGACACTTAAGGCCCCAGTGAAGTATAACCCAGTTTGGACCATACAAAATAAATCATTCTGTATGATTTTTTAGTGTTATCGAGCGTCGGAAGCCCTTAACTTTCGGATGGTGGGTAGAGAATACGCGTCCGCAACTTGAATAACTTTAAATAAATCAAAACGTGTGGCCTTTTCATGTTTCTTATTCCGGACGCTCCCTCACTTTTGCCTCATATTCCGGACGCTTTGATTCGAATTACGGACAGCTCATGATAATCATTAATGGAACAGTCAAATCATCAATTGAAATCGTTCAACCACTTAAGAGACGTCTAAGGTAGTTGGGCATTATAAATTTGCAATGATATTTATGGAAAAAAACCTAATAAAACGAGCCTCGAAAATGAGAACTTTTGGACGGCGAAAATTGAAACATTTCGTGTGAAATGTTTCCCATACAAACAAGAGTGTCCGGAATTTGAAGCTGTCCGTAATATGAATCAAAACGGTATTCATTCTTACAATGACATTTGAAGTAATAGCATATAATTACCAGAAAAAAATCTGATTGAAGTTTCAGTAGTTCTGTGTATTATTATTGATATATTTATGTATAACGAACAGCATTCTAATATATAAAGGGCAAATTTCTGATGAAATCTGTACACCAAGCTGGATTGATCCACCAAGCTGGATTGATCCATGATGAAAAGTAACCACATATCATTCCCACTATAGATGTTCGCACCGTTTCACAAAAAAAGAACCTTGTTTTGATCATTTCTATACTTTTTTCGGAAAGATATCGTGGTGAAAAGCAAATTGTGAAAATTTCATTGAGATTTTAAAAATCCTCTAGAATGTTTTGAATCTTTGTATGGAAAACGAGTTAGGAAACATCACAACCCATTTTCACAATGCCCACTTTTTACAGATGGGTCAAACTTGCGGTTCACGGTAGAGTAGCAGAACAATATTAATACAGCAAAGCTTCAAAGAACTGCCTACGATGATAATAAGGCGAGACTAGCTTTAAATTTATCAACTATTTTGATGTCAACGATTATTAGACCAATAATATAAGGAGAACAACCTATGTTCTTAACAAGGGATAGTTTTAAAATTGAAAACAAGCCTGTTTACGTTGTAAATTGTAGTTAAAAAATAACGACCTGCTAATGTTTTAAGAAACAGAAACTACTAAAGCGGAAGTAATGATCGATCCGGTGTGCTGAACTGTCAGATGCGTCTCAAATCAACTTAGTGACTCATTTATTATTTCTAAGATTTCATGCCGTCGTAACTGCATCTCATTTGTGTCACGTCTTTGAATCCTGCAAACTGTTTTCAACCAGTCAAACTTTATTTCATAATTCTGCCGTTGCCAGTTCGGCCAGATGTCATTCAGATGAATCATGTTAGGACAAACGACATTAAGCATCAGGTTTGGTAATCTCTTAAATACTCTTTCAAAACCTACATTATAGATTTTCATGCGTTTTCATTTCGATTCTTAGCATAATAAAATTTGAATACCGAGTTTCATTTCATGACATGTTTTTGGAAGCAGACATGCTAAACAAGTCATCGATTTCCAATCCAAATATCATATTTTTTTTCAAATCATTCATAAGAGAATCATTCGTATGAAACAATAACCAAACTTGCTGAATATAGTTTTCTACCAATAATTGAAAAAAAAATAATTAAAAATGTCTTTGGAAAAAGCTTTCAGGGAAACAGTACATTCGGGGACACAGTTCATTTGGGGAAATGGTTTTCGGGAGAAAATGCTTCGGGGAAATGGTTCTCGAGGAAATGTCGGACAATCCACTCACTGATATCACATGACTTCAATGACACCAGGCACTAGGCACTTCTCACACAATGATACATTTTTACGGTTTTCCAGCGATCGTTCAAAGAAAGGGATTTGAACATGTAACACTCTTTGACTCTGTGTCCTACTTTTTCGCACACGAGGCATGACTTTAAAGCAGCCCCAGTTTTGATGTTGCTATCGTCGCCCTTTCATCGCCTATAATCATCAAATGAGCTATGAGCATTGAAAAACATCTTCTGAACGGATCTCTTGTAAATTAAGTGAGGTAGGAATTTGTCACATAAGTTTATCCTTTAAGAAGTACTGGACATATTTACAATGAATTCGTGGGCCCCCTGAGAAGACGTCACACCCCTTAAGGGTCCACGAACCACCAGTTGGATAGTACTTTTGAAGGATTCTAAATTTTGAGTAAGAAAAATAAGGTGAAGTAAAGAAGCATTCTTCAGAGTTTGTCGCATGAATTTCCTCAAATAATTTATATAGAATGGTTCCAAAAATTCTTACAAGGATACTTCTATAGCTTCCTTCACAGGTTTTTCGTTTGAAGCGAATACACAGCAATTGGATTCACTGCATTATTTTATGAAGTTTGAAATTGATATCTTTGGCAATATTTTTTTTAATGTAATTGAATGATATCATCAGTTTTTTTTTCGAACATTTTAAAATTTGAGAGGCTTACAGAGCATCCTAATAAATTTTGACACATCCTGAATTCTCAAAAAATCATAACGAAACCCTGAGAGAAGAATTGAGTAATCTTATTTTAGAACTCCATGGTAAATCCTTAAAAACCGATTGGAAAAAGGCAGAAAATCCCTAAAACCCCTTGAAAACATATCTAAGCCCCTTGGATATCATTGAAGATGCTGAAACCCTTTTAGGAATTTTTCAACATCCTTTTGAAACCTCTGCAAATCGCATAATACCTCTGATTATCACTAGAAAATCCCATGAGAACCTCTGTGAAATTCTGGTACCGCTTTGGAAACACCTAGGGGAACTTTGCAACTCTCATTTAACAATCACTTGCAATTCCCCCGAAAGCCTATGTTAATATATAAAAACACTTGCCTATGCGCTCTGGAAATCTCTGCAAGTGCAGTAGAAGTCCCTCGTATCACGCTAGTACTTCATTCTGCATCAGGAGTTATTAAAAATTCCTGCTCATCTCTTGAAAATCCTTGAGGTCCTCTTAAACATTTAAAAAGTTGGAAAGCTTCAGACTGTCTTTAAAGCTCAGTAGAATATCTTTATATAGGGAGTTCAAAAAAAAAGCTACATAAGAGGCCGTCCATTAACTACGTAAGACAATTTTTGGGGGTTTTCAATCCTCTTCTCCCCGTGGTTGGCTATTTTTTGGTAGGCTATTATTAGAAATCTCAAGCCACCCCCTCCCCCCTTAATACTTAATATTTCTTGAACGGCCCCTAACTAGCAGTCATCTCTCATGCAAATAATCAATATTAAATTAAACGATAAAAAGTAATGCCAATAGAAGCATTAACATTCATGGGATCATTGAAAAACGAGGTCCATAATTTGGTTGAGTCTATCTGCAATATTGCGAAATAAAAGCAGTATGCATGAAGAGTACCTACAGGGGATAGGCAAAATGATTGAGATAGGCAAAATTTTGCCCAAATTCAAATGCTTATAACTTTATGAAAAATGAATGAAATTGGATGCATCTGGAAGCAGTCGACGGCAAATTTGGTCCAGTTTTAGGAACTTCCTTGGCCATGCATATTGGCCACTGGAAACCGGAGATGTTCCGGATTTTCTGAGGTCATGTCCAAATGTCATTTTTTCTGTCGCTTGTATTTTTGTGCGGTGTAAAGTTAGATAGATGTTTGCAATTTTCCTAGAAACTAGAACTAATAGGAAGTTGAATGCCACCGGACGCATTAAGATTGGTTGGAAATCTTCAGAAATATGACCATTTCCGTAAAACTGGTTCCGGAAAGCATGGTCAGTCATGTTTGTATTTCCAATCATGTAAATATTATCCGGAGCTATATCCAAGTGGACATCATTCTTAAAAATGATGTTTCCTGCAGCGTATTCAGAACCATTAGATGCACAGACCACTCTATAGAAGGTTCCAGGTGCCCTGGGGGAAGTGGTCAATTAGGAACATATCTGGAACCATATCAATATGGGCATCAAACTTCATGATTTTCAAAGGTTATGCTTTCCGAAGCATTTCCAGCACCACCGGCTGCCATGACCACTTTATAGTAGGTTCCAGGTGCCCCGGGGATGTGGCCAATTCAAAACATGCCCGAAAACACATCAATATGGGTAAAAACATCAAGATTTTTGAAGGTGATGCTAATAGAAGTATTTACAGCGCAACTTATTTATATAACCACTGTATAGTAGGTTCCATGGGCCCTGGGGGTGAGGTCATGTTTCGAGTTGGCCACATCTCTAGGAGCCCCTGGAATATACTATAGAGTGATTATTATATCTTGTGGTTCTGAAAATGCTCGCCATTTTCCAAGTCACATGGATCTTACTGTTTATGGTAGAATGTGATTCTAAACAGATGAACGGACATGTTCCAAATTGGCCACATCCCCCGGGGCATCTGGAACCTACTATAAAGTGGTTATGGCAGCCGGTGATGCTGGAAATGCTTCGGAAAGCATAACCTTTGAAAATAATGAAGTTTGATGCCCATATTGATATGGTTCCGGATATGTTCCTAATTGACCACTTCCCCCAGGGCACCTGGAACGTTCTATAGAGTGGTCTGTGCATCTAATAATTCTGAATACGCTGCAGGAAACATCATTTTTAAGAATGATGTCCACTTGGATATAGCTCCGGATAATATTTACATGATTGGAAATACAAACTGACCATGCTTTCCAGAACCAGTTTTACGGAAATGGTCATATTTCTGAAGATTTCCAACCAATCTTAATGCGTCCGGTGGCATTCAACTTCCTATTAGTTCTAGTTTCTAGGAAAATTGCAAACATCTATCTAACTTTACACCACACAAAAATACAAGCGACAGAAAAAATGACATTTGGACATGACCTCAGAAAATCCGGAACATCTCCGGTGTCCAGTGGCCAATATGCATGGCCAAGGAAGTTCCTAAAACTGGACCAAATTTGCCGTCGACTGCTTCCAGATGCATCCAATTTCATCCATTTTTCATAAAGTTATAAGCATTTGAATTTGGGTAAAATTTTGCCTATCTCAATCATTTTGCCTATCCCCTGTATATAGCCATCCCCATCTACGATGCGTGGATGGATCTCATTGAAATTTCAAATCACTGTAGCATAACGCATGACATGACCAAATTTTGCTGTATCACTTCCAATTACGCTAGTTCAGAATGATTCGAAATAAACATACCTCAAAGATAGCTGCCCCATGGTGCAGATAAGTGGACAAATATTTCGTTATCAAGCTCAGTCTAAGCTTGACGGTCAGTGGATTCACGTCGCGTAACCGTACACTGCACAGAATGGATCGTTGGACAGGAAAGGTAGCCGTGGTGACCGGTTCCAGCTCGGGGATAGGTGCCGCCATAGCCAAGGATCTGGCCAAGGCCGGAATGATAGTCGTGGGATTGGCACGACGAGTGGAGCGTACCGAGGCACTGAAAGAGGAGCTACCGGAATCGGCAAAGGAACTTCTTCACGCGGTCAAGTGCGATGTGTCCAAGGAGGAAGACATCCTGAAAACATATCTTGTGGTTCTGAAAATGCTCGCCATTTCCAAGTCACATGGATCTTACTGTTTATGGTAGAATGTGATTCTAAACAGATGAACGGACATGTTCCAAATTGGCCACATCCCCGGGGCATCTGGAACCTACTATAAAGTGGTTATGGCAGCCGGTGATGCTGGAAATGCTTCGGAAAGCATAACCTTTGAAAATAATGAAGTTTGATGCCCATATTGATATTGGTTCCGGATATGTTCCTAATTGACCACTTCCCCCAGGGCACCTGGAACGTTCTATAGAGTGGTCTGTGCATCTAATAATTCTGAATACGCTGCAGGAAACATCATTTTTAAGAATGATGTCCACTTGGATATAGCTCCGGATAATATTTACATGATTGGGGAGAGAAGATAAATCCGTCGTTTTTTGTGGAGTGTTCATGCTTGCTTCGAATTTTTCGTAAAAAATACCCATAGCCAAATTGTTTAATTAGTTTCAAACTCATGATTGGAAAAAATACTCAAAAATTATGCTAATTCAAGTTATTCAAGTTAAGGTACAGTGGGGAAG
Source organism: Aedes aegypti (assembly GCF_002204515.2). Classification (NCBI taxonomy): domain Eukaryota; kingdom Metazoa; phylum Arthropoda; class Insecta; order Diptera; family Culicidae; genus Aedes; species Aedes aegypti. The sequence continues at coordinate 347,344,005 of NC_035109.1, read as the reverse complement.
TGTATCAGTGGGGTAAATGGATCATTTGTCCATATTAAGCATAAATACTTGAATATGTTGAATGTTTTCGCACCATTGCTTGTTTTTAGGTTATAAGGACTGTTCATTTAAGAAAGTGGACACGTGTTTTTTACAGTAATCTGTTTATTTTCGAACCAAATTCATGATTTACCTAAAATACATGGAAATCAACGTAATTTCGATCAAATTCACAAAAATTTGAAACATTTATTGAGCATTGCTGGAGAATGCTCTTACTTTTCTTTTGATACCTCCCATAAAATTCTGCACAATTTTTTCGGAACTTTTCGAACTGCTTTTTGAAACTGCTGACCACATTTTCTTGAAAAAATCGATGGAGCTTGCTTCTCTTCCATCCTTCTTAAGATGCCGTTTGATTATTGCCCAATATGTTTCAATGAGGCGTAGTTCTGAGCAATTTGATGGATTCGATCATTTTTATACAAATTCGAATTATTCCTTCTTGAGCATCTCCAAAGTAGCTGAAGCATAGTGAGCCGATGCTGGCAAAAACAAGGAGGCATGGTATGCTTTCAGTAGAATGGGCAGAAGCCATTTTTTAATGCATTCAGTTCTGTAATTTTCGCCGTTGATTGAACCGTTGTGAAATATGTAGTACTTTCATACCGCAGGAGCAAACTGCTTGCCATACCAATATCATTTTTCCCAAATTTTCTGTTGGGATGTATCGTACGTCGTCAGGAATATCTGTTTTGGCCACAGCCGTTGAAAAATTCAATTTGGACACTTCGCGATTTAGGCCAAATCTCGGAACGACAGTTTTTTCTGTACACCATTTGTGCGAAAAAAAATTGAGAGTCGCCATGTCCATTCGACCCATCGTTAAGAATTTATAATTTTTCTATGTCAACTTTTGTCTGTTTCAAATAAACACTTGAAATCACACTGAAACAAAATGTTATTTGTTTTTATGGAATTTTACACCAAAATGCTAATATTTAGGTGTCCACTTTCTTAAATGAACAGTCCTTATTCTTACGTCCAGGCCCGGATTGGGGGGTGCCAAGGGGCAAATGCCCCGGGCCCCCCAATGAAGGGCCCCCCGAGAAGTGAAAAAAGTTTTCACTATTCATTATTTTTACAATAATGGTTTAAAATTAAAAACAACAATTCTGATACCATTTCTAACAGAGATATTATGACATGAGATAATGATTTTCTAGAGTGAATAGCAAATTCAATACGATGTTTGGTCTCAACTTTTCAATTCCAACGATAATCCTTCTATTCGCTAATGAAAATCATCAAAGTTATATCAAAAACTTTAAAACTTTTCGCGGGTCCATAACAGAAATTTTTTAAACTTTTTGAAAAGATACTCCAAAATTATAGGCTCTTTGTCCTGGAATGATCTTGAAAAGACGAAGATACTCTACAATTAATAGATTTCTTGATTTTACTATCACGATACTAAAGCTACTATTCTATCAAACTAATCTGATATCCTACCGGAATTTAAATATTTTCCATATTTTCCCTGTTGTTCTTTCCCATTTGTGCCAGATTTGAATAAATTTGTATTAACATTTTCATGGTTTTGTTGGAATATAGCAAATTGTACTAGAGAACTTAGAATTTACTACAATTTTGATCCAAATCCACGTAATTTGTTTGATATATTGCAATTTTTACTAAGAGTTTTGAATTTATATTATTTCGACCTCAGAATGTTTACACAATTATATTTTCATCGATTCTTAAATTAAAGATAGTTCATATTGTTAACTCTGAAGGTTGTTAGTTGACAGCGATAGTGGAGCTCATGTGCTTTGCTGAAAGCAATTGCTCTTTGTCCGCAAAGACTAGTTAAATGTCTGATTGAAGTCACGCTAGACAATCGTTTGTTCCTTTTTACCGCTACTATAATTCAAATTGAGTATATAAAAGCATATTGATTATTCAGTCACGATAGATACATTTTTTTCTAACAATAATATAGAAAATCAGAAAAATCTACATAATAAAATAAAATACTTAACGATTTGCTTATTGCTTCAATAACGACTGTCGTCCAAATTCATTAAATGGAAATATCTGTAGCAAAATTGTAAAAATAACAACATAATCTTTGATTTTGTGTCTCTATGAATGACATAGTCTTGATTTCTACAGGAACATTTTAAATTTCGGACTTGATTGAGGACGATCCAATCACAATTCTGTCTCAACATCCATGACTTTTCATGTATTTTATAACAGATGATTTTATTTTAACCAAATTTACGAAGTGATATGGGTATAGTCAAATTCGAGTATTATTACATTTGTTTCAGTTTTCCGAATATCTATTTTCATAATACTAAGCGTTCCCTGTCATTTTGCTCCAAGGGCCCCCGTGAAAAGATCTGACCCGGCCCCCGAAGCCCGAATCCGGCACTGCTTACGTCTGCACTGAATTATTGCAAAATTGTATAACACGTACACTAACACAAGCAAACTTGTTGGCTGCTAAAATTAATAAATTTGAAAATTGTTCTCCATCAATCAAAAATTCATTATATCTCTGTCTAAAATCGGAAACTTATTTTTTTTTTAACACATGATGAGCATTTCAGATCTAATTGAATCTAATCACAATGAAAAAAATGTATTTTTTTATGAATAAATACAGTTATATTGGACATGGTACACTTACCCCTACATTTTAATGCGGTGGGTAAGTGGATCAAGTATTATTATCATTTTATTGACAGACTGCTTACGAGGATTTTAATAAGTTTTAAAATCCGCAAATGTTGTTTTCCCTTATCTCTTTTTATTCCTAGCTTAAATTTGTCAAATTAAATAAATCGTTCTGATATAAAAAAATATAAAAGAATAAATATAGCGAAAATCAAATAAAACTTTTCGTGGTTGATCTATTACATATAAGTTGCAAAAAAGAAAAATAAACAAATTTTCTAATAGAAAATATATTATTGTACCTTATTTGACCATATAAATTCTAGATAGACGATACAAATATATTCATAAAATCGAATAAAAGGATTGCAGGGTGTTATTCGAAAGTGAATATAACAAATATTTTTAAACTACGAGTGTTTTTTGAAAACATCGTAAGGAATATTCTACAATACTTCTCTTTAACTTTAGTGTATAAATGAAGGAATTTTGTCCAAATCATTCTAGTTACATTTTGTTTTCGAAGTTGATACTAAAAGTAATGTTTAAATATTTTTCATAATTATATAATCATAAAGATCCTTTTTATTTTAAGCATTAAAATGTAACATAACTAGCACTAATGACAAGAACGAGAGTTATATCATTTTTACTATACATAATTACACCACATTGGGTGCAGTTATACATAATTACACCACCATGGTCGGGAAAGTGAATCATTTGGCGCAAATATTTCAAGCCCCTCATACTCAATACATAACAATCAGCAAAATCGAAATAAATGACGATATGAAGTATAATAGTCCCTTATTTGTTATCTACAGAAAAAGTTTGATTTACATTATTCACGTTAGCTGTACATAACAATAAAGTTGACAATTTATTTTCTGTATCCACCTACCCCACAGTACCTTATACAGTCATAGCTCGATATAACGTAAACTTTTTTTGGCTTTCATTTATTTTTCCATTTTTTCATAAAAACTTGAATTATAAACTACAATAAACCTTCTTCAAGATTCAAAGCACCAACCAATACTAAATCAGAACAACGCAAGCGTTTAACTAATTACTGAATACTGGTCATGCATCGAGATCGAGTGCTATATAAGATCATGTTAAAATCAACATTTTGTCGTTGATGTACATTTGTTCATTTTTGTTGCATTTACGCTCCTACTGGAACTGTTGGCACAGGAATGATAGTTGGTAACCCCAGAGAGATGCGATCGTTCTTTTATCTCAAATAATACAAAGAAAAGTAAAAAGTTTTGTTAGTCAACTAGAAGGAGTTTGCGATCTAAACTATTGAATCCCATCAGTTTTAAAACCAGTTCAAAAATCGTAATAACAGCACTGATAATTGCGAGTCAATTATTTTTATGTTCTTGAATCAATATATGTATCTAATAAAGCTATTTGCAGTTCAAGCTGATCAAGCGGAAATTATTTCCTTTCAATTCTCTCTGAAAAACAGTGTCCATGTTCGTGATTTAACCATCTTAATAGGAACCAAGCCTGCTAATCACTCACTACAATTGTCTATGAATACTTTGATAATTATGGATTTAGATTATGCATTCAAAAAGACTAGATCAAACTCGAATTAGACTTGTGTGTCGCTAGGCCACGGTGCCATTTCCGATTCATTTAAGGTATATTTTGACAATATTGTTTTTCTAAAAATGCTAAGGAAATATATAGCTTTTGCTTAAGGAATTCCTGCAAATATCTTCAAATAATTTCTCAAAGAATTTGATGTTTCTCCTGGAATTTCGTCACAGATTTTGACTAGAACCATTTCTTTTTTCCGACAGGGATCTCCCAGAAATTCCAATAGTTAACTCTCTTGATATTCATGAATAAAAAGATTTTCTCCAGGAATGATTCACCAGATGTATTTTTTTTTTGTGTTCAGCTATTTCAGGGATTCCTCCAAGAGTATTTAGGAACATTTGATCAGTATTGACTTAGCAGATTCCCGTCTTAAGGATCTTGAGGAATTCATCAGATAAATCTCGTTGAATTCCATCAAGAAATGGTTCGAATATTCATCCCGGAATTCCATTATGAGTTTCTACAGATTTTTCTCCAAATTTTTATGGAAAAACCATTCCACTTAAGTTTCTTCAGGACTCTATGTGGACAAAATACTTCGTTGATTCCATATGAAGTTTCAGTTCTCTTTGATTTTTTCAATGGGTTCTCCAAGTAATTCTCATAGTATTTGTCTAGAGATTTTTCTACGGATTTTTTCATCACAAAAATATATTCAAGGGTTCTAAAAACTGACCAAGTTCCACAGATCACCAGAAAATTCTCCTTGGATACTGCCGATAATCCCACCACGTATTGGTTCAGAAACGTTTTTCTTGGAAAATCCTCAAGAATAGTTCTTGTTATAATGGAGTTTTTCTAGTGATTTCTTCATGAAATCTCTTATACCGTCAAGTTACCATTCACCGTGCATTTAAGAAAAATTTTGCACTTCAAAAAATTATATAACTTTCCAAACAATTTGAAGCGCACTAGAATATCACTACGTAGCGTGCAATTATATAATAATTCAGGGAAAAAATCTAGAACTAGTGATGCACAACAAAAAAAATACTCAAAAATTATGTTTGAAAATGTAATGTTAAGGTCGCCTCGTACCGTTTTATGTCACCATTTACCGTGCACACTAGTGCACCATTCACCGTGCGTACAGTTTTCGTCATGATTTAATTTTGTATCTCGAAGAAACATTGTTGATGGTGCAACTATGTCGCTAGTAGTGTGCGCACTCATTTTTAAGAGTATTCAAATCATCATTTACAATAAAACCATAAAAATATTAAAATTGTCTTAATCATTATTTTTTTCATTAAAAACGTTATAGGAGGTTTGACTGTATTGTCCAAACCATTCCCATATTCACTCAAAAACTAAATATGAAGTAGTTCAATAACAACATAACAATAAATCTAATATTACCGAATAGTTTCATGCCTTTTACACGGTAATAGGAACCATATATATTGAAAAGGGTCCATTCACCGTGCATTGGGTTTCAACTAAAACAAAATAAAAATTGTAATTTGCATAAAATCTTATTGCTCATACGATGAAATACATCTTACTAATAGTATCCAGAGTGAAAACTTGTTGAAATTTTAAATAAAATGTCGTACTCTATCGTTAAAATGAAAATATGTGATTTTTTGGTGTTTCTACTAAGAGTGTTGAAAAATATCATTCTCAAACAGAATTCACATGATTTTGACTACATAAACTAGGTTTTTCAAAATGCTTTGCGTCAAAAACTACTTCATTTAATCAGTTTTATTTTATTTTGCCTGACCAAAAGAATGATTTTTGAAAATTGTAATGAATATTCTGTAGGAATTTGTATATGTGCACGGTGAATGGAGGCCGCACGGTGACTGGTGACTTTACGGTACATTGAAAAAAAAATCGTGGATTTACATTACATAAGGATTTGTTTCAAGAGTTTTTAACACGAGTTCCTCAGAATAAAATTTGTGATGTTTTTATAATTGCCCTGCTAGAAATGTTCATGGACTTTTCCAACAAAGAGTCATTTTTAAATTTCATTAAGAGTTTCTGAGTGTTTCTGATTTCTTTAAGGATTACTGCAATAGAGAAGTAAAAAAAAAATAAAATAAAAATTGAAATAAAAAATAAACACACAAAAATATTAAAAAATATGTAATATAGACTGAAAATACCTGCTAGGTCAATAATATCAATTTGAGATCCATTTTCTTATCATACAATATATGTTGACAGAAACTTGGAAAAAAGTATATTTTGCTTCGATATAACGTAACCTCGATATAACGTGATTAAAATAAAATCGAGTTACGTTATATCGAAGTATTACTGTATCTGATTTGATGTGAAAATTTCATTCAAATCGGGACATAGATAATTGAGATCCAGCCTACCACAGTGAATCATTTTGGGATGTTTATGAGGGACTGGGAAATGCTGGCGAACGTCAGCGCCCACAGCCGAGACGTGGCCAGAAAGGTTAATTCGTTGAAATGCTGAGCTACGTGTTTTTAAGGTCAGGAAGGCATCAAACCGGACTGACAAGCAAAACACAGTGGCCAAATTGCGTGCGCGGAAGCTGTACCGTGAGTGTCTGGTCAAGCCATGCTGTCTTGTCATGGACGACGAGACATACATTAAGGTAGACACCAACAAATCCCCGGCCTCAAGTTTTTTTTATCGGTACGTCCCGCATGGAGGTTTTGAAAATGTTCCGGAGGAGAAAGATGGACAAATTCGAAACCCGTGGAATATGTTTTTGTACTGTAATTTTTTTATATATTTAGCACAAAGTTACCCTTCTTTTAAACGTTCTAATGTTTTTATTCTAAATATGATGTAACCATAATTGAAGGTACAAATACTGTTGATTTAAATTTAAATAAATATCACCTTCTTTTTATACGTAGGCTGTTTTTTTTAAATATTTGTGTCTCCAACTGACAAAAGCGCGGCAATCGAAAGCACTGATCAGCTCGTTTGCCGAAAAATACGCACTAAGTTTTCATCAAAAAATTGCCCAAAACTGGGTTTATTGAAATATACCCGAAAATAGTAGTTTTTTTTTTGCAGAACTAAGTTAAATGTGAAATTTTGATGAACTTTTTCGCATGATCAGGCAAATTTTGCTAAAATTTGATGATAGTATGGTGATTCGGGCAATTTGCATTTTTTTCGTGAGTTTATACATGAGTCGAACTTTTGCCCCGCTGATTCGAACTTTTGCCCCACTATGGGCCAAAAATCGTTTCCAAGCATTTATGCAAAAACTAATACACCTAAAAGCATCCTTATGATAGGTCTAGAAACGCCCCTACATAAAATATTGAAAATATTTTATCTTCATTTGGTGCCATACATCGAAATTTTGACCAAAAATAACAATATTCACGTCAAAAAACAACAAATAGCCATAACTTTCCCAAATCTCAATCGATTTTATGATATTCGGAGTGGAAGCCTTTTATTTGAATAGCATTTGAACCACCATAAATTTTGTTTTGAATTGTGCTAAAAACCTTAAAAAGAAACTCTTGCCCCACTTTACTGTACTGCATTTACTTCGATGGGTTGTGCTATTTTTTCCCCGAATGTCGTTTCCCCCGAACGCCAGTTTCCCAAATACCCCGTAGCCCACTTCAACGAAAAGTTTTTAGCACTCATAATTGTCGTAACTTTATACATTTCAGGGTGGTGAACGAACTGGCCATTTAATATGCACCCTTCTTTATTTAATTGGTGGTTCTTTCGAGTTTTACCATTCTCTGCATTTATGCCAACATGTGTAGAACCGAGAATGACAGAATACTTCCTTATTTTGGTTGCTTATCGTTCTTTCTCATTCACTATCCAGCCGCTGAAGATTATTACAGCACCTATTTAAACTGTTCCACTTTCGGGGAAACCGGTCATTCGGGGGAATGGCATTCAGGGAAAAAGGTCATTCGAGGAACTGGCATTCGGGGTACCGACATTAAGAGAAACGACATTCAGTGAAAAGTAGCACAATCACTTCGATGATTCTAAACGTTTTATTATGAAGCAATAATTTTTGGCATCTAATCTTCTATTGGTTTAATCATAAATTTTGCCTTCTTTTCAAATCAGGCTGTTCTTTATATTTATACTGTTTTAAATATTATAATTTAGTAAAGCTAAATGTTAACCATTTTTATATTTCGCCGTTCTATAAATTCTTGCAAGACGTGCTGTTATGATGAAAATTACTTTAGAAGCTTCCAATATTCAACGTATTTTATTTTTGGAAACGCATGATCTCCTTTCGAGATATGCTGGAAAAATATAATTTCTATCACAAATTTTCCCTTCTTTCGATAATAGACGGTGTTTTTGATGCAAAATTCCAAAAATTAAAAAATATATAGAATCGTTGAAAAGCTTTGAAATTTTAAACGAAAAATAATCTGCTCTTGTATACAGGCTATTTCTGCATTATGCTAATTTTGCAAATTAATTTTCCCTTCTTTTGTCAACAATTTCTTGACATTCATAGCTTGGAAAATCCCTGAACGAACACCACGCTTGTTAAGAACCTTCCAAAAATTTTTGCTATGGGCTCGGTGGTGTTGATCTCGGTGAAAGATTCAAAAATGCCGATATTCATTCTAAGTCAATCATTATGCCAAACGGCCATTATGCCAAATGACCATTATACCAAACGGCCATTATGCCAAACGACTATTATGCCAAATGACTTTATGCCAAACGGCTTTATGCCAAACGACCTTATGCCAAACGACTTTATGCCAAACGGGGTACAATCTTCCAAATGAACGATTTAGAGAGGAACAGAGGGTACAAAAAAATCAGGAGAGTGGAGAAAAATAAAATGTCCACGTTGACATTACTTAACTGACAAACAGAATATCAAAATGATCAAACTTCAATAAATCAATTGAATCTGGCAAATGAATCTGTCATGCAACCCGTGTCTCACATTCAATATACTGCAAACATATTTTTATTATCTTATATAATTTTGTTACACATGTCGGCAGCCTTTCTATAAACAACTTTCGTCTGGATCTGCCTAAACCCAATTTTTTCACCAAATTATTGGGTGAATGATAACTCTGATAGCATCAAAACGAATTAATAATCGACTAAATGTTAACTATGTTTTCAAATTGCATATATAGCTGAGTAAAATCAGTTTTCAATGTTTTCTATTCAATTAATGAGTTAGTATCAAGTATTTTAAGGTTTTGTTGAGTACTCAGTAAACTTAGTAATATATTTTTTTACTTAGTAATATATTATAACTGAATGCAATGTAATGATTTATTCCAAATATAATTTATTGAACTTCAAATAGTTCAAACAAACTTCTACTTCTTAGCATTAACGTCCTCACTGAGACAGAGCCTGCTGCTCAGCTTAGTGTTCTTATGCGCACTTCCACAGTTATGAACTGAGAGCTACGATGATACTCTATGCCCATGGAAGTCAAGAAAATTGTCATTACGAAAAGATCATGGACCAACCGGAAACCGAACCAAGACACCTTCAGCATGGCTTTGCATTGTAGCCGCGGACTTTAACCACTAGGCTAAGGAGGGCCTCAACAAATGCCAAACAATCATGCCATTAAAATCCACTAGAGTTTGTATCATTCGTCAGATTAGGTCGAATCTAGTACACGACACTAAATACGGCTTACAGTTGAAGTCGTATCTGTCAAAGGATACAAACTCTAGTGGAATTAAATGGTTACTCATAGATATTCCACTAAACAGCTCGAAGGTGTTTTTATCAAACAAATATATTTTCACCATGGAAAACAGTATCATAGCATTTTAAGTAGGTCGTTCATACTTAACTAAATGTTTCGACGGTTTCGTCACAAATTGATAGAGGATTATCTCGTTTTCCATAATCCCCCCTATCAACTGAAACCTTCTCCTGTGGATCATGGAGATACAGAGGTATACTCGGTCTATAGTAATAATGGATATCACACTCACATTATTTCTTTTGCCCAATGACCCAGCAGTGACTTGTCCAAATAACTCCTTTTTGTATTTGCAAAGTTTTTGAATGTTTCGTCACCAGTAGTGCTGATATGTTTTATTTTTAGTCTTCTCAATCTCCTTTCCGTGACAAACATGAAAATGGAGAAGTATAATCGGTCTTATGTAACAATGGATGTCGCATTAATATTCCTTCCCTTCCCAGATGACCGATAGTATGTGGATGGCGCTATTATTGATCCTATGATATTCGAAATTTTCGAAATTGTACACATAAGATAATTAACTTCTCCCAAGCTCCGTTTGTTGTTTCCAAAGGCAATTTCGATTACATTAGACAATCACGGAGTAGTAACGCGATTTGCGTTCTGAGCTGGAATCGCTCAGAATGCGTATCGGAATTGAACCAGATCCGACAGGTTTGCTGAATCTGCACTGGTTTTGTGCGCTGCCAAGCCGGTCGCTCAGCCAACAACATTACCGATTAATATAACGGCAAAGCCAGCAGTAATAACGCCCCGGATAGAGAACGTTTCCAAGATAAATTCCAAGAGGCGACTCATTCTGCTCTGCAACTGTCTGTCTTTATCGGCGGGTGTTATTCGCGTGGGAAGATGGATTTCTTTTTATGTCGGTCGCCTTATAAATTTTTACGGCCATATTTTATTACTCGAGTCTCTGGGTGTTTGTCTAAGCATATCGGACTGCGCTTGGGAAAAAATGTCGAACTGCGGTTTCCGTTTCTTTTGGAGTCATTTGGTGTTAAGAGTTTAGGATCGGTTCGGGTGTGGGTGTGAGGCTGCTGCCGATCATTATTAACAATATTGCCAAAAATTTAGTACATTTTGCACCCATTAGCATTTCCGGGATGGCATTTGTTTTAATCTTCTTTTGGTTGGAAGTCCGTCAAATGACCGTATTAAAATCGGATTTAAGGGCTTTGCGTGAAAGGCATGCATGTGGCTTTGGTTTCAAACGAATTCCATTATAATTTTTGGTGCTAGAATCACATGAGCATTCACTCACTGGTCACACAATTATGAATCATTTGAGACTTTGCAAAACTTCGAAAAAATATTTAAAATAAAATAACCAAAATATTTCAATGCATTTAACACCAACTTCCGGCATTTCCGAGGAAACAATCCGATCCTGTTTGATTGATTCATGAACGTTACAGCACTCGTCTACGCTCACGAGAAAAGTTGTTCCACTCGATTGTATTTGGAAAGTTCCAAATTGGAACAAACCGCTCTTTTCGCACCTTCTTGCCTATCCCATATACGATTACAAACGAGCTACGTTTGTAGCCAATCATTCCTTCCTCTCGTAAAGTTCGCGTTCATTCACTTTTCTGTACGACTACGTACCACCAGAAGCACGTGGAGCTTAAATCGATTTGCGACAATTTTTTTTCTCAACGCCTGAAAATAAGGAAAAACGGCTTTTCCCCGCCTTCGCTTTTTATCATCATCGATTACTACGGATGGTTATTTTCGGTGAACAGAGGGCGACTTTTGCTGCATCAGAAATCAATTTTATAACCATAAATCAAGACCAGCTTCAACTTTTACACGGAGCAGCCTTTCAAAGGCTTCGGGGTGGCGGCAAAAGAAGCTGGTCCGGTTCGACGCTTTTCGAAGAGATTCGAAGGCAAAAACGACGAGCCAACTTTTAACCCAAGCACAAAACATGACTTTTGGTCCTCCCATCCATCGTCGTCATCTGTGGATGGGGAAGTTTCTTACCAGGTCAAAATACTGTGAAGTTGGACGATTGGTTGATGCAGCTGCTTACCGGAGGCTAGTTCACTGCCAAGCTGGGTTATGCCGCAAAAGTGAACAGAGGTTTTACTTTCTGGCTCACCTGGATATTGCTGTTCTGACTGCTGATTTCGGAGGAAAAACGACTTGCAATGTGGAATATCCTTCAATTGAGACGTACAAAGATTGACATTCTGAATTTTGAATTCAGTGCTAGTGGTTCAAGCTTTGATAATCGATCATTAAATATGAAAACATCGAAATTGAATCTTTTATGAACCATTAGTACTTTTCCCCAGCAAGGTAGAAACACGAAAACACGTCGATAAATTTGACGCTCCTCTCGTGCAACACAGATTGATTCGTTCCACGCGTAAAGTGAGCCTTTTTAGTCGAGGGCGGTCTATTTGCCACCTAGGGCTAATCGGTGCAGTTTTGCGAAAAAGTGAATGGATATTATAAATTAATTTTGCCTCCCTCTATTCGCTGCTGCGAGAAAAATCTGCAATCGGTAGCTCAGGTACCTGCTGCAGTTGGTCTGTGGTGCAGTAGAACATCAATATGTTTGCGGGCATCCCTATGCGGTACGTTCCTGCTCATGCAAGTGAAGTTTTGAAGGCGTGAATAACATCGACGATATCGTTCATAAAAAGGCTCCTGATGAACGATTTTTGAGCGGATGAAGTTTAGCGTGTAGTTGAGTGTTGAAAAGCAATAGCGTTTACTGCTTGGCCCGTGTTTTCGACCTGTGCTGTTTGAGCCCACCCTGGAAAAAACTACGGAAAACGTAAACGAGTCATCGGTAGGCAAACAAGCCATTCCTAATACTCGTTCGGTTTGGTTCAACTTGTCTTCGCCGATTCTTCCTAAATCCGCTGCAAAATTTTCGAATTAGATCGCCAATTTCTTAGGTCGAAGCCAACTTTGGAGTGCACCGTTCGAACGTCAATCGCCAAGTTAGCCAACTCCTCCTCCGTGTCCTGGCCATCCAGATAATCATCCACGTAATGATTATCCACTATCGTGGACGCTGCTGTAAGGTAGACCTTTTTCCATTCTTCTGCGTTGACGTTCTTAAGATGTTGTGCCGAGCATGGGAACATCCAAATGTGGCAACGTCCATTATGTAAGTCTCAAGTTCATCTGATGGTTGTGACCGATATATTAAGCGTAGAGATGAACGGTCAGCTGGACGGATGTTAATCTGATGATACGTCTCTCTAATGTCGGCGGTAACACAAAACTTGCGTTCACGGAATCGAAAAAGAACTGATGGTAACGATCTTAACATATCCGGCCCCTTCAAAAGCATTGCATTGAACGACACTCCGTTGACCTTTGCGGTCGCATCCCAAATTATCCAAACTTTTTCCGGGTTTCTTTGGATTTGTCACAAAACCCAATGGCAAATAACATGCTCGCTTTGGATCAGAAACTTCCAACTAATGCTTACTAGCCTTATGAGCATATCCTTTCGATTGACACTCGGCGATTTGCTTGTCCAGGTTGTCACGAAGTACGAGATAAGCAACCAAGTGACGGTTCAAACAGTAAAACCTCTTAGCGGCCATCGCATAACTTGATGAAAATTCAAACTGGTCGTATCGCCAAAGCCATCCCGTTTCGTCATGAACATCTTAGCCTTTTCTGGTCCATTATTGCAGGATAGCCTTGGTCCGAATATCTTTATCGCCTTCTGGTAGAGGTCCACTAGTATTTCCTAAGATTTCCACTACAAAAAACTTCTTGACGAGGTAATGTAATGTCTCATCAGATGTGCACTCACAAATTGGGAACGAATGAGACGTTCGATTCGGCCATGTTACCAAAAATTGCCCAACCTAGTCTCGCTTTGGTCACCATGGGTTCATTGCCGTGGCCTTCTCGGCGTTTTAATGGAATAGCTAATTTCAAATTGCTTCGGATAGGCAAATTCTGAAGATGAGGAAACTTTTTTGCCAACTGAACGCAGTCTGAAGTTTGAAAAGGTAATTCCAATCGATCGACTGTGCGCACGTGCACTAGAGGAAAGCGCTACTTTCTTCTGCACCCACCTTTATATCCATATTGATCTATCTGGAGTTCGCTTCATCCCTGGTTACATTTGATGGCCACTTCAGACAAAGGCCCTTTTGTTCACCTTCAAGACCTAGCAAGTCTGCGATCTCTTCATCCAACAGGGTTATGCCCGATCCTTCGCCTAAGAAGGCGAACGTTTCGATGTACATATGTGTTGCTTTCCCGTACAATACAACAGGGATGTTTCTGAAAATAGTAGGATTCTTCGCCGGCTGTCGGTGTAGGGATACTAAGGCGACTTCAGATGACTGGGGAACACCAGGATGTAGAAGCGAATGATGATGTTCTGTACACTCACTGGATTGTCCGACATTTCCCCGAAAACCATTTCCTCGAATGAAATTTCCTCGAATGACGTTTTTCCGAATGAACTATTTCCCCGAAAATTATTTTCACGAATGTACCATTTCCCCGAAGAAATTGTAATGTGTTTGGCATACAAAGCTATTCATGATCATGCTGCCAAAAAAATTTTCCGTGTTAGCTGATGTAAGACTACATGAAAATTGATTAATTTGTTATAAAATCCATGTGTTCAAAGTAACAGATGTTCAAAATAAAGTGGATTTGACTCAGCACAACTTATATTTTTTGTGATTGCGTGATGAATAAAGCGAGCACATGATACGCAGTTTCATTGGATGCGGTATCTTTGGAGTATAAATCTTTGGCTTATGGACATTTAGCCGAATGAACATTCGGCTTAGTTTTGCCATCTAGCCACGTTAGGCTGTTATAGTTATACTGTTCCAATATTTAGTGGCACTTAGCTGATAATATTTCAATTTGAATTTTCCCTTCTTTTAATAAAAGGCTATTCTTTCACATTGTTTCACATAATTACGCAAAGATGCCTTATTTCTACTTCATGTCTTCATGTCATATGTGTACTAGGTGGAACGTAATTTCATTTTACTTAGTGACAGTAGAGTTAGTGACAGAGACAGTGAGTCCATTCACTCTTAAAATCTATCATATCTTGCACTACATAATTAAACCTCTAATCTTCCTTCTAAATATTTTTAAAAGACAACATGCTTCTTTATTGATTTACTGGCAATCAATATCAGTTTTCCAGATATAAATCTTTTTATGTCTTGGATAGAAGCCGAAGGTAATTTTTTCCGAATCGTTACTAAATAGGTCATCTAGTCAAAAACGTCAAATACAGAGAGCATGTTAGTAATGAAAACTGAAGATGCTAAAAATCACTAATTAAATAGAATAAAATGTATATTTGAAAAAAAAATCTCAATTTAGAGTAGACGAATGCATTGAAAAGGTTGGATCAAAATATTAAAATCTGTAGTACCGTTTTGATTCATATTACGGACACTTAAGGCCCCAGTGAAGTATAACCCAGTTTGGACCATACAAAATAAATCATTCTGTATGATTTTTTAGTGTTATCGAGCGTCGGAAGCCCTTAACTTTCGGATGGTGGGTAGAGAATACGCGTCCGCAACTTGAATAACTTTAAATAAATCAAAACGTGTGGCCTTTTCATGTTTCTTATTCCGGACGCTCCCTCACTTTTGCCTCATATTCCGGACGCTTTGATTCGAATTACGGACAGCTCATGATAATCATTAATGGAACAGTCAAATCATCAATTGAAATCGTTCAACCACTTAAGAGACGTCTAAGGTAGTTGGGCATTATAAATTTGCAATGATATTTATGGAAAAAAACCTAATAAAACGAGCCTCGAAAATGAGAACTTTTGGACGGCGAAAATTGAAACATTTCGTGTGAAATGTTTCCCATACAAACAAGAGTGTCCGGAATTTGAAGCTGTCCGTAATATGAATCAAAACGGTATTCATTCTTACAATGACATTTGAAGTAATAGCATATAATTACCAGAAAAAAATCTGATTGAAGTTTCAGTAGTTCTGTGTATTATTATTGATATATTTATGTATAACGAACAGCATTCTAATATATAAAGGGCAAATTTCTGATGAAATCTGTACACCAAGCTGGATTGATCCACCAAGCTGGATTGATCCATGATGAAAAGTAACCACATATCATTCCCACTATAGATGTTCGCACCGTTTCACAAAAAAAGAACCTTGTTTTGATCATTTCTATACTTTTTTCGGAAAGATATCGTGGTGAAAAGCAAATTGTGAAAATTTCATTGAGATTTTAAAAATCCTCTAGAATGTTTTGAATCTTTGTATGGAAAACGAGTTAGGAAACATCACAACCCATTTTCACAATGCCCACTTTTTACAGATGGGTCAAACTTGCGGTTCACGGTAGAGTAGCAGAACAATATTAATACAGCAAAGCTTCAAAGAACTGCCTACGATGATAATAAGGCGAGACTAGCTTTAAATTTATCAACTATTTTGATGTCAACGATTATTAGACCAATAATATAAGGAGAACAACCTATGTTCTTAACAAGGGATAGTTTTAAAATTGAAAACAAGCCTGTTTACGTTGTAAATTGTAGTTAAAAAATAACGACCTGCTAATGTTTTAAGAAACAGAAACTACTAAAGCGGAAGTAATGATCGATCCGGTGTGCTGAACTGTCAGATGCGTCTCAAATCAACTTAGTGACTCATTTATTATTTCTAAGATTTCATGCCGTCGTAACTGCATCTCATTTGTGTCACGTCTTTGAATCCTGCAAACTGTTTTCAACCAGTCAAACTTTATTTCATAATTCTGCCGTTGCCAGTTCGGCCAGATGTCATTCAGATGAATCATGTTAGGACAAACGACATTAAGCATCAGGTTTGGTAATCTCTTAAATACTCTTTCAAAACCTACATTATAGATTTTCATGCGTTTTCATTTCGATTCTTAGCATAATAAAATTTGAATACCGAGTTTCATTTCATGACATGTTTTTGGAAGCAGACATGCTAAACAAGTCATCGATTTCCAATCCAAATATCATATTTTTTTTTCAAATCATTCATAAGAGAATCATTCGTATGAAACAATAACCAAACTTGCTGAATATAGTTTTCTACCAATAATTGAAAAAAAAATAATTAAAAATGTCTTTGGAAAAAGCTTTCAGGGAAACAGTACATTCGGGGACACAGTTCATTTGGGGAAATGGTTTTCGGGAGAAAATGCTTCGGGGAAATGGTTCTCGAGGAAATGTCGGACAATCCACTCACTGATATCACATGACTTCAATGACACCAGGCACTAGGCACTTCTCACACAATGATACATTTTTACGGTTTTCCAGCGATCGTTCAAAGAAAGGGATTTGAACATGTAACACTCTTTGACTCTGTGTCCTACTTTTTCGCACACGAGGCATGACTTTAAAGCAGCCCCAGTTTTGATGTTGCTATCGTCGCCCTTTCATCGCCTATAATCATCAAATGAGCTATGAGCATTGAAAAACATCTTCTGAACGGATCTCTTGTAAATTAAGTGAGGTAGGAATTTGTCACATAAGTTTATCCTTTAAGAAGTACTGGACATATTTACAATGAATTCGTGGGCCCCCTGAGAAGACGTCACACCCCTTAAGGGTCCACGAACCACCAGTTGGATAGTACTTTTGAAGGATTCTAAATTTTGAGTAAGAAAAATAAGGTGAAGTAAAGAAGCATTCTTCAGAGTTTGTCGCATGAATTTCCTCAAATAATTTATATAGAATGGTTCCAAAAATTCTTACAAGGATACTTCTATAGCTTCCTTCACAGGTTTTTCGTTTGAAGCGAATACACAGCAATTGGATTCACTGCATTATTTTATGAAGTTTGAAATTGATATCTTTGGCAATATTTTTTTTAATGTAATTGAATGATATCATCAGTTTTTTTTTCGAACATTTTAAAATTTGAGAGGCTTACAGAGCATCCTAATAAATTTTGACACATCCTGAATTCTCAAAAAATCATAACGAAACCCTGAGAGAAGAATTGAGTAATCTTATTTTAGAACTCCATGGTAAATCCTTAAAAACCGATTGGAAAAAGGCAGAAAATCCCTAAAACCCCTTGAAAACATATCTAAGCCCCTTGGATATCATTGAAGATGCTGAAACCCTTTTAGGAATTTTTCAACATCCTTTTGAAACCTCTGCAAATCGCATAATACCTCTGATTATCACTAGAAAATCCCATGAGAACCTCTGTGAAATTCTGGTACCGCTTTGGAAACACCTAGGGGAACTTTGCAACTCTCATTTAACAATCACTTGCAATTCCCCCGAAAGCCTATGTTAATATATAAAAACACTTGCCTATGCGCTCTGGAAATCTCTGCAAGTGCAGTAGAAGTCCCTCGTATCACGCTAGTACTTCATTCTGCATCAGGAGTTATTAAAAATTCCTGCTCATCTCTTGAAAATCCTTGAGGTCCTCTTAAACATTTAAAAAGTTGGAAAGCTTCAGACTGTCTTTAAAGCTCAGTAGAATATCTTTATATAGGGAGTTCAAAAAAAAAGCTACATAAGAGGCCGTCCATTAACTACGTAAGACAATTTTTGGGGGTTTTCAATCCTCTTCTCCCCGTGGTTGGCTATTTTTTGGTAGGCTATTATTAGAAATCTCAAGCCACCCCCTCCCCCCTTAATACTTAATATTTCTTGAACGGCCCCTAACTAGCAGTCATCTCTCATGCAAATAATCAATATTAAATTAAACGATAAAAAGTAATGCCAATAGAAGCATTAACATTCATGGGATCATTGAAAAACGAGGTCCATAATTTGGTTGAGTCTATCTGCAATATTGCGAAATAAAAGCAGTATGCATGAAGAGTACCTACAGGGGATAGGCAAAATGATTGAGATAGGCAAAATTTTGCCCAAATTCAAATGCTTATAACTTTATGAAAAATGAATGAAATTGGATGCATCTGGAAGCAGTCGACGGCAAATTTGGTCCAGTTTTAGGAACTTCCTTGGCCATGCATATTGGCCACTGGAAACCGGAGATGTTCCGGATTTTCTGAGGTCATGTCCAAATGTCATTTTTTCTGTCGCTTGTATTTTTGTGCGGTGTAAAGTTAGATAGATGTTTGCAATTTTCCTAGAAACTAGAACTAATAGGAAGTTGAATGCCACCGGACGCATTAAGATTGGTTGGAAATCTTCAGAAATATGACCATTTCCGTAAAACTGGTTCCGGAAAGCATGGTCAGTCATGTTTGTATTTCCAATCATGTAAATATTATCCGGAGCTATATCCAAGTGGACATCATTCTTAAAAATGATGTTTCCTGCAGCGTATTCAGAACCATTAGATGCACAGACCACTCTATAGAAGGTTCCAGGTGCCCTGGGGGAAGTGGTCAATTAGGAACATATCTGGAACCATATCAATATGGGCATCAAACTTCATGATTTTCAAAGGTTATGCTTTCCGAAGCATTTCCAGCACCACCGGCTGCCATGACCACTTTATAGTAGGTTCCAGGTGCCCCGGGGATGTGGCCAATTCAAAACATGCCCGAAAACACATCAATATGGGTAAAAACATCAAGATTTTTGAAGGTGATGCTAATAGAAGTATTTACAGCGCAACTTATTTATATAACCACTGTATAGTAGGTTCCATGGGCCCTGGGGGTGAGGTCATGTTTCGAGTTGGCCACATCTCTAGGAGCCCCTGGAATATACTATAGAGTGATTATTATATCTTGTGGTTCTGAAAATGCTCGCCATTTTCCAAGTCACATGGATCTTACTGTTTATGGTAGAATGTGATTCTAAACAGATGAACGGACATGTTCCAAATTGGCCACATCCCCCGGGGCATCTGGAACCTACTATAAAGTGGTTATGGCAGCCGGTGATGCTGGAAATGCTTCGGAAAGCATAACCTTTGAAAATAATGAAGTTTGATGCCCATATTGATATGGTTCCGGATATGTTCCTAATTGACCACTTCCCCCAGGGCACCTGGAACGTTCTATAGAGTGGTCTGTGCATCTAATAATTCTGAATACGCTGCAGGAAACATCATTTTTAAGAATGATGTCCACTTGGATATAGCTCCGGATAATATTTACATGATTGGAAATACAAACTGACCATGCTTTCCAGAACCAGTTTTACGGAAATGGTCATATTTCTGAAGATTTCCAACCAATCTTAATGCGTCCGGTGGCATTCAACTTCCTATTAGTTCTAGTTTCTAGGAAAATTGCAAACATCTATCTAACTTTACACCACACAAAAATACAAGCGACAGAAAAAATGACATTTGGACATGACCTCAGAAAATCCGGAACATCTCCGGTGTCCAGTGGCCAATATGCATGGCCAAGGAAGTTCCTAAAACTGGACCAAATTTGCCGTCGACTGCTTCCAGATGCATCCAATTTCATCCATTTTTCATAAAGTTATAAGCATTTGAATTTGGGTAAAATTTTGCCTATCTCAATCATTTTGCCTATCCCCTGTATATAGCCATCCCCATCTACGATGCGTGGATGGATCTCATTGAAATTTCAAATCACTGTAGCATAACGCATGACATGACCAAATTTTGCTGTATCACTTCCAATTACGCTAGTTCAGAATGATTCGAAATAAACATACCTCAAAGATAGCTGCCCCATGGTGCAGATAAGTGGACAAATATTTCGTTATCAAGCTCAGTCTAAGCTTGACGGTCAGTGGATTCACGTCGCGTAACCGTACACTGCACAGAATGGATCGTTGGACAGGAAAGGTAGCCGTGGTGACCGGTTCCAGCTCGGGGATAGGTGCCGCCATAGCCAAGGATCTGGCCAAGGCCGGAATGATAGTCGTGGGATTGGCACGACGAGTGGAGCGTACCGAGGCACTGAAAGAGGAGCTACCGGAATCGGCAAAGGAACTTCTTCACGCGGTCAAGTGCGATGTGTCCAAGGAGGAAGACATCCTGAAAACATTCCAATGGGTTGGAAGAAAAGTTCGGAGGCGTTGACGTGATGATCCAACAATGCCGGAATCGGTCGTCAAACGGATCTGCTCGAAGCTGGGAACACCGAAATGCTGCGGGAAGTGCTGGATACGAATGTGATGGGACTGGTGCTGTGCAGTCAGCAGGCTTATCAGTCGATGAAAAAGCGCTCGGTTGATGGTCACATTATCCATATCAATAGCGTGTGTGGGACACAAAGTGATCAATTTCCCTAAGCTGAACATTATACTGCTTCGAAGTACGCCCGTGACGGCCATCACGGAAACGATGATGAACGAGCTGCGGAACGCAGGAACGAAAATCAAGGTTACGGTATGTTTTCTCAGTTGATTAGGATATTTTCTCCATAGAAATACACGGAATTTTCTTCACAGAGTATCAGCCCTGGAGCCGTTAAAACGGAAATCATACCAGAAGCAATGCGCAACGGCAAATTCCCCATGCTGGAAGCCGAAGACATTTCGGAAGCTGTGCTGTACGCACTAGGAACACCACCTCGGGTTCAGATCCAGGAGTTGACAATCAGACCGGTTGGAGAAACGTTCTAGGATGTAGTGAAACTAATAGTGTTATAAATTAGATTTGTCTGATTAAATAAAACGTAGTGATTTCTCAAAGTAGAACAAACGTTATCTTAACCCTTTCAGGACGGATGGGTCATATTATAGGTCTTATTATATCATTATTGTGTTGAAATTGTAATTGAACAAAAAGATTTTTTTTCGAGTATTGATTGATCTGCTAGATTGAGTGATTTGAACACCAAAAATATACTTTATTTGTATATCTCCAAACATCGATATTGCAGATCATTTTGGATGACCTAGAACATCACGAAAAATCATAACTCTTTCTATAATTTTTCTTATTAATCTTTACAGAAAAACTTAAATCTTCACGTTTAACATATATCGAAAAAAATCTCCTGAAAGGGTTAAGCCCGTTCGATAAGCTCTTCCGCAAACTCTAGTCACAACATCCAGCTACAACGGGATCGACACGATTCGCTTCGGAGATCCCAGATTGACCGTAAAGATTCAAATCAGTTCCAACCGAGGCTTACCCGTAGTATCGCACTTCCCACATTCCTGCTTCATGGCTCGATGTGGTCCCATGATGGAGGACTTTTCGCTCGACTGAGGGTCCTCAAATGGAGGGAAAATATTGTCATGCCTTTAGGAAATAAAAAGTACGTGTTTATGTCTATTTTTTATGCTAAATTTTTAATCTTTTAATATTAATTACAGGAATATCGATTCATTTCTTATTGTTAGTTTCCAATTTATTTTTAATGTTTTTATCGATTTACCAGTAGAAAATATATTTTCAGTGCTCTTTTTTGATTTGTTATTGCCAAAATTGTTCAAACTAATGCTTGCGTCCTATTATTTTTTGGCTAATTTTTGATCGAACGACAAGTGTTCATAAACTTTAAAAGCTTGTTTATTTTGCTGCCATTCTCGAATGGCGATGGTCGGTATGTTGCATTACAGCATTCTACCAGAGAGAGCTTTGCATTCATTGTGTGTATACACACAAATGCTGTTTAATGTTTCTATTTTCAAGCTACTCTCTCTCTCTACACACAAACCGATGAAGCAGAGAAGATGTGTGTGCCGTTGTTTATGTTTATTATTTATGGTTTGATTAACACTCTCCTCGTCAAGCGTTTTGCATTTGCATGGTATGCCACATGGCCCATTCATTGGAGGCTGAGAGGGCGGCATCTTGGTCAAGAATTTCATTTCACGCACATTGAAAAGTGTCGTTCCCTTTGGATGAAGACGTGTCTTCGTTGTGACGAAAATGATGACTAATTTTGACAAATTATCACGTGAGGAAGACGCTGGCTGTCGAAACGGTCAAATGCGATGCACAAACACACGCGCTGTTTGAGGAATGGAGCAAATGGTGAAACTGCATCAACCCTTAAATACCCAGGACGATCTTCATTTTCAAAAATTGCAATAAATTGTTGTTTTTTTTTCTTATACATGTTTAGGTATAATTTACCTTAATATTAATGACATTAATTCTGCTTAAAGGTATATGATGCCTCCTCGATTTGCACTCGCCCCTCTTTTGCTGACACTTATACAGTAAATGGCTTAGCATAATACAATGAGATACTAAGGGTAGATAAGCAGCATATGAAGACTGGCGTACAGCATCTGCTTCATATCGTCCTGGGTATTCACGGGTTAATGCAACAAATGAAGCCTCCTACTCAATTTCTCTGAAGTAATTCCACCTGGAAATCAGTAATTCTCCCAGAAGAAGCCTCTGTTGGCGCACCATGGGGGATTACTGTACCTTACTAATATGGACCAATCGGAACGAACTTTGAGTCGCTTCGTGACGAATTCGATGCCGGTTGATCGAACAACAATGGACTGGGTTTTATCGCCTCCACGTTCGCGTGGAGGCATTTATGTAGAAATACTGTAGTGCTTTGTGAAGCCCAAGCAGGACAGTTCGGTTTTGCGTCGTCCGATTGATTTAGCTGACGGATTCGCGCGTTTTCGTTGCCGGAGAATTTTTTCCCCCTGTTTTGGAGCGTCTTGCTGGGTAGTGCTTTGTGAAGCCCAAGCAGGACAGTTCGGTTTTGCGTCGTCCGATTGATTTAGCTGACGGATTCGCGCGTTTTCGTTGCCGGAGAATTTTTTTCCCCCTGTTTTGGAGCGTCTTGCTGGGTAGTGCTTTGTGAAGCCCAAGCAGGACAGTTCGGTTTTGCGTCGTCCGATTGATTTAGCTGACGGATTCGCGCGTTTTCGTTGCCGGAGAATTTTTTCCCCCTGTTTTGGAGCGTCTTGCTGGGTAGTGCTTCGAGAAGCCCAAGCAGGACGGTTCGGTTTTGCGTCGTCCGATAGAGTTTGTTGACGGTTTCGCGCGTGTTTTCGTCGCCGGAGATTTTTTTTTTTTCCCTTTGTTTTGGAGCGTCTTGCTGGGTACGTATTTGGGAAGGCCCAAGCAAGACGGTTTATTTTCGGGACGCCAAGAAGTTTTGCTGTCAGTGTCAGTTTTGTGTTCAGTCGAGAATGGATGGCCAACTGGTGAGTTCGTTTCATGCTTATGATAACACATATTTTCTTGAAAGCGTAACTTTTATGTAATATTAAAACAAACTTTGTATGGTTTGTCACTATAGGTGTCGGCATTATGCTTTTTTCTTATACAATTTGAATATACATATATTTTTCTCTTTTTGACATTATTAAAAATTATCCTTTGAATTGTTCGACATTGTGAATGTTGACGTATTTTCTAAAACTTCTACCATATCGAGACAAAATGCACAGTAATACTCATATGTAATTTTCAAACAAACTATGTATGGTTCGTCACTACAAGTGTCGGCATTATTCCTGTTTCATATAAGTTAAAATATATACATGTAATTTTCAGTTTTCGTCATTAATAAAAACGTCTTTTGAATTGTTCGACATTATAGATGTTGACGTAATTTTTCCAAAAACTTCTCGAGACAAAAATACAAAACTAGCTTTAAATACAAGTCGTATATTTCCCCCTTGTCCATGGATCGCATCACCGACCAGAGGTGACTCCCAGATCTTTTCCTTCCTCACTAATAAACACCCTTCCCGTGGTGATTGTGGAGATGCAGAGGTATTCTCGGTCTCTAGAAGCAACAATCATTACACCCTAACATTCCTTCCCCATCCCAACTGACTGTAAGGTAATAAATCTTCGAGCTGTTTAGTAGAATACCTATAAGTAGATGAAAAGACCGAATTTGGTGCTGTACCGTTTGGTTCCACTAGGGTTTGTGTCCTTTGACGGATGCGCGTGTTTCGGCCTCGGCTGTGGGGCCGTCTTCGGTGTCGTGTGCTGGACTCGACTTGAGGAGGGCCGTCGTGTGCACGCATTGTATATTGGCACTGGGTATAGGCGTGTTTCCCTACCCATTGTTATTTTTTGGGCTTGAGGTTTGTGAGCTTTGGGTACATTCCGTCCCTCTTTTGTTGGGGCTTTGGGTGCTGGGGGGTGCATCACGGGAGCGGTTGGTGGGTGCCAAGTTGAGTAGCCATGTGTTGCCGTTGCCGTTGTCTCTGTTGAGTGGCGTCGTGGTGCCTGTTTGCAGGTTTCCGGGCTCTCCGCCGCGTCCGGTTTCCAGGGAGGGAGGCGTTTCTCGGAGTTTTGATGTCGGCCGTCGTGGTTGTGTGTCCTTCTGGAAGGATATGTTCTGCCACCTTGGATTTGGAGTCGTGTGTCATCCCCTTGTCTGTCGTCTTCTGAGCTTTTCCTGTTTCCGCTGGGTGTTCCTTGAGTCTAGCCTCGGGGGACCGCTTTGTTTGACCCAACGTGGACCTTGCTGCGGTGGGAGCGGCTGATTTTGTGGGCACCAGCCTTGTTTGGTGGTTGATGCTGGAAATGCTTCGAGAAAGCATAACCTTTGAAAATAATGAAGTTTTGATGCCATATTTGATATGGTTCCGGATTATGTTCCTTAATTTTGACCACTTCCCCAGGGCACCTGGAACGTTTTTCTTTAGAGTGGGGTCTTGGTGCATCCTAATTATTCTGAATACGCTTGCAGGAAACATCATTTTAAGATGATGTCCACTTGGATATAAGCTCCGGATAAATATTTAACATGATTGTAAATACAAACTGACCATGCTTTCCAGAACCAGTTTTTACGGAAATGGTCATATTTCTGAAGATTTCCAACCAATCTTAATGCGTCCGGTGGCATTCAACTTCCTATTAGTTCTAGTTTCTAGGAAAATTGCAAACATCTATCTAACTTTACACCACACAAAAATACAAGCGACAGAAAAAATGACATTTGGACATGACCTCAGAAAATCCGGAACATCTCCGGTGTCCAGTGGCCAATATGCATGGCCAAGGAAGTTCCTAAAACTGGACCAAATTTGCCGTCGACTGCTTCCAGATGCATCCAATTTCATCCATTTTTCATAAAGTTATAAGCATTTGAATTTGGGTAAAATTTTGCCTATCTCAATCATTTTGCCTATCCCCTGTATATAGCCATCCCCATCTACGATGCGTGGATGGATCTCATTGAAATTTCAAATCACTGTAGCATAACGCATGACATGACCAAATTTTGCTGTATCACTTCCAATTACGCTAGTTCAGAATGATTCGAAATAAACATACCTCAAAGATAGCTGCCCCATGGTGCAGATAAGTGGACAAATATTTCGTTATCAAGCTCAGTCTAAGCTTGACGGTCAGTGGATTCACGTCGCGTAACCGTACACTGCACAGAATGGATCGTTGGACAGGAAAGGTAGCCGTGGTGACCGGTTCCAGCTCGGGGATAGGTGCCGCCATAGCCAAGGATCTGGCCAAGGCCGGAATGATAGTCGTGGGATTGGCACGACGAGTGGAGCGTACCGAGGCACTGAAAGAGGAGCTACCGGAATCGGCAAAGGAACTTCTTCACGCGGTCAAGTGCGATGTGTCCAAGGAGGAAGACATCCTGAAAACATTCCAATGGGTTGAAGAAAAGTTCGGAGGCGTTGACGTGATGATCAACAATGCCGGAATCGGTCGTCAAACGGATCTGCTCGAAGCTGGGAACACCGAAATGCTGCGGGAAGTGCTGGATACGAATGTGATGGGACTGGTGCTGTGCAGTCAGCAGGCTTATCAGTCGATGAAAAAGCGCTCGGTTGATGGTCACATTATCCATATCAATAGCGTGTGTGGACACAAAGTGATCAATTTCCCTAAGCTGAACATTTATACTGCTTCGAAGTACGCCGTGACGGCCATCACGGAAACGATGATGAACGAGCTGCGGAACGCAGGAACGAAAATCAAGGTTACGGTATGTTTTCTCAGTTGATTTAGGATATTTTCTCCATAGAAATACACGGAATTTTCTTCACAGAGTATCAGCCCTGGAGCCGTTAAAACGGAAATCATACCAGAAGCAATGCGCAACGGCAAATTCCCCATGCTGGAAGCCGAAGACATTTCGGAAGCTGTGCTGTACGCACTAGGAACACCACCTCGGGTTCAGATCCAGGAGTTGACAATCAGACCGGTTGGAGAAACGTTCTAGGATGTAGTGAAACTAATAGTGTTATAAATTAGATTTGTCTGATTAAATAAAACGTAGTGATTTCTCAAAGTAGAACAAACGTTATCTTAACCCTTTCAGGACGGATGGGTCATATTATAGGTCTTATTATATCATTATTGTGTTGAAATTGTAATTGAACAAAAAGATTTTTTTTCGAGTATTGATTGATCTGCTAGATTGAGTGATTTGAACACCAAAAATATACTTTATTTGTATATCTCCAAACATCGATATTGCAGATCATTTTGGATGACCTAGAACATCACGAAAAATCATAACTCTTTCTATAATTTTTCTTATTAATCTTTACAGAAAAACTTAAATCTTCACGTTTAACATATATCGAAAAAAATCTCCTGAAAGGGTTAAGCCCGTTCGATAAGCTCTTCCGCAAACTCTAGTCACAACATCCAGCTACAACGGGATCGACACGATTCGCTTCGGAGATCCCAGATTGACCGTAAAGATTCAAATCAGTTCCAACCGAGGCTTACCCGTAGTATCGCACTTCCCACATTCCTGCTTCATGGCTCGATGTGGTCCCATGATGGAGGACTTTTCGCTCGACTGAGGGTCCTCAAATGGAGGGAAAATATTGTCATGCCTTTAGGAAATAAAAAGTACGTGTTTATGTCTATTTTTTATGCTAAATTTTTAATCTTTTAATATTAATTACAGGAATATCGATTCATTTCTTATTGTTAGTTTCCAATTTATTTTTAATGTTTTTATCGATTTACCAGTAGAAAATATATTTTCAGTGCTCTTTTTTGATTTGTTATTGCCAAAATTGTTCAAACTAATGCTTGCGTCCTATTATTTTTTGG
This sequence comes from Aedes aegypti, assembly GCF_002204515.2. NCBI lineage: Eukaryota > Metazoa > Arthropoda > Insecta > Diptera > Culicidae > Aedes > Aedes aegypti. Next base: position 347,316,138 of record NC_035109.1, on the reverse strand, counting down.
CTAATTTTTGATCGAACGACAAGTGTTCATAAACTTTAAAAGCTTGTTTATTTTGCTGCCATTCTCGAATGGCGATGGTCGGTATGTTGCATTACAGCATTCTACCAGAGAGAGCTTTGCATTCATTGTGTGTATACACACAAATGCTGTTTAATGTTTCTATTTTCAAGCTACTCTCTCTCTCTACACACAAACCGATGAAGCAGAGAAGATGTGTGTGCCGTTGTTTATGTTTATTATTTATGGTTTGATTAACACTCTCCTCGTCAAGCGTTTTGCATTTGCATGGTATGCCACATGGCCCATTCATTGGAGGCTGAGAGGGCGGCATCTTGGTCAAGAATTTCATTTCACGCACATTGAAAAGTGTCGTTCCCTTTGGATGAAGACGTGTCTTCGTTGTGACGAAAATGATGACTAATTTTGACAAATTATCACGTGAGGAAGACGCTGGCTGTCGAAACGGTCAAATGCGATGCACAAACACACGCGCTGTTTGAGGAATGGAGCAAATGGTGAAACTGCATCAACCCTTAAATACCCAGGACGATCTTCATTTTCAAAAATTGCAATAAATTGTTGTTTTTTTTTTCTTATACATGTTTAGGTATAATTTACCTTAATATTAATGACATTAATTCTGCTTAAAGGTATATGATGCCTCCTCGATTTGCACTCGCCCCTCTTTTGCTGACACTTATACAGTAAATGGCTTAGCATAATACAATGAGATACTAAGGGTAGATAAGCAGCATATGAAGACTGGCGTACAGCATCTGCTTCATATCGTCCTGGGTATTCACGGGTTAATGCAACAAATGAAGCCTCCTACTCAATTTCTCTGAAGTAATTCCACCTGGAAATCAGTAATTCTCCCAGAAGAAGCCTCTGTTGGCGCACCATGGGGGATTACTGTACCTTACTAATATGGACCAATCGGAACGAACTTTGAGTCGCTTCGTGACGAATTCGATGCCGGTTGATCGAACAACAATGGACTGGGTTTTATCGCCTCCACGTTCGCGTGGAGGCATTTATGTAGAAATACTGTAGTGCTTTGTGAAGCCCAAGCAGGACAGTTCGGTTTTGCGTCGTCCGATTGATTTAGCTGACGGATTCGCGCGTTTTCGTTGCCGGAGAATTTTTTCCCCCTGTTTTGGAGCGTCTTGCTGGGTAGTGCTTTGTGAAGCCCAAGCAGGACAGTTCGGTTTTGCGTCGTCCGATTGATTTAGCTGACGGATTCGCGCGTTTTCGTTGCCGGAGAATTTTTTTCCCCCTGTTTTGGAGCGTCTTGCTGGGTAGTGCTTTGTGAAGCCCAAGCAGGACAGTTCGGTTTTGCGTCGTCCGATTGATTTAGCTGACGGATTCGCGCGTTTTCGTTGCCGGAGAATTTTTTCCCCCTGTTTTGGAGCGTCTTGCTGGGTAGTGCTTCGAGAAGCCCAAGCAGGACGGTTCGGTTTTGCGTCGTCCGATAGAGTTTGTTGACGGTTTCGCGCGTGTTTTCGTCGCCGGAGATTTTTTTTTTTTCCCTTTGTTTTGGAGCGTCTTGCTGGGTACGTATTTGGGAAGGCCCAAGCAAGACGGTTTATTTTCGGGACGCCAAGAAGTTTTGCTGTCAGTGTCAGTTTTGTGTTCAGTCGAGAATGGATGGCCAACTGGTGAGTTCGTTTCATGCTTATGATAACACATATTTTCTTGAAAGCGTAACTTTTATGTAATATTAAAACAAACTTTGTATGGTTTGTCACTATAGGTGTCGGCATTATGCTTTTTTCTTATACAATTTGAATATACATATATTTTTCTCTTTTTGACATTATTAAAAATTATCCTTTGAATTGTTCGACATTGTGAATGTTGACGTATTTTCTAAAACTTCTACCATATCGAGACAAAATGCACAGTAATACTCATATGTAATTTTCAAACAAACTATGTATGGTTCGTCACTACAAGTGTCGGCATTATTCCTGTTTCATATAAGTTAAAATATATACATGTAATTTTCAGTTTTCGTCATTAATAAAAACGTCTTTTGAATTGTTCGACATTATAGATGTTGACGTAATTTTTCCAAAAACTTCTCGAGACAAAAATACAAAACTAGCTTTAAATACAAGTCGTATATTTCCCCCTTGTCCATGGATCGCATCACCGACCAGAGGTGACTCCCAGATCTTTTCCTTCCTCACTAATAAACACCCTTCCCGTGGTGATTGTGGAGATGCAGAGGTATTCTCGGTCTCTAGAAGCAACAATCATTACACCCTAACATTCCTTCCCCATCCCAACTGACTGTAAGGTAATAAATCTTCGAGCTGTTTAGTAGAATACCTATAAGTAGATGAAAAGACCGAATTTGGTGCTGTACCGTTTGGTTCCACTAGGGTTTGTGTCCTTTGACGGATGCGCGTGTTTCGGCCTCGGCTGTGGGGCCGTCTTCGGTGTCGTGTGCTGGACTCGACTTGAGGAGGGCCGTCGTGTGCACGCATTGTATATTGGCACTGGGTATAGGCGTGTTTCCCTACCCATTGTTATTTTTTGGGCTTGAGGTTTGTGAGCTTTGGGTACATTCCGTCCCTCTTTTGTTGGGGCTTTGGGTGCTGGGGGGTGCATCACGGGAGCGGTTGGTGGGTGCCAAGTTGAGTAGCCATGTGTTGCCGTTGCCGTTGTCTCTGTTGAGTGGCGTCGTGGGTGCCTGTTTGCAGGTTTCCGGGCTCTCCGCCGCGTCCGGTTTCCAGGGAGGGGAGGCGTTTCTCGGAGTTTTGATGTCGGCCGTCGTGGTTGTGTGTCCTTCTGGAAGGATATGTTCTGCCACCTTGGATTTGGAGTCGTGTGTCATCCCCTTGTCTGTCGTCTTCTGAGCTTTTCCTGTTTCCGCTGGGTGTTCCTTGAGTCTAGCCTCGGGGGACCGCTTTGTTTGACCAACGTGGACCTTGCTGCGGTGGGAGCGGCTGATTTTGTGGGCACCAGCCTTGTTTGGTGTGTTTGCCGGATCCTTGGTGGAGCCTAGCGGGGTTCTGGGTTGGTTGTCTCTGCTGGAGGGTGCCGGGTCGATTCCGAGATTCCTTAGCTTTGGGCGGGGCTGTTTGCTGGTGTGTGCGTCGTGTGGGATGGGGGCTCTCTTCGTGGGTTCGGTGATCGGGGTTGGTGTCGTCGGGGCATTCCGGATTCGCTGTCTTTCCTTTTTGTCGATGATGGCTTTTGTCGTCCTTTCCTTGTATCCGTTGATTCTTGCCGTCTCCCCGTTTTTGTGCGAACTATTCATGGCGAATTTTGAGGAAAATTTAAAGAAACAAGGAGTATTACCGGATAAATGGTGGAGATATGTCGACGACATTTTCAGCGTTATCAAGCGGAACGATCTGGCTAAAATTTTGGATACAATCAACAGCGTACACAAGGATATCAAGTTCACCCACGAGGAGGAGAAGGATGGAAAACTATCATTTTTGGATCTACTTGTCACCAGGGAAGAAAGTTCAACTTACAATTTCGAAATCTACAGGAAGCCTACAAACACCCAGCGAGTTATCCCTTACACATCGAATCATTCGTTCCAGCATAAGATGGCAGCGTTTCACCACATGATCCACAGGATGCAGACTCTACCCCTCAGCGAACACGGAAAGACCAAGGAACTGGAATATATCTACGAGACGGCAAGAATCAACGGATACAGGGAGGGGACGATGGAGGCTGTCATCGGCGGGAGGGGGGGACGGCGAGTTCGGGGTGCTTTGACGACGCTGGCCCCGATCGCCGAACCCATGAGGAGGGTCTCCGTCCCGTGCGACGTGCACATCGGCGGGCAGCTCCGCCCGGGGCTGGGGAGTTTCGGAGTCGATTTGGTGTTTTCCGGCAGGGACGGCCAACTTGGAGCTTCGTTGGGCTCTGCCGGGGGTCCGGTGGACGCGCTGGGCGGGGCTGGTGTTTGCAGAGTCGGCTGTTCCCACTGCGGCGGGGTCTGCGTTGGTCGGGCGGGGCGGTCTCTCGAGGTTGGATTCAGGGAGCACTTGGCGGAGGTGGGGGGGGCTCGGGGGACGATGGACAGGGGGATGACGTGCGATTTCGGGTCTGGGGTGGCGGAGCATGTCTTTTCGGAGGGACATACAGTTGCGGCGGCCGATGTCGGAATTTTGAGAGGTGTTTCTTCTCCTTGGAGGCTGGATGTGGCGGGGAGTCTGGGGGTTTGCGGGCGGGTGCCTGCGGCGCTGCTCAGCGGAGACAGCGGCGGCGGCGGTGCATGGCTGTTCAGCTTGGTGCCTGCTGATCGTTCCCGTGATGTACCTTTCAGCATTTGAAGTTTCAGCGGGGGAGGGGTGGAGTGTGCCTGGGGCTCATAGATTTTGGGTTTGAAAAGTGGTGGTGGGTGGGGGGGTGCGTTTGTGCCTAGTGTTGATGTGTGGTGTGTGCGTGCGATGGTTTTCTTCAGGTCGGGTCTGGTGCGCGGCACTGGGGGCGGCCTTGCAGTTGGGGTCGAGGTGCGCGTGTCTGTCAAGGGATGCAAGCTCTGGTGGAATTGGGTGGTGTAGTGCTGGGTTCGGTTTTTTCATCTACTTGACTGTAAGGACTTGGCCGGCGCCGTTATTGATCAATAATATTAGATCTGCTAAAATTGCACTTCGAGAGTAAGCGGAAACTCCCATCCCTTATTCATTTGGATCGTAGTGCAATTGTTACCAGTTCCGATCAATCACGGAGTAGCAACCATTGACATGTACAGTCAGTTTATGCTATGCTATGCTATGCTATGCAAAACACCCCTTTCTTTTTACCTTTATTTTTGTAATAAAAAAAAACTTTGAATGGTTGGACACTACAAGTGTAGACTTCCGAAAGGTTCACTTTATTCAACAAACTTTGGATGGTTCGTCACTGTAAGTGTCGGCATAAGAATAGGAGTGTTAGGAATGTTTCATTTAGGTATTTGTTCAACAAACTTTGAATGGTTCGTCACCCCAAGTGTCGGCATAATCATGTTTATATCTCACAAATAATTATTTATCATGGTCTAATTGCTTATCAAAGTGAATCCTGTGACCCAACGATCCTCCCCATTAACAAACATCCCTCCCAGTAACCTTTGTGGAGATGCAGAGGCAAACACGGTCTCCAAATAGCAAAGGTTACACACTAACATTCCTTCCCTCAATCCCACCTGACTGCAAGGACGTGGCCGGCGCCGTTATTGACCCTGTATAAATAGAGGCACTGAATTATGCACACTGAAGAAGATTATGGCCAATCCCAGTCAAACTTCTAGTTGATTCTTTGTGCATTTTCACTGACTTCGGTCAATCACGGAATAGCAACCATTGATATGTGTAGTCAGTCTAAGCTAAGCTAAGCTAAGCTCCACGTTCGCGTGGAGGCATTTATGTAGAAATACTACGAATTTTCTTAGCATTGAATTAATCAAAATTTTCAATCAGTACGAATTAGACCGCATTAAAATCAATGTGGAGAATTTAGTAGAGTTCACCATAAAAACCTTAGCAGAGACCTCTCAGAAGACTATCTGAATCAGAGTTGCCACATTCAAGTCGGTATTTCTGTGTTCTGAAGAAAAATATCCATGTTTCGGATCAGTATTCCTGAAAATAAAAGGGAAAAGAGGTTAACATAAGGAATTCAATGAAATTCGAATCATTAGAAATTACAACAGAGATTTATAATTTCTCATTTTGGATTTTAAGGTTTACAAAAATATATATTTTATTTTTTTCTCAAAAATTTGTAAAATTTTGATTGAATTTTGTTCACAGAATCAATATAGGGGAAAGTGGGGCAGTTTGGCTACCTTGAGGAAAAGTCGATAAAAGTGCTGAAAATATTATGAATTTTTGGAATGTTTGAATGATTTCCAACAATTTTTAGATGAATACACTAGATCCGCATGATTTCCTTTGTCTTATAAAGTTCACGGATGAATGAATGGTTTTTCAAAATTTGTCTTTTTTTGAGTCGATTTTTTACTGATGGGATGAAATGAGCTTCCCATTTTTGATTGCAAAATAATCTAATATAATCTAAAAATTCAATTATGTTGTTACTACATTTGAAAGTTATTAGTATTTATAAACACTCCGTGAAAAAAGATATCATTTTTTAAGAACATTCTAACACTACACTTTTTTATATTAAATTTAGGGGAGCGATTATTAGAGTATGTTTAAAACTACAAATTAAATTTTAACACTTCACATTTTGCAAAAAAAAAAAATTCTAAAATCACTAGTAAGGCGAGCAAATACCTTTAAACTCTAATATGTGTTCCTTATCTTGACAGATAGGCCTATTTCGTCTGTGACTTACAGACTTCTTCAGTGCCGAGTGCTCGACATTCTAACAGTCAATCATCATCATTCTGAAATGATGAAATTCAAAAGAGCCATTCGGGGCAATATGGGTAGTTTTTTCGAACATCATTTATTTATTTTTCTTTGAGCTTTGAACACTGACTTATAACATGCCTATTGCTTCATTTCCTCATCAGCTTTAGGGTTTCATATTACCGTTAAGTCACCAGTCACCGTGCGGCCTCCATTTACCGTGCACATATACAAATTCATACAGAATATTCATACAATTTTCACAAATTATTCTTTTGTCAGCAAAATAAGATAAAACTGATGAAACGAAGTAGTTCTTGTCACAAAGCATTTTGAAAAACCTAGTTTATGTAGTCAAAATCATGTGAATTCTGTTTGATAATGAGATTTTTCAACACTCCTAGTAGAAATGCCAAAAAATCACATTTTTCATTTTAACGATAGAGTATGAAATTTTTCAAAATTACAGCTAGTTCTCATTGTGGATACTTTCAGTAAGATGTATTTCATCGTATGAGCAATGACATTTAATGCAAATTAGAGTTTTTCCGTCGAAACCCAAATGCACGGTGAATGGATCCCTTTCAATATATATGGTTCCTATTACCGTGCATTAGTGTAAAATTAATGAAATCATTCGGTAATATTTAATTTGTTGTTATGTGGTCATTAAACTACTTCATATTTAGTTTTTGAGCGAACATGGAATGGTTTGGACAATACAGTCAAATCTCTTATAACGATTTTAATGAAAAAATAATTATTTAGCCAATTTTTAAATTTTTTATGGTTTTTATTGTAAATGAAGATATGAATACTCTTAAAAATTAGTGCGCACACTACTAGCAACATAGTTGCTCCATCAACAACGTTTTTTCAGGATACAAAATTAAATCATGACGAAAACTATACGCACGGTGAATGGTGCACCAGCGTGCACGGTAAATGGTGACATAGAACGGTACGAGGCGACCTTAACATGACATTTTCAAACATAATTTTCGAGTAATTTTTGTTATGCATCACTAGTTTTAGATTTTTCCCTGAATTATTATATAATTGCACGCTAGGTAGTGGTATTCTAGTTCGATTCAAATTATTTGGAAAAGTTATATAATTTTTTGAAGTGCAAATTTTTCTTAAATGCACGGTGAATGGTAGCTTGACGGTATTTCATATGAAATTTCAAGAATTTATGCAGTTTTCAAGGGGTGCATATTCTACCCCATTGGCCAAACCGCCCCAACTACCCCTATATTCCGAAAATCCGTATTTGCCGAAAATCTGTAATCTGCATAGGGGACATTCGTCGTTGGAAGAGGGGGGTCTACGAAAGTGTGACAGTACTGGGAAAAGCGTGATCTAGTAAGCTGGGCAAATAGTGGGCGTCATATTTGAATCTTTCCGTGCAGATTCTTGAATACAAAATATTCAAGAAAATGTTTAAAATATAGGTAAATCTGTATAAGTAGCAACCCTGCTTTGTATTCCGCTGTGGAGTGCGCTATGTGGACCTCTGCGGAAATTTTTGAGAAGACCCTTATATGTAGGGTAAGTGATCCATTAGTTTTGGGTGTTACTATTGCTCTGCCGTTATACGCATAATTGTCCCATGTTACTTTTTGTGCATTTTGACTTTTTTTCATCAAACAGTTTATTTTTACGTATTGTTTTAGAAAACACTTATCAAAAATTAACTTTATACGGAAACTCAATGAAAAGCAAGCCAAGTCAATTTGTCCCATTGATGAATTTCTACGCATAATTGTCCCACTACTGTATTTCTACGCATAACTGTCACACTATACAATTCGCTGCGCTGATCTCGAACAAAATATTCAGTAGGCAGTTTTTATTTAGCTGGAGTTTTGGAAAATCGTTTTGAATATCTTCTTACGTTGGCTTTACATCCCATGTGGAACACAACCTGTTTTATTTGTTTGTATTATCGGGATGCATTCATCATTCATGCGAGCCCAACGTCAATTTTGATTGAAATATTCAATATAAAAATATTATTTCCCATCCGTTTTTCAATTAATTTTAGTTGGATTTTGAGGGTCAATCACAAAATTCTTCTAGTTTTTAGAACCTCGGTTTTCGATTAGAAATTTACCGTATATTTTGAATTCATCGCGGGGAGCACTGAAGTAACCCCACTTGAAGAATCAGTAACCACTTTAATTTCGAGTCCATGGCTTGCGACAAATCAACTTCATGATTAAGCAAACCAAGTCTAAATAAAAATGGTTCGACCATCATTTAGATGACTTTGCCACATGCTGGGTTGTTCCGAATACCGGTTCACTGGTGGAAGTGGCCATCATATTGGCGAATCTGAAACCTGGCTTGCGACATATCAATTTTTACTAAAGATGGTTCAGATGTATTTGAATGACTTGACCACATGTTGGATTGTTCCGAATTCCTGGTTTCCTGGGGGAAATAGCCACTAAATTGTCGGTTCTGAAACTTAGTTCCCAAACTTCATGAATTTGCATATCAAGTCAAAAGAAGAATAGTTTAAGAGGTTTTGGATGACCTGGTTATTCTGGATAACTGGTTCTTCGGTGCAAGTGGCAAATATGTTGGCGGTTCTTAAACTTAATTTGCGATGATTTGGAATGGAATGTATTACATCATATAAACTCTCTAACCTACTCATCCACTCTTTCTTTCACTAACTCATACATTTTCTCATTATCAAACAAACAGAAAACTTTGCTTTCCATCCCAAACTATAAAATCGTGTTTCTTCACTTCCCTACACGTGGCTCCGTTTGGCACATGTCACTTGAGCCTTCATTAGGTGCCTTAACACAGTCTTGAGGATATACGTCCTTTACATTCGGTACAATATATTCATAGGAACGGTCATTTACAGCAGTATGCTTAGCACATAATTGATCACTACTATCTGTGGGACTGTTATGTGTAGAAATTCACCAAAAACCCCGTATTTCTAGGCATAACAGTCCCACTATGAATTTAGTAGCGAAATTTACATTTTTCCCATAACACAAACTCTTGACTCTAATGAACACGCTATTCTTTATACTACTCTGAAGATTTTAATTTAATTTACCACACGCCTGGTCAATACGAGGCTTAAATGTGTTAAAATCTTTAAACGCGTTTTTCTCGGTTGCATATTTTGGAACATGGGACAATTATGCGTATAACGGCAGTGCTCCTATTGCTTCTATTGGTCGTTATTCCCCGTTACAACATGTATATGTATAATATGTACATTCATTGTGCTTCTTGAGTTCTGATTGAATTAAGTTGAAACGGTCTTAGTACCTCCACTATTGAAACGTTTCCCCTTTTTCTTTCTGGACCGGAACGTCTGTGTCCAACATAGTACACTATTCATTAATATTTGTTCAGGGTATGCGATACACGCATGTTTTCAATGTAAAAGGAAGTAAATTGGCAAAGGTGATTATAAAACGAAGCCAAACTTCGAATTTTCAAGTGCACAAAACTGGAAAATCTGACAACAGTTCGCGTTGAAAATCAATCAAATTACTTGCTTGCTGGTGGTGACCAATGGGATAAATTTTCAACGCGGAGCGCTGTTTGGCTCTCAAGTCTTGTGCTCTTGAAAAATTGAGGTGTGGCTTCGTTCTATAATCACCTTAAAGCATGGACGAGTAATTTGTTATTTTTTTACAAAATATCCCTTGCGAAATCCTTAAGTGAGCATATGTTAAATTTAGATCAAATATTTGACAATTGTTATGAATAATTTAATGTAAATATCACTCTTAATGGTTCGGAATGTCAAAAATCTTGTGATTATGGATAGTCCATGATGAACTTTTAAGGAAACCGCCATTTTCATGCTGAAGTTGGTCCCGTCTTACCCCGGCGGGTGCTCTTATCCCGTCTTACCCTACGAATTCCACTCCAGTATCGTCAGATAAGCTGCTTTGGCTCTAGCAAATGCTATGAACTGTGATGGATCAACTGTGATAGATTAGGAGTGGAAGATAGAACCAGAAAGGGGCGGGCCTGGGATTGAACACATGACCTTTTGCTTATAAAGCAGGAGCAGTACCCATTAGACCAACAAATCCATCCTAGAATGCCACTGCTGCGGAATCGGAATATAAACTATTATTCGCTACTGCAATCGGATGCCCTCGACACACAGAGTCGGTTGTGAATCATTCTGTTGCCGTTTGTCTAACCTGTCGCTCGGCGAAGAAGTAGAAATCACATTGGAAATTGAAGCACTCGGATGGGTAGGAGAAACGGCAACCACGCTCTTAACTGAGTGTGGAAGTGAGCGAGGGGAACACAACAAACGTGTGAGCGTTTCCCATGCCTGATCATGGGAATCATAGAATCCTAGGCAGAGTTTTCAAAACGTTCATATCCTGCTAATCCTGCTTAGAATCATTAATGAATTCTGCTTGAATCAATCGATTTTTTTTTGACAAAATTGGGATTTACTGTGCACTTCAAAATGTTGACCCGTAACAAAATATTATTCAGAGATTTGGATCGCGATTCAAAAATGTTGGGCAGGTCTGCTCTATTGAAATTACTTATCTGTTTGATAGGTTTCGTCGTATTTTAACGCTCCACAACAATACACAACATTTTCAAAATTATCTTTTTCGAAATCGAAAGTGCGATGAATAGGATCTGTCTCCTACATTGTTGAAACGATAGAAATTTCAAAACAGTACGCGTTGAGCTTCAGATAACAAAACTCAAATCAAATTTTTGATTAGACTTCTTTGTGGGTGAAAGAATTCTTTTTTCACGCATTATCTGAGCAAATCAGTGTCCATATTTAGATAGGACAGAGCGATAAACAGTTCGGCTAACCAACTCAGTTCAAATCGATCGCCCTACAGTTTCAAATCGCACCGGCAGCAATGGACCGATGGATAGGAAAGGTGGCCGTGGTGACCGGTTCCAGCTCGGGAATCGGCGCCGCTATAGCCAAGGATTTGGCGGAAGCGGGAATGGTAGTCGTTGGCCTAGCTCGACGCGTAGAACGCGTTGAAGCACTGAAGCAGCATTTGACGGAGTCGGCTCGAGACCGTCTCCATGCATTCAAGTGTGATGTGTCCCGGGAGGAAGACATTTTGAAAGCTTTTGGATGGATCGAGGAGAAGTTTGGAGGAGTTGACGTGCTGATCAACAATGCCGGAATTCTGCCGGAAGCGGATCTATTGGAAGCCGGTAATAGTCAAGCTCTGCGCGATGTTATGGATACAAATGTGATGGGACTGGTACTGTGCAGTCGTGAGGCTTGTCTTTCCATGAAGAAGCGTTCGGTAGATGGCCATGTTGTGCATATCAACAGCATTGCTGGCCATAGGGTGCCGAACTTCCCGAAGTTGAACATTTACGTAGCCTCCAAGCACGCAGTTACGGCCATCACGGAAACGATGAGGAACGAACTGCGGAAGGAAGGCACTGGGATTAAGGTTACGGTATGTTTCGGGTTCCGGAGTTTAGGAATGTTCTTTCATTTTAACGTTTAATTACAGAGTATAAGTCCTGGAATGGTCGAAACAGAAATCTTACCGGATTCAATTCGTTCCACAATGCCTATATTGAAGTCTGAGGATATTTCGGAAGCTGTTCTGTATGTGCTTGGAACACCACCTCGGGTGCAAGTTCATGAATTGACGATTAAACCAATTGGTGAAACAATGTAACTAATATTCGCTCTGCGCATGCAACAAACGCAAAGTTTGATGCTGAGGTTACACCCTGTTAATATTCGGGGGAACAAGCAGTTAAAACAAAAATCAACCAAATCATATGGGTTACAATCTGCTAAAAATAGACCACTCATAAGAAACTGTAAGATTTTTCGAAATGATCCATGATTAGATTTAAGTACTATACCACCTGTGTTGTGTAATATTACTGTCAATTGCAAGTTTCAGCAAAACAATCCTTTTTGGATGCACAACTGATAAGATAGGGAGTCAAATAAGTTTTTCATTGTCATGCTCAGTTGGAAGCCAGTATCAAATTAACAAACATTGAGCTTACCTGTCGACCCGAAAGATATGGATCGCTGGATGGGAAAGGTAGCCGTTGTGACCGAATTTAGCTCGGGAATCGGTGCCGCTATAGCCAAGGATTTGGTTAAAGCTGGAATGGTGGTCGTTGGCTTGGCACGACGTGTGGAACGTGTTGAAGCTCCAAAGGAGGACTTGCCAGAATCGATGAGAGATCACCTTTATGCGATCAGGTGCGATGTGTCCAAAGAGGACGACATCCTGCGAACCTCTAGGGGCCTTCTTTAGCCGAGTGGTTAGAGTCCGAGGCTACAAAGCAAAGCCATGCTTCGATTTTATTTTTTATATGTATTAACGAGATTTTTTTCTCTGGACTAGTTCATCACGGAACCAAGCCTACTCCTCAAAATAATCAGAGTTCGGTGACATAATCTAGAGCATCATGCTGCCTTCGCTTCTTTGCGAGGGAGCGAAAAATGCAAAGCAGAGAGGCAACGAAAAATGAGCGAAGAAGATGCAGCACAAAACACAACAGAGTAAAATTCCATCCAAAAACAGAGTGCGCTCACAACTCCCCGAGGACTGTTTTGTTCGGGCGGTATACTCAAGAGTTCTTTTGAAGCGTTAGCATAGATGAGCATCGCAACAAGAGAGAGAGAGAGTACCAGAAAATATTCTCGCAGTTTTTTGCACTCTCACTTGAATCGCTTGAGGATCTGTGTTGAAAATTTTGAGTTCAGTTTTTACTCCTCAGAAAAAAACGGTAAAATCGCCTCATCTTTGCATCGCAGAGAAGTTTCTATCAAGCCTGCTATGTAACAACGGCTTCACTTCCGAAGGAATAATTCTAGACAAGAGCATGTGGATTACTAGCAAGGTGATTAAGAGCCCAGCGTGTTTTTGTAGTTTCTTTACGAGCACTTTTGGGCTCTTGGGGTTTCAGAGCATGATCCTGTAAATTTCCATTGATTTCATTAGGTAGGTTTATAGCATATATCAAGCTCAACTTCTAAAAAAACACAAATAAAAGTTGTTTAAAAAAAAAAATATAAGAAGCATATTTGTGCATTCTACGAAATTACGGGCCGCATTTGTTGATCATGAGATGTTGTTGTTTATTGACTGCAATCAATCATTCGTTACATTGTCAAAAACATAAATTAAATTAGTCATTCTAACTTACCGTTTTTTATCAATTTTACTCGAGGCTCTTACTGCCCATAACTGCGTATTTGTCACATTCTTTGAGGAAATGACCAATCAATAATCGCATAAGCGACCTTTATATGCGATTATTGATTTTTAATGGCACACTATCATGAAGGTTATGAAAATTATTGAAGATATTTAAGCCATGAAAAGGGTGTAGAACGTTACTTTGATCAAAAATTAGATTCTTCCACGGCCTTGCTTGACTGCCAATTTGAAACTGAAAAAAACTTAAAATCAAATTTCAAAGGACAATTGAAGCAAAAAATAAACTTTCAAATCGTCAAACATTTCCAATGCATTACAGATTCCGTGCAGTGTATGAACTTTTGATGAAGTATGTAAATTCTCAGATATTAAGGAGGTGTCCATTTCGCTCCGTGTGTTCATTATGCCCTAATTCCCCTACATAAAATTATTTTCCCAATGCTTAGCTTGTTCCTATTTTAACGATCCGTTTTTCATTGCATTCTGTTGAGAGCTATTTTAAGTTTTCTTCTATAAACTTTTATGTAGAGACTTTTGTGGAGGTTTCGGAAGCACTTACAAGCAGAGTTGCATATTTCTCAGGTCTCTCAGCTAATCAGAATAGGGTCCTAAATTTTTTGATAAAATATAGATTTTACTATATAACACCGATAGAGTGTGTTCTTGGTACAATTCTTGCATAACTTATGATCTTGCCTTAAAAGTAATTTCGAGTATGTAGCTGATTGAATTGAAGCAATTGAATGGGACCGGATAAAAACTATCACTTCTGAGATATAGAGGAGGATCTTCTCTTAGTCGTAACATTGTTATATAACGTGGAAATCAATTCGTTTGTTCAGTTACAACGAGCTACACACTGGGTTACCAATGGCTTTTAGGGCTAGATCATATGTTATGTGAGAATTATGGCATTTTTTCCGCTCAAATAACAGCTACATCATATTTAAACTTAAATTTTAAATATGAGTCCAAATTTGAACCTTGACACTTTTGATCATAATTGAGCTCACTACGCCTACAAAAACGCCACGGGTTGTTCCTATCCAACATTTCAAAAGGGACACGAAAAACAAAATTCACCCAAAATTTTAGTTAAAACTAATGTGACTATATCTCAAAACCAGAGTTAACATGTTTTTGACTCAAACCAATGGAAAAAATTTAAAAATTGAGTGAACGTGTATTTTTAGCATAAACTGAAGTATTTGGTACTGAAATTGGGATAGGACTTGGAGACCCTATTGTTGATGTGCTCCCGGGGAGATTCGTCTTATGCACTGCTCGGCGCTACGCTCGCCATCGGTATCAAAGTTGTAAAACAATTGCTTAGTAACGAAGAGCTTCTATTACTATTTTCACCTCATTATTCGGACGAAGACTTGCAATTCGGAAGTTACAATTCAGATCCTCGTTGAAAAGTTTTGCATCACTTCAATTATTGTGCTGAGTTTTAAACAGCACATGTGAAGGAGTGACGCTTTGTGCTAGACCTCAAGAAGGATGAGGCGCATCAGGTTTTGCAATGTATAGTGAGCCCGTGCGCCTGCAAGCAATGTGGATGCTGCACATAAGGCTACAGCACGTACACAATAACTCTATTTACCAACAAGCATAGGAAACACTTACTCAATCATTGGGTTTCCCTCTCTCGCTCCCACGCACAGTCGGGAGCGAGACTGCCGTTTCTTTAACTAAGCCGAACATTTCACTTTCCAGTGCCCATTATGCATTGTGCGAGCACTAAGCGAAACAAAAAACGGCAACTGATTGAGTCGCTACCAGGGGGGTATACGCAACGAGGTGCGCCCAAGGGTGGAACTGGCGGCTCTTTATTGCTACCCAGACATGTCGCTGGTTCTAAAATGTAAACAACCATACAAAATAACGACCAAACAATGATGACGGCGTAATCAATTTTCTCGCAAACATCTTTTTTGGGAATTTAACAGAATTTTCTGATTAAATTGCCAACAGCGCACTGCAGTAGCACGTAGCAAATAACTGCTTGCAAACAATTTCTTTCAAGCGCATTGATTACCTGTAATTTTGCGAATAATGATTTTTACTTTTCCGCGTTAAGCCTTAAAACTGGTTCTGGACTTAGGTTGGCGGCTTTTCAATTTTACTCCCAGTTGACAGCCGCCCTCCACCCTTGGGTGCGCCTACTGTTCATGTTTTGTGGGTGTATTCGTTTGGCTCACAACGCTGCTAGGCATCCCGCTGCTTGAGTGTTAAAATGCATCAGCATTTGCTGCCTGGCATGGCCCGCCTTTCGACCTGTGCTGTTTGGGTCGGCCCGCGTGAGAGATGATGCTGTTTGGGCCGGCCCGCCCGAGAGATGATTGTTAGGCGAGCTTTGTTTGTAGTTGACAGCCGTACACCCACCCTGGTCACTACCGATTCTGAATGCCGAAAGTAGCCGAATGCAATAGGGGAACTGGGGGTAATATGCCCATAGGGGGCAAAACGCGCCACCCTCGATTTGGACGAACGGTGTGGTTTAGACAACTTTTTTTCATCCTAGGTTATAGAAAATGGATAAAAATGCTTCTCTTAATATATTTTTATGTGTTTTTCTCAAGAAAATCGTAAAAAACGTGTAAAAACGTTTTTCGCTATTTTCGTTGCAATTTTGTGCGATCTTCAAGGTCAAATTTTAGGTCGATAAATAACCAAATTTCTGAAACTATCGCCGAGAGCCAACTTGTGCACTGTCATAGTTTGTATAACAGGCAAAATATATGTTGAATTTGTCCTTAAAAAGCTTATTGAAGGACCTAAACTTTAATCAACTCTGGGGGCAAAACGCCCACCCCTATTTCATAACACCAAAACAGCCGTTTGAATTCAAATTCTACCAAGCGTAATGCCATATTGAAGTTACGGGCAATTTAGATCCTTACAAATGTACATTTTTTGCATCAGCATGTATACTATTATTGAGCAATAACATCTGAACAAACGCCCGGAAGTATGCAACCTATAAACAAGCATGATAGTGTGCGTAAGTTTACAGCATGGCTAACGCCGAACTGAAGCGGGGCGTTTTACCCCGCAAAACAATACATATGCAGTTAAGAAAGCATTTTTTTTAAATTGATTTTTAAAACACAGAAAAGCTAGAATGGATAGCTGTTTCTACTATTTGATAGAAAAAATGTTAGTTTATCCGACCATCATTGAAAAAAGATCATAATATAATGTTTTTATATATAAAATCGCTGTTTTCCTTAACGTGGGCAAACTACCCCCAGTCCCCCTACCGAATGATTGTTTACATTCTGATTTCGTTCGAGTGGCATTCGGGTGTGAGTGTTGATGAGCGTTCACTGAATGGTGTGGATTGCCATTTAGTGAATGATTCAGTGAGTGGGAATCCGCTCAGTCAGTTCAATGCATTCGGCAAATGGTAGATAAATGCGTTCACTCGTGCCTGGCAGATACAAGTGCATTAGTATTCACTTCTCTTCGTGTTCCTTCCGATTCTCGCTTTTCTACAATCGGTTTCGACGCATTCATGTTAGGGTTATAGATAGCATCCGCTATTGGAACAAGTATTGATAAGATATACAAAGCATTAAAACTACTACAACAAGCTTCGAAAGCAACCATTGTCGGAGTAGCAGAAAAACTAAATTTTGTCGCATGTTTTCAGCATTCCTTTCAACTAGTACGGAGAGTTTTGAAACCAATTTATTCAATCAAAATTAAAAAAAAACATGACTGGAGATTGGTCAAGTATATTTGATGGGAAAATACAGTCATCTCTCCCTTACTCGATATTGAAGGGACCATCGAGTTAGGGAGGTATCGAGTTACAGAACACAAAAGCAGTGCATTTGCGTTCCAAGGGATCATCGAGTTAGCCATGAAAACCAATTTTTACTATGGTTCTCTAACTCGATATCGAGATACGGAATATCGAGTAAGGGAGAGTTAACTGTAACACCAATTTTAACTTTGAATATGAGAAATGGACACGTTGAGTTGGCTATGAAATCAAACTCATGAAATACTAACATGCATTTTGATTACCGATTCAAAAAAAGTTCCACCAAGTTCCACTCTAAATCGCTCACAGACATGTTTCTTAGAGTGTCCTGTAAGTGTCTGGAAGATACAGCTGCAACTCCCTGCAACTCCCTGCAACTCTTCGAGATTTTTGACTATTTTTAGGGGTACTCCTTAACCAACACAAGTATGAAAATGAGTTGTTTGTGATGGAAAATCCCGAAATCTTGCAACACTATGTGGTCTCAGCTCAACCAGACATTACACTAAAGCAAGTTTATGCTTAAAATAATATATTTCAATTGTAGTTTCCAAGATTTTAATCAAAATTTATATAAAAAACTGAAAAATTTAAAAAATGCGATTTTTTTGCAAAAAGGCGTATAAGCCACTTTTGAAGCTACGAGTGATAAGAGACATATTTGCAAATAACTTCTTACATCATTATCTATATAAATAAAAATGGAATGATGTTTGTATGTCACGAAATGGCTTGAGAACGGGTGATTGAACTTACATGTTTCTTTCACTGTTGAATTCGTCCAGAGCTCCGACGTGTTTGTGCGAAGAAAAAGTTTAGGAAAGTCTACGGGATAGAGGGTAAAACGGGAGAAAACTAATCTGACATTTTATATACGGGATTTGCATAGCGTTTTTCAACAGCCTACTTAATGGCAAGACGAAGTTTGCCGGGACCACTAGTGAGCAATAAAAGCACAAATAGCATGGTTTTTCTTGAAAAAATATGAATTGGCGCTTGGGACAGTTTTGCGATTATGCGTATATTATATGTCATTTATGAAAATTGTAGCTCTTTTGACCAGAAACAACTTTCCCTTCCATACCAAGGTGCTCAAATGGCTTAATCTTCCAGTTTTGATTTTTGTCCCGCATCTCCATACATTCAACGCACTGTGTGCCGGTACAAATGGTTGTAATGTACCAGTAGATTGGACTATGGAATAAAACGTACATTTTACGATAAAAACGACATGGTGCAATTTTTGGTGGATAGATCGCCTCTAGTTTAGTCGATTTGCCAAATTTCAGTTTTTTTCATTATACAAATAATTAGGTTACCGCAAGAAAAATGCTCCCTTGCACCAATAGTTGCCGTCGTGTTCCAGTAGTGGATCAACGGATGTAAGCAGTTTTTAAAATGGATGTATAAACATGAAGAAAAGTCCCAGATCTTTATGCATCATTCGAAAGATATTAGTTGCTGTTCCGAGGGAATCATGTTAAACCTATGTAAATATTTACCATTTTGTTAGTAGATAAAAAAAAACGAATTTAGTACGACAAGTCGAGTCTAGTACACGACATTGAAGACGGCCTTACAGTTGAGGTCCAAATACGCGTATCTGTCAAAGGATACAAACTCTAGTGGAATTAAATGGTATAGTACTAAATTCGGTTTTTTTATCTACTTATAGGTATTCTACTAAACAGCTCAAAGATTTATTATTACCATTTTGTTTACATTTTTTTTTTGTATCATTCCCGACCTTCTACTACTGGAGCACTAGCGCAACTACTAGAACACGTGTACCAATAGTGGCTCAAGCGATTTTATGTTTAAAAATTTGTTTTATCACTCTATTAATATTTTTCCCACATAGTAGAGTTTGAAATCTTTCTGCTGACGCCAAAAGATCGCTGTTAAGGCTTTTCGTTATTTTGTTACCACACGTTGAATGAAAGCCACAGATCCTGAATCCCATCAACGCTCAGATAGCAAGAACAATGGTTCTGCGGAGTTCTATGAGACCCTCTGAGACGATGCAATGATCTTTGCGTAGGATCACTTTAAAATTTGCCTAGGTTTACCAAAGATCATGCTTGAAATCCGCAAAAATCATCGCTGAATTATGTGATCTATCAAAGATTTTGTCATCCATTATGTCATGAAAAGTCTTGTCAGATGTTCTTACAATAAGTTCGTTAAGAAGTTTACAAAAAAGACCATTAAAACTTAGTTATGAACAAGCCAGAAACTTCTAAGAATATTCCTACTAATTGAACAATTTAGAAACTTCAAAAAACACACAAAATCTGTCATCAGAAATTTTCTCAGCAAACACAACGAACTTGGAGTGTCTAAAGATTTTACCATTAGGTGTACTATGCTGAATCATGCAAATTGAATCGAGTGGAATCCGCTTCGAAAGCATAAAGATCCATATCAATAATAACGAACAGAAAATATGTGTGTGTATGAAACTTCCAAAAGAATTATGCGGCTCTAAAAAGCAAACAGAGTTGAGAAGGTTTTAATGGAAACGTGGAGTTATTGATTGGATTCATTAGAGTTAAAATACTCATTCCATTTAGGAATAATCTATATTTTTTCCACATTACAAATTGTTTATCATAAAATCTTACAAACTAGAATATTTCACCAACCGGCTTGATCATCAACTCATGAACCTGCACTCGCGGAGGAGTTCCAAGCACATACAGAACCGCTTCAGAGATGTCTTCCGATTCGAGCAGAGGCATATCACTCGTCACTATATCTGTCGGTAAGATTTCCGTTCGAACACCTCCAGGGCTAATACTCTGTAAACAAAATAATGTTTCATTCCGAAGCATGGGTCATAATACACGTGCAATCATCTCAACCATACATACCGTGACCTTGATCTTCGTTCCCGCCGTCCTCAATTCGTTTCTCATCGTCTCCGTGATGGCAGTAACTGCGTGCTTGGATGCGGAGTAGATGTTCAATTTCGGGAAGTTGATTACTGTGTGGCCAGCAATACTGTTGATATGGACGATATGTCCATCGACCGAACGCTTCTTCATCGACTGATAAGCCTCCCGACTGCACAACACCAGTCCCATCACGTTCGTATCTACCACTTCTCGCAGCATTTGGGTGTTGTTCGCATCCAGCAAATCCGTCTGCCGCAGGATCCCGGCATTGTTGATCAGCACGTCAACTCCTCCAAACTTTTCCTCAACCCACTTGAAGGTCTTCAGAATGTCTTCTTCCTTGGAGACATCGCACTTCACCGCATGAAGAAGGTTTTTCGCGGATTCCGGCAAGTCGTCCTTCAACGCTTCAACACGTTCTACGCGCCGAGCCAATCCAACGACGACCATACCGGCCTTGGCCAAATCCTTGGCAATGGCGGCACCGATTCCCGAGCTGGAACCCGTCACCACAGCTACCTTTCCTACCCAACGATCCATTACAATAGCAAAAAAATTAAGCGATGCGAACCTTCCGAACAACCGGTAACGACTGATTGAGCTTCCGAAAATTCTACCGTACTTATCGCGTTGTCTCTAGCGTTGATTAAAATTTATTACGATTCATTTCATCATTTCGAGATCTCTCCTGCGGCTACAAATGGGCAAATGACGAAGCAAATTTTCGATGATTTAGGTAACGTGTGACCGCACGGACGGCGAGAGCAATTGAAGAGTCAACGCGAATCGAAGCTGGACGGTAGGGATGGTCAACCAGCACATAAGCAAAACATTAGACGGAGGTTTCATCAAGCGATAGTGAGCTTGATAAGCGAGCATACCCAGGTGCGATATGGTACTGCACGAGACGGGCGGGTCTTATCAATTGTTAGATCATCATCGGGTATTATTTTTGCACTGGGAATAGAAGCTAACCTGATAATGGAGCATAAATACTGGATATTTTGGGTTTGAAAAAATGCTGAGTTGTTTTGGATGACGCAATGAGATAGTATCAAAATTGAAATGCTTGTTTTGATGCCGATTCCAACATTGAAGCATAATGTGTGATGGATCAAACGATGATGATGATGATGAGATGAAATTGTGATCACCATTAGCGCAAGCTACACATGTATGCAGCTGGGTGAGTTAATTTTAGTGCCGACCTTCGTGAAACAACACTTTGTCATCCAGTCAGCAATTCGTGTAACTTCCTTAAGATACCCATCTTCTTCTTGTTGGCATCATGTCACCACAGTTATTTACTGAAACCTTTCTTTGCCCAAGTTGCCATTTTTGTATTCGTATATCGTGTGGCAGGCTCGTTGGTCAGGAAAGTCAAGAAAATTTTCAGGAAATGATTTTCCTGGTCATTGAGTACCATACTATCTGTCACATAGCTACTTTGGCAAATAATACTCAGCTCATTAAAAGGCTCTATCCCAGTGGAGACACAATATCAACAAGAGAAATTAATATCTTGGAGAAGTCTTCGTGGTTATTTTTGCAAATTCAAAGAAATCACGATGAAACTAATGAAAGAAACCACTAGGTTGTTTCTAGGGGAATATGTGAAAAAACTAAAAAAAAATAGGGTGGTAAAGATGAAAAGTTTTCAAAAAAAAATTGTGGGTGAATCTTTAAAAAAAAATTCTAGAAAAAAACGTTAAATTTCAAAGAGCGGGTCATTTAAGATTCAACAAATAAATTGCCGAGGTATGATTTGCAGTAGATTCAGAGAACCATTTTGTCAAATTACTTCAATATTATTCATTTTCCGAACACTAAAAATTAAAACTAATACTTTTAACACATCTCAATATGATCGACTTGAATTGTTCATAAATTGACCACCCTGTTAAGAAATTTAGTATATTTGATTGCAAATTTCCATTTGAAGTCGAGTGCTTGAAATAGTTGTTGAATCTGAAATTTGAGAAAAAACGGTATATGTGAATGGGTAAGATTAGTCTAAGAATTTTTCCATTGATATCTCAATTGCTCAAATAGATGGTTAAACTCTCACTCTATTCTGTAGCTCAATATCGAGTGAGAGAACTACAGTAAAAGTTGGTTTTAATGACTATTCTATGGTCGGTTCTTTGGATCGCAGCTGCACTGGTTTTAAAAGTTTTCTAACTCGATGCCTCCCCTACTTACTCGATAATCCCTTCAATATTGAGTTATTGAGAGTTGGCTGTAATTAAAATTCAAAAATTTCTTTCATATTTGTTTTTTACTATTTATTTCTGGACAATTTTATTTAATTTTTTACCGAAATCGTGTTCACACCTGCCAAAATCCTCTGCTTCGTTTCCAAACACCAGTCATTCTTCTTAATCTTCAGCATCTATTGGAATGCCTTATACAGTGGGATTCCATTTTTGGCAACAAAACGTGCCAAAATCGAAACCCATTTTCTTATTCCAAGAATAATATGGGGATATTGTGACATCATCCTTATGGAACCAAATGTTGACCAGACTTGGGAACAGTTCATTTCGAAGCAGATTTCTGAAATGTAGGGCCAAAGAAGAAATTGAAGAAGAAATGTTCCTTTCAGTACCCAAAATATTAAAGTGCGTGAGTTAAAAGACCAAGAACCAGTATCCTGGGAAGAATGTACTGCACACAGAAAGAAAAATCCATTTAAATTTCAGCGTTAACGATGCAAATAACAGTAGTGCCAGATTTGTCGTAAATTTACATCACACATCGTATAAAATTGCATCAACACCATGTATACTTTCGCTACACATCGCGTAATCTAACATTACTCGGCAATTAGCATAAATTCACATGACGTTGAGGTGATTTAACACGATGTGTATTGTTAATTTACGACAAATTTGGCATTCCCTCTATGTGCAACATTCAACGCTGAAATTTACATGTATTTTTCGTTCTGTGCAATCTGTCAAACCTAAGTAGCGAGTGAAGTACCAAGGAACCGAATGAAGCACAGAGGGATTCCATTTATTCCTTACGAAAAGTTTCATGACACTATTCGCCTGCTGTACGGGGAATGTCTGAAAACTAAATGTTGTGGAAAAATATGCGTGCTTCACCGAAATGTAATATGAGTCTCCCATTTTTTTCTTAGTAACTCAGAGCAAGGTACTGGAGACAATCAATTTTTGTGCGAGACAAAGCAAAGCATATTCACTATTCTTTCAATTCTTCGAGCCTGCTGAAAAATGTACGCCAAGAAAATTTGAGCTAGATATGCCTTGAAATGGGACATACTTAATAAGTGCTTTGCCAAAACTTAAAGCAGCGGATCATATTATGTTTAGTAAAACAGAAACATAATAAATTATGCCTATTGTGTTTCAGAGTTTTGACAGTCACATAATAGTATCATGAATTCAAGTAGAATTTTGGACGTGTGTACGAAACGCAAAGAGCGAGAATGAGACAATTACCACGCTGTCCATCGCACAGTGCGAGTGCAGTCTAATTACTCCTGCACATCTCTATCAAGCTCAAGGCTCAAGGCTATCGGCTGCTTGGTCGTCTATAGAAGTTAATATTCAATGTTATCTTCTTTTCCAAGCAGCCTAGATAGCCGTGTAGTGTCGGTAGTGATTGTCTCAACTGGCTAAGAATAACACCACGAATTGCCTGATCCTGTAGTAAAAATCTACTAATCAGGTAACCCCAATCCCAAGGTGTGATGTGACCCGTGCTGATGGATGAATAGTTGAGGTGGTTTAAAATATGCTCAATCGCTAACGGAGCCTGGAGAGCACCAGGGTGAACTCTCCAGTATGTAGCTCTAACTGCATTAGGGCGGGGCAATGATGCAGCGGACCGTTTTTCCCCAGCGACTCGTGGGACAAAAAAATGAGTGCAAATAATCAAACCAAAATAAAAGGTGTCGACTGCCTCCCAGCGACCCAAGAGAAATCTGAGGAGGCCTCCAGTAGCATCCCACAACCAACTCCCACCATACAGGCTAGCTTGTCTTCCTCTGATGGAAAAAATGCATGTTTGACCTCACTTCCTGGCCTAAGCGGTGTCACATCAATGGCTCCCAATAAGGGCAGTGGAAATGTCAAAAGTGTAAAATTGACCACAGGGGATAAACCAGCAGGCCTAGGTAAGGGGAAGGACAAAAACCAAAATCTAAGACATCCCCCAAAATCAAAAGTTGATGATCCGCAACATCCAAGGAAGGACGGCAAACGTCCGGAAAATGCGGAAAGCCTCAGCAATGAGCAATGATTAAAATCCTCCAAGTGAATCTCCATCATGCTCAGTGCGCAACAGATGTGCTTTGCAGGAGGTTCACAAAAGAACACCTTTCCGTGGCACTGATTCAAGAGCCATGGGTCAACAAAACTCGAATACAAGGTATTCAACT
The DNA here is from genome assembly GCF_002204515.2 of Aedes aegypti. NCBI lineage: Eukaryota > Metazoa > Arthropoda > Insecta > Diptera > Culicidae > Aedes > Aedes aegypti. The sequence continues at coordinate 347,291,530 of NC_035109.1, read as the reverse complement.
AAACTCGTGTAGGTTGGTATATGATGACAGCCAGCTCTCTCCCAGAGCAGCTATTCTAATACGCAATGATACTAAATGTTTTCCAATTACAGAATTCATCAAAAGGGACATCGTGGCCGTCAGGATGGAGGTTTCTACTGCTAGGGGCAGTACTGAGGTCATTATGGTTTCGGCGTATTTCCCTGGTGACGCAGAAGACATTCCTCCTCCAGAGATGGCTGCTCTTGTCTCTTACAGTCAAAAACACAACATCCCCTTCGCCATCGGTTGTGACGCCAATGCTCATCACCTTGTATGGGGAAGTACAAACACAAATATCTGAGGTGAGCATCTTTTGCAGTTTCTTTCCTCCAAAAATATTGACATATGCAATGTCGGAGATAAGCCTACATTAGAAAACATCTTACGACAAGAAGTCCTTGATCTGACTTTATGCAGTCAATCCATCTCGGATAAAATAAAAAACTGGCATGTTTCTAATGAAATATCTATGTCAGACCATAAACATATAGTCTTTGAGTGGAAAGGGGGTCTAATGATTCAAAAGTCGTTCAAAGATTTCAAGAAAACTGATTGGGAAACCTACTCAGCTATTCTCCGTTCTGAAGACTTTATAATAGAGCCGAATATTCAGACTATTGTACAGTTAGAAGCAGCTTCGGATTCTATTAAAAACAAAATTCTAAATGCTTATCAAGAGAGCTGTCCGATCAAAACAGTTAGTTCGAACAGAGATGTTCCATGGTGGAACTTCAACCTTGATAAACTCAGAAAAACTGCTCGGAAGGAATTCAACGGAGCCAAACGCACTTCTGATTGGAGTCTATACCGAAAGGCACTGACAGAGTATAACAAAGAAATGAGACGAGCAAAACGGAAATCATGGGTTCTCATGTGTGAAAGCATTGAGAAAACTCCCGTAGCTGCTCGACTTCATAAAACTCTTTCGAAGGATCACTCCAATGGTTTGGGAAGTCTTCAAAGGACTGACGGTTCACTCACTGTGGAACCTCGTGAAACACTGAGTGAAATGCTAAGAGTTCACTTTCCTGATTCAATCCCACAAACGAGTCTAAATGCTGAAGGTGCCAGACTTGACGTCTCAGTTCCACACGGGTTCCTATCAGGGGACTCAGGAACAAAAAGGGACGCAATAAAGGTTGCCAAAGAAGCTTTTACTCGCGATAGGGTTGTTAGGGCAGTGAGATCTTTCGAGCCATTCAAATCTGCTGGCATGGATGGAATCTTCCCAGCGCTTATCCAAAAAAAAAAGAGACACTGATTCCACACATGGTAGAGATTTTTAAGGCAAGTTTAGTTCTGGGACACATTCCAAACGATTGGCGTCAAGTTCGAGTTGTCTTTATTCCAAAATCAGGAAAAAAGGACAAAACCAACCCTAAAGCATTCCGACCGATAAGCCTATCCTCGGTAGTGCTTAAAATCATGGAGAAGGTATTATGCGAGTATATAGATTCTAAATTTATGAAAACTATGCCTCTTTCTAAATCCCGATTTGCTTATCAAAGCGGAAAATCAACGGTCTCAGCACTGCACACGCTAGTGAACAAGATCGATAAAACCTTTAATGCAAAAGAAATCGCTCTTATAGCATTTCTTGATATTGAGGGCGCGTTCGATAACGCTTCTTATTCGTCTATAGGTTCGGCAATGTTGAGGAGAAACTTCGACTCATGCATTGCAACCTGGGTACATGCTATGCTAGCAAATCGACAGATCTCATCTGAGCTGAGTGATTCGCGCATTACTGTAATGGCTACAAGGGGATGCCCTCAAGGGGGAGTACTCTCTTCCTTATTGTGGTCATTAGTAGTGGACGAACTGCTAGATAGTTTAGAAAGAAGGGGTTTTGAAGTTGTTGGATACGCAGATGACGTAGTCATTATTGTACGAGGCAAATTTGACAGCGTTATTTCATCAAGGATGCAAATTGCTCTCAATCACACTGTTGGGACAGCTACGGAAAGATGCTTCGGAAGATCTTAGAGCATGACTCGTAAGTACGGTGTACATGAATCAGCTTTTTAGCTGCAATTTATTAGAGACGAATTATTATCTTATTTTGCATGGAAAATCAGTTTTACTTACATTTCTAGTCCTTAATAGCAAACTTGTCCACTGTCCAACAATTTTACACTAGTTTTAAGTTCAACTTTTACTAATTTAAGGATATATTTAAGCAATTCAATGTTTTGTGTTCTAGCCGTAAGCAAATTTTACTTCTTGTGTCTGCATGTACTAGGTAGGAACAAATTTAATTCTATTTATTATGCATGACGGATTGGTGCGCATACATGTGTGCTGTCGATATCATACACTACGGATTTCTCCTGCGTGTGGATCGTGTGACCCTGTCGCATCGGGGTGCTGATTTCTCGTCGTTCAGAACATCCCCCGACCCGTATTGCTTGAAGTCTACTTCAGCTGTACCACCAACTTCGAGAACGGCGAGCTTCGCAACTGACCGAACCAGCATTCCAGCACTGGCTGTCAGGACTTCCACATTCCGTACGCGGCCGTCACGTCCTGGAAACACACGAAGCACTCGTCCTCTCAGCCATCCGTTCCGAATCCGGTCCTCAACCACAACCACCAAATCTCCAACTTCTATGGGCTTGCGATCCTTGAACCACTTCGTGCCGCTGTTCTCTCGTCGATCGGTTCTCTAGCCGGTTGGTTCACTCCGCTGGTGCTCAGCATCAAGAAGCAGTTCGGGGTGAGTGCTTCCTGCTCCTCGGAATCAATCGGCAGGTACGTAAGCGGCCTCGAATTCACGATAGATTCTGCATCGATCAGGAGTGTACGAAGTGTTTCATCGTCCGGCTTGCCGCTGGTAGATAACGAGGCCAACGCGCTTTTCACTGACCGGACCATGCGTTCCCAAGACCCTCCCATATGCGGCGTGTAGGGTGGATTCAAACGCCACTGGGTATCGGTGTTGGTGAACGTACTTGCGAGATTGGTAGTGATCCGCTGTATCTCCTCTTTCAAGTCCCGGCTAGCCCCCACAAAGTTGGTGCCCCGATCGCTGAATATTTCTTTCGGCGCCCCCCTCCGTGCAATGAACCGCCTAACCGCCATCTTGCAGGACTCCGTGGTCAGGTTGTGCACCACCTCGAGATGCACTGCGCGTATGGTCAAGCAGGTAAACAGCGCGACCCAACGCTTAACTTCGTTGCGCCCCTGCTTAACCAGCATTGGCCCGAAGTAGTCCAAGCCAACGTAGGTGAACGGCCGAACGTGTGATGTAGTCCTTGCTTCAGGCAGTGGAGCCATTCTCAGGATCGCCGGAACTGCCTTATAGACCTTGCACCACTGACAAAGCTTTCCGGCTTGCTTCAAGGCAACTCTCATCTCCGGAACGTGGAACCTTTGACGCATCTCGTTGACTGTCGTTTCAGCATTGCAATGCTTGTACAGCCGATGGTACCAATCTACGAGAAGTTTCGTCCCTTCGTGTCCTTTGGGAAGAATGACGGGAAACTTGAAGTCGAATGAGACCTGCTGCGCGCTTGCAATCCTTCCATCCATCCGGATAACACCTTGCTCGTCCAGGAAGGGAGAAAGCTTGATTATCTTGCTGGTCTTCTCGATCCTCTTTTGTTCCCCAACTGGAAGGTCTTGGTTAATCTTGAGGATAACGAGTTCATCGCCGAAAGCATCTTGCTGGATCAGCTTGACGATGGTTGCTTCCGCCTTGACCAGCTCATCCCGACTTAGCCATTCCCGTTTACCTAATGGTTGCTTCTTGACCTTGCATCGCAGATTGTCGATGAACCTGTGTACATACGCAACAGCTCGGACCAGACGTTCCCATTTGGAGAATCTTCCAAACTGCAGTAGCTGCTCCTTGACTACGTCGCGATGTAGGTGGATTGGGCGAAGTTCCTCCTGATTATCTTCTCCTTTTGTTGCTTGCTGAGGCCAAAGGTCCGGATGTTGGTACAGGAACGTCGGTGCTTGGAACCAGCGGCTGTCAGAGGCGATGTTGGGACCTTTTCCCCACTTTGTGGCTTCGTCCGCCACGTTCGAGCGGGATGGTACCCACCGCCACTCGTTGACCTGTGTTAGATCGTGAATTTCGGTTAGCCTGAATGCGACGAACTGTCGATATTTCCTGGGATCTGACCGCAACCAAGAGAGGAAGGTGCACGAATCGCTCCAGAAGACTTTGCGGCTAATTGGAATCGTGTGATTCTCGGCAACGGTTTTCGATAATCTTGCGCCGAGAACAGCTGCCGATAGCTCCAGCCTTGGTATAGACAGCAGCTTTAAAGGCGCCACCTTTGTTTTTGCCGACACCAGGGAACATCGTAGTCGGGATCCTTCGACGATGCGGAAGTACGCTACCGCAGCAAATGCTTCTTCGGATGCGTCCACGAAAATGTGCAGCTCTACGGCACGGTAGTCTTCAGGAGAGTAGCCAGGAAAGTAGCATCGCGGGATTTCGACATAATCCAGCTGCTGCAACAACTTGATCCATCGCTTCCATTGCTCGAGCAGTGTGGCTGGGATACGCTCGTCCCATCCAAGCCCAGAGCGCCAGATGTGCTGAACGAGCACCTTTCCGTGGACGACAAAAACAGCTACTAGTCCGATGGGGTCGAAGATGCTCATTACGACACGCAAAACTTCCCTCTTCGTCGGAATCGAGTCATCCTGTAGAAACACTTGAAGTTCTTCCCGGAATACACCTTGGAAGACAAACACATCGTGTTCTGGCTTCCAGATCATGCCCAGGACACGTTCGTATGCGGCCGACCTATCGACCAGAAGTTTCTTCGGCGATTCTGTTTGCTGTTCCCCGACCCGTGTGAGAACATTGGATGAATTCGAAAGCCAATTTCGAATGGTGAATCCAGCCTTCGAGTGCACGAGCCTCACTTGCTCGGCCAGTTCCACTGCTTCATGCTCCGTGTGGACACTGCATAGGAAATCGTCCACATAATGATGCTTTGTGATCGCTTCTGCTGCTCGTGGGAACTGTTCGGCAAACTCCTCGGCATTCCGATTTTTCACATATTGGGCCGCAGATGGCGAACAGGTGGATCCGAACGTGGCTACGTCCATCACGAAGACATCGAAAGGTTTGGACGGATCATCCCTCCAAAGGAACAACTGTGCCGACCGGTCCTCTGGTCTAATCGTAATCTGGTGGAACATCTCGCATATATCTGCACTGATGGCCACCTCAAACTGCCTAAACGAACTTAATACTGCTGGCAGCGGAGCGAGAAGATCTGGCCCAGCAAGAAGGGCAGAATTGAACGACTGGCCTTGAACCTTGGCAGCTGCATCCCACACCAGTCGTACTTTGTTCGGCTTCCTGGGGTTCGTGACGACGTTCAACGGGAGATACCAAGTCCGCTTTGGGTTGAAACTGGCTAGCTCATCAGGACTCGCTTTATGCGAGTATCCTTTGACCTGGTACTGATTTATCTGGTTCTTTACGTTGTCGTACAGTTCGGGCTTCGAAGCTAGACGACGTTCCAGGCAGCGGAATCGCTTTTCCGCCATGGGTCTGCTGTTCGGAAATTCCACGTTGTCGTATTTCCACAGCAAGCCTGTCTGAAACCTGCCAGACTCTGTACGCACAGTGGTAGTTTCGAGGATCTGCTTCGCACGGCGGTCTTCATCACTTTCCATCGTAGAAGATCCAGGCCCCACACTCTCTAGCGCGAAAAATTCCTTCACGAGGTCGTGCAGCTCTTGATCAGGAGAACGAACCGAGATGTGGAATAGCTGATGACTGCTTGGCTGCCCAGTTTCCGCTACGGAACTTCCATAGACCGTCCATCCAATTCTAGTTTTGGCAGCGATCGGGCTACCCTTGGGTTCTTCTCTGCTTTTCCGGGTTGCCATGACGAACGAGTTGTCCAACCCGATTAGGATCGTGGGGACAGCATTGGTGTAGCTTTGCACCGGAAGGCCTTGAAGATGCGGAAACTGTTTGCAGAGCTCGCCGAAATCCAACGATTGAACTGGAAGGTTCAGGCTCTTGATGGTGTGAACTTCCTTCAAGTCATGTCGTGTGCCGTTTGCGACACCTGAAATTTGCAACTTTATCAGCTGCGATTCGTCTTCCACCCGTTCAATACCACTCGTCCACTGAAGGCAGAGTGGATGGACGTCACCAACCACTCCAAGCTCTTCTGCCACCTTCGTCTCCACCAGCGTCCGGGAGGAACCGTCGTCCAGAAACGCGTACGTCTCGATGGTTTTGCCGTTCCCATGTAAAGAAACTGGAAGTATCCTAAATAGAACGGATTGGTTGAATTGGCGATGAACTGTAACCGTGCTTGTAGTTTTCGGAGGATCGGTCGCTGTGTGTGGATTTCCAGGATGAAGAAGTTTGTGATGGCGCTCCTCACAACCGTTCTCTCCACAGCTGCTTGCTTTACAAGGGAACTTTCCGTGGGAACCCAGGCAGCGACGACACAGGTACTGCTCTCGAACGAGTTTCCAGCGATCTCCTAGTGTCATCTTGCGGAAGGCGTAACAATCTCTTATTTTGTGACCATCCTTCCGGCAGGAGGCACAGGACTTAGACTTGTTCTTACGATCGCCGCTGTTAACGTTCTCCTCCCTTTTCTCCTCTACAGCGTGCGTGTTTATGTAAGTTTTCTCTTTCGCCTTTGGTTTCTCCTGCTTGCCACCAGGTCCGTCCGCATAGTTGACAAAGATCACGTCACTAGCTGCTGAAACGATTTGGTCCATGTAGCAGCCAAACGTGGTAAGGTCGACGTTGACATGCTGACGCTTGAAAAGAGACCAGTTGAGCTTGAGAGTAGCTGGAAGTTTGCTTACTAGCTCCTGAAGAAGCAACGGATTCGAAAGATGATCGTGTAGACCCGCAGCTTGGAGATGGCTGCAAAGGTTTTTGCACGCTAAACCAAATCCAACTAGGCTTTCCAGATGTTCCGGCTTGGGAGTTTGCGTTGACCGTACCTTGGCAAGAAGCGAGTTGATGATTTGCTCTGGCCGACCATACAACGTTCTCAACGTGTCGATGATCAATGGTACGGACGATGGTTGCATCAGATAGCTCTGAACTGCCTCCAACGCATTCCCCTTCAAGCACCGCTGCAGCCGCATTAGATTTTCCCCATCGGAATAACCGCACATCTCGGTGGTATTTTGGAAGCAGCTCAGGAACAACGGCCACGTGACAGGATCACCGGAGAAAGTAGGAAGCTCCCTGGGCACGACTTGTCTGGCGGCGAGTTGCTGTGGGCTGGGTCCACCGAAAAGCTGCCGCCGAGTAACATCATTGGCAGCGGACACAGCTGCGACGACGGGTGCAGATGTAGGAACCATCGACGACATGATTGGAGGATCCTATAACATTTCCCCGAATACCATTACCCCGAAAACCATCACCCCGAAAGTCAATACCCCGAATGGTCAAGTACCCCGAAAATCAATACCCCGAAACCCATTACCCCGAATAGTCCGTTACCCCGAATACCATTTCCCCGAATAGACCATGACCCCGAATTTTTTTTGGCACGAAAAATTCAAAATGAAGATCCGACAAACTAATCCCATATACCAATTTTATAGAATTTTGATTTTCATTTGAATTCATGTTCTTGTTATCAAAACATTTATTCTTCTTTTAATCAACAGCTATTCTTCATGAGCCAAGTGAGAACCAAAATCTCACTCACAGGCGTGTACTTGATTTTGTGAGAATGGTTGTGTTCACAGTAATAAATCATTTTTCGAACTGGTAATAGTGCTGACATGTTAATATTAGAAACATATCCCGCCCTCTTTCAAAAGCGTTATATTATTTGGTAATGCATAATTATATTTTTATATTGCTGGAGGCAATGCGAGTTGAACATATTCTAGAAGGGCACTAGACTATGGTTTGAAAAATGTCAGATAAGAATGTTAACTGATTTTAAACAGACCACTATTTCAAAAGTACATCGCTAAAGAACAGCCTATGATAAAAGAAGAAAAAATCACTGATGAAAGCGTCAATAATTATGATGCCAACAATCACTTTGCTAGTGCAACTTCCAAAAGAATAGCCGATAACTAAAAGAAGGACAAATCTCTTGTTGGAAATTGTAATACTGACAAGATGTAATACAGACAAGTAATGCAGCGGCATATTTTCAAGGTTGCTCGTCTGAAGTCACTGTCAACTTTGGGAAGTGTCGTATTCGGGGAACTGATTTTCGGGGTAATGGTTTTCGGGGTAATGTGTCATTCGGGGTAACGTTGCATTCGGGGTAATGGTTTTCGGGGTACTGGTTTTCGGGGAGATGGTTTTCGGGGTAATGGTATTCGGGGAAGTGTTATAGGACCGATTGGAGACAATCGAGAGGAAACTGTGTGCACGGAGGGGGGAGTGGAATGGGCTTGTGGTGTACTCATATGAGCCGGAACGAATTGCAGAATAGGGGGAAGCAAGCATGGTCCGGTTTTCGGAGGGGGCGTTTTATTTATTTCATCAGCTCGGGTCGGTGGTGATGAATCGACCGAGCTCACAATATTTAATTGTGGGGCAAAAGTAACGGTGGAACTAGAGCACGGTTGACTTACCGAACTGGTAACCTTGGTATTACCATCGCTGACTGGGAACTCGTAGGCAGCGTTACGCACTGGTCGTTGCTCATCTGATGGCTTGTTGGCGGCGATGCGAACCACTGTCGATGACTTGGTCGGCTGGAACTGCCGAGTTTGTTCCGGAACTCGATCGAAATCTTGGCTCTGACGGATTGTTCCGACCATCAACTGCTGCTGGAGTCTGTGCGCACGCTTTTGTAGGTCACACAGCTGCTCTATCAGTGCCGACGGCGAGTTTTCCGGTGAGATAGAAAAGTTGGGTGCAATCGGAAGCGCCTGGTGATCTGTGGAAAACGTTGTGAATCCACCTGCAGCCCCAAGGCCATCAGTCGCGCTATTCATTACAGCAGTTTTCTCCTTGTTTCGGGCCTGCAAATGGGCTAGCCGACTACGTGTTGGAGCGAAAGAGGTGCTGTCCGTTGGTGGTGCGTTCGATTCCACTCGGTCCACCGGATTGATGGACAACGACTGCATGGCAAGCGCAATCGATTCATCTATGACATTGCTCACTGCTGGAATCTCCTTGGGAATGGTGCCAGTCCGGGACTGAGTGATCACGGGAATCGTTTGGGATTCGGTGGTACTACACGTAGTCGGGATTACCTGGCTCTGAACCCAGTCGTGAGTTCTCTGCGAACTGCCATGGGAAGATCGACGAGTCTTGCTGCTGCGACTGCTTCCATCATCATCCTCCAGTTGGGCCTGCAGAATAGCAAACTTTTTGGCGATGAATTCCATTTCCACCCGCTTTTGCTCCTCGAGCTGCTGGAGTTCTAGCGAAGCGCGTAAAGCACGGGAGCTCCCCTTTGATGAACGGCTTCGTCTTGATCGACCGACAGACGGTGCAATGGGTGTGTCCATCCTAACACCTTTGTCGGAACCTTCCGGATGAGAGCCGGAGTTGAGGTTAAGAACGCCTTCCTGCTGTGGGTTTACACCATCTGGATGCTGCTGCGTCGTTGACGGTGCCCCAGCGCCGGGGAGGTTTGTAGAGCTCGACATCTCCGGGCGATTTCACCATAGAAATCTAAAAAGTTTTGTTGGGACAGCTACGGAAAGATGCTTCGGAAGATCTTAGAGCATGACTCGTAAGTACGGTGTACATGAATCAGCTTTTTAGCTGCAATTTATTAGAGACGAATTATTATCTTATTTTGCATGGAAAATCAGTTTTACTTACATTTCTAGTCCTTAATAGCAAACTTGTCCACTGTCCAACAATTTTACACTAGTTTTAAGTTCAACTTTTACTAATTTAAGGATATATTTAAGCAATTCAATGTTTTGTGTTCTAGCCGTAAGCAAATTTTACTTCTTGTGTCTGCATGTACTAGGTAGGAACAAATTTAATTCTATTTATTATGCATGACGGATTGGTGCGCATACATGTGTGCTGTCGATATCATACACTACGGATTTCTCCTGCGTGTGGATCGTGTGACCCTGTCGCATCGGGGTGCTGATTTCTCGTCGTTCAGAACACACACACTCTCCTGGTGTCAAAAAGAGAAATTAGGAATAAACCCTTCAAAAACAACAATTGTACCGTTCACAAAAAGACGAAAGGTACAACACCACCCTCTTTTCTTGAACCAAATACAATTAGTTTACTCAAATGAGGTCAAGTATCTTGGCATCACACTTGACGCAAAACTAAATTGGAACACCCATCTTCAAACAATCATAAATAAAGGTCTCAATTCACTCTGGGTTTGCTCAAACACCTGTGGTAAAACATGGGGTCTAAAACCCAGTATGATCATGTGGATCTATAAAACAATCGTTCGGCCTAGAATAACCTATGCGTCCCTTGTTTGGTGGCCTAAGACAAAGGAAGCTACGGCTAGAGCTAAGCTGAACAAAATTCAACGTACTGCCTGTATTGCCATAACCGGTGCAGTTCGTAGTACCCCCTCGTTTGCCCTAGATGCTATACTCAATCTGCCCCGGCTGGATCAATTCATAAAGCTGGATGCTGAGAAAAGTGCTCTTAGGCTAAAACGATCAACAGTCTTACTGTCAGGGGACTTAACAGGTCACCTCAGTATATTAAACGAATTTTCGATAAATCCTATTGTTGAGAAATGTAGTGACTGGATGGAAAAAGTGGTAAACTATGACTCGCCATTCACGGTGGTCTTTCCTTCTCGTGAGGAATGGGAAGGAGGTGGACCCACCATTTCACCGGGATCTATTAAATTCTACACAGATGGTTCAAAAATGAATAATTTGACAGGGTCTGGAGTATACGGACTGAAAACCAAAATCTCTGTCTCTCTTGGACAGCGGCCTACAGTTTTTCAAGCAGAAGTCTATGCAATCAAGGAATGTGAGCAGCTGTGTCTGAAAAGAAATTACAGACATGCCACCATCTGTATTTTCTCTGATAGTCAAGCAGCGCTTCAATCTTTGAAGGCTTTCACTTGCAACTCAAAACTTGTGTGGGAATGCATTCTTGCACTGAAATCCCTAGCTGAACGCAATCGAGTTAAACTATATTGAATCCCAGGACATACGGGTCTAGAGGGTAACGAAATTGCCAATCAGCTAGCAAGGAATGGATCAACCAATATGTTCATTGGTCCAGAGCCATTCCTTGGCATTTCAAACTCTGCACTAAACACGGAATTGAACAACTGGTTGTTAGATCAAATTCAATCAAATTGGAATACAGTTTCCAATGCTAATCAGTCCAAAAGGTTCATAACAATAAACACGACACAAACACAAAAACTTATAGATCTCAACAAAAGGGATCTCAGAACATACATCGGTCTAATAACTGGTCACTGCCTAAGCAGATACCACTTATACAAGATCGGTGTCGTCCAAAACACAAATTGCCGTTTCTGTGACGAGACGGACGAAACCTCACAACACCTTCTCTGCTCTTGCAGTGCACACATCCATCGTAGGTTCAAAATATTTGGCAAGCACTACTTACAGCCAGCTGATATTTGGAACGCATCCCCCAGGGAGGTGGTTAGCTCTATTAGGCTGATCACGCCAGATAGGGGGAACTACAACACTGCAACCTAGGGCTTCTGCCCATCAATGGCAGATGGTTCAAAGTTCAGTCAGATGCGCAAAGTATTCCGGAGGCACATTTGCTACTGGAAAACATTGTTTACATAGAGTAATAGGGTATATCACAATAGTCCTAACAAATGGACGCAGTGATCCCACACCCGACAGAAGAAGAAGAGAGAAGGTTCTGTCTAGCAGCAGTGCGTGTAGCACCGAAAGAGATTTAAGCTGCACCCTATACCTGCTGCTGCCTATGCACAGTGAAATATTTTCATAGGTTATGTATCTTTGTTTGGTCACGGTCAACTATACGGTCAATAATAATCTTGAAAACCAACATAGAAAAAACATAAATATGAAATTTTATTATTATTTTTTGTTTTGAGTTGAAGGGAGGTCTCATTTTTCTAAGGGTGGTCCAAGTTACTTCAAAGATCGTACTATTTTTTACTTATTTTTCTTTCTAGAATAACCTGCTCGCTGTAACATAATTTTATTCTCAGCTTAGTGTTTTATAAGTGCTTCCACAGTTATAAACTGAGAAATTTATTTGACAAAGCTGTCATTTTGCTTTTTTATATCATGTTTAATGTACGATGATCAGAAGACCGGTTCCAGAGGAACGTTCCCCACAAAAACTAACCTTTTCCGTAAAGATCTTTGGGTTCAGATAGTCGTTACGGTATTCAGTAAGACCAATCCGAGGAGCCTTCCTTAGCCGTGTGGTTAGAGTCCACGGCTACAAAGCAAAGCCTGGCTGAAGGTGTCTGGGTTCGATTCCCGACAAACGTCAATTGGCATAGGATGCTCTCAGTTTTTTTTTACTTTAGAAGAAAGCTCTCAGTTAATAACTGAGGAAGCGCTCATAACAACACTAAACCAAAAAGCAGGTTATATCCCATATGAACATAAAAAAGACATTAAGAAGAAGAAGATAGTTTCCAGTGAATTCGGGCACCATTAGCTTGGCATTTCTTCATAACAGCGAAGGTAATCGCAAGGCTGAAAAGGCTAAGATATATTCTCACAATTTAGCGTTGTGTTTTATATCCTTGGACAGTCCATCAGTAATCTTTCTTTGAGTTCCTCTACGGAAAATGTTAGACGAATCTATTTTACAGTGACGACGAAACTCATCCAATGATTTCTTCACTTCTCTTGTAAATTCCAATTTCACTGACTTTCTAAGTACTTGTCAGTAACTACTTTGTTTTTCTTCCAGTAGTTTGCCGGGGATAATTCAATTGGGGGATGTCCATTAATTATGTAAGGGTTTATGGGGGGAGGGGGGGGGGGTGTTTTTGAGATTTCTTACGCGCCATACAAATTATTTTTAATTTTCATACAAAAAATCTTACCATGGGGGGAGGGGGGGTTGAAAAACCTCGAAAATTGTCTTACGTAATTAATGGATCGCCCCTTGGGAAAAAAACATTTTTTTAACTTATTCTAACGATTTCATCAAACCATTATCTAAATATTCTCAGCGTTGCGAAACTCTCAAATTCTCATATCTCATGCTTGAGATCACGTTTGTGTTGTAGCTCATGCATATCAACAGCTAGAAAATCATGCGTGAGCGTGTTTATCCGTTTGACTTTTGCGTCAAAATCTCATGCATGAGTTTTGCGAAGCAGATCCTAAATGAGTTTGTTCTCGTGGAGAGCTCAGTGATTGAAATTGAAAAAAATTAAATTATCTAATTATCATTATATAATTACGTTTTCAATTTATTCTGAATTTCTTAACCAAAATCCACATTGATTTCGGAATTAAACTAGGAATTGACCAAAATTTCTACTACAAATTTTGTTGGAAACTCTTTCTATGATTTTTCATGTTTCTCACTCTTTCACTGGCAGTTAGAAGCCCGATTGAAGTTCCGTGGTTTTGTTCCAGTAGTTTTGGTGTAATTTATTCAGAAACAATTGGTGGACAGACCGGACTAGATGATATTTTGGCCTTGCAAAAATAAGTCAACGACTCCTTAAATTCTGATTTTCCAATGCTATTAGACGGTTCATCAAATAGATAAGTATCAATATGGCAGCAAATAATGCAAAAAGTTTGTTATTTCGAATGGTTTCGGTCTGACTAATCGCCGACCAATTGTCCAGTGGATTTGATAATTGAATATCAACGTAAAACAGTAAATGGACCAAAGTTGATTTTTAGATCACTATGTTATCACCAGTGGAAGAAGTCTCTACCATTGTAAACAATCGGGTTCCAACATGGTTTTCATATATGAGTTGAAACCAAAAAAAAATTAACCATATCATTTCTAGGAATAAAACAAAAATAACTAACATTTCCTTTTTTGGCCAATGAACATTAGTACCAGCTCGCGAAGTGACGATAGCAATGTTGAAATGATTATCTTCTGAGTTATCATTATATGAATCTGAACATATTTCATTAGCAATAAGTAAGACACATGTCTCGGTTTTGATTGATTCGGTTTTATATTTCTAAAAATATCGAAAATATCAATCACTCCACTAGATTACGACAACACAGTTCACGTGCAACATATGAAACAGTTAGGTGTAAATTGATTCAAAGGACTCTCGTTCGTCCTTCAAAACTTCTCACCTACTGGTTTTATAGTCAATTCATGGACTTGCACTCGAGGAGGTGTTCCAAGCACGTACAATACAGCTTCGGATATATCTTCCGATTCCAACAGCGAATGACCTCCTTCAATAATGGACTCCGGAAGGATTTCAGTGCGAACCACACCGGGGCTAATACTCTGTAAATATTCAGTAAAAATACACAAATCACAATCAAAAACACTTTCTTAGGCAGTCCAGCGAACCCACCGTAACCTTTATTCTGGACCCGGCATTCCGCAATTCGTTTCTCATAGTTTCCGTAATGGCCGTCACTGCGTGCTTCGACGCCGGATATATATTCGATTGCGGGAAATCAAAAACCTTATGGCCAACGACGCTATTTATATGGACAATGTGCCCATCGACCGAGCGCTTCTTCATCGATTGATAGGCCTTCTGGCTGCAGAGCACCAGTCCCATCACATTCGTATCCAAGACTTCTCGCAGCATTTGACCATTATCGGTACCCAGCAAATCCGTCTGCCGAAGGATTCCCGCATTGTTGACCAACACGTCAACTCCCCCAAATTTCTCCTCAACCCATTTGAACACCTGGGTAATGTCTTCCTCCTTGGATACGTCACACTTAACCGCATGCAAACGCGGCTTAGCAGACTCCGGCAAGTTTGCTTTCAAAGCTTCAACCCGTTCCACTCGACGTGCCAATCCAACGACCACCATTCCAGCTTTGGCCAGGTCCGTAGTGATGGCGGCTCCAATTCCCGAACTTGCCCCGGTCACTACGGCCACCTTTCCTGCCCAACGGTCCATTTTGGTTGAGGTGAGATGCGTTGAAACAAAGCGATGTTCTAATGCCGGCCGTTCGACTACGACTAAACCTTAAATGATAGAATTCTTGTTTATTATTTTGCCGGCAGCTGACTAGGAATGATTGTGAAATGACAGTGAATAATTTTGTCCAATCAGCGTGCTGTTGCAGTATTCTAGCTCGATATTTGCAAAGTCAACACTCGACCCACTGCTAGCTCTGGATGAGGAATCGTTACTTCTAATGCGATAGTTTTGTGAAGCAGGTGAATATTGGCCTTTTCTGAAGTGTCAATAATGTCGGCTGTTTTCAAAACACGTGGCTTTCTTTACATTGTTCTAGTATACATCAGGCTTTATTCGCAAGAGAGCCGGTGGAGTGTTTGCCCTTTTTTTTTGTTTGTAGAGTGATTACTAGTTGTATTTACAAAACCAATTGAATGAATCAAGAGACGTGTGTTTTCTTTATCATTACTGTCGAGTCATCATCGCATGCACATAATGGATTGCGTAACCCATAGAAGTAACCATTGTAACCTTGAATATGTACAGTACTAGACGAAATAAAGTATTCATTGGGAGGCTTGATTCTCGGTTTCTAATGCTCCAAATGATATGAAATTTTCATCTAGTTAACTCGTGTGATCTTCATTCTGATTAGAAAATTATATGGATTACGGAAGAATTTTCAAAGTTGATTATACAATTGTGGATCCCCTGGTTCATTGTTACTTATCATAAATCATGAATCTATTCACTTTTTGCACGAAAAAAAATCGTTTCTGACCACAAACTGTTCTGAAGTAACTTTGTCCATAATGCTTCGAATCTACGCTATTCTATCATTTATGAAACTACAACAAATTGTGACATAATCCTCAAATCTTCATGAAGTATTGACATATGCTCAAATACGAGCAAAGTTTCATGTAAGCGTAGACTTTGGGTTAAACTGTCAAACAATGAACGCTTTTTAAATTTTCACTGATTAATTGCTCAGAACTAATTTCAGGGCCGATTTTTAAACGTAATAATTTCAGATAAAGGACTATTTGCTGCAATAACACCGAATTCATAGCTATATGTTTGTTGGTATTCCGTTGTAAAACATCCAATTTGTTTTAAGATGATAATATTCTTCTACGAATTCGATCCCACTATATCTGACTTTCTGTTTTCCAAACAATACTGATACGAGCGATGTAGTTGTCTAAGGTGGGAAGTGTGAAATTTTATCATTTAATTCCACTCAAGAAGAAACATACTCGGCGCGACTTACTCGGGTGACGTTCCAGTTGAGACAAAGGCCGAGTAAACGATTTCGGCGCTGCCATCGTTTCTCGGTGAGCATTGATTATGTTAAAGTGTTATCATATCATTACGTATGTATGCTGGCAGTCACTAAATTATTGGGACTGCTTTTTATCTTAGGTTCATGCAATACAAGCTCTCTGCACAGAAACAGAATCGTTTAGGATGCGTTGTGAAACAACAACGAGAATCATTTCTAATGGTTTTGATGGGTAACTTTTTTTCCCTATCTTTATTAACGAGATTTTTAGCCCTGGGCTAGTTCATCTCGGGACCAACGGCTTTACTTCCCTTCCGAAGGAAGTCGTCACTGGATTTTTTAGTGACTATCTCGGGGATGGGATTCGATCCCAGGTCCTCGGCGAGAGAGGCGTGTGTTCTAACCAGGTCCGTACCCTGAAGGATAATTTTGATCTTACAACATAACTTTCCTCTTGTGCATTTGGAAAATGTTTAAGAGAATATCAATTCAAATGTCTTGCCTATGGAGGATAAATCACAGCTTCACTTATTTGTAAATGATCTAATTCCAAATAGGTAAAAATTGTTTGGATACGGTATTGGCCGGTTCTCAAATTCAAACTGCGAGATCTGCCCATTACCTGCTGACAATAAGCACCGTATCATAATATGTACTACTGGTACACAGCAAGTGTGGGAGTTTAAAAATTTTATTTTAGCGAAGCATTTCAGTTTTAAAAATTTGTTTACGCAGAGAATATTCGCTCATGAAAAATAAACCATAAAAAATTAATTATATTATTTCTCTTTATTTGAGTGGCTTTTCGCCCTCAGGCAGCATTCATTTACTACGTATCGCTAAATTGTAAAACTCCCCTCCGAATCTATGACAAAAGGTCGAAGGACAAAAGGTCGAATGACAAAAGGTCGAATGACAGAAGGTCGAATGGACAAAAGGTCGAAGGGACAAAAGGTCGAATGGACAAAAGGTCGAATGGACAAAAGGTCGAATGGACAAAAGGTCGAATGACAAAAAAGGTCGAATGGACGAAAGGTCGAATGGACAAAAGGTCGAATGGACAAAAAGTCGAATGACGAAAAAGGTCGAATGGACAACAATTTAGGAAGAACAAAAGCCTATACTCTTTAGATAAAAAAGCAAGTTATCACAAGCGCTACAGCTAAAATAGACGCGAAGAAAACGCGCTTATTTTCAGAAAGACTATACTGAGAGAGGTTAAATTTCAGCTGGTCAACGATCTTTTCGGGGTGAAATTTTGTTAGACTTTTCAGGTCGTAGTGCATCCAGAGTTACTGTGTACGTGCTGTAGCCTTGTGTGCAAGAGCCACATTCCTTTCATGCTCACCCGTGCACTGTACATTTTGAGACCTAAGTTGGTGTTCCTTGCTTTTTAGGGTAATTTCTAAATGCGTCTCATGCGGTTCGTCATAACGTTGTTCAAAAACAGCACAATAATTGATGTTGAGACAAAATTTTTAAACGAGAATCGAAATTGTAGCTTCCGGATCGCGCGTCTTCGAGCGTACATGTAGACCATCTAGACACCTGTATAATAAGGTAAAAATAGCTGTAGAGACTCTTCGTTACTGAGCAGTTGTTTTACAACTTGGATACCGATGGCGAGCGTAGCACCGAGCAGCGCATGTGTTGAATCTATCCTAGCGCGCGCTTTCAGAATTTTTGTGAACCTAGCGCAGCACACTACGATTCTGATGCGTTGAATGGCGGTTTGGTTGGAGACTCGTTAGTTAATTTATGTTCTCCTGGTAATTATGTAACTCTAAGTGCATCGAGGTGCATGGCATTCGATGTGCTATGTGTTGGGATGCCGAGTGCTGGAATGCAGTAACTGCGGCTGTCATTCAGATTATACTGGAATTATAGCACCTATGGCGTGCCGCCATGAGTTGACTGCAGAGCAGAGGGTTCGTTCTGCGGAGGCTGGTTCCCTGTTACAATGTTCAAGATGGCTAAAAGGTTTGCCTTGGCTTTTTCTTCTGCTTATGATAAAGTGTTGCATTGGTTCGGGTTGCAGATCATCTCCTAATCAAAAGTATGATGCACAAATGCAAAAATGATCAAATTATCAGAAAAGCTCTCAGTAAATGCTAGTGTAGCAGAGAAGCAGACACTACCCTAGTTGGGATCTAATTCCAGAGAGAATGATTATTTTTCCCTGATGCTAATTTAAATCAGTCGAAACCAACAGTCAGATAAAACTCTAATGCATAGCCCTAAAACAGCAAAACTTCAAAAGAAGGAAAATCTTTTGTTAGAAATGCAATTGAAATGCTTATAAACTCTGTAAAGCATGAAGAACAGCCTGTATTTAAAAAAAATACAGGCAAGATGTAGAAGTGAAATCTAGGAAGAACGGTCGATTATAAAAGAAGGAATAACCGTCGATACAAGTGTCTACAACAGTATAAAACCACTATAATGTATAACTCCAAAAGAACAGCCAATGTTTCAAAGAAGGACAAATCTCTATTGAAAATGTATCAAATAAAAAGCTAATAATAAAAATTGGAGTATCAAAATAATAAAATCCGACATTCAGAAAATTAATCTTTTGTTTGGCAAATAATAGCATTAATACAAATTGTTGCTCTAAACGATAGTTTTGAAGAACAGCTATCATCTAAAAGAAGGAAAAACTTCAGATGAGAAGGGAGGAATTTGTGATTAAAATGTGAGCAACTGAATGTACGATAATCCTTTCAACGGTACAATTTGGACCTTTCGTTCATTCGACCTTTTGTCCATTCGACCTTTTGTCCATTCGACCTTTTTTTTCCATTCGACCTTTTGTCCATTCGACCTTTTGTCCATTCGACCTTTTGTCCCTTCGACCTTTTGTCCCTTCGACCTTCTGTCCATTCGACCTTTTGTCCTTCGACCTTTTGTCATTCGACCTTCTGTCCTTCGACCTTTTGTCCTACAACCCTCCCCTCCCCCCTCCGTTACGCTTTTTATATGGAAATTTTCAAAATTTTGTATGAGTAGTAACGCTCGAGGGGGAGGCCCTCCCCTCGAGCGTAACGTAATTTGCCTTGCGCTGGCGTGACACACACAATCTTTATGAGGTATTTCCTGTCAGGGATATTTCGGTTCGACGTTATTTTCAATTCGACTGATGAAAACCCGAATCGGCTAAGAGTGCTATTCCACTCGTTAATATTCTGGGGAAACATATTTTTTAAAGTGACAAGTGTTTTTTTTTTCAGCTGAGTTTTGATTTAAAGATAGCTTGTGTCGTCCTGCGTGATAGATTTTTACGTGGTTCGGTTGGCAATGCACAAAATGTGTTTCGACAAAAATGGAAAAATGTGCATCTAATCAAATATATAGAAAACAAATCATCATCATAGAATCTAAACTAGTGCTGAAGGAACGATAAATTTCGAAGTTTTTTTTTCGTAAGGCACTCCAATCATGCGTCTGAGCCACACAGTGTGGCACACACCATTTTTGAGTTTCCAACCGAGTATTGTCCGCAGCACTTTACGCTCGAAAACACCGAGAGCTTTCCAGTCTGACTCTTTCATCGTCCACGCTTCGTGCCCCAAGAGAGCCACCGGAAGAATCAATGTTTTATAAAGGGCGAATTTTGTTTCCGTTTGCAAGCTGCGGGAACTAAGCTGGTTACGTAGTCCGTAAAAGGCCCTATTCACAGCCACAGAACGTCTTTGAACTTCGCGGGAAACGCCGTTGTCATATGTCACAAGTGTTCCAAGGTAAAAAAAAATCTTCAACAACTTCAAACACATCCCCATCAACAACTACCTCAGCACCTACACCACCATGCCTGACTCTATCTCTACCTGCAACCATGAACTTCGTTTTGGTAGAATTAATGTTTAGGCTTATCCTCGCTATCTCCCTATTCAGTGACACGAAGCCCTCCTCCACTGACCTGCTATCTGTTTCAATTAGGTCGATATCGTACGCAATGCCAAGGAGCACGCCTCGAGTGCAATGTAGAACAGTAAATTCAAAAGTGCGTCTCCCTGCTACAATCCGTCTTACGTCACGAACGAGGTTGACACCTCGTCTGCAATCCGAACACTTGATTTCGAACCATACAGTGTAGCATGTATCAGCCTTATTAGTTTCGCCAGAAAACCTTGTACAGACATTATCTACCATAGCTATTTTTTTCACTGGATCGCATGGCGCCTTGAAATCAATTAGCATTTGGTGAGTCTTCAAGATATATGTCCACTCCAGTTTGTGCCCTTTCTTGTAGATTAGGCGTATGAGGTCATCCAACCAGCCGGTGGGCAATTCTTCGTCCTCCCATACCTTCAGAAGTACTCGGTGAATCGGCTGATAAAGCTGCTCACTTCCGTACTTGAAAAGCTCGACCGTTATCTCGTCCTTCCCAGCAGCCTTACAGTTCTTCAGCTCGCTGATAGCCTTTTTAACCTCTCTTATGTTCGGTGGGTCCACAGCTTGTTTGTCATTATCAATGTTCATCCTGTTTTTCGCTACATTTCCATTTTTCACCGTTCAGCAATAACGGATATTTAGTGCTCCTTCCACCTTGCAGCAACCGTCGATTTATCAGTAAGCAAATTTGCCTCTCGGTCATTGCACATGGCGGCACTGGTACGGTATTGTGCCGGGCGCTATTTACCGTTGCATAAAATCCACGCATATCTTTCCAGTTCATACTATCTAGAGCTTCAGCTACTACACTTTCTTCGTGCAGCCCTTGTTTATGCGGTGGATTAGTTTTTCTTCAGCTCACGCTGCCCTATATTGATCTCTGTTTTGTCGGGTTCTAGCCACAAGAAAATGGCTTCTGGTATCATTCCTCATGCCTGTCACTATCTGGCTCTCTTTATCGAACCAGTCGTTTCGTCTTCGTCGTTGACCATTGTCAATCATATCCTGTATCGTTGTGGATAGGGTTCCACAGGCTGTTGACAGAAACATTGATTCTTCCCGACAGCTCGTCTAGCTACTGGCGGTACTGTGCTGCTACCCCATCAGTCGACACGCGTTGTATACTGAAGCGCAGTGTTCTGTTTGCTCTGGAACTCGTGACGCTGGATAATCGCGCCCAATAATATTAGGGCCTCAGAAGGTCCTGAGAAATGTCGCCCATCAACAAGCACGTGGTCTATTTGGGAGCAGACATTGCCATTCGAGTATCGCCAGGTGTGTTTGCGGATATTCTTTCGTGCGAAGTAGGTACTGCTGATTGCCATCTTTCTAACCGCAGGTCATTATCATCAGGCTTCTTCCTTGCTCTTGACCTATCCTCTTTCTCCCCCTTTAAACACGCTAAGGCTTTCCGTTCCAATGACGGGTCGGAAGAAATCTTCTTTCCCGATCTGCACATTTGCGTCACCGATGACTATCTTGACGTCTTGTTTTGGGCACTCTCCGTAGGCCTTATCCAGGCTCTCATAGAACTCATCCTTCATGTCATCGGGCTTATCGTTTGTTGGCGCATATATGCTGATCAGGCCGTAGTTGAAGAACTTGCCCTTCATTCTCAACACACATATTCGATCGCTTACCGGTTTCCATCAAATAATTCGCTTCATGTGCTTCCCAATCACTATGAAGCCAACTCCACGTTCTGCTCTGTCGCCACCGCTGTAGTAGATGTGGTACTTGAATGATGTGTTGGTGATGGGATCCCCTGCTCGGTTTTCTCTGGTTTTCGGCTAGTGTATTTCCTGAATAGGTGCCACGTTCACGTCGACATTCCGCAGTTCACTAGCTAGGAGGCCAACACGCGCGGGTTCATTCAACGTTCTCACGTTCCAAGATCCGACTTTCCAATTGTTTGTCCTTTATTCGTTGCCGGGTCTGTTGCCATGGAATCCATCCATATGCTCTACTTTTTCCTTTCTTGTTTGGTAAAAAGTCTTCGATATGCCACCTAACCAGGGTTGCGCTATCTAGATCGTGCTAGAGGGGCTGCCTTCTCGGTGCTGACACGATACAGCATTATCCTTTCGTTCTCTACATGATGACCTCGGTCATAGCCATCCCAGCCACCCACCTTTATCAGGACCAGTGCTGGGAATGGTAATAGTAGTAGGCTTGAATTTCGCGAAAATCACGTGGCTCTCTCACTACAGTACCGTTTTGTCTCAAATTCCGAACAGACTCATATTCCGAACACTCGGTTTTTGTATGACGATTTGATTGAAATGTTTCGCTGAAATATGTCACCAAATAACAAGGAAATGGTAGTCAATTGCAATTCAATTCCAACGTCTCCAATATAATTTATTCCGTGGAAGTAGTGATGATTCTCTAGTTTGAGACCAGTAGAACAAGCTCAGATAAATTTATATGCGAAAGTATTCATTTGAATACGATTTATTCGTGCTGTTCGGAATTTGAATCAAGGTGTTCGGAATATGAGACAGAATGAACACAGTGTTCGGCATTTGAATCAAAATGTTGTTCCATACTTTTACGTAAAACAATACTAAAACTAACTAAATCAACATTATTATCGGTACACCCAATAGCTAACAGTTAGACTTTGGGAAGAAAATAAAATTTACACAAATATTAGCCAATTTATGCCCTTCAGATGCATTTGAAGTCACTGTTGGCCTTAAGTGTTCGGAATATGAATCAAAACGGTAGTTTGAAATCGTGAATCTCATCAAGTAGCCTATATTGGGTACATGAATTTCTCTTAATCAGTAGTGTCATTTAAGGCTCTAAATGCGGGAAATGCAGCGGGAAATACCGTTTTGTCTCAAATTCCGAACAGACTCATATTCCGAACACTTGGTTTTTGTATGGCGATTTGGTTGAAATGTTTCGCTGAAATATGTCACCGAATAACAAGGAAATGGCAGTAATTTGCAATTCAATTTAAACGTCTCCAATATAATTTTTACCACGGGAGTAGTGGTGCTTCTCTAGTTTGAGACCAGTAAAACAAGCTCAGATAAATTTATTTGCGAAATTATTTATTTGAATATGATTTAATCGTGCTGTTCGGAATTTGAATCAAGGTGTTCGGAATATGAGAAAGAATAAACACAGTGTTCGGCATTTGAGTCAAAATATTGTTCCTTACTTTTACGTTAAAACAATACAAAAAATAATCAAATCAACATTATTATTGGTACACCCAACAGCTAACAGTTAGACTTTGCGAAGAAACTAAAATTTACACAAATATCAGCCAATTTATGCCAATCAGATGCATTTGAAGTCACCGTTGTCCTTAAGTGTTCGGAATATGAGTCAAAACGGTAGAACATTTTTCTACAGTAATTTTGGGTTGCCCTTAGCAACGTGTGTTTCGCAATTTTCAAGGCCTTTTTGCTTACAGCAGCAATGGGCGTGAGTTTCACTGGCTTCGCTGATTGTGATTGGCTTTGTTTGACTACTGTAGAGTGAATTTCAGATTTTTTCCCAACCCTGATCAGGACTTTGGAGCTGTAGCTCTGGTTCTCAATAGTTTCAAGTTCTTTCGGACATGCTACTATGGTGAGCAGTCATGCGCTAGCGGTGTTTTGAGTTAAATCGTTCATAATTTGAAGTTAAAAACTGCACTTCAATCAAACCGTTGTTAATTTTGAAACCATGAGAAAAATAATTACTGAAAATTATAAGTTGATGTGATTAACAAGTTGAAAATGATTTGTTTATGTATATCAGTCAGTCTAAAACTTCGAAGGGCTACAAAATTAATAATTTTGTATGAAAAAATGAGAATATTGCAGATATTTATACAGTATAGCTGTATATAAAAAGGCCTAGCATAACGTTGAGTAATAACTCAAAACCTTATAGAACAGAATTGATTGAGTTTATTTGATTACAAGAAGCTCTTTTACATACAATACCACTTTTAGACATATAAACTGAAACCAAGTTGATTACATGGGGAACATTTCTCGATGCCCCAATAAGCACGAAGCAAATTGAGAATCATCATATGTGGTGTTATTTCTAAACGACTCCTTCCAGATGGTTAATTTACGCTGATCAATCATTCCAATTTCAGCATAAAACTTACCATCTGATCGTCATACATAATTCTGCTTTCTCGTAACAAATCAACCGACAAAGCTCCCGACATCAAACGGTAGACGGATTGAAAAAAAATAAAAACTTAATTAGTTTTACGTGTGCTCTCAGCATAGCTTGACAAAGTGCTTATTGTTGTTATCGGACGTGGTTGGTTGATCGGTCCTGTCCAACCACAGCGCTCAGACGGTCCCATAGAACTCCAGGATGCATAGTGGAGTACACTACCGTGCAAAGGATTGGATTCACTCTCTAAATATAAAATGTTTTGTCAATATATCTGGGATCAAAGATTTCGAAGATTATGACATAATAGTACTAATGCGGTACCTGCTTAAAATTTTGGTCAGTTCAAGGCTGAGACAATAATCCATGCTTTACCAGTGCAATTTTTAAAATACTTCACAACTTCCGGTTAAAATTTAGTAAATAAAATTAGATAAATCTTTTTGCCTCCATACGTATGAATTAAGGTTTACTCATAACCTATCGTATTAACCACATAGAAAGTTTCAGTTAAGCAAGTGTGATTGTAGAGATATGGACCAAAAAATATGGTTATTTCTATGGGTTGACCCCAAACCTTTGCACGGAAGTGTACATAGCATAAGTAACTGCTGTGGCGACTAGCGACGGTGCCGCCGCCGACGACGACGTTTGATATGAAATATGTAATGGGTGAGAGATTATGAACTCGTTCGACTTGGAACCATGTGTAAGCGCGTGCTGCTATCTGATGCTAACCAAACGGTGCACGGCGTCAAAGCGACCGAACTTAACGCTTTAACGGTGCTTTTAAAACGGTGGTGCATTTCGCTGGGAACAAATAAGGAAACCACCTTTTCTTTACCCGTGCGCTGAAAGTGCAAAACGTTCGAACAACTCCTTACTTAATTGGTCAGGGAGTCGACGTGGTTAAATGGTGACTAAATGAGGTTTATTAATCACAGCTGCTAAATCAGATACACAAACTGTGAAATTATGTTAATTAAAATTTCATAGAGTGGTGATCAGGCTTGTTTGTAAGTCATAACAAATAATTAATTTAAAAAGGTACACAGCAGAACACGAAAGCATTTCCGTTATGGGCAGTGCTTCCGAACATCATCATGTAGGTAAGAGTTGCTCACCGTTTGTACAGAAATGGTGCTAACTCAATTTATGCTTGCATGTCAGAAGGCAACAATATAGACAAAGTTCCCGCACACGAATCAGACATGCACCAATCATCGTCTATTCAATCCCACTACACCCACTCATATTCCGCAAGCTCGTGATGAAGTCAATCAAAACGAACGCTAGGTAGAGTGGGGTTGGGAAAAAGTTCGACCTTAGTGGAATAATCAATATTCCCAGAAAAAAACTATAAAATTCGGAAATAAATACAACACAGAGAACCATTAATATATTCCTCAAAGTGTTGCTGAACAACCTTATTCCAAAACATTTATCCATTTTCAGTTATAGAAAAGTTAAGAAATGTTTCATACAACACAGGTGGCTTAAATCGTTGTAAATGGGTGTTGGAAAAATGTACGTCAATCCACGCACAGTGCTAATATTTCAGTATCATAAATAATTCAAATCAAGTTACATATGTCTGCATAAAAATGCACATCAACCTTCGATCACAGTTTTACACATACAAAGCCGGATCCTATTCTTCGCACTTTTGATTGACTTCGGCAGCGTTTTTTTAAGCTACTGGAGCTCATATTTGGCCATTATTTGCGTTGTAGCATTTCAACTTCTTACATCAAAGTTTCAGACGATTCGGCTGAGAAAAACCCCATGCCAAAGTGCCGAAGTAGGGAAAGTGTACCAGTTATGGCTATAGTGGTTCCCTATTTGGCCATAAGTGTTTTCTCGAAAACTTTCACATTTTTATTATTTTTGAATGTTTCAACATTAAGATTCATTTGATAGCAAACTACTAAAACACACAGAATGATTAAAAATTTGAAAATAGTCAAATTATCACGTATGGCGAAATAGGGAACCATTATGTCCATAACTGGTACACCTACCCTAGCTCTGCACCCTAACAGTCAAATGTAATTTCTCTTAAAATAGCAATTTTTCGCCAAACTTAGGATGAAACTTGGAATTTTGGTGATATTTTAACGTGCATATTTCACTAAATTTGTGGGTAGCACTACGGAACAAATATTTGTCTAAAGCACCAAAATACCACTTTTTACTTATTTTATGATTGCTTTTCTCGCTTTTAAAAGAAATGTTAGAGCACGTCTGATATAAGAGATGTTGAAAACGCATTATTCTTCAATTTAAGACAACTTGCATGCAATTTTACCAGGTTGTATGCTGGTTTATGTGCTTAATTTACTATAGAAATAAGTTTTCGGGTGCTAAAAATAACAAATGATCGTAGTTTGTAATGTTCTCGTTATGAAAATGTGCTTTCTGATGATAAGGAAAAGAATTGTATCTTGCCATATATAATACAAATTTGCAGCACGCTTGCTTACAGAACATAAGCTATTTTACTTAATACGACAGAATTCAGATTGCAATTAACAATATTAAATCTGAAAAGAACAAATAGCCACAACTTTTTCAACCCTCAATCGATTCCTATGATTTATGAAGTTAAATTCTCGAACTTGAATAGCTTTCCAACCACTAAACCATTTGAAGCATTTGTTTTGAGCTCGGAATCTCAAAAAGGCACTGTTGCCCCCATTATTATTTTCCCCACATTACTCTAATCATTCGGCAAGGAGTCAGTCATCATTGAGTCAAGGAAGTTTTTGGCTTCACTTGGATAGAGTTTGATGCTTAGTTAATTGAATTATGAGTACTTCTGTTTCGTTAACATCATATTTTTTGGAGTTCTACGAGTTGTTAACACCTGTATGCCCAACCCTCCTCAGAGAGTCCGAAGTGAAACTTTGACCATGCATATCTCTGTAGTTTCCGAAGCGGTTTTCAAAGAAATTTCAGCAGTTGAACCAGACACTATTCGAGATTGATGTTCATTTTTGGGTTTTTGAAATCGATGCGTTTGCCCAAAGTTATTAAGTAAAAGGCACTTCCTAGTTTTCTTGAACAACCCATTTTTTTCACAAAGTTAACAATAAAACAAAATTTAAAGCGATGACATGTAGTTTTTTCAACATCAAATTGCTTGTTTGAGTGAAGTGAACATCTAAGAGCAGTAGAGTTTTCAAATTTTCCGGGATTTGATTTCCCGGGAAACGGGGAAAAAATATGCCATTTCCCGGGAAATCCCGGGATCCCGGGAAATTTGCAAAAACGTGAAAATGAAGCAAATTTGATGATTTTTTGAATTATTCGTATTTTTGTTATATTATTTTTATACCAGTAAACTTGTATGGTACCTACATTCTCTTTTTTCTAAGTAATTTATTTATGTTTCTCAAAAAAAATCCATTAATTTCGTTGTGTACGCTAGTCTTCAGAACAACATAAATTATGATATTGAGTCCATGTGAAGATTATTCTTGACAAATCGTATGAAGTTCAACTAATATGTACAGGACGAACTCGATTATCCGGGATTCGATTATCCGGAGTTTGTTCTTTGATATTCTTGGTTTTGAGATTTTATGCATAAATTTGAGATAACTTGGTATTGCGTTATACAATATGAATGGTTTTGCAGCTTTGGGTGTAGATTAAAAAGGGGGTTTGAAAAAGAGGTTTTTTGTATGCCGGTCAAAATAATTTCTTCCCACAGTGTTGTGAAAAACTCAATTTCTCATAACTCACGCTTGAGATTTTTCATGCGTGAGTTGTCAATCACGCGACTCAGCAATCAAAAAGTCATGGATGAGTTTCCTCACCTGTTTGACTCATCATCTCGTATTTCCACAGTTTACTCACACACGGCATTAATTTCTTGTTAGTCTGGTAAAATTATAGTAATCCTTTCTAACGTAAACAACAACATTCGGGTTTCACGAGTTTCTGATGGGTTTTGCAACTGAATCATTTTTTACGGTTTGAGTTGATTGAGTGATTTTGCATCAAAATCTCAAGCGTGACATTTGCGAAGCAGAACTCTAATGAGTTTGCTCTCACGGGAGAGCTTATTGATTGAGATTTGAGTGTGAGTTTATCAACACTGCTTCCCAAGACCCCTAATGTTCCTAGAAATAATTTCTGGCTACGCCTTTGCATTATATAAATAAAACAACGAAAAAAGAATAATATTTAAGTTCTTTTAATGCAGATTTTAATTTTTCTTCTAGTGATTCGAATTTTAGAAAGATTCAATTATCCGGAATGATAAAAAACGATACAACGGACAATCGAGTCCAACCTGCACCAACATTAAATCAAACCTTTCAAGCACTAGAATAAAAACTAACTAGAGGCTAACGATGGAAAAGGTGATGGTAAAATCCATGAAAACTTTATGAGCGTACTCAATTCATGAATGATCCCTCGAAAAATCCTGTATATTGTATAGCATATAATCTACAGTGATACCTACATGAGTCGATGTTCCATGACTCGATATCGACTCATGGAACCATATTGAAAACAAAATTTCATGGTTACTATGATGGTCCCATCAACCGGCTTTCCAAGGCATTAGTTTCCACGACTCGATATTTCCATGAGTCGATGGTCCCTTGAGATATCGTCTCATGGAGGTTTGACTGTATTTTGAAAAAAAAAACAAATCGTCAAAGAGCTATCCATTTCATCAACAACTATTTGATTACAAAGAAAAAAAAACAACAACAAGTCAATATCGAAGTATAACTAATGATCTAGTAAGGTCATTGGTTAGAATGATATGAAAAGTAAATTAGCGGTTTGAGAATCCCGGGAAACAGGAAATCATTTCCCGGGAAACGGGAATCCCGGGAAATCTCATTTCCCGGGAAATGTTCCCGGGATTGAAAACTCTAATGAGCAGAAATTGAAACTTTATTATTACGAAAAAACCTAATTTTTGAACCCGTTTGGCTAAACTCGAACTCAAAATTCAAAACAATGACATATAGTATTTTCGACATGAAATTAACTCAAGTCAAGTGAAAATGTTTGATTAAAAAAAATATTTCTGATAGCACTCAAAATTTATTTTACCCAGGCAACTACACAAAAAACGTATTTCCTGTGCTTTTTGGTCTGTTATTTAAAATGGGAGGCTATGAACTGCAATTTAAAAAAAAAATAGTGTAGTCAAAAATAAATTATTGACTGCACTCAAAGTAATGTTTACCTGTGAAGCAACATTAACAACTTATTTCCCGAGTTTGTTTGTCTATGAATAAGAACTCAATGTTATGACATGTAGTTTTTTCGGCATGAATTTACTTGTAGGAGTCAAGTGAACATGTTTGAGCAGAAATATAAATTGTTGTTAACACTAAAAATTCCTTTCACCTCATTTACTAGGAAAACTTCTAATTTTGGACTCGTTTGGCTGTAACTCAGAATTCAATGTGATGACATATAGGTTTTTCGTCGTGAAATTAATTGTGAAAGTCCAATGAATATTGAGTATAAAATGAATTTCCGCTTTCACTTAAAATGTATTTTACTCAACAACACAAAAAAGCGTTATGTTTTCCTTAATTTTTTTTCGTCTGTTTCGTTGGAGATAACGTCTGTTAAAAACTAAGGCGATAACGTGTAGTTATTCCATAATGAATTTGCTTGTAGATGTAAATTGACCATATTTGAGTGGAAAAAGAAAGCATTGATTGCACTTAAAATTTATTTAACCCAGAAAACTAAACAGAAACATATTCCTAGATCGTTTGTAAATCAACATTTAAGGATGTGACATGTAGAGTTCTGGCATTAATTTACTTTTTTTTCAAGCTTTAAACCAAATGGTTCATTTGCTTTTATATAAGAATTGTTTTATAGTTGCAGGTTACATTTCTTGACTAAGTTTAATAATTTCGTTTCTTCATCTTCGTTGTTGCTTAAGGGTCATGCACAAATTACGTCACGTTCCTAGGGGGAGGGGGTCCAGCCAAGCGTGACAAGCCTTACAAAAAAATTGGAGGACTCATACAAAAAACGTGACGTATTTCATACAGTTCAGTAAGATATGTTCTACAGAAAGTTCAGTGTTACATATTTCGCAGTTGTTTGACAACATTCGGTCGAACAGGTATGACCCATATAGCCGTAGCGGTAAACGCGCAGCTATTCAGCAAGACCAAGCTGAGGGTCGTGGGTTCGAATCCCACCGGTCGAGGATCTTTTCGGGTTGGAAATTTTCTCGACTTCCCAGGGCATAGAGTATCTTCGTACCTGCCACACGATATACACATGCAAAAATGGTCATTGACATAGTAAGCTCTCAGTTAATAACTGTGGAAGTGCTCATAAGAACACTAAGCTGAGATGCAGGCTCTGTCCCAGTGGGGACGTAATGCCGAAAAGAAGAAGGTATGACCAATTCGGAGTCTCGTTAGCATACATTGCTCTCGTCGGTCTTTCCTATCATGCCATTTTTCAACCAAAGGTTTACTGGTTTGCAAAAAAGTTGAGCGATAAGAGACCCATTTTTCCTGAAAACTGTAGCGGAACAACCCTTTGATCCATTTTATCGCATCGGCTGAGGGTACCGCTTGGTAGAGTAGTCTTGAAGATCGACCTCGTTCAGCTGCTCGATCTGCTTCTTCGTTTTCTGAGATTCCGGAGTGACTTGGAATCCAACAAACTACGATGTTCTTTCTTCCTGCAATTGTCTCGAATTCCTGTAGGAAAGGATGATTTGAATCTCCCTTGTCGATGGCGGCTATACAACTTGCAGAATCTGACAGGATAACGGTTGGTCCCTTAGGAGCATATCGCGCGGCAGCTACAAGTGCTACAGTTTCTGCCATATATATACTGCAATGATGATGAAGGCTTTGTTCAATTTACCAATGCACGAGTTCACTAATTTGACGTTTGAGCGGAGCCGACGTCACTCGTTGCCATGGCTACATAAATAACACGGCACCGCTCAAACGTCAAATAATGAACTTGTGCATGAACTAATGCACGAGTTCACGAATTTGACGTTTGAGCGGTGCTGAATTCACTAGTTGCCATGGTCACATAAATAACATGGCACCGCTAAAATGTCAAATAGTGAACACATGCATTGGTCCATTCGTCCGTTGAGTTTTTGGACGCCAACGCCAACTTCGTTTTGCTTTTTAGATTCATCAGTGAAGAGTTTGTAGTGGTTGAGCTGTTTTCCGTTGAGATGTTGTTGCAGTTGTGTGTTCTGTCCTTTTTTAAAAGCGTTCTTGACTAACCAGTCTACTTTTATGCGAGGACTGTCCCACGGGCGGCGGCCCACCCTCTCAAGCCTTCAATTCCAGGTCAAACATGTTCACTTGACTTCTACAAGTTAATTCTTGTCGAAAAAACTACATGTCGTAGCCTTCAGTTTTTATTTACAGACAAAAATGCTCAGGAACCACATTTTTTGTGTTATTTTCTGGATGAAACAAATTTTGCGTGTTATCGGAAAATTTAAAAAACGTTTCTCCGAAATGCGCACTTTCTTCCAATGGTGCAATTGTTAATGTTGATAATTGCATCAAAATGAGCAATCAGATCCAAATTTGGAGGATTTAGGCAGGTGATTTCGAACTTTATTAGGGAACTCAAGTCAAGGTTACCTTCCAAGAAGACTGCTGCGTTTTGCTGGAAACTCTTAAAGATCGCGAACTTCTTCTCAAACATCTTGAAGAGAAGAAGCACAATTTTTCTACTTATGACCAAAGATTGCATTCCCTGTATCATGATGTACACACAAGATGCAACATCTCTTTACCATACCAAACTCTTACAATCCTTTACATACTAATAAAAGTGCAGAGAAGAAGTTATTTTTCTTTTCCAAACAAAATGAAAACATTCACATCAGCTCTGGTAAAAGTTTACACAGACTGTAATTAAAATTCTACCAAGCATAAATGAAGTGCGTTTAAGGCTAAGTAGCCCGTCATTCGTTTTGGCAGCAATGATGATTTTGCAGCTTGCAATTCCAAAGTGATAGAACTCAGTCATCTTAAGTAATATTGATTCGGAAAAGTATCACTACTTACGCTTACATGCAGAAAGTATGCTGATACTTTGTCAGCAGTGTCAGTTCAAAACCAAGGGATCTCCTTTGATTCGCAATCGTGAGACGAATAAGCCACAATCATCGATTCCCAGTACAAATTTCAATGACGGCCTACTTCGCCTTAAGAAGAACAATTTTCCGCATGCAACATGAACTGTTTCAGAACGTGCCGTTCCAGAATAATCTCCGGAACTTCTCCACTGGCAGACGTGCAAACGCAGCAATTGAACCAGACAGGCAAACAGTGAACACGACCAATGCCAGTTTAGCGATTGAAGTACTGTTCATTGGCCACGTTTCGCCGGAATGCCCATATTCTCCCTCGACTTGCATCTTTTTCGAAACAAATGCATTGCAATGTATTACTGCAAGTCTCTTGATGCGTGCACTGTTTCTTTTGCACTATTTCGTCGCAACTGAAAAGCTGTAATTTGACATTCGTTGCCGCTGAGAACAGGGATGCCAAGTCATTTTTTCAATAATTTGGAAGATTTTGAGAATTTGTCTGGAAAAGTCTGGATTGCATATGTCGTATATGAAGAACCTTACAAATTATTTACAAAGCCTTACAAATTCATTTCAAATTTTATCTGGATCTTCCAGATTTTTGAAAAATGGGGCCTCAAAAATCTGGAATATTCCAGACAAATCTGGAAGGTTGGCAACGCTGGCTGAGAATGACTCCACACTTTACTTCGGAACCCCGTCAGCATCGTTTCAAAGTTTCATTCGAATGAGACAGCTTGTCACATTGCACACACCTTTCCACCCACCCATCGTCAATGGGATGGATGACTGGCAGCTGAGTGGCGAGCGATGCGAATGAAAAAATAAGGGAGCCGCCTAATCTCCAAACCAAATCTGCGATCGTAAAGCCCATCTAGGGTAGAAAGATACTATTCATCGCCGCTGCCGCACAGTAGCTTCATTAGCCTTCTTTGAAGTTTCGCTACTAGCGCAGATCGTACCTGAGGCGATAAACTTCAACTGCACTAACTGTCCAACTCGGACGGTTAGTGAGCCAATCGGACACTTTTGAGGGAATAGTGAAAACTTGTTTGTCACCGCTCTCTGACGGCTGACATGACGGCTAGTTTGAACTTTTCCAAGCTCCAAGCGTGTAAGCTCACTTCGGATCGATTGTATAGATAGTACACGGAGACGGAATTCAACTCAATTTTGGGATGTTTCAACGCAATTCCGTAGTTGAGCCCAATAACTCAATGTTGGCTAAATTTCCAAGGTCCCCACTAGGTAGTTTGGCTTTAATTCCATTAGAAAAATATACTCAATTTTGGGT
This sequence comes from Aedes aegypti, assembly GCF_002204515.2. Taxonomy (NCBI): domain Eukaryota; kingdom Metazoa; phylum Arthropoda; class Insecta; order Diptera; family Culicidae; genus Aedes; species Aedes aegypti. Next base: position 347,257,814 of record NC_035109.1, on the reverse strand, counting down.
TGATTTAACGCAAAATTGGGTTCTTTCGACCCAAACATAATAAAAGTTGCATTTACCCAAATTTGGCTTATTGGGCCAAAGTACTTCCATTGGGTAGATGCGGCTTTTTCTATTTTTGACAACATTCGTGTGGGAGAAAGAGAAAACCGAGAGATTTTGGGTTGAAAGTATAATCGATATACTTAATTTTGGGTAAAGTAAACTCAAAAAATAGGTAAAAATATTTCTCCGTGTAGGGTGTCGAAAAAATGGGAATGAACGGAACTATCATTTTGTACGGAACGACGTTTGATGTCTTTTTCAACAGTAAAAAATGAGTGAATTTTGAAGAATTATTGCGGCGTGTAGTTGCCGTTTGTCGTTGACAACATTTAAACATTATTGCCGGTATTAAAATGAACCATTTAAAATTAAAAATTAATAATGGTTACGCCGCAAAAACGATACCTCAACAAGATTTATAAAAGATTTATTCTACACAAAAACTAAACATAAACAAATCTTTCATTCTTGCGTTAAGCACCATGACCTATCGAACGTATATTTATTTCTGGGACACCCTAATAGATAGTTACAACAGTAGCGAGTAGGGTTCCCATCCACCTACATCCCGCCGTCATATGGTTCCGTAGGTGGTAGCCGCTCATACTAGCTGTCAATCTCGAAAGCTTTCGTCGTTGACTCGTTTCAACTCGTTACGAGTTCTCCTGAGCCGCCGCGGCACCAAAAGCGTGTTGATTGGTGTGACTTGCTGTTTGGGGTAATCTATAATTCAGTTTGCCAGAATGTGTCGCTGCAACGCACCACCGCCGATGCAATCAACTACATCGAACTGTAACTATTTCGAATTTCTGCCGATTCCCGCCGTGGACCCGCATTCCTCTTTTGGACCCGCCGTGTGTTGTTCAAAAATCCATTAGCATTCCGGCTGGGCCGTGCGTTTAGGAAGGGAATTGACATGCACCTCGGTTTCAAATGTTGATCGCTACGTGCGGCCACAGTAAAGCGCGACCGACACCCACAGGCAGAAAACAACACCGGCTGAACGTATTTAATTTTAATTAAATGTTATGTTTGCTAAATTACATCTTTTTCCGAAATGGGCCATGGGAGTGAATCGTTTCGCACCGAAACGTGTCCAATATTGACATTCCAAAAACGGTCGGGAGTTGGTTTGTTTGGCTGCTTGGTGACGCACATAGGTTTTGCTGTAGGAATTCACACAATAATTAATTCAGAAGTGAAACTGTTGAGAAACTCGTTAGACTTTGAAAAAAGTGTAAGTTGAGGTTGGAAACAAGCATTTGCGATTTTTGTAGATTAATTTCGATAATTTACGTGATACCGTGATCCGAGGGAAAATGAATCACTGGGGCGAATTTGATCGGGTCGGTACCAAAAAACATTTCATCGCAAGGATGCTGAAGGTTTCGTTGGCACCACAGACATTCAATTTTCACTAGTTTATAGATGTCTAATGATTATTTTGAACTATTTATTTTTATTAGGGTCAGTTTTGCAAAGATTTTTTTCTTTGCTATTGAGACTTTCAGCCCTAGGTTGGTACATCTCATTTTGCATAGAAATGTTCACACTTTTTGAAGATGTAAGTAATACAGTTGGAAATGTGGGTGCTTAACAATCTACTGGTGCTATGCCTACATGTCAACTTTGAGTGTTTGAAATGTTGTGTAAGCTTAAGTATGTACTACAGAACTTATTTTCAATACCATGCAGCATTAGAGTGGTTCAAAAAATCGTTTTTGCTCCACACCGCTCATTCGATTCAAGATCAAATTCTGAGTTTCCTCTCAAAATTTGAGCTCATTTGGATGAAAATTGAGACTGCACAAGCCCTTCAAAGTTTATATGGGAAAAGCAAGCAAATCATTCAATCGGTCATAGTGTTTGCCCATGTGCTCTTGGGGATTAGAGCTACGTTGATAATGTAAGATATTGCCAATTCGATTGACAATTAGAAGTTCGGCAGTCAAAACTTCGGCGATGTTCGGCGTCGGCATTCTAATTTGGTGCTTCGCCGACGCATAAGAATTGCCTTTGTCGGCGTAGCACTTCGGTAGAATGCCGACGCCGAACTTCGGCGAACTTTTGTCGGTGATATTTCATTTCTCTTATGAACTTCGGTCTAAAGTTAATCTGAATGCACAATACATTCATACAACTTTGCCGAAGACCATTTTCAAATCGGACGGCTCAGTAATTAGTTTTTGATATTTATCCAATCGCAAATTCTTCTACAGTGCTCATTTGTCTTCTGAACAGGCAACATTGCTGCATCTGGCGCGAAAGATAGCACACATAAATCATGGCTACTATGTTTTACTGCATATATCCAGGATGCCTGCAGATCAGCCGAATTATTGTAGCCAAAGTTTTACAACTCACATAAAAAACAATAACTAATTACTGAGGCGTCCGATTTGAAAACGGTCTTGGGCAAAGTTGTAGCAGATGAATGTATCCTACATTACTAACGTAGCTCTAATCCCCAAGAGCACATGGGCAAGCACTATGACCGATTGAATCCAAATGAGCCCGACGTTTTGGGACTTCGGTCTATGCCTCTGCTTCTTCGGTGGCCAGCCAAAGTTTTTCAAATTCTAGAATGTCAACCGCGTTGAACCACGTCAGTTCTTTGAAAGTGCCTACGGGCAGATTGATCCATAGTAGTAGCGGAAGAAAAATGGAATGATTTGGCAGCAGACCGGCAGTGCTAATTTTGCTCGGCGTCGAGAATAATATTGTAACACGGACATGACTTCCTCATTGGTAAAAAGTGTATTTTGTTTCGTTATAGGGTAACCAATATATTTTGGACCCCCTGGGCCATTTTCCTGCAAATTTCCCAGTTTAAATCAAAAGACCAACTCAATTTGCATGCCATTTGGAAAGATAGGACTATACCGCACTTGCATCAACCGTTTGTGCATAGAAAAAGTGTTTGTTTTATCTGAAATTAATTTTATCTAATCGGTTCATCCACGTAACCGTTACAACACGTTACACACAGAAATTGAAGCCGTCAGATTATTTTCAAATGTAAACAAAAACTTTTTTCCAATTTATGAACTGAAAGCGTAGAATTTCTTCGGTTTTCCATTGTCAATCGATTGATTAGACAATGGGCAAGCATATTATACAAACAGTGTCGTGGACTTTGTCGCCATACGATAAAAAATACCGGGGGTCCAAAATATATACTTTGAGGGTCCAGAATGTATTGGTGTGTCCAAAATAATGAAAAACAGTGCTTCACAATTCAATTATTTTCGATGTTTATTGGATCCTACATGACCGTGTGGGCATTTTTATCTCGTAGAGGATGTTTTTCTCTACATTTTGGAATACTTTTTGACTTGGTAACGCTGTGCAATTAATCAATTGGGACAAAACACTAAAATCACTTCCTAAGGGGGTCCAAAATACGACCGTTACCTTAGATCTTTGAGCTACATTTCTAAACTAGTAAACAGCTGAAAAAAAAACAATTAAAAATCTCATTGATGAAAATCAAAAAAGGAATATATTTAATATTTTTAGCTTTATGCTAAACATTTTTTACCAAAATAATTTCAAGCGGATTACATTACTCTTCAAGAAAAGTTCAAAACAAATATAACGCGTGTTCGTTTGGCTCACGCTCTGATAGTTCTCGCTGCTAGATTGGCTCACATTTTGACAGAAATGTCAGCTTCCGCGAATCTCTCTTATAAAGGATTACTAATCCATAGTTCAATCCCATTTCCTTGCTTCTGAAAGCTTCGCCTGCGAGGTTCAAATGTACTGTCACATTGAGATTTTCTCATGAGACGGCGCATGAGCCAGTGCAGATGTGAACGTTTGAGCTAGTACATTGCTACATGAGATCTAAAAAAATGTGTCTCACGGTGACTCTCACCATAGCACGTGCTCAAGCGCGCGATTATTTTTGTGCGCTCATGGCAAGATGATCTCAAGCTCTTGATATAAAGCGCGTATACATGATGTCTGGTGACAAAGACACGCGAAGACACGAATGAGTCTAACTGGAAAACATAGTATAGATGTTGGCCTTTCTAATGCATGTAATATTTGTTTGCAACTTTTTGCAACTTTTCGAGACATTGTAGTGTAATAAAGGTGAATTTTCTACAATAAAATGCTTATAACTTATATAATGAAGATATTGTCTTGGTATGTTCAGCAAAGTTTTGTATTTTGAAAATATATACATAGTCTTAAAACATTGTAAGCCATGAAAATAGATGCGAAAAGAGGTTAAGCGAGTATGTGTACTTTTGAAGTGGTTTTTAAATGAAAATCGCTATCAATCCTTTATTTTAATTGATAGAGTTAAAGTGTCTTCGACAACTTTTCTTCATTTAACAATTCCAACAACTTTGTCGATTACACCAAATGCTTTTAACGACAAACAGAGAAAATAAAATTAATTTATCATTAATGAGTAAATTGATCAAAAATTTGTCAATGTCAAAAGTTGCTGCTTAACATATGCAGTAACTTTGCCGAACGTGTTCTGTGTTATTATTTGAAAATAATACAACAATATTTTCTAGTTCGATATGCAATTTCGGGAAATCCCGGGATTTTCGAAAATATCCCGGGATTCGGGATTTTTTAGATCCCGGGATTTCCCGGGATTTTTGTCCCGGGATTCCCGGGATTTTTGTCCCGGGATTCCCGGGATTTTTGTCCCAGGATTCTCGGGACAAGACCCTCTAATCCGTAAGGATTCCAGTAGAATTCGCAAGAATCGTAGTTGGATTCACAAGTATTCCATTCGAAATCACAAGGAATCAGATTCCCAATGATTACAGTCGGATGCACATTATGGTCGGATTGGCAGTCGGATTCACAAAGTTTCCAGTCAGATACTCATAGATTACAAGATTTTCAAGGATTCTAGTCGGATTTGCAAAATTCCATTCGGGTTCGCAAAGTTCCCAGTAGTATTTGTATCTTTGTAAATTGCAATCGGATTCTAGTCGGATTCGCAAGGATTCCAGTTGGATTCGCATGGATTTCAATCGAATTAGAATCGCAAAAATTCCAGTCGGAATTTCAAGGACTAGTAGGATTTAGTAGGAATTCCAGGAATTACGACTACGGTATGTTCGTCGGAATTCTAGGAATTTCAGTTGGAATCTTCAGTTGGATTCTTGTATTGTATTCTTCAAAAAGAATACAATACAAGAATCTCACTAAAATCCAAAAAAGACCCAGAATTCTCCGTAATCGCTAAATTCTTACGAGGAATCGTATATCTCAAGAACTTCTACCGGATTTCATCAGATTCCAAGAGTTCTCATCAAAATCATGAAATTTTCGCGAAATTTCCAGTATTTCCAAAATTTTTGCTGGAATATCAGATCTCCCAACGTAAAACACTCGCAATTTGAATGTGGTGCGAATTTTTTTTTTTTTTTTTTTTTTTCGAATGAGTGGTGCGGAGCAAAAACACATCCTTTCTCTTCACTACTCATTTTATCCAAACTGTCTTTAATTCAACAAAAATTTACTTTACAAATTTTTAGAGAAAATCATCATCATCAACGTGTTTTTCAACAAAAAACATCAAAACTTCAGACTCAAATAGAAAATTAATTTTCGTATGCATAATAAGAGATTCCGTCCAAAAAATTATGAAATTCCTTCACAAGAGCTTTAAATCACATTAATAATCAAGATAGCAGGAAATTTGTTATGAATTCTCTCTGCTCTTGGAAGTTTTCTTAAAAACTACCTAAAGCAATAAATCAGTACTTTTCAGTGCTACATAAACAGTATTTTTCAGTGCTAAAATTAAAAACGGTACTTTTCAGTGCTACTAAAACAGTACTTTTCAGTACTATTTTTTCTACTATTGATCACTTTACGATCCTTGTTTGGACCCGTGCCTTCGATTTTTCGTTGGACCCGTTGGCGAAAGCTAGCGGTGGTTATCCTTCTTGGACATCGTCTTGGGAAAAAAACCTCTCGAAGGTCACGTCTTCTTTTGTTTATTAACTAAACATGGTATCAACAACTAACAAAAGGAAGGGTGAATCTCTGAATTCACTACTTCCTTCCAACAAAGTTGGTTTTAAAACTGTCACTAAACGTGGCAAGAATGGAAGAAAGGACGTTTCTCCGGAATGCGAACTTTCTTCCAAGGGTAAAATGAATAATTGTATCGAAATGAGCAATCAGTTCGATGCTCTAGACAAATTTTCCGAACACCAAATCGAAGCAGCCTCTAGCCCAGGCTCTTTGATTCAAGTGAGGAAGCAAAGAGTGCCGTCTATCGTGGTCAGTTGTTCCGAATTTGGGGGATTTAGGCAGGAGATCTTGAACTCCATTAGGGGAATCAAGGTTTCCTTCCAAATCACAAAGAAAGGAGACTGTCGCGTTTTGCCGGAAACTCTTAAAGATCGTGAACTTCTTCTCAGACATCTTGAAGAGAAGAAGCACAAATTTTTTACTTATGACGACAAAACTGAACGTTTGTTCAAAGTCGTCTTGAAAGGTCTCTCAAGTGACTATAAGTCACCTGAAGAGATCAAAAATGGAATAAATGATTTACTTGGATTTTCCCCAGTCCAAGTAATCATTATGAAAAAGAGAACCCAATCTGGCATTGTTCGGAAAGGGCTTTCTCAAGCATATTATTAAGTTCACTTCAACAAAAAAGAACTAAATAATATTAAAGCTTTAGAAAAAGCAAAACTTATGTTCGATGTCCGTGTGACATGGGAACATTTCCAGAAACCTGGAGGAAATTACCAGAACCCCACTCAGTGCCGTCGGTGCCAAAAGTGGGGTCATGGTACAAAAAATTGTCGCATGGATGCTAAATGCATGATTTGCGGAGGTTCTTCTCACGCTAAGGACGTCTGTCCTGTGAAAAAAGATACCAGAAAGTTTGAATGCGCCAATTGCAAGGGCCCTCATAAAGCTAACTTTTGGGAATGCCCTTCACGCAAAAGGGTCATTGAGGCTCGTGCCAGGCAGATGAAAGATAATATCCGTTACGATAACGGTCGTTTCCGCAATTTGCCTGGTAGAGTATCGAACAATGCTCATTTTTCAGTTAACGATCGCTTGATCATGAATCATACCCACCAGGAAGATCATAATCATGCTCATTCACAAACAAATTTTAATCCGTCGGGTAGCCGTTCGAATCTTTCAATTTCGAATGTATCTACCCACGGTAAATCCTTTGCCGATATCGTAGCAGGTAATTTGAACTCTTCCCCTATTCGTTTCATGAGTACCCATTCTACTTGTTTCAAATCAAATGGAAAAAAAAACCCTACCGCCACAGGTAACTCCTACCCCGCTTCTTTGTCTACCGAAAATTCCAATGGGAAATCATCAGATGATATGTCTGCCTCTGATTTTAATTTTCTAACTGAACAATTGAATCTAATGATTGATGCAATGTTCAAAGCCACCACTATGACTGAAGCAGTCCAAGTAGCTGTAAAATTTACAAATCAAATTGTTATTGGATTACGTTTTTCTAATGGATCCAAATAATAATTTAAATATTTTAAATTGGAATGCTCGTTCTCTGAATGGTAAAGAGGACGAGCTGTTTAATTTTCTTACGGTTAATAACGTGCATATAGCAGTTATTACCGAAACGTATTTAAAACCTGGATCTAAACTCAAAAGAGATCCTAACTTTTTTGTTTATCGTAATGATCGACTTGATGGGGCATGTGGGGGAGTTGCAATCATCATTCATAGGCGTATAGAACATCAAATGTTTTCGTCATTTGAAACTAAAGTTATTGAAACTTTAGGTGTTTCTGTTGAAACACAGTTTGGTAAATATACTTTCATAGCTGCCTATTTGCCTTTTCAATGCTCTGGACAGCAAGTAAATTTGCTCCAAACTGACTTGCGAAAATTGACTCGCAATAAGTCAAAATTTTTTGTCATTGGTGACTTTAATGCCAAACATCGGTCATGGAATAATTCTCAAAGTAATTCCAACGGCAGAATTTTATTTGATGAGTGCTCTTCAGGATATTTCTCAATTCAATACCCTGATAGCCCCACATGTTTTTCCTCTTCTAGAAATCCATCTACGATTGACTTGGTCTTAACCGACTCTAGTCATCTTTGTAGCCAATTAGTTACTCATGCTGATTTTGATTCTGATCATGTCCCTGTTACATATCAAATATCCCAAGAAGCGATTCTAAATCCTATCAGCTCCACTTTCAATTATTTACGAGCCGACTGGAATACATATACAACGTATGTTGACTCTAATCTTGATGTTAACATTTCTTTAGAAACTAAACTTGATATTGACAATGCTCTTGAAACTTTAACAAATTCCATTGTTGAAGCCAGGAACATTGCAATTCCAAAATGTGAAGTAAAATTTGAATCCGTGATTATAGACGATGATCTTAAACTCTTGATCCGTCTTAAAAACGTAAGGAGAAGGCAATTTCAACGCACTCGCGATCCTGCTATGAAAATTATGTGGCAGGATTTGCAGAAAGAAATCAAAAAGCGTTTTGCTCAATTAAGGAACAAAAATTTTGAAAATAAAATTTCTCAATTGGACCCTGGCTCTAAGCCCTTTTGGAAATTATCTAAAATCTTGAAAAAACCTCAGAAGCCTATACCGGCATTGAAAGAGGAAAACAAATTATTACTAACTAATTACAAAAAAGCTCAAAAACTTGCTATGCAGTTTGAAAGTGCGCACAAGTTTAATTTAGGACTTACTAGTACAATTGAAAATGAAGTTACTCAGGAGTTCGAAAATATTCTCAATCAAGAGAACGTTTTCGAAAATGCCTGGGAGACTGATTTGGAAGAAGTGAGAACTATTATTAAAAAATTCAAATATATGAAAGCTCCTGGCGATGATGGATTTTTCTACATCCTCATCAAGAAAATTCCAGAAAGTAGCTTATGATTTCTAGCTGATATATTTAACAAATGTTTTCAATTAGCATATTTTCCTGACAAATGGAAAAATGCTAAGGTTGTTCCAATTTTAAAACCAGACAAAAATCCTGCAGAAGCTTCTAGCTATCGTTCAATCAGTTTGCTTTCCTCCATCAGTAAACTTTTTGAAAAGGTTATTTTGAACAGAATGATGGCCCACATCAACGAAAATTCAATTTTTGCCAATGAACAGTTCGGATTCCGCCATGGACATTCGACCACTCATCAACTTTTACGTGTAACAAATTTGATCCGTTCCAACAAATCTGAAGGCTATTCTACTGGTCTTGCTCTTCTAAACATAGAAAAAGCATTCGACAGTGTTTGGCATGAAGGTTTGATTGTAAAATTAAAAAACTTTAATTTTCCAACATACATTGTTAGAATAATTCAAAGTTATCTGTCAAATCGTACACTTCAGGTTAATTATCAGAACTCCAGATCTGAAAGACTTCCTGTAAGAGCTGGTGTTCCTCAAGGCAGCATTTTGGGACCAATATTATACAATATTTTGACATCTGACTTACCTGAGTTACCTCAGGGATGTCAAAAATCTTTGTTTGCGTTATATGTTTAGGTTAAGTTAGGTTAAGTATATTTAAAGCGTTTTTTTTCTCTTATAAGCAGGTGAAATCAACTCACCTGTAAAAAATCTGAACTGCTACGGAAAATGAAATGTAATATGTTATTAACAAAATGTTAATAATATCTTAGATTTGTTTTACCAAATTAGGATGATAGTGTTGTCTAATAACACAGAACACCTAGATATAAAAAATGAATGTAATGTTTGAAATGATACTAATAAAGAAAAAAAAAAAAAGAAAAAAAAAATCACTCTTGGATACTGAAAAAGCTGATGATCGTGTTTTTTGGGTTTTAAACCACTGTGGAATGGATGGAAAAAACACCAAGTGTGGCACTGCTGTGGAATTCTGTAAACTTGAAAATATAAGACAAAGGGTCGAATATAAACTTTAAAGGGCTTGTGTAGTCTCCGTTTTCATCCGAATGAGCTCAAATTTTGGGAGGACACACAGAATTTGATCTAGAATCAAATGAGCGGTGTGGAGCAAAAACGATTTTTTGAACCACTCTAATACACATTCTTCTTTGACAGATACGCGTATTTCGATATCAACTGCATGGCCGTTTTGTTCCTAACCCCCAAGCAAATAGCTAAACATTACATAATATTCGTATCAAGCTTAAGCATGCATGAGCATGAGCACGACTGACCGCCCGCAGATGCTACTCCGTTAGTGCAAAAACAGCTGTACTTACACAGGGAACCAACAGACACTACTCAGGATCACGGTAAAAAGAGGCAAAGTATTATACTCCGAAAAATGACATTTGGCAGTGACGTCATTCCTATCGCAAACTCGAACGAGTGCAAAAGAAAGCAAGGTCTGCTCTCCTTTACTATCCTCAAGGCCTCATGCTTGACGATAGGAATGACGACACATGTTTTGGTGGAAAATCGTTGTTTACACGTGGGAATAGCCTACCTTGTTGTGTATACCGTGCTCAGGGTCAGTAGCATCCTCAATGTGTAAATACTGGAGTTCTAATCATTATAATAACCAAAAACAATCAGAGAGGCACGTACTACCCACCCTTGTAAACAAAAATATAGATTTTCAAAAAAAAAATCTGAAGTTTATTGCTTGAAGGTGTCTTGCATAAAGTTGTAGAATCACTATATATTAATAATTGATTTTATTCTGAAAACTGCCAGAAATCTGGAAAAAATGAAGAGTTTAAATGCTTGGCCCATTTTCCATTTTCAACAAGGCATGGGTCTTTTTTATTGGCCAAATTGAATTTTATTAGCGTGTTTGGCCTGAGGCTAGGCCCTTTTGGTTTTCAATGAATGAGCAAAAGAGACTCATTGAAAAGCACCTAGAAATTTCAATAACGTTTGCTTGAATTTTGACGATTTTTCACTCTCTGCCTTTCGAGTGTGTGGTTTTTTAGTGACAGTTGATGACAGGTTTCCCTTGACTCCTGGGAGCTCGCAATCATAGCCAGCTGTGTCCTCTCTCTTAGATCGGTACTTCTGTGGTGATACCTGGAGACCGAAGATTGAACCAAAGTTGAGCGAAGAGAGCAAATTGTCGTCGAGTGTTTACTTGAACCTTTCCTTAAGGTGAAGATGAATCGAAGCCAAACTTCAAATTTTCAAGAACACGGATCTGGAGAACCAAACATCCGTTTGAGCTGAAAACCTAATCGATTGGTCACCACCAGCTAGTGACCAGTCGATTAAGTTTTCAGCTTAAACGAATGTTTGGTTCTCCAGATCCGTGCTCTTGAAAATTTGAAGTTTGGCTTCGATTCATCTTCACCTTAAGACCATCCACTAAAACACCAAGTGTAGCACTGCTGTTTGCCTTATTCTCAATATAAATCCTTGGGGGATTCTGTAAACTTGAAGATATAAGACAAAGAGTCGAATGCGTGTTTTTCCGGATTTACCTACCTTGTACAAATTTTCATTTTTCATAGTTTTAGTTAATTACGCTAAAGTGTCAATTTGTTTTTTTTTTTTTTTTATTTACGAAGAAATATAATATCAAAATGATACTATACCCACATAAGCTGCGTAGAATCTACCTTATGGAATAAACACGATTTATTAACTTTTTGTTACTTACGGCATCTTCAAATCGAGATCCAGAGTTGCACTCGAAAAAGCCTAGAACGAACAGATTGCCTTGAAGTCTAAACCACATATGAAAAATATCTTGAAGTTTTATCGGTGAGGAAATAATAAAATTCTATAACAAAAATGAAATGTAACATTTTTTTCAAAAAATATTTTTTTTAATTTGGTAAATACTTGCGTACATTTGTTCACTTACACAAAATTTAAAACCTTGTGGAATGTTCTTTTTAAACTATTTTTTTTTGTATTTAGAAGATTTGGTAATTTGTGTCAAATTGTGTGGTTTTTAATAGGTTTAAAATTCTAGCATGTAGGGTTAAATTATTTCTTTACAGATCTAATTTGAAGTTGTTTCCTACATGCAGTTCAAATTTTAGATCTATAGGATTGCTAAACGCAGTGCTAGAACAAGTCTTCAAGCTTAATTATTTTAAAAGGAAAATGGTATTTATGTGCTTCAATAATGTTAGAATCTCTAAATTCAAAAAGAATTTTCTCTGAATTTGTCTCATATGCATAGCTCATTTGTGGTATGATTTTAAAGGGTGTTTATTCTAGAAAGTTGGAAACCTAATGGCAATAAATGTAATAGACACAAATTTGGTCGTCTTTATTAATATGTGTAAAAAGTAAATATTATTTTATCAGTATCAATGTAGTTCTGATCCACAAGAGCACATTAGCATGGAATATGGCCGACTGAATGAAAAGCTTATTTTTCCCATAAGGACTGTTCATTTAAGAAAGTGGACACATGTTTTTTACAGTAATCTGTTTATTTTCGAACAAATTCATGAGTTTACCTAAAATACATGGAAATCAACGTAATTTAAATCAAATTCACATAAATTTGAACATTTATTGAGCATTGCTGGAGAATGCTCTTACTTTTCTTTTGATACCTCCCATAAAATTCTGCACAACTTTTTTCGGAACTTTTCGAACTGCTTTTTGAGCTGCTGACCACATTTTCTTGAAAAAAATCGATGGAGCTTGTTTCTCTTCCATCCTTCTTAAGATGCCGTTTGATTATTGCCCAATATGTTTCAATGAGGCGTAGTTCTGAGCAATTTGATGGATTCGATCATTTTTCTACAAATTCGACTTATTCCTTCTTGAGCATCTCCAAAGTAGCTGAAGCATAGTGAGCCGATGCTAGGTCTGGCAAAAACAATGGAGGCATGGTACGCTTTCAGTAGATGGGCAGAAGCCATTTTTTAATGCATTCAGTTCTGTAATTTTCGCCGTTGATTGAACCCGTCGTGAAATATGTAGTAAGGACTATTCATTTTATAAAGTGGACACTTTGTTTATGCTATATCTTTTTTATTTATTGATAAAATCGTAATCGGTTTTCTGTGTATCGTTGAACTATTATTCTAAGATCCTATGAAAATATAAAATCTTTGAAAATGCTTTTGGTTGAAGAGCTAAATAGTTTTTCCAAAAACTCTTAAAAAAGCTGTCCGTCAAAGTTTAACATTATTTTTCGCAAAACAAAAATCCTTATTTTTATGAACAAATTGTATGTTTGTATCCTTTACTATTCTACTAAAGGTAAAGCTTTAAAAATATCAATTATATTCCACCATTCTATGACACTAGGTAACTTTAGTGATTTACCCATTTATGGCCAAATTTGCTGATACACCATCCTTTCACTCCCAGCAAAAGAGAAAAGTAAAAAGCGTGTTCAAAACTAGTTTGGATTACTAAAGAAACTATATTAGTATAAACAAAAGCTAAATCGTGAGATTAAACTACAGTCTTAAGTATAAATTTTACTGTTTATGGTAGTTTTACTAAAAAGTCTCATACTTTTAAAATCATGTACGCATATTAATCGATCTACAGCAAATTGTAAACAGTTTTCTCCGAATTTTTCAATTGGTAATCTCAGAATAACATATTATGAAAATAATATGTGGAAAATAAAATCGATTTTATTACAGCAGTGTTGCCAATTTTGATGATTGTCAATGTACTTTGATAGGTCTTCTAAGAATAAAACAATTGTGTTTCTGTTGTGCTTTGAATGTGACGTGGGGACTTACTAAGTAATTCTATGAAGGCGTAAGTTATTTTTCATATTAATACTATATTAGGACTTCCGTCAGGATGTACTTTTACACAAAAAATTCTACTCATATCAATTTCCATCAAATTTAAAAAAAATTTCTTTTAAAATATACGGGAAAATTGATTTTATTATATCTGTAAAATTGTTGCTCCAAAAATAATTTGATTTTTTCCATCAGGCTTCTGATTGATAATGCTTTCGAAGAACAAGCCTTTTTTGAAAATAGAAAATATAAATTATCGAATTTTCCAGCCAATTTCTTACAATCATTGATTTTGATAACCTCAAAAAATCGACCGATCTAATCGTTGTTCCATATTCGTGTGAAATTTAAATATTTTGGAGAATTTTTATTATCACAACATTGTACAATACTAGTCGAACGATGTGCAAAAAACCGATTGAAATTTCATTGATTAATAAGAAAGATACAGCATGCACAAGGTGTCCACTTTATAAAATGAACAGTCCTTACTTTCATACCGCAGGAGCAAATTGCTTGCCATACCAAATCATTTTTCCCGAATTTTTCTGTTGGGATGTATCGTACGTCGTCAGGAATATCTGTTTTGGCCACAGCGTTGAAAAAATTCAATTTGGACACTTCGCATTTGTGCAGAAAAAAATTGAGAGTCGCCATGTCAATTCGACCCATCGTTTAGAATTTATAATTTTTTTATGTCAACTTTTGTCTGCTGTCAAAATAAACACTTGAGATCACACTGAAACAAAATTTTATTTGTTTTTATGGAATTTTTACACCAAAATGCTAATATTTGGGTGTCCACTTTCTTAAATGAACAGTCCTTAGTGATTCCTACATAAACTTTAAAGGGCTTGTGCAGTCTCAGTTTTTATCCGAAGAGCTCAAATTTTGGGAGAACACACAGAATTTGATCTAGAATCGAATGAGCGGTGTTTCATTTTAACGACAGAGTATGAAATTTTTCAAAATATATTTTTTTTATTGTATTTCAGTCGAAACACAAATGCACGGTGAATAGATCCTTTGCAATATATATGGTTCCTATTACCGTGCATTAGTGTGAAGGCAGGAAATTATTCGGTAATATTAGATTTATTGTTATGTCGTCATTAAACTACTTCATATTTAGTTTTTGAGTGAAGAAGTAATGGATAATACAGTCAAACCTCTTATTTATGGTTTTTATTGTAAACGAAGATTTGAGTAGTCTTAAAAATGAGTGCGCACACGACTAGCAACATAGTTTCTCCATCAACAACGTTTCTTCAAGATACAAAACTAAATCATGACGAAAACTGTACGCACGGTGAATGGTGCACTAGGGTGCACGGTAAATGGTGACATAGAACAGTACGAGGCGACCTTAACATGACATTTTCAAACATAATTTTTGAGTATTTTTTTGTTATGCATCACTAGTTTTAGATTTTTCCCTGGATTATTATATAATTTCACGCTACGTAGTGCTATTCTAGTACGCTTCAAATTATTTGTAAAAGTTATATAATTTTTTGAAATGCAATTTTTTCTTAAATGCACGGTGAATGGTAGCTTGACGGTACAAGGTTTGCTTTTCAGCTTTTAATTCTAAGAACACTTTTTAACTTTTATTATCTGCCTATGTTGTTGCGGTGTGCGTTTGAAATGCAAGTATCAAATGCGGTAAAATTTTTTACTAGGAAGGCGATGTCAAAGTTTAATTTTTTTTTTGCTAGGTTGACGGCGAAATTGGTCATGGTTGCTAAGTGTCCTTTGATAACTTAGTGTTACCGCATTCGAAGTCCAGGTCTACACGATTTGCTCGTCAAACGCAAACTGCAATACTATTATTACATTCATATATCGTGAGGCAGAAACGATGAGACTCTATGTCCAGGGAAGTAAAAGATTTTTATTTTTCGAAAAGATTGTCGACCGACTGGGAATTGAACCCAAACACCTTCATTATTGCTTTGCTTTGTAGCCTCGGACTTTACCACTAGGGCGCGAAACGCCCCATTACAGTATATACTTAACCCTAATACCCCATTCTCTCCCATCCGAGTCCGTCTAAAGGTTAGCCCTAACGGTTCTAATTACATGGAACATAAATTCTTCCATTACCCTTTCCCTCGCATAACCCATAATGAAATCGCATTTCTCGAAAGACAATACATGTCATTCTTTTTTTCCCTTCGCTTTCAGATCGGTCTCACCCGGAGGAATTCTTCACCCACGCCACCATTCAGTCAGTACCCGAAGGGTCCTCGTCCGTCGAGCAGAAGAGCAACACGCTTCAATATTCCCATGCGAAGGAATTCGCTTCGGTCATGCTATTGACCAGCGACCAGCGGCAACGCACACAAACCACGCAAAGTCATATCGTTCGCCGAGAAGAATAAAAGCCATCTCATTCAACGATTGAATTATGCTCCGGCATGCGTCCACCTAATGATCCGTCGTCGTCTGTGTCGTCCGTCCAGTGCAAACCAATCAATGGAACCGTGTGTCATTGTTTTCCAGGGCCTGCGTTTCTTTTCGGGCCGTGGCGTTTGGTGATGTAAGCTCGTCTAATTGACCCGAAGTGCGTCTTCCACGTCCGCGGTGGAGCCTGTTGGATGCTGGGTAAATCGCGGCATCGGGAATTGCGTGCCGTGTTGTGTCTGCGGGGATTTTTTCGATTAACTTCTCGGTTAGGGTGGCCCATTTTATGAGGAAAAAATCAAGCTGCAAAAATCTTAAGCTACACCCACCCCAAATTGGTTCATTTGGAACCTCAGAAGCTGTTGTGTAATTCTATGCCAAATCCATCAAGTATAAGTGGGCGAACGAGCTTGAAGTTTGTACGGAGATGTTCATTTCATTGTTCTTACAAGCCAATAATGAAATGAATATCTCAATACAATTTTTCTCACTTCTCCAATCAAAATTGTAAATACTGACACAAATCGGAAGCCTCTCTGTTAAGAAACAATAAAGTTATATCTATAGGAAAACTTAAATTCGGAATCCCCCCGAGGTGAAACTAGCAGCACCAGAGAAAAAAAGTGTTTTTTTTCGTAGATTTCTGATTTCGTTTGAATTTTGTTAATCAGATTATTGTTCGAATATATCAGACCCATGTATTGTTTTTTAATTTGGGTGTCTCTTTTTCGACTAGACGCGGATAAAAATATGATTCCCCAATAATGATTAACAAGCCATGAAATTCATAAATTGGCTTCGATAAGGGTATAAGGAAGACAAATCATGGTTCCTGGAGTAATAATCATGATTCTTCAAAATTGTAACATCTAGAGTGACAACACAAAGCGTCCTTCTGGTAGTTTATCCATGGAATTCCTCCAAAAGTTCTAAAGGAAGTTTTTTGAAATTTTCTCCATTAAGTTTCTTTGAAAAGTTGTTTCAGGAAGCTCCTTAGCAAATTTCCTTCGGTGAACATGGTAGATTACATAACTTCACCCAGTTTAGCAAGAAATACTACTGGAATAAATGTAGACATGAAACTCAGATTTCCAGGGTAATTTGGAGGGCCTTGAATACCTCAAACGTTTCTTGAAGTAGCCTTTTGATCCGTGACAAGGTTCAGTAAACATTGTAGATTATATAACTTCACTCAGTTTAGCGAGAATAACTACTGGAACAAGTGTAGACCTGAAGTTCTGAACTCCAGGGTAATTTGGAGGGCCTGGAATATCCCAAACGTTCCTTCAAATAGCTCTTGAGATTCTCAGAGGTTCGTACATTCTATTTGAATTTGTAATGTTATTGTTCTTAATCCAAAAAATTACTGTTACGGTTGTAGATTTCAAAGAGTGTGCTTCAGGACAGTTTGGACGTCCTAGAACATCCCAGGACATAGCAAAGCAAGTGAAATAGTGTTATCGTTCAAAGAGTAGTTCTGTATTATCTAGCCTGAACATCATTTATGTTCACAAACAGCATTTCACGCTTTGTATGTACTTATAGTTCAATTTTCCAAACTTCTGGATGTTCAGGATGTTCTAGGTTGTCAATTAGGTCATAAAGGCATATTCTTCATATTTTTCTCTGATA
This sequence comes from Aedes aegypti, assembly GCF_002204515.2. Classification (NCBI taxonomy): domain Eukaryota; kingdom Metazoa; phylum Arthropoda; class Insecta; order Diptera; family Culicidae; genus Aedes; species Aedes aegypti. Next base: position 347,240,063 of record NC_035109.1, on the reverse strand, counting down.
AAAGAGTATATTTGGGACAACTTTGCCGAAGACAGTATATACATTTGTTCATTGGTTCTTTTTTTACAGCCTTTTTTGTACTGCGGTGATATATGACCGCGCCGGCCCCAAAGGGTTAAGGAAGCTCCTTCAGGAAGTTACTTCAAGAAGATTCTTGGGGAGGTTCCATCGGGAAGGTCTTTCAGAAAGCTTCTTCACAAAGTTCCTTCGGAATTTTCTTCGGAAGTTCCTTCGGAATTTTCTTCGGCAGTTCTTTTGGAATTTCTTTCTGAGTTTCTTTCGAAAGTTTCTTCGGAATTTCATTCGAAAGTAAGTTAAAAAAATCAAAAGAACTCCCGAACGAAATTCCGATGGAACTTCCGAAGAAAATTTCTAAGGAAATTCGGTAGGAAATTTCGAAGGAACTACCGAGGTACATTCCGGAGGAAATTTAAAAGAAACTTCCGAATCCAAATGGATCTTCCGAAAGCAATTTCAAAGGAACTTTCGAAAGAAGCGCCGAAGGAAATTCCAGAGGATTTTTCGAAAAAAAAAAACCTACATGAACTTTCGGAGGAATTATCTGGAGGATCTTCCAGAGAGTTGACCTGAAGGAACTTCCTGGAGGAATCTCCGGAGGTTGGAGAATTTCTGAAGAAACTCCCTGGAGGAGCTTGTGAAGAGTTTCACGGATGAATTCCTGTTGTAATCCATGCAGAAATTTCCAGAAGAATTCCTTAAACAACTTCTGAACGAATTATTAGAAGAATTTTCGGGGATTCCTTGGCAAAATTTTCTAGAATTATTGAAGGTATTTATTGAGAAATTCCCTGGAAAATTCCTAGAGTTTTTCTTAGGAGGAATTTCCAGAGGGATTACATGAGAAAAAAACTGGATGAACTTTACGATAAACTTTCTTGGTAAATTGCTGTGAAAAATTCTGGGAGGTCTTTCTGGAGAAAAATTTCTTAATAAATTTCCATAGAATTATTTGGTTAAATTGTCGAGGAATTCATAAAGAATTACCCGGAATAATTCCTGAAGGTGATTATAGAAGAAATTCTGTAGGAAATTCAGTAGGATTCCTGGAGGAATTACCATACGATTTTTAAAGGGATTCCTGGAAATCTTTGATGAATCTCTAAGAATTCCTGGGGAAACTCCCAAAAAAATCCTGAACTAATTCTTGAGGATTTCCTACACCTATTTTCCTTCTAATTCCCAACAGAACCTAGGACTCCAGAGTAATTACCTAATTAAATTGCTGAAGAATTTCCTGGGAAATTTTCGGAGGATTTCTTAAAGAAATTTTCTGAGATATTTCTGTTGCATTCTCCGAAGGAATTCCAGAACAGATTTGTGGAATATTTTTGGAAGAATCTTTAAAAAAATTCGGTGTATTCCGGAAATGAAAGACCTTGGAATTTCGAGAATAATCCAAGCATGAATATTTTCGTTTCTCCGTGGAATAAAAGGTAGCAATTCAATTTCAGTTTTTTCGTTCCACTGTTCCGGACGAAATGTTTCTATAGGAGGTCTTCTATGTGTTCTTCCGGACATTTCTCTTGGTGTTTTCTTCTGAAATTATACCAGCATTTTCTACGAAGATTCGTCATGAAATAACGCCCTATATTCGTCCAGAAATTCTTCTGGGAATTTTCCCAGAAATTCCGTTGAGGATTCTTCTAGAAATTACTTTGTAAGTTCTTTTGTAGATTGGTCCACGAATTCCACCGTAAATTCTTCCAGGAATTCCTTATGGAATTGCTATAGAGATTGTATTCAGAGAATATTTGAATTCTTTGAGGGATTCCTGATAAAATCTATAGTAATATCAATTATTCCTTCAAGATTTTCATCTGAAAAAGATCTCAGGACAAAACCTTGGAGAAGTCTGGAACGAATTCACAGTAAACTCTGATGAAGATTCCTTCAAAAAAATCCTGTAGAAATTCTTCAGGGAGCTCCTGGAGGAATTCCAATACGAATCATGGGAAAATTTCTTGAAGAAGCCATTCTTAAAAAATCCTTGAGGGTTCCTAGAGAAATTCTACGAGTGATTACCTGAAGAGCTTTTGCAGCAATTCTCTTGAGGCATTCCTAAAATATTTCCCTGAGGATTTTTAGCAGTATTCCCCTAAAGTCAGAGCTGATAGCAGTTTTTTTACGAGACTTTGTTTGTATTTTAATGCAAACCTCTAATAGGTAGGACTCAGTGATAAGGTCCTTAAAGTGATTTTTTTTATATTGCTTGCAGTGAATTCTTTGCAAAATTCTACAGGTTCCAGAGAAACTTAACTATTAAACTAATTAATAAAGAATTCCTTCTCAAATTTCTCGAGGAAAAGCTCAGGAATAATCCCAGTAATATTTACAGAGATTTAATCTGGAATATTTTCAGGGAATCCTACAGGGATCTGCGCTCAATATTTCTAGAGATTTCTTTTTCAACTCATCCAGAAATTCTTTCCGCGATTTTTTGAAGGATGCTTAGCGGAATTTCTCTACAATTTGCTTCAAAAAATCCTTGCACCCCAACACTACTATCTCCAGTATTTTCAATAAATTTTTTTCAATTATCTTAGTAATTTATATATGAAATCTTTTGGGATTTACTCAAGAGTCCGTGAATTCATCAAGCGTAACATTAGAACATAAACTTACACGGAGGTTAATTTCTGAAAATTTCCTCGATGTTTTCGTGGAGACAACATGCCTGGGAAAACTCTGAGACATACCCTGGAAGATTGCCTGGATAAATCTTTGAAGTATTTGTTGAGAAATTTCTCAAAGAGTTGATAATTAATTTAATTCAACTTATTAAAAATTAGTTGCAATCTCGAAAAACAATCCTGATGGACGATTTATTACAACTTTAGGAAATCCACAGTTTGGGAAACGACAGTTTTGGAGGTTGTTCTAGGGAGACCGATGAAAGAATCATCTGATTAAATCCTGGAATCTTTGAAGAAATTCCTGAAGGAAATTCAAGGTAATTTCTGTGGTTATCCTCAGAAGAACCCAGGTTTTATTCTTTAGATATTGAAATTAAAATGTTCAAAGAAACTTCTTATGAATATTCTTGGATGAATTCCATGGGAAGTAATGCTTAAATGTATTTCTGAAGAAATCAAATAGCTGAGTTAATTCAAGATGAAATGCGTAGTGAATAGCATGAAAAATGCATACAGCAGTTTCACTTGTAGTAAATTCACAAGAAATTCCCAAAAAAGTCTCACTCAGGCGCTACCAAGCCCTGGAATAAATCACTGGGAAACTCCAAGATGAAATAAATATACGAGTTTCTGAAAAGAAAAATCCCAGAAAAAACGCAGAGATATCTTCACGGGAATTGCTGGAGAAAGTTCCGAAACAGTTTAGGGAGAATTCTTACAAAAATGCCCAAGCAAACAAATCAGAACCCGAAAGAAAACAAAAATTCAAAATGACATTTCTGTCAAATACTCACAGTGTTACTGCAAATTTGCGTTCAAGCAATATTCGCGCAATTTGTATAATAATATTTGAAATATGATAAAAAAAATTGAAAAAAATCTTGAACTAAAAAATGTCAGGATTCCATAGTTGAATTCTTAGTTTCGTACAAATTTTGTAGACATTTTCTAACGAAATTAAGGATTACCCTCTGGAAAAAAATCAGAGGCTGAAAAGTTGCTTAGAACTCGATGGTGAAATTCGAGCTAGTACCAGGAACGATTTGTGGAATATTTTATTGAAATGATTATTGAAGAAATTCTTAGATGAATCTAACAAGAAATATATAATAAATAACGAGGAATCACAGTAGGAATTCCTCACGAATATGTGAAGTAATTCTTTATTGGATGCATGGATTCATACCTTTGAAGATTATTTAACAGCTGCTTGACAAAAATCATTTGGGTTCCAAGACAGATTTTGAGCAGACTCCTCACAAGATCTATTGCGGGCTGTTTATAAAACATTCTAATGATTTCTGGTAAGATCTTTGGAAGAAGTCTGATTTTTATTTAAACTGCAAAAGTTTATCATGATGCAATTCCGCGAATTTTTTTTCCGTCGTCTGAGGAGGCATTCCCCCTACCCCCAAACTGGATAAACCCATGATAATTTGATTTATTCACTGTTGACAATTTTGATTACTACCATTACTAAGGTTACGGATTTTGGTTCAAATTTGTTGGGGTGCCTAAAACAAGAGATAGTGAAAAATGTAAGAAATCTTATCAAAACTTATTCAGGAAACAATTTAAAATTGATCTGCTTGATTATATTTTGTTTCAGTTCATGATTTGTTTCATTTTTTAATTTTTTAAGGTCATTCTGGGAATATGGACTCCCAGGGACATTTTTGAAACATCATGCTCATCAGCTTAATTTACAAGCAGTCCCATAATAATGACCTGATATTTTTCTTTGAAAATTGACTAGTTTTTGAATTTGTATGCAAAAGTCTTCAAACTGATGCAAGTGATGCATTTCGTCAAGTACGACAGAGAAGTTCAATACATTATTAAATTTACCCGGCTATAGTGCATTATGATGTAGAAACAAAATTGATAAAAACAAACTTGTTTGACTGCAATTTAATATATTATTTAATAGCCTTACGAATACAAAAAACTTGAAATAATCATACAAAAGATCTCCCTAACTAGAAACCCTTATGCCAAAATTTAAAAAAAAAATCCAATATTTTAGAATGATCGTCCGATACACTTTTTTTTTCTCCTATATTGTCTGTTTAAAACATAAATTTCAATTTGCCTAGGAATATTTTTTTGATTCTAAACTGAACGATTCTATACATTTTGTTGCTTTCTCTCCTATGTTTAGGTATCTTCACATAAATAATGAAAGAAATTCGTCAAATACAGCGCCATCTATGATCGAAAATGTAATTGGATTTGGTTCTGCCAAATATTTACAATACCAACTTCAAGCTCGTTTAGCCACCTCTTAAATTTGAGGGGTTTGCTCAAAGTTTTACAATAGCTTCTTTGGAACCGAATGAAAAAATAGGGGATCTAAGTAAATATTTTTGCGGTTTGGTAATCATGGTCCACCCTATTCTAGATGCTCTCATCAACAAATGTCCCGAAGCCAAACAAAGAACCATGAATCTTGTTGGGACCCATCCAAATAGTGAAGTGTATGGCCAGCCAGAGAAGCTTTATGCGCCGGAAAATTGGGATTTCGGTTCGTAGCAAATAGTGTCCCCATTGCATTGCAGAGAAAGATCCTGTCCGTAGTGTTCAATTTTAAAATTTATTCTTCGAGGAAAATACGATTGCTCTTAGGGAGGGGAGCTCCAGTTGTGATTCCGTATCATAAATAAGTTCCTGCAGTGAGTTTTTTACGTGAAAAGTTTTCCAACAGAGCCGCACAAAATGGCCAAGAAGAAGAAACAGCAACAGCTCCCGATGGTAGTTCCGACGACGAGTACCGGCAGTGGAGCCAACAACAGTGGAAGTCATTTCCACCAGAATGGCGGCGGCGGCGCGCACAAGAAGCTGCACAAGACTCGTGACTCGGACTGCTGCAGCATCAATTTCGTTAAATACGTGCTTCATATATTCAATATCATCTTTTTCGTAAGTACCCTCTACCTTGGCTGTTAATTTTTAATTAAGTTTATCGGATAGAATCATAACTTTGCGCGCAGCGTCGTCTTCGCATTAGGGTTACCATCTGGTTGAGTTTAAAAATAAAATGTGTGCACTCTATTTGAACAGACAACCCTCTCTTACTTGATATGTTGTAACTCGATAGTTTTGTTTTACTTGGATCGCAGTTGAACTGGTTTGTGTTCTATAACTCGATACCTTCCTAACTCGATGGTCCCTTCAATATCGAGTAAAGTAGAGTTGACTGTATCTATCTCCTGTTCATTCAATTGTTCTGTGTATTTTTTTTTTTGTGGTTAATATGTTATCGGGAAAATCAGGACACATTCCTTAAGATAAAAAAATAATCAGGAAGCTTAAAATCGAATTCATAATCAGGAAATTCCCTGCAATATCAGCTCGGATGGTAACCCTATCTTCGCATACAGGGACGGGAAATTGAATTCCAATGTCCGGGGTCATAACTGAAACCCTATCGGCTGCAAATCGTATCGGAGCGAACCGAGAATGGCTTTGTTTGTCGCATGCTGGGTCAGCAGCCAGCAGGAAGCAACTTTCCCGAGGGAACGGTTCCTTCCCTTGCTGCTTAGACAAAATCAGTTGGACATGGCCGACGGATGGGCAGATGGGGTTTGGGGACATTATTGAACGACTCGAACGAGCTCATTCCGCTCGTCTGAACTGTTGTCGGTGAACTTTTGTACCCTTTACTTAATAAGTGACTTTACCAGACACGACGCAGTTACATACAGCTTCCAGACCGAACGGAAGGCTATTGACTTCTTCCTTCTCATCTGGCTCTTGGGACGAGATAAAGTGGAAAATAATTTTCCGTTGCCTTACTTTGCGTTTCCATTAATGTCACTTAATTGAAATGAAGAACATGATCGGAAAGGAATAGATTGCACTCACTGTTCAGATGAGAAACCGTTGTTTATTAGCATAGCTTTGCGTTTCATTTTTGGAATGGGATGATGTCTATCGAGGACAAAGTAGCAATCGTTTGATTTATTTGGATAAATCTATATCAAATTATTAGGAAATCTCTGAGGAAAATCCCAAAAGAATTGCTGGATAAAATCTCAGAAGGAATTCTTTGCAAAAATCTCTTGAGGAATTTCTCTAGAAAATCCCCTGAGGAATTCCTGGAGGAAATCTCTGAAAGAATTATTGGAGCAAATCCCCGGAATGATTGCTAGAGGAAATTCTGAAGGAATTTCTGGTGGGAATCTCTAGGAAATTCCTGGACGAAATCTCCGGAAAAATTCCGGGAGGAAAACCTCGAAGAAATTCCTCAAGAAAATCCCCGGAAAAACTACTGGAGGAAATACTTGTAAGAATTTTCGAAACAAATCCCGAGAGGATTTCCTGGAGGATATCCATGGAGGAATTTCTGGATGAAGTCTACGTAGAAATTTCTGATGTAAATCCCCAGAGAAATGCATGGAGGAAATCCTAAAAGGAATTCCTGGTGGGAATCCTTAAGATGCATCGGAGGAATCCCTGGAAGAGCCGCTGAAAATTTCTGTTGGAGGACTACGTTGATGAATCGTAAGATATATTCCAGTCGAAATTCGTGGTGGAATGAATTCCTGCAGAAATTTCTAATGAATTCCCCGGAGAAATAACCTGATGATCGCCTTCCTTCTTAAATTGGTCCTGTTAACGGAGGTTTGGAAGGGGTCTTCCAGCCTGCAATTCCAGGCAAGTATGCGTGTCCTGTAGAACTTTCCACCGCTGAAGACTTTTCGAATTTTAGCTCGAACTCCGGCACATCATCCAGCGCTTATCGATCGAATTTCAGCCAAACAGTCTCCAGGTCAAAGTACAACACCTCCCGCCCGATTGCGCCAAATCCTCTTAAGATATTCTACCAAAATGTCCATGGGTTGAGAACCAAGACTACCGATCTTCGTCTAGCGCTCTCGTCCTGTGATTATGATGTCATCGCGTTAACTGAAACGTGGCTCGGTAGTGACTTAGGGGAACTGTGGGTAAAATGAACAGGGGGGTAAAATGAACAGGTTTGTGTTTTACGGAAATTATGATAGAAATCTATGCAAAATACAGCACCATCGTTAATCCTCATTCTAAGGGACTATTTCGACAACTCTAGCGCGATTTAGAAGTGTCAAAAGCTGGAAAAGTAAACAAAAACAAAGTACGCCTCTCCGTTTTCTCATATGATGTAAGTTTTCACTCGTGGAATTTAAGGTTTTTATTACTCAAATCATCAAAAATCTATTGAACTACGTAGCACATCATATCTTTAAAGTATTTATGATAAGTAGACGGAAATTGAAGGTATTTTTATCTTCTAATTTCTTAGAACTTATTATTTGAAAAAGTTGATTCTTTGGGGGTAAAATGAACCACTCGAGATGGGGGTAAGGGTGAATACTACCGGATTTTATTTCAGATGCCGAGAATTTTCCGGAGAAAATACTAAGACAGATATGGTCAGCCATCGAAATGGTCGCGACTAAATACTCCACCGATTCCGGAATGTCTGTGAGATATGCATTGATCATGTACCAGATGCCGAGAATCATGCCGCAACCCGTTCAATTTGAATGGTGTTCATTTTACCCCCACTGCATGTTCATTTTACCCCCAAGTATGTGTTCATATTACCCCCGCTACATGTTAATTTTACCCACATGTTTGGAACATTGACTCTGTGGAAAGAAGTTTTCAAAATTATAATAATGTGGATGAAATTCTATTTCCATCACAATATTTCAACTTGTTACATTGCATAAACATCCTTCTTCAATTCTGAGCAATGAAAAAAGAATCTGACACCTTCTTAAGCAGGAAAACATGAAAATTGCTTAGGGTGTTCATTTTACCCCCAGTTCCCCTAACTAATTACCGGGGCGTCCGATTCAAAAACGGTCTTCGGCAAAGTTGTAGCTGATTATTGTATCTCACAGAATCAACACAAGTCTAATCCCCAAGAGCACATGGGCAAACACTATGACCGATTGATTGAATTGCTTGCTTTTCCCATAGTAATTCCCATACAAACTTTAAAAGGCTTGTGCAGTCTCAGCAAAGACAAATTAAAGACCCCCATGTCCTTTGCAGTTGCCCAAAATTTTATGGCTCATGAGGTAATCTAGAATGCCGTTCAAAGTGTACTGCGATCTGTCAAACGTGGGTACTTTTTGCACTACCGAGGGACCAAATGCAGTACTAGAAGTGGTACCCAATCTGAGCCCGAGTGGGACGGACCTGGTCTCAGTTTTCATCCAAATGAGCTCAAAGTTAGGGAGGACACTCAGAATTTGGTCTAAAATCGAATGAGCGGTGTGGAGCAAAAACGATTTTTTGAACCACTCTATTATATATGTTAATAACATCCTATTTACAGTTACACCAATTAAGAACTTACTATTAATTATAGTTACACCAATTAAGAATAATAGTGTTGTAACTACGGCAGTTGAATGCAGTTCGTTTGATGGTCAGTAGAGATGGGTTTGTATAAAGTTTAGTCTAAGAATCGATGCTCTAGCCCAGTATATTCTCAGATTGTACATCATATGAACCAATCTCTACTGACCACCAAACGAACTGCATCCTACTGCCGTAGATTGAAACATTTATCTCAATCTAATGTCAACAGCTTGCAGCAATTACACCAGACAATGATGGGGAGAAGAAAAAACCTCCATCAGAAGCAGCACTCCATGGTGTAACGCAGGCAAACATTGCCACTCCTTAATAAAAAGGCGCACAAACAGATCCATCACTGTCGTCTGCATTAATTTGTGCCACTTTACAAGCCGAGAACCTGAACGAGCAACTATTGGCAGAAGTGCGTGTGCCAGACGCCAAGTTGATCGTCGTTGTCGTCTTACACCGAGATGCATTACCAATGAGGAATTTCGAAGGCCTGGTCCACCATCATATTGGCCTTCCATCCCGAGTCGTCACGTTATAATGCTGGCAATTCATAAATATTTAATTTACGCTAATAAACGCCATGAATGAATGAATCACGTTGGCTTCAATGCCAGTACCTAACTTTCAGGCTCTCCGTGTGTAAAGTCAACATTTTCGCAGAGTATCTATGCTTTTGCTATCCATCGCCTGCACAAACGACACTGACGATGAGGACGACAACGAGGTTGTCGTTTGCCATTGATGCCGCAATTTGATCAACAGAAACAGTGAAAAACCAATGTAGAAAGATAGCGGAGACAGCGAACAGCTTCAACGTGGAATCTCCTCCCGCATCTGCCCGCAACGGTCGTACGACTTCAGAATCAACATCCAGAAACCGGGCAGCAGACAGGACCAGGATTTGAAAAGCAGAGGTTCGATGGCAACCTATCTTTGTAGAGCAGAAATTACCAGCCCATTGAAAGAGCGTGGCGTAGATCTGGCGCAGGGAAGAGAAAAAAAGACACTATGTTGTTTTATCGCGCGCTAAATGATGCAATCAGTAGGAAAAATCAAGATGCTCGCTGAAGCTGCTCATTTTTTTCCAGGCTTCGGCCAAGTTGTTTGCCGCATGTTGCTCGCCCCAACTATAATAGGATGAATGCAAATCGTTCGTGTTGTCCCGTGTTTATGGTTGACCTGCAGATCATGTCGTTTGTGTAGAATCCCTCGCTGTCAGTCACAAGCAATTTGGTAGACAGTATCTAGAGGCGGTATTTATATTAGTGAATTTTTATCGAATGTCTTATGATTAAATGAAACATATAATTTCAATTCTTGAGTACACCTACTATCTGAGTTTATCCAAGAATTACTTGGTGTATCGGAACCACGAGCGTAACAGGTTTAAAGTTATTCACGGATTAATTTAATTATGGATCATAAGTTTGTGAACAGGAATAACCCATTCATTAAGGATAATCTAAGAACTACTTGAAGTACAGTAATTCAGCTCTGTAAGCTCAAATACTGAACTCTAGCGAGAAAAAACCCGATGTACATTCGATTTTATAATGGTCTGGTTCAGACATAGCGTGTTCAGTTGTAACGAATTATCCACAAATTTTGCCAATACGGGGCGCTAATGTGTCAAGCTCTTCAAACATGTTTTTCTCGGTTACATATTTTGTATAAAGTCATCTTTTTTTTATTACTATTTATGGAGACTCAATTATATTCAGAAAATGCACCAAACGTTGCACAAAGAGATTTTCAAGATACAAACACAAAGTGGCACACCGTACTCATACTACCTACTGGAACGACCACCTTGCACGACGGCCAACTAACTTTCACGCGGGAGCTATAAAAGAAAGAATCTCACGCAAAATACCCAGCCGCTGGAAATCACCCGTTAAAGAGACAGCAGTAGCAGGAGCAGCCAACGATTACGTCTTGAAGATTGAGAATTACAGATAGGATCAAATAGGAGAACGCGATGCGCCACTGAAACTGTCCCAGTGCCAGTGCCCGAGTAGGAACGAATAACGCGTATCCAGCTATGCATGTCTAATTACTGAGGCTTGAGGCTCCAATTTGGAAATGATTTTCGGCAAAGTTGTAAACGATAAATATATATGAAAAAAAATCTATTTCGGAAGAAGATTTAGGTTTGAATTTCTTATTTTATAACTTTTTAGAAGAGATAAAGAAAAGGTTTTGTGCCTTTTTGAGAAGATTTTTATTGAAAATCACTCAAAGGGGCTTTTCCCTCTTTCAAAATTATTAATTAAATAAAAATACACTCCAACCTCTTTTTATGACCGTTCTTTTTACGACAGTTCTTTTTACGACCACTTTTCTACGACAGAAATTCAGATTAACGACCGTTAATATAAAAGATCAATATCTTAAAAAGTATTCGAAATATATGGTCATGTTCACCAAAATTCTTCAATAAATTAAGAATTGACATGAGGTGGTCATTGAAATGCGGAATTCTGCCAACAGGCGGTGCTAGTGAACATCGAAATTTTGTTTTTCTGATATCTCAGGATTCTGTTCAAAATTTAGCCACCGGGCGGCGCTAGTAAGCATGGAACTTTTGTTTTGCGGATATCTGAGTTTGCGGATATCATATTGTTTGAGCCATGAAATTCGAGATTTTTCCATCTCGTTGCGCTTGTGAGCATGAAACTGTTATTTTGAAGATATTTTGTGATCCTGACTATTTAGAAAGTCGCCTTCGTAAAAATTGTTTAATCCAGCCAATAAGTTCGAGATTATTAACAAACATTATACTCACTAGTGCCTTCTGGGGACAAACTATTGAATTGCCTGGCAAGAAAAATGATAATCCTTGACTTACTGAACAAGTTTGCCAAAAGCGTCATTTTTCTAAGTAGTCAGGAACCTAAGATATTTGCAAAATAAAAGTTTTATGCTTGCGCCACCTGACAGCAAAATCTCGAACCTCTTGGCAATAATAAACATTTTTTTCCAAAGACTTCATCTTTGTAAGTGGTACGGATCCTGAGATATCCGTAAAACAAAAAAAAACGTGCTCACTAGCGCCACCTGGTGGAACAATCTAAAATCTCTTGACTGGAATAATGATAGCTCTTGAGCTACTGAACAACTTTGCCGAAGACGCCATCTTTCTAAGTGGTCACGATCCTGAGATACCCGCAATACAAAAGTTTCATGCACACTAGCACTGCCTGACGGCGGAATTTTACTTCAGCAGTGTTGCCAGCTACGACAAAATTTTGAACCCTACATGTAAACTGGATTACAGTTGAAGAGTATTGCTATGTTACCAAGCATTCCAATGTTCTATTCCGCTCAAGTTTTATGGTTTTGATGTTTTCTTTACTCTTCTTAAACAATGTTGCCAGCCACATGGACATTTGTGCTTCGACCGACTGTATGGCACGCAACACTTCCTTCAACTTTGGTGAACATTCGGTATCGTTACCCTTAAAATGTATTGGTATTTGCATATCACAACCCCATGTATTTGACTCTGTTGATAACAATCGAGCAGTGTTGCCATCTATTACCAAAATATAAAAACATGAACGGCTGTTTTGGAAAGTTTTTAACCAATGCTTTAATTTTGCTGAATATCTCAGATCAGTATTTCCACATCTAGATGTTGCATTTTTCATAGACATAATAATACCCCAGATTTTTATATGACTGATTCTTTTTACGACCCCCGATAACGGTCCTAAAAAGAGGTAGGGTGTAAATAAATTAATAATATAGGCCGATGCAGTTGCGATAGAAGGCTTTTGATTTCGTTAAAGCTGTAAGTTAGATTAAGGGCTACACGTTGCATGCCTGTCGTGTTAAACATTCTGACCTTTAGGAGACGCCAATGAGCATCATTATTTTATTCATATACATGCTCATATGTCTCACAAATGAAAACAGCTATCAGCCAATGTTGATCGTATGGACTATGTGCTGTATGCTTCGTTTTCACAATATTCTGCCACTAGAAAATTAAAAATTGAAAACTTTATATCTGCTGAAGCAGATCAGAGATTTGGTAAAGTCGTTTGATAAGTAGCGCTTGTGGTACTTGTCTGATTTGTTCGATATTTGGTAACTGATGGGGGCTCACTATTATTTCATATTGTTTTTTCTTTTTTTTTTAGTTTCTTTATTAGTATCATTCCAAACATTACATTAATTTCTTATATCTCGGTGTTCTGTGTTTTTAGACAACACTATCATCCTAATTTGGTAAAACAAATTTAAGATTTTATTAACATTTTGTTAACATCATATTACATTTCACTTGCCGTAGCAGTGCATATTTTTTACTGGTGAGTTGATTTCACCTGCTTATAAGAGAAAAAAAAAACGTTTTCAAAATATTTCAGAATCTTGTGCATCATAACTTATTTGTAGATATTTTCGACAAAATTGTTCGTTGTGCCTGAAGCTGTTCAGTTTATGTTTAAATAAGTTTGAATTTTGCCACATAGAGGAGAACGTTAAATATGTCCATTAGATCTCGACTTACAAAGAACCATTCCAAAATCAAACGGTCTTTTTTTGTGCATTTTTCCTTTCCAATAAAATTCAGTATAAATTGGAATCGATAGTCATTCAATAATTGCAACTCTAATCAATTTGTAGAAATTGATAATCAGTATCCAAATTTAACAAATTTTGAAGGACTTCACGATTTTGACATTATAAATGTTGACAATATCGATGCTTCACCACATTTTCGAAATATGGATTATCGCTGCAAGTGTTGTTCTATGGGACCCGCTTAAAGACCAACCTGACATACAATCGTTTTGCTGTGGCATACTTGAAACACAGCAGCCTTTGATCGCTGTTGTAGTCAAATCTTTCGTTGGTTTATGCGATGATTCAGATGAATTTCGATGGGATGGTTACAAATGGTTACAAAAATTAGCTGTGTTTAATTCAAGCCAATGGAGAAATGATGATGGTAGAAAAGTGGTGACGGTTTAAAAAAAGAGATAAAAGCAGTGAAATATTCTGAATAAAATTATAGGAGGATTAAGGTTCTGTTTTGTATCAGTCATTTGTCAAAATTGAAACAACAGCTCCTTCATGTTGTCAATGGGGCTCTGCACAAAAATCATTGGCTCTCTTTCACTCCTTTATGAAATTAGTAAACAACAAGGCCAGTAAACATCAAAATTCTATACAAAATCATAACAGTGCAGAGCCCCATTGTGATACAGTTGAAGCTTGTTATAACGACATCGCATGGGACCGTCGTAATAGAGAAAAGTCGTTATAAAGAATTATAATAACAGTGAAATATGTTTCATTGGACAGAACAATGTCACTATATAGAGCTTTTGTCGCTATAAATGTTGTCGTAATATCGAGCTTCGACTTATTTTCTCCGTTTGCTTGTTGCTTTTTCAGTATTGATAAATGATCGATTCTTGCTAGAGCGTTTACTTTAATGAAAACTGTAAGGATACCTTTCAAAATAATTAGCTGCTCCAAATGAAAATATTAGTGACTAGCTTTTCCAATGATAACTTGAAAGAACAACCTATCTAAGAAAGATGGGTTAATTTTAAAGGCCTCATTAGCCAAACGGCTAGATTCCGCGATTACAAAGCAACGTCATGCTTAAGGTGTCTGGGTTCGATTCCCGGTCATTTCATAATGCAAATTTCCTTGACTTACCTGGGCATAGAGTATCATCATACCTGCCACACGATATACGAATGCGAAAATGTCGACTTTGGCGGAGAAAGCTCTCAGTTAATAACTGTGAAAGTGCTCATAAGAACACTAAGCTGAGTAGCAGGCTCTGTCCCAGTGAGGACATAAATGCCAAGAAGAAGAAGAATACCTGATCCAATTATCAGTTTTGAATTTGTAGAATATGCATGAGATATTACCTGAGCTATTTTACCTCTTATGAAGGGCTTTTTCATACCTTATTCAGTTTGTAAGTATTGAACATTATCTGGTGTGGAATACCTCATTATGATATTCGGCAGTTATTTTCTTCTGCTCGGGCAGTAGTAGCTAGGGAGCAGTCGGAAAATCACATGCCTCGTGCGCTCCAGATCCGTAGATTGGAATGACGGCAAGTGATGAGCTAAAATTTTATCAAAAGATTATGACCATGTACCCGTGGATGCCGGGATGGCACTGTGGTGGATGGCGGCGTGTATGATGAGACCAGGAAGGCCGTTCGGATCGGTTTGTCACGGGTGGGCGACTGCGAGCCGAGCCCGGATTCAATTAGGCGGAATGTTTGCTTTTTTTGCTCCGAATGCCTCTTTCATCCAGTCAGCGATTGAGAACATGTTCCCTTTGGGTGGAGATTGCCGTTGGCTCACTTGTCTGGTCCGGCTGGGATCGTATAAATTCTTGACATATATGTACGGAAAAGCAGCCGTAGAACGTCCCGAGACGAGTCGTGTTCTTGTTTGAGCCCAAGAGTGTCATTGTCCGATAAACGATTCCCGGAGACGAAAACGATAAAAACTGTAACAAACTGATGTGAACTAGTCTTGTTTGCGTGTTTGCTCACTGTCCGATGATCGGTGTATCCGCTATGCTGCCAGCTGGTTACAGTGCACTTGGTACACCACACAACCCGCACAGGTACACCTCGATACATATTTGCTTTGGGATGTTTCGAAGTCGTCGTCATAGCACTGGGCAAATGTTTAAGTTGGGTTTTTTTATGCTTTGAGGCATACAAGTATAGATAAGAACTTTGATGTTTACCTAAATGCACTATGGGTTTCTGGAGTGATAAATTCCATACGATTTTTATCCAACTTTTTCAGTTAAAAAAAAAAAGTTCCATTTGCTAATGAAAACCATCAAGGTTATATCAACAAATTAAAAATTCATCTTTCTGTAAAGATAATGTCAAAATACAACTGAAGCATTTTCTTACTACAGACTGCACGAAACAGTTTTGGGTAAGTGACTGAAGCTCCTTGTTGTCGGCAAAATTTGCTGGAAATAAACCAGGTAGATTTCCGTAAGGAATTTCGGATTTTTTCAGGAGTTCGTCAAAGGATTCGATCAGAGATTCCTCCGAACCCATTCAGTAATTTCACCAGATACTCATTAAACAATCCTTAAGAAGTTTAATCCGAGGTTATCATCCTGACTTCTAGAGTTTTTTCAAGGATTTATCATGAAATTATACTGGTTGTTACTCCAAGCACTTTTGAGAATTTCCTTCCAAGGCTTCTTCAGAAATTCTTCCAGGGATTTTTCTTTGATTTCCGTCAAAAACATCTTACGGTTCATTCCAGAATTGTTTCAGCTGTTTCTCCGAAAATTCAGGGGAATTTTTATACTGTGTACTGAAGGAGCTCATGCAGTTTGAGTTTATGGAGAATTTCAGGAAAAATATTCTAGAGGAATCTTAGAAAGAATTTATTGAAGAATCCCTAATGATTTTTTTTAATTTTTTTATTGGACATCGGTGAAATTCCTGCTAGAATATTGAAATAATTTATGAAGAAAACATTAAATATATTGGCGGAATATATTGGAAATGTTGTTCCATTTCAATAAGGAATCCTTAGTGAATTTACAAAACCCATATATGTTTTCCTTGAAGGCAAGAATTCATGCATCTGTATTTGGAAAATGCCCTGGAAAAATCACTGAATAAATCTCAGCAACTAGTTATGAATGAATAAGTGTACACATCATTGGAAAAATTACTGGAGGAATCAATTCCTGAACAAATCTCTGACTACCAACCCAACCAAACCTGTGCATATTTCCCCAATGTTCCAATTTTTAGAGGAACTTTAGAGGTTATTTCTCCGGATTTGGAATTCCTGCAGAAATTTTTCCAATGCTGTTATCACGAATTTATACGGAAATACTTCCGAAGATTCCTCAACAAAGTGTTGAATTTTCTTTAGGAATTCCTTCTACGATTTCTTCCGAGAATTTCTCAATGGACTTTCTAGAGGAATTCCTTCGGGGTTTTCCTCCAGGAATTCTCCGGAGATTTTGATGATGAATTTCGTTGGATATTTTCACCAGGAATTACTCCAAAATTAGCTTCGGAATTTCTCCGGGAATTCCTTAAGAGTTGTTTCAGAATTTTTGCTGGAAACTCCTTTGGGGCTACACCGGGAATTCTTCTAGAGTAATTCCTTGAGAGTTCTACCAGGCATTCCTTCAGAATTCCTTCAGGGTTGCTCCGGACATTTTTCCAAGATTTCGTTTTTAGAGTTTCTCCAGTAATACCTCCAGACATCCTCCAGAGAAACCTTCAGAGCTCCGCCAGGAATTATTCCGGTGTCCCTGCGGGAATTCATCTAGAGTTACTCTAGGCATTGCTGTAGGAATGTCTTCAGAGATCATCCAGTATTTGCTTCGGAGTTTCTTCAGGAATTCTTCCGGAGTTTCTCCAGGACTTGTTTAGGAGTTTCTCTAGAAATTCCTCCAAAAAATCTATAAACAAATTTGCCTAGAATTCTTTTGGAGCTTCACCTTGAGTTCCTTCAGAGTTCCTCCAGGAATTCTTTCGGAGTTCCTCCAGAAGTTGCACAAAGTTTCTCCAAAAATTTCTCAAAGTTTCACCAGGAACTCTTTTGACTATACCCTAAAAATTTCTCCAGAGTTCCTTTGGAGTTTCCTCCAAAGTTCCTTCAGGAATTTATCTGGAGTTTCTCTAGAAAATATTTCGCAGCTCCTCCAGCAAACCATACGAAGATCCTCCTGGAATTCCAAGTCCTCCAAGAATTTCTCCAGAATTTCTCCTGGAATTAATACGGAGTTCCTCCGAAAATTGGAGCTCCACCAGAAATTCCTTCGGATTTCAGCCATAGTATTTCCAGGAATTTTAGTTTCTCCAGAAATTTTCAAATTTTCTCAAGTCCTCGGAAATCCTACGGAGCTCTACTCTAAATTCTTCTGGAGTTACTCCGTAAATTCCCCTAGACTTCCTCCAAGAAACCCTACAGATGCGCTCTCGGGCTAGGCATTGGATATATATAGAAAGCGTTGTGTTTGGATGGGCATCTAATTCTTCCGAAAGAGGTGCACTTTGCGAAAGAGGACCACGTGATTATTGAGCTGAAATCGAATTCAGGTTAACTTCTGCGTTCATGAGTCCTCTCATGGCGTAGTGGTTAACGCGCCCCAACTAGAGATCGGGGAGTCGTGAGTTCGATTCTCACTGAGAAGACGTGTAACTTTTTCGCAAATCTTCACATCAATTTGTCCATCTAATCCAATTGCAAATTATATGTAATGTTTAGCTTTTCGGTAGTTGTTAAACTTCCACTCGGCTGGTTGGCCGTAAACCACGATTCATAATTAAAACAAGTATTTATCGAGCAACGGACTCATGTTCCGTAACCGGTCGTTTGAGAACGTCGCGACCCATTGGAAGCCCACACAATAGAAACCTCAGCCAGCGCAGTTGCTGGCTAGTGTAGTGTGCTATTCCTATATCTAAAAAAACAATGCGCTCTCGGGCTAGGCATTGGATATATATAGAAAGCGTTGTGTTTGGATGGGCATCTAATTCTTCCGAAAGAGGTGCACTTTGCGAAAGAGGACCACGTGATTATTGAGCTGAAATCGAATTCAGGTTAACTTCTGCGTTCATGAGTCCTCTCATGGCGTAGTGGTTAACGCGCCCCAACTAGAGATCGGGGAGTCGTGAGTTCGATTCTCACTGAGAAGACGTGTAACTTTTTCGCAAATCTTCACATCAATTTGTCCATCTAATCCAATTGCAAATTATATGTAATGTTTAGCTTTTCGGTAGTTGTTAAACTTCCACTCGGCTGGTTGGCCGTAAACCACGATTCATAATTAAAACAAGTAAACCCTACAGAGTTTCTTCGAGAAATCTCCCAGAGTTCCTTTGTAAATTTCCCATGAATTTCTCCTAGAATTTCTCCGAATCTTCTTTAGATAGTTCCTCCACGAATTCTTTTCTTCCAGATATTCTCCTGGAGTTCCTGCAGCAATTCTTCTGGATTTCATCGAGCAATTCTTCTGAAGCTCCCCCAGAGTTCCACTGGGAATTGCTTCGAAATTTTCCATAGTTTGTTCTGAAATTTCTCCAAAGTTTCTTAAGAAATCACCTTAGAGTTACCACAGGAACGCCACCGGAGTTCTTCTGTGAATCGCTCCGGAATTGCTCTAGGATTTTTTCACATATCCTCTAGTAATTCTTCCTGAGTTTTTCTGGAAAGCCCTTCAAAGCTCCACTCTTCATGGGTCCTCCGGCAATTCTTCGGGAGTTCCTCCAGGAAATCCTTCCCAGCTCCTCCAGGAATTTTTCCGGGGTTCCTCCAAGAGTTTCTCTGATAAGTCCTGCAGACTTTCTCCGGGAAATACTTCAGAGTTCCTTCGGGAAATCCACCAGAGTTGATCTGGGAATTCATCCAGGAATTCCGAGACATTTTTTTAAGAAGTTCAGACCCAATTCCTCTATGCATTCCTTCGGAACTCCTGAAATATTAATGGAAAATAAATAGTTAGGTATCCCTGGTGGAATTTTTGTAGAAACCTCTACGATTTTTTGGAGGTTGAAGGACTTCAGAGTGGAATTGTTGAAGGTATAAGAGATATCCCACAGCTAGATTCTGGAAAATACTGGAGAAAATAACTAGAGAAATTACAGCTAAAATTACAGAACGAATTTCTAACAGAAACCCGGGAGGAATTCCTAGAGCAAATTTTGAAAGACCGAAGGAACTCAAAGAAACTTTTGGAGAAATCTCTATACAAGTTCTTGACGAAATACCAATACGAATTTATGAAGGAATTCCTGAACCAAACCTTGAAGAAGTCACTAGTTCAATCTCTTCAACAATTTATGAAGAAGTTTCTAACCGAAACTCTGGAGTAGTTTGTGCAAGACTTTTGAATAAATCATGGAAAGAAAAAACCGGAGCAATCTCTAGACGCATTTCTTTAGTAGTACTTTAAGGCATTCATAGAAGCATTTTAGAAAGGCACTTTGGAAGTACTTCTGGAAACATTTCAGGAGGAACCCTGGAATAATACCTGGATGAATAATTTGAAGACATTTTACAGTTATTAATGGAGGAATTTCTGATGTTAATTCTGGAGAATCCTAGGTAGAGTTAATGATTCTCTTTTTTTTTGGTTTTGGTTGTCGTTGTCGTTGTGTTGAGTTGACGTACCGCTCTCTTCGTTGATTTTCGTTGTTTTCTCGAGGAATTTTCGCAAAAATATTGCTAAAATAGTCTACTGTTTGCAAACGAACTAATATTTCATTGTATCGTTGTGAAAAAACTGCGTAATTATCAACCATCTGCCTGCAATATGACCGAAATCGCATCAAAAAGTTGCCAAGAAATGGTGAAATGCAAAAAGTGTGCAATTTGCATATACACAGAACTAAGGTTGTATGTCATGTGTGCTGGACCATGTAAAAACTTTTTTCATATGGCATGCGCTGGTGTTAGGAGAGAAGAACTACGATCTTTATCACGAGGCCTGATGTGGATGTGTACTGAATGTTTGCCGAATTTCAACGAATGGTTAGAATCACAACAAAAGCCGAGATCACTGGATGATACAAGCCTTATTCACGCCGAAATAGCTGATTTGAAATCACAAGTATCTCTAATTGTGGACACCCTTCAACGATTCACTCCGAATGAAACACAGTCGACTGATATGTCTTTCTGTCATTCTACTCCTGTGGTTTCTGCTGATAGAATAAATGGAACAAACGTTAGACACGAGGATGCTACAATACCTGATCAAATCATGCCGACCGAGAATCTGCAAACAGCACCAAGCGATCACTGTTTTTCGTTGCTATTAACAAACATCGACAATGCTACTTCGGAGAACGATATTGAAACGGTGGTGGATCAATGATTGGGGGTGCCTTCTGGAGACTGCCTGAGGATAGTGAAATTGGTGTCAACTCGATTTGATTGCAGTCTTCTGGATTACATTTCATTTCAAGTCGTACTCAAGTTGAAATGGAAGGATAAGGCTCTGTGTGCAGCAACCTGGCCAGATGGTATTAGGTGTCGTGAATTTCGCCGGCGACAAAATAAAGTATGGAAACCGTAAAGAAGTTTTGTGATCACTTAAGCTGTTAATTTTACTTGTGTTTGATTTTATGTATTTCGATGCGTTTTTTTTTTTTTTTGTTCTTTTTTATCGATGCTGTGTTGTAATGTAAATTATTCTAATCTTCAATGTATTGTGAACAATTTAAGTGTCACATATCAGTCTGTACAGCTTTAGAGTTGAAGACGTGGAATAAAAATAAAAAATAAAACTACAAGTTTGTTTACCAGTTCGCATTTTTCTCTTTGAAACAGCCACCATCTCGGATTCACATTCTTTTTAGGCAAGTTCAAACACGAAAAATATTGTATCGCTGCAGTTTTTTTTTTTAATATATATATATATATATATATATATATATATATATATATATATATATATATATATATATATATATATATATATATATATATATAAATATATACAGGGTGTTTGGTTCCATGTTTTTAATAATTGGAGGGTAGATAGGTCTCCATGAGATATGAAAAAGTGCCCATGGAACATAGGGTCGCAAATCACTGCTAAGTGAGTTATTCACGATTTTAAGATTTTCAACTTGTTCATCTTTGGAACCACATATCTAATTAACTATGCGTCATACATTGAATCTCAGCGCATGAATCGAAAGCTTATGATCTAATCTATCTTAGTTTCTTGGACGTAATTTTTGTAGAAAATGATTCAAAGGCTCAAATTACGAAAAGTTTGCAAAAAGTGACGGAAAAATCAGCATTTTTCGACGTATTTTTATGAATTTTATTAATATTATCGTAATTAATGTTAAAAAAATTCTTCTGCAAAATATGCATTAACTTGTTAGCTACCAAAGTGTCTTTGAGAGCAAAAGTGTATCTCTTGTAGATTCGTCACAATATCATGTTGAAAGTTGTGCTTCAAAGAGCAAAAAAATCAAAATAAATATCGGCTGATAACTCTATTCGTTCGTCCGTTCGTGTGTTGATGCCTCCGCGTGTGGATGAAGTGCTCGGAAACGACAGATGTCGGTCGTGCCGAAGCGAAGGGGAAATGAAATCGCTTCGCAACATGCGCCATTTTATTCTTCTCTTCGCGGCGTTTGGTTTGCAAACAGACGCATAAGTGCAGATTTAGTGCGGTCGCCGCACGACCACCGCAGTAGCGAAAGTGTGTTCATAAAGACTGATCCCTTTAAATTCCTCGCACTAGTAGCTGAGCTACGGTGCAGAGCAGATGGGGGGTGCGCTTGCGCGTGTAGCGAGGACTCAATTTATGCATTTCTCGCCTATGACGTGGAACTTTTGATGCATTTTGAAGGGTTTTAGGTCGTCTATTAATTACATAGAGGTGGACAAGTGAGAGTAGAAATTATGACGTGCCATTCACGCCGTTGTAAAAGTACAACACTACCAAGTAAAACTCGCCCGTGATACACAGCACGAGCGAGGTGAATTCTTAGGTTCAATAAAGTAATTTAGGTATCGCACTAATGCTTAGCGTGAACTGTTGGAGCAGCAGGATGAAATATCTCACAAAATTAGTGACCGTCTATCCTACTACAGATTGGTTTTCTGTATAAGGTTGCTTACAAATTATGTTCAATAGATCAATAATCTCTCAGTTAACTATTTTTATAAAATCAAATAATAGACCTACATGTAATATTTCATATAATTTTCAGTGTCGTATCCAGAAAATTGCTCAGGGAGACGAACGACGCAAAAAAGTGGATATTTTTACAAAAATTGGGATGGCTTAAGACGGTTCAACCACATTATTTTGTTTTTCTTTTATCCAGCAAAATAATAGAATAACTGCATAAAATTAAGAATTTCTTTTGAAATTGAGACTTTGGCAGTTTAATAGGTTCTATGTGCAGTCACAACAATTAAAAGTCACAATTTGTAGATCAGTACTTTTCTTAAAAAAAAAGCCTGAAGCCTTGCAATGTTTGTAATATGAAATCAAATATTTTGAATAAAAAAATAACAAATAATTCATCAAATTCCAACATTTTTACTTCATTATTGAAACAATTTATGATAGATTGAACGAAAACGACACAATTTTATCAAGCAGGTTGATGCGGTTCTTGTACAAGAATAATAAAATATAAATAAACCTTTTGTTATGCTCTAAATCAAATAGTAATCAGATCAGTACCCAAATATTTGTAGTTCAAAATTTCATTTTCTTCTCTCTCTCTCTCTCTCTCTCTCTCTCTCTCTCTCTCTCTCTCTCTCTCTCTCTCTCTCTCTCTCTCTCTCTCTCTCTCTCTCTCTCTCTCTCTCTCTCTCTCTCTCTCTCTCTCTCTCTCTCTCTCTCTCTCTCTCTCTCTCTCTCTCTCTCTCTCTCTCTCTCTCTCTCTCTCTCTCTCTCTCTCTCTCTCTCTCTCTCTCTCTCTCTCTCTCTCTCTCTCTCTCTCTCTCTCTCTCTCTCTCTCTCTCTCTCTCTCTCTCTCTCTCTCTCTCTCTCTCTCTCTCTCTCTCTCTCTCTCTCTCTCTCTCTCTCTCTCTCTCTCTCTCTCTCTCTCTCTCTCTCTCTCTCTCTCTCTCTCTCTCTCTCTCTCTCTCTCTCTCTCTCTCGCTCTCTCTCTGAGTTACTGAGTCTTATTTTTTTAAATTTGAATTAAAACCAAGAGAAGCGTTTATTTTGAACGATAACATTTGAAATATTTGCAGTTTGCTCTAATAGATGGAAAATTAGAAATCAAATTGAATATAATTTAACAATTAAATGTATTAAAATGCTCCAACAGCAATTTACGGATGCTAATGGTTGTCACTATGGCAAGCCTGTAAAATTTCGTGAAGGGAAATATCCTTCATCATTTTAGTAACAGAACCTCCGAAATGTCAAGAAGGCGAAAGTGTAAACACGACACGTAGCAAAACATTTTTCTGAATAAGCCAAACATGCTTTTAAGAGCGTTTTTCGTATTTCAAGTGGTTTCACACCAAAAACTTACTCCAAAATCCACTAAGGTGGAGAGGGAGGGAGGGTTGACCCTCAAATACACCCCCTCCCACTGATCACTTGTTTCTGTTTTGTAGACAATATGATCTTAATTTTCTTTCTGGCGTTATGTCCCAACTGAGACAGAGCCCTGCTCCTCAGCTTAGTGTACTTAGTGTACTTATGAGCACTTACATTGTTATTAACTGAAAAGTTTTCTCAGCCAAAGTTGCTGTTTTGTTTGCGTATATGGGCAAAGGCATATACATTTTAAATGTTTTATGTAGAACAAAGTCCACGAGACCCCTCCCAGCTCTGAAATTCTTTGGAAATGAGCATGTAGCTTAAGGACAGCCAAAAAAGCACTGCAATATTAAATAAATGAAAAAAAAACTCTAGTGGAATTAAATGGTATAGTACTAGATTCGGGTTTTCTTTTATTTATAGGTATTCCACTAAACAGCTCGAAGATTTAATACACAATATTCTTAATTTTTCTCATGATCTCAATTAAATGCTTTTCACACAAAACAAAAGCATGATTACTGCATTCACATGAAAATATTAATTTAGAAAATATTCAAGATCTATCCTGCAATTTCCAAGTTGTTCCAATAATTTCTCCACAAATTCCTTCAGGAATTCTTTCAGTTAATGTTCTCAGGAGTTTCCCAGGGATACCTTCAGACTGAGACCACTTGAGGAATCCTTTGTCGGCCAATACCAGGCTGGTTTTTGGGAGGGCCGATCCGACAACGAATCAGATATTACCAGATACATCTTGCAAATGAACTTAGATAAATTCTTGGAGTATAACTAGCAGACTCACCATCTGTTTGGATTGGAGACGAGGTGTCAATGTCGTGTGTGAATTTAGATGGAAGTAAGGAGACGCACTTTGGAATTCATTGTTCAACATTGCACTCCAGGGTGATATTAGGAGACCAGCGAGCAAAGAAATGACACTATCATGACACGGTCACATCTTCTTCTTCTTCTTAACATTACGTCCTCACTGGGACAGAGCCTGATTCTCAGCTTAGTGTTCTTATTAGCACTACCACAGTAGTTAACTGAGAGCTTTCTTTGCCAAAGTTATCATTTTCGCATTCGTATATCGGGTAGCAGGTACGATGATACTTTATGCGCAGAGAAGTCAAGGAAATTTCCATTACGAAAAGATGCTGGACCAACCGGGAATCGAACCGAGACACCTTCAGCATGGCTTTACTTTGCAGCCGCGGACTCTAACCACTCGGCTAAGGAAGGCCTACGGTCACATATGGTCCTTGGTCTTGTGGACGATATCGGCCTCATTTAAATCGATCGCAGGTCAGTGGAGGAGGTTTTCGAGGCTCTGAAGAAACTGTATTCTTGAGGATTACCCCTGATACTCCTTCAAGAATTATTTTATGAATTTCTCCAGGGTTTTCTCCAGAAATTGTTTGGTAAATTCTGGCAATTTTTTTTTTTTTTTTCAGGGATTTCCTATGAGAAACATCAAAGGATTCCTCTAGGAACTCTAAAATTTCTTCGGGGATTTCGCGGCTTTCACCTAGCACTTCTTCTCTTAGGAATTCCACTAGGGATTTGTTCAGAATTTCTTCCAAAGATTTTAACAGGAATCCTTCCTAAGATTCTATCAGGAATACCTCTTTGAATGCCTCCAGAAATATTTACAAGGATTTCTCGTAAAATACTACCAGAGCTCCCTCCAGGAATTCCTTAAATTACAACCCTTCAGCATTTTCTCCAGAAATACCACCAAGAATACCTCCAAGAGTTTCTCTGAGGATTCCTCTAAAAATACGTCCAAGGTAGAGGGTCTTGTCCCGGGAATCCCGGGACAAAAATCCCGGGAAATCCCGGGATCTAAAAAATCCCGAATCCCGGGATATTTTCGAAAATCCCGGGATTTCCCGAAATTGCATATCGAACTAGAAAATATTGTTATATTATTTTCAAATAATGGCACAGAACAAGCTACATGTTTTCCGGTGACTGTTGATACAGGAATGTATTTTAGTTATTGCATTTAGCTTACTCAAAAACCGTTTTTATTGAGGTTTAAGGCCACTTATGCTTGAACTTGTTTTTTTCTATTTATTCAGTTTATTGAACATTACGTAACTAACATATTACGTAATGTTCAATAAACTGTTACAGGCTACTCTGCAGTTTATTCCATTTGTTAATAATTTCTTTGGTGCTTGAATTATTCATCATATTAAAATTTTATCAATGTCATTCCCTTTCCCTACCTGTTGTAGTTTGCCCGGTGTACCTTACAATTTTCCATGACGAACATACTTGTGTTTGTCATGCCAACAATTCCATGCCAAAGATTCCATTTGACACAACAATGTATATAAGTTATATAATCATGAGATAGATTTTATAAGATATTTTAAAATTTAAGAGTGATTGGTATCACCTATACTATATTTTATGTAGCACGATTGATTTTCGTTTCAAATTAACTATAAGAAATGTCCGTTGACTTCAACTGCAGATAGGTGAAATATTGATGAATTAAATCTAAGGCAGGATTTTTTTTGGTATATTAGGGTATATTCACAAATGTCATAACGCCAAAAACGATCATTTTAGACGAATTTTGTTTGAGCTGTAACACGCCAAGGACACCCACCCCCTTCAGCGTTATGAAATTTGTGAATGGGCCTTTATAATTCAACTTAAGCTTCGAAAACAGGTTCGGGTATTGTGAACCTGCTCAATAAGACTAAACAAAGCTTCAATACGCGCTCTGGTCGTTCTATAGTCGTTTTGGAAGACTTTGATTTTTGTCCCGGGATCCCGGGAAATCCCGGGATTTTAAAAAATAAAATCCCGAATCCCGGGATTTTTTCGAGTCCGGGAAACAAGACCCTCTAGTCCAAGGTTTCCTCCACGATCTACACAAGAAATAACTTTAAAATTCTACTAAGAATAGCTCCAGGGATTCTTTAGGATTAACTTCATGGTTTCTTCCAGGAACACCTTCAGGTAGAGGAATATCTTTCAGGATTCGTCCATAAATTACTGCTAACTGGAATATCTCTGATGAATTGTTAGGAATACCGTCAGGGTTTTCTCTAGTAATCAATAATATATCCATTGATTTTTTTTCAAGGGTACCACTAGGGTTTTCTCTAGGATTCCGTCAGTTATAACCCGATGAATCCTCTAAAGCAGTGATTCCTAAAGTGGGCGAATTCGCCCCCCTAGGGGCGATTTTCAGGTCCAAGGGGGCGAAAATTTGTAAAACAGAAATTGGGGAGCGAAAATCTAGAAAAAGCTGACATGGGAGCAGTTGAAAATTGTTACTTATAACCTTTGAAGAACACACTCAAGTACAACTATACAACAAGAAACTATTACTAATGCATCTGAAGGAGAATCATTTCTAAACTAAACCATTTTCATGATTTCCTTTATCTTAGACTGCTTAGAACTCTAAGCATGTTCCGTTTAAAATTATGATAGAAAACACTGAATGATTGTCAAAAACAAAATGTTTGTAATATGCATTCATTTTTTCCATATCATGTGAATTATCGGTATTTGAGATTTTCTCTGAATCGAAAAGATAAATCACTGATATCATTGAGAACACAGATAACATGTTTTGAAAGTTCAAAACATTTATCTGAGAATTTTAAGTAATTATCCCAATGTTCAATATTGAATACTAGGAACTTTTTTGTATGGAACTTTGAAATTAAGGACTGTTCATTTTATAAAATGGACACTTTGTGCATGCTATAACTTTTAAATTTATGAATGAAATTTCAATCGGGTTTCTGTACATCGTTCGACAAGTATTTTACAATGTTGTGATAATAAAAAATCTCCAAAATAATTAAATTTCACACGAATATAGAACAACGATTAGAACGGCCGATTTTTGGTGGTTATCAAAACCAATGATTGCTCAAATTGGCTGAAAAATTCGACAATTTATATTTTTTATTTTCATAAAAGGCTTGTTCTTAGAAAACATCATCAATCAGAAGCCTGATGGTAAAAATCGAATTATTTTTGGAGCAATAACAGATATCATAAAATCATTTTCCCCTATATTTTTTAGAGAAAAATATTTTAAATTTGAAAGGAACTGATATGATTAGATTTTTTTGGATAAAAGTACGCCCTGACGGAAGTGCTAATATAGTATTAATATGAAAAATAACTTACGCCTTCACAGAGTTACTTATTAAGTCCCAATGTCACATTAAAAGCACAATAGAAACACAATTGCTTCATTCTTAGAAGACCATTCAAAGTACATAGACAATCATCAAAATTGGCAACACTGCTGTAATGAAATGGATTCTATTTTTCACATATTGTTTTCATACTATGTTATTCTGAGATTACCTATCGAAATATTCGAAGAAAATCGTTAACAATTTGCTGTAGATCGATAAATATGCGTACAAAACAGAGTTGTTAACGTTAATCAACGATTTACGTCGTTTCGTTAATTCGTTGACGTTAACCTTAAACAGTTTACGAAGCATGCGTTGATTGCGTGGAAATACGAAGGAAAATAAGCAAAATAATAAACAAGCAGACGTCATCTTATGCACCTATATTATTTTGAATCACGAAAATTTGAACTAGTATCCTTTGATAATGGGCATAGCGACGTACGGAAAGAAAATCAGGAATGAAAAAACTACAAGACTAAACTATCCATATCTGCATATTTGTAACATTCGACAAAATTAGGCATTTAGTAAATGATATACCTAGTTTGCATTTCATTGCAGTATTGAAGGAAACTAAAATTTCAAAAAAATCACTATGAATCCATAATTGCTTATTTGAGGCTGAAATTTTGTACAACTCATGTTGCATATAGGAAGAGTAGTCAAAAAATAATTCTGATAGAAATTTTGTTGCTACTACATTATGAGGCTCATGTATAATCTCAATGTGACTGTTATGCGGTTACAATTGCCAATGTGACAAAACAACTATGCATTTTTTTTCTAGAACAATCTCATAGATTTCGGTAAGTTGATCGAAAGTATTTGTCATTTGATAACTCTCCCCGGTACAAACTCGAAATTTTCAAAAATGTCGATTTTGACAAATATGCAGTTATGAGCAGTACATCGATCGACGAAGATATCGACACATGGAGATGATAATTATATGCAGAATAAAAGGACCGAAGAATTCATCGACATAGGGTGAGATATCGAGATGTGGATAGTCGACTGTATAAAATACTGTTCAAGTAATTGTTTTTAATCATTGTCCGATAACCGACAATATTAAGGGATATGCACATCGAAGACATTTTTTGGCATACATATGTGTTTCATAAATTAAAGTGGCGATTCTAAAAAATATTAGCCTAAAGGGGGCGAAAGTTAATAAAGTTTGGGAAACACTGCTCTAAGAAGTTCCTCCAAGAATTCCTTTAGGATTTCATCCAACAATTTCCATAGGAATCTCTCCGATTATTTCGTCCGGAGCTTCTTCATTGGTTTCTCCAGGAATTCTTCCAGAGTTTCTCCCTGTTTTTAAGAATGGATTGAATCCTGAAGGGGTCACTGTAGAAATCTCCATAAGAATTCTTGAAAAGATCATGAAAAATATGCTGAAATTATTCTAAGAAGGATTCTTTAAGGTTCCAAGAGAAAATCCAAATCGTTATTCTTAAAAACAGGGAGAAACTTTGGAAGAATTCCTGAAGAAACCAATGGAGAAGCTCCGGATGGAATCCTTGGAGAGATTCTTAAGGAAATCGTTGGATGAAACCCTAAAGGAATTCTTGGAGGAACTCTTTAGAGGAATGCCTGCAGGAGTCACCGAAGAAAAGTTTAAACAGAATTCCAGAAAGACTCCCTGAAGGAAATCTTCATAGTTTACTTGGAGCAATCTTTTGAGATATTCATGGAGGTAGGATATTTCTGAAGAAATCTTTGAACGTTTTCCAGTAGAGATTCATGGGTTTATAACTGACGGAATCCTTGGAGGTATTCCTAGAGAAAACCCTAGTGGTACTCTTGAAAAAAATCAATGGATATGTTATTGATTGCTAGACCCTGACGGTTTTCCTATCAAATCATTGGATATATTCCTGGAGGAAAAAATGAAAGTATTTTTGGAGGAATTTCTGCAGGAATCTCCGGAGGAGTTACAGGATGTTACTAGACAGCTCCTATACAAATGACGAAGAAATTGATAAAAATATCCTGAAGTTTATCAGGAGGAACCCATGGTCAAATTTCAGGAGGAATCTTAGAAGCTATTGCTAGCGGAATCTAAGCAGTAATTTATGGACGAATCCTGAAAGATATTCCTCTACCTGAAGGTATTCCTGGAAGAAACCATGAAGTTAATCCCAAAGAATCCCTGGAGCTATTCTTAGTAGAATTTTTTATGGAGGAAACCTTGGACGTATTTTTAGAGGAATCCTCAGAGAAACTCTTGGAGGTATTCTTGGTGGTATTTCTGGAGAAAATGCTGAAGGAATGTAATTTAAGGAATTCCTGGAGGGAGCTCTGGATGTATTTTACGAGAAATCCTTTTAAATATTTTTCTGTATGAGTGAAGAACTAGCCATATGTGTTAAAATTCACATTAATAAAGAAAAAAAATGTAAATATTTCTGGAGGCATTCAAAGAGGTATTCCTGATAGAATCTTAGGAAGAATTCCTGTTAAAATCTTTGGAAGAAATTCTGAACAAATCCCTAGTGGAATTCCTAAGAGAAGGAGTGCTAGGTGAAATCCGCGAAATCCCCGAAGAAATTTTAGAGGAGTTCCTAGAGGAATCCTTTGATGTATCTCATAGGAAATCCCTGAAAAAAAAAATTTGCCAGAATTTACCAAACAATTTCTGGAGAAAATCCTGGAGAAATTCATAAAATAATTCTTGAAGGAGTATCAGGGAGTATCCCTAAAAATATTGCTGAAAGATGTTTTGCAGATATTCCTCAACGAATTCTTGGAGATATTCAGATTCTTCAGAGCCTCGAAAACCTCCTCCACTGACCTGCGATCGATTTAAATGAGGCCGATATCGTCCACAAGACCAAGGACCATATGTGACCGTAGGCCTTCCTTAGCCGAGTGGTTAGAGTCCGCGGCTGCAAAGTAAAGCCATGCTGAAGGTGTCTCGGTTCGATTCCCGGTTGGTCCAGCATCTTTTCGTAATGGAAATTTCCTTGACTTCTCTGCGCATAAAGTATCATCGTACCTGCTACCCGATATACGAATGCGAAAATGATAACTTTGGCAAAGAAAGCTCTCAGTTAACTACTGTGGTAGTGCTAATAAGAACACTAAGCTGAGAATCAGGCTCTGTCCCAGTGAGGACGTAATGTTAAGAAGAAGAAGAAGATGTGACCGTGTCATGATAGTGTCATTTCTTTGCTCGCTGGTCTCCTAATATCACCCTGGAGTGCAATGTTGAACAATGAATTCCAAAGTGCGTCTCCTTACTTCCATCTAAATTCACACACGACATTGACACCTCGTCTCCAATCCAAACAGATGGTGAGTCTGCTAGTTATACTCCAAGAATTTATCTAAGTTCATTTGCAAGATGTATCTGGTAATATCTGATTCGTTGTCGGATCGGCCCTCCCAAAAACCAGCCTGGTATTGGCCGACAAAGGATTCCTCAAGTGGTCTCAGTCTGAAGGTATCCCTGGGAAACTCCTGAGAACATTAACTGAAAGAATTCCTGAAGGAATTTGTGGAGAAATTATTGGAACAACTTGGAAATTGCAGGATAGATCTTGAATATTTTCTAAATTAATATTTTCATGTGAATGCAGTAATCATGCTTTTGTTTTGTGTGAAAAGCATTTAATTGAGATCATGAGAAAAATTAAGAATATTGTGTATTAAATCTTCGAGCTGTTTAGTGGAATACCTATAAATAAAAGAAAACCCGAATCTAGTACTATACCATTTAATTCCACTAGAGTTTTTTTTTTCATTTATTTAATATTGCAGTGCTTTTTTGGCTGTCCTTAAGCTACATGCTCATTTCCAAAGAATTTCAGAGCTGGGAGGGGTCTCGTGGACTTAGTCCCATATAAAATATTTAAAACGTATATGTCTCTGCCCATATACACATACAAAACAGCAACTTTGGCTGAGAAAACCTTTCAGTTAACAACTATGTAAGTGCTCATAAGTACACTAAGCTGAGGAGCAGGGCTCTGTCTCAGTTGGGACATAACGCCAGAAAGAAAATTAAGATCATATTGTCTACAAAACAGAAACAAGTGATCAGTGGGAGGGGGTGTGTTTGAGGGTCAACCCTCCCTCCCTCTCCACCTTAGTGGATTTTGGAGTAAGTTTTTGGTGTGAAACCACTTGAAATACGAAAAACGCTCTTAAAACCATGTTTGGCTTATTCAGTTTTGAAAATGTGAATTGAATTTTATTTTTAAAATTAAACATTTGGATTTGAAATTCAAATTAGTGAGAGGCTTTAGTGATCACCAAAGTTCTTGATACTATTAATGAAATATTGTTCATCCCAAAAAATGTTTTGCTACGTGTCGTGTTTACACTTTCGCCTTCTTGACATTTCGGAGGTTCTGTTACTAAAATGATGAAGGATATTTCCCTTCACGAAAATTTTACAGGCTTGCCATAGTGACAACCATTAGCATCCGTAAATTGCTGTGGGAGCTTTAAATAACATGAAACTAGTTTTGTTTGAAAAATGACATATTCTCATATTTCCGGGTTTTGGTGGGTTTCCAGTAGGTATTTTTTTAAATTTAATTCGTGCTAAATCATACACATTTATGCCTTGAATATGTTTCATGAGTCAAATTTTAAATGATTTTGCCATCGCTAGAGTTACAGTTAACTTGATGATTAAAACGTGATTAAAGTTTGGAAAGAGCTTCAATTTCTAATTGTGACTGTGACTGTTTTATTTCTAATTTTCCATCTATTAGAGGAAACTGCAAATATTTCAAATGTTATCGTTCAAAATTAACACTTCTCTTGGTTTTTAATTCAAATTAAAAAAAAAATAGAACTCAGTAACTCAACAGAGAGAGAGAGAGAAAAAAAATGAAATTTTGAACTACAAATATTTGGGTACTGATCTGATTACTATTTGATTTAGAGCATAACAAAAGGTTTATTTATATTTTATTATTCTTGTACAAGAACCTCATCAACCTGCTTGATAAAATTGTGTCGTTTTCGTTCAATCTATCATAAATTATTTCAATAATGAAGTAAAAATGTTGGAATTTGATGAATTATTTGATTTTTTTTTTCAAAATATTTGATTTCATATTACAAACATTGCAAGGCTTCAGGCTTTTTTTTTTTAAGAGAAGTACTGATCTACAAATTGTGACTTTTAATTGTTGTGACTGCACATATAACCTATTAAACTGCCAAAGTCTCAATTTCAAAAGAAATTCTTAATTTTATGCAGTTATTCTATTATTTTGCTGGATAAAAGAAAAACAAAATGATGTGGTTGAACCGTCTTGAGCCATCCCAATTTTTGTAAAAATATCCACTTTTATGCGTCGTTCGTCTCCCCTGAGCAATTTTCTGGTTACGACACTGACAATTCTATGAAATATTACATGTAGGTCTATTATTTGATTTTATAAAAATAGTTAACTGAGAGATTATTGATCTATTGAACATAATTTGTAAGCAACCTTATACAGAAAACCAAGCTGTAGTAGGATAGACTGTCACTAATTTTGTGAGATATTTCATCCTGCTGCTCCAACAGTTCACGCTAAGCATTAGTGCGATACCTAAATTACTTTATTGAACCTAAGAATTCACCTCGCTCGTGCTGTGTATCACGGGCGAGTTTTACTTGGTAGTGTTGTACTTTTACAACGGCGTGAATGGCACGTCATAAATTCTACTCTCACTTGTCCACCTCTATGTAATTAATAGACGACCTAAAACCCTTCAAAATGCATCAAAAGTTCCACGTCATAGGCGAGAAATGCATAAATTGAGTCCTCGCTACACGCGCAAGCGCACCCCCCATCTGCTCTGCACCGTAGCTCAGCTACTAGTGCGAGGAATTTAAAGGGATCAGTCTTTATGAACACACTTTCGCTACTGCGGTGGTCGTGCGGCGACCGCACTAAATCTATTTATGCGTCTGTTTGCAAACCAAACGCCGCGAAGAGAAGAATAAAATGGCGCATGTTGCGAAGCGCTTCCATTTCCCCTTCGCTTCGGCACGACCGACATCTGTCGTTTCCGAGCACTTCATCCACACGCGGAGGCATCAACACACGAACGGACGAACGAATAGAGTTATCAGCCGATATTTATTTTGATTTTTTTGCTCTTTGAAGCACAACTTTCAACATTATATTGTGACGAATCTACAAGAGATACACTTTTGCTCTCAAAGACACTTTGGTAGCTAACAAGTTAATGCATATTTTGTAGAAGAATTTTTTTAACATTAATTACGATAATTTTAATAAAATTCATAAAAATACGTCGAAAAATGCTGATTTGACCGTAACTTTTTGCAAACTTTTCGTAATTTGAGCCTTTGAATCATTTTCTACAAAAATTACGTCCAAGAAACTAAGATAGATTAGATCATAAGCTTTCGATTCATGCGCTGAGATTCAATGTATGACGCATAGTTAATAAGATATGTGGTTCCAAAGATGATCAAGTTGAAAATCTTAAAATCGTGAATAACTCACTTAGCAGTGATTTGCGACCCTATGTTCCATGGGCACTTTTTCATATCTCATGGAGACCTATCTATCTTACAATTATTAAAAACATGGAACCAAACACCCTGTATATATATATATATATATATATATATATATATATATATATATATATATATATATATATATATATATGTATATATATATATATATATATATATATATATATATATATATATATATATATATATATATATATATATATATATATATATATATATATATATATATATATAAATATATTCCTATAGGAAGCTTAGTAGTCCTCCACTTCCTAAGTGGAGGTGCAAACGTAAAGAGTGATTTATTTAATTCTTACATCTTCAACTAGTGTTGCACAGATATTTACTTAAGCTTGATATTTTATGCTATGCTTATACGCAGACTTATTCAAATTGAAATCAAAGACGTCACATGTTTCGTTGAACAATCGGCAGCACATGGTCCATGGCTCGTTGTATCCATAGTTGGTGCGATGAGCTGGTTGCCACAGAAGACAGTAGTTGCGAAGGGGTCTTTGGGGAATGGAGAAATTGAGTTGTCCCAGAAGGGAGTTGCAATCTACATCATCATTCAGTAAGCCAAATACAAACATTCGTTGCAATAGTTTTCTCCTAGTTGCTATTGAGTCCAAGCTGATCAGCCTACATCGTTCTTCATAGGGCGGTAAGTTCACGGTATCATTCCAGGGAAGAATTCTTAGGGCGTACTTGATGAAATTCCGTTGGATTGCTTCTATTCTGTTCACCTGCACAGCGTGGAAAGGAGCCCAAACTACAACTCCATATTCTAGAAGGCTGCGAACAAGGGCACAGTACAGAGATTTTAGCGCATAGATATCCTGGAACGCGTTCGTGTTCCTTTTCAAAAATCCCAGCGTGGCGAATGCTTTAGCAGTGATCGCGGCTATATGCTCATTAAACCGGACTTTGGAAGACATAGTGATGCCCAAGTCTTTAACTGCATATACACGGTGCAAGTTGGCTTGTCCTATCGTATAGTCGAATTCATCATTTTTGAATATTCATCTGCATACCATTCAATGTACACCACCGCAAAAGACGATCAATATCCTCCTGGAGAGCACAACAATCAAGTTGAGACTCTATCACTCGATAAATTTTCAAGTCGTCGGCAAACATTAACTTAAACGAAGACAGAAGGTTACACATATCATTCACAAACAAGATGAAAATCAAGGGTCCTCAGTGGCTTCCTTGAGGGACCCCTGATGGTATTTCAAAGCTAGACAAATTGATGCCGTAAATGTTGACAAAAGCGGTGCGGTCGGTTAAATAAGATCTCAGCCATTGCGTTGTCCAATCAGGTAGACCTAAACACTTCATTTTATCCACTGCTAGCAAGTGCGGTACTTTATCACAAGCTTTGCTGAAATCAACATATATTGCATCAACTTGGCGTCTTTTTTCAACTGAAGTAACCAGCGAGTTGACAAAAACCATCAGGTTGGTGGTTGTAGAACGTTTCTTCACAAAGCCGTGTTGATATTCCGAAATAATTGGCCGAACTGCCTGGTACACAACATCGTATACGATCCTTTCCAAAGCTTTCGGAATACAGCTCAGAATCGAAATTCCGCGATAATTTTCGACATTGTGGATGTTCCCAGTCTTGTGGATAGGCGTGATGGAAGCAATTTTCCATACAGCCGGAAAGACACCATTTAGCAGTGAGCGATTGAAAATTATAGTGATAGGTGAGGCGAGCGATGCAGCAAACTGCTTAACAAATTTAGGTGGTAAGTTGTCCGGGCCAGGATGAGAAGACTTTCTTTATCTCCTCAAAAGTTACATTTAACTGCGGTACTGGAAAATCGTAATGCATCAAACTGCTCTGCCATTCGCGGTGTTCGTCCGGAGAATGAGAGGGAGCGGTATTTGAAAATACGTGTTTGAAAAACTTTGCGAAGAGATCCGCGGTCTCTTCCACGGTAGCTGCATTTTCATCTCTATAACACACGTCGTGAGGTATGCCGGCATTACGTTTTAGCTTTTTGACAAAAGTCCAAAAGGAAGATGGATCCCGCTTTGCATTCGATTCGTTACGCAAAATAAAAGTATGGAAGGCAGTATGCAGACGAACGGAGTATTGTTCTTCGGCGGCACGAAGTGATTGCCTATTTTCTTCTGTACGATTGTTGACAAAGTGTTTCCTTACTTTGCGTAGTCTGTTTCGGAAGTTGCGGAGTTCAGGAGTCCACCAAGGCTGCTTGAAGTGGATGCGATGTCTGCGTCTTCGAATGGGAGTGTATTCGTGGATAATATCGTAGACTGTGCTATAAAACCGAGAAACTGCGTCGTCAACGTCACAGTCCGACAAAAACGTTTCCCAATCAATCGATCTTAAGGACATATCCCCATGAGTAGCAAAATGGCCTCTAATATGGCACCTTACTTCCCCCTTCACTTCCCGCTCCCTCCTCCCACGCTTCTCACAGTGTTTTGGAGAGCGATCACAAAAAATGATTATTTGAAGGTACTAACCTTATTGTAGAGGGGTGGTTTCTTAACTGAAGGCATTCCATAATGTGTTTTTCACAAATTACCACTTTTTAAATGCAAACACGTAGTAATTGCTGTGATTTGTGTTGTAAAATACCACGCACTACCGAATCACTTCTTCTTCACGCTCCGAGATATTGTTTGCTGGCTTTTCGGTGCCCGTTCTTAAACTCACTTTAAATGGTATTTCTACTCACCGTAGCCATTCAAAAATTTGATGCGATACTTGAAACACTTTAACTTTTCAAGCAACGTACTCCTGGGAGCAATCAAACACTTAAATTTATCAATTTGTGCTCGAAAAGCAGCACCGGAACGCAAATTCACTGAGCCAACATTGTTTATGAAACGAGAGCGCAATTCTAACTGATTGGAAGTGATGCCAGTTTTTATGTTTGGAATTGAAATTTTTGGATATTCATACACTTGCTACAACCACGAATTTTACAATTTCATAACACTCAAAAGGTGTACAATGTCACAAGTGTTGCAAAACATTTTTATGCGTGAGAAAAAACAATGTACGACGCCATTTAGCAGCAAAAATGAATATTAGATATTATACAGTACAATTGACTGTAGAATGCAAATGCATACTGATGGCAACATTCTACGTCCTTGAAAAGCAAGAGAAGAGAGGAGAAAACTGCCAAAAAAAGTAAACAACACACGCATGGTGTCAAAAATGCTCATAATTTTGGTCAAAAAACATGTTTTCACTACCAAATGAAATAAATTGTGATTTTGAGCTTTTATAAAGTTGTTGATGAATTCATATCGACAATAATACCTTTGTATGAAACGAGTGCAAGTGATACTGCCTACATCATTTTGTGGGTGGAGGTATACATGGAACATGATGATTTATTTTTGGCCGACTCACATAACATTGTGCTCCGCCTTGTTGGGTGGCTTGAGAGGGTGCTTTAGCGGGTGGCTCGAGTGGGTGGCAACATTATGTTTACGTGCTCATTGAACCTTCACCTTAATCGAGCATGGATTGAATCTTCGTTGCAAGAGTTAAAATCATAATAACAGCGATCTTGTATGATGTCGTCAGGATTGCTGCTGTAGTCAAGTTTGATAATAAAAGTCAAGTTTTAAAATTCCACAGGGAGATTCAAAAATTTCGATTCTGTCAGTATCAGTTAGTTACAAAAGCCAGATCAAGTAGTCTCTTGTTTTCGTTGCGTAGGTATTGATTTTTGAATGAGTTGTAAAACTTTGGCTATAATTATTGGACTGCTCTGCAGGCATCACTGGATATATGTACAGGAATCGACTGTGATGGAGGTTATGTTTTTGGGGTTTTCGGCTTTCAGTCTCTGGGAATCATAAACGGATTTCCGTTCTACACCTGACGTTTCGGTCAGGTGACCGAAACGTCAGGTGTAGAACGGAAATCCGTTTATGATTCCCAGAGACTGAAAGCCGAAAACCCCAAAAACATAATCACTGGATATATGCAGTAAAACATAGTAGCCATGATTTGTGCATGCTATCTTTCGCGCCAGGTGCACTAATGTTGCCTGTTCAGAAGTTAAATGAGCACTGCTGAAGAATTTGTGACTGGATATAAATCAATAACTAATTACTGAGGCGTCCGATTTGAAAACGGTCTTCGGCAAAGTTGTAGCTAATGAATGTATCTCACAGTATCAACGTAACTCTAATCTTAAAGAGCATATGGGCAAACACTATTACCGATTGAATGAATTGGTTGATTTTCTCATAGTAATTCCCATACAAACTTTAAAGGGCTTGTGCAGTCTCAGTTTTCATCCAAATGAGCTCAAATTTTGGGAGGACACTCAGAATTTGGTCTAAAATCGAATGAGCGGTGTGGAGCAAAAACGATTTTTTGAACCACTCTAATATATAATTTCTAATTAACATCTCTTTTCTACTTCGTCTTCTTATTCTCGGAATTACTTCCCTAATGGGACAGAACTTTTCAGCTCGATATTCTAAGAGCATTTCAGTATTTACCAACTGAGAGCTTTCTTTGCCTAAGTTGCCATCTTTGCATTCGTATATCGTGTGGCTGGCATGCTACCTGAAGGAGGAAGGAAGAAAATTCCCATTACAAAAAGATTCTGACCTGACCTGTGTGCCAAAATAATCGTAATTGGCGGCTGTGTCAGGGTGTTGTTTGCAATTTTTAGTATCATTCCAAACATAACATTCATATCTTATATCTAGGTGTTCTGTGTTATTAAACAACACTATCATCCTTATTTGGTAAAACAAATTTAAGCTTTTATTAACGTTATGTTAACAACATATTACATCTCATTTGCCGTAGCAGTTCAGATTTTTTACAGGTGAGTTGATTTCACCTGCTTATAAG
Organism: Aedes aegypti; assembly: GCF_002204515.2. Taxonomy (NCBI): domain Eukaryota; kingdom Metazoa; phylum Arthropoda; class Insecta; order Diptera; family Culicidae; genus Aedes; species Aedes aegypti. The sequence continues at coordinate 347,200,448 of NC_035109.1, read as the reverse complement.
AGAAAATTAAAACGCTCTTAATTTAATTAACCTAACCTAAACATATAACGCATTAATCGTCACAATAGAAGATTGTAACGATTTTTACCCGAAATCATTAAGTATTTTATTTGACATTAGTTTCAACATTGGATATTCCATGTAACTCATTGGTACTATACCAGAGAGGAAGTTTCAGAATCAATTTCAAAATTTTATTTTGACTTCTCTGCAGAGCTTTCTTCCTGGTATTACAACAGCTAGTCCATATTGGTACAGCATACAACATGGCTGGCCTGAAAATTTGTTTGGATATTAAAAGCTTGTTCTTAAGACAAAGTTTTGATTTTCTATTAATAAGGGGATAAAGACATTTTGCATATTTGTTACATTTGGCCTAAATGCCCTCAATGTGATTTTTGAAAGTTAAATTCTTATCTAGCATGAACCCTAGATAGTTAACTTCTTGGCCATTTATTGAAACCCCTCTCATCGTGACAACATGTCTACTTGAAGGTTTCAAATAAAGAGCATTTGGTTTATGTGGGAATATTTTTAGTTGTTTTGGAAGCATTAGGAGAAATCTTCCATTTTTGCAAGTGTGAAAAAAATATCCAAACTTTTTTGCAATCGACTACAGATGACACGCAGACTTCGTCCTGTGAGAGGCCTGTGTCTTCCGCAAACAAGGATTTTTAACATCCCTGAGGTAACTCAGGCAAGTCAGATGTGAAAATATTGTATAATATTGGTCCCAAAATGCTGCCTTGAGCAACACCAGCTTTTACACGAAGTCTTTCAGACCTAGAGTTCTGATAATTAACCTGAAGTGTACGATTTGACAGATAACTTTGAATTATTCTAACAATGTATGTTGGAGAATTAAAGTTTTTTAATGTTATACTCAAACCTTCATGCCAAACACTGTCGAATGCTTTTTCTATGTCTAGAAGAGCAAGACCAGTAGAATAGCCTTCAAATTTGTTGGAACGGATCAAATTTATTACACATAAAAGTTGATGAATGGTCGAATGTCCATGGCGGAATCCGAACTGTTCAATGACAAAAATTGAATTTTCGGTTCAAAATAACCTTTTCAAAAAGTTTACTGATGGAGGAAAGCAAACTGATTGGACGATAGCTAGATACTTCTGCACGATTTTTGTCTGGTTTTTAAATTGGTACAACCTTCACTTTCCAATTTTTCATGAAAATATATATAGGTTAAATATATTAACTAATAATGATAAGCTACTCTCTGGAAGTTTAATGATAAGGATGTTAAAAATTTCACCATTTAAGTATTGAATCACTGCCCCCTCAAAACAACCTGTAACGATCCGTGTCACCTTTAGGTGCGCAGTGCACGGAGAATTTCAATCACAACCGTCACCTCTCGTCAAGAATGACATAAATCAACCGACCGACCGGTCAGCCGAACCACAACCTACTCATTAAAACATTCTTGGCCTGCGAAAACAGAAAACCGAAAAGGAGCAAAACAACCAACGCCTCTTCCAAAGCGGCGGCGTGTAAACTATTCCTCGCACGCAAAGAACCGGTTCGGTGGCGACCTTCAGCTTCCTCCATCCCGCTGGAGCTCCACAGTGGCGACGAGCGGTGGCAATGTAGTCGAGGCTGATTTGCATCCCGCAAGTAACGGTATGCGATATGATATTTTTTCATGTCGATGTGAAACGATACACGGAATTCCTAACACCGTCACTATCAGTACGCAATATGAAAATTTTTCGTGAAGCTCAGTTCTTAAATCGTTATGGTACGGGATTTTTCGAAACATCGCATACCTTTACCAACAAAAGTCAAAACCGGGCGTTGATGAAGTGCGGAAAAAGTGAGCGATCTTCTTTGGGGCGCCGACCGCTGCCGCCATCGCCTCCGCCTGTGTGGTCATCGAGAGCTCCATTAGGGGGTTGGAATCAGGTTTCCATCGGCCCCGAAAGCCTGACACAAGTGTTACTTTTTTGTTTTGCATGCCAAACTGGCCAGAAGAAGACTTTCTCGCTCCCACGGTGCGTAATCCGTTGATATGTAAGCCGTAGGGGAAGGCTCAATGTATGACAGGGTCGTTCGTCGGTCAAATTTGCTTGGAATGGTCGTTTATTTTTTTCGAATTCGTGCGAATTTGCGTTGTTGCGATCCCGACCAAATATGGGCGGTTAATCGTTTCCAATTTAACAAATCGAAAAAAAGAAATCTACAGAGATCAAAGTTATTAATGACGACTATGGAAACGAGCCTGCTGGGGACGGTAGCCTGTTAATTGAGCCGGTAAGACACATATAAATGAGGATATTTAATGTAGGGAAGCGGTAATTCGGCTATTTTAAGTTAAACTTCTCCTGGTTCATTCGTGAACATAGACCTATAAGATATATCATTTATCAAGTTCTTATGAATTATTTATTTGTTTTGAACCATTTCAAGATATTTCGGTTATTAAAGTCACATTCCGGAAATCTTTCGGGAACCAGATTCTCTTCAGGAAGATAAAGGCGATAAATTATGAAACTATTCTTGTGATCAGGCTTCTGAATTTTCGTATCAATGATACGAAATCTACAATTTTTCGCACGTAAGGAAAATGCTTTTTCACTTCCTCACGTGAACATCTTTTTTCGCTCACACTAATTTTCCCTTGAGTTACGATGGAGGATAACCGAAAATCATTCCACTTTGGGGATAATTTCGTTTTCACTCCATCATATTTTCGCTCACTAACTGCTCCCAAGAACTATCATGTGAATAAACAAAAACTAGTGCCGGCGGCGGGATTTGAACCTATAACCCAAAAACAACCACGATGCATGCACCCTAACCATGCTACCACACCAATTTGACGAAAACGGTTGTTAATTTGGTGCATAAAAGAAACTGCTGCTCGTAACGATGGATACAGGAAAAGTTCTCCATGGATAAAAGAAAGAGGAAAAACAATTCTCACAGCTGAGAGGTTCCACAGAAAATGACGACTTTTTTCCCAAATTTCATTTTATTTTTTTTGATTTGGTTGAAATTTTGCACATGCTTTCTTTATGCCCAAAAATGCCTTTTTGCATCATCGGCTCGCCATTTTGACTCTAGCCTTACTTTTGAGAAGGGCCTAAGAAAAAAATCCTTAATAATTTTCAAAAAATTATAACTTAGAAACGGTTTGTCCGATCAGTTTGGTGCCTTCCGCAAAGTTTTAGGTTATTGTTGGGACTATCTAGAAAAAAATATACACTGTAAAAAAAAATGTTGTATTTTTTTATATATCGAAAATAAAGCTTAAAAATAAATTTTCTCAAAAATCGTATTTTTGATTTTTTTATTTTTTATATGTTAAAGTAGACAAAAAATTAAGTCTTTTGCACAGTGGGTCAAGATGGAGAAATCATGGACAAAAAAGTTATGATTTTTTAAAAAATGGTAGATTTTTCAATATGGTCTAAATAAACTTTTTGAATGCTTTTCGACCCGATTTTATGAAAGTACGCAAAATTTTCAACAAAAAAGGTATACGAGAAAATTTTGCTTATTGCTACCGAAACATTTGGAAAGTTTATTATGACCATTTTCAACAAATTCACCTTTATTTTTAAAAAATCATAACTTTTTTGTCCATGATTTCTCCATCTTGACCCACTGTGCAAAAGACTTCATTTTTTGTCTACTTCAACATATAAAAAAATAAAAAAAAAATCAAAAATATGATTTTTGAGAAAATTGATTTTTAAGCTTTATTTTTGATATATAAAAAATTACAACATTTTTTTTACAGTGTATTTTTTTTTTCAGATAGTCCCAACAATAACCTAAAACTTTGCGGAAGACACCAAACTGATCAGACAAACCGTTTCTAAGTTATATTATAATTACTGAAAATTGAAAATTATATCATAATGTTGTATTAAAATCGCTGTATCTTGAAAACTGTTAAAGTTAGCCTGATTTTTCCGTATACCTTTTTTGTTGTAAATTTTGCGTACTTTCATAAAATCGAGTTGAAAAATATTTAAAAAGTTTATTATGACCATTTTCAAAAATTCACCTTTTTTCAAAAAATCATAACTTTTTTCTCCATGATTTCTCCATCTTGATCCACTGTGCAAAAGACTTCATTTTTTGTCTACTTTAACATATATAAAAAAAAAATCAAGAATACGATTTTTGAGAAAATTGATTTTTAAGCTTTATATTCGAAATAAAAAAAAACCAATTTTTTTTTACTGTGTATATTTTTTCCAGATAGTTCCAACAATAACCAAAAACTTTGCGGAAGACACCAAACCGATCAGACAAATAGTTTCTGTGTTTTAATTTTTTGAAAATTGTTAAGGCTTTTTTTCTTATGCCCTTCTCAAAAGTAACGCTAGGGTAAGATGGCGAACCGATGATGCAAATAGGCATTTTTGGGTATAAAGAAAGCATATGCCAAATTTCAGCTAAATCAAAAAATACAAAAGTAAACCGACATTCGAATTCACATGGAACCGCTCAGCTGCGGAAATGTGCAATTATCTTTTTTCGCTTTGTTTTGTGGACGGATAAAATCGCATGGCAGCTTATCACTGAAAATTGTTGTGAGGGATAAACCCATTATTGTAAGAGTGACTGAGAATTCAGAAGCCTGCTTGTCATCATATTTGTTAGAGAAATCCTTAAAAACTTCATGAAATTATGAATTTAAGGCTTCTTTTTTCGAATTGATGATGTTCCGGAGATTTTTTCAAGCCCAAGAGTTAGATGAATTTCAGGAAAAATTGCTGTATAAATTCGCCCTCGTACCACTTATACAATCTGTCAATGATTTTCTATAATATTCGCTAGATGAGTCCTTGGAAAACACCTTAAAATAATCCGATAAAGGGTCACTGGATAAATTTCTTGAGGATCCTTTGATCCTTTTCTTTCAAGAGTTTTAAAAACAAGTCTCTAAAGAATTTCTTGAAACAGTTTTTTCACTTGAAAGGATTTGTGCCATAATTCCTTAAGCGATTGCTGAAAGTTTTGGGTGAAATTGTAAGAGCATGTTCAAAAGGAATACTTGATGATTTTTGACGATTTCCTGGAGAACTTCACTTGGTTATCTTCAATTATTTTCTTCATATTTTTAAAGGAAGTTCCAAAACAATCTGAAAGAATTTCTCCAAAAAAAAAAATCTCGTTGAAATTATTGCCCGGAACGATATTTTGGAGCTATGCCTGGAGAAATTTTTGCATGATTCCTTAAAGGAAATAGGAAATAAAATGGAATCCAAAAATACATTTAAGAAATTGCCGAAGGAAAATATGGAGGATTTTGGGTGCAATCTTTGTAGTAGTTCCTGTCTAACTAATGGCTAATTTGTTCCGAAAAATTTCCTGTTTTTTCAGTCAGCAATTTCTTAAAGTTCTGGGATAGGGTCCCACATTTTTCTCCATATCTCCAAAAGTCATTCAAAAGATTTCATCTTTAAGGACTGGTTCAATAGTTACCGCAATCCGGGGTAACATTGATCATTTTTTTTTTTTTGAATATTTCTTAATTATTTCGTTCGAAACTGCAAATGTCGCAATTTTTTTTATTTTTAAAACTAGTACTGCCACCTATAGCTCGTGACTATAAACTGTATTTTTTTTTTTTTTTGAAAGATTTAAGCATGTTTAAAAAAAATGTTTTAGGCGATTTTTTGATTTAGCTGATATGGGTTAACATTGATCACCTATGTAAACAACGTTCGGTTATATTGAAAATGTCGTTACTTACTTAAATCATGACTCCCGAAGCCGAATATGAAGGCCAAACGCTTACAAGTCATTTACTTTTTAAGTTATTTTAAAATTAAAAACACCTCGAACCATGGAATACGCCTAAAGGTAGGCAATTTCCTAAGGGAATTCTATATTCTTAACAGTAATTCGGTAATGTTGATTAATTGAGCATACTTATAAAGTTTTTGACAACGGAATCGTTTTCGGCGATGCCATTTTTAGTAAGAACTACATTTTCCTTGCTTATATCGTTTGCGGAACTCATGTGAGACATGAATATTCGGTAGTGTTATCTTTACCAAGTAAAATCATTATTTCGAAAAGTTAACAAATTTACGCATAAGGTAAACGCAATTTTAACAAAAATATTAACTTTTATTAGCTCATGAATATAAGAAAGAGAAGCACCCTTCATGGTTTGGAAATATTTCATCAATAAATGATAATACTAAATTTTGATGAGATAAGTCATTCCGATCAATGTTACCCCGCTGATCAATGATACCCCGGATTACGGTACTTGAAATGTTTTCTGTAGGAACACCTCCAGGTTTACTTTCACGTATGACTCCAATTTTTCTTCAGGAATTTCTGCAAAAAAGAAGCAGGTACAACATTTCATTATTTTTTAATGAATTCCTCCAAAATTATTTCGAATTTTTAAAATTATTTTTTCCAGAGATTCTTTTAAATTTTACTCCATAGATTCTACCAAGAACACATTCTAATTCTATCATATATTTCACTAGCTACTTATTGAGGACTTCCACAAAAAAGTATATAGAAATTTGTTTTTGGATTCTCGTACAATTTGATCTTTACTTTTGCACATTTTTCTAAGGATTATACTGTTCATTACCCCGATTTTCTTCAAGAGTATTGAGCCGAAATCCAGAAAAATCATTCAGAACCCAACAATAAATTTTCTCAAGTATTCAAGTATTGTCTATCAATTCCACGATTCATTTAAGAATTCTTACTAGCAAGCAAATGTTCAAGGATACCCTCAGATATTTCAGCCTTCTATCTCATAGCCGTATCATGTAATTCTTGTAGTATATCATCTTAGAATTATTTTAGAAGTTCCTCCAAGCATTCTTCAGTACGGTTCACTTGAAATTTCTCCGGAAAACATTATTTAATATTTTAAGGGATTCTTCTTTATGGAGGCTGTCACGTAATCCTCCATTGACCCCTCCAGGAATTGCTGCTAGATTAGGTTTTTGAAACTGAGAAAAAAATAATAAAAACCCTCTGTGGATCAAGCATTTCTTTTGGAAATTAATCATGGGTCAGCGATTGTTCTTCAGAAAGCATTCAGAAATCCCACGATTGATACCCGCATCTTTGCACAATTCTTCCAGTGATCCATCTTTCACCTCTCGCCCGAAGGATTTCTGGATGATCAAAACTACTCAGTCATTTATTTATTTTATAAAGTCTTAAAGATTAATGTGTCGCAAACCTGTTTCCATATACATACCAGCCCAATGCAGCCTGCCGACAATAGATTGACAATATTCACTTTTTTAATACTTGGTACAACTCATGGTTCATGGCACGCCGTCAGATTCTATTTGCTTGTTTACCGCCAAAAATAGTTCGCAGCACTTCACGCCCAAAAACTCCTAACGCATTCCGATCGACTTCCTTGAACATCCAGGATTCATTGCCGTATAGAGCAACCGGAAAAAATAGTATCTTGTATAACGCGAATTTTGTCTTTGTCAGCAAGTAGCAGAGCCCGTAGAAAGCCTTATAATAAGTTTCGTCGGAAAACCATATTCTATCATTATCTGTCATAACTCATTTCTCTTTACTGAATCGTACACCGCCTTGAAATCAATGTACAGATGGTGAGTCTGCAAGTTGTATTTGAGGAAATTAATATCGGCCCTCACAAAAACCAACTTGCTATTCGCTGACTATTGAATGACTTCTCCATTATTATGTACGCCGAGTTTAGGAGCATTATTTGACGGTGATTGGCGCACTCCTGTCTGTGACTCTTCTTATACAGAGGGGAGATGAGGCCCTTCAGCAGGTCTACTTCTCATACCTTTAACAGAGTACGGTGCAGTATGCTTACTACTGTGCTTGAAAAGTTCAACCGGGAGCTCGTCTTTTCCAGCATTCTTGATCGTTTTTCTAACCTCATCTAGCGTCGGGAGCTCCACAGCTTGTCCATCGTTGCTGATGATTAACTTGTTCTCAGACGCGCTTATGTTCTCTCCGTTAAACAAATGTTCACAGTACTCTTTCCACCTGGCAGCCTGTGCTCTTTACACCAGGCTGTGCAACAACGGTCTCGCTAGCACATTTCGCAAATACGGTAGGGAATCCATCATCGACGTGACCTTTTGCAGCCCGTCGCTAATCACCAGTATGAGCTGGAGAGTTGGTGAAGAATACACACACAGTCAAGCAATCCACTACTGCGTGGGCTAGAGAATGGCAGAGGAGGAATGGAGAACGTAGGTGGAAAACGAAGCATTTCGAGCAGTAAGCGACGCTCCAAATATGGATGCGTGAGAGCTGACAGAAGCGTTGGTGAGAGCCTGCGACGCAACTATGGATCAATGCACGAGTTCATTATTTTGACGTTAGAGCGGTGCCGAATTCACTCGTTGCCATGGTCACGTAAATATCACGGCACCGCTCAAACGTCAGATAGTAAACTCGTGCATCGGTCCATACCAAGAAAGTTGGAGCCAAGCAATCAGCGGCGTCCTGCATACTGGTGGAACGACAGACTCGGCACCCTCCGTACAGCCTGCTTAAAAGCCAGAAGACGCGTGTAGAGAGCTGAATCGGAAACCAGAATGGAAGAGCGTGAGGTGACCTATCGGTTGGCCAGAGCCGTATTCAAACGGGAGATAGCGACGAGTAATTCGAATTGCTACTGAGTTGTGCCAGGAAGCTGACGCAAATCCCTGGGGCAACGTTAAGTAATGATGGCGAAGATTAAGGTCACAGTAATTGTGACCCCATGAACTGAAGTTTCCAACGCGTGACCAGCCACACCGTACGTTGACGTAGATGAAGAAAATGCTGGTATCCAATTTTCTAACGCCGAGCTGTTAACGGTTGCGAAAGGATTGAAGCTGAACAAAGTTCCCGGTCCAGATGGTATCCTCGACGTAGCGCTAAGGGCAACAATCTTGGCGTTCCCAGACATGGTTAGGACAGCGTTGCAGAAGTGTTTAGCGGAAGGCTGCTTCCCAGACCGTTGGAATGTGCAGAATGCCCAGAGATAGATCATGCTTTATATAAACTAGTTTGCTTGCTGGATACTTTTTGTAAACTTCTGGAGAAGATCATCCTCGGCAGGCTGACGATCTACACGGAAGGCGAGAACGGATTGTTGAAAAGGCAGTTTGGATTCCGTAAAAAGACTTCGACGGTGGATGCTATTCGGGCAGCCATCGCGTGCGCGGAGAAAGCGCCCAAGCAGAAGAGGAGAGCCAATCGATACTGCGCAGTGGTAACGCAGTGGTTTAACAGTGCCAGTTGGGAGCCATACATAGAAAGTGGGTCCCCGAATATCTGTGAAAAGTTCTGCAAAGCTGGGTACTGGATTACGACACAAACCAGAGACGGATGTCAATTGAAGAAACGGCGGGAGTTCCACAGGGACTTGGTCCAACACTATTGAATATGATGTACGATGGAATGCTAACCTTGACACTGCCGAATGGAGTCGAGATCTTCGGGTTCGCAGATGACGTCGTTCTTGCGATAACTGGCGAGACTGCGGATGAGGTGGATATGCTGACGGCGGAATCGCTAGACACCATTGAACCGTGGATGACTGGAGTCAAGCTGCAGTTGGCTCATCACAAAACGGAGGTGGTGCTGGTCAGCAACTGCAAAGTGGTTCAGCAGTTCGAGATCATCGTCGGATGGCACGCAATCTCATCGAAGCGCTCTCTAAAACAGCTTGGAGTAATGGTCGACGAAAGGCAAAACTTCAACAGCCATGTAGACTATGCCTGCGAAAAGGTAGCGAAAGCAGCTAATACTGTAGCTAAGATCATGCCCAACATTGGAGGACCAAGAAGCAGTATGAGGCGTCTTCTGGCGTTCGTATCAACGTCCATACTGAGACACGGAGTCCCAGCTTGGGCTGCAGCATTGACAACCAAACGCAATCGAGAGAAGCTTGCAAGTACGTTCCTGCTCATGGCTATATGGGTGGCGAATGCCTATCAAACTATATCGTCGGAAACAGTGTGCGTTATCACCTAAATGATACCCATCTGCATCACTTTGCCTGAGGATATTGCAGAAGAAATGTGGACCCAAAGGCTCATTCCTAACGTTTCGCTGTGGACGACCGGTAAACTTGGAGAAGTTAACTTTTTTCTGACCCAGCTTTTGTCACGCCATGGACGCTTCCGGAAATATCTGCACAAATTCAGACACGCAGAGTCTCCACATTGCCAAATATCGAGGAGACCCCGGGGCATGTTATATTGGACTGCCCTCGATTCAGGGATATAAGAAGCGAGATGATGTCAGAAACCGCAAGCGTCCTATATCCGGACAACATCGTGCAGAACATGTGCCAGCATGAAAACACTTGGAATACGTTGAACAGGGAGATAACGCAGATTATGTCGTCGCAGCAAAGGAGATGGCATGAAGACCAGAGAGCTACGGGTCGCGAACGGAGTATGCTAGATCTTCCATCGAGGACTAGACCGAGTAGAGTGGGCGTAGCGTAGTATCGGTAATAAGTCATCGAGGCGCCTGCCAGCCGGAAGTCATCCTCCATCCGGAATTGCAGAACCTTGGCCGACCAACGTCGAGTCGGAGTAGGCTGAGTCCACTGCCGGGGTCTAGCTGAGTAATTCGCTGTGAACCCCCATTGGAATCGCAGGACCGACCTCGGCATCTGCCCAGAAAGCATCGGTTCGGGAGATCTTCCGCCGCCGGGGAAATCTGCGTCGGCGTAGGATAGATCCTCCGCCGGGGACTACTCTGAGTAGTACGTAGCGTATCACCGGCTTGAGTCGTCGGAGCTCCTGTAAACCGGAAGCCTCTAACTGGAATAGCTGGACCGACTTCGGCACTCCACCGGCCAGTATCGAAGCATGAAGAAGCGCATAGCCAAAGTAGACTAGCTCCACCGTCGGGGACTAGGCCGAGTAGCATCGATCGTCACAAACCAGTGTTGGGTTGTCGGAGCGCCAGTGAACCGGAAGTCATCCTCCAACCGGAATCGCTGGACTAACCTCGGCATCCAACTGGTCAACTAGGAGAACTCGAACAGCAGCAGCAGAGAACGAGTCGTCGTAAAGCAACGAAGTGCACATGAGCCGTCAGAATGAGTTGAACAGAGCTCAAGGGAAGTAGAAAAAAAAATTGGGGTGGGTAATGTCTATTACATTACCGCGGGGTTGACGTAGAACTACGATGATTAGTAATTTGATTTGTCATGTGCATGAATTTGTAAGTGTACTAGTTTTGTGTTGTTATTGATCGGATGAAGTTTTCAGAAGTTAACTCTTTTTGGACTCATTTTGGTAGTCCTGAAAAGAACCATTTGTCGTTCTGTGGTTTCGAGAACCAGTGTATGGTGTTCCAGGAATAATGCCAGATGATTGAATTTGTTTGTTTGGTCGTTGCTTCCTTGTGTTGCTTGGTTGGGTGATCGGTTTCTGGCTCCAGCTGTAGTTCACCAAACTCCTCCAGTAGATTAGATGTTTGATAGCTCGGGTGCTTCGATCGTGGTAATCGATTGAATCGGTCCAGTGCTTTGGTCTGTAGCAATATCCATTGCATGAGCATTTAGGCTCTGTACATTGATACTCATCAATATGCAGGCTTGGCCGCTATGATCCAGTATTTCACGCAGTTCGTCTCAAAGCGTCACTAATCGATGATTGCCTAAGCGCTGCAGCTCATTCCTCAAGTCAACCCTTGGAATTGCTGCCTTTGGCGTGATGGAACTGGGAAGAATTGGTAGAGTTTGTCAAAAATAGTCCTTGCAGTGATGTAACCCGCGACAAACCAACATATACCAATTGCTGATCCTGGCTTTTGTCATAGTCGTACACGACCTCGGGGAAAGTTCCACCTTGCGACTTATGAACAGTTAAAGCACAGGCACTAACCATCGGGAACTGAATGCGTTTGCATTTGATTATGCCGCACAGTTTGAAAGTAAAATAAAAATTCTCTATACAGGAGTGAAATTGGAATTTCAAAACCAAGAGCCTTACATTGGCATGAAATATTTTGAACTCTTATAACTGTTTGCTGGTTCAACGAAATTCCTTGAATGGCACCTCAATTGAAAGACAAGACATCAAAGAATCATGTCGTTTACTTACTGAATCCCACATACCTGTCCAAATAGTTTAATAACTGTTTTAAAACAGAACGTTGATTTCAAGCAAATTTATAAATAGGGGTGCTAGAGAAAATTTGACGTCATTTGCTTTCAATTCTCCGCTTCGATCGCATCTCAGCAGGCAACAGATCGTCTTGCTCTGACCGGGCGTGCTTCTCAGGCACAGACATCGACAGCGAGGGACCTCCCCGTTTGTCTTGCTTCGCTCAAATCAAACTGTCAAGCGAGCGAGAGAAGATGCCGTCCGAAGCCAAAGTCATCACCGCTGCCGCCGCCAAGAAGAAGAAGAATATGAACCAGTCCACAGGACGCTGCTGCAGTGCCATCGGGGTGAGTGCTCAGCATTCCACAACAATTGTAAAATAGAGTGGCATTTCCAACAGCGTCTTTGATGTTCCATATTTTGTGGGAACACTTTGATTAGCAAAATTATCACATGTAACAAAATTGTGACATATTAAGAATGCTTTTGAAAAGAAATTTTCATTGAACAATTTTAATAATTTTGGCACCCATGGATCAGAAATTTACCGTCATAATAAAGAAAACTATTGATTATCAATATCTCTTATTGAATATTTAGTTAATGTCAACCCTTCCAGCAATTCATGTTCGACCAATTTCTCACGCATTAGCATTCTCCGCAATTTTCAAGTAATTCTAAGCCCAACACATTATTGGCACATATTCATTTCCCAGATTGGTCGATCAGAAAGCGAAGAGCACAAAAGGGAGGAGCATCATCTGCTATTCTGAGGTTATAAAACATGCTGCCTTCGTTGGATTCAGTTACATTCCATTTCCGCTTTCGAGCTGGTAAGAGCTCCTCCGAACTTGCTCAGCGAGAAGTACCTCGCTGCTAGAAATCTGCTGAGCTGTCATTCTTCAAGCTGCCAATCCAGCATCTGGTCTGTGAAATCGCTCAAGATTTCTAGGTTGACCGATCCGCGCTTCTAGATTTCGCCTCGTGGTAAACTCGTGGTCACAGCATCCAAGCTCAATCGGCCCTTTTCAGGGCCAACATACGTTCATAAAACGGTTTATTGGATGATATTTACTGATTTATCTATAATGATCTAAATATCGCGGTATACTACAATTTGGTTCACATAATTTACCCCACATAATTACATGAATTTGAGAATTTACCACTGCAGCGCCGTCGGACCGTAATAACATCATGCTACTCAGCATTGTATGGTATTTCTAACAGCATCGTTGATTTATCATATAATGGGGGACACTTCCTAAATTCTCGAGTATTAAATTGGAAAATGTATTAAAATTGCGACAGATTTTAAATACTGTTCAATAAACTGTTTCCTGACCAATTGTAATAAGCAACTATTGATCTGAAATTTTTCTACATGTTAGTCTATTGCGTTAATCTGAGAAATAGGCTATATGAAATTGATGCCTTGGCAAGGGATGTACAAGATGAGCATTATGTATTAATTTTCCAATTTCCGTACTCGAGAATTTTGGAAGCGGGGGCCGTGATGCTCGGGATGGATTGTCCTCCATGACTGGTCCTGGCTGGAAATATTCGTGGGGAGAAACTCGACCCTTTGATGCAGGAATTTCATTAACAACTCTTTGGTAAAGCAGAAATTTCTGATAAAAGTGAACTTTTTCAAAACAACTCTTATTGATTGGAATATTTATCATCTTCTTCTTTCTGGCGTTACGTCCCCACTGGGACAGAGCCTGCTTCTCAGCTTAGTGTTCTTATGAGCACTTCCACAGTTATTCACTGAGAGCTTACTATGCCAATGACCATTTTTGCATGTGTATATCGTGTGGCAGGTACGAAGATACTCTATGCCCTGGGAAGTCGAGAAAATTTTCAACCCGAAAAGATCCTCGACCGGTGGGATTCGAACCCACGACCCTCAGCTTGGTCATGCTGAATAGCTGCGCGTTTACCGCTACGGCTATTTGGGCCCATGGAATATTTATCAACAACTCTTTGTTAAGTAAAATCATCCTTAATAACTCTTTGCTCCATCGCCAAACCAAACCATTTCATTGAATTAATCAAGTGCAAGAATATGAATGGTAAGGAGAGGCAGATGGTGTATATTTTGCTGGCGTTACTTTCCAACAGGTCGCCGGTTGGCGCTGACTGCTAATCCGTCCACTGAATGATTTTCAGTTGTTGCTTTCGCTCTCTGGTTCCGTTCGCTACTCGCACACTGCTGTGGCTTTCACGCGCTCTTCTTTGCTGCTCCGCTGCTTGATCCGTTCGTTATGCCGTTCGATTTGTGAATGAGCTGGGAGCAGAACAACCAGTGGTTTTATTTGCTCGAGCTTCGTTCACCGATGGCGAGTGGTGGGGCTCTCGCTTGGTTGTTTCGTCACTCCGTTCGCTACTCGCACGCGATTGGTTATTGCTTTCGCGCTATTTTCGTTGATGGTGTGATTCTTCGCTGAGAAATAAAAACTTCAACTCTTTTAATTTTTCATGCAAAGTGACCAACTTTGATAAACTATATCTCAGTTATTTATGGACTGATTTGAATGAAATTTTAACAAAATATCAGAAATAACTTAAATTTTACCATATGTTTTTGAGTGATTTTTCCAATCACACGTTGAAAAGCAGTAACGGTTTGACTAAAGCGAATTTTTTGACGATTTTTTATGATTGACATAACTAAATATATTGAAGGAATAGCTTCATGGTATCTTCAGAAAAGTTGTAGATTTTGACGAGATGAATAAGTTTGCTGAAGACAGTTTTTGTGTAAGGCTATCAGATTTTAAGATAAAAAGTTTTGAATTTTTCGTCGAAAATTACAGTTTAGTCAAACCGTTATTACTTATAAACTTGTGATTGGAAAAATTTTCAAAAATATATGTTAAAATTCAAGTTACATCTGATGTTCTGTGAATGTTTCATTCGAAAATATTTCCATAAATAACTGAGATCTAACTTACCAAAGTTGGTCATTTTGTATGGAAAATCGAAAGAGTTGCAAATGCATGCGAATAAGTTGGGGCCTTCCTTAGCCGAGTGGTTAGAGTCCGCGGCTACAAAGCAAAGCCATGCTGAAGGTGTCTGGGTTCGATTCCCGGTCGGTCCAGGATCTTTTCGTAATAGAAATTTTCTTGACTTCCCTGGGCATAGAGTATAATCGTACCTGCCACACGATATACGAATGCAAAAATGGAAACCTTGGCAAATAAAGCTCTCAGTTAATAACTGTGGAAGTGTCATAAGAACACTAAGCTGAGAAGCAGGCTCTGTCCCAGTGAGGACGTTAATGCCAAGAAGAAGAAGAAGAAGAAGAAGATGTGAATAAGTTCTCTGTTTATTCGACAAACAAACCTAATATTTCATGGGTACACAACAGCAACAGAGTACATACACAGGGATTTAGTTGAAATCTGGAAACGTAGCTCAATCTTGAAATCTTGAGCAATTTCACACACCAGATTCTGGATTAACAGCTCAGCAGGCTTCTAGCAGCGAGGTACTTCTCACTAAGCAAGTTCGGAGGAGCTCTTACCAGCTCGAAAGCGGAAATGGAATGAAACTGAATCCAACGAAGGCAGCATGTTTTATAACCTTGGAATAGAAGATGATGCTCCTCCCTTTTGTGCTCTTTGCTTTCTGATCGACCAATCTGGGAAATGAATATGTGCCAATAATGTGTTTTGCTTGGAATTACTTGAAAATTGCGGAGAATACTAATACGTGAGAAATTGGTCGAACATGAATTGTTGGAATGATTGGCATTCCCTAAATATTCAATACGAGCTATTGATAATTAATAGTTTTCTTTATTATGACGGTAAATTTCTGATCCATGGGTGCCAAAATTATTACAATTGTTCAATGAGAATGTCTTTTCAAAAGCATTCTAAATATGTCGCAATTTTGTCACATGGGATAATTTTCCTAATCAAAGTGTTCCCACAAAATATGGAACATAAAAGGCGCTGTTGGAAAAGCCACTCTATTTTGCAATCGTTGTGAAATGTTGAGCACTCACCCCGACGGCACTGCAGCAGCGTCCACGAGTACAATCTCAAATGGTTGAGTCATAAATTATTCACGACAAATGAAATTTTGTATGAGGCCGTGAAATTGATTTAGGAATACTAGAAGTTATAAATAAAGTCGGAAATATTTCTCTTTTAACTCTTTTCCACAAATTTGTTGGCTCTGAAAAGAACCGATGGCTTTGTTAGCTTCGATGTTGTTACGAATAACTGCTCGGACCAGCAAAACTCAGGGGGCTTCTGGTATTTGCTCCTAACGGGATTGCTTCTTGACCACCAATGATGATTTCATCACGAGTCGAAATTTTGAAGCGCGGGTCAACAGCTCCTCGGCCGATGAAATTTGCGGCGGCGATGACGATGGCTGGGTGAACGCAAACAAGCGGTGAACGCAAACAAGCGGTGAACCACAAAGCGAGAATGACTCGCCCGACCGTGTTCACAGTTCGACCGCAATTTCTCCTGTGGACTGCTTCCTCTACTTCTTCTAGGCGGCGGCAGCGGTGATGGCTTTAGCTTCGGACGGCATCTTCTCTCGCTCGCTCGACAGTTTGATTTGAGCGAAGCAAGACAAACGGGGGCGTCCTTCGCTATCGATGTCTGTGCCTGAGAAGCACGCCCGGTCAGAACAAGCCGATCTGTCACCTGCTGAGATGCGAGCCAATCGGAGAGTGAAAAGCAAATGACGTCAAATTTTCTCTAGTCACCCCTATTTATAGATTTGCTTGAAATCAACGTTCTCTTTTAAAACAGTTATTAAACTATTTGGACAGGTATGTGGGATTCAGTAAGTAAACGACATGAAGCTTTGATGTCTTGGCTTTCGATTGAGATGCTAATCAAGAAATTTCGTTAAGCCAGCGAAAAGTTATAAACGTTTAAAATATTTCATGCCAACGTAACGCTCTTGGTTTTGAAATTCCAATTTTACTCCTGTATAGAGAAGAGAGACGTACTTCTACGTCAAAACTAGAGGGTCAATAAAATTAACAAAAGTCGCGAGGTTTGTGTAGAGATTCCAAGAGTTGAATCTTACAAAAGTCGCAAAAACCTTTTACCGTTGCTGACCACGCTCGCATCGACAAGATGTCGACGTAATTACGTGCTTGTGACATTTCGGTGGTTGAATTTACGATGCAGCGTTTAATTACACAGGTATGCAGATGGATGGGCCGAAAGTTCGCTTTATCGGGTAGATCCGTTCCATGCAATTCAGTTTCAGGGTTTTTCTTTTTGCCAGTGGACCGTTAATATTTTACTGCTTATTTGGTTTCACAGGAATCAACAGCAATTGATTGATTGCTTCGTCACTTTGGTCTTGTAGTATCGGCCTTTATTGAATGAATACAAAGATAAATCTTCTGACGATGGTGTGAAATAAATAGAGTCACTTTCTCGGGGATACGACTGTGATGATTATGTTGTAGGTTATGGCCTTCAGTCTATTATGCTCAAAAACGGATTTTACGTTTTCATCCGACGTTTCGGACACATTTATTGTGCCTTTTTCAAGGAGTTAACTGTGTTCCGTTTTCTCGTTAACATGCCCACAGCATAGGCAGCATAAGTCAACATACAGAATTTTGCCCGTTCTGGTCTTAACACGGGCGTAGAATCCGAAAAACGATCCGGGTCGCAGAACTACGATAAAGTTGCCTGCCTGCCAATAAGAATAAAAGTGGCGATAAACAGGCAACTTTATCGTAGTTCTGCGACCCGGATCGTTTTTCGGATTCTACGCCCGTGTTAAGACCAGAACGGGCAAAATTCTGTATGTTGACTTATGCTGCCTATGCTGTGGGCATGTTAACGAGAAAACGGAACACAGTTAACTCCTTGAAAAAGGCACAATAAATGTGTCCGAAACGTCGGATGAAAACGTAAAATCCGTTTTTGAGCATAATAGACTGAAGGCCATAACCTACAACATAAATAGAGTCATTAATTCCATAAACCTTTGATAGCCCTCAATTTCCCAGCGACCTTCGAATCTCGACGCCACCCAAAATTGAACAGACCTTTTTGCTTCTCCAAAGCCCGAATCAAAACCCAAAACTAATTTCATCGTTCAGTCCTAGCAGCGTTTATTCAAATTTCTTCCCCGGCACGAAGCCTCCGAATCACTTCCGGATCACAGCAACAAAACAACCATTATAAAGGCAACACGGGGAAATTTAAATTCATGAACAGCGGAACGTGAAAGGAGTGACGATTATGTAGATCACACTTCTTTATAAGGTGCCACTTCGCCTCCCGAAGCATCATCATCCACCGGATTGGCGCAGCTGGTTGTAGCAGTGCTTATAAATTTCATTAGCAACCGACGTCGCACTAAGGGATAGAAGGCTGGACAAAGTCAGTTTGAAAATGTTACTATATTTCAAAATTGTGTTCTGCATATGACACTGTAGAATAATGTTTCATACTCATGTCTCATAGCTTAGCGCAGGGGTTTTCAGCCATTTTGGTTCGCGGAGCACTTTTCAAAATTAAATTCGTTGTTTTTGAATTGAATTAAAACAAAATCGCTCAATTACTTTTTTTGTAGTTCTTCATTCAAATTTCAGCCAATTTGGAATACCAGAACCTAAGATACAGAGCCCCTAACTAAAGCACATTTGATTAGTGAGTATTGTCACTGACTTATATTGGTCAATCTTTCATTTTTTTTTATTTTAATTCAATATCTTTATCCTAATCTCAAAAGATTTTTTGCAATATAATTGAGCAAGCTTTTCTATTTCGGCTTTAAACTTTGACAATTAGGCCTCTAAGGGGTACATAAATATTGTCACGCACCAGAAAGTCAGGTACTGCATGACAAGCCTTTCCGCAGTGTTTTTTTTTTCTTTTTTTATGTCTTCATTGATGAGTTAATTACAAGCTCAATACTTAAGTAAATATTGATAAAACCCGTCATATATCCTAAACGGTTTTAAAATTTCGACTTTTATCGGAGTTACTTCAGCTCGTTTTTTATGACGAGGATAAGTATGTCAACAAAACTTGAACACCCTGAAAGTTTCAAATTATTCTTTCGGTAAAAAATGGATCTAAATCAAGGAAAACCCAATTTTGCAGCCAAAATTATCCCATACAAAATGTATGATCAAATATTCGCCGACAAAATTCTTTGTATGGCTTGGGGTGATATAATCAAAACCATATTTTAAAGCAAAAAGATGAGATATTTCAAATCATTGGTACAAATTTTCTAAATTGTCGCGGAGCACCTGCCAAGGCTTCGCGGAGCACCAAATGCTCCACGGAGCACGATCTGAAAACCGTTGGCCTAGCGGATTCGAATAAATTTAATATCCTGAAATCTCACTGAATTTTACTACAAGACCTATGTAATAATAAGAGATTTTCTCCTCTGTCGTTTTTTTTTTGGATTATGGATATATTTTTATTACAAATCGAAATGCAATATCCTTGGCTATGATTTCATAGATAGAACGCAACAGAGGAGGTTAAGGCGAAGATGAATCGAAGCCAAACTTCGAATTTTCAAGAAATCGAACACCCGTTTAAGCTGAAAACTTAATCGATTGGTCACCACCAACTATTAATCAATCGATTGAGTTTTCAGCTTAAACGATGTTTGGTTCTCCAGATCTGTGCTCTTGAAAATGTAAAGTTTGGTTTCGATTCATCTTCACCTTTATGAAGCTCAGTTACCGATTGACGAGACATTTGTACTTATTTTTACAAAATCTCGATTCAAATAGAGTATAAAACCAAACAAATATTTTCAAAAGGGGGAATGAGGTTTGTAAAAATTTTAGTACGATACATGGAATTATAAAGGTTAAAAGGTTGCCAAATACACATCGAAATACTTTTACCCAGCTAGATTCACTAAATACCCCATAGTGTGCCATCGTCCCTTCGTCGGCCGTCCAGATTGATGGCAACAACAGAGGCGAGGGCGAGGTTTTCTAATGACCATTCTAGTTTAATGGTGATGGTTTTGTTCGGCCACCGACCGACACCCCACTAAAAACTAAACGACCAAAACCGAACGAAAAACGAGATGTTTTATTGTGCCATGGTTTTCGTTTATTGGATGTAATTTGGAAATTTGATACCCCGAAAGTGTGGATGGAGGTGAACCGGGTTCGGGCCCCGGAGATGACAATGCAGTAATTAACTGCTTGGCTTCCGGAACGTGGATCGCTTTGCTCCAGCTCAACCGACGGGGCACGATTGCGATCGGGTTAGCGTTAGGCCATGTTGAACAAATAACGACGAACGAGATTGGACGAATGGTTAATTGGTATTCATAAAATGGGTCGTTTAGAGAGCCGTTCGGTTGTGGCGATGGTGACTGATTTAATTGATTTGTGTGCAACGGGATGTTTGAGTATGAAACTAGTCGTAAAACAAATGAAGTCATACAACAACGGCAATTTGTTCTTCTGGCGTATCATGTCGACGATTAGTTAAAAATGTTTAATGTAATTTTTCAAAGAAGTGCAAACCACAAATATTCAATTTTTGGGCGAAAATGGTTTTTGGTAGCACTGTGTTTTATTTTGTCAATTTTGTGCGGTTTTTGAATAGCGCCCAAATCCTCGATTTAAGCGATATAGAGCAGGTTCACCAATCATGGATGCATTATGTCAACAGTATGGATAAAATCAAATTTTAGCCGCGTTTCTAAAACGCCAGCATGACTTTTTGATGTTAATTACTAATTAGAAGCCTTGCAAAACAGACTACAAGGACAGTTTTAGCATTAAATTGACTTAAAGCGTCTAAAAATGTTTTAAAGCGGTTGTCTTTGTACCAGTTATGGCAATAGTGTTCGTGAAACGCAATTTAATATCTGGAATTCTGATCACAGTTCATTACGATCCTATGGTCCCCACAATAAAGATTAATTTCGCATTGCGCACGATTTCGGCTGAAAACCCATCGCTGATTTATCTCTTGATAGCTGGCGCTGTGCTAGGCGTCCCATTCGAGGAAGTCCACTCCCAAATGGCTATCCAATTTTGGCTTGTTATTTTTCTTGCATCATCGATGGAATTTATTTAACCCTTTCGATGGACGATTGTTTATGGAGTATCCGTGTGGTTGAACCCACGCCTATGCGCACTTCTATCAACAACAATAAAAATCCCAAATTGGAGAAGAAAGGTCATCCGGAACGGGGCTCTCGTTTTTTTCTATATTTTTATAACAACCAAACGGCACAAACTGGACAACCAAACAAACAAACGCATTGGACAACGGTTTCGGTATCGGAAAAATAACATACAGCTACCAGGAGTATCGCTGGATTTCTCAGCGAAGCCGACTGATAGAGATGCTCTCGGGCTGATAAGCCGACTGATAGAGATGCTCTCGGGCTGATAAATTCTTTTAAATGCCACACAATGAAACATATCTATCGCTCTTAATATGATTATGTTTCGTGACTTCAAAAGGTTCGTTCATCGCATGAAATGGAACATTTGATGCTATGCGAAGCTCTCATGGAAGCGTTTTCCAAATTTGGAATGAATTGAATTGAACAACGGCCAATAGAATCATCTCAAGACCTATAGTTTTGAAAGGTGTAACCTCACAATCATGCTTTCGAAAAAGGCGCTAGTGATATTGATGGATGGAACTGAATCATCCTTTTCAATTCATTAATACACTAGGGGTCTTTATTTTTACACTTGTAAGTAAGGAGCTTTTTATGAGGGACGTTATTCGGATCGAATATTAATTACAGCTCAATAAAAGAATATGCAATTATTGACAGGAAACCCAATAATTCATAATCAAAATTCATAACAAAATTTGTCATACTTTTGACATTGCATTTGTAAGTTTGTTGTAAATAATATCCGAAGTTACCAAGTTTCCAAAGCGTGTCATTTTCTAATCATGCTTGGTAAAACGTGACGACTTCCAAGAACAAAATATTAGTGTTATGCACACAGTTTTTTTTAATAATATTTAATTTTTATTTATTTTTTTGAATTTTTTGGTTGTTTTTCGCATAATTAACGGAAAAACAGGTTTTAAACCACCGAGCTCTTCTTCTGTGAGAGGTTGATCGTAGAAAAATATAAAAAGGTACGATTTTTTATATTACAAGTTGAATGTACCCCAGGCATTTGTAGGTTATATAAGAATACAATTTTTCATACATTTTTAAAAAATACAAACATGTTTCAAAAGTCATCAAAAACGTCTCTTATATGCGTGTTATGAGTCAAGGCTTATACCAAAAATATAAATATAATCATTTTGATTTCCGCGCCACGAAAAAATACACAAAATTCCAAAGTGTACCCCGTCTAAAGGCAGGGTTCCCGAGCAAATTTGGGTAACAAAATGATAACAAGTTGTGTTATCCGATAACAAGCATTTGATAACATAGTTTGTTATCATTTTGGTTGAGGCAACATAACAAACGCGATAACAAAAGTTTATACTAAAGATATCATATAAATATCTCATTGTGTTATCATTTGAAACACATTGATAAAAAGTTTTGTTATCCATCCAATTTCCCTCATTGATAACTCATTATGTTATCAATTAGTTATGAAGATCGAATTATGATAACAAACGTTTGACGTCATTCACCCGTCGATGGCATCTTCGATCTGACAGCTCTAAATTCGTTGATAACAAGAGTCTTCGTATTGATAATTTATATCTTGTTATCATTATGTTATGCGGTTGTTATTCGACTTTGCTCGGGTTGAGTATTAGAGGGTTAACAAACCAATATATCATGTGAAAAGCAGAAAGTGGACCGAAATTCAATTGCACATCTTTAATAATAAGTTGAAAAAGTAGATGAAAAAACCGAATTTAGTACTATACCATTTAATTCCACTAGAGTTTGTATCCTTTGACAGATACGCGTATTTCGACCTCAACTGTAAGGCCGTCTTCAGTGTCGTGTACTAGACTCGACTATAGCACACGACACTGAAGACGGCCTTACAGTTGAGGTCGAAATACGCGTATCTGTCAAAGGATACAAACTCTAGTGGAATTAATTGGTATAGTACTAAATTCGTTTTTTTCATCTACTTATAGGTATTCTACTAAACAGCTCGAAGATTTATTATCAAGTTGAAAAAGTTTGGGAAACTCTACTAAAGGGTGTACGGAATCAAATTGAACCACTTTTA
The DNA here is from genome assembly GCF_002204515.2 of Aedes aegypti. Lineage (NCBI taxonomy): Eukaryota > Metazoa > Arthropoda > Insecta > Diptera > Culicidae > Aedes > Aedes aegypti. The sequence continues at coordinate 347,177,198 of NC_035109.1, read as the reverse complement.
ACTGGCTGAAACATTTTACCCGTTGGGTATTTTCTATTGAAATTTTGGGTGTCATTTGTTCAATTTGTATTTTTTTACGCTGTGTAAGTTTCACTAGCAGATGTACAATCGTTGTGAAGATGGAGTCGAAAGAATAGCAGCGGCGCAAATAAATTTTGCGCACGTACCTCGAAAATCCGGATCTATCTCATCGTGGCATCAGCAGATAGCTGGGAATGGTACATTCTATGGTGACTCGTATTTCAATTCGGTACCACGAACGTTTGAACATGGATCGGAAAGAAAACAGTGGCAAAAATGGATCTCCGTATAGTGTTGAGGATCATATATGGGTAGTTCAAGCTTTCAAGAGGAATCCCAACAGGTCAGATCGAGATGTGGCGAAGAAACTGAATCTATCCAAAATTTTCGTACAAGCTGTCAAAAAAGGGAATGACTACATAGTAAATGGCGCAATTGCTGACATATTACAAAATTGAACATAGTAGCTTTGCTTTTTCAATGATGGATGATGATTGAAGAAAACAGCTATCAAATATCATCAACGCAGTCGTGTTCCAAACAACATTCGCATTTGATGCCAAGTAATTACATATGTGATATATCCCCGAGGTTAAGCTTCTCGACTACCGATCTTGAGGATCGGAGTTCAATTATGATTCTTTTTTTCGAGTGAAAACAATGTTTATTATATGCAGCATAGAAAAAGGACTAAAGGCGCAAATTACTACTTCTCGCATCATCTGAGATAACGCCCTAAAAGCCTTTGGTAACCACGTGTGTAGCTCGCTGTTTCTGAGCAAATGAATGAATAAACATCCAAACCAACACCACTGGCAGGTAGATAATGATCCTTTCTTCACCATAGCGTTGTTAAATAACGTGTAACTTCATACAAATGCTTAGAAACAACGAGCTACACACATGGTTACCAATGCCTTTTAGGGCGAGATCATAAGTTATGCGAGACTTGAGCATTTCTCTTCATTCACTTAGGAGTGGGAGATTTTTGGAAGTCCTATGGACCTATGCACGAGTTCACGAATTTGACGTTTGAGCGGTGCCGAATTCACTTGTTACCATGGTCACGTAAATAACACGGCACCGCTCAAACGTCAAATAATGAACTCGTGCATCGGTCCATTGATTATCTGAGTCACAAAATGCACTTTTGAACAATGAATCGTGATGAATTTTTTTGGCCTCAAGTCATTTGGTCTATGGCAAAAAACAACACTCTAAATGAACTGCCGTTATCAAACTCTGATCCTTAAGATCAGTAGTGGAGAAGCTTGACCTCGGGGCTATATTACATATGCAATTGCTTGGCATCAAATGCGAATGTTGTTTGAAACACGACTGCGTTGATGACATTTGATAGCTTTTTTCTTCAATCATTATCCATCATTGAAAAAGCAAAGCTACTATGTTCAATTTTGTAACATGTCAGCAATTGCGCCATTTGGCAGCAGCTCTAAATGCTGACGATTTTTTACAATTTATCTGTAATTCGGATACAAAAATGATGTACTACAATAATGTTCAGAAATAACAAAGGAATGATACTACGGTTGAACTTTTATGATTAGGCATGCGGTTAATAATCTTGTAGAACAAAAACTGTAGAGAAATGTGTGTTTTAAAGGTACTTTAATGAACAGCAATCAATTTTATGAGGTCAAAACTATCTCTAATCGGCATACAGTGTTCTCAAAAGTTGTAAAGTACTAATAATACGTTCAACTAGTGGTATTTATTTTGATTTTCCTTTTTTCAAATTCTCGTTAGAATTTTTGGAATGTAAAAAATAGCCAAAAACACAAATTCGACTTGAGGCACCTCCTAATCTTCTCCAAATTGGATGAAAATTTATCTGGTAGTTTGTTTTAGTATTGCAACTAGGACTAGGGGGTGACTGGTTGAATCCCAGAAATTTTGATTTTTGTGAAACTGTCTACTACATACGTACAAAATTCAAATGGTGCCTAAGGACTGTTCATTTAAGTAAGTGGACACCTAAATATTAACATTTTGGTGTGAAAATTCCATAAAAACAAATAAAATGTTGTTTCAGTGTGTATCCAAGTGTTTATTTTGACAGCAGACAAAAGTTGACTTAAAAAAAAATATAAATTCCAAGCGATGGGTCGAATTGACATGGCGACTCGCAATTTTTTTCTGCACAAATGGTGTACAGAAAACCTGTCGTTCCGAAATTTGGCTAAAATCGCGAAGTGTCCAAATTGATTTTTTTCAACGCTTTAACCAAAACAGATATTTCTGACGACGTACGATATATCCCAACAGAAAAATTTGGGAAAAATGATTTGGTATGGCAAGCAATTTGCTCCTGCAGTATGAAAATACTACATATTTCACGACGGGATCAATCAACAGCGAAAATTACAGAACTGAATGCATTAAAAAATTGCTTCTACCCATCTACTGAAAGCATACCATGCCTCCATTGTTTTTGCCAGACTTAGCATCGGCTCACTATGCTTCAGCTACTTTGGAGATGCTCAAGAAGGAAAAAGTCGAATTTGTAGAAAAATGATCGAATCCATCAAATTGCTCAGAACTACGCCCCATTGAAACATATTGGGCAATAATCAAACGACATCTTAAGAAGGATGGAAGAGAAGCAAGCTCCATCGATTTTTTAAATAAAATGTGGTCACAAACGAACAGCAGCACAACGAAAAGTTTCGAAAAAAGTTGTGCAGAACCTTATGGGAGGTATAATGAGAAAAGTAAGAGCATTCTCCAGCAATGCTCAATAAATGTTCAAATTTATGTGAATTTGGTCGAAATTACGTTGATTTCCATGTATTTTAGGTAAACTCATGAATTTGTTCTAAAATAAACAGTTTACTGTAAAAAACACGTGTCCACTTTCTTAAATGAACAGGCCTTAATCTCGATGAACGGCAGAATACGGTAGATAAAACACGTGCTCGGAAGCTCTACACCAAGATGTTGACGAAACCACATTGTCTGGTCATGGATGATGAGACGTATGTAGAAGCAGACTTTCGGAGCACCAGTTTTTCACTGCTCATCGAAAATTCGATGTCACTGAGGAAAGCGGAAGATGTCAGAGTTTGCCAAATAATTAATGATTTGACAAGCAATTTGCTCGTGTGGAAATCGGAGCACCCCATTCGTGACAACCTAAAGGAATGCCTCCAAAATCGTCTACTTCCTCTTCTGAGGGCACACGATGGTCCTACGATTTTCTGGCTGGAATTGGCCATTGGCCATTGGCTGGCCGTGCCATTACTCGAAAGGGGTTTTGGAGTTGTACAAGTTAAAGGAGGTCAATTTTGTGCCGAAGCATCTCAACTCCCCAAGAACTGGGCCACCATGAAGCAGGCACTTCAGAAGCATCCCAAGGAAGTGAAATCGGAGGAAAATATGAAGAAAATATGGACTGCCACGCAAAAAAAAAATGGTCAAAGTGTTGGACATGACCTTATGAGTAGTAGGGTATGAAATTGAAATTATATAAAACAAAACAGGGCAAAATATAAATAACATGTTATATTTTACTCCCTGAAAGTTCGAAGATGATTGGTTGACGTGCGATTTTTTCCAAATATTTGTGTGTGTCGCAATTTGATTCCGTACCTCTTGAAGAAGCATAATTTCCCAATAACTTTTTTGTTTTATTTTACCATTTATTCAAATGTTCTTAAAAAACTCTTCTACTTCTAGAATATTTGTGGATTCTGATAATCGGTACATATATTCCGAAATATCGTGAGGACCGACGCGTAGCCATAACCCATGTAAACATCTCAGGCTACAGTATTTGTCTTGGGTTTGGCTATTTGCTTTTCGAAAAAAAAACTTTGATGAGAGTCTATTGTGAAAAAATGCAGCAAATTGGTACAACCGTTTTGAGCAATGAGCATTGAAACATAAATTGGCCAACATCCGGCCAAAACAGATCCTAAAAACTTAGTATTGCCCATATTTTATTATTTTGATATACTGACTAAGAATAAAATGGCAACTTACTGAATATATGGGAAGTGTCGGTCCCCCAAACAATAAAGAAATTTAGTCAAAACCAGATAACTGATAGTTATTACAGCCAAACCCCTTTGTGCGCTCATTTTTTTTATGCTCCCTCTTTTTGCGCCCCCTCCAATTACGCCCCAAATTCTAACTTACGCTCCCTCTTTTTACGCTCGAAATTCCAAATAACGCTCCCTATTTTTACGCTCCAAAAATTCCATTTACGCTCCTGCCTGATAACGACTCACGAGAACCAATTTAGTAGCGAATTTTTGGAACGGGACCGATGGGTAGATGCCGGAAATCGATGTCTGATGCCATTTCGAATCCAATATGGCGACTTCCGGTTTGGGAAAATCACTTGAAACCCACTAAATTTGGGTATTTTTGGGTCCCGTTCCTTGTGCAGTCTCAGGTTTAATTCGAATAAGCTCAAATTTGGGAGGACACTCAGAATTCGATCTGGAATCAAATGAGCGGTGCGTCAATTTCCCAATTGTTAACCTGGTTTCCCTACCAGTGGATTACAACAGAGTTGTAACAGATTTTGTTACTCAGTTAGCGCAACTTTTCTAACAAATTGTGTTATAATACTGGCTGGTTTGTAGTTAAAATAACAGAAATTAAATCAAATTTGAAACATTTTGTTATTATAACTAATTTTGTTTTAATTGTGTTATAATTTCTTCCATCAACTCAAAGTGCTTCTAACAAAAATTAAACAAAATGTTTTATTTGTAACTGATCTTAACATAATTGTGATATAATTTTGTTGTAATTCTCTGATCATGTTGATGTCATACACTGTATATCAAACAAATTTTAATGGTGAGCTGGTTTTTTCAAATGCAAAATTGTGAATTTCACTATGAATTATGAATCCTTCGGTTGTTATTGTCCAGTTGCGACTACGACGTGTTAGTCTTCACTGAGACTTGGCTTCGACCTGACATCGTCAGTGCAGAAATTTCGCCGGATTACGTTTTTTATCGATGCGACCGTAGCAGCTCTACTAGTCACTATTCAAGAGGAGGTGGGGTTTTGATTGCCGTTAAGTGCCGCTTCAAATGCGAGTTAGTTCCGCTGTCGAGTTGTGAACATCTTGAGCAAGTGACTATCCGAGTGAAGATGTCACACCGGTCACTGTATGTCGTGGCTGTATATCTTCCCCCGAATTCTCCCACCGATGTTTACTCTGCTCATGCAAGTGCGGTTGAACACATTGCGAACATCTCGTCCAAAAAGGATATCATTCTTTCGCTTGGTGATTTCAACCTTCCCAATCTGCGTTGGCAATTGGATGACGCTATGAACGGGTACATTCCATCTAACATTTCCTCTGAACCTGAACAGTCCCTTGTGGAGGCCATGTTTGCAATCGGTCTTCAACAAGTCAACAATCTCGTAAACATCAACGACAGGTTGCTAGACTTGGCATTTGTTAGTCTGCCGGAATATCTTGACCTCATTCCTCCACCTATCCCACTTTTAACCATTGACAACCATCATATGCCCTTTGTTTTAATCTTTGACGAATGTGAGGAGTTGATATCTGAACCTGACGACTTCATCGAAAATTCCAATTTCAATTTTAATGCTTGTGATTACGACCAGCTGAACGAAGCACTTGCTGCCATTGACTGGAATGCTGTTCTACAGTGCGGCAGTGTGGATGAAATGCTAATCAGCTTCTACGACAAACTGTATGGGATTTTCAACGAGCACGTTCCCCGAAAAAGGTGAAAATTCACTTCAACATTCAGCAAGCCCTGGTGGAGTGCAGAACTGAGGAATCTGCGAAACATCTTAACCCTCTAATACCCAAATTTTTGTTTTCGATCTAAATATAATTTTTCGTTATCTAAAATCATTCTAAACACGGTTTGGGCAATGATTTATTTTTCTTCGCAAATTTATGAATTTTGGTTTTTGATTTTTATTATTTTTATTTTTGAACATCCCTATCCTTTTCAATTTTTTCTTGAAGCCTCTTCTGGTTACTGATTTTTGACAATAATAAAAATTAGAGTTTTTACTATACTTTTGAAAATATGATTTTTTCAATTTTTTTCTGGAACATTTTTTATTTTCCGTGTAACTAACGGAAAAACAGATTTGACATCATTTCAATACCATCAGGCTCTTCTTCTGTGATAGGTTGATCGTAGAAAAATATAAATGGTACGATTTTTTATAATACACGTTAAATGAATCCCAGGCATTTGAAGGTTATATAAGAATACAATTTTTCAAACAATTTTCAATAATACAAAAAAGTTTCAAAAATCATAAAAAACTTTTCTTATATGCATGTTATGAGTCAAGGTTTAAGCCAAAAATAAAATCATTTTAATTTCCGAGCTACGAAAAAATACACAAAATTCCAAAGTGTACCCCGTCTAAAGGCGGGGTTGGGTATTAGAGGGTTAAGAAAGGCACGTAAACGGTTTTTCTTGACGAAATCCGAAGGTGAACGCGAAAACCTGCATGATGTGGAGATTGCATACAAAGAACTCTTACTATCTTCTCACGAAAACTATGTCAGCACGATCCAGACTAGCGTGAAACAAAACCCTTCGTTATTCTGGGACTTTGTGAAAAAACAAAAAGGCACTACTCGCATCACCAGCAATGTCCATCTTAATGGTTCCCACGCTAGTACAAACAAAGAAGCCGCTGATTTGTTCGCGTCATTCTTTGAAAGTGTATTCAGCAGAGCAGCACCTATTCCCCGTCGTGATTGTTTCGCTCACATCCCAACCATCGACATCTCGCTTCCTGTTATCCAGTTTTCCTGCAACGAAGTATTAGAAGCTATCAATGAACTCGATGTTTCGAAAGGCCAGGGCACAGACGCCGTTCCCCCTCTCCTGTTAAGGAATTGCTCTACTACGTTAGCTGACCCTATCACCAAAATCTTCAATCGTTCTCTCAGTGAGAAGACATTTCCAGCATTGTGGAAACAGGCTTGCATTGTCCCTATTCACAAATCTGGGAATTGCAGTTCTGTCTCTAACTATCGTGGCGTTTCTATTCTGTGCTGCATGAGCAAAATATTTGAAAAAATGGTGCATAGCATACTGTACAATGTAGCAGTTCCGATCATCTCCAACACTCAACATGGCTTCATGAGGCGCAGGTCCACAACATCAAATCTCATGTCCTACGTTGCCACACTATCTCGTGAATTGGAGCATAGACGTCAAGTTGATTCCGTTTATATCGATTTCGCAAAGGCTTTTGACACCGTTCCACATGTTACAATCGTCAATAAAATGAAGCATATCGGATTTCCGGATTGGATCATAGATTGGCTACGTTCGTATTTATCAGACCGATCCGCATACGTGGTGATCAACTCTGCGAGATCTCGATCGTTTGCCATCACATCGGGCGTACCTCAGGGTAGCGTTCTTGGACCGTTGCTATTCAACATATTTGTAAACGACTTAAGTCTTCTACTCTCGTCGTTCGTTCTATCATTTGCTGACGATATGAAGATGTACCGTACAATATTTTCGCAGCTGGACTGTGTAGCACTTCAAGAGGATGTTAATACGCTGCTGATATGGTGCGGTGATAACGGAATGCGCGTCAACGGTACCAAGTGTAAGGTTATTTCCTTCAGTAGATGCAGTGACAAAACCGTTTTTGAATACTCAATCGATTCGGTTCTTCTGCAAAGGGTGACGTCTATCTGCGACTTAGGCGTTATCATCGACGAAAAGCTAAAATTCAACGAACACATAGGGGTTACCGCGGCCAAAGCCTTTTCCGCTCTTGGATTTATTCGTCGGCATGCTGCAGATTTCACAGACATTTATGCACTGAAAATTCTCTACTGCTCACTAGTACGTAGTATACTTGAATACGCTGCTCCCGTATGGTGTCCTTATTATTCTACGCTGGTTCTCAAAATTGAACGTGTACAAAGGAGATTCATTAGGTTTGCACTACGCAATCTTCCGTGGAATGATCCCGTCCATCTTCCGCCTTATCCAGACCGATGCCGCTTGATCGGTTTGGAGACTCTATCACAACGACGTGTTTCGATGCAGTGTGTGTTCATTTTCGACATCATTCAGGGCAACATCGACAGCCCTGTGCTCCTTGAACAAATCCCTTTGTACGTGCCACCCCGTCAGCTTCGTTACTCCTCAATGCTAGCAATACCACACCATCGGACGAATTATGGCCATTTTAATGCACTTGACTTTTGCCTACGAGAATTCAACAGATTCAGCGATTCGTTCGATTTCAATGTGTCAAAAAATGTTTTTGTTAATAGGATAAGAGATAGAATTTAAGTAAAGTACATAATATTAAGTTTTCAGTCTGTGTGACGTGTAGTCAAAGACGGTGAATAAATAAAAAAATTATGATTTGAATATGAATTTACTGTTAAATATGATTTTACTTCACCCACAATTCTCCAATAAAATAAATATGTCAATGTTTGGACTAGTATATATTAATTGCCGCCATTTTAATTTCTAATAACAGCTATAAAACTAACAATGATTTTAAAATAAGCCTGAAATATATAAGATGGAATACAAAAATGGAAATTCAAAATTTGTCTCTATTGCACAAATAGAACTTTCTTTGAGTAGTGTGTGGTATTTCGAATGCGTGGCATGCTCCTGTGGGGTACTGAGTAACAACAAGGAATATCAACTGATATAAACCAATTCTAGTCATATAAGAGTTAATCTGCATCATTTATAACATGTGTGCTCCTTGGGGTGAGACCAATCATGTTCAGTCGAGGATAAATTACCAACTGGTGAGCTCGTTTTATGCTTATGATAACACATTTGACAACGTTACTTTAAACAATCTAGGGATGGTTTGTCACTACAAGTGACGACTTATCCCTTATTCCAGTTTCAAATACTACAAAACCTTTCTATTTTCGTCATTACTAAAAAAACATTTGAATAGTTCGACATTACAAATGATGACCTTTACCTTCGCAAGATTAAATTCCATACTAGTTTTAATCCTATTTTTCCTCATTATCCATGGGTCGATCAGATTTGATTCCCAGATTTTTTTTTCCTCATCACACTCTTCCCGTGGTGATTGTGGAGATGCAGAGGTATTGTCGGTCTCTAGAAGCAATAATCACTACATACTACCATTCCTTCTCCATCCCAACTGACTGTAAAGACTTTGCCTGCACCGTTGATGATCAATAATATGAGAGCTGCTATTGCACAATTCTTTTTTTTACACTACCAAATGTTCACAGTATTTTATTACGTTTATGCTTTGATGAACAAAGTATAATTCATATTTAGATTCATATGAGACCCAGGTAACCAATAAGCATTTCAATAAGCCGTAAATCAGTCTTACAATTTCAGTCTATATGCTAACTGTCCCAACATAGCTGACTAAAGCTTAGCTGCCTTAAAATAACAAAAACACTGCCATTTAAAAGTTTCCAAATTTCAATCAGAATTTCAAATGCACAACTCGTTTTGATTTCTGAACATCTCTTTTGCTTATATACTGCCACGAAACTGCTAGGAGAGGCGAATATTTCTGTAAGCCAACAAACTGCCATCTTTCTTGCTGGCTATCAGGGCACTCTTTTTTAAGAGAAATCACGAGAAAATTACGTTATTAATAGAGATAATAGAAATTCACAGCAAAATTCTTGAAACTTCGCGTGTGACCAAGTTAAAAACTTCGTGGCTTAGTCGCGGTCCCATTCTTCTGGCCATATTTAACCAAAAAATACAAATTTTCTTGAAATTTCAATAAATATATAATTATACTATTATTATTCTACAAATTTAGGTGATAAGTTTTATATCAGAGTGGTAATGCAAAATTTAAAACGAAAGTAGTAAGCCAGAAAGACGTCAAAGTTAAAACAAATATCGGGTCAAAATCTGCATATTAGTAGCACTTAATGCGCATATTCGGCTTGCTAGTATTTAATGACCAGCAGTAAAGGCGCATATACTGCTGAATAAATGTTTTTCAAGTGCTTATTGGTTACCTGGGAGGTTAAATGAAAAATCATTGAAAACTGATATATTTTCAATTTTATTTGCGACTTACAGCAGTGGCCCAAGCTGGATATCGCCGAAGCTAGAAACTTCCGAGATAATTATAAAGTTACTCAAGAAACTGGAGATTCTTGGTAAATGCTTCAACTTGCAGAAAATCTTTTAAATATTTCACGTGAAATTTCTTAAACAATTCTGTAAGTATTTGTAGTGTTTCCGACAAAAATCCATGTATAAATTCTTCAAAATAAGCTCTTTTTTATCATGAGAAATATGATCTAATCATTCTCTAGGAATTAATCAAGGCAAAGCAAATTTGCAGAAATGTTCACGAAAATTAAGCTAAGAACATCTAGAACGTGTGCTTCGGGAGTTCTGTAGGAATTGCTACATAAATCGTCAATACATTTTTTCAGAAATGCCTTTAAAAATCAAGAGCATCATCGGCCATGGGCGACAGCACTATGCTCGTGCTGTAATAACCATCGAGCTTTGTTCAAGATGCGTATATTCAGTACACGATTCTACCAGTCTTGGGTTCATGCATGCATTGTACCAACGATTCTTCGGGAATATCTTGATAGTTCTCCACACAATTCCAGTTATTTGTCAAGAAATACTCCCAGCAATGGTTATGACAATTAATTCAAGATCATCTGGCTGTAGAAATTCTATCAATGATGTCACTTTGTATTGAATCATGGGTAGGACAATCTTTTAACTGGCCTGCCCATGTATTTTAATGCGTAGGACATGTCCTACCTGTCTTACTCACTTTCCGCGCCTCTGCTTCCAAGAGACTCATGAATACTTTTAGATTGCCTACATGGATTTCTAGCGGGATTACAATCATTTGTTAGCAGCATCCTGACAATAATCAAATTAGGTGAATTCGAATTTTCAAGAACATCAATCTAGTGAACCTAACAACCTTCCGTTGTCTGCTTCACAAGATTTGTGCTCTTAAAAACTCGAGAGTTGGCTTCAATGCATCTTCACCTTAACAGAATCATTGGAACTTTGATCTTTCTGGAATTTCACTTCAGATTGCCTTCTGCGTTCATGGGTCCCTTCGTGGCGTAGTTAGTAACACACCTGTCTAGCGAATTAGAGAATTGTGAGTTCTATTCTCGCATATAAGAACTTTTCCACCGAATTTACTTCAATTTGCCCATTCAATTCAATAACATATGTTATATGTTAATCAACGGATTTATTTTAGAATTTTGAGCGAGATTTACCGCATTACCCTATTATGCACCTATCATCAGGCTTTTGAAACTATATTATTTAAGCATTAAAACCTCTCCATTTCTTCACAATTGGATTCACTGTGGACTGCTACTTTCTACATATCACCCCTTTGGCTAAACCACGGCATACACCTATCAATAAACAGTTAAATCCAATTTCATCTCCACGCCCACTCGCATGAACACCTTTCACCCTCAGGAGGACAAAAAAGTAGCGCAAACACGATGACGGAACAATACCGGAGCAATTAAGAGGTTGATTCATCCCACTCTGCTTTGACTTGCCCAAATTCGACGGCGGCACGATCTGCCATCATCATCGGCGGCCGTGCACTATGACTTTGAAGATTTCTCCCATTCCGGAGTCCGGACTACTATACACTTTTATATAAAGTTAGTCAAAATCGGGCTCTTCTTGAACAACACACCGTGTGTTATTTTAATATATCCTGAAAAATCGATTTTGTACTGATTTATGCTTATTATTTCTTTCGAAATTCACGAATCGAAGAGATGCTTAGTGTCGCGGAGCTTCTTTAAGGTGAAGATGAATCGAAGCCAAACCTCAAATTTTCAAGAGCTCGAATCTAGAGTACCAAATATCCGTTTAAGATGAAAACTTAATCGATTGGTCAGTGGCTGGTGGTGACCAATCGATTAAATTTTCTGATCAAACGGGTATTCGGTTCTCCAGATTCGTGCTCTTGAAAATTTAAAGGTTTGCCTTAATTCATCTTCACCTTAAGCCTTATATGGGACGGACCTGGTGTAGTGGTTAGAACACACGCCTCTCACGCCGAGGACCTGGGATTGAATCCCATCCCCGAGATAGTCACTAAAAATTCAGTGACGACTTCCTTCGGAAGGGAAGTAAAGCCGTTGGTCCCGAGATGAACTAGCCCAGGGCTAAAAATCTCGTTAATAAAGATAGACAAAAAATAAGCCTCATATACTTTGCATAAAAGAAGTAGTTATAATATCAGAAGTAGCGTTTTCAGCATGGCCTAGAAGAGCTCGATTTTGTGCGAAACGTACTCAATTTTGTATAACTTATTTTAAGCGTGTTGGTATTTCTATCTAGTCCCCACAATCTTCGTCGTCGTGCGATACCCATAAAAGCAGCGAGCGAAAAACGATGAAGTAATAACCTATATGGCAGGGACTGTGGGTAGCAGCAGCCGGAGAACGATCGGAATATAAATAATTACTTTGAGTGAGAAGTGAGTGAGCACGATTTTCGCCAGTCACCCAAGCGATCGTCCGCTTCCCGATCCCGGTCCCGGTATTCCTGCACGTGCCCTGACCATCTCAATCGAAACCTTTAAGGAAGGAGACTTGCTCGCACGCCGCTGCACAGTGGCTCGAAGGTGGCCAAAACCTTGTTTTTTCGATGATTTGGCATTCGACATTCCCAAGCGTTGGGTTGGGTGACAAAACGTCGAAAGACAAAACATTGATGGCTAAAACGTCGAAGGGACAGAGGCAGAACTTGCTTCGCAGATAAGTGATCTTATAAGCACTTCCACAGTTACTATCTGAGACTCTTCTTTGATCATTTTTGCTTGTGAGTATCATATGATAGGCACAAAGATATTATATGTCCTGGGCAATTTGACCATCATGGTTGCCTGTAATATGTCTAAAAGTAATCACAAATACAATTTACATCATAATTTAAGGACTTGTACAGACATTCGTTCAAGACCGAACCACTGTGCTGTTTGGGTGCCAATGTCCGGATTGAAGTAAACACCTAGTGAACCCCATAATGGGGGGAGGGACTCTAACCCAACTAAAGCGATCCAAGAGCTAGAACTTGCCAAAGTGGCCTGGATGAGAATGGTAGAAGGAGGTGGCCAGACCACCCATGACGATTGATAGCTAGTGGAACTATATTTGAAGCGAGTGCTGCTTCCACACTTGGATCGATGGGAAAACTACTCAAAATGCCATAAAGGTTGTCTGTCTGCAATATGGATACGGTTTACGGGCGATGTGGGCTGGCATCGAAGAAGTTTGTTTGATTTATAGTTATTCCGCATGGTTTGGGGTGTACCAGAGAGCCAGTGCCGAGATAATGGATTGAGGGATTTTCAACTTTAGACGCTTACGGTAAGGTATTAAAAGCTTCTCCGGTTGATACTAGCCTCAAAGCAAGGAAGTTTCTTAGTCTTCAAAATTTAAACGGGAAGCATTATGTGCAAAAATCTATTCCCAAGCTAACAAATAGGTGAACGTTTAAGTCTTACACTTCATTCCCTGAGTAGGTAGATGTATTAACAGCGCCAGGAGCTCAACCGTAACCCACAAAACCACAGCTATGCGGTTGCTTGCTGTTTATATGGCATGTGTGAACTTTGTGGTTTTCCCACTGCATTTCGCTCCTAGCACACGAAACTTTTCTTCACCTAATTAAATTTTTGATTATATTTTAACGTTTACCAGAATGAAAATGAAAATCACAAATCAGACATCATGACTGTTGGCATCATTTCGGTCAACTGAGTGCACGCATCATTAGCTACCCTGCTTTATTAACACACGCACCCTAATGAAATTAGCCGGTCACAACTTTTCGGACACGATTTTGATATGTAGGTAGCTCTTGATATGATGATAGATACAAATTTATAACAGCAAGGTGACTCATGACTGATAATGACAGTGGCAAAGACAACGCCAAGTCGATCATCAATTTGAACCTACTGTGACATATGGGCCTTGTCGTATTAACAATCGAAACAAAGTACAAACCACGATGATATACATTAACGTATTGCAGGAAAACAAGACGTCAGATGGTTCACACCTAAATTCATAGGATGAGAAGCGGATCTCACTTGTTGGGAATGGTAGCAATGAGAAGTGTAAAGAAAGTATGCATTCATGAAAATCGTGTTCCACATTTAAGCGAGTTGATAATTTTTTTGACAATCGTGAAAGAAAGATCGTGACAGGACAATAAAATTAATGATTGGTTATCTTGGCAATTGATCCGATCCACATGGGAAAAGTGCTAACGAGAATAGTTCATAAAAAGCATCATCTGTTAAGACCACGATGGAGGGGAACTTATGAATTCGGCAGCTAATGATTTTATTGTTAGCCCCCTGCTCTTATAACCTATTATACAGTTTACATTATAATGCCCCTTCTCGGTAAGTGAGGAATCGAAACTTATTTGTAATTCATAGTCGTCGAACTAGTTACGCAAATGATAATACATCTTTGAACTGTTTAGTGGAATGCCTCCCGAGTAACATTGAAGCATAAAAAGCATAAAATTTTCAAGTATCACTGATGTGTAGCGATATCATTTTGCATAAAAACTGAAATAGCATCATAGCTGATTAAGCTGTCATTTAACTTGGACTGTAAGTAAATGAAAACCAAATTTAGTACTATACCATTTGATTCCAACTAGAGTTTGTATTCTTCAATTGTAACCCTAAACGATTGAATAAGAATTGTCTACATCCTGAATGTTTCCCAATGGAGAGGTTTAAGACTAATTCCAAGATCTAATACTAGATTTAAGTTCTCATCTTTCAACAGTCTAAGGACCATATCCTTGTGAAAGCCAGGGAATGATGAATCAATATACCTAATTAATTAAATTACATCAATTCAATCATTGGCGTATTATTTTTTCTGGAGGAGGCCTAGGGGAACCTAGTCTTGGTTTACTGAAGTGATGTTGGTAACAATAATCCGGTTTTCACAAAGTTCGTAGTTTGCATAGATTTGTATTGATTTTTTTACATTTTGTATGATATAACTACATATCAGTGATAATTTCCATTTTCTCCACGAAACATATTTTTTGTGTACAATTCAGTAAGAATTCTTTCAAAAAACTCACGAGGAAGGGTGTAATTCTTTCACAAGCTTTTCAGGAATCGGGGAATTCTTCATGAATTCCTTACTTTTTCAGTGCATTCTTCAAGAATTCCTTTACCGGTTTTTACAATATTCCTCCTGGGATTCCCACGGAAAGTATTTCCAAGGATTAGTAGACTTTGATTTTTTCCTGAAGTTTCATTAGGCTTTCTGAACTTGCCAGAAAATTGCTTACAGAATCTGTATCAAGTTGCTAAAATATCTCTTGGAGAATTCCACCAAAGAATACGTTTGAAATGCTTTGGACAGTTTTAAACATTTCTCAATGAAGGTCCTCTATTACACATCCTTTGAAAATGTCATATAGTTTTTCATTAATAATTTGATCAGTGTTTTCTAAATTTCCTCAGTAATTTCTCTAAGAAATAGTACAAGAAATCTTCGAAGTCCCTCCAAAATTGTATTGAAGGTCGCCAAACATGGATTCTTTTCACAAATTCTTCAGAGACTGCAGCGAGTTTTTCCAACTTTGCCTTTGAGATTCTTCCAAAAGTTTCGCTACAACAATTTTTTCAGATATTCTCTTGGAAATTTCAAGGATTGGTTGACAAATTCATCCAGGACTTCCAGTAAAAAAACTTGATTTTAAAAGTTAGGGTGATCAAAGTAATCAAAGTAATCGCGTATATAATTTGGCCATTTACGGCAAAATCAAATAGAGGTGGCCAAATTATATACGTGTAACGCTCTGTACAAAATACATAAAACACTCTACTCTACACGGGTAAAAATGCGGCACTCAAAACAAGCAGAAAAGGTCATGATTTTGGGAGGAAGGTGTATTTTCATGTTATAAAAATACACCATGACCAAAAGTCATGAAATCATGAATCTTTTTACCGTAACGCCAGCTGTACGTTACGTTTCCAAAGTGTAAATTCAAATCATCAAATCATAAACTATGTATGCTGGAACCATGAATAAAATTCATGAAAACATGAACACTATTCATGGATTTAGATACCTGTCATTTATGATTCCAGTTTTGGCGATGAAAAGTGGAAATTTGAGTCATGAAATCATGAAGCAGGATCATGAAATCATGAACTAATTTCATGAAAACATACAAATGTCAATTATGATCCCAGTATATTTGTCATAGGTAAACAAATAACATGAAGATGTATTTTGTGCCAGTAGTTTCGGAATAAACTGTGAGAAGAGTCAACAAGTGCCACATCTTGGGCAGGAACGCGAACATCCGGTGGCTATGTTTGCACGCAAAATGTCAGTTCAAACATCAATGAATTGGCACATCGTCCCTGGGCTGCAAAATGCTGCTGGATTGTATTGGCGATGGAAGAATCATAAACGACTCTGCAGGCGTGTAGAGTGGTAAAGATCAGCCGGCTGCCGAAGTTTTGTGTGAGCTGCTCTATTGTAAGATGTGGAGAATGCATCACATCCAAACATTGCCGACGAATTTGTCAAACAAAACCTTCGTCAATCATTGCCCGGTATGGAATAATCCGTGTGAAAGCTGGCAAGTACATTTTCGCACATCTAATAGTACCGGCAGTTTAATTGGGTTATCGGTAATGTCATCGATAAGATGGAAAAGTTCCGTCGAGCATGGTATTCAAATTAACTTCTTCCGTAAACAAAACTTATTCATAATTTCACTTAGAAAAAAACACTACCGATCGCAAAATACGTGTTGACTTAAATGAAAAAAGTGACAGTTGGATTCATGTAACGCCCTGAGCACACAAATTCTTGATTAATAGTCATGGTTTCATGACTTGTAGTCATGATATCATGAAACATAAAATTTTATGATTTCATGACTTTTTGTTCATGATTCCGGCAACGGATTTTTTTTCCGTGTAAGGATTCCTCCTATTATTCCAAAAGATATTCATAAACAATTAAATAACATTCAATCGGGAAAATATTCTTTTTTAGCGATTTCTCAGAGAAGTTCTCACAGATCTATCTGCATGTATGTTGCTTTAGATTTACTGATCGTCTTATGTTTATTAGAGTTCGGCGATGGTTATACGCCTGCAGACGTTACAGTGAACTGACATCCGCAGAATGAAGGCTCCCAAAAACCAACGCAATTTTTTTCAGCAACAGCGAAAAAAATCACCGCGATTTCGTTGATTCGTTGCATTTCCGCCTTTCCCGCCCTAATTTAAAACACGTTGTTTTCGCACAATGACAGATGTGTGTTTATGTATTAGTGGTAGATATCAGGAGTAATTGAACGCGATGAGTTCGTTTTGCATCGTTCAAATATTACGTAATGCAACAGGGGGAGGGAGGTACTCTTATATAGTGTTATACAAAAATTTAAAATTTTCCATACAAAATATGTTATATGGAGAGGGAAATCCCCATTGGCAAATTTTGCGTTACTTTATATTTGAATGAACCCTTTGCTATGTAGTCCATTGAGCTCTCGCCGATCGGTGTCACGAACACGTGCGCAAATTTGCTGGTTGAAAATACTGCCATGTGATTTTGCTGGGAACAGCTGATCTTTGTTTATATTTTCAACCAGCAATCTTTAAGTAGGGTTGGTGACATGTAACGTGTATGTATACGAGCGCAGAAACCACTATGTACTGTGTTTTGAAGGCAATGAGAACAAATACCGGGGTGAGGAAGAAGACAGTGTGCGTGACATCCATGTACGGTGCAAAATGTTTCACAACTACAAGCGAAGCGAGCGAGCTCCCATAATAAGTCGTGTAAATTAGTTACGTAGTTATTTTTGTTTACGTTTTTTCTCTTTACTAATACATAGCCATTGCTTCTTCTTCCATACCTTGGTATATATTCTCATTGTTTCAAAGGTAAAGGTTCTGTATGATCAGTGACCACTGCGCTTATATTTGAGAACATGGAAAGATAATCGCCATAATTGTATTTATCTTGAGACAGACAATATCTAAAAATCAATTTAATATTGCTCCCTCCATTCCTTCAAAACTGTCGCTCGAAAATATTGTTTTGAAATTCTTCAAAAAATGTCTACCTATAAAATGCCTATAAAGTTTTTAACGGAATTCCATAAACTCTACCACGAAAATACTCAAAAACTTCCCAAGAGATTTGTTTACGGATTTCTTTGGAGAATTATAATATTGTTTCTCCAAGGATATCATCCTAGGATTCTTCCGAAAAATTCATCAGAGATCTATCCAAGTATTTTCCAAAGATTATTTACTGTTAGTATTAGCAATTCTTGTGAGGATTTCTGAAAGAAAATTTTCAACAGACTTATGAAGGATTTTGCTATTGATTTGATTGACTATGATTGTCAGATTTATATAGCTTGGGAAAAACTTCTAAAAAACTGTTTTGGATAATTTGAGTTTGTGGGCTTCGTGGCCGTGGGGTTAGTGTCGTCAGACAATGAGCGCATCGTGTCATCGAGTGTGGGTTCGATTCCCGCAGCAGTCATTGAAACTTTTCTTCAGGAATGTTTCTCAGTTGTACCATTGGAGCATGCTTGTCCGTTGTCTAGTGTTAAGTTATAGTCTGTGCAGCTAAATGGCTAAAGACGGTGTCCGTGTCTTTTGATTCAATTTAAAAAAAATGAATTCTTGTCGGCAAACTTAAAAATTCACCGTTGAATATCCGATTTTTTTTGATGAAATTCCTAACATACATCGTCACAATAAATTCAGGTGATTTTTGCAGGATTTAATTTAAAAATTCTAGGCCTTTTCTATTCTTTCTTTATAACGGAAAATGATTTACGTTAAAACGGTGGAATCAATTTTCGAAGGTTTTTGACATTTTGACAGGTACATAACATCTTAGGAAAGGTTATGTATGAACTCCGAAACCATGCGTATACGAATCCTACAATTTTTAAAAACCTTTTAATAAACATTTTTTAGATTCCTCAAAACGTTGCTTTTTGGAATATGAAAAAAAAATATACGAAGTTGTTCAAGACATTGTCATGCGAAGGAGAAACAACAAAATGTTGAAGTAGCGCGCATCGTAGGTAGAAGCAACAAATGGACAACGGAACAACTAAATAAGTGTTTATTTATAATCTATTAGCTTGAGATGAATGACTCTCTAATGAATTTAACAAATTTCTCAAGAAGCTCCATCAGAATCTTCTTAAGAAATTATCTTTTATATCTAGCAGAATTCCTTCTTTGTCTTCTGGACTCCCCAGAATTCTGCCACAAAGCCTCTAGGAATGCCGCCCTAGAATTGCACAAGAATGCAAATCCAGAAAATGGATTCTGCTAATATTTGACCTTCCCCAGCTATTGTGCTCAATGTTTCTCCACAGATTCATTCCAAAAATATTTTTATAGATAATTCCTGTATAGTCCGGGGGTTTGAAGTAGAATTTACTTTAAAAAACAAAGGAGATACAATTTGTGATGTACATATTTTGAAAATATTTCTGACGGGCTCTAACCGTTTAGGCGTCTGAAATTCTTAACTTCGCGAAGTAACTGGACAGAATCAATTATTTTTTCAGAGGAATTGTGAATGAAAATTTTGAACTTTTAAAAGGTTTAGTTTTTTTAATGATAATAAATCTTCGAGCTGTTTAGTAGAATACCTATAATTAGATGAAAAAACCGAATTTAGTACTATACCATTTAATTCCACTAGAGTTTGTATCCTTTGACAGATACGCGTATTTCGACCTCAACTGTAAGGCCGTACAGTTGAGGTCGAAATACGCGTATCTGTCAAAGGATACAAACTCTAGTGGAATTAAATGGTAGAGTACTAAATTCTATTAGTTTTTTTGTTTAGTTAAATCCAAGAGCATATTCCGGAGTCAATTTGTTGATAAAAAGTAGACATAGCAGAAATGGTTGTCCTCCAAGAGGAATTCATGTTGAGAGTATGAACAAATCTCGTCGTTTTTATAAGGCCATATACAATAATCTTCCAAATCATCATGAAGTACTGTTTTGATAATGCATTTATTCGTAATGTTCAGTATCTACCCGACAAGCTGAAACTATCAATATATTAACTTAATGTGTTGAACCTGGATAAACTTACAGAAATAATGATTTTTCCTTTATGCTAAGGATTTTGGGATACAATAATATCCACAAACCGGAAGTCACAAGCTTGTTTTCTAGGACGCCATTTTAGACTCCAAAACTACAATTGAAAGCAATTTTCAATCTGGAAAAACTTGAAGAAAATGAATGTAGAATCGTGCTTCATGAAAATTAGAACCGGAAATCGCCATCTTGTTTTCTAGGCCGCCATCTTGGATTCCAAATTGTACAATTGAAAGTAATTTTCAACCTGGACAAACTTTAAAAAAATATACTTCTAAATGATAAGGATCTTGAAATACAGTGATTTTCATGAATCGTAAGTTGCCATCTTGATTTATAGGCTACCATCTTCGATTACAAAATGTTTAATTGAATGCTTTTTTCACTCCGGATAAATTTGCAGAAAAAATCATGTTTCTAAATGGTCAGGATCTTCGGATACTATGATGTTCATGAACCGGAAGTCACCATCTTGTTTTCTAGGCTACCATCTTGGATAGAAGAAATCATCCTTCCAAATGATCAGGGTCATGAGAACAATGATTTTCATGAACCAGAAGTCGCCATCTTGTTTTCCAGACCGCCATTCAAATGTTCAATTGAAATCAATTTTAAATCTGGACAAACTTGTAGAAAAAACTATACTTTTAAATGTTCAGGAACTTTAGATACAACAAATTTAATGAGCCGAAAGTTGCCATCTTGTTTTTTAAGCCGCCATCTTGGATTCCAAAATGCTCAAATTGCCAATTTTCATCACCAATACCATAATAATAAATGACAGGTATCAAAATTCATGAAAAGTGTTTATGATTTTATGAACTGTACTCAAGATTCCAGAACCTGCTTCCTGATTTCATGACCAAAATTGCCACTTTTCATATCAATAATGGGAATCATAAATGACAGATAACTAAATCCATGAAACATAAGCACTGTTAGGGTTCATTCAAATATAACGTAACTCAAAATTTGCCAATTTTAAACCCCCTCTCTCCCCCACGTAACAGCTTTTGTATGGAAAATTTTAAATTTTGTATGGATCGTAACACTATGTAAGACCCCCTCCCTCCCCATGTTGCGTTACGTAATATTTGAACGATCCCTTATCAAACATTTTATTCATGGTTCAAAAATACATACTTCATAATTTGAAGATTTGAACTGACCATTTTGTTCGCTTAAAATTGTAACGTACAGCTGGCGTTACGGTTAAATGATGAGTATTGTCATGACTCATGTACACCCGATTCTGTTTTTGCACGGATTTTTTTTACACGGCCGTGCAAAAAAAGTTTTCATACATTTTTTTTCCGCCAAAACCTTATCACTTACCTTCGAAATCATGCCTCTTTATTCTTATTTGAAGTTATGCATATTTTTCCGTGCTGAAACTTATACTAGATTAATTACAAGGTTAGTTATACTTCAACAGTCGAGAGACCATACCCTTACGAAAGGAAATGATGAGCCAATATGCCTAATTATTTAAATTTCACCAATTCAATCCTGACTTAAAATACTTTCGTTCCTACTCCGACTCAAAATCAGTGGCGCGGGAAGTGGGTAGGACAGGTAGGACATGTACTACGCACAAAAACACCTGGGTAGGACAGTCAAAGGATTGTCCTACCCACGATTTAACAAAAATAAAATTAAAACGGAATCAGCAGAAAGCTTGAATAGTAAATTAAACTATTTATCATCTGTTCAATATACATACAAATTCGATCAACTTTTCTCATACCTAGTGAAGCGTGACATGGTTTATGCATGACCCATACTAAAAATGTGGCTCGTGTGTCGTGAAAATCTTGGGAACCTAAACTGTAAGAAATGTTTCAAGAAACTTCTTTGATCGTTAGAAAAACTAATAGTGCAATTGTCCATGGCATTTCTGAATGAATCAATGGATGATTTCTTAAAAATATCGACGACCAACCCTGTATATGTTCTGGGACAAATTTCCGTGAGCATTCCTGGAAGTAATTCATTAGTTGTGTTTGGAACATCCATAGAGAATTATCATAAGATTTTAGAAGAATAGGGGTAGTCGGGGCAGTTTGGCCAATGGGGTGGAATGAGCACCCCTTGAAAACTGCATAAATTCTTGAAATTTCATCTGAAATAACATGCAACCCCAAAGCTGATGAGGAAATGCAGCAATAGGCATGTTATGAGTCAGTTTTCAAAACTCACAGAAAAATAAATAAATGATGTTCGAAAAAACTGCCCATATTGCCCCGAATGGCTCTTTTAAATTTCATCATTTCAGAATGAGGATGTTTGACTGTTAGAATGTTCTTAAAAAATATATCTTCTTGCACGGAGTGTTTATAAATACTAATAACTTTCAAGTGTAGTAACAACATAATTGAATCTTTAGATTATATGAGATTATTTTGCAATCAAAACGGGGTGCTCATATCACCCCATCAGTAAAAAATCGACTCGAAAATTGACAAATTTTGAAAAATCAATCATTCATCCGTGCAATTTATAAAACAAATAAAATCAAGCGGATCTAGTGTATTCATCTAAAAATTGTTGTAAATCTTGCAAACATTCGAAAAATTCATAATATTTTCAGCACTTTTATCGACTTTTCCTTAAGATGGCCAAACTGCCCCACTTTCCCCTATTTGGAAGAAGTTATGAATTAATCTAAGACCAGTCTCATCGTGCAAAGCACGAGGGTGGTGGTGCTGGCGATTTCTGAACATGCGGTTACTGGTGAACCTCGTGAAGAATTCCAGTAAAAATCCTATAGAACTCCCAGATTGCCAAGAAACTCTTGTCTGATTTATAAATTTCTGGAAGTAGTTCTAAGTTAATTCTTGAGAAATGACTTCATCAAATTCTCACTGATATTTTCCGGACTCTATTTTGATGCAAATCTCTAAAAGTCTCCACTTTAATGGAAGGTCTCTAAAGTTTTTTTTCCTAATTTAGTTGCACTGATTCCTGATGTAAAATTGTACAGGCTCCAGAGAAACCTTTATAGACTATACCGGGTTCAGCAAGCTCTTCAAGAATTCGTCTCAGAATTTCCAAGCTTCAAAAATTATCATAGTTAATTCATTTGAAATACTTTCAGGGTCTTTTAGAGGGATCTCTCCTAATATTCTTCTAGAGATTTCTCTGCCAATTCTCCCAAAAATTCTTCCAGAAATTTTTAGCATGCTTTCTCCAGAATTTGCTCCAGGAAATCCATGAGAACTCCAAAGATACTACCTCCAGTAATTTCTTCAGGTATTATTTTGATTTTTTGACACAACTGTCCTGGAAAACTGAACTCTCCAGTTGTTACTGTAGGAGATGTTCTAAAGATTTTCAGAATTTCTCCCGAGGATATCCACAAATGTTTATTCCAGAATTTTTGAAAAAATACATGGTTA
The DNA here is from genome assembly GCF_002204515.2 of Aedes aegypti. Taxonomy (NCBI): domain Eukaryota; kingdom Metazoa; phylum Arthropoda; class Insecta; order Diptera; family Culicidae; genus Aedes; species Aedes aegypti. The sequence continues at coordinate 347,153,595 of NC_035109.1, read as the reverse complement.
CATGGTTTATGTGAATTCCTTCAAGAATTCATCCACGTTTTTCCCAGGGATCTAGGAATTTCTTGAGGGGTTCTTTGAACAAATTTATTTTCCCAGTTTTTCTAAATATTTCTTAAAATGTTTTTCAAAGCATTCCCATGCAATCTTTGAAAGTCTTTTTAAGTTTTCACACCAGTTCATACTACAGAATTTTTTACAACAATTCCTCCAATAATTTCTTTCAAGATTCTGTTCAATGTTTTTCGAGAAATTCCTTTAGCAAATCTTGCGGAATATTATCCCAAAATTGAATTGATTTTTTTCAACAATCTCAGCAAATTATTTATGAAATCTTCTAAAACTTCCTCATTAGTCCAGAAGTTCTTGTAGAGGTCCTTGTTCATTGAGGATGACTTTATAACATACACAGGTTATGTCAGAGGTTACTTAAGGATTTTCTTCAAAAATACCTCACAGATTCATTTTTCAAAATTCTTGGCGTTTCCCTGGAGAAACATCTGAAAATAAAAACTTTTAAGACTTACTTTAGAAAATCTCAGAATAAGCGGAGGAATTTCTGTAGAAATCAAAAAAAATCTCTTGGACAATTGCATAAGGTACCTGCAGATACATATTTGAAATCTTATATAAAACCTGAAGGCATTTCTGAAGAAGCTATTGATTGAATATCAGAGGAATCTTGGAGGATGTTCTAGGGAAATCTATGGAAGAATCACTGGACAAAATCTCGAAGAAGGACTTTATTGAGAAAATTCTCGAAGAATTTTTGGAGGAATTTTAATGATTTCCGAAATAATCTTTAGAGAAATTCTATTTCTGTAGTACACCCTGGAAAATCCAGGCTTAATTCTTTAGGCATCCTAAGCAAAATTCTTGGAGAAATCCTTTTGCATTATTCATAGAGAAATTCCTTGGGAAATAATAGCTTTAGAAATTTCTGAAGTAATATCTGAAAACACCTGAAAAAATTTCTGATGATATTCCTAGAGAAGATTATGGACATACACATACAGTAATACTTGCAGTTATACTTGTAAAATCACGAGAAATTCTAAAAAAAACTCTTAGATCTTAGAGAAATATCTGCTCTGATGGTATAAAGAATCAAAATCAAATTCTTATTTCCTGGATCCTATTAGGTTTCGTTTTGTTTATTTTGCTTCCTGTTTGGTCTTTTTTCAGCTTTTTCTTTGATTCATTTTAGGCCTCTTTTTTCAGGCAACAATATCCTCATTATTTTTAAGGTACTCAAACGCAGCCCTGTAAAGACGGAAAGCTTTCTTTGTTTTGTGATAACAACTGGTACCCTTTGCGTTTGAGCTCCTAAATGTAGTAACTTACAATTTTCAGTTTCGGAATTCATAGAGTTAAAATTTTTCTTAGCTTCACTGTGCACACAATATTTGCCAACGTTTGTCCTACCCATGGTTTCGAACGTGGACGCGCCTCTGCTCAAAATACTCCGTTCCTTGTCATGATTCTCTCTTTACAACATCCGTTCATCTTTGTCACATTGACATAGTTTCGCGCACAAGTCGTAAGTTGAACTATCTACGGAATAACAACTTCTTCCAACTCTTCGACATTGTCGCTGTGTCGTGGGTACCACTTAAGTTTCGATGTCAATCAAAACACTTTGAGAAGCTCATTATTACTAAAAGAGGAATTGCAATAAGAGGGACGCAAAAATCAGTTAATTCAAAACCGCTGGCTGCTTTTGGGTGGCCACTCTGTCTCGCCCTTTGTCATCCATTCATGCGGAGTCTCGATAAGCTTCTCATCGTTCCTCTTCCCACTAAACGCAGCAGCCACTCCCTAACGAAAGTCATCTCGTGCGCGGTCTGTAATGATCAACGTGAGCATATTGTGCTCATAAGACGAAATAATACCGCTTACCCACTAAAGTCTCTTCATCTTTAACACGTAGTGGCTCACGTGAAAATTCTTCTTATTGATGAGCGGCTGACAGTGTCACGGTGCTCCCTAGACCGTTAAATAATCTCCATCAAATCTGTGCTTATGCTTATTTCTATACTTCTGCAGTTAATCCCTGGATATGAGAATTTAAGATTTTCGCAACGCTGTTTGGTTACTTAGGTGAAACGCTTAATAACACATTCATTATATAAAGTGTTTATGACAACTGAAATTTTCAAATACATGCACTAAATTGTTGTTCTACAAGATATTTTCGCTCCATAATGCTTTATAGTATTTGAGCCTTTGAAAATAAGCCAATTGTGAAAAACATTTTAACCATGAAAATGAGATAGATCTTTTGGTACATTAAATGACGATTACCTATTATATTTAAGTCAGTAAAGAGTTAAAAATGGCGTAATACAGAATATTATCGATCTATCATTAGACAAATAAAACCTTTCGTTTACCATTAATAAAACGTATATCCAAAACGGACCCACCGATTTGTTATATAATTTTGCTCAGATACACTGTCAAGCCATAAAAAAGTCGACTGATGAGAAAAGATTTAATTGAGAGATTTTTCTGACAATAACGATCTGAGGAGAACAGTGAGTGCCATTCTTTACTAGGAAATTGCTTCATCACGAGTGCAAACGATATGCTCGCGATAGCGATGGGATTTAATTCCGGATTCGTCTAAGTTAGAAACCAACAACATTCTATTGGAACTTATTGGAGTCTTGCTTTTTAACGGGACAATCAAACTGATCGTCCATAGCTGACACTGAATTTCGTCGACCTCTAGCACTAACCGCCATTGGTGGGCATGTGGAAGAATCCCTCTCGCTCAAGAGGAAGGTAAAATAAACATCTCTTCCCATTGAGATTTTCGTTCCGGAAAAAAAAGCGAACAGGTACACAACAGCCCTCTTCAGATACCCAGACCAAATACTGCGAGGTGTCATGACGGGTGGCATTATTGTAAGCCAAAGAACAATTTGGTGTGCTCGAATCTCATCTTCTGCTCGTAGACAAACAATACGAGCCGGATTATGGAAGAAAAGTTTATTTTCGCTTTCATGTTTTTTCGAGTTGTATGGAGCGAAGCAGCAAAAGATAATAAAGACATGAATGGGAGGACGGTATATTAACGAACAACGTCAACGCGGGAGGCGCAAAGACGGTCGGTGGATGAAAAATCATATTGCTTGCTGAACTGCGTGAGATGCCATGTCTATCTATCCGATGAGTATTGAGGCTGTTTGTTGATTTTTCGGTGAGATTCGATTGCTTTTTTGAATGTGGGAAGTTAAAGTCATTCATTTTTTTAGCGTTATTATTCATATTAATTCTTTTTTCAAGAATATGTTCACTCGAAGGGTATGAAATGTGAAAAATATATTGGCATTATCCAATCGAAATACCGTTCTGATTCATATTACTGACAGCTTTAGATTCCAGACACCCTACTTTGTATGGGATAATTTCACACGAAATGTTTCAGTTTTGAATGTTCAAAAGTTATATTTTCTGAGGCTCGTTTTAATAAGCATTTTCTATGGATATCTATGAAAATTTATAATGCCAAACCTGCGAAAAAGAATTTTTGGAATGCTTTTTGCCTTCGAATTTCCAGAGGAAATAAGGTTCTTGGAGAATGCATTGAAAAAGTACGGAAATAATTTGTGAAGAAATCTCCGACCCCTGAGTAATTCGTGGAATAACTCCAAAGGTATATTCCTTGGAAATTCTTTAAAATTTGTGAAAAAAAATTTACTGATTAAAACAAGCAATGAATATATTCCGTATTTGAAAATTTAAATTTACCAGTATCAACGTGAAGCGATTATTCGCTTCACAATGATACTTGAAAAATCATAAACAAAGAGAGTCTATACAAATCTATGCAAACTACGAAATTTGTGAAAATCGTGATTATTGCGACTGACATTACTTCGGCGAAATTACTAAACCCCTCCATTAGACATTTAAATGCAAAGCTCTGTTGGCTGCAAGATTTCTGAAAGAAATTGACCAAATGCCGTTTGCTACTTCTTATACACAGAACCTGCAGAATCCACCAAATTTCGCTGCCATTCCTGCTCTGTACCCGTGTTTGAAAACAATAGCAAAGCTCAGCAGCATCACTTCATAGCTTCAACCGGGAACAATTGACGAAACCGAAGGCTATGCAAGAACAACCCAACATAATTTGGCCCAGAGTTTGGAGTAACATCAGTTCACCAGGACTCACTTCGAGAGAACAATCAGTTTATTTTCTGCTTGTAAATGGGAAAATCCCGCATGTTGCATTACTTCATCGACAAAATAGGATTGCCAGCCCTGTTTGTGAACATTGTCTCAATGTCATCGAAGACACAAATTCAATACATGTCAAAAAACAATGAGTTTGTGGGATCATCTTCAAGCTAGATTGGTAGCAATCCAGGGACGAATAATGACCTTTCATGAATTACGGATACCAGAATTGAAGAATATCAATAGGAGTAGAAGATACCAGGCTCTAAAGGCATTTATAGTGTATATACATTTTGCTTTAGATGCCAATGACCAATTAACGATAGGAGCGTTAGATTTCGTTTTAAACTGTTCGTCTATGTAATATCTGTATGTACTTAAGTGTGTGATTCCAAATATATGTGTTGAAAAAAAAAATAAACAAAAATCCTAGCTACTCTAACTTATAAATCATAGAATGTCTCAAAAGAATTTTTGTTCAAAATTGTATTTGACTTTGTTAAAAAAAAACATTTTATAAAATGATGAAATTCTAAAAAAATTACTAGTGTTTTTCTCCACATAACTCTTCATGGGCTTTAGGACATTTCGTCGCATGACATTTGGTCGAATGACGTTTGGTCGAATGACATTTGGTCGGAAGTACATTTGGTCGAAGGAACATTTGGTGAAAAGCTTATATCGATATGGTTTTTTGAAAATCATTTGGCAAAATTAATTATTGTTTTCTAAGTTTTGCAAAGTTAGTAATATAACGTTCTTCTTCTTCTTCTTTCCGGCGTTTCGTCCCATCTGGAATAAAGCCTGCTGCTCAGATTAGTGTTCTTATGAGCACTTCCACAGTTATTAACTGAGAGCTTTCTTTGCCGATTGACCATTTTTGCATGTGTATATCGTGTGGCAGGTACAAAGATACTCTTTGTCCTGGGAATCGAGAAAATTTCCTTTACGAAAAGATCCTCGACCAGCGGGATTCAAACCCACGACCCTCAGCATGGTCATAATATAACGTATTCTTTTGAATAATCTGAATTATTACCTGCTGTTGAATGAAAAACGGGACATTATTGTAGTCATATTTTAAATTCCATACATCTATCTATTTGTTAGTGATTTAAAGTTATGCCAATATCTAGGATATCGATGATTATTCAAATGACCTTTTAAGAAGTAGTTGTTTGTACATTGACTGAAATATTAAGAACTAGTGATTTTTTTTATTTTTTTTATGTATCATCATTCTTTACCAAACTGCCCAACGATGGATTTTGGATGGATTTTGGACATGAAGATTTGTTGAATTCATTATTCATTTTAAATGTCATCGTTCTTCGTTGTTAACTGCTGATCTTCATCTCTTGCAAGCATTCGGCGAGACTACTCGGGATCTTTCTTTCAATTTCGGGTTTTGCAGCTGACGAACGTGGGTATGATTTTTGAATGCGGAGATCAGAGTACAAGAGGCAGGAAAAATTTGCATCAAGGAAAATCTTTATGACGAAGTGAATTTTATTTGTCGGTAACTCTACTTATGACCAATTGGCTTATGATGATTTCCAGCTTAATAACATTCCTCAAGCAAATATGACTTTGCAGTAGGTGTTGTTGACATTGGGTGCATTACAGAGTTTGCGGTAGAAGCATTGAATAATTGAACAAGAAAATTGTATATATTCTATGTAACGGGTAAAAATAGACGAGTGGGCTGAGGTGACAAAAGTTGGCTTGTCTGTATTTAAAATGAGCTTATCTCAACTCGCAGAACATGGCTACTTAAATGAAAAAATGCTTTCTGTTGCAATTAAACCTTTTTGATCCAAATGTCCATTCGACGAAATGCCCGTACGACCAAATGTACTTTCGACCAAACGTCATACGACTAAATGTCGTTCGACCAAATGTCATAAATTCCTCTTCAGGTATTTTTAATATAAATAAATATATTTGTTTCCGATTCAATTATGACATAACTAAATCGGAAACGAATATATTTATTTATTTTGAAAATACCTGAAGAGTTTTGTGGAGAAAAACCCTAGTGATTTTTTAGAATTTTATAATTTAATAAAATGTTTTCTAGTAAAGTCAAATAAAATTTTAAACAAAAATTCTTATGAGACATTCTAGGATTCATATATTGGCGTAGCAAGGATTTTTGACAGGCAACATAATTTTTAGGTTTTTACATGTTTCAACATGTTTTTCATGGTGAAGTCGTGGCCATGCTTTCAAGCACACCCGATAGTAAAATCTTTCATTACGAATTTCACCATGAAATAGCCTTGGGAATGATTTTAAAAAGTACCGCTAATATTATATCTGTGAATTTCTTTAGTTATACCATAATAATTCAAAATAGTCCCTCCAAAAAAGTTTGTTTGCTAGTAGGGAAAAATTGGTTTCTACATCAATCTATAAGCCACAGTATCATGAAACTTCAGAGTTCATGTAAAATATTTTCTAATATACAAATACCTTCATTAAAAATTGCATCATTGTCAATTATAAAAGACGAAGAAAACAGAATAAGTATTTCTGTAGTAAGTCCTACAAAAAACTCTTGAATTTCTCTGTGAGGTATATGACAAAGGATTTCGTCAAAAAATTTCAATTTTATTTAAAAAAAATCCCCAGAAGAATCTGCAGTGCTCCTTAAAGAAATATATCTCGGGGAAGTTTTGAGTGTTTTCGCGGAAAAGTTTTTGGAAGAGCAGTTAAATGTATTTAAATATGTATTTAAATAAATAAATAAATAAATAAATAAATAAATGTATTACGCTAGAAACTTTATAGGAATGCTTGGAAAAATAATATTTTGCTGGGTTTTAAAAACAACATTTAAATTTTTAATAATCATCAAACAGATTTTTAAGAGAAATCTTAAAGAACGCTTGGATAATTTTGTGTAAAATAGAAGAACTTCTCTAAGAAATCGCTTAAAACATTTTCCCAAATGAATCCCGTTCAATTGTTACGTCGATTACTAATGTAAAAAGCCTGATCCGACATTCTACTTATGATATCAACTTTAAAAGTGGAAGCAAAAACCTGCACAGCTTCCAAGAAAAACACACAAATCACTCGGACACGATGCCGTCTTCCAAGCCAACGCGCTACAACTCAATTAGCATCTTTTTGATTAGATTGAACGTCCACCTCCTATAGGCAGCGTCTCCCTTTGACACAGGTCTGCTGCAACGTTTAACCACTGGATTGGCTGACTGACTACTGACTGACTGACGAACTGACTGGTTGACGCGTGCGACAAACGACAGAACACGTATCCGACATCCATCTCGGCATGAAACCACTTTACCATCACCTTCTACACACATATTGATACCCGACCAGTGGATTACAACAAATTTGTACCACACAAAACAAATTTGTATCATTGTATCAAAAAAAAAAAAACAAATAAAATGTTTTGTATTATTTTTTTAGCACCACTCTGAGTTCATGTGTGAAATTTCAAAACAAATCAAAATCAGTTATAGTTATAATAATTTCATTGAAAACAAAATTTGACATAAATAATCTAAAATCAATTGCAATTTTATTTTACTTCTCACACTCAGTATCATACAGGCGTTTCTGCGGTAATCAATTCTCTTCGTCGATTTTCTTTTTGGAGTAGTACACGAAATATAATCGATTTTTGCAATATTTTTCGATACAGAATTCTTCGTTATTCTGTATCGAAAAATATTGCAAAAATCGATTGAATATTTAATACTTTAAAAAATTTAATTTAAAAATCGATGAATATTTAATACTTAATCAAAAACAGCAGTCGAAAAAAGTCGATCGGTTGAGTAATTAGCTAAAGAGAAATCAATCACTACACTTACGCCCTTTTGAACACGAGATTTAAAGATAACAATCATAATCGCTGGCCGAAACTGGTTCTGGTGGCCTATATTGACCAAAACAAAAAAAAACTGATTCCATCTCAGTTCCGGTATCTACAACATAATATGGATTGGAAAGTTATGTTTGACTAAATTATTTTTTAACAAAAATTTACTCACTAATTAACAATAACTGCAATAATCATATTATAACCCGCTGGTCGGGATACCTATGATGATGCACACTTCCTACAACAACCTGCACCGGTTTGCGTCTTCGTCAATACCTTCAGAAAGACCCGGTACTAGACCATCAATTTGTTTGCATTAGCCTAGGCCTGTTTACTTTTCGAGAGCTCCTTGGAAGCAAAAGTCGAACGCAAAGAGCGAGTGAACAAGTGTGGGACGCTTTTACATCATTGGACGGTGCTGCTACTGGGAAAGTATATAAATTCTCGCACATGAAGCCAGTGAGTATAAGGCGCATCCACCGTACGATTAAAGGCGTAAGAGGCGTAGGCCGAGCTCAGATATGATCAGATCAGGCACTGAAGGTGCTGCTGAGTAACTTTACTGCTTACCACTCGTCATCTGTGGGGAATTCGAATTATTCAAATCAGTGTCAGGTAGACTCCATGCAGCACAGCACAGCACACGACGAAGACGACGATGTGACGAGTTCGTCTGAAGTATTTGATGATCTAAGGTAAACTCATCATCGTCGTCAATAAAGGCTCCTCTGAGATGGAGTACGGCGAGGTGGGTGGAAGTAGATCTCCCTAATCGGGGCGCGCGTTGGTTTAAGCTTTTGAATTTGAAACAGCGTAGCTATTCGAGAAGATTTAGACGAAAGCTACTTGTATTCAGTGCCGTAGTGTGTGATTGGTCAGATTGGCCCCCGACAAGGTCGAAACTCTCCAGGGGGCGTCAAGATGAGCAACGCACTTTGCGAAATTTTTGAAGAGACGCTGATAGTTTCAAAAGTATTTGTATACATAATTATATCTAATTATAGCAATTCCAGAATTGATTCAAACAATGCATGCTGAAAGCATCTCTGAAGACAATACACTAACTTGAATCCCTTTGTTCTATTCTGAACTAAATATGTTTTGCTGAAAATTTTATTGAAGAGATTCACTGTCAATTTCCTTTATTGAACAAATATTTATAGAAATAAAAAAAGTTCGACAAACTTGGATGAATTTATTAACGGATAATTAGAATGGCTTCTGATTTTCTACAGGTTAATTTCTAGTCATGTTGGCATGTAGTCATATAGGCATGTAAATTGTCGCTAAAAAATGAATATTTTTTTTTTTTCAAAAATGGTTGGAAGATTTTTTAGGGATATTTAGATTGATTGCTAATCCTAGTTCCTACAGGTTTGTTTCATGTCTTCAAATGGATTTTTTCAAGAATTCCATGAACTTACTCAATGTAAAGAAAAATTAAGATAAACTTCCACTTTGGCTAGGGGGCGCACAAATTTAGGTTTGCCAAGAGCTATATTGGCACACGCTACGCCTCTGCTTGTCATCATGCGTTCTGTTGATTATGATGACAGCAGCGTGTGTACATATCAGCATTCGAGAATTACCTGATGGCACGGCACGTGTGTGAAATGACTCTTGCGATGTGACTTCGATTGGAAATATTTGTATTTAATTTATTTCCAATCAGATAAGAGTGAATGGTTGAATAAATATTTTGGAGCTTCGTCGGAGGTCTCGCTACGAAACGCCATATGAATACAAATGAATAGGGCGGTCGGAGGGACGGCAAGATGAGATGTGACTAATTTCGGCAGAATCTCTTAGGGAGGAAAGAAAATCAATCGAACTTGTCTCGTCTCGTGCCAATTATTGTCGGCTGAGGCGACCGGCGCCTGTCGATTATAACGACTTTTCCATTCATCGCGAAGACGTGCTTCCTGTGACAGCCTAACGACCACAGCGCCTTTGTCGAAAATCATCTTCCACCTACACACATTATGAATAGAGGCACACAACTTAATATTAACAGATCACGCACGCCGTCATCAACATCATCATCATCAGTATCTTGAACTGACATCATCACGGTGCTTTTGTGTCAACACTTACACACCCTTTTTGGCATCTTATTGATGCCTGCAATCAGCTTGAAGGGTTATTAAGTGGAAAAATATCCACTTTATCTTATTTCGTCAGTTGGGATGTCGCGTTATTGAAATTATGACTTTCGATAATCAATGGCCTCAGCATTGAGTGTGACACCTACATCGTATATTTTCTACCATGCTGGTCGTGAAATTTATATTTGTTCCCCGATTTTTTGTTATCGGATTCAAAAGAAATGTAATTCGGTATTTTATTCAAAGTGCATGCACAGCTTCACGAGACCTGAATTCGTGATAAAAAACATTTCATCCTTCAATAATTGGTATTGGAGGTGTGATGTCGTCGGATAAGTAGTTGAGATCCTCCTCGAGAAAACATCGTTTCTTTGAAACCATCAAAAAATTATTGAATTTTAAGTTTATAAAAAAAGATGCAGTAATGGTATTTTTGCTGAAGTTGTAGATAATTTTACCACATGCTTTTTTTAACAAAACTTTGCTCTTTAAGAAATGAATCATTTTTTGTGAACGAATCCTTAAAACCCTTAAAAAGGTTTTCGTCGATTTTTCGACGGATCGAAAACTTTTCGATTCAAGTTATAGACAAAGTTGTTCAAACCAATAGAAGACGCATTCCACCACCGAAAATTTAAACAAAACTTTTGGATTTCGTTCAAAAAGTTCCAAGCAGGTGGATATATCGAAAGGTTACTATTTTCACGTTAAAATGAGTATTTCGAATGTTTTCTATTCAAATACACCGTGGTCAATACTTTGCTTTTATTTGATTAAACTTTACTCAGTGTGTAATAATTTTATTTTTTAGTTTTTTACTTCACTCTGGTAGTATAGGACTACCGTAGAATAGCTTGTTTGATGAAGTAGGAAAAATTATTGGCATGATGTATAATGAAATGTCCATTGTACTTAAAATGAATTTTTGAACATATTATTAACAAGACTTGCAGCCTGAGATTAATTCATCTCAGTACTTATTGGCATCATAGCTGCAAGTATTTCATCAGATATATTCCCTCCTTTATTTTAATCACAATCAAACTATTTTTAATTAGTTTTACTGTTGTAAGGATAACTGATAAGAGATTAAGTAGCACTTTTTCTCCAGTAATACTTAAGGAGTTATAGAGTAGTGTTTGTTCCTTCGACCTTGACGCTTGCTCCTGCGGGGCGGGCTATGAGGGCAGGATCAAACATGTCGCGCGTCGGTAGTGCAGTAGTGAAAAAGTGATCGGTTCGTTAGTAATGTGTGATCTATTGATCGTGTCGCTTGCTCCTGCGTGGGCGAGTGACGAACACTTGTTCGGCGTTCAATGCGATTATTGAATTATTTCGCAAATACGGTTAGGCGTGATTATATCATGGATCGCATCACCAAACATTGATGACTCCCAGATCTCTACCTTATCCCACTAACCCAATATCCTTTCCATGACAACTGTGGAGATGCAGAGGTGATCTCGGTCTCAGGCAACAACGGTTGTCGAACTAACATTCCTTCCCTTCCTCGATGACCGTAAGGACGTGGCCGGCGCCGTTATTGACTTCTAAAATTTGAGCTCTCGATTTGTGCACATTGAGAATGGTAAGCTAATCCCAAGCCCCATTCATTAAATATCTGTGCAACTTCGATTGTTCTAGTCAATCACGGAGTAGCAACTACGAATTGTACGGTCATCTATGCTTATGCTTATGCTATGCTAGTAATTCTTAAGGGACGATCAAAATGTTTAATTTCTCTTGAACATAAACATATTTTTGTTGTATGTAAGTTCTGATCTCTTATAGAGCTGTTCAACAGCTCTTATCGGAATTCAGCTAAAAAAATGCTGCATTTCAAAGTTTTTTTTTTGTTCGATGGAATTTTGTGATCATATTTTGGTGTCGATGCAGGTACATTCTACTCAGCCTGCTTAACTGCAGCCCAGAAATTTTAGTCAAATCGGTCATCCAAACGGTCCAGATGGTGACCATTTATTGTCGTCACTGCAAATGAAATATGAGCGAGGAAATAGTAGCGTAATAATATAGTGTTTTTTCGAACTTCGTAGTTTTTAATTTCAAAAGAAATTTTCCCTTCTTTTCAAAATTGGCTGTTATTTGAAACATGTTCAAATCATAATGTCATAATTTGTAGTGTAAATTTTGGAACATACGCTGAAGTCTCGACAAATGAAAAGTATTGTGCCAGCGAATCAAATCACTTAAAGGATAATCAATTTGCACCTTTGTTACAATTGTTATACAGCAATAGGTTGTTCAAGCCAAGCCGGTTTGAATTTTTTCGATTTCCCGGGGCGTGGAGTATCTTCGTACCTGTTACACGATAAACACATTGAAAATGATCAATCGACAAAAAAAAATCTCAGTTAATATTTGTGGATTAGCACTTCCTCAAATATCAAATGAGAAACACTCAGAACCTTGCTCTATTCGAGCTGGAATGTGACGCCAGGAAGAAGAAGTTACATCTCAGCTGTAATACCTGCTACTCAGCCTTATATTCTCACGAGCACTTCCACGGTTATTAACTTAGAGTTAACTTAGTCAATTAATCATTTTTACATAAGTATGTTGAGTGTCAAGCACATAAACTCTATGCCCTCAATCGTCGGATTTGAACCTGTCATTGGAGTTTCATACGAATATTATCCTATTGATCGAAATTCCACATCACAATACTCCTCAATTATCAATCTCAAAATATTATACTTTTGGGGTAATGGCTTTCGGGATAGTGTCATAGAGTCATTTCAACACATCTTTGAGTTACTTTCCAACAATATACCGTGCACCCCCGCTAATTTGAACGGTACCTCATGCAAACCATCGGGGTTCATTTTTAATTTGAACATCTAGTCACCCTACGGCCACCAGAAAATCGTTCTTCTGGTTACCCCTTTGGCTGTTTTGTTTTGATTCTGCGTTCCGTTCTACAATGTTCCGTTTCATTTTACTCCGTTCCATGATCTAAATGACGTTTGAACCATTTTTAATCTGAACGATGTGCAAATTAGCGGGGTACAAATTAAAAAGTGTTCAGATTAAATGTGGTCAAACCAACGGGTGTACCCGGTAATATGAAGTGATAATCATGAAAAACACACAGCAAACTTCTAATAGAACAATTTTTCGACAGTGACTGAACAAAATACCATCGATCAGAGGTTTGGTTCGCTCTGACTGAACAATTTCTAAAAAAATACAATTACTCAATGCTTGCATGGTCAAACTGGGCGCATATCTTTAAGATACACACAGTATCATCATCCTTCGACATCATTATCGTAAAATCTTCAATAATCCACATCTTCAATCTGGAAATCAGTGGTATTATGATAGATTAAAAATTTAAGTTTTGCAGGGTCAGGGCATTGATGACCAGATATATTCAAATATACGTTCAGTAAGAGTGGACCAAGTGAAAATCTTGAGTACTGGGCAAAATATATTTGTTCGATAAGTGGGTTCTAGGACATTCCATCCAGACATTATAAAACTACCAAAAGGCTTTGTCGGACTGTGAAATCGACTCAAAAATACAATAATCAATCAGTTTATTACTTTTTGACTTTTGGTCCGCTCTGTCTGCATAGAAATTGTTGAAATTTCTGTCTACCCATCAAAACATGGTAAATGATCAAAAATCAAAATCAAATGCATCGAACTCAGTAATATTTATGAAATTATATTGATGGATGAGAAGCTCAATCATTCGATGCAAAACAATCTGGCAAATTACTTGAAATGTCTTTCATTTCCTTGCATTCCTCAGCGTACTGATAATTTTCGCAGTTATGGTAAAAAGCACTTGGTCCACTCTGACTGTATACTTTTAGTAATTTTTATTGATCATCCAAAGTAGATTTGATACATATCTCTCACAATTTACAGTATTCATCAAAACAGATCAAAGTGAAATGGAGGTAAGTTAATTTCACATCCAATAGAAGAAGAATCAAACTTTTCCAAATTTTGTACTTGGTCCACTCTGACTTAACGCTGACCAAATATCAACAGATTTCTATAATAACTGCAGTGAACTCTTACTTGAACAGCCTTCAAACTTCAAAAGACATTAAAAATATTTGTTTTGAATTGAGCTCGAAATCCTAAAAAAAATGTTTGGCCCTGCTCTACTATAAGAAGTCGGATCCTATTCTTGGCACTTTTGATTCACTTCGGCAGTGGGGTTACTTGAAAGCTACGGAGCTCATGTTTGGCCACAATATGCGTCGCATTGAAGTGCTTCTTATGGCGAAGGTTCAGACAATTCAGCCGAGAAAAAACCCCCATGCCAAAGTGAAACATGGAAGTGCCCAAGTAGTTCTGCACCCTACTGAAATTTAGGATTAAAGCACCGGTTTTGTTCAAGCCTAATTAAAAAAAAACAATAAATGTGAAGCTCAATATGTACCACAAACACATCAAATGAAAGCCTTCAATTAATATTATGTATGAAAAATAGAGAAACTGAACGCAAACCTTTTTTTTTTATTCATATTGAAAATTACGATGATCAATATAAGTCACCAGAACCAGTTTATGGGCAATAACTTGTTTTGCAAAACAGTGTTTAATACACTATGATTACAAATCACTTACAATAAACGCTATGGTTAAAACTGGCTTATTGTAGCTTATTGTGAAACCTATGGCATTTTCATGATTGTTACACCGGACGCTACCTCACCTCACCGCTGATTCATGTGGACAGCTCACGAAAAGTATAATTAAAAAATACAAACAACTGATTAATCGCACCAAATCGATAGAAATACATCAAAGAATTTTTTAGCATTCTAAAGTTTCATCGTCATCTATGGAAAGCATTAGTTCAAACAAGGTTGGAAAACTTTTATATAAAATTCTAAACTTCAAGTCAAACATTTTCCATGCAAAGTGGAGTGTCTGAAATTTGAATCAGAACGGTAACTAAACGTGTTATAATGAACTTCTCTGACTTCTTAAGTGTATGTAACATGAATTTAATCCGCACATCACTCGAAAAATGTTCAAATTTATGATCTGTTCGGATACCTACTGTACCTGTACCGATAATACAAATAAAATCAATGAGTCAAGAAAATTTTAATTAGAATAGACAGTTCGCAAAACTGTGAGAAGATCTCCAATAGTTGGTGTGAAATGTCGCTTATTAATCAAAACAACAACAAAAATCGAATCCCGACATGGATGATGGATTTTCATGCACGACATTCGTGCTGTTCGCTATTGACTTAAAAAAATCATACGTGGAGCCGAGTTGTTTCAGACAAAATAAAATTGCTCAGCACTCAGAAGCTAGGAAAATCAGTCCATGCTCCATCACAATCCGTCTACCCGGGCGCCTGATCCGAAGAACCGAAACAAACCGACAACTAACCGAAACGGAGAAGCCATTAATTTCCAATCAAAAGTCCACACAGTACTGAAAGAATTAAAATTCAACAGATCAAAAATCTCTATCTCGAGTGCCTTTCTTGGCGGAACTGGAACACAAAGCGAGCCAGAGATTGCTGGTGGTTTCAAGTGGATGGGAGCACGAGGCCCCAATAAAGCAGCAGCAGCCGAATGAAGAATCGTATTTTAATTGAATTGTTTTACGATGGGTGTTCTTTTGTGATTCCTTCCACTGACTGTGACTGTCTGGTGGCGGACGACGAAGGCCCGAACCGATGAAGAAAGCGTCGAACGGCTGAACGATTTTAAAACGCGGGGGAGGGACTGATCGTAATTGATTTGACTGCATATTTCGAGAGCTGAGTAGATTTGGATTTCTGCTGGTTGGAGTTATTTTAAATAGGTGCACTGCACACTAAGGTGATTCATTTTTATGTGAAAAAATCAAACTGTAAAATCTTAAGTTGAGGGCCCAGATAGCCGTAGCGGTAAACGCGCAGCTACTCAGCGTAACCAGCTGCTGAGGGTCGTGGGTTCGAATCCCGCTGGTCAAGGATCTTTTCGTAAAGGAAATTTTCTCGATTCCCAGGGCATAGAGTATCATCGTACCTGCCACACGATATACACATGCAAAAATGGTCAATCGGCAAAGAAAGCTCTCAGTTAATAACTGTGGAAGTGCTCATAAGAACACTAATCTGAGAAGCAGGCTTTGTCCCAGTTGGGGCGTAACGCCAGAAAGAAGAAGAAAATCTAAAGTTATAAAGGCATTTCGATCTTCAGAAGCATTGTGATCTTGAAAGTTTAATGAACTTCGTTGATTCATATTCTTGAGCACCTAAAAACTGATTTCTGTAGCAAGTCAAGCACATAAATCAGCATATAAGCTGGTAAACTAGACGTACTTTGATACTAACAATGGATTCAGCGTGCTCAAATTGAGTAAATGGGGGTGTAACTTAAAACTGTGGTAACTATATTTATATGGGTCACCCTACTGCACATATATTCCCCAATCGAATGAGATGGAACACATTTAGTCAAAATATAGTTTTGAAATGCTGATGGAAGCCGTTCAAATATTAGTTTTATATTATTGGCTCCAATTGATGATCGGTGCTGAGATGGGATGAGAATTTCCTCATCTTCGTCAAATGATGCGGGCAAGCGAGCGGCTTGCGACTGCGATGAGAAGGGATTAATCATTTCGATGGGAATGAAAATAAAAGATGGAATTATGCATCGTGCTTTCCAAAGTGTTTGATTTATGTTAAGCCGATGTTTACTGTCGGCGTGGATCGAGAATTCTAAATGTTTCTCATATTTCATCATTAATGAGGCGAAGATTGGAATTTCCAAATCAATGGGCGTGCCAACCCAGAATTACTTTCGCGTCACGTGATTCACGTGGTTGGTTGCAATCGAAAAGTAATCTATTACTAGTCCGAATCATAAACCTGTCACACATCTCAATCTCGAAGTTGTACTGGGTCGTCACAAAATTCCTCTTTGCACAGGATTGGAATGGCAGAGCAATCAAGCGACGTTGCCAACCGTTAGTGGATTAGGTGTCAAACCGCGCAATTTTGGCTGCGTTGGGTCATGCACGAATGCTCAATCCCAAAACCGAGAACGGGGAATGATAAATCATATCTCCGCGGGCCAAATCGTTGTTTCGTGGGATATCGCTATAGAGCCGAATTGCCGCAACAAGGATGGTCACTCTAGGTCAGCTCGTGATACGCACACGGGAGTTCTTTTTCAAAATACTGTTCCAAATTATGAATTAAAGACAGTGTTTTTGCATGAGATTTTTTTTGAAAAAAAAAACTCAATAATGTACAATTTAGCAAAAGCAATGTTAGTGTGATGCTACAAGAGACCGAGGTCACCTCTACATCTCCATGGCTTCCAAAGGAAGGAGTTTTGTTAGTGAAACCGACTAAGCTACAAGATCAGGATCCACCTTGGTAAGTGATGCGAATCATGCAACCTTTATTTGGAAAAGTTATGCATCAGTGCGTCGACAATTTTCATGTGGAACTATTTAAAGGTTATTTTTTAGTAATTGTGATAAATATATAAAAGAATAAATACGTCTAGCTCAAAATTTGAAAAAAAAAACATACGTAAATTTTTTTTTTTTTGAATCAAATAATGATTATTGCACAAATTGCTCACTTAGATAAAAATGCTATATGTGTTTTGATTTAGATGCATTTCGAAATGCAATTGTTATGATCGACCAATTTTACAATTTTAAGAACAAGTTTTCAGACCCAGATTCCAATGAGTCATACTATTTGTGTGGATTTGTTCCACTGTGCCGGATTTGATAGATGAAATGTCATGACATGACACTCCGACTTCGGCGTGCTCACACTGTCCGCAGTCCTTCTGTGCCATATTATTGAGTACATTGACAATCCACAGCGGGCGCTGGACACATTTTGAAGGCAAGGCTCCGTGAGACGTGAGCGCAACAAACAAACCCGTGATGAAGAACGATCAGAATGACCGCTGTTCCATGGGAAGAATTCCCAGTTTCGGCAATTTTGTGTGAAGCGATTGATATGTGTGTTCCTTTTTTCTGCTTTGAAACCATTTATTGTTGGCGATTGTACAGAACATGTCAAGCCGATTCGATGGTCTGTTCATTTTTTGTAGATGCACGTACAAAGATATGATCACTTACGGTATCGTCAGATATGCTAAGCACGCGTTCTCCTTTGAAATTGAGACGTGATTCCTTTCAAAGCCCTGCCTGGGAGAGTTGGAAGACTGCTTGCCATTTCTAATCCTTCCATATTTGGTGCGGTCAAAATTAGTTAACAAATCTTACAATTACGTTTTCGTAATTAATTTATTGGAGTTTTTTCGGGCGTTGCACCCCTCTCTACACGAAGTCGGCGAGCCATCATTGTAAGTTTTGGGCACGAGCAAAAGCAACGCAATTCACGATGGCAATAAAATGTGGCTGATGCTTGTTATTGCTGGCTGTAAACGACAAGTTTATGGAGTGCTTTTAGTTCATATTAGACAGAGAATGCTTCAAAGGAGGTTACCCATAAGCTGCAGAGGCTAAGGCGCGTGGTTGTCGGACCGTTATTTTTAATTAGACATGTGGGACATCGACAATCAGTTACATTTGGACTGACATGAAAAGTGCTTCATCATCATTCTGATTGTTGTCAAACCATTGGAGTACAACAGGGGGGCATGACGGATGTTACATACTCAACACCAGATAAGTTGGGTCCCTCTCAAGTTACGCCAATCGGTTCTACGGTATTTAGGTGAGAAGTTTTCCGGTAAATTTCATTCCAGGTAATGACATTCCGCGTTAAGTTATAGAACCGCTGTTATCACATTTCAAACGATTCCTGGAATGAGAAGTTAGTACAATTTTGGTTCAATCCTTCCATTCACCTTCAGTCTTAATTCATTCTGTTTTAATCAGCAAAACCCTAACGAACACCTCCTTTACTGCAATCAATCAGTCAACGTCTCTGGGACAAGTCCACCCACTTGATGTGCACTTCAGCAAACCAGACCAGCACCACTCGAGTTTCCGTTTCTGCTTGCTCCAGTCAGTGTGCAAACCCGATCCGACCGTCCATCCGTGTGTCAAACACGGGAATGAAAATCTAATCTACTAAATTTTCCAATTCCACTTTTTCCGGACTCAAGTGTCCGAGCTACCGCACTTGTGCCTTTGGAATTGATTGTTTTTTTTTCTTTCTCGATTCGTTCTTCACTTGCAGATGTCCGGTCTGGTGATAATGGCCGTCACGGTTTGGACCGTATTCTGGAAGCATCAGTACGTCTCGCTGCTGTCAACGACAAACTACGCCATCGGAACGTATTCGCTGCTAGCGGCTGGACTGCTGGCGCTTTTCGGTGGATTCATCGGATGCTGCGGAGTTTGGCGAGAGCAACGACCGATGCTGTTACTGGTAAGAAAATGGTTTTAAAGCGTCGTAAAGTGTGTAGAATTTTATATTTGTCTGGAATTTTGCTCTGATGAAAATTGGAACTTTATAGGTCATTGTACCGAAACCCGCATAGCTATGGACGAATATTCGTATAAAATCGAAAATAAAGTCAGAGGCATTATTTTTACATCATCTGAAAGCTTTCTATCTTGGTTTTGTGGGGAAAATATGAAAACTACGAGAACTCATATTTTTGTATTTATTATCTCTTGTGCCACAATAGGAACAAATGTGCCTATAGCAGTACTATTTCTAATTTCTGCTTCTATA
Organism: Aedes aegypti; assembly: GCF_002204515.2. Classification (NCBI taxonomy): domain Eukaryota; kingdom Metazoa; phylum Arthropoda; class Insecta; order Diptera; family Culicidae; genus Aedes; species Aedes aegypti. The sequence continues at coordinate 347,133,772 of NC_035109.1, read as the reverse complement.
ATAGCACAAGCTTCATGGCGTAGGCAAAACACAAATCAAACTCTTATTTTTACAAAACATTTATATTTTTCCTTTAAAGCTTCCGATTGATGTAAAAAAGATTCTAACTGTTCAATTATTTCGTTTAGTAAGTAATAGTTTTCCTAAGTAAGGCTACTGTAGGAACAATAGGTCGACTATAGGTACAAGGGAGCTTAAATTACAAGCAAAAAAATTGGTTCGATCATGTTTTAAAGAAAATCGAGCTGTTTTATTCAATGGTACCTAGAAAAATACGTGCTGACCATCATGTCCAAAAAATATTCTGCCACGATTTTTAGTGAAACTGCCGTAAAAAGCGATTAATGTGGGACTATCTACTGAGGGTACACTGACCCTAGTTTTTTATTATGTCTCCATACGATTCTATCCCATTACCCCGAATTCCATTACTTCGAATGCTATTTCCCTGAATTAACAATTATATTGACATGATGACATTTCCTCATGTTATTGGAATTCGAGATAATGTCATTCGGGGTTATGGGTCGTTCGGTGGTGGTGATCAACAACCGCAAGTCCGAGCAGAAGGCGGTAGATGAAAGCACCATAGAATCCAAAAAGAGGTGACATAGCCTTTGATAACCGTGAATATGCTTTCCGAGCTTTATACTGAGAACAAAATTGTATCCTAGTTCAGACGTAAAACAAGGAAGAAGAAGATCGTGCGCATCGTACCTTCGTGCTGTGCGTACACATCTCTCTGCTCTTGGAAGTTTTCTTAAAAACTACCTAAAGAAATAAAACAGTACTTTTCAGTGCTAAAATTCAAAACGGTACATTTCAGTGCTACTAAAACAGTACTTTTCAGTACTATTTTTTTCTACTATTGATCCCTTTACGATCCTTGTTCGGAACCGTGCCTTCGATTTTTCGTTGGACCCGTTGGCGAATGCAAGCGGTGGTAATCCTTCTTGGACACCGTCTTGGGAAAAAACCTCTCGAAGGTCACGTCTTCTTTCGTTTATTCACTAAGCATGGTTGCAACTACTAACAAAAGCAAGGGTGAATCTCTGAATTCACAACTTCCTTCCAAAAAAGTGGGGTTTAAAACTGTCACTAAACGTGGCAAGAATGGAAGAAAGGACGTTTTCCCGGAATGCGAACTTTCTTCCAAGGGTGAAATGGATAATGTTGATAATTGCATCGAAATGAGCAATCAGTTCAAATTTTCCGAACACCAGACTCTTTGATTCAAGTGAGGAAGCAAAGAGTGCCGCCTATCGTGGTCATTTGTTCCGAACTTGGGGGATTTAGGCAGGAGATCTTGAACTCCATTAGGGGAATCAAGGTCTCCTTCCAAATCGTAAAGAAAGGAGACTGTCGCGTTTTGCCGGAAACTTTTAAAGATCGCGAACTTCTTCTCAAACATCTTGAAGAGAAGAAGCACAAAATTGTGACTTATGATGACAAAACTGAACGTTGTTCAAAATTGTCTTGAAAGGTCTCTCAAGTGACTATAAGTCACCCGAAGAGATCAAAAATGGAATAAATGATTTACTTGGATTTTCCCCAGTCCAAGTAATCATTATGAAATATAAGAACCCAATCTGGCATTGTTCAGAAAGGGCTTTCTCAAGAATATTATTATATTATAGCTAGACTTATGTTCGATGTCCGTGTGACTTGGGAACATTTCCAGAAACCTGGAGGAAATTACCCGATGCCAATAGTGGGGTCATGGAACAAAACATTGCCGCATAGATGCTAAATTCATGATTTACGGAGGATCTTCTCATGCTGAGGACGTCTGTCCAGTGAAGGAAGAAACCGATAAGTTCTTATGCGCAAGTTGCGGGGCAATCATAAGTCAAATTTTTGGGCTTGCCATTACCGTAGGCGAGTCGTCAAGGCTCGTGCCAGGCAGATGAAAGATAATATCCGTTACGATAACGGTCGTTTCCGGAATTTCCTTGGTAAAGTATCGAACAATGCCAATTTTTCAGTTAACGATCGCTTGATTAAGAATCATACCCATCAGGAAGATTATGATCATGCTCAATCACAAGCTAATTTTAACCCGTCGGGTAGCCGATCAAATATTTTGATTTCGAATTAATCTACCCAAGGAAAATCCTTAGCCGGTATCGTAGCAGGTAATTTGAACTCCTCCCCTTTTCATACTACGAGTAACCGTTGTAATTGTTTCAAATCAAATGAAAAAAAACCCTGCCACCACAAGAACTTCTACTCCGCCTCTTCGTCTACCGAAAATTCTAACGGATAATTATCAGATAATGTACCCACTTCAAATGATATGTCTCCCTTTGAATTTATTTTTCTAACTGAACATTTAAATCAAATGATTGATGCAATGTTCAAAGCCACCACTACGACTGAAGCAGTCCAAGTTGGTGTAAAATTTACTAATCAAATTGTTGTTTTCTCTAAAAATTGGTGTATGGGAAAGTTGTAGATCTAATGAAATTCTTCAACTTTGCTGAAAATAGCACGCCGTTAACTTTAAAACCTTGTAAGTTACAAGCGAATTTCGAGTTTTTTAAGTGTGTTTTTGAAGTGAATTTTCTCAATTTACAAAAAATACGTTCTCACAGTTTTTGCAGCAAAATTTGCCTATTGTATGGCCTTTCGAATGCCACTAAAAGAAAAATTTTATCGAACCAACTCCATGAGTTATAGGCATCTGAAGATTTCATAGTTTTCCACTTAAATTTGCTTATAACTTCAAAATCACATAAATTACAAACTTGCGATGTTCAGCAAAAATGTGTATCTTTTCTTCTTCTGCAACTCTTCTGAAGACCACATTCACGTAAAACTGAAAACAAAAATGTTAGATCAGAATTACTGATTTTTTGGGTCCACCCTATGTTAAAACTTTCAAAATCAATTTACTTAGCTTAAATGAAGAGTTAGATCAAAAGTGTCTTCGACAAAGTTGTTCAAAACAACATTTTCTAAAAGTTTGCAGAAGAGCTCAGCCACAAATTTAATCAAACAAAAAAATTTGAGTCAAAATTTTAGCTTAAATATGGGCTACCCTATTTAACTTTTTCCTTAAAAGATGCAAAACTCAATTACCAATAACTTCTCTGAAGACATCGAACGTCTAAAATCGACGAGAACAGAGATAACACTTTTTTCCGGCTAAATTGTCGATTCGGTCCAATGTGCAATGGTTGCTATTCCGAAATTGACCGATGTCAGTGAAAATGCACAAAGAATCAACTAGAAGTTCGGCTGGGATTGGCCATAATCTTCTTCAGTGTGCATAATTCAGTGCCTCTATTTATACATGCTCAATAACGGCGCCGGCCACGTCCTTGCAGTCAGGTGGGATCGGGGGAAGGAAAGTTATTGTTTAACCCAGTGGTCCTCAACCTAACTGGTTGTGCGGGCCACCCTTTTGCTCTTAAAACACGTCGCGGTTCGTTCGTTCGTTCGTTCGGTATAAGTTCGACCCAAACGACTCGATTAGAATTACCTTCGACCAAAAAAATTCGATTGGCACGACTCATTCAAACAAGTTTTTCGACATTTGTTACTTAACTTGAACGATTGGGGTCGATTTGAAACGAGACACGACAACACTTACTTAAATTTCGTGCCAAAATGAACCAGCCTCTGATTGGTCCGGCAGACAGCGTTACCATCAATGATTATTGTACGATAGCTTCAGCACCTTCTGTGTTCAGCTTTTTTCTCTCCTTTTCAATTTTCAATGAATTGTATCAGTTTTCTGGCAACACAAGGATCATACAAGAGAAGAAGAGAACTAATAAGAAGCCAGGTGTCACATCTTGTTTTAGGAGTCGGCAGGTGATTTCTGGAATTTGCGTGCTTATTATGTCTGGCAGTTACTAGCGATTTCAATCATCTTTCCAAATAACACTGATGTCCCTGGATTCTCAAGAGTTCATCCTTCGTGCAAAGATAAATGTAAAAAATTATAGGATTTCCGAAAATGAGAGATAAGGCGAGTGTATTATTTCTTTTAAGATGAGGATGGATTTGATAAATCTTCAATAGTATATACATTTTAATACAATAATTGTAACATTAGAATAATGACAACAATTAACCTCCATAGAAGAAAAAAAAACCTTAGCCGAATAAAAACTATGACTTTAGCGTTATTTTAGAATTAAAATAAAAAATACTTGGAAAAATCGCTTTCTTACTTGAACTTTTGAAAACTGCGCTACTAGAACGTTGAAAACATTGGTGTTTTAAATAAACGATGATATCAGACTTGAAGAAACTTTGGGTTTGATAACCATTCCATTAGGATGAGAAAATCTGGAAAATTATCGAATGGCTTACTTTGCCAGATATTGCAGAAGATATCTAGTTATCTAAGATAACTTCTGAAATCACAAGATGCGGTCCGCACAACTCCAATATTCAAAATCACGCCGCGGGCCGCACAAAAGCTTCCTGAGGGCCGCATGCGGCCCGCGGGCCGCAGTTTGGTGACCACTGGTTTAACCTTTGCTATTTGGAGACCGTGTTTGCCTCTGCATCTCCACAAAGGTTACTGGGAGGGATGTTTGTTAATGGGGATGATCGTTGCGTCACAGGATTCACTTTGATAAGCGATTGGACCATGATAAATAATTATTTGTGAGATATAAACATGCTTATATGTAAATATAATATTTTCATTTGATATGAACAATATCTATGTAGAGAAAAATTATGCCGACATTTGAGGTGACGAACCTTTAATAGTTTGTTGAAAAATCATATTTACGTCTCACCGTTGTAACGATTAAAGGTGAAGTCATACATATTTTATAGATTAGAAATAGTAGCATGAAACGAGCTCACCAATTGATCCGTCATCCTTGAACAGCAACTATCCACTTTCAGTTCCACTCGTTTGCTTGGCTATTTAAAAGCACTCAGAGAAAATAGGCGCGCGACCCGAGAGGGAAAACAACTGACGACTGCTCGGGCTTTCTTGACGCACTGCCCAGGAGCAAGCGCTTTTTCACTTTCACTCGACCGACGCGTTTGATCCTGCCCTCATCGCCGTCCCCCGCAGGAGCAAGCGTCAAGGTCAAAGGATCAAACACAACTCAAAAACAAACCATTAGTAACAAATTGCGAAAAAGCTCAATTTGTTTTTTGCAGTTTGAAAGCGCGCACAATTTTAATTTAGGACTTTCTAGTTCAATTGAAAATCAAGTTACTCAGGACTTCGAAAATATTCTCAATCAAGAGAACGTTTTCGAAAATTCCTGAGAGACTGATTTTGGAAGAAGTGAGAACTACTATTAATAAAATCAAAAATATGAAAGCTCCTGGCGTTGATGGCATTTTTTACATCCTCAACAATAAACTTCCCGAAAGTAGCTTATCATTCTTAGTTGATATATTTAACAAAAGTTTTCAATTGGCATATTTTCCGGACAAATGGAAAAATGCTAACGTTGTACCAATTTTAAAACCAGACAAAAATCATACAAAAGCTTCTAGATATAGTCCAATAAGTTTACTTTCCTCCATCAGTAAACTTTTTGAAAAGGTAATTTTGAACAGAATGATGGTCCACATAAACGAAAATTCAATTTTGGCCAATGAACAGTTCGGGTTCCGCCATGGACATTTGACTTCTCATCAACTTTTACGTGTAACAAATTTGATTGGTTCCAACAAATCTGAAGGCTTTTTTGCTGGTCTTGCTCTTCTCGATATAGAAAAAGCATTCGACAGTGTCTGGCATGAAGGTAAATTCGTAAATCTTGAATTAAAAAAAAAAATTCCAACATACATTGTTAGAATAATTCAAAGTTATCTGTCAAATCGTAAACTTCAGGTTAATAATCAGAACTACAGGTCTGAAAGACTTCCTGTAAGAGCTGGTGTTCCTCAAGGCAGCATTTCGTCCCCTTAATGCTACAACTAGATAACTCGAAAATCAAAATTTTGAGATGTGCAACTTTGAAAGTATGACCGTTTAACAAGGTGATGGTTAATCGCAGTGATTATGATTTAAAAATAATCTTTAACTTGTGTATTTTGAATCACACGCTTAAGACCTGTGGATATTTTGCGGATCTAAAAATGTTTTGACATATTGAAGTCAAAAATTTCAAATTTCGAGTTATCTAGTTGTAGCATCAAGGGGACGATTTTGGGACCAATGTTATACAAAATTTTCACATCTGGCTAACCTGAGTTACCTCAGGGATGTCAAAAATCTTTGTTTGCGGATGACACAGGCCTCTCTACCAAAGGACGAAGCCTGCGTGTCAAGTTTGGATGTTTTTTCTTCATACTTGCAAAAATGGAAGATCTCTCCTAAAGCTTCCAAAACTCAACTAATAATATTCCCACATAAACCAAAAGCTCTTTATTTGAAACCTTCAAGTAGACATGTTATCACGATGAGAGTCCAATAAATTGGTCAGATGAAGTTAAGTATCCACACGGAAAAAATCTATTCCTGGAATCATGAATAAATCATGAATAACCATTTTGATGGTCAGATTTTGCATGGCAAAAAGTGCCATGAATATGGGTATTCATGATTTCATGAATAATTTTCGTGGTTTCAGGAACACATTTTTACCCGTGCAGGGCTCATGCTAGATAACTTTCAAAAATCACATTGAAGGCATTCAAGCCAAATGTAATAAATATGTAAAATGTTTCTATCCCCTAATTAAAACTTTGTCTTAAGAACAAGTTTTTGATATTCAAACAAATTTTCAGACCAGCCATGTTGTACGCTGTACCAATATGGATAAGCTGTTGTAATACCAGGAAGAAAGCTCTGCAGAGAATTCAAAATAAAATTTTGAAAATTATTCTAAAGCTTCCTCTCTGGTATTGTACCAATGAGTTACATAGAATATCCAATGTTGAAACATTGGAACAAATTTCAAATAAAATAATTAATTATTTCAGGCAAAAATCGTTACAATCTTCTATTGCGACGTTAGATTAAGTAAATTGAAAGCGTTCTTTTCTCTTATAAGCAGGTGAAATCAACTCACCTGAAAAAAAGCTGAACTGTTACGACAAATGAAATGAAATATGTTGTTAACAAAATGTTAATAAAATCTTAAATTTGTTTTACCCTACTAGGATGTGTTGTCTAATAACACAGAACACCTAGATATAAGAAATGAATGTAATGTTTGGAATAATACTAATAAAGAAATTAAAGAAAATAAAGGAAGAAGAACGTTAACACACGGTGTTATTGAAAAGAATCATTCTAAAATGATCAACTTCATCCTGATTAACCGTACAAAACAAAGAATCATTGTTTTTTGTAGAACGGTCCCATAATTGCGCTTCATTTATTTAAAAAGCAAATTAAGTCACTCGTGCAGTCGTTGAACCACGCCAAAAAAACAAACGACTGCAGCTCGAAAACTCATCAGGAATCGCCAATTGGAATTTTAAATATTTGGTTCGCCCCACTTCCTCACCATCATCATCATGGCCATCGTCATTATTTGGGCATGTTTTGATTTTTTATTGCCATTCTGCACCAACAGATTGACATGGCTAGGCTATCGGCCAACATTCCGCTCCCTGCCATTGTCGTCGCCATTCCATCATCATCATCATCATCCATCGTCATGGAGAGCTAGTAATTAAGGAAAATAAAATTCAGTGCCGTCCGGGCATATCAATGAGCATTAGGCGCTTGACAGAGTGGAAAATGTGTATAGGCGATGCGATATGAAGCGTCATCACTTTAATGATACGTCAGTTGGCTGTGGAAATCCCAATGTGACCAATTTCGCATAAAGACGTTTGGCAGAAGCAAAGACGTAATATACTAGAAAAAAAATCCAATCAGATTCTGCATTCTTCAACCCCTGGAAAATCGCTCTACGACGCATGTTGCTCTGGTTTGACTACACCCTAAAGCACTCGTTTCAGGGAACACGCTGCCTCAGCCTGTCGCCGTTACGCATATTCTGTTCATGTCGATCACCACACTACATATAGAAACACAGGAACGATGAATGGTCAGCCAGAACGTTTCAACAATTCTAGGACCCATTCCAGAAATTGGCATTACATCACGTTCTGTTTATCGTTTCGCTGTTTGGTTGATGGCTGTCCGTTGTTGATCAAATCAGAACAACAGTGAAGTGAAACGGCTTGATGTGAGTTTTTGATTATCGAAACGGGATTTTAATCAGACTGGGGAAATATGTGATTGGCAGTATATTGAAATTGCAAAGTTCTCGATGATAGGAAAAAAATCAGATGTTTGTTGTGCTATACCACAGTTTTTCCCTACAAAATTATCCAACTATAGGTAACTGTTGAAGGTAGAACTATTTTCCAAAAAAAACTTAGTGAATTTAATCTACTGACAACACATTTGCTGAACTCCAAACGTACCTGGGAGTAGCTAATTAGAAATGGTAGGGAAGCCCTCCGGAAGATCTGATCAATATGTATTGAACTACCATCTTTTCGGTCTGGGAATACGCTTTTCAATGCGGATTACGTACCGCGCTGAACTTGACTCATACCGTAAAATTGAAAGTTTGCAGGAGCACAGCCTCTAACAGATTGTTTCGTGGAGGCAACACTCAGGTTCCTTAGCCGATGTGAGGTGATTGTGTATTGATTATTATTGAAACACACTGGACGGCCTTACAGTTGAGGTCGAAATACGCGTATCTGTCAAAGGATACAAACTCTAGTGGAATTGAATGGCATAGTACTAAATTCGTTTTTTTCATCTACTAATAGGTATTCTAATAAACAGCTCGAAGATTAATTAGTTACATTTTTATACAGTCAACTCTCCCTTACTCGATATTGAAGGGACCATCGAGTTAGGGAGGTATCGAGTTACAGAACACAAAAGCAGTGCAACTGCGTTCCAAGGGACCATCGAGTTAGCCATGAAAACCAATTTGGTTCTCTAACTCGATATCGAGATACTGAATATCGAGTAAGGGAGAGTTAACTGTATTTCAATTTGAAGTCGAGAATAAAATGGATAATTGAAGACTTTAGCTCAAATTAAGGATAATCCTCCTGCATCGTGCCTTTAAAAAGAGAAAGGAACATTGATGAAATTGTCAAATTTATCGTTACGTAGTAAATGGACGTTACTAATTCATCAAAAAGCTGGAATGATGTTTCGAATGTTGAAATTTTGAATGTTTTGAAATACATAAATTGGATACAAAGCACGTTAATCCTCATTCTGTCGCGCATTGCTGTAAACATTCGACACTTTGCGCGACGTTCGTTTCGTTGTCATGGTCAGCAGTCAATTTATTTTTCTGCAGTCATCCGCTACCGTCACCTCTCGCACGAGCGGTAGAATGAACATCGAGAATCACAAGCAACTGACATTGTCATAAGCAACATGAATAGTGTTTGATCTTCAATTTTACGTTGAATGTGACACACATACAGAGAAAGTATCGCCTATCACGAAAACTGACAGTAACAAACAAAACCGTAACGTTTCCTAGCGAAGCTGTCGTGGTCAGAGACTTTCAATTGACATTATTCTTTAAGACATTCGTTTGATCGCTCGTGATGTGAACGTTTAGGGGAGGCGCTGGCGATAATCAGCAAAAACGTGTCGACTACCGTGATTGCTTACAACACTGGTCGCGCGACCATCAAGCACCGTGCTGACACTGTAAATAATGACCAAAACATGTGGAACTGCTTCGTTGTTTTCAAAATGTATACCTTTTGGTGAGAAGAACATTTCGTCCGAAGGCTACATTGAAGAGTTCCCAATGGTTTATGAGATATAGACGTACTAGGGTAAAATCAAACGGAACAATTGAAATAGGCACATCTCAAATATCGAACAAATTTTGCGAAACCTCAAAAGAGTTTTGAATTAATAGTATGGTGTGTACTTTCAAGAACTCCAGTCAATATTATGTTTACATTTTGGGTGTTGCACTGTGTTTTAATGTTGCTGCATGGATTCTATGACATTTCCCGGAATAACCCATTTCCCAGAACGCAGCAAAAATAATTATTTGCGGATTATGTTTTTTCGTAACCAGAGCTTACATTTGATAACAAGTGGGCTTCGTAGCCGTGCGATTAGTGACACCAGGCATTTAGTCGCATCGTGTTAAGGAGTGTGGGTTCGATTCCCGCTGCAGGCCGGAAAACTTTTCGTAAGGAATGTCTTTCGACGGCTCCATCCCATTACCCCGAACGCCATTACCCCGAACGCCACTACCCCGAATGGGTCACTACCCCGAAAGCCATTATCCCGAATGGGTCATTACCCCGAACGCCACTACCCCGAATGCGCCATTACCCCGAATAGTATGAGATACAGTACAGTATCTTGTTTTGCGTGCAAATATGCGTCTCTAATGAAGGCTGGTAATTAATGGCACATAAAATTCGTCGGTAAAATGTTCATCATATATTTTCCCTTCTTTTATATGCCAGCTATTCTTTCGAAATATCTTGATGGCAACTATATTCTTCTCATTCTTTCTGAGACAGTGCATGTTTATCAGCTCAGTGGGTACCTTCGCAATTCAAGGGTTCATTCACAAATTTCATTTCGCCAAAAATTGCCATTTTTAACACCTACCCACCCCCTCGTACTTTTTTTTTGTATGGAAATTCTACATATTGTGAATGGGCTGTAACATTTTGAGGACAACCACTCACAAACTTTTTTGCTCCCTTCAGCGTTACGAAATTTGTGAATGGGCTTTCATAAAATAAGCCTTTTATTGACTGAAAGGAATTCGAATCCATAACCCTCAATATGGTGTTGCTTGACAGATGCGTAATCACCGGTATTTGGACTTGTTGGTGGTGTTCATATTTCATTTTTGTTTTTAATCAAATATTTTTCTTTCTTATGAATATAGGTTGTGTCAGAGCATCACGTTGTTACAGTGATTATACACGTAATAGCTGCAAACATTTCACCAGAAATTTGCCCTTCATTTTTAAATAGGCTGTTTTTTCACGATTTTGTTGGATAAGCTAGTCACTAATATTTCCATATAGGGTAGGTGTACCAATTATGGATGCAATATGTCAACAGTAGTAATAAAAATCAAGTTGTAATCGCGTTTCTAAAACGCAAGCATGACTTGTTGGTGTCAATTACTAGTTTAAAGCCTTGCGAATCTGTTGATTAAAACAGTTTTAGTACTAAATTGACTTTAAGCTTCTAAAAATGGATTTTAAAAAGCGTTGTCTTTGTACCAATTATGGCAATAGCGTTCCTAGCATTCGACATAAAAGTGTACCAATTATGGACTATCGAATATTTGCACGAAATGAACTCAAACGCCATGAAGAGCGAATGGTAATGCAACGCTAATATGCAATGAAGATATCGCTCATAAAATTTTCCAAAAATTTTGGGTTAAATAGATGTTAAATCAATTTTTTGCAATGGGTTCATGGGAGAAAATTAATTTTCGAAAAATAAGTCAAAATGTAGTGTAAATGCAAATTATGATACAAAACAGCATTAATGATCTCACATTCCCTTTCCAGTCCCAATTTTTAACGAACAAAGAGGGAAAATTCCAAAATCGAGTGTCGCTGAAAACCCCTCTCTATCATGAAATTAGCATCTTCCGCTCGCGAACGTTTTCGAACGTGTGATTGAAAAATCTTAGTAATTGAGTACAAAATATGAAGATAATGCCATACCGAACCGTCCCGTCGTGGAAGTCACCCGTAAAATAGCTTTACTTATTTTATTTTACTGATCAAAAAATGTAAACAAACCGCCTCCAGAGTATTGCCATAATTGGGCTCTCATACACTCTTTGTGCCAGTTATAGACATAGTGGAAATAACACGATTTCCAACTTAAAACAGTAGATTTGATTGCATACCAGCTAAATTTATTCATTTGTTCTCACTAGGTAACATACATTCATCGGTTGAAACAGTTTATCCGGATGAAAACATATATTTCTTAACGGAGGTCCCTTAGCCAACTGCTAAGAAGGTGACATATATGTGAGGCAAAATTTTCAAATGTTCATTTTTCGAAGCTTATTGCACGAATGTTTTTTTTTTTCAAGGTTTAGTTACCATCAAAAACAAATAGTTTAATCATTCCTGTGAATACAAGCCATTATAGTCTAGTGAAACAATAAGAAAAATCTCTTTTTGTTCCCACTATTGCCATAATTGGTACTTCTACCCTAGAACAGCTTTTTATAAACGAATATATCTTGAAGGCATTCACTAAAGTGATTCCTGCTATAATTCTAATCGGAAATTTTCCCTTTCTTTTATCTTCTTGTATTAAAACAGACATGTCTCTTATAGATTTTTTCACCACTTTTCTGCCATCATCATTTCTTCATTATCTTGAATAAAAAAAATATTTTTTTTTCTGGTTATCTCACAGAAATTCAAATCAATGATCCCACAAATCAACAAAAGTTCTTACTGTAGCGTCAATCAGAGGCCGACGATATTTCTAACATGTACAAGTGTACAAGTGCGATAGCGGAACGGTCGTCTATTAGGTTGGTTTTTAGGCGGGTTCCATAGAACAACACTTGCAACGACTATCTCAGGGTGAACTTCCATTACCATTGTTCACGAAACAAAATCTTTAAGGAGATTTTAATCTTAATGCTCGACACCTATAAAAATGAGTAAAGGATGTGGCTACCGACGTCCAATAAGAGACTTTACTACATCCTAATTTTGTGCATATTATAGCTATCCTTCTCATAATAAATTCACCCTTCTTTTTTAAATAGGCTGTTCTTCAGAGCATTGCAATGTGGCTGTGTGAATCTTCCCAAAATTAGAGGACAAAACTTAGTGTGTAAAAATTATTTGCTGAACAACTAGCTGCTTTTTTATCTTCTAATATTTGAAAAATACATTTTTGACCCAAACTCGTGAAATACTCAAAAGGAATCGTACAATTATCTCCCCACTCTCTAAGTAGAATATGTCTCAAAATGTTATCCATTCGGGGTAATGGCGTTCGGGGTAATGACCCATTCGGGGTAATGGCGTTCGGGGTAGTGGCATTCGGGGTAGTGGCGTTCGGGGTAGTGTCATAGAATCCTTTCGACTGTGCCACTGGACGTTGCATGCTAGTCCATTGTCTAGTGTGGTGCTTCCTTCAAAAGACAAATCGTCCACTGGAAGCATTAACGTGTCGGTGTCTTTAAAAAAAGGAAAAGCAAAAAAAAGAAAGTTCCCTAATATTCGTAGCAATTAACGTAAAACTATTCAGCAAGATCACAGCTTAGAGTCCCGGTTTCTAATCCCACCAGTCGAGGGTGTTTTTGGAATAGAATGCTCCTAAAAAATTAACTGTTGAAGTGCTCATATGAACATTGAGCCGAGAAGCAGGCTTTCTCTCAGTTGGTACGTCATGTCAGAAAGAAGAAGATACCATTTAAAACACTATTATATCATAAAGTTCATGCTAATTATGTATCATTACAATGAAGCGTCACAAACCGAACGAAATTGACCTGGGTGAGGCAGTCTCATATATCAAAATTTTGCGTGACATAATGTGTATACAATTCCATGATTTAACAGAATAAGATTTGTTTGAAAGAAGTGAATATTTCTGATTATTAACATTCGAAGCGTTCCGGCTATTTTTTTGTGTGTGTAATTCGGAAGAATGGCAAATGTTCCATAGGAAGGTGATTCTCTATAAAAATGGGAGCAGCTATAGTTAGGATTCATATTGATGGTTTTGTTTATGGGTTTGAACATTATTATTTGTTTGAATGGTAAGGCTCGAAATAACAGCCTATGTATGAAAGAAGAGCAATTACACAATAAAAATATAAACAGTCTAGACAAAAATTACTCCACCAAAACAGCACGAAAATGGACCGACCTTGAAATTCCCCACAAAATGTACAAATATGGTACAGCGGCATGAAATGTCTTGACAAGATAATTAAGTCTCCAAGTTAGTCTATTGTTGAAAATCTTCGAAGTGATCTGAGATCTAGAAATTTTTTCTACATAATATATTAACAGAATTAACTAAACTTGCAATCAATTTTTTTTTTTTTAATCTCGATCAGGTAAAAAATCTAACCTAACCCTTAGCCGTACTCACAATATTGGATACAAACATCACGACTGTGAATAATTTTTCAGGGGATACACGGACATAAGTTATATTAATGTGCTGCCAAATTAGTCGTCAAAACTACTTTCAAAAGTAGAATATCAAATATAGGGACATACAGTATGGCCCATATAAAATGCGAAAATCGTCATATCATGTTTTATGGTAGTTTTTACATAGAAAATGTAAATGAAACACAAATATTATTCATTAATCTATTAAGACTTAGTTTTTCGCTTTGGACATGGTTTTTATCTGTTACTTTCACCTTACCAGAGAGGAATTCGAAGCATACCTTCAAATTTTATCATGCGGACGTCGAGTTCAATATCTGTGTGATGAAAGCTTCTAAAACATCAACGATGGCGTAAGATTCTTCACAGGCCTTGTCTCCAGCAAACGCCCATATCAAATGATAGAATCGATTCATACCTGGGTAATTGGAGACTTAAATATATTTTCGAAAAAAACGGCGCATTTTGGAGAGCTTTGATTGAACCATATAAGTGTGATAAGCGGCTCCGTTTTGCTCAAAACCTATGAGCTATTGATATAAGCTGTCTCTAACCGAAGGAACAAATTTTATCCTCAAAAATCTGTTATAGGCCTCCGTATTTATTTTTTATTCAACTTTAACAAAAAATAAAGGCATACCAAACCTACAAGGCGCAAATGCCCTCAAAACTATGACCCTGGCAAAATATTTCATTGTGATCATGAAGAACACGTTCTCTAAAACTCCTCCATCCTTTAATACCAAACAAACTAAAATTTTCAACAATGAAGTGTGATTTTTGAAGATGGAAAGTTTATCACCAGAGTATACGACAATCAGACGCTGTTTCTAGCTTTGGGCGGAAAAACCCTTTGAACTTATGAGCTTTATTACATTACTTAGGACAGTAAGAAAAATATGATAAAAATTGTCATATTTTGTACATTTTGGATAGCGAAGTTGTGTCAGAGTATACTACAATAATCAGAAATTATATTCACTACCAGAAACAATGAAAATAACGCCTGTGGATGCTATATTCACGTTCATGCAATTTTCGCATTTTTTATGGGCCATACTGTAATTTAAAATCACGCTGCCAGCTTTGATTTTTTGATACATTGTTTTTTTTTTTATTTCAACATAAATAATTTTTTCGAACGATGTATCATTTGCATAAAAAATATTATAGATATTGAATATTTTATTTATTATTGAAAATCTTTCCGGGAAATAAGAAATCCGGAAAATGTTATAAAGCCATCTAAATAAAAATCTTTAATTTTTGATTTAAGGGTTTTAATTGAATACCTTTTGAACCACCCTGAAAATCATTACATTGGTTTTGAATGGAGTACAGAATTTCAAAAAGAAGCTGTTGCTCCAGTATACACCAATATTTCATTGCATAACCATTGAATCACATATTTCAAATACCCGACAGCCTGTAATAGGCATGTTTCTGTTCTGGCACCAAAGACGCTTAGAGCTAAGTCTACCGGAACGCTTAGATCATGCTCTGTCATCATCATCCGGACAAGCGAAGAAAGAAGCCGTACACGCCCAGATGCTGGTTGGATCAAACGCTACAGCAGTAATTAATCGATTATAAACTTGTCGCCGAGACGCTTAATAGAGCGTTTATCAAAATGATTAATTACACGGTACAGCATACAACGTGTTTGCTCAGATTCCAACATTCGATGACGGTGTTGAAGTCTACAGAGCAACAGCGGTTTGCCTTCGGGAGTGACGCCACTCCGTGTTTCGTGACAGAACATCGTTCATTCACAATTCTATTGGCAATCTAGGCCCAACACTCATTAAATCGAGTCGGAGTCTGGAAGAAAAATTGGCGCCATCTACCGGAGTCGCCACCTCCCGTAAGGATCATTCATCTTTTCAAGGCACTTAATTAAATAAACGAGACTACACCGCTGCTCAACACGTCAAACAAGCTCGATGACTTGTTGCGATCCAAACTGACTCGATGCACTGCTATCCAAAAGCAAGTCCCTTAAGATGCTGTGAATTCACGTCTTCAATGGAGCAACCTAATTCGCCCCCAAATTTCATTAAAATTACCCGTAATTACTTAATCACGCCAATACCGCTGCCGGAGTCCCTTCCCACTTAATCAACCTGCCAAGGGCCAGTTTAGCAGGGGGAACGAACGGAACTGCTCTTGATGGACCCACTTTGGTTAGCGTTGCCTGGTGGTGACGGTTGTGGTGTGACAACTTAATCGCCTTCGTGTCACAGCCAGTGCAGACACTCACAGAACTGTTCACCTTTCGAAACCACAGCGAAAGCGCTCAGTTTCACCGGTACGGATGGCCAGGTCACCCTTGTCCCCAACAAGCAGAGTGAGCAAGGTCGAACGGATGCGTCCCAAGAGTATGTACAGTAACATCCCAAAAAGTGCGTTGCTGCAGAATTTGCTGGAATACTGCATTTTAAGTTGCAGGGTAATAAGTGTTCTGAGTCACCCAAGAGTATTCTGCAAAATACATCCTCAGGTCTACATATCGGGATTTTGACATTTTCTGAAACGCTATTTATGAGGAAGGCTCAAGAAGGCAAATTTTACGTAATGATCAGATGAGATGAGGTGTTAGTACATGTTCAATCAATTATCCTTTCTTTTCCTAAGCACTCGCAAGGACATGCCCATGACAAGTTTCGGCTGTTATAGGATGATTCGATATCGTCTGAGAAGTAGAGACTTGTCCCAAACCTCTGTCTATGGTAATGGAAAGGAAGCATACAACCATCGTATAGTGGTCTAGAGATGTACCACCAACAAATTTGTTAGAATTCCTCCACGAATCCCTCCGGGATTCCTCCAGAAACTACTCCGGATTTTCCCCAGGATTTTTCCAGGAGTTCCTCCGGGATCCTTCCAAGAATTCATCCGGGATTCTTCGGAAAATTTTGTCTGGGACTCCGGGATTTCTCCAGAAATTTTGTTCGTGATTCTTACAGAAATTGCCCTGAGATTCCTCGAGGAATTTCTCTGGGATTCCTCTAGAAATTTATCTGGGATTGCTACAGGAATTCTCAAGGAATTCCTCCGAGGGATTCCCCCGGGATTATTCCAGGAATTCTTCTGGGATTCCTCCATGAATTTATCCACGATTCCTTCAGGAATTCATCCGGTATTCCTCCAAAAGTTCCATCAGGAATTCCTCCGAGACTAATCCAGAAATTCTCACGGGATTCCTCCAGGAATCCCACCGAGATTCTTCCAGCATTTGCTCCTGGATTCTTCCAGTAATATATCCGGGATTCCTTCAGAGTTTCCTCAAGGATTCCTACAGGAATTCTTTCAAAATTCATCTGGGATTCCTCCAGGAACTTTTCTGGGATTCCTCAAAAAATTCCTCCAAGATTCCTGCAGGAATTCCTTCTGAATCCCAGGTCCTCGGCGTGAGAGGATTCTTTTCTAACCACTACATAAGGCCCGTCCACTATTTTCTGATTGTGTCCTTGTAGCAATATTTGGAGAAATTTCTGGGATCTCTGGGGTAGTAGATTACCTGGAAAAATTCTATTATGAATTCCTGGAGGAATCTCTAAAGGTACCCTTCAAGAAATTGCTAGAAAAATCTGTCAAAAAACTCCTGGTGTATTCCTGGGGAAAAATTCCGGTGGATTCTTGAAGAATTCCTTGTATAATCCCTGAAAGAAACCCTAGAGGAATTCCTGGTAAAGTCTGTAGAGGTATTCTCGGTGGAATCTCTGGAGGAACTCTTGGTGAAATCTCTGGAGAAATTCTGAGTAGAATCCCTGTAAGAATTTGTGGATTTTTTGAAGGTATATTTGCAGGAGTTGTTGTTGAAATCCCTGCAGGAATTCCTAGAGGTATACGTGGAGAAATTCTTGAAGTAATTTTTGAAATAATTATTGTACTAATCACTGACTGCACAAAGGAATTGCTGTGGATATTTTTGAAGGAATAACTAGAGGAATCATCAGTTCTTTTTATAGAATCCATTAAATGATTCCTGTAGGTTTTCTTGGTGGAATTCTTGAAGGGAAAATTACAAGATTTTTCAAAGAAGTCCCTTGAAAAAATGTTTGATTAATCCCCAAAGAAATTTATGGAGGAATTTGCAAAAGTATTCCTAGAATGATCACTGGGAAAATTTCTAAAGAAAGATCTGAATGAATCTCTAAAGAAAGTTTTGGAACCTGAACCAATTCTTAAGTTGATCCCTCGAAAAATCAGTAAGGATATTACTAGAAGGAATCTCTGAACCATTTTTTGAGAAATACCTGGAGAAGCTTTTGGAGGAATTCTTGGTGAAAACTTTGGAAAAATACTGAAGGAATATTCGTAGCAATCTCTGGAGGAATTCGTGGAGGAAATTCTGGAACAGTCCCTGAAGAAATTTCTTAGGAAATTTTTCGGGTTATTCTTTGGAAGGATTTCTTAAGGAATCCTTGCAAAAATCAGTGAAGAAAATCCTGTAATATTTATAGAGGAATTTTTGAAGGACATCTAACAGAGTTCCTGAAGAGATCTCTGAGGCCTGGAGGAATTCCTGAAAGTATCCCTAAAGGAGTTTATGTATTAATTACTGGACGAATTCTTGGAGCAATTTTTGATCGAATATCTAGAGCGAACCAAGAGGAATTCCTGGTGAAATTTCTGATGGAACACCTGAAAAATTCTTGAAGTAAGTCCTGGCCGAATTCCTGTGAAATTCCTGGAGAAATCTGGTATAAAGCCTGACAAAGCTTCTAGAACTCTGGAACAGTCCCTGAAGAAATTTCTTAGGAAATTTTTCGGGTTATTCTTTGGAAGGATTTCTTAAGGAATCCTTGCAAAAATCAGTGAAGAAAATCCTGTAATATTTATAGAGGAATTTTTGAAGGACATCTAACAGAGTTCCTGAAGAGATCTCTGAGGCCTGGAGGAATTCCTGAAAGTATCTCTAAAGGAATTTATGTATTAACCACTGGACGAATTCTTGGAGCAATTTTTGATCGAATATCTAGAGCATACCAAGAGGAATTCCTGGGGAAATTTCTGATGGAACACCTAAAAAATTGTTGAAGTAAGTCCTGGCCGAATTCCTGTGGAATTCCTGGAGAAATCTGGTATAAAGCCTGACAAAGCTTCTAGAGGAATTCCTGGTGTAGTTCCAGAAATTCTTAGTAGATTCCTGGGAAATTAAATCCCAGAGGTTTTCCTGAAGGACTCCCTTGAAGAATGGCTGACTGAATCCCGGAATAAATTCTTGTATAAATATATGAGCTTGAGCATGAGCATAGATGACCGTACAATTCGTAGTTGCTACACCGTGATTGACCAGAACAATCGAAGTTGCACAGAGATTTAATTAATAGGGCTTGGGATTAGCTCACCATTTTCAATGTGCACAAATAGAGAGCTCAAATTTTAAAAGTCATTAACGGTGCCGGCCACGTCCTTACGATTATCGGGGAAGAGAAGAAATGTTAGTTCGACAACCGTTGTTACTAGAGACCGAAATCACCTCTGCATCTCCACAGTTGTCATGGAAAAGATATTGAGTTAGTGGGATAAGGTAAAGATCTGGGATTCACCAGTGGTTGGTGATGCGATCCATGATATAATCACGCCAAATAGAATTTCACGATATAATTCGATAATCGTGTTATACGCCGAACAAGTGTTCATCACTCGCCCACGCAAGAGCAAGTGACGCGATCAATAGATCAAACACTACTAACGATCCGCGGCGCGTTTTCATTTCACTACTCGACCGACGCGCGACACGTTTGATCGTGCCCTTGATCCCCCGCAGAAGCAAGCAACAATGTCGAAAGATCAAACAGAACTCAATAAGTTCTTGTATGAATAGATGTATAAATTCATAAATATTACCTTGAAGGAAGCCCTTAAAAGGTTTCTGAAGAAATTTAATGAGGATTTTTCTTTGATTTTTGGATAGATTTCTGGATGAATAAGCGTAAGAAATCCAAATTTCTATAGGAACCATTGGAGGAATGTCTGCCATAATTCCTGGAAAAAAATCTGGAAGAATGCCTGGATAAATTCCTGAAAGAATCCCTGGAGGAACTTTTGGTGTAATTATTTGAAAGAATTCCCGGAAGAATCTGTGAACAATTTTCTGATGGAATCTTTTGTGAAATCCTTGGTATAATCCATTAATAAATTCCTAACAGGGTCTGAAAAAAAATATAAAAAAATATTACAGGGATTTCCATAAAAAGTCCAGAGTAGGCTAACTAGACGAAACCATGGCGAAATTCTTAGAATAAATATTGAAGAAATTTCCTGTTCAGAATAATTCCTGAGAGAAATAGAAAACAGAGAGTTTTCATCTGAATACTTCGAGCGAATTATAACTGTTATTTTTTATCAATCTGGATTTCTTCCGGTTTGGCTAAGTTGGGGGCGTAGTCAATTTTGGTCAAACAGTCTGCACTTGTGTGGGGTACATAATGCCATCCGTTCAAACTCCGATTCCACCGGAATTTCCACAAGTAAGTTATCCAGGGATTAAATCAGTATTTCTCTTCGGATTCTACCAGGAATTCTCCATAGATTCCTGTAAAAAATCTTCCAGGGAATCCTTCAAGAAATTTACGAGATCTTCAAAGGATTCGACCAACAATTTCTCTAGAAAATACCACTAGGAATTCCAACAAGAATTCGACAAGATTTTTTTTCTATAAAATGCACCAATAATTCTTCCAGGAATTCCACCATAAACTTAGGATTTAGGATTCTATCAAGGATTCGACCTGGAATCTTCCAGGGAAACAACCTGGAATTCCACCAATAATTTCAGCTAGGAAGTTCGAAAAAAAATTAAAGTTTACACCACGTTACACCACGAAAATTTCAACCAATTTATTGTCCAAGTTATTTCATCTGGAAATTCTTCAACGATTCCACCGGGAACTTTTTAGGGATTCCACCACAAATCCCCCCATGCCAGTATATTTTTTTTTTTCAGGAATTCCATCAAGAATTGTTTTTAAACTCCACCAGGAATCCCATCAGGAATTTTATCAGGGATTGAGAATGTCCTCCAGCGATTCCACCATGATTTTTTCTCCAGGGTTTCCACCAGAATTTCAACAGTACCCTCAAGAAGAATTATTCAAGGATATTTTGGTGGAATCGTTAGTACTGATATAATCAAATTAGGAAAAACTGGTGAAATCCCTGAAATAATTCTTGATGCAATCTCTGAAAGAATTGCTGGTTGAAATTCCTGAAGAAATCCCTCCGCTAGAATCCCTGGAGGAATTCCATGTGGAATGTCTACAAAAGTTCGTGGTGGAACCTCTGAAGAAAATACTGGTGGAACCCTTGGAGAAGCAACTAGTGATATTCCTGAATGCATGTTTAATGAAGTTGCTGAAGCGATTCTTGGTGAAATTCTTGAAGGAATCACATGCAGAATTCCTGGAGTAATCTCTGGGAGATTTTCTGGAAAATTTTCTGATAAATTTTTTGAGTGACCCCTAGGCAATCTCCGCATTGCCTCAAAGGGTTCCACCTCGAATTCTTCCAGATATCTAACCAACTAGAGATTACCAGATTACACCATGGAACTCTTTTAGTCATTCCCGCAGGTATTCTTCCTGGAGGAAATTTTTGGTTCCATCCCTGGATAAATTCCTGGGGAAAGCTTCGGATTTTTTATAGTTTTTTTTTCAAACATTCCTTTCAAACAGAAACATATAGAAACCTCTGGAGCAATTGCAATTTTTTGATTCCTCGAGACGAAGCGTCAAAAACTACTGAGAATCCTTGTTATATCCTCATATGAGTATCATATTGATTGACCTTAAATCTCAAAATTTACTGCCAAATGCTAAACGTTTTCGAAAAAATGTCAAAGGTACATTGAGTACGATTATAAGAGGCATATTTTTCAAACCTCTATTTGAAGGGCCCCGAAATCTACCTCCGCACCGGGCCTCCAAAACTCTAGCTACATCACTGGCTCTACATTTATTTATAGCTAATATTATTATAGTATACCGCACATAACTTTTGTGTTAGGTGTAGGGGTGTTTTTATGGCATGCAATATAATTTAAATATTACATTTCGCAGAGGCATGTAAATAATTACAATAAAAAAACATAATCTTACAAACTAAAAACAAAACGATTGATCCGATCGAAATATCCGGGACAAAGCTGTGCGCCAAATTCCACCGTTCGCATGTCACACCGAGTAACTTGTCTTTGGAATTTTCGGGATACTCCGCAGCACTTACACAGAGAAACGGACGGACGTGCGGGTCTTATGCCAGACCGGGGCTGATTGCGATAATAACCTATCCTTTGATGGTGCCTTTGTCGAGTGCGCTGTCCTGCCTCCGGTAAATGAAGACTGTAGTGAATCCCTTGAACGAGGTGCAAGACGAAGGCACGTGAAATTACTTCTCCCAGGATCCCACGGGATGATGCTACCTATCCCAGTTCATTGTTGCCGAGCAGCAGTTGATGATGTGGTCATTTTGGAATAATTTAATTTGGACCTATGTCTCGGCCGTGGTTCAAAAGGGGGCAAACGCCGCTCGAGGGTACTTATCCAGCTGGTTACCTTCCTCTTCCGAGCGATAATGAGAAATTATACCCATAGAATGCCGGTGACCCACACACGTCCCTTTGTACACACCCGTGAAAAAGTTTGGGGTCACCTCCATAAAATCATACAGAGGTGTTTTGTTCATATCTCTTTGATTGCACGACTAACTGAGATTCTCTATGGCGCATTCGAAAGGGAAAGTTGGTTTTACTTCGTAGGTGTCGTGACAATTTTTTTTTCTAAAGTACACTGAAAAAACATGACTAATTTTGGAACCATTGAGCCGATCAAAGTTTAAAATCAATGTTGCATTAAAATCATAATCTTACATTTTTTGAAGAATACTTGCAAAATTTTGGCGGAAAAGTCTGCAAATCTTGGAGTAAAAACTTAGTGAAACTAATTAAAAAAAAATGGTCAAAAGACTTAACGAAGTAAGAATTGCCTCATTGTCTATAAGAGCCGCCATAAATCGTGTGATAACAGATATATGGACAGAACACAGTTTTATAAGCTGTTAAGTGGTTTTGCTATATTCCTAGAAGATGACAATCACACGACGCGACGCGAGACAGGACACAACACTTATTAACACACGTTTGTAACGTTTGTAAGAACCATAAGTGTTGTGTCCTGTCTCGCGTCGCGTCGTGTGATTGTGATATAGTTCTTACGTTGCACAAAACCCAAAATAATGAGCCTAGAAGATGACCCCAAAACTTTTGCACGGGACTGTAGGTTGAAGGCATTTTCGCACGTCATGCCGCAGGGTCGGAAATGCCGCTTCATCGTCATACTCTAAGCCGCCACAATATTGTTCCACCGCGATGGGTTCCATTGCAGTCAGGCTCGGTATATCTGTCAGCAAGCGCAAGCGACGAGTCATGGCTGAAAGGTGTGAGCAAAACATGAGCATTATTAGATGACATAAATCATGGTTAATAACATGACCCACCTATACTCAACGCGCGAATGAGTGATGGACTGATATCAAAGCATATGCGTTAATGTTCACTGCGGGTCGACGTAAGTGTCGGGAATTACTGAGAAGAAATTGTCGTAAAGCCCAAATTTGCCCACAAGATTTAGGTGTTATTTCCTACTATGTGGTACATAGTGTACAATATTTAGGAGGAAGGCTTGAACGTCTGAATAAAAAAACTAGAACATTTTGCCGTACAGATCCTACTCTACACCCTAGACCTTTATGGAAATTCTGGAATGTAGCGTTGTTGAACTCCAGCTGATAAAAGATCTGACATCGCTGAAGGCAGATTCAGAGTAGGGGAAATCGGGGTAAAACCGACACCCTAAGCTTATTGATAAATTTGTGTACTTTCGCTTGTTAAACGAACCTAAAATTATTGTAGAACCACATATTGGTTATAAATCTATCAATCCTTGCGATCGCTGGATGATATATTAAGGTTATATATTGATTTAAATTGAATTGATATTTCATCATTTTTAGGTAAGACCAGGGTTGCCATTATGCCAGATTAATCTGGCACTGCAAGACTTTTTATCGAGGAAAAGACAAAAAGACAAACTACTCATTTCGCAAGACATTTTCAAATTCAGCCAGACTTTACAGAACGACGCGTGAAATGAAGCAAATTGATGCAACCATTTTTGAGTAACGAGTTTTTATGTCCAGCGGGGTTTCGCTGGTGCGACCACTACTGTCTTCCCACTTTTAACTAGCAAATCCTACCCGTTAGTTGGAACGACTAACAGGAGATGAAAATGCTCCAGACTGACGTATATGGAATGCAAATAGTTTCGAAACACATTTTTTTCTATAAATGGAGAGTACAATGCGACGGCCCTCAGATAATTTCACCTCCACTTTTGACATTGAAGTGATTCTAAGTTGGATTTTTTCCAACCAGAGATCGCTTAACCATCGTGTCATTCCATGTAGCGGAGGCCGAACGATCGAATCTCCACTGTTTTTGGTTCCCTTACTTACTTAATACTCCCTTACTCGATATTCCATATCTTGATATCGAGTTATAGAATCATAATAAAAGTTGGTTTTCATGGCTAACTCGATGGTCCATTGGATCGCAGTTGCACTGCTTTTTTGTTTTGTAACTAGATACCTCACTAACTCAATGATTCTTTCAATATCTAGTTATGGAGAGTTGACTGTAATTTTCAGTTTTCTTGAAGATAACTCAACAGAAACTCCTCAAAATCTGACATCGCTTAGTCCATATTTTTTTTATGAATTGAGTAAAAACGAAATGACAGCAAAAAGAGTTTTATATGAGAGATGTTGGTTTCGTTAGGAATTTAGGAATATTTTTGGAACCAAGTAACCAATGATCAAAATCGACACAGACTCCAAAAATAGAAGAGTTTTTTAAGAATTGATGGAAAAAATAGTACATAGCTATCGAATAACAAAAAAGAAAACGCGATCAAAACACTGTTCTGTAAATGTTGCTCACCAGTAGAGGGAACTGTGCTCACCAGTAGAGGGGATATCCTAGGGACTTTGATTGCTATGCGATAGTGTTTTAGGATTTAAATCTGATTTTTTCTAAACACCCCCGTTCATTGACAAATTGACGGTAGGTAGTAATTCAATCTGTGTCCAGATCATCTCTACTAAAGCGCAGTTCTCATTTATAAAATTGATATAAATTTTTGAGCACAAACGTATGGCATGGTGCAACATTCTCACGGATTCATGGTTTTGGCTTTAATTTTTAACAATCATAAGGATTTTAGTTCCAGATTCAGACTTATATGATAAATACCACAGCTGAAATACTAGAATGTTTTTCAATACAGACATATACATTCAAAAAAGACCAAGCTCAAGTCTTAGTGCTGAAGTAAATGTAGATATTTTTTTCTATGTTGCTTTTTTTGTTACTGTCGAAATTTGGACCTACACAATGGTGTCTGCCAGATTTTACAAGATTTTTTATTTCGAATTCACCAGACATTTTCCAAAATCTACTGGCAACCCTGGGTAAGACAATTAAGAGTGCGGGTAAAACCGACACATCCACTTTGAGTAGAATTTAAACGTTGTGAACATCACCATCACATTGCATGTTAAAAAGAATGCTTCAAATATGACTTTCGACATGTATGACCCCTTCCTCCAATGGATTATTCACATATTACGTAAATTATTGAGGAGAAGCCAAATATCCACTAAATATATGTGAAAATTTCAAATGTCCCATGCTAAGATTATAAAGTTGGGGTGAATACACATTAGGGTGCGGCTTATTTTTCAAAAGTTCTCAAAACCAAGAATTCGTGTGCTCTACTGAATTCAAATCACATTAAAAGAGAAACCTCAAAATATGAGCCAAAAATATTAACATTTAGAGGTGGCGCAAGCGTCTTAAAGTTGAATTTTCAGGTTATAAAAAATGACCTTCAGTGAAGTACACATAACATTGTTATTTTTCAACCGATTTCAAAACTTTTAGCATCAATATCTTCAACATTAAATTTGTGAAAACTTTGTTGAAGACCAAATTTGTCTAAAATCAAAACAAGTTTTAGTTAAAAGTAATTTATTCCAAATTTTTCCTCATTTTACTAAAAATTTCAACTTTGTTTGACCATAACTTCATGATTACTCAACCGATTCCAAATCTTTTTACATGCTTTTCAAGCTAATTTAATTGTTTTCAAACTGTACATACAACATTTTTTTCTAAAAAATAGTTTTGACTTAGGTATTCAACAAAAACTACCCAAAAACATGATTTTTCAATGAAAAAATTAAATTTCTTTGGATTATTTAAGTTTTTTTTTTGCCGGAAATAGCATTTTTTTCTATAACACTTAAATATATAAAGCATCTTGCCTTAATTACGAGTTGAATAGTGCATATATTTTTTAACATATGCAAACATAATTTTGTTTCAAAATTATATAAAAATTGCTGCAAAGTCCTTCCCAAAGGTTTAACAAATGAGAAAAATTAGTTTCAGCCTAAGAGACAATATTTAACTACCAAAGATTTGACAAAACTGGCATTTTTCGTTAAAAAATAATGTTTTTGTGCAGTTTTTGCTGAATAACTTGGTCAAGACATTTTTTTAGTGAAATGTTATATATGGAAGGTTTGACAAAAATTAAATTAGCTTCAAAAGCATGTAAAAAGATTTGGAATCGGTTGAGTAATCATGAAGTTATGGTCAAACAAAGTTGAAATTTTTAGTAAAATGAAGAAAAATTTGGAACAAATTACTTTTAACTAAAACTTGTTTTGATTTTAGACAAATTTGGTCTTCAACAAAGTTTTCACAAATTTAATGTTGAAGGTATTGATGCTAAAAGTTTTAAAATCGGTTGAAAAATAACAAAGTTATGTGTACTTCACTGAAGGTCATTTTTTATAACCTGAAAATTCAACTTCAAGACGCTTGCGCCACCTCTAAATGTTAATATTTTTGGCTCATATTTTGAGGTTTCTCTTTTAATGTGATTTGAATTCAGTAGAGCACACGAATTTTTGGTTTTGAGAACTTTTGAAAAATAAGCCGCACCCTAATACACATGGATATTATTAACTTGTGTTCATGGAATGTTTACGAAGATGAAGTTTTAGCGAATGTTTGCTTGTGAAAATAAATACTGTTTTATTTTAACAAAACAGAAAAGTGAAATTATTTTTAGATAATAAAAACTTTCGAACCTCATAGTTTGTAAATACACAATAAGATTAATTTATGTGAAAATATTTCAAATACTATTAATTCTGCAATTTTAAACGAGAAAAATTTCTTCAAGCTTCATCAAAAAAGTTGAAACGTGATAACATAGGAATATTTTTTTTTTAATACTCAATGATAGCTTGTGGCAAGTCATACATTGTCATATTTTACATATTAACAGGTTCGGTATCCGTGAATTTCACTGGAATTCGAAAATAAAGAGTCACATAAACTACAGAGATAGTCTTCCGATTAGAAAGATTCCCTGAAGTTCGATTATGAAGCAAAGAAAGGTGTCGATTTTACCCCAAATGAAAGTGTTGATCTTACCCCGAGTGAACATTTATTTTTCAGTAGCGTTTTCAGCTGCCGAAAAACGAAAAATTAATTTCGCTTTCATGTTGTATCAACGTAATAATAGTAAATGATGATGTAGACACAGAACAAAGAATGACATTTTCAAAATTTCACATGCGAAATAGTTAAAGAATAACAACGAAATATTGCAACTGCTGTTGCTTCTATGTTATCCAATATGATTTTGTTGTTTATTTTGGCAGTTTATTGGTAGCGTCAGTTGTAATGTCATTCGAAACACAACATTTCACAAGTTAAGATAGAGCATGGTGAAAATCTGCTCAAAACATGAAAAATCAAAGGGTTTCGAGCTTACCCACAGTGCCGGTTTTACCCTGATTTCCCCTACTTATGCTGTTGAAACCATAGTGACAATTGAACATTTCAAAATTACTAACTGTAAGACGTGGAATTATTGATCAGAGGGGTAACGTTGTCGGAATGTCCTCCTTGTGCCTATCTTATACCATTGCCGGGCGTATTGCAGATCTCCATCTTCGTGGTATTGGGCAACATTTCTCCAGTTTCTCCGAATGTCTACCGAATATTTGTCAATTTGTGTAAATCCCCTGTTTGCTAGGTCAATGATATATCAATAATAACTATAGTTATGAATTGAACTATAGTTGAACGAATCAAATGCACGCGAATGAAAAATTGAAACGTTTCAACGGCGTGCCCATAGCCTAGCATAAATTTAGGCGCATCACAATCACGAACACTATCCCCTTTTAATTGCAATCCATTTTCTTTGTGCCTTCATTCTAGTACACCTTCATACTGCTGTTCGTGTTCCTGCTGGAGGCCATCGTCGGAGGGCTGGCTTACCTCTACGAAACGCAGATCGAACTGGAGCTGCAGCACAGCCTCAACAGCACCTTCATGGAGCAGTACGGCGTTAGCGAGCGGCAAACCGAAGCCATCGATCGAATGCAGCAAGAGGTAAGCAGGGCTTGCATGCCAGTGCACAGTGGGAACAAAAGGTAGCAAACCGACAAAGAATTCTGTATACCTTGTACATGCAACGCGTCAACCTTGGAAAATTAACTGAACCTTATGTTAAATTGTCTAAGGACTGGAATGAAAGTTGTCCAGATCGCTGCACGGATTGTTTCCTTTTTATCAAAAATCCCATCTTTTAGTTAGGTTTCTGATAGGATTTCTCATGTTACATGCAGGAAACAGTTTATGATAAATTTTAATTCACATTTTGGTATTGCAATGCTTCTTGCTTCAACAATGGAATTTGATAAAGTTACATAAGATTCATATATTTACTCAAAAAGGGATCGCCCATTAATTGCGCAAGGGTTGAGAGGGGGAGGGTGCTTTATAATTTTTATACAAAAAAACCTTACTATGGAGTGGAGGTCCAAAAACCGCCAATATTATCTTACGAAATTAATCAACAGCCCCAAAGTACAGGATTCTTCATCGGTTTGCTACCATGTTTTCCCCCTGTGCACTATACACCGGGAGAAACATCCATCACATTAAGCTGGTCGTTTTTCCTCTTTTCTTGCGAAAAACAGTTTGGCTGCTGTGGCGCGGTACGATTCGAGGACTGGCGCTACAGCGTGTGGCTGCGGTCTCGTCGGAAGGATCTGATTCGACCGACCGAAGGCCGCCGGGTGCCGGACTCTTGCTGCATCAGCATGACACCAAAGTGCGGTCTAAGCGACGGTCCGAGCAACATTCCCTACACGGTACGTATATACCTTTCGGATCGGCACTCAAATTTTCCAAATCAGTCAATTTGGCAAAAAATCTTCCTAACTGAATCTATATGGCATGTCGAGGCGAGGAACGTAATACTGATTTTGTTCTGCAGGGATGCATCTACAAGATGGCCGACGACCTGAAGCACCATCTCATCCTGCTGGGAGCGATAGGACTGGGGATTTGCGTTATCCAGGTGTTCGGCATGATACTGTCCTGCTGTTTGTACGTGAAGCTGAAGGATGTGCTCGATTGACAAAAGCCAGCGGATCCGATAGTTGAACTAATGGATCCGCTGCCGGACAACATCAGCCTTATCTACGGCTATGACGACCAAACGATTTGAGCCCAAATACTGGCTCGTGGCGAGGAGAGGGGGAGCTGTTATCGAATTGATTTCACGGTGAATATTGTATTTAATAGAATTAGGACGTCTAGATGTGACCGTGCTATGAATTAACAGTTGTACAGTTTTTTTTTAATATAGATTAAGAGTTTAGTCGTTAGATGTTGTATGATTTCAAGATTTTATCTCAACAGAAGTAACTAATATTTGTTATAATACTTGAAGAAATATTTATTGTGAAATAGGAGTGTACACACCATTGTAAAAAGTACAACTTTTGAATCAAAGTGAAATATAGTCAATAGAAAGTGCGAAGAAATACGTAGCTTAACGATATCGATCCTATTTATAGGTGTAATAGAAATGCATTTGCAAATAGACATATTATTTAGACGTTGTTTTACTGATATCCGAAATCAGACCGATGCTACGCAAATTTGCATTCATAAATTTTGCCAACAGAAGGGATTTACTAAAGGTAATATTAAAGTGACATTGTAGATTTCATTGGGATAATCATCAGAAGAAAGAGAAGTTTGCAATAAAACGTATTGAAAATATATTCATCAAGGATTTTGCCATTACTCTACTGAAGTTGATGCCTGAAATAGGAAAGATTTTACTAACAAGTTATGAGAAATTTGCCACACACAATGTCATATTTTTTTTTCTACTAAACCATAGTAATCTTTTTCTCGAGCTTTCCTCAGTTTACTCTCCAATTTCACGACACATTTTTTTTATCGTATGGTCGATGCACCAATAGTCGAATAGAAGAACATATATTCGCATAAAATCGACAAATAAACCCAGCAGCATGATTTTTACATCTTCTGAGAGCTTTTTATCTTGGTTTTGTGGAGCTGAGAGCTTTTTATTGTGGTTTAGTGTTCAATACGAAAATTGATCGCAGTAGATCGCTGCCGTTTTGTTTTGCTTGCCACACTTTTTTCGTGCCCTCGTTTTTCGCGATTTTGCCGATGAGATGGCTGGTGCTACACCATCCGGATTGTAGTTCGAAGGTGAATATTGAAAATAACGTCTCTACAACGTGATAATGAACTACAATCCCAATTTTTGCCAGAAGTTCCTCCAATGATGCCTTCAACGATTGTTCCTGGAATTTTAGCAGCGATATTTTTACAGAAACTCCTCTAGCAATTCCGCCAGAAGCACCTACCGGAATACCATAGATTCTTCCAGTAAAATTTCTCCAGGAATTTCTACAAGGATTTATTAGGAGACGTTTCTACCAATAGGGTACCGACTGTTTATTTCGTTCATAACCGCTAATAGTTGGCGCCAGCGGCAAAAAGTACAGACAACAAGGCTTAGAACATTCAGTTTCTTCCACTGGCCGCCGAGCGACGACACTGTTGATTGTATCCCTTCCACTGATCGCGGTACGCTGGATTCTCAAATTTCTCAAACTTTCAACACAAGCGCATGGAAGAATGGTAGTAGGAGAACTGTCAAAACGTATGGAAAATAATGAAAAACGTAAATTATTTGCAATTAGGAAACTGGATCAAAAAAGTAGTGATTAGAAATCAAGTGTAAAGTGAATACATAACTTTTTGTGTTCAGTTCATCTTCCGTGGTGCTTTCTTTGCTTCAGGATTTCGTTTTTACTACCACTGAAAAAGAGCCATCTATTGCATTTTCAGTTTTGAATATCGCCCTATTATTGCAGAGATTTTTTCAAGGACCCATCCAGAGTTTCCTCCAAAGTTTCTTCAAAATAATCACTCCATTCTGCATTCCAGAAGAAATAACTTTGTGAATTCATATAATAATTCTCCCTTATTTGAAATCCTTATTTGATGTATTGTGACTGTAGGCATTTGCCCATTATCTTAAACTAATTACAATTTTCTTCCGTCAATACAACTAAAAATGAAATCTTATGACATACTTAATTTTTTCATTGGACGTTTCGACATTTGAACAATCACGGTTTGCATTATAAAATGACATCAAACGATATATAGGTTCATTCCTAGCATAGTTTTGAACTCTATTTGGAATTTGAAACGGCCTTGTAAATGTTAAACCTGTTCTACCTTCATATAATGAAATCTGCCCTGCTAGGTATTGAGAATTATATCTACCATCAATTATATCCTTTAGGAACAAAGCGTCAGCCGTTTTTCTTCTAATTTCGAGCGAATCAATTCCAACAAGCGTGCATAATGAATTGTAATCCGGCAAAACGTCTCGTCACCCTAGGTTCCGGAGTGCAAACCTAACAAACTTTTTCTGTACACTTTCGATTCTTGTCTTATGCGTTTCGTAATATGGCTGCCAAACTATCCCAGCATACTCAATAATCGAACGAACTAATCCAACGTAGAGAGAAATTATTGTGTACGGATCATCGAATTCCTGTCCGAGCCGTCTAATCATTCCAAACATGGCATTAGCTTTTGCGACTACCTTGTCAATATGTTTAGTGAAGGATAGTTCACTATCGAGGTCCACGCCCAAGTCATTCACACAAAACGATGACATCTGCACTCATTCGATAGTCATAGTGGATTATATTAAGCTTTCTAGAGAAAGACACCACGTCGCATTTAGATACATTGACCTTTAGACCAAACTGCATACAAAAGTTGGAGAACAGCTCAACATTTCGTTGTAGATTCCGACAATCCTACAAACAACTTATAGGAATGAATATTTTGACATCATCGGCGTAAATAAGGATGTAGACTCCATCGAGGTAGCTAGGAAATTCATTCATGACAAGGATTGCAACGTTTTACGTTTTTTCTTGAAAAAATATAGTGAAAAGTTTGTGAACTTTTGACGTTTTTATCTTTTTAAGCAAAATCACTTGAATTTGAATTTTATTGAGCTCAGTGTTACGTAATTAATTAATGTTAATTTTGGCGCAAAAAGATTAAAGAATAGGCTCTTTATGTAAGTAGGTTTCTTGTCTTTTGTCTTTTGTCCAGAAGTTTCGCTAGTTTAGGTCAAATAATAATACTTAATTTCTATTAGTGACCATTTTCACAAACGTTTTACAGTAAAGGTAGTTAAAGTAATTGGAGTGATGTTATAAATTGTACTTAACGTTTTTTATGTGCTTTGTTTGTCCTCTAGTGATTCGTTAGTAGTCGGTGCGTCCGACATTCGCGACTTGTGGAATTTTATTTCAGTGTACACCCAAAAAAGGTAATTTCTATTAAAATACTCGATTTTTATTAAAATTTAGTTTACTAAAGTAAATTTCGTGTTGGACTTTCCAGCGCTTAGCGCTTTTTGGGTAGGGCTGGAGTTCGTGTGTCGACCGGAGTCGACGAAGATTATTTTGTGAAGTTTTTTTGAGTCCGTGCAACCGTCAAGGCCCGCCCTTAGGGGTAGCTAAACGGAGTGTGGTGTTTCGGCAGAAAGTGGAGCGAAGAACGACCGTCGATTGCCAATCAATCGACGGAGGTCCCCTTACGTCAATTCTAACGGATCACAATATTGGAGAGCGCGGATCGTGCGTTGCGTCGCCAATTGCGCGCCACGATTCCGGACCTGATCCAACGGTAAGGGTGCATTTTATCACGGGCGGTCAGAGCGCAATACGCGAGGCCGCACGAAAGTACGTTAGCCTTTGTCCGGAGGAAGACGGTCAATTCTCGGGCCGCACGACATCCGTCGTAGCGAATCCCTCTCCGGAAGAAATCGGAGGACATCTGTCCAGCCGCCACCCACTTTGCAACTCTAATTTCGGCCATACCAGCACGGACTCATTTCGCGGCAAGCTAATCAGGCAGCGACGGCGAATTGTTCCCCTTCGCCGCCATTTCAACGGAGGTACTCGTTGCCATCGTCACGAAAGTTCTAGTCGCCATCGCCGAGGTTCCTGGCAACGAGCAACAAGTCGACGAAGAAAAATCCTGCGCAGGTATGTGTTAGAGTTAGACATGGCCATGATCTAGTGAATCACTATCCCGTCCAAACCCAAGTTAGAAGTCCAACCCGAAGTTCAATAAATAATGAATAATGAATTAATTAATAATTAATTATTCCGTTTCCGTTTAGGTGCAAAAGAGAAACTCATTCCAATTACTTTAAATTTTAGTTTTTTTTCTGTTGAGACCAGGGGGTTGAACGAGTTTCAGTGGGTTTGTTGTCCGGATGGGAAAAAGCTAGTCTTTCTTAGTTTTGCGCTTTGAATTTGTGTTTGAGCCAGCGAGCGTTCGAGGACATCTGAGGTTAAAGGTCATCAGTAGTCGGGCAAATAAAAGTCGGCCGGTGGTCTCTCAGATTCGAGAGTGGCGCTAAAGCCACCGGTTGTTACAACACCTCGAGCATTTCCGCCGAACGGTTACAGGATGAATAGCAAAGGGCCCAAATGGCTGCCTTGAGGCACCCCGGAATCAACAGAAAATGATGCTCCCAGGGATACCTCCAGGAAAATCGATACATGAAGCAATCCCTGGAGGAACCTCTTGAGAAAAATCTAGAGTAATCCCTAAATAAATTCCCGGTTGAATTTCTGGAACAATTCTTGCAGGATCTTATGGAGCGATTCCAGAGGAAACATCTACAGGAATTCCTGAAGAATTCCCTGGAGTATCAAATATTACGGCTACGCAGTCTTTATTTTTTAACGTGTTTTTTTTATAGAAAACGTGTAGATAAAAAGTGTATTTCTAAAACAAAACGCTTAGACAAAAAGCGTAGTCGTTTATCTACCAGCTCATCCCTGAAACAATTTCAAGAGGAAATTATGTAGATTTATTTCTGGAGCAATCCTTAAAGAAATCCTTAAAGAAAAAACTGAAGAGATCTGCTGGAATGCATTTAAAAATTTTCATAGAGAAATCCTTGAAGGAGTCTCTGGAGAAACTATTGTAAAAATCTTTGAAAGATTATCTTAGCTCATTACTGAAGGACTCCTGGAGACATATCTGGAGGAATCCTTGGAGGAACCCTACGAGGTACCCTAGGAAGAATCACTGTAGAGATTTCCTGGTGGAATCCCTAGAGTAATTCCCGAAAAAAACTTTATTCTGAAGAAATCCTTTGAATAATCCATGAAGAAATTTCTGCAAAAATCCCAGAACGAATCCCTGGAGAATCCCTAAAGGTGTTTCTGGACAAATATTCAGTCATGTAACTATTTCCCTGGTGACAATTCTGGGAGAACTCTTGGAGGAAATTCTTGAAGAATTCGTAAGTTGTAAAAGACCAAGAGGAATTTCTGATGGAATTCTTGAAGGAATTCTTGGCTGAGTGTTCTCTAGAGCGATCCCGTGTAAGGACCCCGATAGAAATCTCAGGAATTATTCCTAGACGAATCTAGAGAGCACTATTTGGGGATACTTTGTATATAAGAGGGATCCTCGGAGGAAATTCAGGAGAAATCACTACAGTGATCCTTGAGAAGATTGTGCTAGTGTAACTCCTGGAGGAATTCCTTGAGCAAGCTTTGAAGATATCTCTGCAGGAATCTTTCTAGAGATTCTGATCTGAAAAAATAGCATAAGGAATCCCTTGACAAATCCTTTTAGAAATCGTCGGAAAAAATCCAGAATAATCGTGAAAATAAAATCTTGGAACAGATCCTGGAGGTATCCTTAAAAACTTCCTGAAAAAATTCCAGTAAATAATTTACTGGAGGAATTACTGGAGACATTCCTGCAGAAACTCCTTACGAAATCTCTAAAGGAATTTTTAAAGGAATGTTTTTGCAGCAATCCTTGGAGAAATCCCTAGTCAAATCCCTTTAGGTTTTGCTGAAGGTACTCCTGGAGTCATATCAGGACCGATCTAAAATGTCATACGGCGAACAAAAGTTCTTCTTGGAGGAATCACTGGCAAAAGCCCTACTGGGCTGGAGAAATCGCTGGATTACAGTAGAGATTATCTTGGAGGGTTATCCAGTAAATTCCCAAGAGAAAGAGTCTCCGAATATGGTTCGTTCGGCTTATTCGGAACTACCTGGAACCTGTTCCAGAAGGAAATGGTGCATATCATATTCAGTAGTTTATACGCATGTATGACAAGACGGTTCAAATTTCATGGTTTTACATTCCACTTTACAAGAGCATCAAGAAAACCAACACCTAGATATGGCCGGATATGGTCGGAGTATCGCGGAACCGGTTCCAATAGGGTGTGGTGTGGACATTTTCAGACCATCATGCGACAGCTCAAAATTCATGATTTTCATCCAGATCATAATAGACCCATGCCAAAAATCAAACATAAAATTCTCCTTTTTGTGTCTGGCTTCACGCCCCAATTGGGATATAGCCTGCTTCTAAGCTTATGACCCTTATGAAAACTTCTACAATTATTTGCTAAGAGTTTCCTTTGCTGATTGACCATTTTTGCATGTGTATACCATGAAGCAGGTACCGTAAAACGGAGTAACTTTATAGATAGTTTTTTCGAAGAAAACTTGAATATTTATGCATGCTGTTTCAAATAATTATAATATATATATTTTTTAAACAAGTACTGACATCCTGGCCATCGATTGCAGTTGATAGATTGCCAAAAAAAAATATTATGAATGGATATATAATATTTCATATAATCGAAAGTCGGCTTTCTGTTTTGGGGTAGCTTTGATAATGGAGTATAAATCGAACAAATTTGAATGCATTACGTAACATTTATTGGGCATTACATACCTCTAGGCGTTTATCGTTATATGGAAATTTCTGACTTAGATTATAAAAATGGTCCCAGTTTGTGAAAATGATATTCGCTAAGAGATTTGAGACCATATTCGAGTTCTATGATAACTAGGCTGACAAAGATAAGTGACCAACTATTCAAACTGTTTGTAAGCGTTTCAAAAATGCTAAAATCGTTGCAATTTTTCAAATTCGTTTATAAAGCCTCAAATGTTCTCAATTCAAATGAAAACAGCTCTTACATGAAGTGTCATACTAATATTCTTTAGTTTTGCATTCGTTTTCCTTAACCGAATAACATAAATTATGGTATTTCGTTTCGTATGTGGTGGGTAACGCACTAAAAAAGTTACCCGCATTATCAAAGATACCCCGTTTTACGGTACGAAGAATCTATGCTTTGGTTAGTCGGGTACATTTCCAATCCAAAAAGATCCCCGACCAGTGGGATTCGGAAACAAATCCTATAAGGAGTCGGTATCATTTGACAAGTCATAATTCATGTCCTTTTTATCTATGAGAAAAGCAAAATTTTATTGCTCACGAATTATAACTTTTGACAGCAATCAAATAACAGTTCAAAGAGAAAGGGGCTCCAGGTGTTAGTTCAGGAAAACCCCCAGGGATTCGTTCAAAAATTCTTCACGAAATATCTCCAGAGATCTCTCTAGGAATTCATTCGAAGATTCCTCCAGAAATGTTACCAGAAAATCCTCCAAAATAATCTCACCCGTAATCTTTATAGGGGATTCCAGGATTTTTCGCAGGGATTCCTTTATTTAGAGATTTCGCAAGGAGTTCCTGCAGGAATGTTTCCAGTGATTTGTTTAAGGAATACATCGGATAATTCTCCAGTGATTTTTCAAGTGATTTATCCTTGAATTCCTTTAGAGGTTATTCTAGAACATCTTTCAAAGACTTCTCCAAGGATACCTCTAGGAAAATCTCTACAAAGATTTTTGCAAAGATATTCTCCAGTAATTTTTCCGGGAGTTACACTAGGATAATCTCTTCAAGCCTTACTTAAGATATTTCCCTAGTGATTTCCTTCCTCCGAGGATTACTCCGCAGATACATACAAAGTAGTCACCTCAAGATTTTTTTCAGGAAATATTCCGGAGATGTTTTCCGGGATCCTTCCACAACTTGCACCAGCGGTTTTTCCAGGAATTACTCAAGAGATTCCATAAGGAATTCCTCCAGATGTTCTACAACTCACGAATTCCTCAAGATTTTCATCCAGGAATTCTACTAGAGTTACTACCAGGACAATTGCTGCCTGACTTACTCCAAGGATCTCTTCAGATAATACAGGGGTTTCCTCTGAGATTTCTCTAGAGATTTGTTTTGGGCCCACAAAAAAGCATCCAGGGATTCCTCTAAAAAATTCTCTTGGAATTCTTCCAGGGATTCTGCCATGAATTCTTGCACGAATTTTATCAGGAATTATCCTAATAATTTCTCCATGAATTACATTAAAATATGTAAACAAAAAACTCCTCCTGTAAAATCTCTACATCAATTTTTTTTGGAATTCTTCTTGAAATTGTTCCAGAGAAAAAATCCAGAATTGTTCCAGCGAAGAAATTGTAGAGAATCGACTATATATTTTAATGAAATATGCTTATCGTCTACGCAGTCTATATTATAATAAAAAAACATCGAAAAAATAAATACTGCTTAGCCAAAAATCATGTTTTATGTTCCAGGAATTCCTTCAGAAATTCCTCCAGAGTTTTCCTCGGGAATTCCACCATAGTCTCATGCAAGAATATCTCCAGGTATTTTTTTTTTCCAGACACTTTACCGAGGATAACTCTAGAAATTACTCTAGGTTCTTCCATGAATTGCTCGAGAAATCCCTCCAGGAATTTATCCAGAGATTTCTAAAAAAAAACTTCTTCAAGAAAGGAGTTCCAGGAGAATCTTTTAAAAAAAATCTGGCTGGAAACCTGGAGGACTGCTTATTCTATTTTATGGAATCTCTAGAGGAATTCATGGATGAATCTCTGTAGGAATTTAAAGGAGAATTATTAAAACAATACACGAAGGAATTTTTGAAGGCCAAAAACAAATTTCTGTAGAAATTTTACAGGGGAGAATTACCTGAAAAAATCACAAGAATAATTCATGTAGTGAATTCCCTGGGAGAATTCCTAAAGGACAAGAGAGGATTTTCTATAGAAATTTATGAAGTTATATCTTGTGGAATCCTTAGATGAATTATCGGTCGAATCTCCGGAAAAGTTCCTGGAGTGATCTCTGGAGAAAATCTCAGAAATAATTCCTAGGAGGAATTTCTACTTGAGGAATTTCTGGAAAAATCACTGGAGAAATATCTGAAGGAATTCTTTACTAAATTTTTGTAGTGTAACCTGGAGAAAGCCTTGAGAACATCTCTTCAAAAATCCCTATAGAGATTTTCCTTGAGGAAATCCTAAGTGTTTCTGGAAGTATTTTTGGAGGATTATAAGGAGAAATCGTTTGAAGAATCTTTGGAAGAATCTCTGAAGGAGTAATGATTCCTGGAAAAGATTTCTCAGAAATCCATTGACTTGATGAAGATTTCATTGGATGAATCTAAGGTGGAATCGCTGGAAATGCCTCCAAAAGCTCCTGGTAATATCGCTATAGGAATCCCTGTAGAAATATCTTTGCAAAAATTCCTGGATTAACGCTTGAAGAAATCCTAGGAGTAACTCCTGGAAAAATTCCTAGATGACTTGCTCGATGTATTTCTGGAGCCCCATCAGAACCGGTCTAGAAAATCTGGTACCGAACAAAAGTTATTCCTGGAAGGATCCAATAAGTTTCGGAAGGAATCGATAAAACAATCAATGCACGATATCCTGGAAGAAATTCTAAATATCATGAAGTTCTTGAGTTTCCAACAAAATTTCCAGAGGGTTTTCTCGACATTTTTATTGGGTCATGTCTGAAGAGTGAAGACAATTCTTAACATTCTTGGATTGATGTTTGCAAGGGTCTTTGAAGAGATTCATAAGAAAATTTTAAATTAATATTTGGAAGTAAAACATGATTAGTTGAGGGAAATCGTTTGTTCATAATATAATTTGATAACAGCAACACGAGTAACTTCTTGACGAACAATGAATACACCGCACATTAGTTGCTACGACCAACAGTGATGGAACCAAAGACGTGTTTGTTCGAACTGTGTAATAATTTGGGGCCCAGATAGCCGTAGCGATAAACGCGCAGCTATTCAGCAAAACCAAGCTGAGGGTCGTGGGTTCGAATCCCACCGGTCGAGGACCTTTTCGGGTTGGAAATTTTCTCGACAACCCAGGGCATAGAGTATCTTCGTACCTGCCACACGATATACACATGCAAAAATGGTCAATTGGCATAGCAGTTAATAACTGTGGACTTGCTCATAAGAACACTAAGCTGAGTAGCAGGCTTTGTCCCAGTTGGGACGTAACGCCAGAAAGAAGAAGAAGAATAATATGGGCGAACAACTCGTACTTACAGGACCTCGAACAGTTCGCGCGAATATTGAACGGTTTGTTTTAACGAACGTTTGTGCATTGCACACGCTGTGTAATCAGAGCTTAACAATGTAACAATGACTTGAAGAACATAAGACGGTACCAAGGATGGAGATATGCGATCATAATCCGAATATTGTGGCGTGAAATCGTAGCTCCAGATTTTTTTTGGGTAGATGTTAACTGAATAAATCAACAGGTTGAAATTACTAATTCTCTATGAAGTACGCAATTCTACGAGCAATGAAGAAATAATGCAAAGGATTTCGAATATTTTCCATAGAAATATCGATACACTTTTAAAACTATTTGCTTCATATTTATTCAAAAACCTATTTACAATGTTTTACACCACAGTATGAGTTCCCGTTTGCTGTTTATCTCGTCGTCCACTTATTGATTTCGTTGATTGACTCGGTTGGGTGAACGTGCATATCTCATCTCACTATGTACCGCATAAAATTACGTTAGAACGTGCCTCATCTACAGCCGATTCCCTCGACAGATGGCACAATCGATTGCCGAAGCGTAAAATATACCAATTACATTACTTTGAAAATGGAAATATTTTTGAGGACGATGAGCATATAAATTAAATGGAATTTGTAAGCAATCACCTATCGTACAGAACGGAAGCATTATCACACATTAGAACTTGTTTCGTTAGTAAGAGCTTGCAGTTCATAGCATCTAGATTAAAAATACCGATCGGTAGCTATATATCGGATAAGCATTGTGACCAAGAACAAATAATAAATAGACTAAAAGTAAATTCACAGTCTTATCAGTACACTTTCCGTAGAACTCTAATTCGTTTCTCGCACTCATTCATCCGCTTCAAACATCCATTTGGCTCAAACGCACGCTGCTACGTCTCTGCATCGAGCGCAGGAGTAGTCTCGTATTGAGCAAAATCTCATTGTAAGTATAACAACAACTAACTATGCGTACAGCTCTGGAATGCTAACACGAGTATGACTTAAGTCCCGTTAACCAGCTATTTGCCCGTTCATCTACCGCTAAACCTGTAGTAGCTCAGATCGTCCACCGGTGTGGGAGGTTGAGCCGCTGGATTAAAAGCCGTAGTGAAGCTCTTGGCCGCTCCCTAGAATTATCGTGAAGTTATAATTACAATCATAAGGGTAAGGACATCGTTTGGACAAACCTGCAGCGCAACCCCCAGAAACTGCGAAACAGCTCTCGTTACACCAATCGCAGCGTTCAAAAGCTGCCCACCAGGGTTTATTCCTCCAAATCCACCGAACAACGAAGGTGGTTCCTCCGTTACGCTAGGATTGATGGGTTTCTGAAAAAGACGAAAAAGTTCAAAACATGCTGTCACTCCTAAGCCAACAAAAAAACTTACGGCATCCGGATCGAGCCCTTCATCGCGGAACGCTTGCAATTGTGGTCGACCTGCCCCTCCGCCGCCACCACCACCTAATCCTCCACTTAGCCCGAACGTGCTGGACGGTGGTGCACCTCCAACGGACGAATAGCCTGCAGGTCGCTGTCGAGGCTGCGGTGCGGTAGCTTGCCACTCCCGCCACAGCCACGATAGGCCATCAAGAATAGGCCGTGAGGACCGTAGTGGTGGTGGTGGCTCCGGAGGGCGAGCAGTACGCGGCCTTGGACGGGCCGTGGTGATGATCGGTTGTACCGTTGCCTGATCGGTTGCACCGTTACCATTGGTGCGAGGTGATATTTTGGCCAGGATCTCCTCCAGGTTGGCATTGGTGTTGGCCGGCCCGATTCCACGTTGCTTCAGAACAGTTGCGAGGATTGCTTCGTTGGTTTTTCCGTAGAGCTCGGTTGATTCAGCAGATTCTGCAACAGCGGGACTAGAATTGTGCTGTTGTTGCTGACGGAGCAGCAGCTGCTGGAGGGCTAGCTGGTCCACCGAAGGAGTACGGCGAGTTGTGGTGGTGGATGTGGTTCTTGGCGTAGTGGTTGAAGTCGTGGTAGGTTTCGGAGCTGGAGCCAATTGTTTGGTCAGATTTGGAAGGTCTTTGCTGGTTATGGGACGTCCCAGTAGGGATGATAGGAGGCGAAGATCGTTGTTGTAGGATTGAAGTTCTTTGTCGAGTTGTTTCTTGGTCTGCTCGACCTCAATGGGCGAAAGTGTAGGAGGCTTCTGAGTTGCTGGAACTCCGTTGAGTGTGTTACTGATCGAAATACTTTTTGGATCACGGTTGATCGCTAACTGGAGAATTCGATTCGCCAGAGAGCTATCCACCAGTGGATTGGGAGTGGCAAAGTTTGGTAGTTTACGCTGAAACAATAGAGATTATAGAATGCAAGTAACGAGAAGCTGCTACCCAACAACTTACCACGTCATTCAGGAAATCTGGATCTTCTTTGTCAACGATTACCGTACTCAGAGGCAAGGTCGTCGTTGGCCGAATAGTTGTTGATGTGGTTGTTGGACGCGGGGTAGTGGTGGTTGTAGTGGTTGTTGTGGTGGTTGTAGTTGTCGTCGTTGTAGGCTTCGGTTTTTTCGTGGTCCTTCTGGTGGTTTGACCCGGAACTTGACCTCCATTCAGAAATCTCGCCAACTGACGCTGTGGTTGGTAGAAAAGTTTAAAAAACGAATTCATTTCCGATCAAAATGTTTATCTCACCAAAAATTGCAAATCATCTGCGTCAGAGAAGGTTGTAGTTCTGGGCCGTTGAGTTGTCGGAACAACCAGCGAGTTTTGATTAAGGCGACTATTATCTATTGATTTCGCACGAGTTGTTGTTCGAATAGTTGTGGTAGTACTAGGAGTTGTAGTGGTTGTAGGTCTTGGAGTGGTCGTCGTAGTCGTGGTTGTCGTACTGGTCGTAGTAGTGGGTTTTGGAGTTGTTGTGGTGGTAGAGCTTCTTGCAACAGTAGTTGGTTGAGTGACTGCTTTTGTTGCTGCAATATCTCTCTGGTTACCAGCGAGAAACTGTTGAAGTAGTCTAAGGTTGGTTTCTAGTTGATCAGTTTGAGAGCTTCTTCTAGAAGGCTTGGTTGTCGTTACAAACGACGAACTTCTGAACGTCGTGGTGGGAGCTGCAGTCGTAGTTGTTGTTGTTAAAGTTGTAGTCACAGGTTTGGTTGTCGACGTTGTCTTACGAGTAGTACTGGTTGTAGAGGTGGTTGTAGCACGCTCCGTTGTCGTCGACGTCATCGGCATTTCAGTGACAGGAAGTAACGTAGAAGTTATAAAATTGTTAAGTTCTGAAACTTCCGTTTTCGTAGACTGGTCAGCTGCGTTCATATCAGGCGAGATACGCAGTTCAACGTCCTTCGGGATTTGAGTGGGTAGCTCAGGTTGTGAGGTAGACACTATACGATCCAGCATCGATTCCGTACTCGACATAGGTACGCTCTTGAACTCAATTACGCTATCGGGAACTGTATTTTCAGATATTGCCACGTCCTCGGTGCTCGAAACAACTGCAATGACCTCTTCACTATCTGTTGTCGGTTTCCAACGGTAAATCAAATCCGGAGCATTTGGGCGATTGATTCGAACCTCTTCCTTTGGCTTCTTTGTCTACAAAATTGAATAAGGTAGAAAACATGAACCTTTCATAATACCAACCAGTTTACCGTGAAATCTATGTCCAGAGAAACCTTAGTCGGTCCATCGGTTTTCCTTGGATTACTTCCACCCTTGGAGGTGCGGCTCACTGCCAAGCTGAACACATTGTCAGACTTGACTTTAGTGTCCAGTTGATTGTCCTCGTTGTACTTTCTCAATAGTTCAATGATCGCTGTTGTCCCCTGCAGACCCCAAAATAGAAGAAAACTATGGTTAACACAAAATGGATTTTCAAAACTTCAATCATAATTGCTCTACTACAATCTATAAAAAGCGGCCATGATTAGACAACAACTTTTCTAACGTTATGACTAGTAAAAGGTGATTGGTGTCAGTGCGAAAGCGGGATGCTTTGGAGGTTTTAGTGTTTGCATGCAATCAATGTGGATGAGAGGCGTGGCGACGATTGTCTGAAAGAGAGTGAAATCCCGAGGCATGCTTGAAGACAATCTACGTTGCGATGACTACTACGGTTGCACAAAGCATTCTACTGCATAGACACGTGCGTGAGCAATTTGAGTTTCCGTATGTACCGTTACTTCGTTCGGAATGGTAGTGGTAGTGGTGATTCTAGTTGGGGATGCAGTTGTAGTGGTGCTGGTAGCAATAGTGGTTGAACTAGTTTCCGGAGCGATCGTGGAAGGTTCTCGATAGATGGGACTGTTTGGGTCCCGTAGCTGGCGGGGATCAATATCGGTGATTTCGACGCGTCCACGTTGTCGAGGTCGGTCCGGAACGATCGTACCGTTGGGATATCGACGGACGATGGTACCGTTCGCGTAGATACCATAAACGATACGAGGGTTTTCGGTGGTGGTTGATGGCTCGTCGTCTCCTCCGATAATTCGTCGAATGACTGTATTATTCGGGAGGATACCGTAAACAACGATTCCGCGTGATCTAGGTTTTGGCGAAGTTAGTTCTGCGGTGCGAAGGCTGCTTGAGGGCAGAGATGGTGCACTTGTGGTGGTTGTGGTGCTAGAAGTGCTTGTGGTGGTGGTGGTGGAACTCTGTGCAACCCCGACAATAGCAGGACGCACGGCAAATCTTGGGTGATACTCGGAGGGAGTTTCGGACGTTAGGATTCGTACTTGGGGGGTTACATTGAATGGGAACCGAGAAGGGGCAGCCATCGTGGCTTCGAAGGAATT
This sequence comes from Aedes aegypti, assembly GCF_002204515.2. Lineage (NCBI taxonomy): Eukaryota > Metazoa > Arthropoda > Insecta > Diptera > Culicidae > Aedes > Aedes aegypti. The sequence goes on along the minus strand of NC_035109.1, from coordinate 347,089,131 downwards.
TTGAAACGATTCGGTAGTCCTACTTACGGTCATTGGGGCCGACGTCACGATCGTGGTGATGGTTGTCTGTTCCGACTCCGTAGTTGTCGTTGGCGGCTCAGCAGTCGTCGTAGGTGATGCTGTCGTTGGTTGTTCGGTGTGAGTCAGTGGAGGTGATTTAGTAACGTTAGTGTAAGCGAGCGATTCTGAGACACTGTCCTCACCCGGCAAGTTTGAAAGCATAGCACTACTGTTGTTGTTCGTGGTGGTTGTGGTGGTGTGGAAGGCGATGGCATCTGTAGTGATGGCATTGGCGGTGATGAAGGGGGTGGTATCAATGGAACTAGGAGTAGCAGTGCTAGGCATGAAAGTGTTTTCTGGCTCGGCTGATGTGGTAGATGGCGCATGCTGTATTCCCGAGTTTCCACTACGAATGTCCAAAGCAAACAACGGAGCCGTGGAGGTCATTTGATCCGTAGTCATTGGAACCGAAGGAGTCGTTGTTGGATAGGTCGAAGGTTCAGCGCTTTCTGTTAGTGGCGTGTTAGTGAGCGACTTCGTTAGCATGCTCTCGGTAGCGGAAGTGGTCATGGTAGTTGTAGGTTCCTCAACAGTGACCGTAGTAGGAGCAGTGGTGGTTTCTGGGGATTTGGGGGTCTGAGAGAAAGGAAAAAGGTCGTTCAACAAAGGATCGCTAGCACTGATGGCTAAGGAACGTTCGGTTGAAGTAGGGATCGGGACTTCGTATTCTTCGGATTCCAAGAATCTTGGTCGGAAAACACTTTCCAAATCGTTGGTGTTAATGAGTTCACCCGTTTCGGATAACATGCTTGATTCGGGGCGTACGCTGTCCACCACCGCCGTAGTGGGCTGGACGCTAGTGGTCCCCTCGGCAGGAGTATTATTTACAATAGTGGTAATATCGCTTGGTTCGCTAGTATTTACAGACGCTACGACCAATGCGGTGGGCATAGCAGAGGTGCTACCAAAGTCCAGTACCTTGGTTGAAGGCTTTCGCAAAGTGCTTGGCTTGGGCGTGGTGGTGGTGGTAGTGGTAGTAGTGGTGGTGGTGGTGGTGGTTGTTGTAGTCGTAGTAGTTGTCGTCGAAGTGCTAGAAGAAGAGGGAGGTGCCGGTGCATCGGTGCTAGAAGACAAAAATGGTAAACTTTCTGTTGGCTGCGAGAGGATCTCCGAGAGGGCACTAAAGATCGATACGGTCACCGAGGGCACATTGTTTGGCGTGTCGACATCGATGCGGCTTTGGGTCAACCCGGCGGCCACTGGTTCCACCTCACGCTCGCTTCCACTGTCATTGCCATCCTCGTCCAAAGGAGCCATCCGAAGTCTGTGGGGACGGCTCTGGCCGAGAAGCAACCCTCCTCCTCCTTCTTCATCTTCTACTACTTCTTCTCCTTCTTCTTCCCCGTCGTCGACATCTATTTCGTTAGCGAGTACTGCCGCACTGGAAGGGAAGGTGCTGTTCTTGGCGGTGGTGCTGATGGTTTTGGTGGTGTAGGCGGTGGAAGCGTTAGCAGTCGTTAGCAAAGAGTGGCCTTCAAGTCTAACCTTTGCCTGAAAGGAATGCAGGTAAGTCGGTATTGATCGGTTTAGAGAAACAAGAACAAGTTTGTAGAAGCTTCTATGAGATATTCAACAATATCACTTATAAACTGATTAGGTATGTACAATGCAGATCATAGCAAAAGGAGTGTGTAGTTTGTGCTATCCAAGCGTGAAATATATTTTCCGACGCTTGAGTGAATTTGTTTGTGCTTGTGTTCATGCGGTTGTGTGATTCAACGTAAATTGAATTGGAAACTAAGATAATGTTCTTCTTAATTGGCTTAGAAACAGAGGACAGCGAAAGTTTAGAACGCGGAAAAACTGGCCAATTTCCCCGTGAGAAAGGATACGAGAGAGCAGATAGAGGTGGACAGAGTTTTCCAAACGTGTTTCAGTGTCGCGGCAGTTTTGGTGGCGGTGTTGGCGGAGGTGCCCTGCAATCAGAGAAAAACAAGGAGGGCAACTGAGAAAACGGCGTGTTTGGTGGTGGCTCCGTTTGCAGCTTCGCGATCCAGTCTTTGCGCTCAGCCAAAGTAGAACTAACGATAGTTGTTGCAGTAAAACTAATCGAGTTACATAAAACTTAATATGCATATAAGATCTAGCCAACCGAACAAACGGCAGTGCAGGACCGGTAGATGGGTACCATACTTGGGTGTTGAGCTGCTGCCTGCCATACTGCTCCTTGATACAAATGCTAGTTGGTCTGATGGTTGGTGGGGGGAAGGGTGATGCAGGGGTTGCGGTGAATAAGTAGATGAAAATTTAATTTTGCTAACGACAGGAAGCAACAACGGTGAGCTACTCTTCGGACAGGTACACCAACACATATAATTTGATTGCATGACTTTTCGGTGAGTCAGTCAGTCAGTGGTGAAAAGAGCCATTCTACAACGGTTAAGATATAGTCTATGCACCTTCTAACAGTAATCAAGCGAGTTAGCACTCGTTTATTAGTCAATTGGTTTCGTTCTAGATATCGTTAGTATATCTATTTCTACTACACTAGTACTATTGTAGCAGAGCAGTACCAGTCATTGTTCCAAAAGTACTTACGGGTGGAGACGGGTGATGATTCTCTAAACGTCAATTATGGAGATTGTTAACTGGATAACTAATTGTTTGTAAACTAATCGCTACGTTTAAATTAACTTCAAAATATGCTTCAATAGATTATTCTGTGCATTCATTTATCGTATACACTGTACGAAGACAACATAAACTGATATATTTAACCTTCATCAAGAAATCCGGTACATACTACTACAATACTAAAAAGAAACGATTTCAATTTTTTCTATGATTTCTTCGTGGATTCGGAGAGTTCAGTGGGAACTAAACAAAATGTAGGAATAGGCTTTCTTTTTTAGCTTTTTTAGCAATTCATTAAAAGATCTTGAAAGAGTTGTCTTGTCAAGATGTTGTCAAGTTTGAAAGTCAAAAGAAACCGAGATTGTTTTAGAAAATCGAAAAGTAAGGTACAACGGGATAAGTAGGAAACACATACCGTAAATTCGGGTGACATCGTTCAGAACGGTGAAGTTGATCACCGTGTCACATTATGTCATTTCTTCCTAATGGAGCACAAATAGCAATGTAACCTGCATTGAATGAACTTTGTTCGTCGAGATCGTTGTTCAGTTGTAACGAATATGTATTTGTATGAAAATAATGTAAAATATCAGAATCATGTGCGGTGTAGTTTTGACAAGTACCCGTAAACTTCTAGTTTTAGACAAAGATTTTAACATAGTTTTAACCTGAAAGTTTTTGAGGATGCCCAAAATATATCTCCAAACCAGATTTCATCATCAAAGTTTGAACCAATTTGCTCATTTGGTTCAAATAATTGAATTATTGGTACCGTAACCCGGGGGCAAATTGACCACTGGGGTGAATTTGTTCAGGCGGTACCAAAAAAACATTTCCTCCCATGGATGCTGAAGGTTGCGTTGGCACCACACACATTCCATGTTTTCTAGTTTATAGATGGCTAATGATGATTTTGAACTATTTAATTGTGATCAATTTCGCCCCAGTGTGTCATTTTAATTTTTTGATATTAAAACTATTTTTATGATATGTAAAATATTATTTCATGAAAAATCGATTACAAAAACTGATGAAGATTTGAATGCCGAAGGTTAACACAACAAAAAGTTGTAAAATAATGATCAATTTGCCCCCGGATTACGTAGCAATAATGCAATCTCTTGGAAAAGTGCCTACATTTAGGCGTTTTCCGCGTGTTCTTGAAAGTTAAGGTACTGTGGGGTAAGTGGATACAGAAAAATCAATAGTCAACTTCATTGTTATGTACATCTAACGTGAATAATGTAATTAAAACTTTTTTTCTGTGGATAACAAATGAGGAACTAATATACTTCAAATCATCATTTATTTCGATTTTTTGATTGTTATGTATTGAGTATGAGGGACTTAAAAATTTGCGCCAAATGATCCACTTGCCCCGCAATGGTGGGGTAAAATAAAAAAGTCTGTTCTCAGAACAAATGTGGTATAATTATGTTTAGTAAAAATGATATAACTCTCGTTCTTGTTATAAGTGCTAGTAATGTTACATTCAGTGTTGATAGACTCACACTCAAATCTCGATCAATACGCTCTCCCGTGAGAGCAAACTCATTAGAGATCTGCTTCGCAAATCTCACGCTTGATATTTTGATGCAAAATCAACTCAATCAACTCAAATGAAAAAATGATTCAAACGCAAAACCCGGCAAAAACTCGTGAAATCCGAATGTTGTTATTTACGTTAGAAAGGATTACTATAATTTTACGAGACTAACAAGAAATTATTGCCGTGTGTGAGTAAACTGTGAAAATAAGAGACAATGAGTCAAAAAGGTGAGCCAACTCATCCATGATTTTTTGACTACTGAGTTGCGTGATTGACAACTCACGTATGAAAAATCTCAAGCGTGAAATGTGAGAAATTGAGTTTTTCACAAAACTGGTTACATTTTAATGCTTTAAAATTAAAAATTATCTTTATTTAATCAAAATATAATGAAAAATATGTGTGCATCAGTTCACATTAATTCGAATAAAAAAAAAACAATGTAAGGTACCCCGGGGCAAGTGAGAATCCGGGGTAAATGGGGCGTTTCGTCATAGCTCAACTAGGAAAAGTTTTTCATGGGGGTATTCTTCTAGAAAGTTGAAGATACAATGGGTGATATGAATAAAAAACTTTGAACTTTACTACATGTAGCATCTACTCAAAAACAAAATCCACAAAGTTTACTACACTTTTGGTATGAATAAAAAACTTTTCGAACATGTAGTACTTACTACTTTCGAACATGAGCAGTGACTGAAGCTGCACGTTAAGAAATTTCCATTCAGAGTGCAGAGTGATTCTGCACGTAAAGAATAATCTATTCAGAGTGACGCTTAAAATTAATACAATCATGCATATGAAGAAAATGCATGGAATCTAATCGATTACGCGACAATTTGCACAAATCATGAAGGTGCTGTTATTTGACAAGATTTGTAGTGTAATTTTGCGATTAGTCTGGTATTCTCTCTATGTCTATGATTTTATGATGATGGTACATCAAAGAATTTTCTGGGTGGTTTTCGGCCTTCGCCAACGCCGATGATTTTTAAATACTAGCTTAACATTTATGAAGAGATCTTGAGATTACAGATATCAAATTTGGAACCACATATTTTCTAGCACCAGTACTGAGATTCTGGTGAAATGGATCATTAAAATAACCAAAACGGCCGCTATGGAAAGCATAGATAGCGCCACCGTAGCTTTGTGTGTTTGACAGAACAGCAATGCTGTCACAATGTTAAATCCCATATACAGTGGCGCCTTTGTTTTGATGCGGTGAGCACTGGCAAAAACTATCTTCAATGATCCATTGCGGTAGAATTTTGATGCTCCTCGTGTGTTTTCTTAACAGCATGTTGAATTCCGATGTTCTAAGTGTTTCTGTGATATTCTCGTTATTTTGGTGGGGTTTCTGATAGTATCCTTGGAATGTCTTGAACTTAGAATGTAGAGATTTTTATGAGAATTGTAGTGATTCCATTGGTAGTCGTTAGAATTCAATGAGGATCTCCCCTAAAACACCAGGGTTCCCTTTGAAATTATTAAAATTCTTAACGATTCCACAAAAAATCCCATTGAAATCTATAAAATGTTTACCGACATTCAAAACGTTTATATTAAAGCTTTACTTTGAAATTCCAACGGAACTGGAGATCAACGGAATCTTAAAGGTTTTTACAATAATTACAAAGATTGATTTTCGGAATTACAAATATTCACACAATAATTCGCAGGAATCCCACCGCAATCTCATAGATTCTTACAGAAATACCGTCTCAAAGATACCCACAGAATTCCAAGAGATTAATATTCGGAATCCCATTCCCACCCCAATTCTAGAGTTTTTACCAGATTCCTAATATTTCCGCAATGGTATTTAAATTTTCAGAATTATCATAAAAAATCCGACATCCCTATCGGAATCTCAAAGTTCCTACAGGAATTCCGGAATTCAAAAGGAAATCTGAGATGTCAGAATTTACACGTAAAATTCAGAATTTATCAATATCTAAATTCCTACCGACATCCTAAAATTCCTAGAAAATAACATAATTATCGTAATGCCAGAATTCACACGGATATTACAAATTGCTACTGCCGGTAATCTTACCGGAATCTCAGAATTGGCGGAGCGAAAGTTTTCGTAACCTCAGAATTCCTTTGCAAAACTCAAAATACCTTCCGATATATCAAAACTCATATCGTTTTCCCATGATTTTTACTCAAAAGTAAATTATTCCATTCAATTCCACAAACTCAAAGCATGTGTAGCAACCTCTGAAGCTTTGTAGTAAATGCTACCTTTATTCATAGCAATGCGTTGTTTGTAGTATTTTCGAACATACTACAAACAACGTGTGTAGAAAGGAAAATGACACAAACATGTTCCACTCGTGTTCCACAAATAGCGTTTACTACCGAGAATGTACATTTATAAGGTTTAATCGATAGAACTGTTATATACGCCGAACAATATAGTTAACAGGTCGAGGCGACAAATTTTTGCCTGTCTAGTGTTAGTAGTAACCAACACTACAACATCTAGCCGTTCAAGACCAGGACGTTAGGCAACGATTTGTCGTTTCGATTGTGTTGTTCACACATATGGCCCTCTGTTAAAAACAAATTTTCAACTTCTATTCATTTCTCTCGTCGCTCGCTTGCGATTCTATCCATCTTGTCATTTCATTACTTTCGTTACTCCCTTTCACTCTGAGTACAGTATTGCATTCACCGATAAAAGCCAATAAATTTTCATAATACCGAGAATGTAGTAAACTCAACTTTACTACATTTTATTCATACGGCCCAATGACAAGGAATGTATTTAGTACTAAACATATTGTTATTTTTATTACCATCTGGTTCATGTAACAGTTGTCAGTTCAGCGTCATTTTCAACTTGCATGACATATTGTGACACGTTTCACGTCTTGCATTGACTCGCAAAAAATAAATGTGTTTTAAATCGAATTTTCATCAGTAAGCTATAATTTTTAGTATTATTACAAGTTGCTAACGATAAACCAGTATTTTGATTTCATTTCATATGAAATTTTCGATGGTCTATCTTACCCCAAAATACATTTGAACCTGGGGTAAGTGGGACCTATCAAAACAAAAACCAGAATCAAAACTTTTCGTACACGTTTCATACATTTTGCTAGAGAGTAGGACTAAAACATTCAAACAAATGATTTTTATCAAAAAAGATCAACTTCAAATTACGTAATTGCATAAGAGGGAGAAGAAAAGTGCTATTATTTTTTATATTTCAATTATTTTTTTATTTTTGAAATACGACTTCAAAATTGAACAAATACATAGCTGAAATTTGAAATGCATCATGAGAACGATTACTTTTCTATGTTATTTGAACTTTATTTGTTATTTCTACCAAATTAAGTAGTGATGGAAAACAATTCCATCCCATAAGGTGGTTTTCTGCCATGCATATAAATAATAACAAAACATATTTTTGTGCTACATTTTAATTAGGAACTTATAAATGATATATTTTGAACATGTTTAATTCCTCTTTACGCTTTTATTGAGAAATTTTCAGTTAATATTAAATGTGAGGTGACATACTATTAAATGAAAGGTTTCTTTCTATAACGTAACGCATTTTATGGTTGATCCCTTATGTACATCAAATATGTACTTAAAATTAAAAATCTATGACTTATCAATCCTATTATTGTAATGGTTGACTTACTGATGTGGATTGACGCATGAAACTGGATGTGTCCCACTTACCCCGCTTAGCGAGGTAACTGTGTCCATTGGCTCATTCTAAAACTTTCTTCCAAGGTTTTCACAATTTCGAAATTATTCGATTAGTTTCATGCACACACCAGCAAATATGTTGCCAAAACGTGATCCAACAACACGGATTTGAAAAATATTGACATTTGAATATTTTATTGAACAATTTGTTTGAACTATCGTTTTTTTCGTTCCCACTTGCCCCGCGGTACCTTAACTAGAATAATTTGGAGATAATTCATCCATTTATACACATAAGTTAAACAGAACAGAAGTATTGTAGGATTATTCCTCACGAAGTTTTCGAAAAAAATAGTAGTTTAAAAATATTAGTGACATTTTCTTTTGAATACCAAACTGAAATCCTTTTATTCTATTTATGAATATATTTGTATCATCTGTCTAGAACAATTTATATGGTCAAATAAGTTACAAAAATATGCTTTCAATTCTAACATAAGTATATTTTGTCTTTTGCAATTCAGCTTAGATAAACTACAAAAATTTTCTTGTGAAGTTTGAAATTATTATTCTTTTATATATTTTATACCAAAAAGGTTAAAAAAAAACATTTATGTGGAATAATTCAAATTTTCTATGGTCAATTTGACAAATTTAAGCTGGAAATGAAAAAAGTTAAAGGAAAATAAAATTTTCGTAAGCATTCTGCCAATAAATGATAATAATACTTGATCCACTTACCCCACCCCATTAAAAAGTAGGGGTAAGTGTACCATGTACAATATATCTATATCTGTTTATAAAAATCACATATTTTCCTTTGTGATTCATTCAATTAGAACTGAAATGCTCACCATGTGTCGAAAAAACTAAAAGTATTCGATTTAAGACAGAGGTACAATGGATTTTTGATTGATGAAAATCAATTTTCAAATTAATTATTTTTTGCAGCTTACAAGTTTGCTTGTGTTAGTGTACGTGTAGTACCAGTTTTGCAATAGTATCAATGTGGGTGTAAGAATACAACCAAAAACGAAGCAATGGTGCGAAAACATTCAACATATTCAAGTATTTATGCATAATATTGACAAGTGATCCACATACCCCACTGATACACTTCCCTCGCTGTACTTTTTAAAAAGACACTACACGTTAATGCTTCCAGTGGGCTGTTTGCCCTTTAAAGGAAGCACCACACTAGACAACGGACTAGCATGCAACGCCCAGTGGCACAGTCGGAAAACATTTCTCTCGAAAAGTTTTCGGCCTGAGGCGGGAATCGAATCCACACTTCTTAGCACGATGCGGCTAAATGCCTCGGTGACACTAACCGCACGGCTACGAAGCCCACAAGCCCTTATTATTTTTTAACACCGATATGCGTTTTTTTGGGTACCGTAATCCGGGTAACATTTAATATTTCGTTGGAAAATGCATATGCTGCAAATTTTATATTTTTAAAACAAGTACTGCCACCCATAGCTCGAGACTATATTACTTTTTGAGTTATTTCAAAATTAAAAACACCTCGAACCACGGAATCCGCCTAAAGGTAGGTAATTGCCTAAGAGAATTTTACATTCTTAACAGTAGTTCGGTAATTTTGCCTAATTGAGCATACTTATAAAATTTTTGACAACGGAATCGTTTTCGGCAATGTCATTTTTAGTAAGAACCACATTTTACTTGCTTATATCGTTTGCAGAACTTATGTGAGACATGAATCTTCGGTAGTGTCATTCTTAATATTTAAAATCATTATTTCGAAAAGTTGACAAATTACGCATAAGGTAAACGCAATTTTCGTAAACATATTAACTTTTATTAGCTCATGAATATAAGAAAAATAAGCACCATTCGTGATTTGGGAATGTTTCATCAATAAATGAAAATACGAACTTTTGATGAGATGAGTCCTTCCGATCAATGTTATCCCGCGGATCAATGATACCCCGGATTACGGTACTTCAAAGTACATTCCAGAATAACTTATTCATTAAAACCATCCATGGAACATTGTTGAAGTCTAATATCGAAATAATTTTGAAATTTTGACAATATCATCCAAGCGGTGTTGGTAGACTCACACTCAATCATTGAGTTCTCCCACATAAGCGAACTCATTTGAGATCTGTTTCTCAAAACTCACGTTGGGGGGACGGACCTGGTGTAGTGGTTAGAACACACGCCTCTCACGTCGAGGACCTGGGATCGAATCCCATCCCCGAAATAGTCACAAAAAATTTCAGTGACGACTTCCTGCGGAAGGGAAGTAAAGGCGTTGGTCCCGAGATGCCCCTGGGCTAGGGCTAAAAATCTCGTTAATAAAGATAGAAAAAAAAACTCACGTAATGTTTATGCAAAATCGTTTGCCCATACAAATACCGTAACAAATGATTCAATAATAAAACCCATCGGTAATCTGTCAACCCCCAAAATTATTGTTTACATTAGAAAGTTGTGTTTTTATCAGAATTACAAGGAATAAGTGCTAACGGATGAATCCACTTATGCATGATGTTTTGGCTGTTGAGTTGCGTGAGTTACAACTCATGCGTAAAAACTCTATAGCATAAGATATGAAATGATATTTTCGCAACGCAATCAAATAAAAACTAAAATAAACTGTGTTCTGCAAACTTTCTCACGACATATTTATTGCCTTTCAATCTTTAAAAATGCTGCTTCATGTAAAATTCAATCGTAAACTGAAATTTGAATCTAGGAAAATTTGGAGCAATGAATTTTCTATTTGAATAAAGATAACTACTAGATATGAAGAACCTAAACGTATTGAAACAATATTGATGTGTTCATCTGCTGATAATATACAGTAATACAGTAAATTGATTTACCTGAGCTTCCTTTTTCATTAAAGTTTACTACTGGATTTGAAGAACTTATGGAGATTGCACCGATTTTGAGATGCTTATGATAAATTACAGTAAATTTTTTGATAACTGAGTTATTATTCGATTTAAACTCTGATATCAAAAATTTGCAACATGCGGGCCACATGGCATTTATATTCAAAATTATTTTGTGGGGTGCTAAAAATCTTTTCAAGAACCGCAGTTTGGTGACAACAGCCTTGGGATTTACAAACATTAGCAGTGCGAAATGGTCTGAATCAACAATTTAGCAGGGAAAGTGTTTTCTCTGTTCCAGCTGATTTAAGCCGCATGATGTCTTCAGAGATGTTGTTCGTAATTAGGTTATGCATATTCATAGAAAAAAGTTCAATAGGGTGGTCCTTATTCGAGTATCATCAATATTTTTAGTTCGAGGAAATTTGTGGTTGTGATCTTCTGCAAACATTGAGAAAATGTTATCTGTTTGACACTTCTGTTTTCTGAAGACACTTCTGACCTAACTCTTAATTTTAGCTTAATAAATTGATTCTCAAAGTTTTAACTTAGAGTGGACCCCAAAAACCAGTATAATTTGATCTAACTTTTTTGTTTTCAGTTTTTACGTGAATGTGGTCTTCTGAAGAGCTATAAAATTAACACATTTTCGCAAAATATTGCAAGTTTGTAGTTCTCGTGATTTTGAAGTTAGAAACAAATTTAATGTGAAGATAAAACGAAACTTAACCTTAAATTTTTAAGAGCACACATCTGAATCATTTGATTTGAAATTTGATCGATTGTTCACCATCGGCCAATGACCAATCGATCAAGATTTTAGCCTTAACGGATGTTTGGATCTCCAGTTTTGAGCTTTTGAAGATTTAAGGTTTAACTTCGGTGCATCTTCACCGTTAATGAAAACTATGAAATCCCTAGATACGTACAACTTATTTAGTTAGTTCGATAATTTTTTTAAGCGGCATTCGAAATGCCATATATGAGGCAACTTTTGCTGCAAAACTGTGAGAACGTTATTTTTGTACATATAGAAAATTCACTTAAAATATACCATTGAAAAACTCAAAATTCGTTCGCAACTAACAATATTTTAAAGTTACCGACGTGCTGTCTCCAGTTAAGTTATAGATTTTAACTAAATGTACAAATTTTCCAGTTACAACATTTTGGAGAAATATTATACAAAATACAGAAATGATAAAAGATAATATCTTGTATTTAGTTCTATAAAACATTTCGTTTTAATCAATTCACTAGACGGTTCAAAACACATAATTTTGTCAACTTTGTGCACTATAACAGTCACATTCGACAGTTTTGACAAATTGGAGTAACCATGTAGATTTATCAAATGATAAATACTTTCGATCAACTTAATGAAATCTGTGTATTTGTTCTAGAAAATTCGAAAAAAAAATACCTAGTCATTGATGATAACATCTGGTTTGGAAATATATTATGAGTATCCTCACGAACTTTTTTTTGTTGATACCATGTTCAAATCCTTGTCTAGAACCTAATGAATGTTCTCAAAACCACACCGCACATGATTCTGAAATTTTACATTATTTTCATAGAAATAAACATTCTTTGGCGCAAAAAACTTCACAACACACAACTGAACAATAATTACCTACAACAAACAAAGTTCATTCACTGGAGGTTACATTGATATTTGAATAAAATAGAAGAAATAAAATCGTGTGACATGATGATCAATTTAACCCGAATTTACGGTAACCTCAAAACAGAAAACCGGCTTTCGATTATATGAGAAATTATATATTCATTCAAAATAAATCTTTTGGCAATCTATGAACTCCAATCGTTAGCTAGGATGTCAGCACTTGTTTAAAAATATAAATTATAATTGTTTCAAATAGCATGCATAAATATGACCCATAACGCGAGTAGATCACCTGGTGCGTTATGGGGTAAAGATCTACCAATGAATCCTAGTCCTGATTGCTTCAAACAAAGAGGACAGGATGCTATAGTAATCAAAGGATCACTATTAGTCCTTTTTAAACCTATTTAAAAGTGACAAGTCTCGGTTTTCCTGTAGCCGAGAATGACCTTGAGACAAGGGAAAAAATGAGTCGAAATCAACAAGTTGTTTTCTAATCTTTTATTTATTTAGTTCTCTAGTTTGAAGAAGCAAGGGCTAGGATTCTGATGCATGAATAATATCGGTGTCACTGCGCGCCTGTACCCACCACATTCTTCAAAGGGTATAAATAGCGGAACCTTTTAAAATATTCTCTGCGATCAAGTTAGAAATTACAACTGTAAGAAAACCGAATACTTTATCACTTCTCAATAGTGAAAATGTAATACGACATGCACTAAACAAAGGACACGGAATATACTACAATAGATCAAATATTGGTCGCAGTGGTTTATGTTCCGAACAGAAAAAAAAGGTAGTAAGCGTTTAAAGTATCAATGTGTGTAAGAGATTGGAAGACGATGTTCTCTTGCCAATGGTTTATTTCTTAATGGTTGTCGTTTTGTCATGTCAAAGCCTAGGGTAAAAGCACCGGTTTTGGCCAGCCTAAGAGAAAATGTCAATAAAAATTAAATGGGAAGCCGTATGTATACTACAAATATGTCAAATGCAAGCCTTCAGTCTATATAATGTGTGTAAAATATCAAAACTGAGCTGAAACCAATTTTTCGCTTTGCAAATTCCGTTGGTCAATATAGGCCAACGGAACCAGTTGCGGCCATAGATTTGACTTCGGTTCCTAAATTGGCCAATTGCATTGATTTCTCATGAGAGTGGCCAAATTAGGAGTGCCCTGGCCAAATTAGGTAGATGGGAGTTAAAATTATAAGGAAATTGAGTTGTTTTTCTTATGTTTTAAATCATTTTGGACGAGTAAATGAATGCAGCTCTATCATATCAATGTGATCTACTGAACACAAAAAGTTTCATGCTGATTGGCTATGTAAAACGGTGTATACTCTACTATGGCTACAATTGGCGTATGGCTAAAACTGGTGCTTCTACCCTACTTAATTTAGAAACATTCACCACAGCCTGACCAGGTTCGCCTAGCAAGTTGATTTCGCAGTTCGTATACGTTAGTGTTGATCGTGAACATAGCTTGTAAATTTACAGTCAGTTCTTCATAGCTTCTTATCATGAAATCCGAGTTTGAATGTAACCAATTTTGGGCTTTCCCTTTCAACAACTTGAATAATACCATCTTCATTGTATGGTCTCCAACATTGAGCGCTTGTTTAGTATTGAATAAAATGTTCAAGAAATGATTCACATCTTCATGGCATTGACCCGAAAACGTCGGTAACATCGAAGAAATATCTTCAAGGCGTAGAATATTGCTTGAAATACTTGACACTGGTAACGAGGCTGCAACCGAGACTGGATTTTCAGAAAAAATCGTTCCAATATCTTTTGAATCTACAGATTCTCTTCCGGATGTTAATTGTTGTTCGTTTGAAATGACCACACGAGTAGTTTCTTGACGATGATCGAAGTGTCCATCCCCTAGAATGAATTCCGTTGGTCTTGATTCGTTGGTTTTTCCACATTGAGCGAGACTTCCATCCTCAAGAATGGATTTCACAGGTATGATCCCCGAAGTTCGAGCAGCATTAACGTCTTCCGGAACGATTTCTATTGGTTTGGATCCGGAAGATTGCTTTTCTTCAGTAGTCTTCTGGCTACGTAAAAACATCTTGCCGATAATCCCACTTCTGATATTGTAAGAGATTGAAAGACGATGTTCTCTTGCCAATGGTTTATTTCTTAATGGTTGTCGTTTTGTCATTTTGTCATGTCAAAGCCTACTTAATTTAGAAACATTCACCACAGCCTTTTACACTGTGCTGCTTCAAATTACCAGATTCTTCGAAAGCCGGACATTCGCCTATTTAACGGTATTTTAAGACTAAACGCCGATACTTTTCACTCGATCCATGATTGATCACATGTAGGTATACTTCATGTATCGAACGATATAAAAAAATCAAAACTGAGGATCATCACCCTTATGCTTAAACTTTCATTGCCCATAAATGAATAATATCGCATTATTCCAAGCTGACAACGATATATAATCTCGTCGCTCTTCAAACACACCCCGAAAACAATCCTTTTCTCTATCGAATGACAATAAACTACACGGCTGCAAATATGGGATTATATATTGATGGCAAACAACAAAACACTGGCGTTATTCGATCATAGTTTGTTAGTACTGGAAATAGCTACAAAACACCCAAACAACAAACCCAGCCACAGCTCGTCAAACAGACTTAGCACGATGTTGCGAGCTGATGTCCTTTTGCAAGGGAAGCGGCCCTTCTCGAAATCCCCATCTAATGCTGCTGTTTGTTGTCCTAGTTCTATGTGTAGTTAGTGTATAGATACACAAAACAATGGAAAGCTCAATCCATCAATTTTACGACAAGAGTAGATGAATTGTTATGGCGCTGGCTCGGGTCGCTTCCCTAGCACTCATAAATAGATGTATGGGCTGCGGCTACAGCGACTGTGCACAAGTGGTTATGTATAGAGGGGGGTAGGTGTGTCAAACATATCCTTTCCGTCCCTAGGACGAAACTCTGGACGAAGACAATGACGTTAACGACGACGACGACAACGATGCAGTGTAGTAATCCAAATTACTCCTCATTCGGTTGGTAAGCCTCCTGCCTTCCCGGCGTCGATTCTGTTGTGTCCTCGAACGTGGCACAGACATCTTCTTGGCCCTTATTCGGTTCCAACGGACAGCTACATCATCGTCGTTGTGGACGTCATCATCGACTACTCTGGCATTGGCAGCAAAAACGCGACGATGTTCCAGGTCACTCAAGTTCTTGTTCTTCTGAGTTCGTCGAAGCGATTCGTCAACGGAGCGGAAAGGGTGTTCAGAAGCGTAGGCGGAAGAGCTGTGCTCATAGTGATAGGCAGTAGTAGAAGAGCTTGGTATGGGAGCCACCGAGTAAGAGGGCCATCTTGCAGGTCCGGAAGTTGGGCGATGGTTATTGGAGGAAGCAAATGGTGGTGGCAGCCGGTTGAGGAGTCCAGCCGGTTCGGTTACTGATGGCCAGTCCCAATCGGTATCATCGTAGCCGGTGAGCTGGGTCTGTATGATGAAAATTTGTACAATAGGGAAGCATGCGAGTTGGTTTGGAATAGCTTGGAGAGAGACAGAAATATGTGCAACATTATAGAAGGATCTGTCACCAGAGATCAATTCCTAGCAATAATTTGAAAACCAACAATCAGAAGGGGATAGATGGGTAGGTGAGGAGCTAAGAGACTTCATAACTTTACAATGGTAGTGAAAACAAGGGCAGCTCGGTAAAGATAGATCTTTTTCAAAGATTACTCCAGAAATGAGAAGAGCTTGAAGGACAAGATTAGTGTTGCGCATTTTACATATGCATAATGTGGTAAGAAAGATACAGATGTAACTAAAGGAATGATAGTTTTCAATGTGTGCTTATATTAATCTGACATCGTACCAGTTTGGAGAGCAATTTGCTTCCATCATTTCCATACAGAGGTTGAAAATGCACAGATATGACAAGGCATGGAGGAGAAAAGAAAGTATGAGTCCTCATAGCCACAGACAGCTTGCTGATAGTCGAATGGGAGTTTTAGTTCTCATTTACATGCCAGTAACAGGCTTTGAATTGGTCGGCCTTGTCATAAGGGACCAAGTACGAAACATGGCAATAATAAATTATTACGTCATTATATGCAGATTTATCTTAGCACCATTGCACTTTGATAAGATTCGATGAATATTGTATACTGCGACAGAAATGTAACAAATTTATTTTGGATAAAAAATCGATAAAAGTATGCAGCAAGAGTGCACCAAATGCAGTTACCCATAACAACAACAACGATCAACTTACTGATGCATGCAAGAGAATGCAAGACATTCAGTGTTGACCAGACTCATTTCAAAGAAATTCGAATTGTGAAACCATGAACTGTTATAACTGTGCGTTGTATTCCTGAGATGGAGGGGGAGGTGTTTGGGCTTGAGTGTTGCACATGGAATCCGACAGTTTCGATCTCGGTGGGCCGCAATTCAAGTTTCGGTGAAATGATTCGCACTCACTCATTTCATTTCACCGAAACTTGAATTGTGGCTCTCTGGGATCAAAATTGATCGATTTTGTGTGCAGTACTCAAGCTTAACCATCTGCTTTTCTATCTTAGGAGGATAGAGCATGGTTGTAGTAGTTCGTGGCTTCGTAGTTCGGAAAATGTTATTTTCGGAGAAATGAGTCTGAACAACACTGAAGACATTCCATTGATTTGCCAGATTTGTGGTCATCAAGTGATTCATCTACTCAACCACCAAAGGAAGTTTGTAAGTTTTACAAAATCCGATGCATTTGATTTTGATTTTTGCCCATTTACCATCTTTGAATATTTGGTCAGAAATTGCAATAATTTCTATGCAGACAAAATGGACCAAGTATTGAGAAGCAAGCAATTGATTGATTATTGTATATTTTAGGCAAATTAGGGGCCCAGATAGCCGTAGCGGTAAACGCACAGCTATTCAGTATGACCATGCTGAGGGTCGTGGGTTCGAATCCCACTGGTCGAGGATCTTTTCGTAAAGGAAATTTTCTCGATTCCCAGGGCATAAGAGTATCTTCGTACCTGCCACACGATATACACATGCAAAGATGGTCAAACGGCAAAGAAAGCTCTCAGTTAATAACTGTGGAAGTGCTCATAAGAACACTAATCTGAGAAGCAGGCTTTGTCCCTATTGGGACGTAACGCCAGAAAGAAGAAGAAGAAGAGGCAAATTCTTGAGTCCGATAAAGGATTATGGTAGCCGTACCGAGTATGAATGAAGTATTTTTGAATCCGCTTGTTAGACCAATACACTTTGGACAGTAATAAAGAATATCACTTGTTGAATATTTCTGGTTTTCAATTTTAGATTACATTTTTGATACTGATTTCGGAATTGAAGATATGGGTTCTAGAAGATTTTTTGATATTGATGTCGAAGGGTGTTGTCAACTGTTGTCATCAAATTTGAACCCAGTTTCACTGTGCAAGCATTGAATGATTGTTGTTTTTCAATAAATTGCTGAATCAGATTGAACTAAATCACAAAATAGTGTTCTTTAGTTTAGTAATAGTGGACCAAACACTACTAACTATATGCGGTACTTTTTCAATTAACTACGCAAATAGGGTTACCATATTTGCTCCTACCGAAAAGAGTACTTTTTTTCAAACCTGCAAAAGAGTACAAAAGAGTACCCTATCATGAAGCCTGTCATAAAAATGGAAAATACACTTTTTACTAATTGTCTCAATTTACTTGTGTTGATCATTTTTGTTTTTGCTTGATTCTTAAGTCGTTGGTCGCATTAACTTTATGGAAAACAAAAAGTTGATTTACAAAATTAATGAAAATATTGACTAATTAAGAATTTTTGGTCTAAATGCAATCAATTGTCAGATTCCTACTCAAAACCACTTTTCCTACATTTTAATCACAGTTTAGGTTATCAAGGAGACACTATTCTCAACTTTTTATTGTGGGTTTCACACAAATTAACATTATTTATCGTTCGCCAACTTTAAAAGATGCTTGCGTTTGGCTATTTGTAATAATATTGTCTTTCACATTACTGCCGTGAATCGCAAGTCAGTCCCATCTGTTAGAAGAAGGCATTGAGAAAATGGGGTGTGAAGTTTCCAAACTCATTTTCCATACGAATAATCAAAAAATTCCAGAGGATTGGAAAATATTCAAATCTTAATGAAACTTTCACAATTTGCTTATCACTATGATATCTTTCTGAGAAAAATATAAAGATGATTAAAACACGAATCATTTTTGTGTTACACGGTGCGGAATTCTGTAGTGGGACTGATATGCGGTTACTTTTCATTATGGGACAATTTGACTTGCTGTTTTTTCCGACATTTTCCAAACAAATCTTATTATCTCATTAGGGCAGCTGAAAGAGCATTGGAAGATATGTTGAAAACTGAACTCAACTTAATTTTCACGAAAATGCAGATGGGACTGACTTGCGATTCACGGCAGATTAGTTCTGAAAAAAATAGTATTTAGCAAAAATGTTCTTTACAATATGTAGAACAGTAAAATTTAAAAACTCGGCTATGACAAGTACCTTAAGCGTTATCTTTAAGGTGATTATAGAACGAAGCCACACCTCAAGTTTTCAAGAGCACAAGACTTGAGAACCAAACAGTGCTCCGCATTGAAAATCTATCCCATTGGTCACCACAAGCAAGCAATTTTTTGGTTTTCAACGCGAACTGTTATCAGATTCTCTCGTCTTGTGCACCTAAAATTCAAAGTTTGGCTTCGTTTTAAGTTTTAAGTTTCATAAAAATAAATTTGTTAAGATGTTGATATATGCTTGATTGATTTGATTGTTTACTTCGGTATTTTAGATAATATAATTTTAAAATTGAATCCTTTAAATCCCACATCTTTGTTCAACAATCGCATTGCCAAAATAACTTGTAAGTGCTTGAACAGAAGTCAATATCAACAGTTTAACATACGGTCACTTATTTCTGTAATGAGTGATATCCTGGTATTATTATTTAGCTAATCGTACTAATTCGATTCAGCCAGTTTTTTTTTTAATCATCGGAAAGGGGTTAATCTGCCGAGAAATATTGATAGTTGCAGAAGCAGTTTATTTAGTTGAAACATGTTTGCGAGTGATTTGTTTAACTTGTACTCAACCAAAATATGTGTTGAGTTGGCTTCTTCAACATATTATTTGATTTGGTCGGCAATCGTCAGTAATATCTGAAAAAGAGTACACTTGAGCCCATTTAGCAAAAAAGAATAGTACACAAATTTTGAAGGCAAAAAAGAGTACATGTACTCTAAAAAGAGTACGTCTGGTAACCCTTTACGCAAACAACGCGTGACATGTTTGATCCTGCCCTCATCGCCGGCCCCCGCAGGAGCAAGCGTCAAGGTCGAAGAGTCAATCACAACTCCATTCTCACTTGTGTAATCGTATAAAAACGAGTTGTTTTCCAACAGCAAATCAGCTGTCAAACTTTAGGTGTTGAAAAATATTGAAATTGATTTCATTTTCAAAATTGTTCGTAAATGTAGAGTTGTTTCGTGTCCAGTTTATTCAAGCCATAAAACACATCAGATGTTTCGGCTTCCATCGATATTCAAACGGATGACCGAATCTGAGCGAAGTTTGGTTAAAAATCGACTTGAGCTGTGGATAGAAGCATGCGGGTTGGAACAACAACTCCCGCTTCCCATAAGCGTGTTTGCAGTAGCCACTTCGTGTTTGGCAAACCAACCAAAAGCTTTGAAAAGGATGCTGCAGATTGGATTCCAACGCAGAATCTATCAGATGAGGTCATATCGGAAAAAGCAGACTCTGGGAATATATCGGTAGAATGTGGAGAGGAGGGTAACAACGGCACTGACCTTAATCCAGTTGCCTCGGATATTGACCACAGAGAAAGTTTAGAGTGCAGTGTGATTCAGTCCAGAAATTTTTTTTATTATAGAGAAGCGCGAATTCTGAAACCTAAGCTTTCAAACGTGGTTTCAATCGAGCAAAATCAAGGAGACTCAAAGAGATGTTATGCAAAAGAGACGATGGATGTGTGTTAGTGAAAAGCGATACGTAAGTGACATCACTGATAAGCTTGGTTTCTCATGGCGACTGACAGGATGACACGCACACTAAAACATTGTTTGAATGACCTCAATTTTTGATAGTCATTGCAAATGTTGTTTATAAACAAAGTCAAAATTCTCTCCGCGTTTCTCTAGTGTAATCATATTCTCTGGTTCAGTCCTTTGACTTGACAGCAGTTTGTTTATATTTTCAACCAGCAAAACCTACACGGAGAAATCGACTACCCAAAAAATAAGTTCTTTTTAGTCAAATTTGGGTGAACTGCATTTAGTTTTTACCCACGGTTGGGTTGTTTTGCCTCTCTCGCAACAGCAATGTTGTCAAAAACAGAGAGAGACGCACCGACCCAGCGTCGAAGTTCAATGGAATAAGCCAAATTTGGGTTCTTTCGAGTTTACCTAACGTTAAGTTATTTTAACCCATCACGGAGACTTTGAAAACTAACGCTGGGTAGATTTTTTTTGCACTGAGTTGTTTGATTTGCCGCTGTCAAATGGAAACAACCTAATGATAGGTATATATCAGTTAACCCAAATTTGGGTTATCCCACGGAAGAGCCGAATTGCGTCAAAAGAAGTCAAATTTGGGTTGATTTGCGGCTCCGTGTATGTAGTTGTGAAACAGCAAAAACCACTACCGGGTACCCCCGTTGGTTTGACCACAATTAATCTGAACACTTTTCAATTTGTACCCCGCTAATTTGCACATCGTTCAGATTAAAAATGGTTCAATCGTCATTTAGCTATTGTAACGGAGTGAAGTGAAATGGAACTCTGCGAAACGGAACGCAGAATCAAAACAAAACAGCCAAAGGGGTAACCAGACACCCGTTTCTAGGGTGACTAGATGTTCAAATTAAAAATGAACCCCGATGGTTTGCATGAGGTACGGTTCAAATTATCGGGGGTGTACGGTATACGCTAACCGACGCGCATGATGTCAATTTGCTGTCATTGTTGTTTGTTCATCGCGCACGATGAAAAAGTACCGCGACGTCGAAGTAAAATTGTTTGCGAGAGGTGAGCGACCCAGTGTCATATTCCGGCGGTTGAAATCCCACGGGATGAAGCGGAGTCAGGGCTGTTAAGAATCATGACCGGCTTGCGACACTAACGAAACCAGTCTTCTCATTGTCACTAGGCGAAGCTATGTTTCATGTGCTCACTCCATCAGGTCGCAATAACAGGGCCTTATGAGAGCAATTGTAAATTTATTTTGCTTTTAAAGTTTCTATCTTATTTTGGAAAATTTCGGGAAGCAAATGTGTTCGATAAGTAAAGTAGAGATCCTTAAATGATTCTAGCGACATAAATTATAATCATATCAGATAATTAAATTAAAATTGTCTTGTTTACAATTCTGTCACAAGCCGTAGCGACGGAAAAATGAAGGAGAATTTGAAGAAAGCTTCTGTCATTGTCTCACCGTCCGATGACAGTGAGAGAACCACCTATGTAAAAGGCACGCGACAACTTCTATTTACATTGACGCTTTCCAGCACTGAGCGGAGTTTCATTTATTTCACTATTCGTCGGTACCGGGAGATGGGCTCGGCCAAGGACCGTGTGAGATCCGGGTGGCCGCGTTTGGCGAGGACGCCAGCAGCCAGCAATGTGGTGAGCGAGCGGATTGGCCGAAAAATGAACCGCTCGATCCGGAAGACTGCTGCTGACCTGAATGCGTCGATCGAGACTGCTCACACCATCATAACGAAGGACGTTATGATTCAAGACGTACAAGAAACACAAGATTCACGAAGTAACGGAGGCTACAACGAAAAAGAGGCTGGACAGAGCCAACTGATAATTTTGAGGCACGCAGGTAAGGAGTTGGTGTTTTCTGATGAGAAAACCTTTGTCTTGTAACAGCCGCACAATGTCCAAAATGATCGGCTGAGACCGCCGACATTTGCCAGCATCCCAAAATCCCTCATAAACATCCCGCGGTTCCAAAGCGCCGTGTCGGTGTTGGTTTGAGTAGAAGCTCCCAACGGGAAGGATCATTTCGTATTGCTACAGGACAAAGCATATCGGCCCACACGGTAATAGTCGTCCAAGCGTGGTGTCGAATTTGACTGATTTTCTCGATAAGACTTTGTGGCCTTCCAGCTCCCTGACCTTAATCCTCTGGACTTTCAAGCAGAGCGAACATCAAGTGAGCACTATGGACCAATTTAAGAAGCTCATTTTCAAGATCTGGGACGAGGTGCCGATGTACCAAGTGCGTGCCGCGTGCGATTTTAAGAAACGTCTCAAGCAGGGTTACCACATTAAAATCTGTATTTTTGCTTTTAATTATCTGTAATTCTGTATATTGGAGCAAAATATCTGTATTTTACATCTGTATTTCTAAAAATTGAGATTAAAGTGACAAATATACAAGGAATTGAAGGGAATATAAATCATTTGTAACTACGATACAGAGTTGTCACATCTCAATTTAAAATTTCAAGGTTTTAAAAAATATTTATTTTTAATTTTGTTCAAAAATCAGTGTATGTCTGCATAGTTTTGGCAGAATTCTGTATACAGAATCTGCACATCTGTATTTTTCCAAAAAAATCTGCATTCTGTACATTCAGAATCTTGGTTACAAAATATTCGAGAAAATATGTAAAACACAGATAAGCCTGTACATGTGGCAATCCTGGTATCAAGCTGCAAGCACAAAGAGAGGGTGCTCCCACCTAATATGCCCTAAATTTTCTCAATAAACATTGCGTCAATAGAAAATGAGTTGGAAAAAATCTAGTATTTTCATTTTTTTAACACATTTTTAAAGTGTATTCGAACATTATGAACACCCTGTAATTGCAAAAACTACTATAATTCACAGTGTTAATACGAACCAAACTAAGGTACGATGTCATAGTTGTAGGGTGTGTACACACTTAAAAAAATTTACGGATTACGGTGAAATTTCACCGGATAGGTGTTTGAGAAATTTAGTTGTAATGCAAAAATTTGTACATAAACACACATTCAACTTCTTTATAGTAATTTCAGTTCAAATTAAAACGAATTATGAAAAAGGAAACAGATTTGTTTGATGAACCCGATGGATGAAAATTTGATCTTTACTGAAAAAAGGGCAAGAAAAATTATTGTACACTTGAACGTATAGATCATTTACTATTTAGTAGTAAGTGATTGGTTTTCCGAATCACTTCACATAAATTTCGTTCTAAAAATTACTACAGTACTGACCCGATTTTGTCAGCCCCCGATTTTGTCTGCCCCCGATTTTGTCTACCCCCGATTTTGTCAGCTTTTTGACCCGATTTTGTCAGCCTATTTTAAATTTGTGAAAAAATTGTTATCGTCATGTTTTACCACGTTTACATTAAAATTGATGATGATGTTTGATGTCATGCACGCATGGGAGTAGCCAGAAGGGGCAATAGCAAGGCCTTTTATTATGTGCTAAAAATCGATATTACCAATATAAAGGAGGGGGGAGCCCCTGATAAAAAAAAACTGGCTACGCCCATGTCTATCGCCCTCTTAAAAGTCCATGTAACCATGTAACACGTCAATATGTGAAAAACAGGAACAAATTAAAATGACCCGATTTTGTCAGGTTCCCCATTTTGTCAGCCTAAAATTCATCGAGGGGCTGACAAAATCGGGTCCTTACTGTAATTATTATTTAAGTTCATTTGTATAAGATTTTAATTTTTCTTTTAGAGATTCAATTATCCGGAGCTTAATTCTATTAATGTCACTTTAACCTGATTGCCGTAGCAAGGGAAGGTCATTCGTAACAGCAATTATCCGGAGGATTCGTTTATTCAGAGAGAAAATAAATCGATGCTCCAGATAATCGAATCCGACTTGTACTGGCTTGGTGCATTGTTTGTCTCACAATTGAGAACCGTACTTCTGAGCCCAGTAGACAGCAAAATAACATTTAAATTTCAATGAAGTGTAAAATGAAAGCTTCGGTAAAATAAACAAATTTATTGAGTTTTTACGTTTTTTTTTTTTTGTAAATTTTAATATACAAGCAATTAAATTTTAATTGAATTGAAATGATTTCTGCACAATCGTGTAAAATTGGAACAAATTTGATTTGGAAATACACTGCCCATAACTGCATATTTGTAACATCCGATAAAAGTAGGCATTGAGTAAATGGGATACCAAGTTTTCATTTTACTGCAGTATGGGAGGAAACTAAAATTTCAAAAAATCATTACGAATTCAAAAGAGCTTATTTGAGGCTGAAATTTTGTACAACTCATATCGCATATTGGGTGATTAGTCAGAAAATAATTCTGATAGAAATTTCGTTACTACTACATTATGAGGCTCATGTATAATCTCAATGTGACTGTTATGCGGTTACAATTGCCAATGTGACAAAACAACTTGGTATTTTTTAGAATTTTCTAGAACAATCTCACAGATTTTAGTAAGTTGATCAAAAGTATTTATCATTTGATGACTCTCCATGGTATTAACTCCAATTTGTCAAAAATGTCGAATGTGACTGTTATGCAGTTATGGGCAGTACAGGACTAACAGATAAAATTTGCGTTTATTTCGATGCTCAAAATATGTGCATGAAAGTAAACTTAAAGTTACAATATAATTTAGCTGAAAACATTATAATCCTAACGTACATAATTTACGATCCCATTCTTGCAAATCCATGTTTACACAAAATTCCATCTCATTTACAAGAACACATATATCCAAGCACCGAACCAATGTCCAATTGAAACGAATACAACTTTCCATTCTCTGTTGACCAAACAATCGATGAAGAGCTCTTGTATGTAGCAGATAGTTACATACCAACCGAAATGATATCACTCCACACTTCATAAACTTCGTCCCACAAGCGTACCTTTTGTGTAACAATCCTTTTGCCACAAACAATATACCTAGCACTGATATCGTATCAACGTAATCACCGACAGCCGGTCATTTTGAATAAAGGCACTAAAAGGCATCCTCCCACCAACACAGGCCCCTTTTCTGCTATAAGAACGACATGTAAGGACGCAAGCTTTCGTTTAGTTACACAGCCTGTGCCCGGTTGACTGTCACTCTCTATCTATCTCCCTTCTCAGCGGGGGCGAACGATGATTCTAGTTCCAATTACGGGGACCGGTAGTTTCAATAGCAATTTCAAACAAACTAGCAGTTTCCCATACTTCTTGGATTCCTCGAGACAGGTAAAGACACAAGCCGTTTCCCGTAGGACGTCGTCGTTTCTCCCTATCGTCGTAACCCCATTAGTTTGCCCGGTATCTATAAAGTGTTTATCGGAAGTAATAAGTGTTCGATTGTTTTACCAGTTGCCGATCCGGAGATGCCTTGTAGATAATCATAATGGTTGCTTGAGAATGGTTAACAATGAGGGTAGAGCTTGAACGGGGTATGTGGGACAAGAAATGGACTACTACGGGATGAAGTTGTCATCCGTACCGATAGGAATGATTGGATGACCCTATCTACACGTTGAGAGGGGTTGGGGTTATCTTGGAACTCTGTTTCTCTCAAGGGGGATCATACGGGAAGTACGGATAAACAGAATTGAAAGGCAGCTGACTTACCGTTGACGTCGATGGTGGTGTAGCCCTGAAGCTAGGGATGGTTGGGGTATAGACCGGGGTCTTCTTGAGGTTGGATTCAAAACGGTTTGGTACTCTCGAACCGCTGGCTGACTGCGAACGTTTCAGCTGGGAGGATGTTGGGTGTAAATCGGGCAATCAGTGGTGAAGCAAGTGGGAGATGGCGTACGTACAAGGCCGCATTGGATACAATAAAAATGTTAGTACATAGTGAGTAACAATTTCAACAAAGCGAGATTCGAGATTAGAACATAGAAGCTAATCTACAATCTATAGGAACATTTGCGTGGATTATCTGGTTATTATGGTTATTTCTTGCTAGTAAAACTTACCGTATTAAGTGAGGAAAGTGCCTTAGAACGAGAAGGAATAACGACTGGTTTTACTTCGTTGTTGATTTCGGCATTAGAAGAGATCGGTTTACGGGATTGTCTCTGCGCTGAAGCTGAACGGAATGCACTGGGATTACGAAGGGATGAAATCACGAAACTATTATCACGTTTCGATTCCGTTTCAGCGGAATTGGCCAGAGAAGCGGATGCAGTAGAAGGTGCAGAAAACGTGCGTTTACCTGGTGCAGTACTTCTCGTAGTTGGAGAATACGGCTTTCTGGTCGTCGTTGACGTCGTAGTGGTTGAAGTCAGTTGACTAACAATGCTAGGTCTACGTGAGTAAGCTCTGGTTGATCTTGGGGTAGTAGAGGCTATTTCTGTAGCAAATGACTCTTCAGTTGTAGTGGTTGTTGTAGTAGACGAGGTTCTAGATCTCGGGGTAACCAGTTTCTTGGAGGATCGAGGAGTTGCAACAGTAGGGCTAGAAGCTCTGCTTCTTGATCTTGAATTTTCGCTTGACTCCTCAGATGACGATGTTCTACTTCTTGAGGGTGCCGGTTTTGAAGTTGCGTTAGACTCTCCAGAAGATGCCGAGGCAAATTTCCTCGCTGGTCTTGGAGTTATCACCTTCACAGTAGTTGTTGTACCTTCTGTGGTTGTACTCAAAACCTTCACCTTGAACCGTGGAACATCTTTTTCACCAGATTTCCCGAAATCATTTTCCGTTGATGACTCCAGCTTATTTACGGTCTTCAACTTGTTTTCTTTGAATTTCGCTTTCAGCAACTTTTTGAATTCTTCCGGATAGTTTTCATCCGACGATACATCTTCATTCCTTTCCTTCGAAATAGCTTTGATCTTTCCTCTTGTTCGACTTTCTACAGATCGGGTGGACGAGCTCGGCACAACCTCTTCAACTTCATTCGAAAATCTGCTACTACTGCTTCCTCTACCTCCAAGCTTTCGACCACCCCTTACACTCGCCACCGTGCTCGTACTCGTCGTACCACCTGAATCCCCTCTCAGTCGCGACTTCCTCCGCTGCTGTACTGTCTCTTCCGAGCCCTTATCAGATCTTCGAGCAAAGTCATTCTGATACACAACCTCACTGCGCAAGCTTGGTGCGAACTGTTCCTTGGTCGTCAGTCGCTGTTCAAAATCCTCTTCACTGCTGTCTAACTCTTGGGACCGTGTTGAAGTTGGTTGAGCTTTGGTCGGTCGACTCCGGCTACGGCTGGCGACGGTTCTGGAGGACTGCTCCGCAGCTTGAGAGGTAGGAATTCGCCGACGAACATTGCTGCGGCTGTAGTTTTCTTCACTTTCCAGCAGAACTGTGTCGTCTATCCATGGCCTTGAGGATGATGAGGAGTGGGATCGTTGCCGGTCAAACCGGACCGAACCTCGTTGGGCCTAAAAAGAAAAAAAGAATATTTGAAGATAATGTCTTTGACATTTTCAATCATAGAATAATAGTAATTAATGGACGAATACCAGGGAATCAAACCCAAACCATAGTAATAAGCATTCTGAAAAATTGAATTGAAATCGAATTGGATTTGGATTGAACTCGAATTGGATTTGATTTGGATTTGGATTGGATTTGGATTGGATTTGGATTGGATTTGGATTGGATTTGGATTGGATTTGGATTGGATTTGGATTGGATTTGGATTGGATTTGGATTGGATTTGGATTGGATTTGGATTGGATTTGGATTGGATTTGGATTGGAATTTGGATTGGATTTGGATTGGATTTGGATTGGATTTGGATTGGATTTGGATTGGATTTGGATTGGATTTGGATTGGATTTGGATTGGATTTGGATTGGATTTGGATTGGATTTGGATTGGATTTGGATTGGATTGGATTGGATTTGGATTGGATTTGGATTGGATTTGGATTGGATTTGGATTGGATTTGGATTGGATTTGGATTGGATTGGATTTGGATGGATTTGGATTGGATTTGGATTGGATTTGGATTGGATTTGGATTGGATTGATTGGATTTGGATTGGATTTGATTGGATTGGATTTGGATTGGATTTGGATTGGATTTGGATTGGATTTGGATTGGATTTGGATTGGATTTGGATTGGATTTGGATTGGATTTGGATTGGATTTGGATTGGATTTGGATTTGGATTTGGATTGGATTTGGATTGGATTTGGATTGGATTTGGATTGGATTTGGATTGGATTTGGATTGGATTTGGATTGGATTTGGATTGGATTTGGATTGGATTTGGATTGGATTTGGATTGGATTTGGATTGGATTTGGATTGGATTTGGATTGGATTTGGATTGGATTGGATTGGATTTGGATGGATTTGGATTGGATTTGGATTGGATTTGGATTGGATTTGGATTGGATTGGATTGGATTTGGATTGGATTTGGATTGGATTGGATTGGATTTGGATTGGATTTGGATTGGATTTGGATTGGATTTGGATTGGATTTGGATTGGATTTGGATTGGATTTGGATTGGATTTGGATTGGATTTGGATTGGATTTGGATTGGATTTGGATTGGATTGGATTTGGATTGGATTTGGATTGGATTTGGATTGGATTTGGATTGGATTTGGATTGGATTTGGATTGGATTTGGATTGGATTTGGATTGGATTTGGATTGGATTTGGATTGGATTTGGATTGGATTTGGATTGGATTTGGATTGGATTTGGATTGGATTTGGATTGGATTTGGATTGGATTTGGATTGGATTTGGATTGGATTTGGATTGGATTTGGATTGGATTTGGGATTGGATTTGGATTGGATTTGGATTGGATTTGGATTGGATTTGGATTGGATTTGGATTGGATTTGGATTGGATTTGGATTGGATTTGGATTGGATTTGGATTGGATTTGGATTGGATTTGGATTGGATTTGGATTGGATTGGATTTGGATTGGATTTGGATTGGATTTGGATTGGATTTGGATTGGATTTGGATTGGATTTGGATTGGATTTGGATTGGATTTGGATGTGGATTTGGATTGGATTTGGATTGGATTTGGATTGGATTTGGATTGGATTTGGATTGGATTTGGATTGGATTTGGATTGGATTGGATTGGATTTGGATTGGATTTGGATTGGATTTGGATTGGATTTGGATTGGATTTGGATTGGATTTGGATTGGATTTGGATTGGATTTGGATTGGATTTGGATTGGATTTGGATTGGATTTGGATTGGATTTGGATTGGATTTGGATTGGATTTGGATTGGATTTGGATTGGATTTGGATTGGATTTGGATTGGATTTGGATTGGATTTGGATTGGATTTGGATTGGATTTGGATTGGATTTGGATTGGATTTGGATTGGATTTGGATTGGATTTGGATTGGATTTGGATTGGATTTGGATTGGATTTGGATTGGATTTGGATTGGATTTGGATTGGATTTGGGGATTTGGATTGGATTTGGATTGGATTTGGATTGGATTTGGATTGGATTTGGATTGGATTTGGATTGGATTTGGATTGGATTTGGATTGGATTTGGATTGGATTTGGATTGGATTTGGATTGGATTTGGATTGGATTTGGATTGGATTTGGATTGGATTTGGATTGGATTTGGATTGGATTTGGATTGGATTTGGATTGGATTTGGATTGGATTTGGATTGGATTTGGATTGGATTTGGATTGGATTTGGATTGGATTTGGATTGGATTTGGATTGGATTTGGATTGGATTTGGATTGGATTTGGATTGGATTTGGATTGGATTTGGATTGGATTTGGATTGGATTTGGATTGGATTTGGATTGGATTTGGATTGGATTTGGATTGGATTTGGATTGGATTTGGATTGGATTTGGATTGGATTTGGATTGGATTTGGATTGGATTTGGATTGGATTTGGATTGGATTTGGATTGGATTTGGATTGGATTTGGATTGGATTTGGATTGGATTTGGATTGGATTGGATTTGGATTGGATTTGGATTGGATGTTGGATTGGATTTGGATTGGAATTTGGATTGGATTTGGATTGGGATTTGGATTGGATTGGGATTGGATTTGGATTGGATTTGGATTGGATTTGGATTGGATTTGGATTGGATTTTGGATTGGATTTGGATTGGATTTGGATTTGGATTTGGATTGGCTTTGGATTGGATTTGATTGGATTTTGGATTGGATTTGGATTGGATTTGGATTGGATTTGGATTGGATTTGATTGGATTTGGATTTGGATTTGGATTGGATTTGGATTGGATTTGGATTGGATTTGGATTGGATTTGGATTGGATTTGGATTGGATTTGGATTGGATTTTTTGGATTTGGATTGGATTTGGATTGGATTTGGATTGGATTTGGATTGGATTTGGATTGATTTGGATTGGATTTGGATTGGTCTTCTTGTCTTCTTGTCTTCTTGTCTTCTTGTTCTGTCTTTGTCTTCTTGTCTTCTTGTCTTCTTGTCTTCTTGTCTTCTTGTCTTCTTGTCTTCTTGTCTTCTTGTCTTCTTGTCTTCTTGTCTTCTTGTCTTCTTGTCTTCTTGTCTTCTTGTCTTCTTGTCTTCTTGTCTTCTTGTCTTCTTGTCTTCTTGTCTTCTTGTCTTCTTGTCTTCTTGTCTTCTTGTCTTCTTGTCTTCTTGTCTTCTTGTCTTCTTGTCTTCTTGTCTTCTTGTCTTCTTGTCTTCTTGTCTTCTTGTCTTCTTGTCTTCTTGTCTTCTTGTCTTCTTGTCTTCTTGTCTTCTTGTCTTCTTGTCTTCTTGTCTTCTTGTCTTCTTGTCTTCTTGTCTTCTTGTCTTCTTGTCTTCTTGTCTTCTTGTCTTCTTGTCTTCTTGTCTTCTTGTCTTCTTGTCTTCTTGTCTTTCTTGTCTTCTTGTCTTCTTGTCTTCTTGTCTTCTTGTCTTCTTGTCTTCTTGTCTTCTTGTCTTCTTGTCTTCTTGTCTTCTTGTCATCTTGTCTTCTTTTGTATTAATTGAATGAAAATATTCCAAGAAGTCAAACACACTAAGACCTATGGTCTCAAAAAGGTGATGATTGTCAAAGCGACGACTGCACTTATTTTTCTTCCTTTTATTCTTGTGCATGCATGGGTTCATAATATAACTGAGCACCTGTTCCAAGCTGAATTGAATTTGCCCCAAAGGTACGAACTTCCAGTTTTCCTATATGCCTCTGTTTTGTGATCGTCCACGCCATCGTACGTTTTCGTTATGACATATCAGATTGCATTGTTTTCAAATGGTCATGTTCAACGAGTTGGTGCATAGGCATACCGCTGCAGTTGTTGGTCGTGTGGTGCACCCAGATTGCATTCTCCTGTTTCTATTAAATTTGCAGCCCGGACGAGCTGCTTCTCAAAATTGTGTTTCTCTCTAGATGCATCAAATCGCTTCCGGAAAGCTATTTGATCCTATTTTGGCCATTTTTGGGGTTGGTACTATTTCAAATGGTTTAGAATAGCTTCGTTGAAATCGGAATAGGCATTTGCCGTTGCGGTCAAATTATGGTTTCACGTTGGGAATGCATTCGACCAGCAGCAAACAGGGCTGTTTTCTGATTCAGACACGAAGCATTGTGCGAACCAGACGATATAACCTCAAAGTGTAAAAAATGCTCGCAATCGTATTCGTTTTGGAGCCATCGGCATTAAAAAGCGAAAGGGAAGCGTAGAAATACTCTCGCGACCCAAAGGAGATTGTTGCTTGTTGATGGCAATTCCGTATCAGGTGGCGAAGCAACTGAAGACCCGCATATGTTGTCAGGAGATGGTCCTCGGCTCATCACTTTCAGGTCATTAGTAATTTAGTTCGCTGCTGTCAGTTAGTAGGCAGTATGCAACGTCTAGTGGCTGGCGAATCGTGATGCTCAAGTTTCAGACTGCACTCTGACTGCGCCAAAGTGAAGGTAAACGATGACCCGAGGATAGAAGAAAAATCTCAGCCCGTCAGTCCCAGGGCTGGTAGCGACTGAGTGTTTTAAAAATAGGATACCAAAGAGACCAGATAAAGATCAAACCGGAACCAAACAATTAAACCGAAAAAAAGATAAGAGTTTACATTAGAAATTTTCAGCTTTTAGAGGCGAATTCTGAAGAAATTCTACTGGATGGATGGATAAATTTCTTAAATATTCTGGTATAAATATCTGGAGAAATCAGTGGAGTTACCAGCCCTGAACTCCTCATATGGGGGATGCGATGCAAAGTGACAGATGTTTGCATACCGACGTTGTGTGGAGTGATTATGAAGAGTAGGTATGTATGAATCTTCGAGATGTACCTTAGTCAACAAATGTGGGCCTATTCAACATTCAACTGGTGCAATTATGAGTCGTGGTCGATCGCTCACCGGTGGCGTTTTCTGTTGTGCAACATTATTGTTAGAAGGTCGTGATCTTAAGATCGCATTTATTAGCATGCTGATGAGTGATGATTGTTGGGTCTTAGTCGCTACTGGTGTTGGGTTTGCCAGCGAACCCAACAAAGCATCAAGTTGAGATGAAACAATCTTCATATGATCAATGCATCAGGATTAACTTTTGAACTTCTTCTTTGTGTCACAACGTTTTAGTTAAGTATGAAAAGACGGTAATAGACTCAGTATAGTCCACTAGTCAGTTCAAATCTGCACGCAAAGCTGTACACATCAATAATTTTTCAAAGCTTCTGAACATTCTATCTGTCTCTTGTGCAGGAATAAACTGCACAGCAAAAATCAAATTTGCAACATTTTGTCCTGAAAACATATGCTTATTGAAGCAGTCAAATAATGGTCATTACAATGCACTCCTAATGAATGAACTTGAAAATGATATGACAAAAGAAAATGGTGTAATTTTGATTTTACTAGGTGTATCTTTACAAAAATATATTCTGAAATAAATACTAGTTTTGCTGGCAAGATCTTTAGTATCTTTACTCTAGTTTCCCATTGTCTAATGTGTAGGACTTAATTTTACTGCCAAATTGACCATTTTTCAGATACAAGGAATCCTTAAGCATCGAATAAAACTACTAATTGAATGAACCCTTTTGCACTGATTCTCATCCCGACCAGACATTTGCTTCCGAATTCATCGTGTACAACCAGCATTTTAATGAGCTTCCGCCTCTAAACGGTACACCATGTTGAGATTGCAATCATGCTTGAGGAATTGGACGACATGCTACCTCTTTTGTACCAACTTAGGAAGCATGCGCTCCCCTCTCTCCAGCAAAGCGTTGCGTTGCAATAGAGAGGCCTTGAGCTCAAGTCAACGTACAAGTGCATAAATCATTGATCATCTCTCTCCCGGTAAAGCAAACATTTGCTAGCTGCGAAAGCTAACAGGCGACACGAGCCCGAGATTGAAATTGGTATTTTCCAAAACGAACGCCGTCATTCTCGTTGGTTGGTAGGTTGATGGTCGTAGGATAAAATGGTTCAAAATGCCGCTTTAAGGATTTGTGTCGTTTTCTCGAAATGAGATCCACATTTTGAGGCCATTCGAAGTGCTTACAATAATTATGTCATATTTGCTAGCTACAACCTCGAAAACAGTGTCCAAATTTGTGCTATAGTGAAATTTTGTTTTTGGCAACATGATCATGATTTTTAGTTGCCAAAAACGGAATGTTGCAATAATCAGTACTTTTTTCTGATATTGTTTTGCAGAAATGAGTTTCTTGAAATTTCACTAGGATGTTATTGAACTTATTGAACCGTATGATGATCAGACTTCAGAAAGGCTACTTCACTGTAAATAAATGTACACTAGAGAGATTCAAAATTTGAAAATGTTTGAGAATCCAATCTCCCATATGTCCCTTACCATCCTTACCATAAAAATAGTGTTCTGTGAAATTTTCAGCATTCTAGGTGGTGATTCAAAGGTGGCCCAAAGACAAAGTTTATATGGAAATTACTATGGAGGAATTTTGAGTTATGTTCCAAACACGCTAGTATTGATATGTAAGTACAAACTTATTATCCCATATTAAAAACTAATTCTACAAACCATAATAAAGTAATTTGCTGAAGAGAGAAAATCAATCCGACGGATAACAGAAGAGATATTCATGATTTTGTTTGCTATTATTTACCTTAATATGGAATTATAGCCCTGCAAACATGTACAAAAATCCCAAACAAAATTAGCTCAAAAGGGATTTGTTTCTTCAGCAACATCCTCCATTAAGGTTTGAAAAATGAGTTTTCAAAATAGGATGATAAGTTTCTACTTACATTACAGTGCTAACGTGTTTGGAATATTTATCAAAATTTCTCCACAGTAATTTTCATATAAACCTACAATGTCTTTGGGCCACCTTTAAATCACCACCTAGAAAGCTGAAAATTTCACAGAACGCTATTTTTATGGTAAGGATGGTAAGAAGAAGATGGGAGATTGGATTTTAAAACATTTTTAAAATTTGAATCGCCCTAATGTACACGTAGTGATGTTTTGTAACAGATGTTTCATCTAGTTTTCAACATATAAATGGTTTCAGTGATGCTTTGCTAATTTTATTTGCATAATTGTAAAGTATAGTTCAAGAAAAATCAATAATCGAGTAAGTGGCCTGAACAGTAGCGTGGAAAACCAATCAAACACTGAAGGAACTTCTGAATGAAATCCCGGAGGAATTTGAATAAGATTGGTGGAGAAATATGTTAACCTAATACAGATATAATTAATCAACCAGCAGAATTATGGAAAATAATAAGTATTTAAGCAGGAAATGTTAACAGAATTGTGGAGGAAAAATTTAAAAAAAAAATACGCCATATAATTCATTCAACAACGTTTTGAAAGAGATCGTTTCACAACCGTTGCAAGAATTGCTGAACATTTTTCCAAAGGTGTACTTGAAAGGATGATTCACATGAGAGTTTTGGACTGGCAAAATTGAGAAACCTTTACCGTAAGGACGCCATTCACCGCTCATTTAACAGCATTTCAACATATTGAATTCTGTCAAAAATCGTTTTTCATAATTTTTCAAAGCTTTTTTCACTAGACGCAAAATAAAACAATTATTTTTGTAGAACAAAGGTAGAAATATGAAAAATGTATAATGGTACCGAATATATATGATAATGATATAGGTTTAGGGCGCCATTCACCGCTCATCCTAAGTATGGGGCCCCATAAGAAGCACTAAGTAGAATTAATTTACTTCCATTTGCTGGCAGTTATCTTTGTACTATAATACGACAACATAATAAACCATAGCAGCTAAGAAGCATTTTTAGATCTCCCATAATAAAATCATTGATGAACTGACGTTAACCACCTGAAATAGCATAAAATTATTTATAATCAAAAATATATAATATAAAACCAGTTTAGTTTCATTCTAATACAATCCATTTTGATATTCTTATACATGTTAATAACTTCTATTGTTTAGTTTTTTCAAAATAATTCTATGAGTGGTGAATGGAGCATGAGCGTTGAATGAAAATATTTGAAAAGATCACTGCAGGTGAAATATCTAGAACGTGTATTCTTGAAGCGATGGGTGCGCTTACCCCATTATTTAGCATTTATATGGGAACCAAAGACATGTCCGGTCGTTTATTTTTGTTTAATGCCGAGTCATCAATTATCTGGCATAGACGCATCGATCTTACAGATGTGATCCAACGACTATCCTGTACCGGACTTCAGAGCAACAGGAGCCACCCTTTAGTGCTGAAACCCAAGTAATTCAACTTGTTACATAACAGTTTAAAATTCACAATTTATACATGTTCGGTTGTGTTTTTCTAGTATTCCTGACTTAAAACTAATCACTTGTAGAGCTGAAAAAGCGCAAAACATGGCGGCTTGTATAACATCATAGAACTAAGATCTTGTTCAATCGACGACCAGTAAGCGTACTCCCAACATAATAGAAGTGATGATTATATATAAAATAGTAATTAGTCATCATTAAGTTTTCTGACAGCAAAAAATACTAACATGAAACTTCTATATTTCAACTACATGCATATGTTGTAATCGAGTGCATTGCAAGTGGAATAACATTGAAATAGTAGTTTACGGAACAAGTTGCAGAATGATGATTTTTACAGCACGAGTCGTAAATTTATCCTACGAGGCTTGCCGAGTATGATAATTACGACGAGTGCTGTAAAAATCGAGTTATGCAACGAGTTACGTACAACATTTTTTGCAATTTTGTAGAAGGTCACTTGAGGGTGTCTGAAATTAGATCGGAATGCATTCACCATTATTTTACAATTTCTGAAAAATTGTTATGTTATTATCAGTGCTGGGAATGGTAATAGTACAGGTCGGACTCGATTATCCGGAGACTCGATTATCCGGGGACTCGATTATCCGGGATTCGATTATCCGGAATTTTAGACTCGATTATCCGGAATTTGTTTTTTTATGTTCTTGTTTTAAAATTTTTATGCATAAATCTGAGATAATTGGTATTGCACTATATAATATGAATGGTTTTGCAGTTTTGAAGGTATTTGAGAAAAGGGGGATTTGAAAAAGTGTTTTTTTTGTGTATGCTGGTCAAAAACATTTTTTTCTTGTGAAGACCCCTACTGTTCCTAGAAATAATTTCTGGCTACGCCACCGCATCATATAAATAAAACAATGAAAAAAGATAATATTTAAGTTCTTTTATCGAAGATTTCAATTTTTTTCTTAGTGATTCGATTATCCGGAAAATTCGATTATCCGGAGTGAAAAAAAAAATCGATACTCCGGATAATCGAGTCCGACCTGTAGTAGGCTTGAATTTCGCGAAAACCACGTTGCTTCCCCAGTACAGTAGTTCAAAAACGTGAATCTCATCAAGTAGCCTATGTTGGGTGCATGAATTTTCTAAATCGTTAGTGTCATTGAAGGTTCTAAATGCGGGAAATGCAGCGGGAAACAGAACATTTTTCTACAGTAATTTTGGGTTGCCCTTAGCAACAGGTTTTTGGCAATTTTCAAGGCTCTTTGCCTACAGCAGCGATAGGCATGAGTTTCACCGGCTTCGCTTACTGCGATTGGCTTTGTTTGGCTACTGTAGAATGAATTTCAGATTTTTTCCCAACCCTGGTTATGATTCATTACGCAACTCGAAACAGTTGCGTAATGAGAAAGCGTTGCGTAATGAATCATTACAGCTCATATTACATATGTTTTGTTTTGTTCTGCTTTTCCCTTAGGCGTTACATATTTTGACGGTCAAATGCAACGTTACTGAAGGTATATCATTAAAGCAGCAAGTTCAAAACCTGCTCTAAAGGAGCACTAAAGGCAGATATATGTTGAATGAGCATTAATCTCGTTGCCGTTTAGAGGCATATAATGCAGCATGCCTTACACATCATACTTATTCTGGTGCTTTGTGGTAACAAGGGTCGTTTAATTACGACGATCAATATTTTGAGTTTGTATACCAAATTGAATTCAATGTGTCCTACTTAACTGTGTTACTATGTAATTGAGTTTAATAGTCTTTTTTCATTTTATTTCTTCTCAACCTTCAATTTTATCGCAACCATTACTTTAGATTTGTTCAAAATCATAAATTATACTATCGTGAGGAGACCGACTAACCTATAAGGTAAAAAATATGTGTATTTGTAAATGATTGGTCTGAACTGCCACTTTTTGAAGTCGATCTTGCCCCTGGGTATTTAAATTGCTTTTGAATGTAAGTGCTCGTGTTTTCTGAAGACAACCTGTACCAAATCTATAAAGCAGTAGTTTTTATTGTTTAGCTACTTGCAGACTTATGGAGTTGTGTTTGATCCTTCGACCTTGACGCTTGCTCCTGCGGGGGCCGGCGATGAGGGCAGGACCAAACATGTCGCGCGTCGGTCGAGTGACAGTGAAAAAGTGCCGCTTTCGATTAGTTCTTTTTGATCTTTCGACGTTGACGCTTGCTCCTGGGCAGTGCGTTAAGAAAGTCCGAGCAGTCGTCAGTTGTTTTCCCTCACGGGTCGTGCGCCTATTTTCTCGGAGTGCTTTTATATAGCCGAGCAAACGAGTGAAGCTGAAAGAGGATTGTTGCTGCTCGAGGATGACGGATCAATTGGTGAGCTCGTTTCATGCTACTGTTTCTAATCTATAAAATATGTATGACTGCAGCATTAATCGTTACAACGGTGAGACGTAAATATGATTTTTTTTAAATATGAATGGTTCGTCACTGTGAGTGTCGGCATAAACTCTGATTCATAAATTATTTATGTCTTATTTTTTTTTATTCAATATACCTTCTTCTTTTTACCTTTATTTTTGTAATTAAAAAAAACTTTGAATGGTTCGACACTTCAAGTGTAGACTTCCGAAAGGTTCACTTTATTCAACAAACTTGAAAGGCTCGTCACCTCAAGTGTCGGCATAATTTTTCTCTTTATAGATATTGTTCATATCAAATGAAAATATTATAGTTACATATAAGCATGTTTATATCTCACAAATAATTATTTATCATGGTCTAATCGCTTACCAAAGTGAATCCTGTGACCCAACGATCCTTCCCATTAACAAATATCCCTCCCAGTAACCTTTGTGGAGATGCAGAGACAAACACGGTCTCCAAATAGCAAAGGTTACACACTAACATTCCTTCCCCCAATCCCACCTGACTGCAAGGACGTGGCCGGCGCCGTTATTGACCATGTATAAATAGAGGCACTGAATTATGCACACTGAAGAAGATTATGGCCAATCCCAGCCGAACTTCTAGTTGATTCTTTGTGCATTTTCACTGACTTCGGTCAATCACGGAATAGCAACCATTGATATGTGTAGTCAGTCTAAGCTAAGCTAAGCTAAGCTTTAGCTACTTGCAGACTCATGTGCGCTCGTTACTCAGTGTGAATGCCTGAGAGGGGGTGTTGGAAATCCAGTAGAGATGCATGCATATAATTTAATGAATGTTTGCAAATAGATGAACATCTTCCATAGTAAAAAAAAGTATGTATGGGAACCCTACTAGTTCGGAGAATTTAACAGAATGTCGAATCCGAGATACGTTCGGCGTGAAACTAGGGAAGTATGAAACAAGATGAAACTGAAAAATGTAATGGAAAATGTATTGAAAAATGTTGCCAAAAATATATTAATTCAGTAGCCAAAAACGAAGGGTGCCAAAAATGGAGCATGCCTTAAACGGAAATCCACTCAATTTTTAATCAATTGCGTAGAATCGCTTATTTGTTAATAAAATCATCTGAAAAGCTTACGACTTAGAATAAAGTGACAAATTGATGAATTTCACCGGGAAACTCAAGTTTAAGTTCAAGCCCATTGTCGGCAACTCTTGGATAAACACCTTTGACGATCGTTTGGCAAAGATTACAAATTGAAACGTTCTACGATTTGATTCAATGAGTCGAGCCATTAAACCCCATCAGTGCGTATTGAGCCATGTCCCCCTACTTCTGCGCTGCCAAACGTGGGCCTACCATTCCGACCGACATGTTCCCGGGAGTGTGGTTATTTGGTTTTCGCATCAGTGCACTTCAGTGGCAACGGTCTAACGTCGTGTCGTGCCCGGCTGTTTACGGCACTTTGGGGACCACCTAGGCCAGACACGGTCTATGCGAATGTCTCTTGCAAGGATAAGCCAGCTTCCCGTGTCAGCTATGAAGCCGCAATAACTCCGGCACGAGGTTGCATTCGCACTACATCTAGGTACGAGCCTACCAGCCAGCCAGGGGTTGTCTTATTTAGATTAATCCCTCGGCTGAACAACACCACAACAAATAGAAACGGGCCTCTGCAACGGGGATGCGTTCCGATGGATGAATTGCACCTGCTCATGTTGTAGATGGTAACAAATGATGTTAGCTGGGGTTCTTGATCTGGAACATTAAGCGTTGGGATTAATGCGGGCGTTTTGAGAGCCTTCCAAATTTCTTGATTTGTGATACACACTTGACGTATTCACATTTAAAAGCGTTTATGTTTCGATTCAACTGTTGAATGAATGTTTCTCATAGAATTACTGCGATTACTGAGAAATATTTTCAATTTTATCAGAATTCAAGATACTTTCAAGTGTTACGTTCACAAAGTCTGCAAAGTTACATTCAAGTGTTCAAAGAAGATGTGGCGATGGTCAGATAATAATTCCTCATCTGATACATGCCCATTCATCAAATCGTGGCTGATTATGTTCGTTATGTCCACCACTTCATCTCTAGCAGACACTATGAAAGTTGGGCGATTGCGGATAAATAAGTTTAACAACGATTTCGTTATCACCGTTACCTAGATAGAAGATCCCCTTACGAAGTTTAGGTTCTTAATACTCTTGTTTATGGTCTGTAAAATTTTGCATAATTCCGCAAAACATGATCATTGCTGTTCTTTCATGCTGAAGATTGTTCTGAGCTATCCTGGCCATAGTCATTATCTTAAGTAAGCAGGATTAAGCTTTTTTCAATCTTAGAACGAAAAAGACCAGCAACGAAAATTATACTAAACTTAAATCACTTCTTCTTCTTCTGGTCATGAAGTGTCAAAAACACCCACTAATAAATGGCACAGCATATTTGCTTACGCCAGTCGGTTTTTTAAACTTAAATCACTATCGCATCAAAATCAACTAAATTGAGTTACAGTTCAATAATATAAACCTCCCTAGTCTATTCAATTTTCACGCCAATCTCTAGGCTACAGTTCGCACATAATTCGATTCTAAGCACCTGTGAAAGCTTACATAACCGTGGCCCCGAAGTCAGCGAAAGTCCCATTTAAGCCGACAGCCAACATCCAAATAATGTCTATGCTTAGTGGCACTCATAGGTATTATCAAATTTCAATTTAAGGAAATTATCTCCAGCTAATTTATGCCCTCGGCCGACCGTGCCCTACAATACAACCTGTGCTCCTTAGACCTATGCCCGTCTAGGCCCTACATCCATTCTTCCCCGTGAGTTTGTAGGAAGGAGCCTATGTGCGAATGGTAACTGCCGTTTCACCTCTTCTAATTCACTTGCTTCATTATATGGTTGTTCCTCGTGAGACCTATTATTTTCATTTTCAGCATCCACCAACAGTGTTAGTATGCTGCAGCGCGTGCTGGAACAGTTAGAAACCTCGGTATTCATCCGTATCTATCGTCGCACAGTGGGCAAATCTGACCCGAAATCGTATTTTTTACGGATAGGAAATAGTAATCACCCTTCATAATTAAATGTTGTGCCACAAGAAGGTTGGATTTCCACAAAAAATGATTTTTTGCCAATAAAAGTACTATTTTTCTCAAAACAGTTTTTGTTACGAAAATTATAAAAGCAGATTCTAAATCAGCTTGTCCGAATCTAGTAAAACTATTGCAAATGGTCGAAGTGCGCAAAAAAGTATCAATGTTGTGAAAGGGTCTGAATATGCTTAATTGATCAAAATTGTAAATTGAAAAAAGTCGGAAAATCGATTCCTCGTGATTTCTTCATAGAAATAGGTCAAAACCAAAATCTTCTTAATTTTGTAGGGTCCATTTTTGCCCACTGTACGTCTTTACACCCAATCGCACAGCCTTAACAAACGGTTGGCCTGGAGACAAACGAAAGGTGCACATAATTGCCATATTATTACGATTTATGTAGCATATGATTACCCGCTGCATTCCTTCTCCTTCCCTGCTCCAGAATGAACCGCGTGGGAGAAATTCCCGACCACCGCGCGCTATTCAACAGTCATTAGAGCCGCGAACATGAGTTCCGGATCAAATTCTTCCGGCAAAGTCACCCGCAATCAAAAATTCGCACAGCGTGGAAATTTTCAAGCCTCATTAGAGCCTGAAATTCATAAAATCGAAAAAACTCCGGCTCTTCCGATCGATAAACGATTGTTTATCCACTAATGAGTCTTGGCTGTTGCGTCGATGCCGTTGGCGTTTTGCCAGGCGAAGAATTGGCAAATTTTCAGATGATGTTGATTAATGGAATCGAGAAACACCGTGCCTATAATTCAGCTTTTAATTGTTCTGCAAATAAGATTGGGTGTTTGGCATTTTAACAACAACTAAACGCTTCTATCAATACCAGACGAAAGGCGCACCAAATCAATCAATGTATCGAATGATTTGCGTAATGGCGTTCCTTGTGATGAAGTTTCAATCAACAGGGAGCAACATATTGTTGATGTTTTAGGTTTGCCAAGCATAGAACCAACATCCAACGATGCTCCTAGGAGATAAGAATATCAGAAGGGCTTGGAATTAGCATAGTGATAAAATAAGCACAGACAAACAGACATAACACTTTCGGAATTTCCACCGACCACTCATTTAGCGATAATTTGAAATTCGCCATGTTACAAATCTCACAACCAGAGTTTTTCTTAGCGATTGGCGTTTTACACTATCGCCATCTGCCGGTCTTGTTGCACGAAACACCTTTTCGTTCAACATGCTGACCAGATGAAATAAGTAATTTCTGATTCTATACCATTTTTTAAAGCAAAGTAATATGAGAACCATGAAAAGAATGGGCAAATTTCTAAGAATACTTTATGAATAGTCTCTAGATTGTCGAAGATTAGTTTTCCGACGTTCATGCCAGCCTCGAATTGTATAAAAAAATCATCAAAGTCGGTAATATTTCATTGATGTTCCAATGCTTAATTGCATCCTTGTTTTTCATGTTGAATAAAACTATTTAAAAATTTAATAATTAAGCAACAGACAACATGCTTCTAGTTTTATTAATAAATATTTAAAAAAATATATAATAATGATATTATCCAACATATTTTTAGTTATTTTTATATATATCGAGGTTTTTTAATAGATCGAAATTTTCAACAGCTAGGATTTTTTTTCAAACAATCTGATTCCAAGCTTAGTTAAGTCTATTTATACATCATGTAGACCAATTCGCTAGATCTTATATCCCTTTGAAAGGTTTCCAACTGTAGACTTACTTC
Organism: Aedes aegypti; assembly: GCF_002204515.2. NCBI lineage: Eukaryota > Metazoa > Arthropoda > Insecta > Diptera > Culicidae > Aedes > Aedes aegypti. The sequence continues at coordinate 347,045,942 of NC_035109.1, read as the reverse complement.
AAGACTAAATAATCTCAATACATTTTAGTCCTCTACACCATTTTTGAGCAGCAGGTGCGAAAGTTTTTGCCCGGTGCATTTTTGAGTTATTCTGGTATTATTATTATATTTGTCCCGCTGTCTACATTTTCATTGGATAATTGCCCTTCTTCCATACATAGGCTGTTCTTTCGAGTTATGCTGTTTGAACAATTAATTATGTTCAAACTGATGAATAAACCCATCAACATACATTCCTGTTATAGCTATTGCCATTTTCGTAATGAATCACCCTTCTTTTAGAAGTTTGCCGTTCTTCCGAAATATACCGACAGAAACATTTTTGACGAGAAGACTCATCAAAAAATTTCTCTTCTTTCAAACTAAGGTTATTCTATTGATTAATTGGATTATATCAGGGCTGCGAATGGTAAAAGTAGTAAGCTTGAAAGTCGCGAAACTCAAGTGGCACTTCTCACTACAGTAGTTTGAAAACGTGTATCTCACAAAGTAGCCTATTTTGGGTTCATGAATTTTCTATATCATTAGTGTCATCGAAGACTGTAAATGGGGGAAATATGCTTCGGAAAATAGAACATTTTCCTACCGAAGTTTTGGGTTGCCTTTAGCAACGGGTGTTTTACTACATTCTAGGCTTCACTGACTTCGATTAACTCTGCTTGGTTGTGTGAATTTCATGATTTTTTGCAACCCTGGATTATACACAAATTATGTCACGCACATTTTTAACATATTGGACCAACTCCCTTCTTGTCAATTTTATAAGGCTTGTGACGCTTCCTTTAACTTCTTCCGCATCTTTGCAATGAAACACTAGCTTCAATTTTATGCTGTGATAGTGTTCCAATTGATATCATCTCCTTCTTTTTTTTTTCTTTCTGGCATGACGTTTCATGCATGCTTCTCGACTCTATGTTCATATTAGCACTCCCAAAGTTAATAACTGAAAATATTCTTCACCAATTGACAAATGAATTCTATGCCATCAAAAGTAGAAGCATATTTCATTCCTAAAAATCCTCGACCGGCGGGATTGGAACCTGCGATATTAGCTGGGGCCTTGTTGAACAGCTGCTCGTTAATCGCTACGAATATTGGGGTTCCACGAAAGTTTATTTTTTGTGCACTCCGGGAAGTGGCATTCCGGGAAATGGGTTTCCGGGAAACGGGTCATTCCGGGAAATGATTTCCGGGAGATGGCACTCCGGAAAATGGTTTTCCGGGAAATGTCATAGAATCAATTTGCTCATTTATTTGTCAAAAAACAGACCGTTATCTTAAATAGAATTTTTGCTATGGTTTCAGTTCACCTTCTTTCTCTTATGTGTGACATTACTTCTTCCATGTGACAAAACATGTGTCTCTACCAACTATTTCATATGGTTTTCATCATAACTGTTTATCGTGTGCTTTTTGCCTTTCTCGTACACTAAAGTACAGTGAAGAACAAAACTCCTGAGTTGGAAATATATTAAATATTAAAAATGAACAACCCAGATTTAGAACTTTACCATATAATTCCACTAGAGCAGGGCTGCCCAACGTACGACCCGCGGGCCGCATTCGGCCCGCGACGTCAATTTGTGCGGCCCGCGAAGAGCTTGAAGACGATTCTCATATCTGGTCCACATACTGATCTGTTTATTTGAAGTTAGAACATACCAAGCATCATTGTTTAAAGTTTCGATTAAATTTCACGCTAATATTTCAACTAATATGATGACTCAATTAGTATTTAAATCTTCTAAATTTACTTGATATTATATTTTGCTAATACTCAGTAAATCAAATTGTCACCGAAACAAACGCAAACAAAGCAATAAACCTAGCGCTATCGCAATTTTTTGTCCCAACTTTTGCGGATTTCTTGACGGACACATGGAACAACTGATGCACCTTTTTCAACTCGTGATTAATTAGTTGTTGTTAATACTATAACATATGGTAGCACTCTTCTTTGAAGTTAATAAGCGTTGAAATTATTCTACGTATAAATGCGAAAAGGAAAAAAATGACCAAAATTATTTTGGAAAAAAATGAGATAATTGTTTTTGAGCATCCTTGTAAGGATTCAGTAAGAATTTCACTTAGTATTATATAAAGATCTTGCAAAGGAGTTGTGTATCAAGATTGTTTGAGGATCATAATGAGATATCATACTCTCTAATAATTACAATAATTTTATTGAAATTTATACAACTTTTTATCACGACTTTCTTTAATATTTGATAGGCGAGACTGAACTTCAATCGATCTTAAATGAAATATGATGGGAATAAGCTAAATAAGTCGAACAGAATATCGACGCAAAGAATTAATTCTTACAAACTCCTGTACCAATGTACAGTAGTAGTTACAAAAAACTCTCACTAAATTATCAGCAGAATTTTTCAAAAGCTTCTAAACCAAGTTTTTCCACTAAATCCTGTGTGGATCGAATTCTTAACAGGATTTATATACAATCCTGGACAAATATTTCGCAGGATCGATAACAGGATTATAGAATGGAGATTCTGTGTTGGATTGTTACCAAATGAATTCCTTCATAACCCTAGGCAAAATTGTTAAATAATGGTTGGCGGAATTGTTACAACATTCTGCGTAGGATTCTTATACAGTCGAAGCTCGTTATAGCGGCATCGCAAGGGATCGCCGTTGATGAGATGTCGTTATAAATGACGTCGTCATAAAGAAGTTAGATGTCGTTATGGAGCATGGAGGAAGAAAATGATCAGAATTTTACTAAAATAATTAAAAAGGCGGCGTTATACTGAGTGACTACCAAATACATCTCGAATGTCATAATAGAGAACGGTAGAAACATAGAAATGTCGCTACAAATGTTAAAATTACAATGGAAATTTGAAGATATTATTGGAAATGTCGTTATAAAGAGATTTGACACAAAAACAGTTGTTGTTATAACGAGTTTTTACTGTAACGTCTTTAACACGATTCTAATACAAAATTAAGTTCAGGATTTTCAGTGCTTCTTGACCTAAATACTAACATAATCTTAAAACACAACTCCTTCGCAAGATCTTGATAGAATACTAAAAATTCTTACTGAATCCTTATAGTAGGATGCTCAAAAACAGTTATTTCAAATTTGTTTTCCAAAATAATTATGATTAAAAATGGATTTTTTTTGGCCCGCCGTACAATATTATTGCTGGAATGTGGCCCGCGGCGCAAAAAGGTTGGGCAGGCCTGCGCTAGAGTGTGCATTCTTTAACAGATATGCGTATTTTGACCTCAATTAGGCCGGAACAAATCTTAAAATCTTCTTTTGTCACCTTCCATCAAAATGTGTCGAGGGGGGGGGGGGACAAAAAATAATAAAATGGAAATTCAGGAAAATTCATCATTTTTTATTCTCATATGGTGAAAAACCATGTTTTGCCACATATATCCGTCAAATCAATTTTTTTTAATATTAAAAACGACATTTTTTAATTGTTCGTAACATCGATGGCATAGCATTTTTTTTATAAAACGGCTTTCAAATTGTACTCTAGCTATTACCAATTTCAAGAAGACTGCGAAAATGTTGCACTTATATGCAACTTGAAATCATATTTAGATTGTTTCAATTTGGTCCAACATGTATGTAACATTAGGGCGATTCAAATTTTAAAAATGTTTGAAAATCCAATCTCTCATATCTTTCTTATAATCTTCACCATAAAAATAGTGTTCTGTGAAATTTTCAGCTTTCTAGGTGGTGATTTAAAGGTGGCCCAAAGACGATGTAGGTTTACATGAAAATCAATATGCAGAAATTCTGAAAAATGTTTTAATTGCGTACTGTATAGTACTGTAAGTACATACATATCATCCCATAGGGAAAACTTATTCTTCAAGTCTTAATGAAGGAAGTTGCTTTTGAGCAAATTTTGTTTGGGATTTTTGCAGATGTTTGTAGGGCTGTGAAGCTAAATAATAGCTAACAAACTCATGAATATCTTTTCTCCTATTGGTCGGATTGAATTGCTCTCTTCAACAAACTTCTTTATTATGGTTTGAAGAATGAGTTTTTACTATGGTATGATAAATTTGTACTTACATTCCAGTACTAACTTGCTTAGAACATTTTTCAACATTTCTCCATAGTTATTTCCATATAAACCAACATCGTCTTTGGGCCACCTTTAAATCACCACCTAGAAAGTTGAAAATTTCACCGAAGAATAATGAAAATCTACACTGAGATGTTTTATTTATTTTCCCCTTCTGACTTTTTGAAAATTTTGAAGGGGGGGAAGACAAAAGTAAAATTTTAAATTTGTTCCGGCCTTATAGGGCTTATTCAAATAAATATTAAAACTTATAATGACAGTATCATATATACTAGAAGCATTCTTAGGGCACTGGCTTGTATCAACTGATAGATAAGCAAATTATACTAATATATAGGGAGCCGGATCCAATTCTTGGCACTTTTGATTCACTTCGGCAGTGGGGTTTTTGTAAGCTACAAGGTTCATATTTGGCCATAATATGCGTCGTACGCTTCTTATTGCAAAGCATCAGACGATTCGGCCGAGAAAACCACCCATGTCAAAGTGAATCATGGAAGTGCCCAAGTAGCTCTGCACCCTAGTCAGCGTTAACCCTTAAAAGGCGTCTTTTGGCCCCAAATGCATTCATAAAGATTTGGATACCGCTGGCACTCTGAATACAAGGCCGGAAGTGTAGAGAACACCTTCTATTCCATCAGTGATTCTTAGTAAAATTTCAATATATTTCAAGTTTTGCGAGCTCATGTGGAACTTTATTTCACCTGGCCATTTGACATGTTCATATGATGGAGGCCACAAGTCTCAATATCCCATATTCCGAAGAAACACCCCAAATCAAATGTTTGTTTTCATACTGTGTCATATAAAATCATATTTACTCGTCAGACAGATTTTTATCGAAAGCCTTTCTGGTTATTTCGAATACAGGTGACCATTTTAAGTCCAGTTCCAGTTCCCCGTTTTCAATTCCAAAACGATCGATTTTTATAATTAAAAAACACTATAAATAGTGAGTGATTCCAAGCAACAGCACCAAAATTTGATAATTTTTTTAATTCATTTTTTTCTATTGAGCTGAAACTTTGCACAGTTTTCCAGTTCCATCTAAATCGTCATTTTCCGATATCAAATCTTCAAGTTGAGTCACGACTAACTTTTCAAAAGGGTGTATGTGAAAATGGTTCAAAAATATTCAATAAGCTGCACAGCAAAAACGGTTCGTTCGATTGTTAGACAACTAAAGAAACAAAGTTAGACAACTAAATAAAAATTCAAAAAAAAAAATACACACAGTAAAAAAAAAAATTTTTGCATTAAAAAACATAATTTTTGACACATAAACTCAAATATCTCAAAACCCTATCGGAATACCAACGTAATTTTTTGAGGGAAAACGGTCCATTATATTAGCTATCCACCATAAAAATGATGGTAAACCAATAAACAAAAAAGTTATGACATTTCAAACATGTCACAATTTTCACATTTAGTAGAAAAACAATTTTTTTTTTCGGTGTAAATTATTACGGGAACCGCAGTTTGTTGCTGATTTTATTGTTAAGGGCCTTGCGTGAATTAAACAAGTCGTTTTCATGTATTCATTAGTATTATGTATATTATATGTATAAATATTATATGTATATGTATATATGTATAAATTAAAATGAATTAACAGATTACACGAAAATTATTGTTGAGAACAAGAGCGATGGGCATCTGTATGGGCGATGTATTTATCTGTCACATGCTAAAAAGCTAACATTTATTCATTAGATAAAAGGTACAAAGTTGTTATACTTAAAGCTAAATAGGTACTCACAACTTCGGTGTTTTCCCGTATTAGAGTATATGTCTAACACGCCCGTGCTGCATTTTGTTCTCGTTCGTACAATTTTATGACTTACTCTATTCTACAGCACGTATAGGCATCACAGACAAACATAGAAAATCTAGTACAACATGAGTTTAGTACAACATGCATCTAGTACAACATCACTTTGACAAGTGAACGGGGGTTTGCATATTGTATTCTCATGTAACACTTCCCCCCGTAACACTTCGGTCATAGCTATACCAAAGTTTTACTTCATTTCATCATCTTGAAGAGATGAATATACATGAGAATATTGAACATCACACAGCATGTAGCAAAAAACGAACAAATTAACCGAAATGGTGCTATTAACAGTGAAACCTTTGGGACATGCTTTATCACTAGCTCGCGTTCGATCCTACGTTGCCCATTCGTGGCATGTAAAACGATCGGTTGCTTCCAGCTTCGCGTTGTCCAGTTTCCATTGGTTGCGTTATTTCGGTGTTGAAGCGCTTTGCTGCCGTATGAATCAATTTCTGCAATAACGAATCAGCTGCATTAGGCAGTCCTCCATGATGAATCGAAGTTCTTTTTATTTGGCCTATGCTGTAAAGCTAGAATTTATTAAATATTTAGTCTTAATTCTAACATTTATTATATTGTATACTTACAACTTCGGTGCTTTACATCCGTGCTATTGCTTGTTTTCATTTACTTTGACAGTACGGGTGCAAAACAAAACCGAAGAACACAACATAAATAGTCCGACAAAGTACAGGGGTTCACAAAACATTTCTCACGTAACACTCCCCCCCGTAACACTTCGAGTCAGATTTATGCCGAAGTTTTACCTCCTTGTCGAGATGTTAAAATGAACTCACGAGAGAAATGTAGGTTTTCTGTACACTAAATTAAACAAACTATAACATAATCGAACAATACACTTCGAAAACTTTTGGGACATGCATTAGGGCAGTCCGCTTACGACCCTACGGTGCAGGTATGTTTGCTTGTAAACGGTCTGCAGCGGCTGTCTTCGCGTCGTCCAGCTTTCAATGGAAGTATCTCTCCGATGTATGCGTCTGCGTTTTTCTTTAGCGTTGTGGAAACCATTCTCCATAAATTCCGATCTCCTAATTGAGGTTATCTTCGGCGAGATGATGAACTTGCGAAGTTCTTTACAGTGTTGAGAACAAGAGCGATGGGCACCGATCTTACAGCGGGACAAATAAACCACGAATGTATTTATCTGTCACATGCTAAAATGCTAACATTTATTCATTAGATAAAAGGTACAAAGTTGTTATACTTAAAGCTAAATAGGTACTCACAACTTCGGTGTTTTCCCGTATTAGAGTATATGTCTAACACGCCCGTGCTGCATTTTGTTCTCGTTCGTACAATTTTATGACTTACTCTATTCTACAGCACGTATAGGCATCACAGACAAACATAGAAAATCTAGTACAACATGAGTTTAGTACAACATGCATCTAGTACAACATCACTTTGACAAGTGAACGGGGGTTTGCATATTGTATTCTCATGTAACAATTATTTTTTTTTTTTACCAGGATATTTTTTTTAGAGTATGATCGATGAGTTTCTAAATGTTATATATAAACTTTAAAAGTTTTGGATTTGGGTATGCGTTATGAGATCATGAAAACATTTTATTAATACTTATTTATTTATTTATTGTTATTCAATTTTTTTACAATATCGAACACTTTTGCATCATTATCAGTACAGTTCGAGTATAGTTTTGCTTTAATTTTATGTTCTGACAATGGAATGAAACAGTGAAATTTTTGGGTTCCTTGGATCGTTTTCGCGTTATTATATTGCTCGCTGAGCTCTGATGCCGTTAATTCGTACTCTTCAGTAGTAGTAAAACAAAATGATAATTTTGTTAAATCTTCTTCTTTTCTGCGATTCGCCCAATCAAATAGTTCTTTTGCAGTTTTAATTGGATGCTCACGTTCTTTGGCTAAACTTGCTCTTGTGGCCATGCGCTTTATGGTTCCTCCAATAGCATCACAAGGACCTTTGCCATGTGACGTAGCAAAGAAATGCCATTCTGCATCAATTCCGTACTTTGATTTAAATTGACATAGGCTCGAAAAATTCTTACGGTTTTTGTACTGCGATGCTGCTCCATCAGACATGAAATATATCTTTCTGATTTCTTTATCCTTATCAACGCGTAAAAAGTAAATCATTTTGGCAATGAACAAATTTACAGATACTGAGTCGTGTCTTAAATCTTCGGAAATTACAATAAAACTAAAATGTTAAGTTTGCGTACTTCCTAGAGTGTCCATCCCGGGACATCCCGGGACAAAAAATCCCGGGATTTGTCAAATTTCGGGATTTCCCGTTTTCCGGGATTTTATTTCTGACATCCCGGGAATCCCGGGTTTCCCGAAATGTAAGTAGAATTTAATGAAAATCACTAAATTTCAATGAAAATCAATGATATTTTTCCTCACTATCAACCTTATTTTATAAACTAGAAAAGCATAATGAAAGAGAGAATAAACGAGGAATTATCCTAATGAAAAGATCAATTTATCAAGTAAGAATCCCATTTTTTATTGGTCTAGTTGCAAAGTTTTAATGCTTTTCTTTTCAAAATAAGCCTACACTGAGGTAACAAATTTGAAAATACACCTAAATTGCCGCAAGTCATTACCATCTGTAACAAGTAGGCATTGAAAAAATTGACTGAGAAGTTTTCAATCTCGTTTTCCACTCCATACCGTTTTGATTCATATTACGGACACTTAAGGCCTCTTCGAAGTGTTAGCATTCTAAAAGCATATAAATTAAATCAATCTTTATGTATCTCAGCGTTATTATGCTATCAGGACACCTACCTCTCGAATGGTAGGTGAAGATTTGAATTCCACAACTCCAATAAATTTAAATAAATAGAAATGTGTGTCCTCTTCATGATCCTTATTCCGGACACCACCTCACTTTTGCTTCTTATTCCGGACGCTTTGATTCGAATTCCGGACAGCTCGTGAAAAGCAAACTTGGAAAAGTTGATTTTTTAAATAAACACTACCAGCCGTTAGAAAAACGTCAAAACTAGTTGCGCATTGTAAATTTTCATGGATTGCTATGTAAAAATCTCTTTAAAACAAGTACCCAAATTGTGAGCTTTTCAACGGCAAATTTTGAAACATTTCAATTGAAACCTTTCTCATACAAAGTTGAGTGTCCGGAATTTGAAGCTGTCCGGAATTTGAATCAGAACGGTATGTTGTTTTCCATTCACAAAAATCCAGGAGATTGGAACATGTTTTGATCTCAATGTAACTTTCATAATTTGTTTTACAAGAAAAAATATAGAGATGACCAAATAACGGTTCACTTTTGTGTTACACGATGCAAAAATCTGCATCTTTACTTTTCAGTATGGGACAATTCGACATGGTTTTTTTTCGTAAAGTGATTTCTCGTTAGTGCAGCTGAAAGAAGATATAATGGATACTGATATCAACTTAAATTAGACCAAAATTCAGATGGGACTGACTTGCGATTCACGGCAGTAAACTTCAGTCAATAATTTTCAGTAATCAACTTTGAGCAATATTTACAATACTTTCAATGATCTTTAATCGTTTCTTTTGTTCTAAAGGCATTATGACTTTTCAAATGTTTGAAGCAAATTGCTTTGAAACTATGACTTAAGTTTTAATCATACTTCCATTCATGTGTTATAGAGAATTTGAAAAAAATCATCGCAAACCCGTAATTGGTCAAGCTAAGTTTTGATTTTTGTTAGGTTACTTCATCATAATAAGAAAGTCTTATCTGAAATGTGATTTGCTATAATTAACATATTAGGGGAACTTACGTATTCTCGGCTGCGCTTCTTTTGTAATTTTCTCGGACATCAGCAGACAAATTATGTGATTATCTGTTTACAATTATGCGTTGTTCAATTCTCTATCGATTCACACCGACGGACTTGTTAAAATGCTTTTGGAAACGTTTTTATAACGCTGCGAACATCTCTTGTCAGTGTGACTATTGTCGGCAACCTCATTCTTTTCGGCAACTTTTCCATGTTGAATCTCTTCGGCAGCTCCAGTCGCAGTCTGAGGCATTTTGAGGCATGTTCATTTGAATTGATGACGTCTTTTGCGATACTGTTTGTTCAGTCTCGTAAATATCGTCAGCGGGAAGCGAGCAGAACAAAGAATCATCTGACTGTTTTCATTGATGTGTTTTGATAGAAAAATACTGTGTATTTGGCGTTTGAAATATGGTTGCCGATGATAGTCGAATGTTGCCGAAGCCGTAAGACTCCCTATTTTGAAAAATTACATTATCTGTTTATTTTATTGAAAAAAAGTTGTATTGTTAAATTTGCACTTCCACTTCAACCGAAATGGTAGTTTTGTGGAATATTTGATATATCCCGGGATCCCGGGATTTCCCGGGACAAGCATTGATTTTTGTCCCGAATCCCGGGACGATCAAAATGGCCGGGAAATGGACACTCTAGTACTTCCATTGAAATAAATAACGAATGGATGAATTGTAGCTTGTTGTACGTTCCAGTGATGGGACTGCACTTCATCTTGCAATACAAAGCTATAGTTTTCAGAAAAATCACAAATGACTAAAAATTCACCATCTTGTAATGTATTTTTTAAAAAGCGGGATTGCTCTGTTTTTATAAAGTCGTGAGGAATTAAACTTTCTAATTTCAAGCAAAAAAATTACACAAACTCATCTACAGGTTTTACAATAGTTTCTAGGTCACACCTATCCGTGGTCACCCATTGCTCAAATGATAACTGATCAATATAATTTTCTTCAAACTCAGCGAATAAAGTATTTTCCAATGATGAAGAATCTGGACAATCCGAACAAGATCGTAGATAGCAATTTGATGTTGTATTTTCACACAAAAGACTACCAGTTAACATTTTAATATCCTTTGATAAATTGATTCTTTTCAAACTATGTAAGATTAGGTTAATATTTTCGTGTGTTGTGCACACACAAACATTATGTGTTCCTGAATTGGATAGAAGCTTGCATTGCCTTGGACGAAGGCTTGCAAATGAGGAAAAACCTACCTTAATATTTTCGTTAATTTCCTTGAAGCGTGTATACGCTTCTTTCAAAGTAGTCATCATTAATCGTTTTTGGATTGCTTGACGCTTTCCATCTTTTTTACAGATACATAATCTTTTTGGCCAGGCATAGCTCTACTTACTTCATCGTCTTCAAAATATTGAATTATTTTTTCTTTTGTCTCATCTGTTAATGAAGTACTCGACCTAGCATTTTTGGTTGCAAGACAGTTATTTTTGAATTGTTTTGCCTCTTTTGCTGTATTTCTATTGGTTTTGAACTCATCAATGGCGTCTTGAATAGACCACGAGCTTGGCAGCATCGACAAAATCAATAATTTTTCTTTCCTTGTCGTGGCTAGATTCGAGAACCTTTCCTTCATATTCATAATTACCTCATCGTAGTCTGTATTTTCCACATCCTCAGGTCCTAATTTGAAGAGGTTTCTTCGTACAGCTTCGTTGATTTCACGGTATTTTTTCTCGGGATAATTGACGTAACCTATCTTCGTCCATTTAATCGGAGTCACTTTTATTCCAGCTATCCCTTCGTTGAAGCGTTCGATGTTGACCTTCTGGATGCACTCATCTTCTGATTGATTTGTTGAAACAGATGTCGCTGATGGTACCGTGGCAAGACTATGTGCACTTGGTACTTCTGGTAACTCCTCAGTTGTTGTCGGTGCATCTAGTAATTCCTCAGTTGTTGTTGTTTTCGAACTTCCTGCAACCTGATCCACCGATGATGTACAGATTGCCCGTTTGTCAACGTTTAAACGGCAGGACGTACAAATGCGTAAATTTGTATTCAATGTAGACATTGGAGCATAACAAGCCGCTTTCAGTTTATCTATGGTGCTTTCGGTGAGATTTCGTAGCTCTTTCGAACACTTTTTCTGCAAACGGCCTGCAACAGTTGAGAAAGCGACTACTCATGTTGCTCGTTAGATTTTAATAAACAAAATCACTTTTAAGTTTTTACTGACTAGTTTGGTGTCGTTTGCTTGACTGAAGAAAAATTTTACAATTAAATCTTTTATAACCATAGTGGTAGTATATTTTTAGCTTTTTCGTGAGTATGTTCATGGTATGTACCTATCATGTTTTTGATGTTGTTGAAGTTACTCGCTTTCTCCCAAATATGATTAACAAAGTCTATTCTCTACCAAGGCGGGTCTATACCCAGGTGTAATCAGATTTTAACTTTGTGGAGAAAACCAGCGCCGAGAAAACCGACCTGCTTTACGTATACTAGATCACCTGGGTATAGACCCACCTTGTTCTCTACGAGGTAAACTTTTTGCAGGTAAACTAGTCGTATACCTGTATAGAAAACTTTTTTTGTAGCTTTTGTCTTCAATATTAGATTTCTTATAGGTTTCTTTTATCAAAAGGTTTCAACACTATTGAGAGAATTTTTCTTCAGTTACGTACAATAAAAAATATGACACTATCAAGACTTTAGATCACAACACTGGATCGCGTCTAACTTTCTAATAGATGCTATAATAGTTATGAATAATTAAATAAAATATCATGAAAACAACTTGTTAACCTCATGTGGTACCCTTAACAAAAAATCAGCAACAAACTGCGGTCCTAAAAAAATAAATTAACAATGAAAAAAATTTTTTTTCACTAAGTGTCAAATTTGTGAAATATTTGAAATGTCATAACTTTTTTGTTTATTGGCTTACCATCACCAAATTTTTATGGTAGATAGCTATAATGGACCGTTTTCCCTCAAAAAATTACGTTGGTATTCCGATAGGGTTTTGAGATATTTGAGTTTTTGTGACAAAAATGATTTTTTTAATGCAAAAAAAAATTTTTTTTACTGTGTGTATTTTTTTTGGAATCTTTATTTAGTTGTCTAACTTTGTTTCTTTAGTTGTCTAACAATCGAACGAACCGTTTTTGCTGTGCAGCTTTTTGAATATTTTTGAACCATTTTCACATACACCCTTTTGAAAAGTTAGTCGTGACTCAACTTGAAGATTTGATATCGGAAAATGACGATTTAGATGGAACTGAAAAACTGTGCAAAGTTTCAGATATTTTTGAAATGGTCGATCAGAATCGACTTGCATGCCTCCGTGGAATCCCTCTATTATGTAAAACATCAAATGACACTGCTTCAGCAAATAGACAATTTCAGAGGTAAATATGAGACATACTGGAAGTATAGGGGCCTTTTTGGGGTTTGTTCAGTACTGGTGTTTCGTTCCGGAATTAAAATACATATATTTTTGATTCCATTTGGAATTCTAGAATGAAGAATGAGAATCGTAGCAATATGATGATTCCTCTCAGGAATTTCAGCAGTTTCAGTTCAGGATAATCTTGGATTTATCGCAGAATTCGCATAAGATAATTCGTAATATTCACATCGAAATTCCTCCCAGGTGAATCATTAGAATATATTTTGAGATTTATATCTGAACCCACTCTGGATTCTCATCGTAATCCTTGGAGGATTTTCTTTAAAAAAAATTAAGGTATTTCAGAAGCATCCTTTCAGAATTCACATCAGACTCATCTCATGATTTTCATTATAGTACTTTGAAATTTATATTCAAAGTTCGAACATCTACGTCAGAATCTTCTCAGGATTCTGAAGAGAATCTTTAGAGGATTCTCTCCTCTCAGCATTCTCATCAGAATTCTCTCAGAGTTCTCATCAGAATCCTTTCTGGATTATCAGCAGAAGGCTCTTTGGACTCTCTTCAGGATCCTCTCATAATCCTCAACAGAATCCTCTCAGGATTCCGATAAGAATTTTTCCAGAATTATTATTATTATCTTCATTGACAAGATTTGCAGCTCGAGGCTGGCTCATCTCGGGATATTTTTCCAGAATTTCATCAGCATCTATGGTGAATTCTCATCAGAAACTTGTCAGGAATCTTACTAGAATCGTTCTAGAATCCTCATCAGAATTTCTACAGGTTTCTTATCGGAATCTCTACAGGATTCTCATGTGAACCCTTACAGGATATTCATCAAAACTCCTTCATTTTTCTTTTCAGACATTTCCATGGTTCTCATAAGAATCCTTTCAGAAATCCCATAACACCCATTTTAAGATTCTCATCAGAATCCTTCCACAATCCATTCTCCACAAAACACTTCAAGGATACCCCACATTATCCTGGATTCTGAACAGAGTCATTCCAAAATTCTCAATAGATTGCTTCCAACATTTTTAACAGAAGCTATTGAAGATTCTAATCAGAATGCTTGTATTATTCACTGCGTAGCTTTGCGCAGTGGCGATATCGTAACCAATGAGGTACAACCGAGGAGCGATTATTGCTAGTTGAAAAACAAATTATTCACTGCAGAATCCTTCTAGGACTCTTTTTCAAATCTTTCGAGTGTTCTAATAAAAATCCATCCAGAATGTTTACAGAAATTCTTCCAGTATTCTGATTAAAATCTTTACTAGATCCTTACTAAAAAAAAAAATCTGGAATTTTCACCAGAATCCTTCCTGGATTTTTATCATCATATTCTTTTTCTTTCATTATTATTGAGATTTTTTACCTTTTATCTTGGCTGGTTCATCTCAAATTCATATTCATAAACTTTCCAGGATTCACATAAAATCTTTCCATGATATTTGTCCAAACTTCCTTATCATCCATTCAGATTTTTCATCAACTTCCAGTATGAAATCAAAAAGTGGAACTGTGTTCCGTCATAATGTTAGACCTTAATCTAAATACTCTTATATTGCTTCCGATAGTTTAAACTTTACGAAACAGTGAGATTTTATATTTCTAATGATGAGAACTCCTTTAAATTTGAATTTTTTGGCACAAGACAATTCTGCCTTAAAATTATCATTTTGTATTCCAGGAGCTAATGAACAATACTCCAAATGGCCAGAACATACACGTCCAGGATGTTTCCAAATTTTCGCTGAAATAGTGTTATTTGATGTCAATGGTTAAGTGACTACTCTGGTTTGAAAATGTTCCACATGAGCTTTTTGCGAGCTCATACATGCTATATTCATATTGATTCACATAAAAAGGTCAGAAATATTTTGACATTTTACCAACACTCACTGATGAAACAGGAGGTCTACTCTACATTTCCAGCCGTGTATTCGGATTGGTCACCGGTTTCCAAATCTTTGTATATGGAGGTACAACCAATCCCCTGCACAAAACTGTTAAAATTTTGAGAATTGATCAATCGAGTCAAAAGATATGATCAGAAGAGCGCCTTTTAAGGATCAAGTCAGAAAGGACCAAGTACAACATTTAGGGAAAACGGATTATTCTATTAGTAAATATAAAATTACCTTTGCCCTATTTCACGTCGATCAGATGGAAAAAAAGAAAACAAATCTCGAATACTTTTTCAAATCGACTTAAATAACGTTTATACGCTTTTGCGAAAATTAATTGAGAAGAATCTAAACCTTTGTTCCACAACTGTTTTAAAATGACTCCTCTTTTAAACATATTTTCGCATAAAATATGATGACAAAATGATTTATGTACCAGTGTCAGATTGACTCAAGTAGTGTTTTGTTTTGATTCGTGGTTAAGATAATATGTCTCTCCATATAACAAAGCGTTGAAAGTAGTGATTAAATTTCGAAAGGTAAAAATCCGGGTCAAGCCTTATTGTAAAGCAGGAAATTGAACGTTTTAGCTTAGCTTAGCTTAGCTTAGCTTAGACTGACTACACATATCAATGGTTGCTATTCCGTGATTGACCGAAGTCAGTGAAAATGCACAAAGAATCAACTAGAAGTTCGGCTGGGATTGGCCATAATCTTCTTCAGTGTCCATAATTCAGTGCCTCTATTTATACAGGGTCAATAACGGCGCCGGCCACGTCCTTGCAGTCAGGTGGGATTGGGGGAAGGAATGTTAGTATGTAACCTTTGCTATTTGGAGACCGTGTTTGCCTCTGCATCTCCACGTCCTACCGTTGTATCGATTAAATGTGCAGTCATACATATTTTATAGATTAGAAATAGTAGCATGAAACGAGCTCACCAATTGATCCGTCATCCTTGACTGAGCAGCAACAATCCACATTCAGCTTAACTCGTTTGCTCGGCTATATAAAAGCACTCAGAGAAAATAGGCGCACGACCCGAAAGGGAAAACAACTGACGACTGCTCGGGCTTTCTTGACGCACTGCCAAGGAGCAATCGTCAAGGTCGAAAGATCAAACAGAACTAACCGATCGCGGAACTTTTTCACTTCACTCGACCGACGCGCTCGTCATCCGCTCCCGCAGAAGCAAGCGTCAAGGTCGAAAGATCAAACAGAACTCAGTAAAGCAGGAAATTGAACGTTTTAAAAGAAAAACCCGAGTAGGATCAAAATGGAATGAGTAGAATTTTATCTGAGCAATATGATGGGTTTATTATGTCAGTTCGGAGATATGGCCCTTTGAATACTTTTTGAGGCATGCCGGTTTTCATTTAAAATGGTCATGTTTGATGACCTGTAGTTTTATGTGTAATGACCTGAATCACATAAGTAGATAAAAAAAATCGAACTCAGTACTATATCATTTAATTCCACTTTGTATCCTTTGACAGATACGCGTATATCGACCTCAACTGTAAGGCCGTCTTCAGTGTCGTATACTAGACTCGACTTTAAGAAAACCATCGTGTGCACACATTATATATATACATGATTATTGAACTTAAAACAAAAAAAACAAATATCTCAAATCTAAAGAACATACATCGCTCAAAATTTGAGAGAGAAATGGTCTTTGCTCCCAAACCCGAAAAAAAAAACACAAAACTTAAAAAAAGCCTAAAAAATAAAAACAAAATATTTTTGCAAGAAAAAAAAATCCGTGTTTTATATTTTTTTCTGAAGAGTTGAAATCTTAAGCTTTCATTCCATAAAAGAAAGATTGGATTGGAAATCGGTTGAGCTGTTCAAAAGTTATGATTTTTTAAAAATAAAAAAATCTAATGCAGACCTACAGTGTGTGCCGATAAAAAATGACTGATTTTTCATTTTCAAAAAATATATCTCGAAAACTAGAAAACATACATTGTTAAAAATTTGTCAGTAAACGTAAAATTTTCTATACTTTCAAAAAGAAATGAAAACAGCACTAGCCTCTTTAATCCCGAGGCCTTCAAAAGACGAGAAAAAGGAATTTGTTGATTGTTTTTTAATGTAAAAAAAAAACAAATTTTTGAGAAATTTTATATTTTTCATGAAAAGTCAAAATCATTAGCTGTCATTTCGTTCAAGAAATTTAAAAATCAGTCAAGCGGTTCAAAAGTTATGATTTTTTTTTTAAATATAAATTTTGCAAAGTCGCCAATTTTCTGATCACCCTATTTTGGAAATGGTCACATTAATCAGAAAATCCAAAAACACATGTATCCTTATTTTGGATAAGGAACAACATCGGTTTTTCATCGATTGGCTGTATAGGTATTCCACTAAACAGCCCGAAGATTCATTTGCTGAATGACATAAAATTTTGGCAAACTTAAAATAATTTAGATTGTACCATTTTTGTTCGATTTTAATATTTGTTTTACACATGTCTTAATGTTTTGATCATCTAAAACTTGAGAACATGTGTTTAAAATGTTAAACTCCAACACAAATGATAAAACAAAGTTATTTTTTGATTCGGCCTGAGTAATGCAAAAAAAATGCAAGACATTCCAAGGATTTGGCAGGTTTTTCGGCATCTAGTGGTTTATCTTCTCAAGCATAGATGATAAATTATACAAAATTCAGTGCATTCGATTTTGATTTCTGACTATTTACCATATTGATCTACGTAAATTGCAACAGTTATACAGAGCAAAACAATTTCGATGTTCTTTGGATCACATAATGTATCAAAAACAGTTAAAATAGAGGTTTGAAATATGTTTTTTCCACGATGTAAAATTTCTTTCTGGGTGTTATCCGCTCTACCAATCTTTTAGCAGCTGAAAAGTCTTTTGCTTCAACTTTGGACAATTGATTGATATGATACAATTGTTAAAACATTGTTCAATCATGATGTGACATTGTATTATTCGAATGAAAATGAAGGGGGATTAGTGGCATAATGAACAAACGGGCGAAATTTTATATTCTCTGCAAATATCCAATTTTCATAAAAAATTGTATACACTGTATTAAATCTGTGTTGTATGTAAACTGATTGATGGTATAAAATATTATGTTTTGCTTCAATTGTTTTTTCGAAATTTGGCATTGAGTTTCTCTATTCAAACTAACTCATAAACAAGGCGGTGAAATAATCTAATTTCAAGCGTGTGCTAGAATAAGGGCGTATCTCGCATGATCGATTTCTCTTCATCGATCCTTTCTTCTGTGAATAAAGGTGACAAGGTGCAGGTTTGTTTGCATTTTTCACTTCAGGTCGCTAGGCAAGCGATGCAATCTTATTTCCTGCGGTGAAAAAATGTCGACAAACTTACGTCTTGTCATTTACATATTTACGGACGAGATGATCGATGAAGAGAAATCGATCAAGTACGTATAAGCAAAATTATGAACACTCAACACGTAGAACAAATAAAACAAGAAGGACAAAATCTATTGTCAATTTTTCCCTTGAAAAAGACAGCAACAAGTGGCCGAAAGCACAGGTAAAATGCAATAAAACGTTCGCCGATTAAGAGTGAGATAGCTGACAATCAAGAACTTATGTTTCAACTTTCAGTCACAATCCCCAATAAATAAGAAATTGCAAAATGTTGAACTTTGCACTTCTTTTTTCTCATAATATGAATATGTAAGATGGTAAAACGAAACAAAAAATCGAATTTTCAAGAGCGCTGGTCTAGAGAACCAAAAAGCGCTATAAGCTGAAAATTTGATCATTTAATCATGACCAGAATACAACCAGTCCATCAAATTTTCAACGCGCAAGGTTGTCGGTTCTCTAGATCTGTTAACTTGAAAATTTGAGGGTTCGATTTATAATCACCAAAACTGTTTCGATCATATGTTCCTTCTTGTTTTCATCTTCAATGTTTTTTTTTCTTTTCGACATTTTGTTTTCGACCTTTTCCCCTAAAGACGTTTCGTTTTTTTCTTGTCATTTTTGACTCAGAATTTCATTTTTCATTTAAAATCAAGTCCAACAAAAAATAAAGTCGAGTCAAGTAAAAATCTCAGGTTAAAATGTAGCAAACGTCACTGAAGACGGCCTTAAAGTGGATGTAAAAATATGTGTTTCTGTCGAAGCACACAATTTTTTTTTATTTACTTACATGCATTCCACTAAATAGCTCGAAGGTTTAATAAAAAAAAATGAATTCATTTTTTCTCTTAAGCTACATGTTTTCTAAGAAGCAACAACGACCAAGAGAAAGAAACGTTAAAACATTGAATGTGATATGAATCGACTATCCCTAGTTTGAAATGCCTCTTTCAAATTGATTTATCGTTCCATAGAATTGAATAATTGCTGCTGATACAACGGTGATGTAAGAAGCAAATACCTGCTCAAAGCCGACCGATCGGTAATGTTTCAGTAGTTGTAGGTTTCCAGTTAATTTGCATAACACAACTTAGATGCTTTGCCACCATTGAAAGAATCCTAAAATCAGATGAATGTGAAATTTATCGTTCTGAGTAAGTCCTCATTTCAAACATTATATATCTTAATTCATTCAATAATATACAACCTGTTTAGCTATAAGAAGATTTCAACGCTGAAGTATGAAAAAACGCTAATTTTAAGCTTCTAGTTTAAAAACTTATTCTCTATGTTTGCTTTCCATATCTAATTTTGATAAAGGTTACAGTTTTCGTTCTGTACCCTGACGAAAATACCGTAGAGGATTGGTTACCAAACCTCTTTTGACCTATAATCAGGTTTGGTATGTTGCTCGAATGCAATAAAACAGGTGGACACCGTTCATTCATTAACGAGCTTTTCAAAATTACGATCAAGCTGATTACGTGGTTCGGACTCAAAGTTGAAGGATAAAATGATCGATGGAGAACAAAACGTAATGAAATCAAAAAGTATGGGTTCCATGATTATTTATTCCTTCTGTTTGATTCTTTTTCCCTCATTGTAGATTGGTATTTTTTTTTTCGATAATAAAATAATTTGCGGAACAAAAGGACATACAAGATGATACCGCAATTGAGATGCCGATGCCACACCATTGCATCAAAAGTGGCCTCTCACTTTCCTGCTGTAATGGGGCCGAATTAATAGCAAAAGGTATCCGTTGCGCTTTTTTTCCTCATGGGTGTATCATCGTGCTCTTTGCTGGTTTCGCCGATATTGCCCTGTCTGTATATCTACAATGGAGAATGGACGATTTTAGAGGCAACAGCAACTTTCGGTACGCACGAATGACTTCTCGCCAACTGGTCTCACTGATTGCAATATATTGTGCAGAGTCTTGCTTCATATCGATGAGCACAATCAGAGAGTTGATTTTTCACGATAAAGATTTTTTTTAAATCGAAATAGTCATATCAAATGGAATGTGGGTCGTGGGTTGGGTCAGAAGAATATGCTTTTCTTTTTCAGTTTCAGTTCACGTACAATATTTTGAAATTGATTTTTTCGTAGAAAGGTTACACAGTAATACATCACTCTGACCTCTTTTTACAATCATTTACGGGGGCTTGTAATGAGCTGTCCAGTGCCAATTGCTATTCTTTTCAGAAGAGATATGCTGAATTCCATTGCGTTATAAGTGAGGTGCTTCTTCTTGGCATTACATTCTCACTGGGACAAAGCCTGCTTCTCAGCTGTTCAATGAGCACTTTCAGTCATTAACTGAAAACTTTCTTTGCCAAAGTTGCCATATTCGAATTCGTATATCATGTGGCAGGTACGACGATACTCTAGGCCCAGGGAAGTCGAAGAAATTTCTATTACGAAAAGATCCTGGACCGAATAAGAATCGAATCCAGACACCTTCAGGATGGATTTGCTTTGTAGCCTCGGACTTTAACCACTCGACTAAGGAATGCTCCATTTGTAAGTGAGGTTAGGAATGATTAGAAACTTCGGAGCCCCTGTTTGGAGTGACCACAAGTTATCCGTACGAATATGTTAAAGCAGTAAGTTTGACACATTTCTGAACTCAAATATTTGTGAAACCTAGCCAAATGTTTTGAGCAGTCTTAGCGAACATTGTTTTTTATCTGTATGAATGAAGAGATATGAGTTTTTTTTTTTATCTCGAGACCATCTTGAAGCTAAGAACACGAAAATCCACTCATTTGAGCATTTGAATTCAGAATTCAATAAGAAAATATCTCTAGAACAGCGTTATGCCCTCGGGCAAACCGTACCAAAAAAGTTTGATTGCGCTTATCTCAGTTCGAAGACACCACTTTAAAAATATTAAAAACTCTTTATTATTGCTATCATACAGATGCATAAAAAAGTACACTGAAATTGATTTTCCATATTTTCCACAAGAGTTATTCTTTCGCATATTTTGATGCTCGGATACTAAATATACGGACACCTCGAACAGTGTACATTGTACAACTCCCTTTTTTATTTTATTTAAATTTCTTCTCATATCTCCTTAAATTCAAAAATGCTCCCGGTTGATTATCTGCCTTTCGGTGTTATATTCTTCTGTTTCTTGGCATTACGTCCTCACTGTAACAGGTTAGTGTTCAATGAGCACTTCCACAGTAATTAACTGAGAGCTTTCTTTGCCAAAGTTCCCATCTTCGTATATCGTGTGGCAGTCTCTTACCAGTGATTCCAAGCAACAGCACCAACATTTGTTAAATTTTTTAATTCATTTTTTTTCTATTGAGCTGAAACTTTGCACAGTTTTCCAGTTCCATCTAAATCGTCATTTTCCGATATCAAATCTTCAAGTTGAGTCACGACTAACTTTTCAAAAGGGTGTATGTGAAAATGGTTCAAAAATATTCAAAAAGCTGCACAGCAAAAACGGTTCGTTCGATTGTTAGACAACTAAAGAAACAAAATTAGACAACTAAATAAAGATTCCAAAAAAAATACACACAGTAAAAAAAAATTTTTTTTGCATTAAAAAACATCATTGTTGACACAAAAACTCAAATATCTCAAAACCCTATCGGAATACCAACGTAATTTTTTGAGGGAAAACGGTCCATTATATTAGCTATCTACCATACAAATTTGGTGATGGTAAACCAATAAAGTTCTGTCTGGAGTCTGGAGTTCTGTTCAACAGATTGAGACCGTATGAGGAGTCCTTTGTCGGCGAATACCAAGCTGGTTTTCGAGAGGGCCGATCAACGACGGATCAAATGTTTACCCTGCGTCAAATCCTAGATAAATTCCGGGAGTACAACTTGCAGACTCATCATCTGTTTGTAGATTTCAAAGCAGCGTACGATTCAGTGAAGAGAAACGAGTTGTGGCAAATTATGTCCGAACATGGCTTTCCGGCGAAGCTGATTAGACTGATTCGTGCAACGCTTGATGGATCAAAATCAAGTGTGCGGGTGGTGGACGAGATTTCATCATCGTTCGTAACCTTAGATGGATTGAAACAGGGTGACGCTCTTTCTAACTTGCTGTTTAACATAGTGCTCGAAGGTGCTATCAGGAGAGCCGGTGTGCAGAGAAGCGGTACCATTATCACACGTTCTCATATGCTCCTTGGCTTCGCGGACGATATCGACATCATCGGGATTGACCGTCGGTCAGTGGAAGAGGTGTTCGTGCCTTTCAAGAGGGAGACAGCGAGAATCGGGCTCACGATCAACACCACAAAAACGAAGTACATGATAGCTGGTGGTCAACGTGGGTCCGGACGTGTTAGTGGTAGCGAAATGGTGCTAGGTGGTGATAAGTTTGAAGTGGTGGAAGAATTTGTGTATCTTGGAACACTAGTGACATGCGATAATGATGTTACCCGCGAGGTGAAAAGACGTATTGCAGCTGCGAGTCGGGCTTTCTACGGGCTCCGTAACCAGCTGAAGTCCCGTAGCCTGCAAACGAAAACAAAACTCGCGTTATACAAGACACTGATCCTTCCGGTTGTCCTTTATGGCCATGAATCATGGACATTGAAGGAAGTCGACCGGAGAGCTTTCGGGGTGTTTGAACGTAAAGTGCTGCGAACAATACTCGGCGGTAAACTAGAAAACGGCATCCGGCGGCGTCGCATGAATCACGAGTTGTACCAAGTGTATAAAGAGGTGGATATTGTCAAGCGCATAAAACACGGCAGGCTGCGTTGGGCTGGTCACGTTGCCCGTATGCCGGAAGAACGACAAGCAAAGATAATATTCAACAGAGAACCCGGACGAGGCCGCCGACTTCGTGGTAGGCCGCGCACACGATGGCTTTTTGCGGTTGAGGAGGACTTAAGGGCACTTAACGTTCAGGGCGACTGGAAGCGATTGGCCCAGGACCGAGCCCAGTGGAGAAGACTCATCCATTCGGCGCAGATTCATCGTAGCGAATTGTAGCCCATCAAGTATCAAGTAAGTAAACCAATAAACAAAAAAGTTATGACATTTCAAACATGTCACAATTTTCACATTTAGTAAAAAAAAAATTTTTTTTTCGGTGTAAATTATTACGGGAGCCGCAGTTTGTTGCTGATTTTATTGTCAAGGGCCTTGCGTGAATTAAACAAGTCGTTTTCATGTATTCATTAGTATAAATATTATGTATATGTATAAATATTATATGTATATGTATATATGTATAAATTAAAATGAATTAACAGATTACACGAAAATAATTTTTTTTTTACCAGGATATTTTTTTTTTGAGTATGATCGATGAGTTTCTAAATGTTATATATATACTTTAAAAGTTTTGGATTTGGGTATGCGTTATGAGATCATGAAAACATTTTATTAATACTTATTTATTTATTTATTGTTATTCAATTTTTTTTACAATATCGAACACTTTTGCATCATTATCAGTACAGTTCGAGTATAGTTTTGCTTTAATTTTATTTTCTGACAATGGAATGAAACAGTGAAATTTTTAGGTTCCTTGGATCGTTTTCGCGTTATTATATTGCTCGCTGAGCTCTGATGCCGTTAATTCGTACTCTTCAGTAGTAGTAAAACAAAATGATAATTTTTTTAAATCTTCTTCTTTTCTGCGATTCGCCCAATCAAATAGTTCTTTTGCAGTTTAAATTGGATTCTCACGTTCTTTGGCTAAACTTGCTCTTGTGGCCATGCGCTTTATGGTTCCTCCAATAGCATCACAAGGACCTTTGCCATGTGACGTAGCAAAGAATTGCCATTCTGCATCAATTCCGTACTTTAATTTAAATTGATATAGGCTCGAAAAATTCTTACGGTTTTTGTACTGCGATGCTGCTCCATCAGACATGAAATATATCTTTCTGATTTCTTTATCCTTATCAACGCGTAAAAAGTTAATCATTTTGGCAATGAACAAATTTACAGATACTGAGTCGTGTCTTAAATCTTCGGAAATTACAATAAAACTAAAATGTTCAATTTGCGTACTTCCATTGAAATAAATAACGAATGGATGAATTGTAGCTTGTTGTACGTTCCAGTGATGGGACTGCACTTCATCTTGCAATACAAAGCTATAGTTTTCAGAAAAATCACAAATGACTAAAAATTCACCATCTTGTAATGTATTTTTCGTATTTTTTAAAAAGCGGGATTGCTCTGTTTTAATAAAGTCGTGAGGAATTAAACTTTCTAATTTCAAGCAAAAAAATTACACAAACTCATCTACAGGTTTTACAATAGTTTCTATGTCACACCTATCCGTGGTCACCCATTGCTCAAATGATAACTGATCAATATAATTTTCTTCAAACTCAGTGAATAAAGTATTTTCCAATGATGAAGAATCTGGACAATCCGAACAAGATCGTAGATAGCAATTTGATGTTGTATTTTCACACAAAAGACTACCAGTTAACATTTTAATATCCTTTGATAAATTGATTCTTTTCAAACTATGTAAGATTAGGTTAATATTTTCGTGTGTTGTGCACACACAAACATTATGTGTTCCTGAATTGGATAGAAGCTTGCCTTGGACGAAAACTTGCAAATGAGGAAAAACCTACCTTAATATTTTCGTTAATTTCCTTGAAGCGTGTATACGCTTCTTTCAAAGTAGTCATCATTAATCGTTTTTGGATCGCTTGACGCTTTCCATCTTTTTTTACAGATACATAAAATTTTTTTTCGCCAGGCATAGCTCTACTTACTTCATCGTCTTCAAAATATTGAATTATTTTTTCTTTTGTCTCATCTGTTAATGAAGTACTCGACCTAGCATTTTTGGTTGCAAGACAGTTATTTTTGAATTGTTTTGCCTCTTTTGCTGTATTTCTATTGGTTTTGAACTCATCAATGGCGTCTTGAATAGACCACGAGCTTGGCAGCATCGACAAAATCAATAATTTTTCTTTCCTTGTCGTGGCTAGATTCGAGAACCTTTCCTTCATATTCATAATTACCTCATCGTAGTATGTATTTTCCACATCCTCAGGTCCTAATTTGAAGAGGTTTCTTCGTACAGCTTCGTTGATTTCACGGTATTTTTTCTCGGGATAATTGACGTAACCCATCTTCGTCCATTTAATCGGAGTCACTTTTATTCCAGCTATCCCTTCGTTGAAGCGTTCGATGTTGACCTTCTGGATGCACTCATCTTCTGATTGATTTGTTGAAACAGATGTCGCTGATGGTACCGTGGCAAGACTATCTGCACTTGGTCGGCGTTAAGTCAGAGTGGACCAAGTGACATTTTTGATATTTTGAGAAAAATGGGTTTAAAGTCTAACGCTCTGTAATTTTTGAGCTCGTTTAAATTTTGGTTCAATATTTCTGCACCTCTTTGTGTTACTTTCAAACAATATAATGTGAAGTGATAATCATGAAAAATCATTATCCAAACCTCTAATAGAACGATTTTTTTGATGGCATATGTGTACTTGGTCCACTCTGACTGAACCAAAGTCCACCGGTCAGTGAGTTGGTTCACTCTGACTGAACAATTTATTGGAAAATAACAATCATTTAATACTTGCATGGTCAAATTTGGCGCATATCTCTAAAAGAAACAGATTATCACACCAGTATCTATATATTCAATGATCCATATAGTCAATACCAAAATCAGTGGCATTACGATATCTTGAAAATTAAGGTTTCGCAGATGCAAGGCATGGAAGACCAGAAATATTCAAATATGCGTTCAGTCAGAGTGGACCATGTGAAAATCTTGAGTACCGACCAAAATATGCTGGTCCAATAAGCGGGTCCTAGGACATGCAATACTTACACCATAGAACTACCATAAACTTCTTTCGGACTCTAAAATTGACTCAAAAAATGCAACAATCAATTAGTTTATTGCTTTTCAACACTTGGTCCGCTCTGTCTGCACAGAAATTATTACAATTTCTGACCACCCATCCGAATTTGGTAAATGGTCAAAAATCAAAATAAAATTAATCGAATCAAGTAACATTCATGAATTGTTATTGAAGGATAAGTAGAAGAATCATTCGATGTCGAAAAATCTGACAAATCTCTTGAAATGTTTTTCATTTCCTCACATTCCGCAGAGTGCTGATCATTTTCGCTGCTATAGTAATAAGCACTTGGTCCACTCTGACTGCACACTTTTATCGATTTTATTGATCATCCAAAGTAAATTTATTACATATCTCTCGCAGTTTACAGCATCCATCAAATCTGATCAAAGTGTAACGGAGGTAAGGTAATTTCGCATCTAATGAGACAATAATATAAATTTATCATGTTTTGTACTTGGTCCCCTCTGACTTAACGCCGACCACTTGGTACTTCTGGTAACTCCTCAGTTGTTGTCGGTGCATCTAGTAATTCCTCAGTTGTTGTTGTTTTCGAACTTCCTGCTACCTGATCCACCGATGATGTACAGATTGCCCGTTTGTCAACGTTTAAACGGCAGGACGTACAAATGCGTAAATTTGTATTCAATGTAGACATTGGAGCATAACCAGCCGCTTTCAGTTTATCTATGGTGCTTTCGGTGAGATTTCGTAGCTCTTTCGAACACTTTTTTTCTGCAAACGGCCTGCAACAGTTGAGAAAGCGACTACTCATGTTGCTCGTTAGATTTTAATAAACAAAATCACTTTTAAGTTTTTACTGACTAGTTTGGTGTCGTTTGCTTGACTGAAGAAAAATTTTACAATTAAATCTTTTATAACCATAGTGGTAGTATATTTTTAGCTTTTTCGTGAGTATGTTCATGGTATGTACCTATCATGTTTTTGATGTTGTTGAAGTTACTCGCTTTCTCCCAAATATGATTAACAAAGTCTATTCTCTACCAAGGCGGGTCTATACCCAGGTGTGATCAGATTTTAGCTTTGTGGAGAAAACCAGCGCCGAGAAAACCGACCTGCTTTACGTATACTAGATCACCTGGGTATAGACCCGCCTTGTTCTCTACGAGGTAAACTTTTTGCAGGTAAACTAGTCGTATACCTGTATAGAAAACTTTTTTTGTAGCTTTTGTCTTCAATATTAGATTTCTTAAAGGTTTCTTTTATCAAAAGGTTTCAACACTATTGAGAAAATTTTTCTTCAGTTACGTACAATAAAAAATATGACACTATCAAGACTTTAGATCACAACACTGGATCGCGTCTAACTTTCTAATAGATGCTATAATAGTTATGAATAATTAAATAAAATATCATGAAAACAACTTGTTAACCTCATGTGGTACCCTTAACAAAAAATTCAGCAACAAACTGCGGTCCTAAAAAAAATTAACAATGAAAAAAAAAATTTTTTCACTAAGTGTCAAATTTGTGAAATTTTTGAAATGTCATAACCGTTTTCCCTCAAAAAATTACGTTGGTATTCCGATAGGGTTTTGAGATATTTGAATTTTTGTGACAAAAATGATGTTTTTTAATGCAAAAAAAAATTGTTTTTTACTGTGTGTATTTTTTTTGGAATCTTTATTTAGTTGTCTAACTTTGTTTCTTTAGTTGTCTAACAATCGAACGAACCGTTTTTGCTGTGCAGCTTTTTGAATATTTTTGAACCCTTTTTACATACACCCTTTTGAAAAGTTAGTCGTGACTCAACTTGAAGATTTGATATCGGAAAATGACGATTTAGATGGAACTGAAAAACTGTGCAAAGTTTAAGATATTTTTGAAATGGTCGATCAGAATCGACTTGCATGCCTCCGTGGAATCCCTCAAGATGATACACAATGCCCAGGGAATTCAAGGGAATTTCCATTACGAAAAGATCCTGGACCGTCCGGGAATCGAACCTAGACATTTTCAGTATAGCTTTGCTTAGTAAGCGGACTCTAACCACTCGGTTAAGGAAGGCCCCATATATACGGAGAACATCATGGCCGTTAAATTTGTAAAAATATAAATTATTTATCAACGGTCTTAAATAAGATAAAGTGTATTTGCTAATAGATGCTTTCTATGTTATATCAATACAGTAATTGACTCTTCAATTTATAAAGATTTGGTATCAGTATCTTTTCTAGGCCAAACTGTGGTGAACTCGGCACCAAATGCACTCATATACGAAGTTCATATGTTTGAAAGAATCCGCCCACTAGATTAATTTAAATGTTTCAAGAGTAGCCTTCAACCTATAACAATTTGAGAACCCAATGAACCAAATGCTTTATTGAGTTGAAAAATTTAAAATTAACCAAAACTTTATGAAGCGATTCCAATTGTACCTTAGCAATTGTTGATTCAAGTCAGACATTCTTTGCAATCTGCACACACACAATCCAATGCTCCCTTCGTGGAACCTTCCCACCGCTTTCGACTTAGCTACCACGTACCTGTAATATCTTGATCAACCCACCGAAATAGAAATATGAGATTCGAGCTGAGTACAGCACTCCGAACGAAAGGTACCTTACATGGGTCAGGAAACTTGCCAACGACAACAACGCCAGAGCCACAAAACCAGTGGGTCAAACATCACGTCTTCGGCGCCGTCATCGCATCGTTAAATGGCTTTTGCCGGTTGATGTTTTTGTTTCATTCCAATTCATCCACCAGGCTAATGAAGTCATTTCTATTCGCCGGGGATCGATGGACTCTCTGGCACGAAATCAAACAAACCGCCCGCCGACTCGCCACCGCACAGAGGTCCAGTTTTCTAAGAAGCTGACAAAAACTCTATTTCCAAACATGTTTTTAGTTGACAAATAAAGTTAATTATTCATCTACAATGTTGAACAGTTAAGAACATTTATGAGAAGAATCTTCTTGCCTAAGTATCCCTCGTTCTTTGAAAAAGTGGAGAACCTCAAAATGCATGGACAACAGCAATTTTGTTAAAATGTTGTTCTAAGAAAACCAGAAAATGGTAATTAAATAACGCATATTTCGACCTCATCTGTAAGGCCGTCTTCAGTGTCGTGTACTAGACTCGACTTTCGAGTCTACGAAATACGCGTATCTGTCAAAGGATACAAACTCTAGTGGAATTAAATGGCATAGTACTAAATTCGGTTATTTAATTAACTTCCAGAAAATGGTGTCTAAGTTCAAAATAGGGTCTACAACCCTCAAATATGTTCCACAGCACTTAACAAGATTAAAACTTAAAAAAAAATTAAGAATACCTAATTTTTACTACGTTTTTTTCGTTTAATTTGGACCACTGTGCACCGTTGTTGTTGTTGCTGCAAGCCCTAAGCTCCATTATGTAGGCATTTATCGATAATACCTACATGATCGAATGTGGAACAGTAAGCCACTGCCACCGCTACCGGCAATGACCGTGTACCACAGTTCAGGTGGATCTAACGAAGGCGAAAGTCGAACGGATGTTTTGTGTTTTTACTGACTCCGGGTTAACTTCTTTGGTCGACGAGTGATTTAAAAGATTTGCGTGCACGGCTTTTTGCGGAGATTTAACTTCAGACGAATGATTGTTGGAGCGTGGAGAACGATGCAATGTTACTAGAGAGCTCATTAAATGTTAGATGAATTAACAAAAAACACAAAATAATTGCGGATGGTTTCAAATGTTCTGAAATCAACATCTCCAAGATGAACATACAAAGCAAAAAAGCAGAGTATTCATTCAGAGTTCCATACCGGTGAAATTGATCAAAAGGTTGAGCTGATCAAAAGCTATGATTTCATTTTAAATAAAAAAAATCGAATGCGCCGAAACCTACGGTGTGTGCCGATAAAAAAAGGACGGATTTTTTATTTAAAAAAAAATATATCTCAAAAACTCAAAAACATACATTGCTTAAAATTTGACAGTAAACGTGGAATTTTCTGAACTTGCAAGAAAAATGAGACCAGCAACAGCCCCTTTGGTCCCAAGGCTTTCAAAACTCGAAAAAACGGAAATTTTATATTGTTCTTTAAAGTCAAAATCTTTAGCTTTCATTTCGTCCAAAAAATTAAAAATCGGTAAAGCGGTTCAAAAGCTATGATGTTTTTTTAAATAAAAATTTCGCAAAGTCACGATTTTTCTGGTCACCCTAATTCGGAAATGGTCACCCTATTTCGGAAATGGTCACCCTAATAAAAAAAATCCAAAAACACGTGTATCCTTGATTCGGATAAGTAACAAAATAGCAAATATTCACGGAATTCGGTGTAGTGGGTCATCGGTATTTCATGAAATGGCTGAATTCTTATATTTTTGTAGAAAATTTTATGATGAGGGCTTAGAGAAATTCAGACGAAATTTTGGAGCAATTCCTCGAACCATTTGTAGAAGGTTTCCCGAAAAAGTATTCTAGAATATATTATAGAAACACTTGCAAGAATTTAAAAAAAAATCTAATTTAATGGATAAATCTTTTTGAAAGTCTTGTATCAATTTGATGTATAAAATGTATTGTATCAAATGAGGAAGAAATTGATGTAGTAATTGAAGAATTTCCAGGTAAAAAAAAACATCTTAAGAAAAATCCTGTAATCGAAAAGTTCCCTGAAGTATGCCTGCACTCAAAAATCCTTGGGAGAGTTTGTTGATTCTCGAACAATCCTTTACGAAGTATGAATCTGAAGAAAATATCATATTCCTCGAATAAACATTTTTGGCAAAAAACGAGAAACACCTTTAATGTCCTTACATTAAAACAAAATTCCTCGAAGTTAATCTTGGAGGGATCCTTAAATGGTTTCCATATATTCTAATAGTCAGGGCAAATTAAATCACGATTATCAACCCAGAGATGGCGGAATATATGCCCTTCGGGTTGAAAATTATTTTGAGTGTGTTTTTATTATTTGATTGTACTTGCAAAACAATATAAAATTTTAGGCAATGGCTTACAACGAAAGCTTTTTGATCAAATGAAAAAAATAAAAGAAAAAGTTTTCTGAAAGTGTCCTAGAAAGCAAAATTGGATTTGTGTTTCTGAAACAAGCCTTTCAAGAATATATAAAATCCAGGAGGAGAGAGGAATTCATGTAAAAATTTCAGAAGGAGTGCCTTGGAAAAAGCCTAAGAAAGGTGTCATGAAGAATTTCTAGAGAATTCTGGGGAATATTTTTCTTATTCGTTCGTTAAAAAATCTCTATAGGAATCCATTTGCTTTGTTATTCCTTAATGTAATCCCGAAAAAAATCCAGAAAAAATGGGAAATTACTAAAATATATACCAATAATGTATTTGTAAGAATACAAAGAAAATATGATGGACGAATCTCTTGAGACATATGTTGGGAATACATCTTGGAAAAATATCTATTGCTGCAAAGGAACTGCGAAGTGCACCCCTTCAGAAATTATTTGATGTTTTGCTGGATGAAGGAAACCCAAAAGTGAAGTCATGAAGAATTTGTGGAGGAATCGTCAAAAGAATAAAAAATGCATGAAGTATCAATACGCGTATTGCTACAGAAATCTCTAGCAGAGATTCGGAGGGTACATATACTTCAAGAATAATTTCTGAATTAATCAAAGAGTTATTTGGGGAGCTCTTAAAAGAATGTTTTTTGGATTGATAATGATGTGGAAAATTTCCGGTTGAATGAATGAAATGCAACAGTAGTATCTAAAAAATCGTTTTAAGATTGTCCATTTTGATTTTTTCCTGGATAAATTCTTTAAATATACGTAGATGAAAGACAGCACAATTCCCGTATGGTGTTCTTGCAATTACTGGGAAATTCTTGGATGGATTTTTGAACAAAGTTCTTGAAACCATCAAAAAGGTGCAAATACTTGAAGAATTCTTCTCTTGAGAAACTATTGTACGAATGTCTACCATGAAAAATCATTAGTAAATTTTCTGCTCAAATATATGGAATGGTTAACCGATAAAAACACTAGAAAAAAAAGTTTAGTGGGATTTGAGCCCTAATTTCGCGAGAGGAAGCCGCGTCCAATACCCCTCGCTCATCTCACCTCGCCAAAGGGAATGAGCTCAATTTGTAACAATTTGTATTGTTATTCAAAAAAAGTTTCGTGGCAATTCGTCAAGCGAATATGATTACGTTTTGATCGGAATATTGTTGTAAAATAAGTGTGATCAAAATTACTTACGTCTCAGCTAAAATTTCGTCGGCCGAATTTTTATTTTTATTGCTGTCTAGAGAAATGTCTATTCTCTTGAAGGCAGTCCTAAAAGGCACACCCAGAAAAATTTCCGGAGGAATCCCCAAAAAATTCCGTGCGAAAGCTGGCGTCCAAGTAAGTTTTCTGAGATAAATAAGAAGTTTAGGCATGAATTTGTGAAAATGAAATTAATGTTATTAAGAGCCTCTTAACTCATATCCTAACTTCAACATTGTTATCGTATTTCTTAACGGAATATCTAGCCGTTCTTCAAAATTAGCATCGTTCTCAAACAGTTACACTCAAAAGTCGCATCATTTGCATGAATTCCCAGCTGTCTATATTGAAAATTCAATTGGATTGCTACGTTTATTAACCGTGTAATGAATTCAGAACATTAAATCATAGACTCGATTCTGAGCGTATTAAATTCCTTGTAAAAAACTTCAGCAAGAAAGTTTTGATAATTTTCACAAAACAAGGCAGTCATTGAATATCCTGCCTATTTATCAAATGTTAATTAATTACTACTGCGAAAATGATCAAGCTTTCAATTGATAACTGTGGAAGTGCTGATATTATATATTAATTCCTCTACCGGCAGCTCCATTTTTTGTCAAAGAAAAAATATTTGAAACGCATTTTTCTTTGTTTTAAAATATTTCTGCCCCCTTTTATACATATTCTCAAAACAAATATTCTATTTATAGAGTTTGTGTCGATTTTAAACAACTAATGTTTGGCTCCGACCAATGCGTATCAACTCATACATATCTTAGACGAGGAAATTTTCCTCATGTTTTGTTATTCATTTTTCAATCTTCTTGTGAAAACATGAAGCATCAACATTTTCAAGCTATGAATATTTATGTTTCTGGTAGCACTCTGATTGCATACAAATCTTCGGATTTCTTGGCGACAACTAAATCGATCCGCAGATTTTTTTAGAGTGGCTTCTAAATACCTAACCTTGTTAAGCCTATATAATTATTATTTCGATAAATTGACTACAAACAAAATGGAGCTCAAAGAAATTTAGTATGGAAAGTATCGATCCTCCAAAGAATATCGGAATATCTGAAAAACAAGATTCAATGCACAAAATCCACATAGATACTAAAAAAAACAAGAGTTTCTTTATGAAAAATGGTGCAAAAATATGAAAGAACAAAAAAACGAAAAGTTTTGCTTCTTCTTATTGTTATTAGTATTCCTCTTCTCTTCTGCTCCTTTTTCTTCTTTTTATTATTGGTATTTCGTCCTCACTGATACAAAACCTGCTTCTCAGCTTAGTGTTCAATGAGCACTTTCACAGTTATGAACTGAGAGCTTTCTTTGCCAAAGTTGCCATTTTCGCATTCGTATATCGTGTGGCAGGTACGATGATGCTTTATACCCAGGGAAGTCAAGGATATTTCCATCACGATCTTCCTGGACAGACCGACAATCGAACCCAAACACCTTCAGCATGGCTTTGCTTTATAGCCGCGGACTCTAATCACTCGGCTAAGGAAGGCCCAAACGAAAATGTTATCCAATTTAAATAATTTATAGTAGAAAAAAACAATGCCGGCGGTAAAAGGATTAATCTGAGATAAAGGGTCTCAATGCTAGAAAGAAGAAGAGCATGAATCCACGCAAATGATAGCGCTTTAATATTCAAATTACAAGCGTCAATGAAAAAGTGCACCGTATCGTACTTTTACACATTTGAGGAGATTTTTACTCTCTCGAAGCTCATTTTACTTGTTCCAAAATTCAAAGTTTGAAGTTTTCCCGGAAGCTCCATTATCCAGTACGAAAAGCTCCTCCCCTTTTCATCTCGTATGCACGCGAAAATAAACAAGGAACAAGAACTGGAACAAGTAGAGCTTCATCCTCGAAACTAGTTCTGATGCATACCATCCAAAGTCAAGTGAACAATCTCTTCCTGGTGGGTTGGTGCCACAATTTGCTTTTATCACTACAAAGTTGCAACGGAATCTCGTAACAACGAGAAGTTCCACGCAATTCACCAGGTTTTTCCTCTTCGATTACATTCACTTTTGCGTTCTCGTGCCGGGCAGATTGAAACTGATTTATCCGGACCAGCTTGCGGAGCAAATATCAAGGTCACGCACGATGCCATTACGTTACGACGAATCGAAGTGTCCTGTCCAGCGGTTCAGGTTCACTGCAGGTAGAGCAAACTGTTGAGGTTGATATGTTGCATCATGGCACCCTTTGAGATCGTGAGAACGAGAGAGACAGGATACAACCGCTGGTGTTGAATGGGACTTCAGCCTTTTAATGCCATAAGCTCAAAAAGCTGCAGGGGTTTTGGGAAAATAAAAGGTTCATATTTTGACAAAACAATCGCTTGTCAAAACGGATTAAACCATTAATAGTTGCTCATTTGTTTTTTTTTTCATGTTTATCAGGCAAAATATAATTTGAAATTTCTCAAAAAAACTTGGACTTGTGACTGTTGCAAATTATCACAAAGAAATTACTTACACAGTATTAAAACCACGTTATCAGCACTTACCTGAAAATATAGAGAAAAAATTGATTAATTTTAAATTGAACTCAGATCACAGTCATATGATTTGTATAAATAATAAGAGAAATCTATAACACCAGCTCGAAGCAACAAAGGATCAAAAACCAAAAGGGCGGAGATGAAAAAATAAGAGATGAAAATAGAAAGTCTTATTCAGAAGGAAAAAATTATCACCAATTTGGCACAATGTAGATAATTTTTGACATTTTGCCTTTTCGTCGTTTCATCGTTCATCCTTTTTCTTTAAACTTAATTAGATTACATGTGACATAGAACAATTTACGTTATATCTGATGGTGGGCCAAAAGTCACTATCTCGAGAGCTTCTGTTCTTCATCTGGATATTTTCAAGACATTTTTAATGGATACTGAAATATCTTCTACATGATTGTCTGAAATCTGGTTCAGCCCCACAATTAACTGCAAATGTCATGCATCAACACGTCAAATCAATCCATCATTAATGCATTTTCGTCAAATATCAATCCCATTACGTGAACTTCCTGCTCCCACGGGGTGCCACTGGAATCGATCAATTTCATCGTTGACTAATGTATTCATAAATTTGCTTAAATATCACGCACGCAAACCCTTTTAATCCATTGGTCACGTTGAGTCGAACTCTAAACACACATCGGTATCAGAAACTCGTCCAAATTTGCCTGCTGGCAAAAAACCCAAAACTACTAGGAAAAAAATGGTCATCCGCTATAAACGGATTTGTAGTGCATAAAACCAGTTTTTTTGTACTGTATCCAGCTCTTAGTCACATGGGAACCGGTAGTCAGAGTACGGTGCGGTTTGGTTAGTTTTTTATCTCATTTTTGACATTTTCCGGGGTTCACCAATGCGGCCTTGATATTTTCTGCATGATGCATTTTAGTGCGCCAAACCATGTGTCGCCGTCGTCGTGGCTTTCTGCTCTGGTTTAGCGGTAGGCTGCTTTGTACGTCTAGTGCACTTTGGACGAGAAATCAAAATTGCACGTCAAAATAAAAAATAAAACTGCGTGGCAATATAGTGCTATAATACAGCTAACATGCTCTATATTAGCCGAATAATAGTCCTATGAGGCCAAAAAGGCGAATTATTAGGCAAGGATTCAATAATTTAATAACTCAAAATATTTAAAATTTGTATTGTTCGTTGATAACATTTTATGGTTAAGATTAATCGACGCCACCCTAAAAATAAGAAGATCACAAAACTTTAGTAGATTATGCACAATGCTCAAATAATGTTTTGTGTAAAAGTATTAAAATTATATGTTTCTATTGTAATGTATCAATCCGAATTGTTTTTCGACAAACTTCAAAGTTCATTCCTAAATAAAGAGTTAAGATACAGTCGAACTCTTAAGAGTACATAAAAAGTTATGATTTATAAAAGCTACAGTAAAAATTTTATAAGGTGCCACGGAGCACCTGCGAATGTTTCATGAAACACCAAGTGCTCCGGGGATCTGAAAACCACAGGATGGACTTAATTGACTATTATAACTATCTAATATGATATTAGATGACCTGAGTTAGTCTACCTCTTTTTCTATGCATTTTTTTAACTAATTATCAGGATTCTTTTTTCCTATGTTATGCATATTCATAATAACATGAACAATTATGAAGCAGTGAGTGCAAAATGCTCTCCGCAAAAAAGGGCTTAACAATTATCATTTTTTGTTCCTCAAAATCATAATCCTAACAATTGTGCTCAATTCAATTTCAAATGCATCTCCATAACAACGTTTAGGTTGATTTTCGTTTATTGTTAAGGTGCTTGGAAGTTTGACGCAAAATATTGATTTCTGGCCCACAGTGCAGTGGACTTGGCTACCTATCATATGTTGTAACTAGGCGTACTGTGTCGAACGGATTACGCGTGAAACTCTGGCATAAAAACGGACACATTAAACATATCGCTCAGATGGAGCGAAACCGACTCTCTTTGTCGTCAGAACACTAAAAGGATGTGGCTTAGCTTGTGGTTCCAAAGGATTTCAGCCAAAAGCTAATATAAATCTTTTTTTTTTCAACTAAGTGATCCATAGCTTGATACATTTTGAAATTCTGTCATGATTTTCAACGACACGTTCTTTAGCTCATAAATCTTATTTACTAACCATAATTATCATTGGAAACCTAACCGGACGGTTCAACATGCAAGTATTTCCTAGTATAAAACTGGACAACTTTTTCTATCTAGATGTTCTTTTTAGCTATCTTGTATTCACTCAACAGCTTTGCTGAACCAGTTTATCAGTTGGCATTACGTAAATTCATGCGAGCAAAAAAAAATCGGACGCATAAAACATATATTTACACACGAACACCCAGACCACATTTCGGAGCACACTGCATGCGATGTGGCTTGTTTTATTTTTTACTCTACTTAATGATACGATATTCTTGTGTTTAATAATACCCCTTTTAGTATACCGCTCTATGCAGCTGATTTGATCATGTCACGACAACCTTTTCAAGTATGACTTTTACGATTCGTGTGGTTTGATTCATTACCCAAAACAACAATCTGGAAACTTATCGCTCGAATCATCTCGATTTCCGACAAGTTTCATTTATCCGGCAAAGTGCTTCAGGAAGAGAACTGCTTCAAAGAACTCTTCCAATGGGGCACAATTTGTAGTAGAAACTTCTCCTGCATAATAATTTTATTCCCTGCTCTGGATCACTGATATGTACTCTCCTTACCATGGATTTGCTACAAAGTAAAATATCATATTGGAAATAGCTGCGCATCTGAAGAAGTTGCCATAGTATGGCACACATTGTGCCAACAACAACGACGCACTAATTGAAATCCGATGCAATTAATTATGGAACGAAGACTGATTAAAAGCGACATGCATGATGTATGCCATAACGAGCCACAGAGGCCACCACTAGCCCCACTGAACGGGTAATGCAATGCTTTGTACTTGCACTCCGATGAGGCTAATTATGGATTAAAGCTGTACATAAATGAAAGATTCTGGAAATTAACATGGTGTAGTACAGCAAGTGAAGTACATAATCTGGTAAAACTTTGTTTATGTTTATGTAAAAGGCACATTTAGACAAACTGGAAGCAATGACTGAACATCTTCTTAGAGTAAGAGGCTTGCAAAATGTAAAAAAAGATTCCTATAATAACTGACACTTTTTAAGCAAAGGCCGTAGGTCAGAGCAAAATAAGACTTATGAACAAGATTCATGATCTTTCTTCTTGGTATTACGTCCTCACTGGGACAAAGCCTGCTTCTCAGCTTAGTGTTCTTATGAGCACTTCCACAGTTATTAACTGAGAGCTTTCTTTGCCAAAATTTCCATTTTCGCATTTGTATATCGTGTGGCAAGTACGATGATACTCTATGCCCAGGGAAGTCAAGGAAATTTCCATTACGTAAACATCCTTGACCGATCGGGGATCGAACCCAGACACCTTCAGCATGGCTTTGCTTTGTAGCCACTGACTCTAACCACTCGGCTCAGGAAGGCCGCTGTTTCATGATCTTTCTTGGAAGATTTATCATATTTTCAATAAAACTTGTATTTTATAGGAATGAAAGTAAAATTTCAACAATAAAATATAATTACAATAGGGAAAAAATAAATTTCCAAAAAAAAATATGACGATAAGTTTTTTAAATAACTTTTGTATTCTGATGAAGTAACTAAGCTTCTACTTCTTCTAAGCCAAACTTCGTATAATTTCTCGACAGAAGGCTAAACTACCCCTAAAGTAATCATGAATAGCACACTAATGGATTCGGATAACTATCTCCGATCAGAAATACAGGCGGTTGAAAAATGAGTCTGAGCATCACTGAATTAACCAATTGCTATATGGGAGTTTTCGACGTATCCTTCAGCACCAGTTGAAGATTTCCACCCTTCATGCCTCTTCAGAACATAAACATCTATCCTAAAATCTATCGGTAGAGACGCGGACGATTGAAGAAAACAGTGTCCTTTGTAATCTCCTTGATTAGACTTCTCCGATAGGACACCAGCCAGGGCCAATTCCGCTGCTGAGTGTCGATCAATCGGAACATCAGAATCGAAATCGCTCGTTGTTTCGAATAATTATGCTATCCTGACGATTTTTTGAAAAATTATGACAATTGCTCAGTACAACCTACGTTGATCAGAATTTTTCAAACATACAGACGGCCATGTGCAGATTGATGAAAAATACCGTATTGATTCATATTACGGACAGCTTCTAATTCCGGACACTCTACTTTGTATGGGAAACATTTCACGCGAAATGTTTCAATTTTTGCTGTTCAAAAGTTCTCAATTTCAAGGCTCGTTTTAGTAAACTTTTTCCATAAATATCTTTGAAAATTTATAATGCCCAACTACATTAGATGTCTCTTTGGTGGTTTAACGATTTCGAATGATGATTTGACTGTTCCATTAATGATTATCATGAGCTGTCCGGAATTCGATTCAAAGTGTCCGGAATATGAGGCAAAAGTGAGGAAGCGTCCGGAATAAGAATCATGAAAAGGCCACACATTTTGATTTATTTAAAATTATTGAAGTTGCGGAAGCGTATTCTTCACCCACCGTTCGAAAGTAAAGGGCTTCCGACGCTCGATAGCGCTAAGGAATCATACAGAATGATTTATTTTGTATGCTCTATGCTGGGTTATATTTCCCTGAGTCCTTAAGTGTCCGTAATATGAATCAAAACGGTAGTTTCAAAATTATTCCTCAAGTAATCTTATATGCAATTGCAAAATATTGTATGTAACTTGGTGCAGAACTCGATTTTAATAGCACTCGTCGTAATTATCCAACTTGGAACATGTTGGATAAACGTACGACTCATGCTATACAAATCTTCATTCTGCACCTTGTTGCGTAAACTACTATTGAAAAGAGTATTTATGGACGATACAAAATAAATTTGTAAGCATAAAAGTTGTCGCATGGTGAAGTGAAAAATTAATTTAAAAAAAGTAAGAGGTTGTTTCCCAGATACAACCGCCAAGTTGACGTTGGATAACGTTAGCTTCTTCTATTTCCTGGCTTGAGACCATCACGAACTTATGAAAGATTTCTAATAATTTAAATCTGATCAATTTTCATACTATTTGTAGCATGTCAATTCTGACCTATTATGGACAGTGCACTATGTGCCAGGGATGCAATCTGGCGGGGCATAGGTGGCGCCACAATCTAACTTTTTACTGTGACGTTCTAGAGACTTGACATGTTCGGCAAAGTTGTTCATTTTGATATAATAAACAACTCTCTCGAAGGCGTCAAAATTCCACAGCCTACTGTTTTTGAGTTATTGGCAAAATTAGAGAAAATTAGTGAAAAAACGATTTTTTTCACCGAATTTGACATTTTTCCTAAGAACTATGTCATATAATATTTTTTGCTGATAAATATATAACAAACGCAAGCTTTGGTGGAAAAAATTCATGGGATAATAATAACAATAATAACAATAATCGCATTGACAAGTGACATTATTTAAGGGATGATTTTTAGCACTAAAAATACATTTGTTAGAAAATGTTGGTACATGAGCCAGGAGGCTGACCGTCGTACTTGTTTTCCTACATTCAGTTGTTTGGCATTTCCAACATTTGTATATGAAAAATGATCAATTTCGAATTACGGTACATGTAATCTTCAAAACGTCAAAACCTTATAAAAGCAAGAAAAATGGGCTTTTCTATTGAAAATAAGACATGCCTCAATATTTACCAATTTTTCAATAGTTTAGTCATGGAAATCAATAGTTTTCATTATTCGAGTAGATTTGTAGAAAGATTTCCAATCGATTGGTGCAAGAATCTTGAAAATCTATGCAGGCTTTAGTAAGTTATTAAGAGTTAAAATTAAACCACTTTTCGTGACGCGAGCGATTTTTCGTTTTTCGAAATTGTACCCCAGTATGTTGCCGTAAGACGTTAGCCAACGTCAAAAGAAGATAACTTTTGCGTCTGCTAAGAAGAAATTGCATCTGGCGGTAGGGTAAAAGCACCGGTTTTGGCTAGCCTAAGAGAAAATATCAATAAAAATTAAACGGGAAGCCGTATTTATACTACAAATATGTCAAATGCAAGCTTTCAATCCATAATATGTGTGTAAAATATCAAAACTGAGCTAAAACATTTTTTTCGCTTTGAAAGTCCCGTTGGTCAATATAGGTCAAAGGAACCAGTTTCGGCCAGAGATTTAACTTTGGTTCCTAAATTGGCCAATCGCATTGATTTCTCATGAGACTGGCCAAATTAGAAGTGCCCTGGCTAAATTAGGTGTATGGGAGTTAAAATTTAAGGAAAATGAATTGTTTTTCTTATGTTTTGAATCAATTTGGACGAATAAATGAATGTTGCTCTATCATGTGAATGTGATCTATTGAACACAAAAGGTTTCATGCTGATTGGCTATGTAAAACGGTGGATAATCCACTGTGGCTACAACTGGCGTATGGCCAAAACCGGTGCTTCTACCCTACTGAGGAAAATTTTATCTTGGCTTTGGCAATGACGGCGCATCACAACGGAGATTGGAAAACATGCGAACGCAGTGACGACATCAGGCCTTATCGTTCCCTCTCCCTCCCCCTGTGACGGAACGATATTCACAGGGGGAGGGAGAGGGTCTTCCATAGTGTTACAGCCCTTATACACAATTTAAATCTTCCATACAAAAGTTGTTACGTGGGGAAGGAGGGGGTCTAGAACTGGCACATTTTGGGTTATGTAATATCGTCCCCTTAATGCTACAACTAGATAACTCGAAAATCAAAATTTTGGGATGTGCCACTTTGAAAATATGACCGTTTTACAAGGTGACGGTTAATCGCAGAGGATATGGTTGAAAAATAAACTTTAACTTGTGTATTTTGAATCACACGCTTATGAGCTGTAGGTATTTTACAGATCTAATTAATAAAAATGTTTTGGCATATTGAAGTCAAAAATTTCAAAATTCGAGTTATCTAGTTGTAGCATCAAGGGGACGATATTTGAATCATTCCTTAACAATAGAAAATATATTTATTGCATTCCGACAGCACGACTCGGAAACATTCTCGATTTGTCGTTTTGTCAATTATTCATAACTAATCAGATATTGTATGATGCTACGGATCGAATAAATGTAAGAATATGGTAAACACATTAGCAAATATTACACAAATAACTCTTTAGGACACATTTGTTGGCACTGGAAAGGGCCGATTTAACTGTGAGAATCGAGTAACGCGGACACATTTTGCCAGCGAACAGGTTGAAATCCTCCTCGCCCGATAAGATTTGCGGTGGCGATGATGATGGGCGCTTGAACAAGCGGCTTGAGCTGATTTTCTTCAGCCATCTTTTAGCCAGCGATTTCACAAACCGGACACTGGATTTGCAGCAGCTTAAGGTGAAGATGAATCGAAGCCAAACCTCAAATTTTCGAAAGCACGGATCTGGAGAACCAAACATACGTTTAAGCTGTAAACTTAATCGATTGGTCACTCGCTGGTGGTGACCAATCGATTAAGTTTTCAGCTCAAACGGGTTTTCGGTTCTCCTGCTCTTGAAAATTTGAGGTTTGGCTTCGATTCTTCTTCACCTTAATGATTGTAAATTATTGATGCTGGTTTTCTTGTCCACACACTAAGGGTGAGTTACGAATTTTGATAATAACTCAGCAGCGGAACATTCGGTAAAGAAAATTTGTAGATATTGTTGGAATTTTACTGATTTTGGTAAAATGTTTACCGCAAATCACTAAAAATTTCACCAAAACTATTATTTTTGATTCACCGACAGTTCTGTTGCTGTGACTATTGCCAATAATGTTGCGTGAAATATTTTTGAAACTCTTTCAAAATTAAATTGTCGTCCTGAAAAGGACGGTTGGGTGAGGATATCGTCGATCGCCATTTCATGCTCAGGTTTTGTGAATTCAGTGGTAGTTTTGCTGTCGGTGATGGGGACGATTTAGCTTCCAAATCTGTACAGCGTATGGCCCTGCCACTTCAGAGCGTAGCCGACAGAATTCTGGATGACTTCAGCACACCGCGGGTTTCCTCGTAGATGAGACCGGAGGTACGATTGACGTCGCCACGGCGAGCCAGACGGCGGATGGCGGGCTTGGTGATGATGCAATGGATGTTGTCACGCTTGGCGCTTCCTTTTCCGAGGCCGGTCTAACTTCGGCAACGATTGTAACAAAACTGATGCTCGGCCGCCGGCTCGGCTGCTTTTATGCGGTACGCGATGGAATTCATTCTTCTTGCTCGCTCGCTGTTCACTGTTCGTCTCGCTCGCTCGCAAGAGAAGGTCATAAAAGGGACCGGCAGCCGCGCAAATTCAATCATTCGTTTGTTTCAATCCGTCCAGAGAACACTACTACGACGATGGCTGGAAAGCAGCCCCTCGCAAGCAGCCGG
Organism: Aedes aegypti; assembly: GCF_002204515.2. NCBI lineage: Eukaryota > Metazoa > Arthropoda > Insecta > Diptera > Culicidae > Aedes > Aedes aegypti. Next base: position 347,002,548 of record NC_035109.1, on the reverse strand, counting down.
TCACGAAAGTCGCTCGCAAGAGCGCCCCAGCCACCGGAGGAGTCAAGAAGCCGTATCGCTATCGGCCAGGAACGGTCGCTCTGCGTGAGATCCGTCGCTACCAGAATTCTACGGAGCTGCTGATCGACAAGTTGTATTTCCAGCGCCTGGTCCGTGAAATCGCTCAGGACTTCAAGAGCGATTTGCGATTACACAGCTTGGCGTCATGGCCCAGCAGGAAGCGAGCGAGGCCTATCTTTGAGGCTACTAACATGTGCGCGATCCACGCCAAGCGTGTCACCATCATGCCGAAGGCCTTCTAGCTGGCTCGTCGTATCCGTGGCGAACGAGTTTAAATTGAATTAGGACGCAATTTCAAGCAAAAAGGGCCTTTTCAGAGCCACAACAATGTATTCCACGTAAAAGAGTTACGGCTTAAGATATTTCACCTATTATTAATTAATTAATTTATTTAATTGCCAATTTAAATTTCGGATGATTAGTTTATCAACGGCAAACAAAGTTTTATCTAGGTTCCCGTCGGGCGGCGGTAGCATTTTTGCAGTTTTCTCTATGCGCTTATTTGGTTTCGATCGACAATTTCTTACCAAATCAAATCATCAACAAAGCTGTTGCTGATAAGTTTTAGCTTTCAATTCGACAAGTTTATACTGATTGCTTTGGCATGCATGTGGCAAATGACTGACCGAAATATGAATCCATCACATCCATTCACCAGTAATGTCGCTCTTCACGGTGTAAAATTCTCATAACTCTCTTTCAAAATTAAATTGTCGTCCTGATAAGGACGGTTGGTGGTAGTCACAATCCATCGAACTGGGTTTTCATTCCATTCTTAGACAGAAACACACCAAAAGATTACCGAAGACGATTGAATTAAAATGCGGTCGTGCGCGTGCGCGTGAAGTGGAATTTGATTGGCTTTGACTGAACACGAGATAATAAAGAGAAGTAAGAAGAAGACCGAAAGGGGCGTTTCCCTTCGAATGACGAAAGTGGCTAAGATATCTCTCAATGATGTCTGTGTCAGGAATACACAGGAAAAATGTGCTTTTCTTCGAAAAATAAGACATGCTTCGATATTTCTCAATTTTTCAATAGTTTAGCCATGAGAATCAATAGTTTTCATTGTTGGAGTAGATTCGTAGAAAGATTTCCAATCGATTGGTGCAAGAATCTAGAAAATCTATCCGGGCATTAGTAAGTTATTAACAGTCAAAATCTAACCACTTTTCGTGACGCGAGCGATTTTTCGTTTTTCGAAATTGTACCCCAGTATGTTGCCGTAAGACGTTATCCAACGTCAAAAAACCCACAGATAGGCTCTACACCTAAAGTGGCTGACTAAATCGACTGCTTTTAGGTTGAATATTATTATCTGTGCTTGTATTGCTTTTTAAACTACGTTCGTCTTGTTTTTTTATTGTTTCCCTGAAAGCTACGTAGCTTAGCTTAGATCCCCACACCCCTATCAACACACATCGTCACAAATTGTCAAACAACCCCCCTCCCCCCTTAAAGCTACGTCATTTATGATTGGTCCCTTAAGTATGTTTCTCTTTTAATCGTTCTGGTACTACTCTGGCCGAAAAAGATCTTGGACACTTTAAAAAAAACACCATATAGCAAATTTTAGGATTTTTGGATTTCTTGGAGACGTCTCAACCGATTTACGTGATTTTTTCAGAGAAGCTCATTACTAGTCTATATCTTTTTTTGGCATTTGACGAAATGACTAAGAACAAATTGGCAACCAAAGGAATTTCATATGGGAAGTTTCAGTCCTCCAAGGAATATCGGAATATCTTGAAAATCAGATGCCTGATCGTCAGCATCGACAAAGATTTTGAAAAAGAAGAACTTGTGAAAAAAATGGTGCAAAAATACTGAGATACAAAAAAAATATAGTGATTTGATTTTTTTGTGGTGGTAATATGAAGCTGCCGATCAAGGGGTTAAGCACAATGTCTTGTGACCTCATTATTTCATGAGATATTAGAATAACGACTGTATCGGAAATAAGTTGGAAACAGGAAAGACGTTTGACGTCCAAGCTGAATGATTTTTTTGTTGCAGATTTTCTGGTGAATCTGCCGAATTATATACCCGAGTAACACACATGTTATAATTGTGTATTATCATATATGACTAGTTTTGGTCATATATCAGTTGATAATACACAATTATAACATGTGTGTTGCTGGGGTCAAGTTCAAGATAGGCCAATGAGTTTTTTAAAAATTTATGTTTCAGTTTTGTTTAACATTTTAAGCGATTTAATATTTATAGTGAACAGAACATAAATTTAAAATTTTTGGGTAAATATCAACTGTGATAGAATTTATGTTTACTTTACATACCACTAAACAGAATTCTAATAGCAAGTTCCAGAAACTCTATTTCTGTACTCTTAATTCAAAACCTACAGTTAACTCTCCCTTACTCGATATTTCGTATCTCGATATCGAGTTAGAGAACCATAGTAAAAGTTGATTTCCATGGCTACCTGGATGGTCCCTTGGATCGCATATGCACTGGTTTTGTGTTCTATAATTCGATATCTCCCTAACTCGATGGTCCCTTCTATATCGAACTAGAAAGAGTTGACTGTATTTGCTCAACTGTGTTACCATGACACGGGTACCTCACATGTCCGATGGAAAGGGTTTCCTTCGTAATTGTGGAACACCCTTGTGTGGCCGGCTCTCAACCGGGAAATTATTCTTTGGTCCTTCATTGACCTCAGGTCTGCCCAAGCATCAATGCTACGTTTGATTTTTCGCAGATAGGCCCCTCGTGAGTTCGCCCACTCTGCCTGCCATGTCTGGCGTGAAATCAACCAACCGTCGAATATCGGCAAGAGGTACCCTAGTGTTGTAACGAGGGCCAGAAGGGCCGGAACCTGCTAGGAAGCCTGCGGTTACATTACCAGGAACGCAACTATGTCCTGGGACGCACATTATAGAGACGTCGTACGGAGCTTTTTTATTATCCCCTGGATCCACGGGTGACAAGGGGCTTCGGACTGGAGCGCTGTGAAGCAGTTCGCTGAGTCGGTGATGATAACTTGGGCTAGTAGTGTGTGCAGTGGTGGCATATAAAATAGCAGCTGCTTCGGCGTAGAAGATTGACCTCTATTCGGGGAGGCTGGTTGCTAGATTTCCATCCGTTATATTGTGTATTTCTTTCACTACTGGACTGCGAAGTGCGGCCTCCTAAGTGCGAAAGTTTGAATAAAAGTGCGGGATTTCATTGAATCCTTCAAAGCACTTATTCTCTGATTTACGAAGAATAAGTCCCACGAAAACACCTACCCGATTTGATGCTATTGCGCACTTTTTTTAGCGTTTCCGCACTTGTAAGAACTTCTGCGATAGTCCAGTGGTGAAAGAAATGCTCAATACCTATTCCAACACCTCGTACGGAAAGGGATCCATCACTGTATCGTCGCTGGTCTGCTGAGTAGTCTTTCCTTATAATCTCGGCGACGGTTTTTCGCAACCGAATGGATGAGTTTCCTGCTCTAAAGCTATTTTTTATTCTGCCATCAAATTTAAGATTTGAGCTGCGCCATGGGTAAGCGAGCTCGCTTACCAGTGGCGTTCTCTAGCAGGTGGTCTGCTTCGTCCCTGAGACGAGTTCTGCGGTTTCCCGCGGTCCTTCCTGCGATGGTGGCTGCTTTCGTGCAGAGGGTCACGATGACGAGGAAGGGAAATGGAAGGAGTCCGGCTTTCACACATGCAGCGTCGGTCGGAATGGAAGGGAGAAGCCCTGAGACAATTCGTATATATCGGTTGTAGATCGAGGAGAGCGCGTCGATGATGTTATTCATAGCCAGATACGTTATTTCCAATCCGTGCAGCAGGCAACTATCGATAATGGCAACGGCTACACTGAATCGGATATTCCGGTTGTTGCTGTGATTAGGTTTCGATAAGGATCTCAATAAATTTAGGCGACTTCGACTCTGTCTCCTTTATAGTGGGGCTTGAAGGTCGGCATGGCATCGGACACTTGTAAAAGCCGGCATAGTGAAGCCGACGGAGGAAGCCCACTTGGCTACTCTGGTAACGGCAGCTTGGGCTTTTCTTCGTGTAGCCGCGATTGTAGGTCCAGATACGTCAACGTAAAACAATATTTTGACGCCGTTTGGAAGGTCTTGGAAGACGCCGTTCATTATTATCAGGAATAAAGTCACCGATATGATGGATCCTTGCGGAACGCCGGTCTCTTCTCTGAATGGATCGGATTTGGTTTTTCCGATGACCTCCTTGAAGGTATGATTGGTGAAAAAGTTTTTTTACGAAGTGCAGAACGTGGTCGGTGAAGCCCAAACTGGCTATTTTTTCCTAAAGGGAAATAATGTTAATATATATCTGCTGTCTGGATACCTCGCTAACGTCTACATCTTCACAAAGACCAGGGGAAGAAATGGTTGTTTGTGGGAAAATTGTTGGATCATCGTATTCTCTAAAAATCTAATTGTATTCGTGTTTCTGTACTCTTTGCGATACATCCAAAACTACAGTAATTTTTAAATCGACGACTCAAGGTCCAAAAACTAAAAGAATTTTGTGATTCGTTTTGACGAAATTTATTTAAAAGTTTGCTAAGGAATATAATTTTGAGGCAAAATAATCTGATTAGTCCTTACTTTACAAAAAAAATAGTAAGATTATTTAAGCCGAGACATACAGTCTACTGTCAATCACTGTTGTTGAAATAGGCATTGGTAGCCTGAAGATGCCCTCAAATTTTATAATGTTTGAATGAGAAATATTTTGAAAGCGTAGAATAATGAGACGTTTCCAGATTTTAACAAAGGGGTTCTGCGCTAGTAGGTAAAGTAATAAAGCTAGAAAGAATATGACGAATTCAATGTTTGCAATGACCTGTAAATAAATAAATTGTTTGAAAAATGAGTAAATTAGGTCACTGAATGAAACTATCCATTCAAAATGTATGTGCGTAATATATTTAGATCAATCATTGGAAGTGAATATTGCTAGATTTGGTCGATTTGATTTAATGTGATTGCCTAATTAATTATAAAAGTACCCGAAGGAAGTCGTCACTATAACCTTAAGATCATAAGTGACTATACCGGGGAGGGCATTCAATCCTAAGTCTTCGGCGTGAGAGATATGAGTTTTAGATACTATATATGAAATTGAAAAAAAATCCAATGAATACCCATCCCAGCTTAGGTCTAAAGAAAATAAACTAGTACATGCGCATGAGCGCTAATCGAAGAAAGAAAATTGTGGAAGATTGTATCTACCAGAATTATGAGTGCGATAGGAACTTTCATATTCATTTGCCTGGTATGAGACTCCACAATTCGTTTGCTTAAATGGCATTCCCCGAGCAGTAAAGCTTAGTAAAATCAAATTTTGGTATGGACATCCAAAAGTGATATTAACTTGATAGATATAAAAGATAAAAATTCTGAAAATGATATTTAAAATATACTCTTGGAATACCATTAACATACCATATTTAGCTTTTGTAAAATCTAACCAATATTATTAGATCTGCAAACAACATATTTTGCTATGGCTCAAAAGTTCCAGGAATGAAATTTTGATATCATCTTCAGATTTTTCATCTCGTAGTCATGACGTAGTCAATCAAAACAATATCTCGATTGATGGTCAGTGCTTCGCTTCTGCTCGGGTACCGATTGATTGATTTATGGTTGCACTTGTAATTCGCACATACCAATTTTTTGTTATCTTCTTTCACAGGACGTTCTTTGCATAAGGAAACCTTCACAAATAATTCGTTTGATAACCATGTGGCAATAATGGGGCCCAGATAGCCGTAGCGGTAAACGCGCAGCTATTCAGCATGACCATGCTGGTGGTCGTGGGTTCGAATCCCGCTGGTCGAGGATCTTTTCGTAATGGAAATTTTCTCGATTCCCAGGGCATAGAGTATCTTCGTACCTGCCACACGATATACACATGCAAAAATGGTCATTCGGCAAAGAATGCGCTCAGTTAATAACTGTGGTAGTTCTCATAAGAACACTTATCTGAGAAGCAGGCTTTGTCCCAGTTGGGACGTAACGCCAAAAAGAAGAAATAAGAAGCCATGTGGCAATGTTTGGTACCATGGCCCCACTTTTGACACTAAAAAAAATTTATCATTATTTTTTTTTTTTTTCAATATTTTAATATTAGTATTATTTTTTTTTTTTTTTGTTGGAGTGCATTAAACCAAATCCATTTCAATTTTCAGCCAACAGTATTTCGTGTTTTTCTTTTTAACTCCTTCGACGTGGGGAAAATTCAAGTAATTCGTTATGTAAATTTTCGTTATCTCATTAGTTGATTTATATCCGCTTGTGGAAACGTTCCTGGCGACTTTTAACAAATGTTTAGTTTTGTCGATGTTATTTAAAAATGTGTGCTTACTCTATTCAATATGTTTGAGAACTAGTTCGTGATCTTAGAGCGTGGTAGTCCCCATTCTTTTGAGATTTGAAGGAAACCCTTAATTCTCCTAGAAATTTTCAAGATCTTAAAATGGTGAAGTTCAGATGGTGACACGTTTTGCTTGCTTACTTGAATCTGTAAAGCTGCATTGATTTGCCGATCTGAAAAAAATGTCTAAGACATGGATCTGTATGCTTATTTTGATGAAATATTCAATATTGCCCAACATGGAAAGGTAACGTTTATTCTGAAGAATCGTTCGTCCTTTCATATTTGCCAAGTTTATATTTTAAAACTCACTGTTTTTGAAAGAAAGTTGTGAATTCGGAGGTTTATAATAACAATCATAATGCAAAATGAAGTTTGTAAAAGCTATGAAAAAATATCTAGATTATCTAGATGCACATTTGATGAACCCATAACAATTAGAAACAATTTGCTGAATCAATTGCCGTAAATTGCCGATTCTCATATTGCAATGACTTATCAAAATTAACAGTCAAACTCTTAACTGCTGTCTGGACTCGAAAACATTAATAGACTTCGAATGTATATGCTTGTGTTTTCTGCAGACAAGCTGTACAAAATCTATAAAATGTGAATTCTATTAATTATTTAGCTACCGGAAAACTTAAGAGGGCTTGTCACTCAGTGCGAATGTTTGGGAAAATGTGTTGAAAATCCAGTAGAGATGCATATGGATCGGTGTTTTCATGAAAGTTTTCATATTTCATATAACGAAGGGTATCAGAACTAACTTGGAAGAGGTGATTTCGCAATTTGGAGGTAAAAAACACCTCCAAACACTAGCGATTTTGCGGTGGTATGTTGACGTTTGATTACGAATCGGTAGCCTCAGTAATAAGTTATTGATTTTTGTATGAGTTGCAACTCTTTGACTGTAATAACTGAGCTAGCAGCATCACTGGATATATTAGAGATGGGCAAAAGGAGTCGGAGCCGTTCAAAGATCCGGATCACTCACAAGAACGAGTGATCCGTGGCTCTTTTTTGGCGAGAATCGGTTCCTTTGAACAGCAAAAGTGACCCGGAAAATGAACAATAGGATTATTTTTCCCTATTCTCCTTCGTTCGTTCTCGGCTTTATTATAATGCTTGACACGTACCTTGCTTTGCACGCCACGGCACAAATGAAAATACAGTACCTATGCTGCAGCTTCGCACTCTCAGCCTACACAGCCAAACAACTAACCCGCTCACTTGCATACAAGCAGATGAAAGATGAGAGAAAAAGTACACACGTTAATGCCAAAGCACATTTTGCTTCCTTCTTTCGTTTCGGGTAGGGGAAACCGGTCATGTGTATCGAGAGTTTAAGAGCGAAAGATACGAGAGATACGCAGTGTTGCCACATTTTTTCGAAACTCATCTGTGTTTTTGGTTGAAACAATTTTTACTATCTTAAGTCAGCCACCAAAAATCTTGTTAAAAATGTGTGTTGCGCAAAATTCTAGAATTTAAACTTTTCAGATCAACAAGGATATTTGAAAATGTATAATAGCTGTTCTTGGCATGTCAACAATTTTTAGTTTGAACTTATTCTACTAAAAGTAAGGTAAAGATGCATAACTGTTTCTTGGAAATTAAAATACCTAAATTCGAATAACAAACCCAAGTAACAATTTTAGTTCTACGAATGATTTCCAGGGTGCTATAAACAAACGCATATAAAACCACGGTCAAAGAACTTTTGCCTTCATCGCATCCTCCAAAAGCTCTTGTAGGCTAAAACGTGACTAGTTGGCCCACTCTAAAAGAGGCTACGAAGTGTATATTTATGTCACACGAATAAAGCTAAATAGAATTGATTGTAGCTATTTTGAGGCCGCCTGTTCTAGATAAATGTCGCTTCATCTTAAAAATGATTTTATCATAACGTCGATATTGCCAGATTTATTTCGACGTAAACAAAACAAAATAAGACTGAAAACACGTCTGTGATAGTTTATTTCGTTGTGCTTTTTATTTGAAGTGATTTATTTGGATACAGTGCTCAAATTTATAGTGCCGAGAGAGATTTATTGTGAAATGTGATGAGAAAGAAGTAAATTTGCCTGTACCCCCCCCCCCTGAAAGTGGCATTTTTTTTAGTTATTTAGCAATTGCTAAAATAAATCGCAGATGAAGAATTCTACATATTATGGTTTAATTGGGCAGTAATTCTGCTTTAAAATATATTCTGTCAGTTTAATCATCACATCATAGCATTTTATGAGTGAATTCATGAAGATAATATGATTTAAAAAAAATAAATTGTGGCAACCGAAGTGAATTTAATATGGCGGAACCAAAATTGATAGAATGCCATCGACAAATGCTGTTTTGTCATCACAAATACACAAATAAGGGCACACTGTTATGCTTCGGCATTTGTGGATATAAAATTGCCTGCTGATTGTAGATGAATCAGCTTTTTTTTTGCGTTTTATGGTAACTAAGCAGCATTCAACAAAGTTTGCAGTTGGGGTATGTTTTTATGGAGAATATTTGCAAAAAAAAAATGAAAACGGATATTACTGTGTCATTTTTCCATCAGGAATAAGTGTTTGCAATGCATCGCAATGTATTCGCAATGCATCTGAAGAGATTTGGGCTAATATTAGAGGTATGAATAAGGTAAGTTATCAAGATTCAAGTGCAAGTCAATCAGTGTAAAAGCAGCTTTTATGACAACAAGGTGTATAATATTAATCTTTTATCATAGCCGTTTCAAATAAGTGTCATTCAGCCACCACTAGCGGTTTAAATGAGGTATTATATGCTACAATAAAGCTGGGTTTGTAGCCACAAAATTTTAACTTTATAGTTTGTCTCTAAAGATTTTGAAAACAACTAAGAGCTGTCTTACAAAAAATCATCTTCTAGCAACGTTGAATGACGCCTCTAGCTATCATAGCATTCACGTAACTATAAAACATTAATAAATCCACACGAATGCCAAATTGCTGTGGAATTGTTACTTAGGAGTAATGGCATTTCTGCTTTAAATTTTCCGATACCATGTCCTAAACTAGCGTAATATTCCAAAATCTTGAAAATCTTTTTTATCTCAAAAATCTGTGATCTTCAATCACAGATATCTGTAGGCGAGAACAGGAAAAATCTGTGTAATTACAGATAAATCTGTGTATGTGGCATCATGTCGCGTATGCATGTCGCGCAACAGAAGTAAACCGCTCTTTTTTCCGTTCGCTCTTCTTTTGCGAGCTGCTGTACAACTGAGCCGTTCAAAAGATCAGGGTCTCTAAAATGAGTGTTTCGGATCGAATTCGTGCACTAAAATGAGCCGGTTTGCCCATCTCTAGGATATATGCAGTAAAACATGCATGATTTTTGTGTCCCAGATGCAGTAATGTTGCCTGTTCAGAAGATAAATTAATTTCAAGAATTTGATTTTGAATCAAAATCACGGAGCAAAAACAATTTTTTGGACCACCCTATTGGGTAAGAGAAAAGTAGTTCAGAGAATTCGAGAGAATATCGAGAGAGATGGTGCTCCGGGATACAATCGGCTTTTGTTCAAAAGACCAAAGCAAGAGACATGATAATCATTACAAAAAAAACTAATTTTGATTTTATTGATGATTTTTGAGTCAGAACTGACCCAAATTGCACCGTTTTTCAAACAGCCTAAAGTTGTCAAAGTCCTGTTACTTTTAAATATTGATTGGATTATTTGACATACACAAATCTAGATTGGTTCCAACCAATCCATTAAAACACAAGAGCAATCAAACGAAATGTCCTTTCGATTGGCACCCCAATTTTTGGTTTAAAATATCACCTCATTATCATAAACGCGCGATCAGACAGTAGTGTCAACCAACGGTGAATAAGTTTCGTGATAAATGTGCACCAAATCGAACAAAAATCACAAGTTGGAACCCCGGCTATAAGTTCTCTAAAGACCCTGCCCATGGGCTCCAGCAAATGACACAGAAAGGAAACCGGTATTGCATAATCCGTTGCAGAGTCCGGCCGACATGTGTGAGTTTGCCGTCATTTGCTCTCCGAGGGCGGCCAATTCTGAATCAAAACTAAACCTACCGAACGCAAATCAACCATGTTAACGAAAAATAAACTCGACCTGTTAAACGGAGCAAAAGCTTACCCGCAAAAAAGCCAGTTAAAACAAAAGTGCTGTAATCGAGGCACGACAAGTTTAACCTTGCCTCCAGCTGTAGACCATTGAGACCGCCATCGTTCCAAACGAGTGGGCCTACGGGTCGTTCCCCTTACCGCATCTCCCGCAGCAGAACCCCACTGGAGATCATAGCTTCGACGCTGACTAACTGTGATCAGAAAGAAAGTAAAATGAAAAGGGGTGTAGAACTGATCTCTTTTAACAGACGTCTCTTAGAGTGACTACATGGTGTATTTAAAACCGTTATTTATAAAAATGTCCACCAATTTGGCACCATTCAAAACATTAGTATTACGGTTTTTCCTCCGTGAATTTGAAAAAAATCAAAGAGAGAAACGATAGTTATCGTAATTTGAAGGCGTACCTATCGAGACGATTTTTCTTTGCAAAAGTAAGTTTTGAACGGCTGACTTTAAATCATAGTGTCATGCAATCCAAAAAATGGACTGGATCAAGAATCTGAATTTTGTGCCACACTACTGTACATCCCATTATTTACAAATTAATGAGCTATGAACTAGCAAAATTTGTTGAAATTAGTAGAAAAATTGATTTGCATGCGGCTCAGATGACTCTAAACTTCTGTACGATAATTTGAATGACTGTTTTAAGAATTATGAACAGTTTTCTGATTTTTCCGTTGAAATTTTGAAAATTTTCTTCTAAAAATGTAAGATTACTGTACTGTTTTTCAAATTAACGTAGAAGGTGCTAAGTTGAGCGACACATTGATGGTCATTTTTTCGTTAATTACGATTTCAGACAAACCGTGATTAGGTTCAGAGAGCAAGCAATTTTTTTTCAAACGCGCATCATCTATGGCTGCAAACGGCGCGGGAAAGTAGATCACGCGAAATATGGCCTTCAAAGCCACTCAAGTTTACTCTCGAGCCCTTCTTGGTGCAAGCTAACTAACTCCAAGCATTAACCTCGAGGAGCGTGGTAACGCGAGTAGGTGTACCACGTTGAAGACGAGCATCCAAAAGGGAAGTCGCCGCTTGTGAAAACTTGATTCCAGATGCCGAAGATGTTTTCTCAGCCTACCATTCATGGCGAAGTGCGTGCTTTACAGGTGACTATTATGCTGCACCTGTTTGCATGATTCGGCAAATCAAGAAAACTGAACTGCTATGGTGTCACAGTGACTTTCTCCAATCCAAAATTAGATTGCCGCGCAGTGAAATTCAAATAGCTGTAGTTACGTGTTGATGGATAAACTTGGGCCAGGGCTTTCCCGACAATGGCAAAAATTTAATATTTAGCCATCTAATGACGGGCAGTAAATCAAATTAAGCGTGCGTCGATTCAATGGAAATTAGGCGAGATGTGAATTTGTACATGCAAAGCGTTAGTTAAGCGTAACTGAACTGGTACTTTGGAAGACAATAACTGTTGGAGGTTATACAATAAGCGATCCAGTTTTATGTTTTTGTGCATATTTGACACGTACCTCTGCAATTTGGCGTGGAACAGAATTGATTAAGTCATGTTAATGCAGTTTCCTACAACAGTAAAACAACACAAAATGGGAACAATCTTTGGGGCAAATTGGAAAATTTTCATAACCCGATACGGTCCAAGATTCAATCGCATTTGAACTTGTATGTTTCCTTCTGCTTTATCCGATATAATTTCTTATGACCGAGTTAATATTATTTACCCGACGTTTTGACAGTTGCGTATGATTTGACCATACACGAATGTGACAATGGCAACATTGAACTCTAAGCGGGGATGCATACTCTAAATAAAACATTGTGTTTTTCATTTTATTGAAAGATCCAAACATTTTTGTTTATCGAAATAATCGCCTAGATGGAGCATGTGGGGGAGTTGCTGTCATCATTCATAGACGTATAAAACATCTACTTTTTTCATTATTTGAAACCAAAAGTTTTTAAAAAATTTTGACCTTTTGGGTGTTTCTGTACGCAGCTCGGTAAATATACTCTCATAGCTATATGTCTCATTTCAATAGCCTGATAGCCCTACTTGTTTTTTCTCTTCTAGAAACCCTTCTACGACTGATTTGTTACTAACGAATTTTGATTCTGATCATGTTCCTGTTACATTTCAAATATCCCATGAAACGATTCTCAATCGTATCAAGTCAACTATCAATTATTTACGAGTCGACTGAAATACATATTAAACATACATCGATAGTAATCTTGATGTTATTATTTCTTGATATTGACAATGCAGTCGAAGCTTCAACAAATTGCATTGTTGAAGCAAGGCGCATTTCAATACCAAAATGTAAGGTAAATTTAAAATCCGTGATCATAGGCCGAACGAAGCATTTAACGATAACAAAAAGCAGATATTAAAATATTAAAATATTTACAGTTCACTGGTTTATTGGAAGATTGTAAAACAAAAAGGAGTTGAGGCGAATGAACTAGCTAATTAGGTTTAAAGTCTCATTAATATAAAAAATAGAATACGCATGGGTTATTTGTAGGAAAAACCCTTGCGCACAATAGATACAATCTCGAATGGATTTCAAATTAGAAGTTTGATGAATTTCTGGCTAAATTATTGATGATTACTGATTAAATCTTTGACAAATTGTGAAAACAAATTCTTGTTTGTTGCACGTGGAATTCCTCCATTCGTAAACGAGCGGTATGATTGACGGAATGAACATTTGGTCAAATTTACTCTTTAAATGGGTAATAGGGATTTTTTTTAGATAATGATTATATTGTTCAAGACTGGACTCAGAAAAAATGAGACACACAAAAATTATCACCAAAAATTCATTTTAAATCGGATTGATCGGATTTTCAGGGATTGAATAACTATATATAAGCTATGTTTTGGCATATTTTATCTATTGAATTTCATCCCCCAAGCTGAATGCTCGTACATTTCTCTTAGCACTGCTCATGAGACTTTGGGCGAGGCCTTGCGCATCTTTCTTACACAATTTCTCCCAGTTTTTCTTCAAAGCTTCATCAATTTTGAATGTTTTTCTGCGTTTCTTCAACTTTTTTTTCATTATCGCCCAACTTTTTTCAATTGTACGAAGTTCTGGTGCATTTGGTGGGTTGAAATTGACGCCCTTTTTTTCATACCAATCCATTACAGGCTTGGTATAATGACATGAGAGAGCGGAGGAAGGGCAGCAAGCGCTTCTGCAAGCATTCCTCTCGATAAATCTGCCCGTTTATGTTGCCAGTTGTAACAAACGGTTTGCTAAACCGTCCGCACTCGCAGATCGCCTGCCACAACAGGTACTTCTTCGCGAATTTGTCCATCTTTCTTTTCCTGATCCTCCATGCGGGACGTACCGAGGCCGGGGATTTGATGTATGCCTCGTCGTCCATGACGAGACAGTCTGGCTTGATCAGCCACTCTCGGTACAGCTTCCGCGCATGCAATTTGGCCACCGTGTTTTGCTTGTCAGTCTGGTTTGGCACCATCCTGACATTAAAAAACACGTAGCCCAGCCCGCTTCATGGTCTGCTGGACGAATCACTTCGACGAATTGACCTTTTTGGCCATGTCTCGGGTGGAAAGGTTTGGGTTATTCTTGAAGTACTGCTTTATCTTCCACGCCTTCTCTGGGTATTCCGTTTTCGGTTTTCGGCCGCTTCCAACTTCGTCTCCTGGAACATCTTCACAACGCGGTACACGATGGAATGGAAGAGTCCAAGCCTTTTGCCGATCCATCCGTGCGACTGACCATGATCATCGATTATCGATTAGATTCGAATGCATCTTGAAAACTACTTGACAGATCGCGATTTTGCACACATAAACATAGTATTCTAAGCTAGTATTATCTAAAATTTCATTAATGTATACCCACGCGATAAAAAAATACACCCAAAACAAAGTGTCGCATTTTTCCGAGACCAATCTTTACAATAATGATTGGCAGTTAATAAACCAAATGACCGTAGATCAAAGGGATATCATAATTCAGAAGCCTGTTTTTTTTTTGTATTCATGGGGAGTTTCATAGTGGATTCCCTTCAAGTTAACAAAGTTATTGAGAAACCCTGAGTGGTTAATAGAGAAATAATTCTTAGAAGTTTGAAGGATTCTTGTTGGATTTCTGATGATGTTCTAAACTAAGTTCTGGTAAATCCCTTATTAGATTACATTTCAGATTTCTGCTGAGTTTTTACTAGTTGCTCAATGCCTTCCTGGTAAGGTTATTTACGTATCTATGAGCATAACATATTTCCAAAAATCGTGGAAATCGTTTGTTCTATGATGTCATGGCTAAGACTGCATCAGTAAAGAGATGGCAAATTAGTTTGTTTTTCATTTCATCGTAGATTTATTTGAATACTTTTCATAATGCATTATGCTTAACCCGTAGCAATCCATGTTTTGGGCATATAACGGAAAAGTTGCAACAGAGTTTTTGATGGAACCTTTTTTTTTGTGCTCTAGAGTGGCCAGATCTGTTGGTAGCAAGTTCATTCTTCATTTATTGACATATTGTTTTCCTTCAGGAAATGTCGCAAAATAGACCATCCTGGAATCTGTGCGATGTGCTCAGGAGTGGCAACATATGTTTACACAGGGCTTATTTCTGATTTATGAAAGCTGAAATGTCCCCTAAGAAGCCTTAGCAGAACTGCGGTGCTTAAGAGTCACCGTATTGGTTGACACCTAGTTCATCTCCATTAATAAAAATAATATTTCGAATTCACGAAGATTGAGACGTCATCCGACTTGTTTTGGACACAAAAAAGAAAAATATCCCCGGTAAGGACCTGGCCTAAACTGTTCTTGGAGCTCTGGAGTGGCCACATGAGTTGATATTAAGTTGTTTCTATATTTATTAACCTGTTCTTTTTTCGCAAAGATTGAGACGTCGCCCGGCATGTTTTGATCAAAAAACGGAAACGTCTCAAAAAACGCCTTCGTGGAACTTGTGCCAGGATCTCTGGAATAGCCACATATGTTCATATCGAGTTTTTTCTTCATTAACTTACATGTTCTCTCGAATTCATGAAAATTGAGACGTCGCACGGTATGTTTTGGACTCAAAACGTAAAAGTCCCTAAAAGGGCCCTGACGGAACCGGCTACGATGTTCCGGAATAGTCCACTTATTTAAATTATGTTTAAATGATGACAATCGATCATTATCTTAGGTTTAGCATAAAAACTTCGGTGTTGTAACTGCAATAAGTAAAAAAATAATCACGTTTCCCGCTCTCTCGTGACCCCAGTACAATCCGGAATATCTCCGGCATGATCCCGAGTTCAGTATTGTCCATTTATGTCAAATAACTTGTAACTTTTTGAAGTCAACTGATGATGGTTTCAAAAATCGAATGGAAATAACGAAATGGCAGCTATTTGAAAACACCTTGTCGGAGGTCGGGTAGGGGAACTGGGGGTAATATGCCCATAGGGGGCAAAACGCGCCACCCTCGATTTGGACGAACGGTGTGGTTTAGAATACTTCTTCTCCCCCTAGGTTATAGAAAATGGATAAAAATGCTTCTCTTAATAAAGTGTTATGTGTTTTTCTCAAGAAAATCGTAAAAAACGTATAAAACCATTTTTGACTATTTTCGTTGCAATTTTGTGCGATCTTCAATGTCAAATTTTAGGTCGATAAATAACTAAATTTCTGAAACTATCGCCGATAGCCAGCTTGTGCACTGTCATAGTTTGTATAACATGCAAAAAATATGTTGAATTTGTCCTTAAAAAGCTTATTGAAGGACCTAAACTTTAATCAACTCGTGGGGCAAAACGCCCACCCCTATTTCATAACACCAAAACAGCCGTTTGAATTCAAATTCTACCAAATGTAATGCCATATTGAAGTTACGCGCAATTTGGAACCTTACAAATATACATTTTTCGCATCAGCATGTATACTATTATTGAACAATAACATCTGAACAAACGCCCGGATGTATGCAACCTATAAACAAGCATGATTGTGTGCGTACGTTTACAGCATGGCTAACGCCGAACTGAAGCGGGGCATTTTACCCCGCAAAACAATACATATACAGCTAAGCAAGCATTTTTTAAAAATTTCTTTATAAACCCCAGAAAAGCTAAAATGGATAGCTGTTTCTACTATTTGAAAGAAAACATGTTTGTTTATTCGACCATAATTCGAAAAGATCATAAAATGACGCTTTTCACATCTAAAATCGTTGTTTTCCTTAACGTGGGCAAACTACCCCCAGTCCACCTACGTGAAAGTTAAAAATGTGAGAGGCAATTACAACGCTCTCGTGATCAGGCTATGAAAATTATATGGCAGGATCTGCAAAAAGAAATAATAATGTTTTTCTCAACTAAAAAATAAAAATTTGGGAAATAAAATTTCTCAATTTTGACCCGGGCTGTAGGCCTTACTTGAAACTATTGAAATTTTTGAAAAAACCTCGGAAGCCAATTCCGGCCTTGAAAAAGGAAAACAAATTATTACTAACTAGGGTAAGTGTTCCCTTAGTTGTGGATGTTACATTACATTGATTATTTCATTACATTAACCACCGAACCGATACTGCCAATCGACGTATTGGCTTGTTGATACACGGAATAGTTGAAAAGAGCATTCAAATTGCTTTAAAACTGATGAAATATCACTAAAATTGCTAAAACTTTACTTGCTTGTACCAATAGTTGCGGTAAAGTGTTCCTATAGTGGAGCATCCCATAAGAAAACCACGGATACCACAACTATAGAAACACAAATTAAAAATATACCGCAACTAAAGGAACAGTGTACCATTAGTGGAGGTATTATTTTTCACTGATATGCCGTGGGTTACTGCGATATAATCATTTTTCTTTTAAGTCAATGGTCGTTACTTCCCGTTACATCATAAACATGTACATTAATTGCGCTTCTTGAATTTAGGCGATTAAATGAAGTTCAATTGTGCTTAGTACCTCCACTATTGGTACATCTACCCTAATTGCGAAAAAGCTCAAAAACTTGCTTTACAGTTTGCTATCTTTTTCTCAGTTTGCTATCCACATTCTTAACCCCTCTACCGGTAGCTCTAATTTTTACCGCAAAAATAATAATCAAATCGCATTGGTATTTTTGCACCAGTTTTCACAAGCTCTCTAAAAACTCTTCTAGTTTTAGAACATGTGTCGATATTGATTATTGGTCATCTGGAACCGGAGATATTCCAAAGAGTCGACTATTTAGGTCCAAAACATTGAGAAAAATTTGGTGGATTGTTTGAGAATGGTTGATTCATACAGAATCTGCGTGGCACGTGGTCATTCGATGATTGATTGTTTGTAGAACAAAGATACCGGAAAAATAAAGCTCAGTAAATTGTTGAATAGTCGTTTCCAACGTGAAAAATTCTCTCAGTCGTGTTCTGCTCGCGCTTATAAAAAAATTACCACTTTCTGCTAATGGATTTTATTGCCATTCCGGTTCTGCTGATAAATACTTTCACATGTATTCTGTTTGTTGTTGAGCTGTTGGAGTCCAGGAATCTGATGTCAACGAAAACAGTGTTGAATACGGTCGTTCTACAACTCACCTACATGATGAGTAATTTTGCCAACAGACAAGAATAACGTTATTTGGTGAGCTCGTTCCTACTTATCTTTAGTTTTCAACAAATAAGCCCTCGAGTCTCCTCAATTTTTCGTAACACTGAACTACACTACACTGAACACTTGTCAACTACCCTTCGTATAAAATAATTCTCCAAATTTACAATAATATTTGCTGTTCTTCAGAAACTAAATGTACTTTTGCATTATTTTATCCATTTTTTCATTTTTAATTTAGTTCTATATTTTTGTTAAATTATAAACATTCCCACGACATTTAATTTGATTCATCAAAATGCCATAAATGATGATATCTTTTAAATTATCCATGACTGCTGCGGGAGAGGTCAGGATGAGTTTTTATCTAGTTTCAGAGAGCGAGTAATGGCGCTGTAGCCTAGGCTTTGCAGCCAGGACACGAGTGAGAATTACCAAGGGAACCGGAGATATTCCAAAATTCCTTGGGGGGACCGACGCGTAGTCATAACCCACATAAATAACTTAGGCTACAGAGTATTAATCGCATTCGGATGTTTACTCCTTGGAACAATACATTGATGAGAGTATGTTGTGAAAAAATGAAACACTTTGGTGGAACCGTCTTTGAGTATTGAGTATTTATGTTTCTGGTACCACGCTGGCAAAATAAAAATTTTGAAAACCTAAAAAAAACTCATTTTCTAATTTTTAGATTTCTTCAAAAATACTGAACCGATTTGCATGATTTTTTTAGGGTAGCTCCCAGATAAGGAAGAGATCTGGGAGTCACCAATGTATGATGATGTGAATCATGCTTAGCCGGATTCGCGACATAATTCGATAATCGCATCGTACGCCATACAAGTGTTCTCGTCTCTGCAGAAGCAAGCGACGTGATCAATAGATCAAACACTACCAACGATCCACGGCGCTTTTCATTTCACTTTGCGAATGACGAGCGACGTCAAGGTCAAATGATCAAACACTACTCCTTAATTTAGTTTGACTCGCTTTCGTCAAAAATCAATTGTGTTCTAGCGCTACTCTTCATGTGGAAAAAAGAGTTTTTTATTTACAGAAATTCTGCTACAAATTTAGCCTGAGCTTCCTTGCCCATAACTGCATATTTGTAACATTCGACAAGAGTAGGCATTGAGTAAATGGGATATCAAGTTTGCATTTTACTGCAGTATGGGAGGAAACTAAATTTCAAAAAAATCATTGAGGATTCAAAAGAGCTTCTTTGAGGCTGAAATTTTGTACAACTCATTTCGCATATTGGGTGAATAGTCAGAAAATAATTCTGATATAAATTTCGTTGCTACTACATTGTGAGGCTCATGTATAATCTCAATGTGACTGTTATGCGATTACAATTGCCAATGTAACAAAACAACTTGGTATTTTTTTCGAATTTTCTAGAACAATCTCACAGGTTTCAGTAAGTTAATTGAAAGTATTTATCTCCAATTTGTCAAAAATGTCGAATGTGACTGTTATGCAGTTATGGGCAGTTCCCGTTTTTGCTAGTTTTTTTGTATTCTGGACTCTCCCAGAGTTTTTTTTTTCAGAATATTCTGAAAACTATTAACGATTTTTTTAAGAGATCCGCCACAGTGTTGTCTACAACTAAAAATTTTCCCTGGATTTATTATACAGTTTTGTTTAAAATTGCTTCTAGTAATTCATTTTGTTCCTCTACTTTAGTAAAATTCTCATAATCGACAATTTTTCAAAAAAAAAAACTTTCAAGTGTTTGTTTTTTGGAGTTCATGTATTTGATGAACTGCGAGTTTTCTTCCGACTGAAATAAGAAATTTTTGTCTCGTAAAAAAGACTTCAATGCGCTCTTTTCGCCCATTTATGGCGATCAAGTCTTATCCCGGACAAATAACGGGAGTGGCCCATTTCATATAAAAACGTTTCGCATGCGGATGTTTGGCATAATGGACGTTTCGCATAAATCAGATTCACAGAAGAACATGTAGCATTTTAAAGAAGGCATACAATTATCATTATGCCAAACATCCGTATGACAGACATCCTTATGCGAAATGTCCCACCCCCACAGATAACTGTCAAAAAATATTTCAAATTATTGCGGTTCTCTACGTTCTAAATTCACTCAATATGTAGATTGGTTAATATCCACATAGAACGTACTCTAATTTCTTAGTCAGTTTTATGAATAATATTTGTAGTTTTGATGTCACTTCTTGGTCACAATTTTGATCATTTTAGTCACTAATTATTTTGGCTGTCTGACCACTACCATCCCTGCACGGATAAAAATCTGATTCCCACACCATGATCTACAAGTCATGAAATTCATGAATTGATTGGGCCATGATATCAGGACGACAAATCATGGTTCCTGGAGTCAAATCAGGATTCTTCATAAACGTAACATCAAGAGTGACAACACAAAGCGGTGCACTTTGCTTCAAGTCATTCGCATCGATCACCCGTTAATCATCACAAAAGATTGGTACTGTGGTAAAGTACGTGGCTCTCTATCAGAAGGTTCTTGATTCGAATCTTGCTACTACAGCATATTTTATTTTTTTTTTGTTTTCATTTTATCGGGTTGACTGACAGAAATATAAATAGATCCGAAATGGATGCGCGAATCATGATTTTCGAGCATTCGATGCATGATTTCGAGCACTCAGCTGCAACTTGGGTCGCTTTACGACAATCTGACTCATGATATCTTGAGTCCAAATCATGGTGTATTTTCATAAGATGAAAACACACTGGAATCATGATATCCAGGTGCATAATCATGATTTAAGATTCTGATTTCTACCCGTGTGTTGTAGTTGCTGCCCCAGAGATTTTTTTTTTTATATTTTCAGAGACTACTTCGGGCATCAGTCCAGCAATTCCTCTATAGATTTTCCACAAATTCTCCAATGAGTTTTAGGAGGTTTTTATGGAATGTTTGAATCTCTCCTTAATTTTATTCAAGAAATCCAATGTAACTACCTCTAGTAATTTTCACAAGGATGACTCTGAAAAAAAAACAGCTACTATTTCAGGATGTTCTCTAGAAATTTCCCCAAGAAGTTCCTGTGGCGATTTTTTTTATTTACTGTTTCAGGAATTTGCAAATGGATTTTTTCATGAATTCAGTTACAATTTGTCTATGGAATCTCTCCAAAAGTACCGCTGGAATCACTTCCAGAATGTGAACTCAAACATTCGAGGAATTCATAATTTTTTAACACACCGACTTGTCAATGCTTTCAGTGGACGGATTTGTCATTTGAACGAAATGCAATGCCCAGTGGCGTAGTCGGAAACTATTCCTCACGAAAAGCTTTCCGAACTGAAACGGGAATTGAACCCACGCTCCTTGACACGATGACGACACTAAGTTCCTCAATTACTCTTGCAGTTCTTCCCAATAATTCACCTGTAATTTCTCAAGTAACTTCTCCATGGATTCTCCAGCATTTAATTTAAGATTTCATACTGGCAAATACTATAGTGATTACCCTGGTGATGATGGATTTTTTTACGTCGTCAGTAGCTTAAAGCACTTGCAAATATATAAATTAATTGAAACAGTCATTCAAGTCCTTGTACAAAAGTGTGGGGTCACCTCCCTTAGTATGTTGAATTGTGCTCAGTCTGCATTTTTATTCTAATTCTTAGACATGTCGCTACTTCAAGCAAAATTTAAATAATATTTTTAATAAAATACGAAGTAACATTAATTTCGAAGGAGCCATAGAGAGTTTCAATTAGACACATATTCGAACTGAAGCTCTATCTTTTATTAGGTTGATTTCATGAAACTTAGATAATATCGCAAATACGTTTGTCTTATCATGTACATCTCTTACAGTGGACCACCATATCAATGAATATAAATTATCCAGCCAGAAGACATCCCACGTTTAAACAGTTGCTCTTCAACGTCCTAAGTGTTTGAACTCTTCAACCTTACTGTACCGTCGACCATGCTTTTTTGTTGGTTCCCATCATCGCAGTAGCATAAACACACAAGTCATGACCGGTGAGCTCCACACCACACCGTGATGAAAGCAGAACATGAACATCTCATTACAATCCATCAAAATCTCACCGATGGGTAGTGGCCTATCAGCCCATCTGCGACGCGTTCCAGCGCAAAAGTAGCTATTCGCAAATTTCGTTTTGACCATTTCGAGCCTAGTGTATCCGTACGAATCCGAATGGTTTACGAATGCGATAGTGAGCCCTCTCTTCACCTCACGTGTATCACTCCGAACGACACTAACGATGATGATTATAATGATCGCCGTCGCTTCCTAGTCGTGTAATGTTAGGTACCGATGGCCATCATTCTTTTCCACATCGATCATTAACATTTAAGGGCTACTGCTCACTACCGCGCTACTGCTGCTGAAGAGGTTCTGCACCCGGGGTCTCGCTCGGAGTTAGTTAGTCGGTAATCCGATTTGATTGAATTTCTTTCAGCAGTAATAGCTTTTGAACCGCCATCCACGGAAAATCGCATTAGAGAAGAAAACGAAACACACACCAATTTCCTCATCAATCTTGCAACGCAAGCTTCGAAATCCCATTCATTAGAGTCGCCAAGTTAGTTGACTAATGGTTTTCTTGCTTTTCTTTTCGGAACCGAACAGCAAGCCAACCGATGCGAAGAAACACAGAAAATTGTAGCTGAACTACGTTTGAATAACGTTGATTTGCGTGGAATAAAACGCAACCAGTGACATAATTCCTCGGATATATGTGTGGACAAAAACGTAACACAATTTTTGAGATACGAGGAGATCAGCAATTGAGAGCATTCACCGTTGACAAATGTGCAGTTGAGTTTTTTTTTCTTCTCATTTCGAATTGATGAAGTTGTCACCGCGTGCGCGTGCTCTATTTTAACGACTTTGACGCGGTGTTGTCACCGTCACATCACATCTATGGTTGTTTAGATAGCCGAATCGCGTGCAGGTAAAACCTTTGACATGTTTGTATCTTTACAACTGATGCACGATATTGCCCAAGTAGATTCGGCGTCGGTTGCATGGCAGTTGAACCAAATGAGTAATTACGGTTAACCTAGTTAATATGTAGGGCCAAATCTGGAACAGAAATAAAACATGTGATTCGACAAACTACCTAATATGTTGATCACAATGTCGACAAATCACGTGGCCCAAAAGAAATAAACTTGATATCGCACAAACCAATGTTTCTTCTCATATTCTAAGCATTTCAAGTAATCGTTTTTGTAATGATACCGTCGATGGGGATGACTATGGGCCAAAGAGGTGAGAATAGGTCAAAACAGGCATTTCAGAATTCCTTCCCATTTGATTTTGAAGCACGGTTAAAGCAAACGAATAAAAACATCTGTATAGCTTCATGATTGGCAATGTTTCGCAAAATTAATAAATGTAACAAGCTTGATAAATAATAATATCGAACGAGAAGCCCAAAAAAAGAGAGCGATGCTAAAAACATTTTTTCTTGAATTAGTTAACGTATTACGCGTGGTAAAGATGGATAAATTATGGATGAAATTATGAAAAAAAAAATCCCAGCCGAGCACGTGGATTTTAACGTAGGACTATAAATTGGAATTTCAAAACCAAGAGCGTTCAGTTGGCATGAAATATTTTAAAAGTTCATAACTTTTTGCTGCTTAACGAAATTCCTTGATTATTACCTCAATTGAAAGTAAAGGCATCAAAGGTTCATGACGTTTACATAATGAATCCCACATATCTGTCAAAATAGTTCAGTAACTGTTTAAAAAGAGAACGTTGATTCCAAGCAAATCTAAAACAGGGGAGCTAGAGAAAAGTTGACGTCATTTGCTTTTCACTCTCCGCTTGGATCGCATCTCAGCAGGCAACATATCGGCTTGCTCTGACCGGGAATGCTTCTCAGGTACAGACATCGATAGCGAAGGACCCCCCGTCCGAAGCCAAAGCCCTCACCGCTGCCGCCGCCAAGAAGAAGAGGAGCACAGGAGAATAAGATGGTTGTGGCCACCATCGCATCCCTAAACGAACGGAACGGGTCATCCCTGCAGGTGATCGAGAAATACATCGACGGAAACTACAACTGCGATGTCGGCAAGATTGGAAAGAGTGAAGTAAATCCCGGAAAATTGTGGCTGTGGCTGGTATCCGAGAATCATCAAACCTCATCGGGCGAGGAGGATTTCAACCAGTGCGACGTCAAAATGTGTCGGTGTTACTCGAATTCAACAGGGCCAACAAATGTGTTCTAAAGAGTTATTTGTGTAATTTTTCCTAATGTGTTTACCACACACTTGCTAAAATCTCTTAATTCTTCTCGTAGCATCATACAATATCTGTTTTATTACGAATAATCGACAATACGGCAATTTAAGGATGTTTCCGAGGACGCTGCTGCAGTGCCGTCGGGATACAATAACAGCATAATGCTCATCTTGTACATCCCTGGCCAAGACATCAGTTTCATATAGCCTATTTCCCAGATCAGAAAGCAAAGAATACGAAAAGGAGGAGCATCATCTGCTATTCTAAGGGTATAAAGCATACCTCCTTCGATGAATTCGGTTTCATTCCATTTTCGCTTTCGAGCTGGTCAGAACTCCGCCGAACCTGCTCAGCTCCTCGCTACCTGTACAACAGAGCGCTTGATCATGAAACAGCTTACGTGTTACTAGAATTCAAGAATTCAATCGCCCCTTTGCAGGGCCAACAAATGTGTTCTAAAGAGTTATTTGTGTAACTTTTCCTAATGTGTTTACCGCATACTTGCTATAATCTCTTAATTCTTCTCGTAGCATCAAACAATATCTGAAATGTTATGAATGATTGACAATTGCCAATAGGGGCCTTCCTAAGCCGAGTGGAATCTGCTACTACAAAACAAAGCCATGCTGAAGGTGTCTGAGTTCGATTCCCGGTCGGTCCAGGAACTGTTCGTAATTGGAATTTCCTTGACTTTCCTGGGCATAAAGTCTCATCGTACTTGCCACATGATGTACGAATGCTGTTCTTAAATTCACAAACCAATACATTCTGAACTATAACTAAAGCAATTATGACAATTGACTTAAATTGAAATGGAGCAAATCACATGGCGTAGTTAACGTCATGCAGTCGTATCTTGTACACAACCCCCACTGATTTTTTAAAGTATGTTACTTTGAAATCCGAAACTCTGAAAAAGTCTCCAAACCAAATGACAGATCTCCCTCAAAACCATAACGTAATTAAATACTCACAATCACAGCACCTATCATCTATCATCAAACATCTTATTATCTGCTAAAAGCTACTGCACCACTATTGTTAGAGTCTGACCCAGAATTGATCAAAGTTGTGTCCATAGTAGTCCTACGTCAACCCCGCGGTAATACATTACCCACCCCAACTTTTTTTTCTCTTATAAGCAGGTGAAATCAACTCACCTGTAGAAAATCTGAACTGCTACGGCAAATGAAATGTAATATGTTGTTAACAAAATGTTAATAAAATCTTAAATTTGTTTTACCAAATTAGGATGATAGTTTTGTCTGATAACACAGACCACCTAGATATAATAAATAAATGTAATGTTTGGAACGATACTAATAAAGAATTAAAAAAAGCTAGCCGTTGCTCAAGAACGTCCCGTTCAGTTTGCAATTATGATCGGGGCTCTCGTGTAGGAAATGAATAAATTGATCGCTGTAAATGTTCATGGTTAGGTTAATCGTACAGTCCTTGATGATTGGAGCACCAAAAACATATCTTTGACTTTACTATAGTACCGTTGATTCAAATTCCGAACAGAGCGAATAAATCGTATTCAAATGAATAATTTCGCAAATAAATGTATCTGAGCTGGTTCTACTGGTCTCAAACTATAGACTCATAACTACTCCCGAGACATAAAATAGATTGGAAGACGTTAAAATTGGATTGAAACTGATCGCTTTTTCCTTATAATTTGATGACATATTTCAGAAAAACATTTCAACCAAATCGCCAAACAAAAACCGAGTGTTCGGAATATGAGTCTGTTCGGAATTTTAGACAAAACGTTAGTAGTTTTCTTGGATGCAATTTTCGGCTTGCACCGGTTCCTATTTTTGAACTGCACAATGTTCAAGCCTACTTGATCGCTGCGTTCAAAAAATTGAACTGGAACGCAAATTGAACGCGTTCAGATGCATCACTGTTTCCAGGTGTTCCTCCAAAGATTTGTAAAGGAATTTTGTTAGAGATTTTGCCCGGAGTTCCTGCAGGAATGTCTCCAGTGATTTCTTCATAAATTCCTCCAGTACAATCTTTACAGAAGTTCTTCCAGGAATTTTCACAAGGATTCCTCCAGGATCTGTTTCAGGGATTCTTACAGGTGTTTCTCCGGAGAACTCTCCAGGGATTTTTCAATCGATTTCTTCTGTTATTCCTTCAGAGATTCTTTAAGAAAAACTTCCACAGAGATTTCTATAAGATTTCTTACAGGAAAATCTCTACAAAGATTCCTGCAGATACAGTGCTGTTCTGAATAATAGCAGCGCATGTCGATTTTCATACAAAATGCTCAACTTTGACATGCTGTAGTTTTGTTCCCTTTCAAGCAATCGAGCTGAAATTTTCTCCACAGAACTACAAATATAATCAATTTTGTAACTACCAAATTTCAGTTTTTTCTGAGTCCCTGCCGAAAAGTGAGACACTAGGTGAAATTTTTCGAAAAAATAGCAGTTTTTCATTTTAAAATTTTTCTTCTACAAATATTTTAAACATTTTCGGTTTAGGTGTAGGTTTGATAAGAAGGAGGAGATTGTTCCAATGGCAAGTGATATACAATTTAAAACTATAATGTCAAGCCGAAATTCAAATTTTTAAAACTGCTATTTTTTCGAACAATTTCACCTAGTATCTCACTTTCCGGCAAGGGCTTAGAAAATTTTGAAATTTTGTGTTTACAAAATTGGGCATATTTGTAGTTCTGTGGAGAAAATTTCAACTCGATTGCTTGAAAGGGAACAAAACCACAGCATGTCAAATATGAGCATTTTGTATGAAAATCGACATGCGCTGCTATTATTCAGAACAGCACTGTATATTTCTAAGGCTTGCTCCAGGAGTACTAGGGCAATCTTTCCAAAGATTTCTGCAGTACTTCCTCAAAGGATATATATAAAGGAATCCCCAAGTAGTCCTCTCGAGGTTCATCCAGGAATCATTCCGGACACTCTTCCAGGATTTCTCCACAGGTAACTCTCAGACCTCCAAGTATTTTCCAGGTATTCCACAAGAGATGCCTTTAGGAGTCCTTCATTAATCAACTGAAATCCCCAAGGCAGCATTTTGGGACCAATATTATACAATATTTTCACATCTGACTTACCTGAGTTACCTCAGGGATGTCAAAAATCTTTGTTTGCGGATGACACAGGCCTCTCCGCCAAAGGACGAAGCCTGCGTGTCATCTGTAGTCGATTGCAAAAAAGTTTGGATATTTTTTCTTCATACTTGCAAAAATGGAAGATTTCTCCTAATGCTTCCAAAACTCAACTAATAATATTCCCACATAAACCAAAAGCTCTTTATTTGAAACCTTCAAGTAGACATGTTGTCACGATGAGAGGGGTTCCAATAAATTGGTCAGATGAAGTTAAGTATCTAGGACTCATGCTAGATAAGAATTTAACTTTCAAAAGTCACATTGAGGGCATTCAAGCCAAATGTAATAAATATGTAAAATGTCTCTATCCCCTTATTAATAGAAAATCAAAACTTTGTCTTAAGAACAAGCTTTTGATATTCAAACAAATTTTCAGGCCAGCCATGTTGTATGCTGTACCAATATGGACTAGCTGTTGTAATACCAGGAAGAAAGCTCTGCAGAGAATTCAAAATAAAATTTTGAAAATGATTCTGAGGCTTCCTCCCTGGTATAGTACCAATGAGTTACATAGGATATCCAATGTTGAAACATTGGAACAAATGTCAAATAAAATAATCAATAATTTCAGGCAAAAATCGTTACAATCTTCTATTGCCACGATTAATGCGTTATATGTTTAGGTTAAGTTAGGTTAAGTATATTAAAAACTTTTTTTTTCTCTTATAAGCAGGTGAAATCAACTCACCTGTAAAAAAACTGAACTGCTACGGCAAATGAAATGTAATATGTTGTTAACAAAATGTTAATAAAATCTTAGATTTGTTTTACCAAATTAGGATGATAGTGTTGTCTAATAACACAGAACACCTAGATATAAGAAATAATAAATGTAATGTTTGGAATGATACTAATAAAGAAATTAAAAAAAAAAAAAAAAAAAAAAAAAAAAAAAAAAAAATCAACTGAAATAATCCTTCAGCGATTGAAAGAAGATTTTCCTGAGATCCTTTCAGGGATTTCTCTACGGAGATCCCTACAGAAATTCCTGCAGAGATATCTTCCGTTTTTCCCTTAGGAATTTCTGCTGATCGTTCCAGAAAAAAAACTCTATTTTATTATACAACTGAACACTTAACTTGTGTTAAATGAGCGCAATATGGTGCACTAAAGGTACTTTCCTAAAACATCAAAAAATAACTTTTAAGCACCGTAAGAATTAAGGAATTATTCTTTAACACATAAAATTTTGATTATGTGGTAAATTAAGCGCACAAATCCACATACAAGCTGTTAAACTTGTATGTAAGTTGAATGAAATCGTTAAATAATACATTTTCATATTATTTGTTATGGTTATATCGGTCATGCGACTCAAAGGAAAAGGGAGTCTATAGAAGATTTTTTTACAAATGATGAAATGAATAGGTGGATAGGCGTTGCAAGGGAGCGACAAGATTGAAATTAATTAGGTGGTGAAAATTGAGCAAGTCATAGGGGAACCAGTAATGCATCGAAGCGTCCTGTATTTTACCTAGCTTCTCTACTGGAGAAGGGTTGGCTCAAAGCTTTGAGCTTTGCTACCAACACAGCCTGTGTTCCCCTATGGCTTGCTCAATTTTCACCACCTAATTAATTTCAATCTTGTCGCTCCCTTGCGACGCCTATCTACCTATTCATTTCATCATTTGTAAAAAAATCTTCTATAGACTCCCTTTTCCTTTGAGTCGCATGACCGATATAGCCATAACAAATAATATAAAAACAATCACGGTCGATACCTTCTCTACATAATACATTTTCAACAGACAATATCTCAAAAACTTGATGTGCTATGATATTTTTGATAACGGCAATGCACTATGGACCGGGGACGCAATCTAGCGGGACAAAATTAATAACTCGGTAATGAAACTTTTCCGGTGTTTGGTGTTTTCGGATAGTTCGTAAATCGTCCGCATAGGTGGCGCCAGAATCCAACTTTTTACTGTGACGTTCTAAAGACTTGGCATGTTCGGCAAAGTTGTTCATTTTAATAAAACAAACAACTCTTTCGAAGACGTCAAAATTCCATAGCCTACTTTTTTCGAGTTATTGGCAAAATTAGAAAAAAATAGTGAAAAAACGATTTTTTCACCGAATTTGACATTTTTTCTAAGAACTATGTCATATAATATTTTTTGCTGATAAATACAGGGGGAAGTCCTCTGTGCCCGGACACTTTTTGTTTTTGGAAATATTTCAAATTTTACATTAGTTTTACCGTTAATTTTTGCACAGTATAAAAAAATCACATTATATTAAGTAAAAACTCACATGAGAACAAAAATAAACCTTTACAATTCATTTTTATGATGGAGAACATTATGTACCAAAAACGGTGTGCGCCGGACACTATGTCCTCTATGGCCGGACACTATGTCCTCTATGTTCGGACACTATGATTTTCACCATCAAAGTTTACACCAAACCCTCAGAAAGGCCAAGGGATGCTTTGTATGTCAGCACATGCCTTGTGAGTTCAATGTTTGCATGATGTACAGCGTATGAAGCATATTAGCGAGATCATAGGTCAGTTCCATAAACTCCTTCTTGATCAGTGCCATAGATCGATTCGCCATATGACGCCGTCTATGTTGAATAAACGGTTGCTCGTATTCAGATGAAAATGTCTTCGAGAATTCAAGGCGTTTATAGTTCTTCGCCATTTCTTTGTCAGCTCGAAGGTTGAAGTGTGCTCTTGAGTACAGTCAACTCTCACTTACTCGACCTTTGTATCTTAATATTTAGTTAGAGAACCATAGTAAAATTTGGTGTTCATGGCTACCTCGATGATCCCTTGATTCGCATATTTGCACTGTTTTAGTATTCTGTCATCGAGAGTTAGGGAGATAACTCGATGGTCCCTTCATTATCGAATTATGGAGAGATGACTGTACATCATATCTTGCGGTTGTTTCTCGTGCGCTCATTTGCCTTAAAAACATCATGTTTACAGCACTTTATAAGGCCTCCAAGGACCGAAAGTTTTGTTGTTTATGCTTTATTTTTGTTGCTGTTTGTTTTTTGTACCCTAGCAAATTATAAATTAGATCCCATTTATTAGGTTAAAATTTTCACTGTCCGATCATAGAGGACAAGAGGTGTCCGGCCATAGAGGACTTGCAATGGTTTACAAAAAAAGGATTCTTTTCTTTGAAATTCTATATTTTCTAATAAATTTTGCATTGTGATTGATGCAAAACTTACTGCAGTCAACGTACGGAGACAACTCAGCTTAAATTATAAGAAACATTTGTGGCTACACTTGTATGAAATTTTATCGTTACACATTTTTTTGGTAGATGCTATCAAAGTAAAACTTTTAACAGCTACTGTTTAAAACTACAAATTGAACTTAAACACTTCACTTTTTGCAAAAAATAAAATACTACAATCACTGTAAGGCGAGCAAATACCGTTAAACTCTAATATGTGTTGCTTATCTTGACAGATAGGCCTATTTCGCTTACAGACTTCTTCAGTGTCGAGCACTCGAGCAAAAACTTCAAAATTTGCATCAGTATATTGCTCACCTTGAGCCATGATGACAATAATTACCTGACACATGACCAAGTTTTTCATGGCATACTTTATCATTTGAATTATTGAAGAAAAACAAACATGTTCCCAGTTTTAATCTACACTTTCATCTACATTACTCGATATCAACTCAAGGAACTACTCTTAAACTGAATTTCATGGCTACTATGATGGCTCATTTAAACAGGTTTCTGAAAGTTTTTGTTCCATGACTTGTTATTTCTAAAATTTGATCGTCCTTTAGATTGACTCATGGAAATTTAACTGTTTTGGAGTAATATAATCATTGTAGAAATTTAAATATCTTAACAACACCAAAATATACCTTTCTGAAATTTTAACATCCGTTTCATCAAGAATTGTTCAATGTTGCCTGAAAATTTAAACTTGCGATTTTTTGCGCATTTGGAGATAATAAGATTTAAAAATTGCTCTATTTTTCAAGTGTTTTCATAATTTCTTATTTTTTATGCGTCGCATTATTAAAAATTTTCCACCACAGCTTATGTTTGTTATATATTTATCAGCAACAAATATTATATGACGTGGTTCTTAGGAAAAATGTCAAATTCGGTGAAAAAAATCATTTTGACGTTGGATAACGTCTTACGGCAACATACTGGGGTACAATTTCGAAAAACGAAAAATCGCTCGCGTCACAAAAAAGTGGTTAGATTTTGACTGTTAATAACTTACTAACGCCCGGATAGATTTTCAAGATTCTTGCACCAATCGATTGGAAATCTTTCTACGAATCTACTCCAATAATGAAAACTATTGATTCTCATGACTAAACTATTGAAAAATTGAGAAATATCGAAGCATGTCTTATTTTTCATAGAAAAGCACATTTTTCTTGTGTATTCCTGACACAGACATCATTGCGCGATATCTTAGCCACTTTCGTCATTCAAAGGGAAACGCCCCTTTCGGTCTTCTTCTTACTTCTCTCCATTATCTCGTGTTCAGTCGAAGCCAATCAAATTCCACTTCACGCGCACGCGCACGACCGAATTTTAATTAAATCGTCTTCGGTAATCTTTTGGTGTGTTTCTGTCTAAGAATGGAATGAAAACCCAGTTCGATCGATTGTGACTACCACCAACCGTCCTTTTCAGGACGACAATTTCATTTTGAAAGAGAGTTATGAGAATTTTACACCGTGAAGAGCGACATTACTGGTGAATGGATGTGATGGATTCATATTTCGGTCAGTCATTTGCATGCAATCTTTCATTAGCGTCAACATTAGTGCTTTTCGAGAATCACAGGGCCAAGAAATCAATTTCCCATCGCGCTCTTGCAGGGCAATCTTCGACATTGTGCACGGGAAAAAATTCTGTGGTAAAAATAACTATTTTAGCTGACTACGCCCATTCTTAAAACTACCATGGAAATTCAGACCAATATACTATGTTTACGGTGCACCCCACCGCATTACTGGTACATTTGACAGAAATAATTTACAACAATCTGATTTCAACTACAGACATGGTAAAATCAAGCGCATTTCTGGTCTGCTGAAAATTGCCGGTGCGAGCGCTTAAGCTAACCCTCTAGAATGGTAGTTTTTACCGCACAATTTTTTTGCGTGTGTGCATGAGAGATAAATTGGGGACGGCACTAGAATGAGGATCCCGGTTTGCCTCGCATTTAGCGATGATTGAATAATGCCGTTGTCGTCGTCGTCGCTAACCACATGCATGACAAAGCGATCAGTATAAACTTGTCGATTTGAAAGCTAAAACTTATCAGCAACAGCTTCGTTGATGATTTGATTTGGTAAGAAATTGCCGATCGAAACCAAATAATCGCACAGAGAAGACTGCAATAATGCTACCGCCGCCCGACGGAAACCTATGTAAAACTTTGTTTGCCATTTCACTGGAAAACTAATCATCCGAAATTTCAATTGGCAATTAAATAAATAAATTAATTAATAATAATAGGTGAAATATCTCTAGCCGTAACTCTTTTACGTGGAATGCATTGTTGTGGCTCTGAAAAGGGCCGTTTTGCTTGTGTCCCAATTCAATTTAAACTCGTTCGTCACGGATACGACGAGCCAGCTAGAAGGCTTTCGGCATGATGGTCACACGCTTGGCGTGGATCGCGCACATGTTGGTAGCCTCAAAGATAGGCCTAGCTCGCTTCCTGCAGGGCCATTACGGCCAAGCTCTGTAATCGCAGATCGGTCTTGAAGTCCTGAGCGATTTCACGGACCAGGCGCTGGAAAAACAATTTGTGGATCAGCAGCTCCGTCGAATTCTGGTAGCGACGGATCTCACGCAGAGAGACCGTTCCTGGCTGATAGCGATACGGCTTCTTGACTCCTCCGGTGGCTAAGACGCTCTAGCGAGCGACTTTCGTGGGGCCGCTTCCACCAGTGGACTTACGGGCAGTCTGCTTGGTAGAGCCATCGTCGTAGTGTTCTCTGGACGGATTGAAACAAATGAATGATTGAATGTGCTTCGTTGTTGTTGTTGTTTGAGAGGGACTTTAACCCGAAGGTCATTCGTCCCTTATCGCTGGGTTTTACAGTTGGTCCAGTAATCCGGTTGCAGTCAGGAATCCAAGAAGATCCGTTTCCTTTGTTGTTGATAGCACCTCATCCAGGGTGCCACCCAAGTTATAAGCCAAGCGTTCATTGTTGTAAGTTAAGCATTCAATTAAAATATGGCGAACAGTTAGTGGGGAATTACAAGAAGTGCAGATTGGAGGGTCAACTTTATCGAGGCGGTATTCATGAGTAAGACGGGTATAGCCAATTCGAAGACGGGTGAATATTTTCCGGTGTTTGGGGTTACTATTGTCGGGCCAAGGAAAGATTGAAGGTTTGATAATTCTAAGTGAGATGTCTCTACTGTGGTGCCATTTTGTGTTCCAGGATTCAAGAATTCTCTCCTTTGTCCATCTCAACACGTCGATAGATGGGACGGAAACATCCTCTGGGTTCACACCACGACCCTCTCCAGCCAATCGGTCCGCCTCCTCGTTACCATGAATGCCAGAGTGGCCTGGCACCCAACAGAAGGTGACCCCATTGGTCAGAGCGAGTCCTTGGGCTTCCTGAAGCCAAGGATGTTTCAAGGAATAAGAATTCATTTCCTGGAGACAACTGGCAGAGTCGCTGAAGATAACTGTACTTTGAAGATTCTGAGGTGAAATGAGATGGACAGCTTTCATTAAAGCATAAGCTTCGGCACTGAATATGGAGTAAATTGAAGGGAGCGCAGAACTAATATTAGAGACATTTGGACTACCTGTGATGCCATACCCGACCTTACCATTTGATACAGAGCCATCGGTGTGTAAATGTTGGAAAGTGCTGTATTTGTCTGCAACAAGTTTGTGGAAATGGGGTTGAATTATTGATGAAGGATCACCAGCTTTAACTTGGCTGAGAAGAGAAAGATCTATTTTGAGGAGTGGTTGATTCCAGGGTCTATTTTTGGATCGAGGAAGAGTAGCTATGGTGGGGAAAACTTGATTAGTAAGAGATTGAAACTTTTCGGTTGTTCGTTTGACTGAAGGGACATTGTATCGACCGCCAAGACTTAGCCACCTGGTAGCTTTGGCCACTAGGCATGTTGTCAGATGATACTCAAAAGGTAATTGTCCTGTCTCGGCCATTATAGCAGAGGTGGGACTAGTGCAGAAAGCGCCCGATGCGTACCGAAAGGCTTTGTTGTATAGAGGACTTAGCCTTTTGTTGACGAGATCCCCTCCTCTGCTGAACATTCCAACGCCATAAAACATTTTGGGTAAAAGCCAGCTATTGATTATTTGGTTGATAGTTTTCCTATGTGCACAGGGTATTCGAGATCCTAGGACTTTAATGAGATTGGTTCTATTGCAGATTTGTTTGCGAACGGAATTGAGATGGTGAATAAAACTTAGGGACCGGTCAAGATGTATTCCAAGGATTTTTAGGGATATTTGAGATTTAATAATAGAATTGTTGAGGGTTATATCAGGAAGTTTGGACATTTTTTTTCTATTTTGACTAATGTGGAGGAGCTGAGATTTTTCGGGGGAAACAGTAAAACCATTTTCATCAGCCCATTTAGCTATGGTATTTACTGCGGATTGAATTCTTTTCCTGGCGAGTGACTTCATACTATGAAATGTGATTATGGTTATGTCGTCTGCATAAACAAGGATGAAAACATTAGGAGGAATAGTTTTGAACAGGGACTGTATAGAAATAAGGAAAAGAGTGGGAGCTATCACCGAACCTTGAGGAATACCATTTTCCTGACATCTCAGCTCAGATCGATTATTGCCTAAGATGACCCTGAATCTCCTGTCTTTGGGGAAGTTTTGTACATAACGACCCATGCGACCTTTGATGTTCCATTCCTCAAGTGATTTGAGGATGGGAAATCGCCACGCACGATCGTAGGCCTTCGAAAGATCGAGAGATACAATGTCACCATGCATTCCCCTCTCCAGGTGAGAGTCAATGATATCCTCGAGTTCAGTTAGGTAGTCGTCAGTAGATTTATCAGGACGGAAAGCAAACTGTCGATCATCGATTAAACCTTGGGATTCCAAGAGAGTGATGAGTCTTCTATTGACCATCTTCTCAAGAATCTTCCCAATGCAGTTTAAAAGAGTTATGGGACGGAAACTATCGGCACTATTTTTATCTTTACCGGGCTTAGGTATGGGAACAACTAGACCTTCTTTCCATGAATCAGGTATTTCACCTTGATTCCAGATATTGTTGAAGATTGTAAGTAGGATGGTTTTACCAATAAGGGGAAGATTCTTGATGAGAGGGTAGCCCACATCATCAGGACCAGCAGAAGAGCCATGGACTTTGTGGAGAGCCCATTGTAATTCATCAAAGGAGAAATTACGGTTGTATTCCTGGGAATCGTCTGATTCAAGATTAAGGGGAGCGGATTCAATGGAACTTTTACGGGAAATAAAACGGTCGGAATAATTGGAAGAAGAGGATGATTGGGCGAAATGATCTGCAAGGTGATTAGTGATAGTGGAAGGGTCCTCAGTAATTTAGTTATTAATTCGAAGTTTAATGGACTGCCTGGCTTTTTTGCCACTTAGTCTATTGATTTTATCCCACAGTTCTTTTGATGAACTTTCTGGGTTGATGGAAGAAATGAATTGATCCCAACTATCCTGTTTGGCCAACTTGACTGTTGCTCTTGCAGCGTTCCTGGCAGCTTTGAATTCTGCGAATATTTCGGAGTTCTTACGATCCTCCTTTGGCAACCTCTGAAGAGCACGAAGTTTTTTACGGCGGAGCTTGACTGCAGAATGTACATTAGAATTCCACCAGGGGACAGATTTCTTACCTGGAGCACAACTAGATCGGGGAATGTGATTTGAAGCAATTTGAAAGAGTTGTTTTACGAAATCATCAGCAGAATTGGGAGGATCAACGGTGAAAGCATGAAAGACCTCATTCTGGTAATTAACCCAGTCAGCCTGCTCATACTTCCATCTAGGACGACATGTTGAAACAGGAGGAGCTCGATTCAAAGAAATGACAATTGGAAGATGGTCGCTACAACAACAGTCATCATGGACCATCCAGGACAACTGGGAACCAAGGCTATGTGAACATAATGAAAGATCAAGGGCTGATGAATTTCCTGTAGAAGGACAAATTCGAGTATGGGTACCGTCATTCAGAAGAGTTAATCCAAATTCGTCGAAGAGTTGCCCTAACATCACTCCACGGGAGTTATTATCGGAACAACCCCATAGAGTAGAATGGCCATTGAAATCACCCATCAAAAGGACTGGAGATCAAAATTGTTTAAGAAGTTTGGAAATATCGTTTTTGATGGTTTTATTGGAGAGGTGGCCAGGTATGTATAATGAAAAAAGTGTTACTTTACATGGGTAATCTATTTCGATGCCTATTGCAAGTACTGAGGAGGAAACATCAATTTTACGGTGAGGAATATCACTTTTAATGGCAATTGCTGTTCCAGTTTTAGAAGGGTTGTCAGGGTTTTCACGTATGTACAGTGTGTACCCTTTAATAAAATTGGGAGGTGTTTTCGATTCAGGCATCATTGTTTCTTGCAGAGATAAACAAATAGGATCAAATTTAGAAATCAGTAGTTGTAACTCTGGTATTCTAAATTTAATTCCACGAAGATTCCATTGTAATGCTAGGCAGGATTGAGATTGGGATTTGGGGGAAAACTGGCTATTTACTCGGTTTGTTGTGTTGGCCATTGTTGGGACGTGAGCGAGGGGAGTCAAGGCGAGTGGAATCCATAAGATTTTGTAGATCGAGGATACCAGGGGGATTTGCAGGGGATTTGTTCAGGTTGGTGTTTGATTGGGTGTTTGAGAGTTGAATTTGGTCAGCCAGAGGTTTCTTGGTGATTGGGGCATAGATTTCAGTTGTTGGGTGTCGCTTATGTTTATGAACGCTTGGCTTAATAAAGGCAGCACTTACCTGGGTCGAGGTGCCACCTTTCGGTTGTTCCGTTGTCGATTGCTTCGCGCTGGAGTCGGTTTCCATCTCGGAGCAGCTTTCATCGTCCTTCGTCAGCTGGATTCGCTTGCTTCGTTTCTTCTCCTTCTTGCTCTTGCTCCTTCTTTCCAATTCTTCAATCCGTTTGGTGAGCGTTGCGATGGTCTCCGTCAGTTGCTTGATGGTGGCGTCCTTGTTATTCAGCAGCTCTGATTCCGATTTTCCTTGGGCAATGGTAAGGCGATTTTGAACTTGGCTGACAGAGGCGTACGATCCACCGCCAGCTTTGACCTGTTTGATGGCTTCTTGCTGGGAGATTCCTTTGGAGAAACGTAGCCGGACAATCTCCTTCTCCGTGGCGTAAACCGGGCAGGAGCGGTTGGATGGTCCGTGGTTTCCTTTGCAGTGGAAGCAGAAAGGTGCTTCCTTACATTCCTCATCCATGTTGTGGGCTTGGGAGCAGTTCCTGCATTTCGCGGCATTCTTGCAGCGGGTTTTGGTGTGTCCATATTCGAAGCAGCGATAGCAGATCATCGGGTCCGGTACGTAAAGCCGGGTTTTGATTCGCAGCGGACCGACCTTGATGTAGTCGGGTACTGCAGTTCCGTTGATCGTGAGGATAATGGTAGGCGTGTTAATTGGCTTCCCATTCTCCATCCGTGTGATGCGCTTGACACCAACGACACCATCCTTCGCCATCCAGTTCAGCAGCTCTTCCTCGTTCTTGTTGATGATCTCGCGACAAGAGATCACGCACCGTCGCTTGTTCAGGATCGGGTGGGGTTCCACCTTCACCGCCGTTCCGTCAAACAGGGCCTTCATGTTGAGGAGCTTCCTCGCTTGTCCCGCATCACGCACTCGCAACACGTATTTCAGTCCGCTCGCTTCAGTCGTCGTATTTTCAATTTCGCCAGCCAGATCGTGCATGGATTTCCCCACGATAAATGGGCAGAGCTTCGTTTCCCCGTCAGCCGCAAACAGTGACAGGATCTGCAACTGGCCGATCCCGACACCGCCCATCCATTCTGGAACCGTTGGTCTTCCGTCAACTGCCGTGGGAGGTAGCCCAGGGTCCCACCCTGAACTCGCCGCCATGATGGCACAACTTCACTTCACACTTTTTTCGCACTTTTCACTAGTCGTATCAGTTCTTCACGACTTCACTGTACTTCACTCCTTCACTGTACTTCACTCCTTCACTGTTTTCACCACCGAAAGTGGTTCGCACTATTCCTCCACCGGAATCGGTTGGAGATACGCTACTGTTCGCTCGGAATTAACTCGCACTCACAAAAAAGTACGTCCGCGCGCACTGGTGGTTGGTAACTGAATGATGATTGAATGTGCGCGGCTGCCGGTCCCTTTTATGACCTTCTCTTGCGAGCGAGCGAGACGAACAGTGAACAGCGAGCGAGCAAGAAGAATTCATCCATTGCGTATCGCATAAAAGGAGCCGAGCCGGCGGCCAAGCATCAGTTTTGTTACAATCGTTGCCGAAGATAGACCAGACTCGGAAAAGGAAGCGCCAAGCGTCATCGCAAGGTTTTGCGTGACAACATCAATTGCAACATCACCAAACCACCGCCGTCTGACTCGCCGTGGTGACGTCAAGCGTACCTTCGGTCTCATCTACGAGAAAACCCGCGGTGTGCTGAAGTCATCCAGAATTCTGTCGGCTACGCTCTGAAGTAGCAGGGCCGTACGCTGTACAGATTTTGAGGTTAAATCACCTCCATCACCGAAACCAGAATTCAAAACTAGCACTGAATCCATCAAACCTGAGCATGGAATGGCGATCGACGATATCCAAACCCAACCGTCCTTTTCAGGACGACAATTCAATTTTGAAAGAGTTTTGAAAATATTTCTACCATGAAGCGCAACAGTATTGGCAATTCTCACAGCAACAGAACTGTCGGTGAACTAAATAATAGTTACTCGATTCTCACAGTTCAATCG
This sequence comes from Aedes aegypti, assembly GCF_002204515.2. Classification (NCBI taxonomy): domain Eukaryota; kingdom Metazoa; phylum Arthropoda; class Insecta; order Diptera; family Culicidae; genus Aedes; species Aedes aegypti. The sequence continues at coordinate 346,963,089 of NC_035109.1, read as the reverse complement.
GCTCTTTTCAGGGCTAATAAATGTGTACTAAAGAGTTATTTGTGTTATATTTGCTAATGTGTTTACCACATTCTTGCTATAATTCATCTCTGATTAGTTATGAATAATTGACAAAACGACAATTTGAGAATGTTTCCGAAGACGCTGTTATTGTTAAGGAATGATTCAAATATTTTGAATTGATTGCTAGAAATTAACAATGATTAAGTATACACTTAAAAATCAATTCTTCAGTATAACGGACTAAGCTTCTGAATACATGTAAAGTGATTATTTTGTATTAACACAAAATAATAACACAAACGTCTATAATAAATCAGAATTGACATGCAACAAATAGTGTGAAAATTAATTGGATTTTTAGCAGGAGAAAACTTTTATAAGTTCGTGACGGTCCCAAGCCAGGAAATAGAAGAGGCTAACGTTATCCAACGTCAACTTGGCGGTCGTATCTTGGAAACAACCTCTTACTTTTTTTCACTAATTTTTTCTAATTTTGCCAATAACTCGAAAACAGTAGGCTGTGGAATGTTGACGTCTTCGAGAGAGTTGTTAAATTCCACCATGTGCATGGTGGATTTTTTAAGATAGCTCAAGAGGTAACACACGAATTCCTCCATGAATTCCTCCTAAATTTTCTAACCTTGGCTTATGGAGTTCTCTTGCCCGAATCCAGGGAATTCGGAAACATTGACCAGCATCCTTTGTTGCTTCTCTTAAGCCGGAGAAGCTGGTCATGGTCAAATCTATGTCAAAAGGTCGAAAATCTTTTTTTAACAAACAAATTATTCTCCACCTTCCGACTTATTCTGAACTAGTACTGATAAATGGTGTTTTATCGCTTTGGGTAGAATAGAATCTAACGCAATCAATAAGAATTGTATACGCACAGCACGACACTACAATAAGCACTGAATACTGAACCATTAGATCCTTATCATAAACCTGTCATCTCACATTCGTTTATGCTAAGTAACATACCTATCTAGGTCAGTCCACACGTTTTTCTTCGCACGCATGAAACTCTTAAAGTTCACCAGTTTCAAAGCACATGACATTCACGATTTTCGGAACAAACTGTAAACCTTCGGCATCGGCGGCTTCGCATCAAAGGAGCAAACTACAAATATAAAATTTAATCAGAAATCGGATAAAATAATTTCAATTCAAATATAACAAGATCTCCGTGGTGTATTTTAAATACAGTTGAGTGACCTAAAATTAAAGTGAACCAGTTACGATTACTACTGACTGGCTGCACTTTTACCAACGAACACGAAATTACGCAATGCGACGCTGGACTTGTTCGCTGGTCGCGGCGGTGGCGGCGGCATGATTGTAAAAGTGCCCTACTGCACTTTTCTCCTTGCAAGCAGCCAGAGTAGCCGAGCTAGCACTATGGCAAGCTTATTAACCAGTCGAAGCAGTTTTTCTCCGACTTTTTTCTTTTTTCGCTCACTCAGCCACCCGCCCATGTTCCTTCAATGCAGCGCTGCATCGTGACAGTAACTATAAAACTGCGTTAAGTGTTACCGATGGCATTAGGTACATAGAGCTATGGATGATGCACGGTGCATTTCAACTTTTCCGAATGCTCCACTTGTTCCCCCGCAATGTGTTCATAGTAATCTTCGGGAAACTTTCTCGAGAAATTCTAGTCAACAAATTTTCAGAATTTCAAGCATATTTTGATCACTAATAACCTCCTAGTACTCCATCGAAAACACTTCCACTTCGATTCTTTCCCCCTCAGAGGGACGGCTAAAAGCAGCACTATACACTGGGATCTCAATTTAAGGACTAGATCGGGGGTCTGTAAATTGAATTGGTTTGTAAATTGAATCAGTTTGTAATACGATGGGATCAAGTTCGTTAAACGAGGTTTTGGCTTTTGGAGTTTCATACAAAAAGTTCGTTTTCAGTATTATGCTTCTTGGTATGTCAAATATAAGGTACCCCGGGGCAAATGGAAACTAAAAACATGATAGTTTAAATAATTTGTTCAATATATTTTTAAATGCCATATTTCGCAAACTTAACAACCGGGTCATCGTTTAAAATTATGAAAACCTTAGAAGAAAGTTGTAAAATGAGCCATTAGACACAGACACCTCGCTAAACGGGGCCATCCAGTTTCAGTCAATCCACATCAGTACACAGTTAAAAATAATGAAGATTACACGTCACGTAAACTTCATTTATGCAATGTAAACATGACGTCATGTAAATTCAAGTCTGAAATCATGTAAAAATGTGTTATATGTCATGTAATCACACAGAATCCTGCTGAATTACATGACATATAATTGAAGTTTACATGACATATCATGTAAATATCCATGATATTCAACGCTCCAATTATGTGCATTATATGTCTCAGAAATTTACTCGTTTCGTTCGAACTGTGTAAGTCAACCATTGCAATAATATGATTGATAAATCATAGATTTTTAATGTTGAGTCCCTTTTAAAAAAATATAATTTCAAATTTATATTTTATGATAAAAATCATTTGTTTGAATGTTTTAATGCTACTCTCAAGAAAAATGATTGAAACGCGTAGGAAAAGTTTTGATTTTGGTGCTAGTTATGATAGATTCCACTTATCCCGGGTATAGAGATATTTTCTGGTAAGTTAGACTGTGCATTGGTCCATGGTCCGAAGCACGTGTTCACTAATTTGACGTTTGAGCGGTGCCGAATTCACTCGTTGCTATGGTCACTTAAATAACATGGCACCGCTGAAACGTCAAATAGTGAACTCGTGCATTGGTGCATTGTGGAAAGAGTTTCTTAATCCAAGAATTTCGAAAGACCACACATTAGGTAATTTTTGGTGCAAAAATAGTGAGAACGTCTTTTTTGTAAGCTGCGTTAAAAATACCATTAAATGGCTCGAAAACCGCAAGTAACCCACAAGATTTTAGAATTATTGGCGTGCTATCTTCAGCATAGTGTAGGCATAAACTAGATCTACAAGTTTCTTATGTACTTTTTTATTTTTGAGAAATCTTATTTTACTAGTCTTATCCACTAGTAGATAAGAGTAACTGACACTGAAGAAGACTGCAAGTGATAGTCGAAATACGCGTATCTGTCAAAGATAAGCATTTAGGGAGGAAATAAAAGGTACAAGGTACTCCAATCTACTTTTAAGTTTCTCTATTGAGATTCTGCTCAGGTGATTCGAATACATTAAAAAAAGAATAGATCAATTTCCTTAAAGTTTAAGCTTCTATGCAATTAATTTTGCCACGGTGTTCCTAAATTCACCACATCCCATAAGAAATCATTGGAAGTGGCAAATTCAGGAACAGACATTATAAACATGGCGAATTCTGGTGCAGGTGATAAAATATAATATAAAAACAGAATTTGTGATCAGTTTTTATATTTTTCGTACTAATCAATAAATGCTGTTGTTTAACGTATTGACAGTATTCAGAAGTCTTATGACTGATTAACAATAAATAATTTTCCTTGCGGTGGCAAATACGTTTACATCTATCCTATCATCATATCATCATATAATAAACTGATTCAGACTAAACAGCAAAGCAAAAGTTGAAAAAAAAATCAGTTGAACTTATCATTACAATAAATAATTTTACATTGAATCGTATTAACTCGGTTTATTTCGCTAAAAAAAAACAAAGTAACGTGTTTTGGATATACGTTAAAAAATACTTGCTAGAACGGGGGTTTACTGTACCATACTTGAACGGTACACCGATGATTATGTGGTGGAAAATAGTACTGCACGAGGAAAGCGCCTTCAGTAGCAGCAGCAGCACCCCGAAGGAACGAGGAAAAGTTTTATGCAACGTGTTGAAACTATTAAACGCATCGTCGTGTGAAAAACTTCTCCATAACCAACCAAGTCGACAAGCGAGGACGACGACAGCAGTAGTGACGGAACTTTCCTAACGGTGCAAGTCTTGACGCTAATTCGAGGCGAATGATCAATTACAGACCCCAACCAAGTTCCCGGATGGATACCGGGCGGAGCCTCGACCGATAGACAACACGTTTCAAATCATAATAATCATAATAGCAAGCACCATCGCAGTAAAACTTGGTTTCCAACCGTAAAAGAAGGTTCCTGCTCCAGATTACCGGTAAACCACACCTGTCAGCATCAATCACTTAGCAGCCAAGGAGAATGCATTTGGTGAAAAGAAACTTGGGGTTGGATCCATTTATTCCCGCTGTTTCTTTCAGCTTGGCCTGAGAGCACTATGATCGCACAATTGAGCAGGATTTGTCGGCAAATAGCATAATGGGTTATGGGGGGTATCAATCACGTGGGATAATGCTCGAGGGGTTATTTGAATTCGCTGCGGCCAAAAACCGCAACGTTTTGTTGGTAAGCCGGTAATTTCTTGCCAGTTCTGTTTCCAGCAACGACTGACTTGCTACAATGTAGAGAGTGCTTTTCGTCGCAATGCAATGACTAGTCAAACTCGACGCTTCTATTGTTGGTGAAAACCTTAATGGAGTACGTTGACAAATGGCGCCTCCAATCCATCTTTGTCGTAAAATTTCAACCAAGGACAAGTCAAATATGTTTCTTAACATAACGCAAAACTACACACTTAGAATTTATCACAGATTTCTGTGAAATTTCACCGAAATCTCAACAGCAGATTTTTCGGTGATCCGTTCGGTGATTTCTTATTTCACAGAACGATCTGTAAAACTTGATAGAGTTCATCTGTCAAAAGAACCGAAGTGTTCGGTGAATTTGTACAAATATTCTGTGAATTTAATATTTGTTTTCAGATGTTTCACCGAACAGTTCGGTACTGTTTTACAAATTTACTGTGATTTATTGGCTATTATGCATTTCACCGGACGATTCGGTATATGTTTACAGAGTTCCTGTTAAAAGGAAAAGTATTTTGACTTCGTATATTCGGGGTTCTGATTTTATTCCAATCACTTCGAAGTGGTGCTGCTTTCAAACAATGAACGACGCAGATGTAATTAAAGGCTCCAACGCAATAATTGGAATTTCAAACACCGTTAGAAAGTGAAAACACTTCATCTCTATTTTCCACTGATCATGTTTATTCAAACTTTTAACAATAAAATTGATAACTACAGAAATATCAACCACTTTAGACTTATTTGGAAGTTCTATCCACGGTAGTTAGTTACATTTTGAAATTGCAACACTATTTTTTCACTTTGTTTAACGTTCTTAAATGAAAGAAGTATTCTGGATCAGCCAGCGGTTGTCAATATGGCCGACAATTGATTTCACAGATTTTTGGTGAAAGTAGTAAACTGTTTCATCTTCACCGAACTAAATGTAAAAGTTCCACAGAATTTTGTGATTTTTTCGCCTTTACAGAACATTTGGTGAATTTTTGACAGTTTAGTTGAAAACAATTGTGTTTCACCGTAAAATCCGTAAAATCATATTTCACTGAACTGAATCTGTGGATTATTTTACAGAATTCTGTGTTTAATTCTAAGTGTGTACGAATATAAAGTAAGCCATATATTCCGTGAATAGTGGAAAACCAAAAAGCGTATGGATTTGGATTTGGATTTGTCTTCTTGTCTTCTGTCTTCTTGTCTTCTTGTCTTCTTGTCTTCTTGTCTTCTTGTCTTCTTGTCTTCTTGTCTTCTTGTCTTCTTGTCTTCTTGTCTTCTTGTCTTCTTGTCTTCTTGTCTTCTTGTCTTCTTGTCTTCTTGTCTTCTTGTCTTCTTGTCTTCTTGTCTTCTTGTCTTCTTGTCTTCTTGTCTTCTTGTCTTCTTGTCTTCTTGTCTTCTTGTCTTCTTGTCTTCTTGTCTTCTTGTCTTCTTGTCTTCTTGTCTTCTTGTCTTCTTGTCTTCTTGTCTTCTTGTCTTCTTGTCTTCTTGTCTTCTTGTCTTCTTGTCTTCTTGTCTTCTTGTCTTCTTGTCTTCTTGTCTTCTTGTCTTCTTGTCTTCTTGTCTTCTTGTCTTCTTGTCTTCTTGTCTTCTTGTCTTCTTGTCTTCTTGTCTTCTTGTCTTCTTGTCTTCTTGTCTTCTTGTCTTCTTGTCTTCTTGTCTTCTTGTCTTCTTGTCTTCTTGTCTTCTTGTCTTCTTGTCTTCTTGTCTCTTGTCTTCTTGTCTTCTTGTCTTCTTGTCTTCTTGTCTTCTTGTTCTTCTTGTCTTCTTGCTTCTTGTCTTCTTGTCTTCTTGTCTTCTTGTCTTCTTGTCTTCTTGTCTTCTTGTCTTCTTGTCTTCTTGTCTTCTTGTCTTCTTGTCTCTGTCTTCTGCTCTTGTCTTCTTGTCTTCTTGTCTTCTTGTCTTCTTGTCTTCTTGTCTTCTTGTCTTCTTGTCTTCTTGTCTTCTTGTCTTCTTGTCTTCTTGTCTTCTTGTCTTCTTGTCTTCTTGTCTTCTTGTCTTCTTGTCTTCTTGTCTTCTGTCTTCTTACCAATATGAACCCTTTTAGCATAAATTTGTTACTCTTTTTGAATTTATGAATTTAACCAGCCACTCTTTTCGATCGTTTGCGAAGCTTTAACTTGCAAAATCCGTGTACCTAGTGAAGAGGACTGAGCCTTTTCAATCTAGTTCCAGCTTCTTGTCTTTTATTAACATTTAGATTTAATGCTCGAAGCGATGAGCAAGTCCTATTACCACACAGTTCTAGTAGCGATGAATCCATTTCGTTTGAGTGATTTATGGCATGATGAAAATTAAAACCTTTAGCGAGGTGCAGAGCACAGGACCATACAATTTCGGTTGTGGATTGGCAGTTGTAGATTCGAACAGGATCTTCTGAGTATTAGGCAGAAGAATAGCGATCGAGCTCCTATAATTCATTAATACCTTTTCCAATCTTAGTAGAATAAAATTCATTACAAGAAGTATATGGTAAAATTGAAGCCTTCGACAGTACAGAACATGCAACGAAAATGTAAGCCTAATGGATTTGTATTAACATGTCATGACACGTGTGCTGATATAAATCAGTTAAGCTAACCAATTATAGGAGCTCACGTCTCCTGCTTATTAAAACCGGGCATTAGGCATGGCTTACAATGGACAAACACTATCAATGTTAACCACTCCACTGGTATCCAATGACCCAGGACCATACTATAAACCTCAAAGAGCAAGGTTTTACTATAGTGAATTGATTCCTTTCCGGACCCTTCGCAGGCCACAGACTGCGTTGGCCAGTGCCAATGGTGCAGGTCGGGCGGCATGGCGTGAACTTTCATTTTTCCCTTCAACACTGTGGCCTTCGTACGATCAGCCAGACACCTTTTAATGGTCCAACAAGTTCGAAAAGGGCGTGCAAGGCGTCAAAGTACAACCGCTCTGCTCCACATTCGATCGACCACCATCTCAGTCTTATGCTTTTGGTTAAAGCATGCATAACAAACATCGCCAACCCATTTATTCCTTCTTCCAATCGTTATCGCCATTTTCAAGACTGGCGTAGCTAGGATTTCGGGGCCAGGTGATGAATTAAATTGGATAGAACGTGTTATCAAGCCGAATGAGATCTGTTCAAAGTTGTCTTGAGAGGTCTCTCAAGTAATTATAAATCACCCGGAGAGATCGAAAATGAAATAAATGATTAATTTGAACTGTCCACAGTTCAAGCAATCATTATGAAAAAGAGAACCCAATCTGGCATTCTTCGAAAAGGACTTTCTCAAGAATATTATTTAGTTTACTTCAACAAAATTGATCTGAATAATATTGAAACTTCAGAAAAAAAAAAACAAATCTTATGTTAGATAGAGGCAATCATAAATCTAACTCGTGCCAGGCAGATGAACGGTAACATTTTTCGCTCCCGGGATTCCCCAAGCAGAATCTCTCTTTTCCAGTTAACGATCGCTTGCTTAAGAATCAAACCCATCAGGTAAATTGTAATCATGCTTATTCACAAGTTAATTTTCTTCCGTACACTTATTAATAGAAAATCAAAACATTGTCTTTAGAACAAGCTATTGATCTTCAAACAAATTTTCAGGCCAGCCATGTTGTATGCTGTACCAATATGGACTAGCTGTTGTAATACAAGGAAGAAAGCTCTGCAGAACTCTTATGAATTAATTATATTAAACATAAATTTTACAAAATCGGGGAAAAACTTATTTTCTAGATTTGAAATTTAAATAAAAATATCTCGGTTCCCTATGAAATCTCGGACCGCAATAAACCGCACCTCCTAGCTACGCTACAGATCTGGATAAAGAAACATGCAAAACCGCATTGTGCCAACATCCAGTGGTTTGTTTACTGTCCTGTAAAGCTTTGGAGACCTCCTCTGCAAGCCGCCCTCGCTGCTATTGGGCGCTTGATGGTGCACCCCTTTGCCATTCATTCGGAACCCATGCAAAACAATTAAAACCCTCTTGGCACCAACAGCCGGAGCCAATTGATAGCTATTGCCTGGGGCCGTTGATTGCGGTTTTTTGAAAGTCAACAATTGGTGACAGGGCACTTTTATGCCTCAACCTTAATCTGGGGCCTTACCGTTTTATTACTGTTTGATCAGATCTGTTATTGGTGCAAGGTAACCTAATCAATCAACCATCACCGTTTGATCGTCTGACTTGAACCGAGGGATTTACTTTCATTAGGTTGGAGTGGGCAACCGAGTCAGGAACAGTGCAATTGTTCAATTCTGCCTAAAAACATGAGCTGATCAAGATTTACCTGCTAGACCGCGTGAAAATTCCTTTATAGGAACAGACCAGCAATTATATTGTAAAATCTGTAAATTGATCAGCCATTTCGGTTGGCCAATCACGAACAATTCATCAGGTGCGATATCGGTTACCACACTGCTGCTCCAACTCATGCTAGGTGAACCTTATTCTTGATCAGTGCTTAACTATGACCACACACCTACTACAGAACGTCTTGGGGGCACCCACTAGATCGTGATGCAGTAAACATCTATTAGGTTGATTGCACCGGTGGCAGGAGGCGATTTTGTACCTTTCGCTCAATCCGGTGAGGGCCGATGATCGAAAAATTTAAAAGTACCCGATTTATTACAGAATAATTGCCGCTGATTGCCCCTGAATGTTTTGTCAATTTTATCCTTCGGCCATCAATCGGTCAAACGTGAGTGGCGTAATTTTGGAGCTAGTTAATAGGGTGCAAATTTTATCGGACAGTGGGCGTTTCCAAGATCGAAGAATAGTGATTGGATAATAGAAGGTCCCTTCTGAGAAAAATTGAGGAACAATGGAGCAACGGCAAAAATAACGCTTAAATAAGCATTGTTGCTCAGGAGGCACTGCCATATCTCTCTGGTGGGGGTGCAACATAGAATGCATAGGCAACCTTGACTTATAAACATAGTTTCAAACCGTGATTTACTTGACGTTCAACAAATATGCATAGCAATGAATATTCCTTGTAGTTGTTTGGCAAACATTCTAATTAGGCATCCTTTTCAGACTTCATTCTTTTAGACCCAATAGCATTCGGTTCGAACAAAACGTGTAAAATTCTGTGATATATAATGCACATTATTGGAGCGTGGCATGTCATGGATATTTACATAATATGTCATGTAAACTTCAATTATATGTCATTTGATCCAGCTCGTTCGAGTGAGATTATGTGAAATATAACACAATTGTACATAATTTCAGACTTAAATTTACATGACTTTATATTTACATCACACATATAAAGTTTACATGACGTGTAAACATCATTATTTTTAACTGTGCAGTAAATTGGTCAAGTCAATAGGATGAGTTAAGAAATGTTAGGTGAATTGTCAATGCTGAAGGGGGGTCAGGCGATGAGAGCAGGATCTATAGTATTTATTTATTTTTGTAATAAAAAAAAACTTTGAATGGTTTGACACTACAAGTGAAGACTTGCGAAAGGTTCACCTTATTGAACAAACTTTGGATGGTTCGCCATAATAGCAAAGGTTACAAACTAACATTCCTTCCCCCCAATCCCACCTGCTTGCAAGGACATGGCCGGAGCCGTTATTGACCCTGTACAAATAGAGGCACTGAATTATGCATACTGAAGAAGATTATGGCCAATCCCAGCCGAACTTCTAGTTGATTCTTTGTGCATTTTCACTGACCTCGGTCAATCACGGAATAGCAACCATTGATATGTGCAGTCAGTCTAAGCTAACCTAAGCTAAGTTAGGTGAATTGTCAATGCTGAAGGCCCAAGAGTTCTTTGTATCGCCATGTGGTTCTCATGAAAGTTATGGTGTTAGTATGTAAGGTAAAAAGTTTAACTTCATCATGTTAGTATGAATGTCGACAGACGACGAACGTTCGATGCATTTTATGAAGATTTCGTCAGGTATAGCGAGGTTGAAACTTACGCCTAACTGAACACTGAAGGGTATGCCTTAATGATTTGTTACTTAACTGCGCCACCGATAAAACATGCGTTCAATTGAGTACTGGAAGATATGCATTTCAGCACACAAATAATAATTTCTACGAATAAGAAAGTATGACTATTTCCAAACGGGGCTGGTGGTCCTATGGCTACCGCTCCTGCTTCATTTACGGTCATGGGCTCCATCCCGGGCCCGTGCCATTCCTCGTTCTTTGTAATTATATATACAGTCGAAGCTCGTTATAATGGCAATTTTTATTGCGACAAAAGCTCTCTATAACGACATTTGTCGGTCCCTTGAAGCATATTTCAGTATTATAATCATTCTCTATAACGACTTTTCTCTTTGGGGGGGGGGGGGCCTTCCTTAGCCGAGTGGTTAGAGTCCGCGGCTACAAAGCAAAGCCATGCTGAAGGTGTCTGGGTTCGATTCCCGGTCGGTCCAAGATCTTTTCGTGATGTAAATTCCCTTGACTTCCCTGGGCATAAAGTATCATCGTACCTGCCACACGATATATGAATGCGAAAAATGGCAACTTAGGCAAAGAAAGCTCTCAGTTAATAACTGTGGAAGTGCTCATGAGAACACTAAGCTGAGTAGCCGGCTCTGTCCCAGTGGGGGACGTTAATGCCAAGAAGAAGAACGACTTTTCTCTATTATGATGTCGTCCCTTGCGATGTCGTTATAACAAGCTTCGACTGTATCACCATACTATCTTTCACTTTTGAGCTATTCGTTGATAGCTAAAACCAGAGACGAACAAGAAACCATATCCTCACGCTTCCTTTCTTCCATCATTGTAGCACGCCTCTCCTTACGCCTAATCCATAGGCAGTCTGATAACCATGGTTACGGACATAAAATTTTATGAATTCATGACTTTTTGTTCATGAATCTGGCAACCGATTTTTTTCCGTGCAAAAGCAAGTCCTAGCCATAAAATTTCCAATTGCCTTATCCAAAAACCCCGCTTAAACTGGCGCAGATGAATTCGTTTTTTTTTTTGTATAACTGAATACTGCACGGTGTGCTGAAACACACATATTATCGAACTTGCATGAACCTCCGATCTTTTTTCACTAAAAGTTAGCCTTGGTAGTCAAAAAAAGCTTGCGGCATATTAAAAAATCTTTCATCGGCAAAAAATTTGAAAAAAGTCGATTTTTGTATTCTTGCCCTTTCTCCATATAAGCAGAGTTGCTTGATGTCACTATCAACGCTTGAAATTTGCTGATTTGTACAGGCCGACTGCGATACAATTCGGATCATTCCATATCACATCAACATCATGCTCTCTACTCCATCACCAGTGCATTGATTGCGATAGACTATGGATATCACTGATGGCTCAAGTTAAGCCTTAAATTAAGCAAATAAAATGGAAATGTATCAGTACGATATTCTTGATAGTGCTGCAGACGGATTGAAACTGTCTGTTGGTCACTGAAAAACATTAATAGCGTGGGTAATTACCACGTGATCACTCATTCTGCAGTGATTGTGATCTAGAGTGCGATGTCGCATCACAGCTGTTGGTTGTCAGATCCAAGTGATATTGATAGTTTGCAACTGATATTGATAGTTTTAGTCCATCAGCCATCAGCTGATATGACCGATATTGTGCAACTCTGCATATAAGGCTCATAAGAGAATATTAGAGTTACACTAATTTTTATGAATTTTAACGGTTAACGACCAATTTGACGTATATTGAACACGAATGAATTATCAGATGTTTTAAATTGAGCATCATTTCCTACGCACACTCGTACAATATGACCAGCCCATGGTAGTTTGCCATTTTATAACGACTTCACTTATTGACATAACCTTTTATACATTTAAAATAAACACACTACAACTCATCAATCTAATCCTGGCCGGCCTAACCTTTTTGGTTTATTTTAACATAAATGGTTGATCCGTTTGCAATAATAATCCGACCAGAGAAATTATTACGTTTAATGAAAATACTAAAAATCACTAGTAAGACGAGCAACTACCTTTAAACTCTAATATGTTGCTTATCTTGACAGATAGGCTTATTTCGTCTGCGACTTACAGACTTCTTCAATGTCGAGTGCTCGAGTTTGGGCAGGCCAGTAGAAGCATTAGCCGTAGAAGGCCAATGTCGCGACTGTTCGTGTGACCAACATCTAGTTTGCCACGCTCTGACAGCCTGAGTACCGGGCCTCAAAGTGTCAAATCAATTTTAAAGACCAAAACAAATCATTGGCATTTATAAAACAGCAAAAACTCATAACTGAAGGTAAAAATAATTAAAATCAGTTTTGTGGTAACAGCGCCACTAGCGTTCTACTACTAATATTTCTATTGGCAGGCCTGATTTAATCCTTGTTCCCAATTCTACTGCATAATTGGAATCATTGGAAAATATTAATAAACATGAAGCTTTCTTAAGATAGTTGCAAGCCAATAAAATTAAACAATTACATACAGCCATAAACATAAACAGATATACAAACACATAGGGCACTGCTCTGTTTCGATTTTATATGGCATCTTTTACTCCTTCTTGCATTGTTGTTCACAATTATTTTGAAAGAGTGAAAGATAGAGGAAGATTTTTACGCAGAGCTCTATACGGTATGTCTACATTGAAAACTAGAGCTTATACAAATATTGAAAAATATCTTTACATATACAGAATATATAAGGGTTTTATGTAGAAAAATTAGAATTTCAAAACAAAAAATCTCTAAATACCTTACATGTCATGTAAGTGTAACAATATAATGCGATATTTATAAAGTTTTTATTCAGAATTGTATTGAAATCTTGTCGCCGCTCATTGTAAAGGTTTATAGAACCTCACACCATTAACGTATGCTTAGTTCCATTCACCTATCTTAAACTAAATACTAAAATTTATGTCTTCATGTTTCACTCAATTCTCCAACCTCGATATTAAGAGAGTCATCCATTAAGGGAGGTACCGAGTTACAGAACACAAAACCAGTACATATCTGGACAAACATTTGAGAAGGGCCCAAGAGGTCTTGAGCCTTTTTTCAGAAACGTTGCTGTTGAGCCCTTTTTAGCCCGCCCACGCAAACTAACCCCACTATCAGAAAGATTGGTGTTAGCTCTTCCTGATAGTGGTATTGGTGAGCGTGATCCAGTTGAATTGGGCTCAACAGCAGCTTGCAAAGCCAATGTTTACCGATGTCGATGAGCCCTTTTGAAATGTTTGTCTAGATATACAATCGAAAGGACCATCGGGGTAGCCATAAATCTAAATTTCACTATGGTTCTCAAACTCGAGATACGAAATATAAAGTAAGGGAGAGTACAAACGATCACGCTCTACTGTGCGCAATGCGAAATATAAGAGCAGATTATTGAACGCGCAAAACTTCATGATGGACTTGAAACCATATTAAGACTGTATAAGCTATTCACTGTAAATCATGTTAAATTGATTTTGGTCATACGCCAGTTGTAGCCATAATGGATTATACACCGTTTTACACAGCCAATCAGCATGTAACCTTTTGTGTTGAGTAGATCACATTGACATGATAGAGATACATTCATTTATTCGTCAGAATTGATTCAAAACATAAGAAACACAATTCACAAGGTTGATGATACGTGATAATTTTCACTACAGCTGCAAGATTAGGTTCATTGTCAAATAATGTGAATGTTCATGCTGAGAATGAAAGCTTCTTTGTTTATTTATGAGACAGATGAATGAACTCCTTCTGAATCAGTGAGATACTATTTCACTGTTTGGGATGAATCTTAAGTTTCCTTACTCGCAATAATATTCATTGGGTATAGGATATTCATCGACAGGTATATGATGAACCGATTCTATCGTGATAATTTTCAGCATTCATTCTGATTATCACTCATAATGAAAATATCACCAGTACGACAAGGCGAAGTTGTTTCGAGTATATTGCAAGTAGATTTGGAATTTGAAAGTGATTTGTGATTAGAAAAATTAGCTAGGAAAATGTGTTCTGCTCGTAGCCGCTCAATGGCTTTCAGTGATTCTATCTATGCTATCCAGCGATTCTATAATAAATACCCGAAAACCGTTTACCCGAATGCGACATTTACCCAAATTATATATAGTATTGTGAATCAGACACGATCTTCAAAAACTAGTACTTTTGCTTCATAAGAAACCTTCAAAACTCAAAATTTATATTTTCTGTCATTTGATTCCGTGTCATTTGAACGAATCATGTACTAACAAATAGTGTGGTTAATAACAACTCCATGTTGACTCATTCCTGTGGCATTCCTGCAGCAATCTAAATGATTATGTAACAAATACCTTTACCCGAATGCAACACTTACCGGAATGCGACATTTACCCGAATGCTTCATTAACCCAAATGTAACAATAACCTGAATTAGGTCCCCAGTGCTTCTAGATACAATCATTTGCTATAATACAGAAGTCTTACTTGTAGTTTGACTTTCTGGACCTTGGTAATAGCACTCGAGTTCAATATCGCCCTGAAATAATTTGATACATTGTTTACTGGCTGGTTGTGTTCAATACATCACATATTTTGCGTGAACGGCTATTTGGTTAACTAGATTAAGGCTCTTGAAAATGTCCGTTTATTGGCATAAATTGAAATAATAGCACGTTTTTCATAGTAAGGTAATCAATAATACTTAAAATGTAATCATATCCAGTTAAGTATATCAAAAAAGATAATTACTACTTATCAGTTGTAGTGTCATTATTATGATGCCAGTACCAATCAAAAACAGGCAAAAACTAGGCGAGTATATCTGCTGAAAAAAGTCTATTATGTAAATAGTAGATCTGAGAGTTGGGACGTTACAACATAAAGAAGGAAGATACTACTCAATTAATTAACGATTAATAGGAAAAATAAATCATATTATGGGAAACCATAAATAACAAGAAAGAGAAGAATAGAGGATGGGAAATCGTGTTTGTTCATATTTTCCAAATTCTATACAAAATAGTTTGCATAGGGTGAGATGATTGAAAACCAGAGGCCAGTTTTAACATTTTAAATTGTTGCAACAACAAAACTCGAAGGATTTTCCACAATATGATTGTTCGGAAACGATTTAGCCATTGGCTAAAAGTCTTAATATAAAGTTTAGATTCAATAGTATGAACAAGCTAAGAGACTCTTAATTCTTTTCGAGTGTCAAGTAAGGCGTGTTGTCACTTAAAAAACGGGGAATTAGTCAACTGACTGTTGAAAATCAAATTACTTGTTAGCTCATGACTCGTTAATAAAGAAAGACCAAATTTGGCACTATAAAGGATTCTTATAAAGCAGGAGTTTCAGGCGATCGTGTCTGGTACACTATACAATATACAATTCAGGAAAATATAATTTTCGGGAAAATGGTATTCGGGTATTTCTTATAGAATCAAAACTAAATTCTAATTCAATACATTGAAGACAACCAGCCAGTAATCAATGGATCACTTTGAAGTATTCAAAAAATCAACTCAAAGTCCATAAAATCAAACTTCCGGTAAGATTTCTGATTATAGTGAAACCAAAATTATTGAATCTATAATAACTGGGGACCTCATTCGGGTGAATATCGCATTCGGGTATTTGTCGTTCGGATATTGGTTACAGTATCTGTCCAGCGAACCAGTCAATATTTCAGAAACGCTGCTAACACCTATCTCTAAAAAAACTGTCCCGTTTTCACTCATGGCAACTAACCTGATTATGTGAAAAAAAAGAGACCGCGATAATCAGTTCCCGATTTTTCACTGAGAATGAACGTTTGTTATTGCTGATTGAGAAGCGATAGTTTTGACAATTGAAAACTAGAATGAATGTCCGAGAGCTTTTTTGTAACAGGCAATGCTGAAAACCGACGAAAGCTCACAGCTGCAAAAATATGACAGCTGTGTTCGTGACCGGAGCGGTCAAACCAAGGCACGTTGAGATTTGTGATCCTTACCGGCCAAAAAAATCGAGATGAGTGTTCACCGATACGATTATTTGGAACCTTGACAATTCATTTCCCTTATAATTTGAACTCCCATACACCTAATTTGGTCAGGGTACTCCTAATTTGGCCACTCTCATAAGAAATCAATGCGTTTGGACAATTTAAAAACCAAAACTAAAATCTCTGAACGAAACTGGTTCGAGTGGCCTATATTTACCAACGAGATTTTCATAGCGAAAAAATGGTTTTAACTCATGTCGAATTATTATACATACATTACACACTTAGATTAAATTACTGGGTTCGGTAAAATTTTACTGGGTTTTGGAACTACCGAAAAAGTCAGTAAAGTGAAAACTGTCGCCACGCGTAATTCAAAAGCAAATTTCACCATGTTTTATTTTTATCGATTTATGATATAAATAGAAAGCTCTCTGCAAAATTTCAGTGAAAAATCTCTGTTTTTCGATTTCTGGTATTTTTTTTAGTTTACTGACTTTTCGGTAGTTCCAAAACCCAGTTATTTTTACCGAACAGATTGAGTGTGTATATGAATTGGAAGCCTGCATTTTACATATTTGTAGTAGAAATAGGGCTTCCAATATAACTTGTACTGACATTTTCTCTTAGGGCTGGCCAAAACCGGTGCTTTACCGTACATGAATATGTAGCCTATGTGTATCCATTTCAGGGATTTCCTATTCTGATTGAAAAACTCTGCCGCAAACGTCAATTAACAAGTACTGATTTGATTCAGCTATTATGATCAACTCCTTAGGTATGGAAACAATATAGACACCTGATGGAAAAAACTTGCATAAGCTCACAGTCTATGTCTAAGTTGGAACGTTTTTCCAGAATGAAGCATACAAAGTGTTCGTATAAATAGCTAGTTATCCAGAAAAGAATAGTGATTTTTTATTAGATAAAATGCGGCATACCACCATGGGCTGGTCATATTGTATGAGTGTGCGTAGGAAATGATGCTCAATTTAAAACAATCTGATAATTCATTCGTGTTCAATATACGTAAAAGTGGTCGTTAACCGTTAAAAAATCATAAAAATTAGTGTAACTCTAATATTCTCCTATGGAGAAAGGGCAAGAATACAAAAATCGACTTTTTTCAATTTTTTGCCGATGAAAGATTTGTTAATATGCCGCAAGCTTTTTTTGACTAGCAAGGCTAACTTTCAGTGAAAAAAGATCGGAGGTTCATGCAAGTTCGATAATAAATGTTTTTAAGCACACCGTGTACTGGAGTAGCAACCACAGGCGACCAATAAAGCTCAAATAAAAAAAGTAAGACTTTTTCATTTACAAGAATATGTGAGTGATTCTATGTTTAATAATACCTACGTAGTACGTAACTAAAGGGATTTCCTAAATTAACGTAACAAATGACATTTTTCCTCAGATTCAAGCCTAATTTGATAAATTACAAAATCATCATAAAAGAGAAATAATATATAGGTCATCCTTTTCAATTAAAAATCCAAATTATCAGATAAAAATATGTATATTTCTCGATTACTTTTTCAAATCAACGTAATGTAACTTTCGTACGGTTTTGAGAAAATGATTAAGAAGAATCACAGCCTGCCTTTTTAAAGCTAGTTTAAAATGAATCCTTTTTTTAACATTTTCGCAGTGTAAATCTCTTAAATTTTGCACGCAATCAGCTCGCGTTAAAATACTAGATAGTTTCAATTATTTCCCACAAAAATTGTATGACAAAATGATGAGCCCAGTAAACACGTATATGATAGGATATAAGAGTACAAATGTGGAGGCGATATACGTACATATTGCATGCAGCCTTATGGCGCATGTACGTATAACGCCTCCACATTTGTACTCTTATGCGCTATCGTATACGAGTTTGTGTTTTCTGGCCGTTCCATTCAGTTTCTTACGACGTTTTTGTACCCGTATAAAATCGACTCAAGTAGTGTTTTGTTTTTATTAGCGTTAGCGTAGTTACGGTATACTACGTAGATTGGATACTAGCAACATTCATGTTTCTTTTTAATAATCTCATTCTGACTACACTTTTTTATATTAAACTTTGGGAGGGATTATTAGAGTATGTTTAAAACTACAAATGAACTTTAACACTTCACTTTTTGCAAAAAAAAAAAAAAAAATACTAAAATCACTAAGGTGAGCATGGCACTAAGGTGAGCATACCTTTAAACTCTAATATGTGTTGCTTATCTTGACAGATAGGCCTATTTCGTCTGCGACTTACAGACTTCTTCAGTGTCGAGTGCTCGACTTGAAGAGAATATCGCATGGATCTATTATTTATACTAGAAAAAGTGTGTGGGTATGTTAGAACTAGATTTTACCTGTAATCGTATACAGGAGGTCATTTTTTTAATTGTGTACCTAATCAAATGAAAGGATTGTCAAAATTACAAATTCCTGCTTGTTTGGCTGGTGGTCAATCAATGTGTTTATGTATTGTGTGTGTGTGAAGGTTAGGTATAAGTCTAAACAGCCAAGAGTACCCATTTCCTTGATCTTTGTTTAGTAATTTATTGTGGTTTTGTTTGAAAATTTCTATGCTTTCCGCTACGTCAAGTTTCCAAGGATTTGAAATATGTCGTAAGAGTTTAATATCTTTTGTGTTAAGGAAATGTTGTTCATTGTAAATATGTTCTGCAACTTTTGATTTGAAATGGTGTACATGTCCTTTTTCTGTGTCTTTGTGTGCTTTAGTGACTTCTGCTACGTGTTCTTTAAAACGTGTATTGAGAGTCCGTTTTGTTTGTCCTATGTAAATTTTATTGCAGTGGTCGCATGTAATTTGGTAAACGCCTGATTTATATAAACTGTCAATTGGGTCTTTTGTTGAACCTAGGAGAGTTTGGAGTTGGTTGTTTCTACTGGTAAAAACTAACTCGAAACCAAACTTTCGTAGGATTGGGCGTAGCTTTTTTGTTTCATCGTTGTAATTGACGGCTATATGTTTGAGTGTTGGTTGTTCTTGTGTCAGAGTAGTAAGTGAACGTTTGTATTGTTCTCGTGTGCTTTGTCGATGAGTTGTTGTATTGTTTGTCTTGTGTAACCGTTTAATTGTCCTGTTTCAAAAATGTAGTTAAGTTCCTTTCTTCTACCAGTTTCACTGAGGGGGATTGTTAGCATTCGATGTATCATGTGATTGAAGGAAGACATTTTGTGTTGGTGTGAGTGATTTGATGTGTTTGGAATAATACGTTGAGTGTTAGTTGGTTTTCTATAGATTTCAAATGTAAGTGATGAGTGTTCCTTTACAATAAGTAAATCCAAGAAAGGCAATTTGTTATCCTGTTCCACTTCGTAAGTAAATTCAATGTTTTTGTGAGCCTTATTAATTGTTTCTAAAGTTTGGGGTAAGATGTGTTTTTTAACTATGCTGAAAACATCATCAACGTAACGCCACCAGATTTCAGGGAGCTGGTTTTTATCTTCTAATCGTTTCTCTAAATTTGCCATAAAACATAAAACGTACATACATTAAATTAACTAAACTTTGCATGGAAGAAAACTATTTTTCCTTTAGAGATGAAACATATAAACAGTTAAATGGAGCCCCAATGGGAAACCCTCTTTCTCCATTTTTAAGTGAGATTTTTATGGCAAATTTAGAGAAACGATTAGAAGATAAAAACCAGCTCCCTGAAATCTGGTGGCGTTACGTTGATGATGTTTTCAGCATAGTTAAAAAACACATCTTACCCCAAACTTTAGAAACAATTAATAAGGCTCACAAAAACATTGAATTTACTTACGAAGTGGAACAGGATAACAAATTGCCTTTCTTGGATTTACTTATTGTAAAGGAACACTCATCACTTACATTTGAAATCTATAGAAAACCAACTAACACTCAACGTATTATTCCAAACACATCAAATCACTCACACCAACACAAAATGTCTTCCTTCAATCACATGATACATCGAATGCTAACAATCCCCCTCAGTGAAACTGGTAGAAGAAAGGAACTTAACTACATTTTTGAAACAGGACAATTAAACGGTTACACAAGACAAACAATACAACAACTCATCGACAAAAGAACACGAGAACAATACAAACGTTCACTTACTACTCTGACACGAGAACAACCAACACTCAAACATATAGCCGTCAATTACAACGATGAAACAAAAAAGCTACGCCCAATCCTACGAAAGTTTGGTTTCGAGTTAGTTTTTACCAGTAGAAACAACCAACTCCAAACTCTCCTAGGTTCAACAAAAGACCCAATTGACAGTTTATATAAATCAGGCGTTTACCAAATTACATGCGACCACTGCAATAAAATTTACATAGGACAAACAAAACGGACTCTCAATACACGTTTTAAAGAACACGTAGCAGAAGTCACTAAAGCACACAAAGACACAGAAAAAGGACATATACACCATTTCAAATCAAAAGTTGCAGAACATATTTACAATGAACAACATTTCCTTAACACAAAAGATATCAAACTCTTACGACATATTTAAAATCCTTGGAAACTTGACGTAGCGGAAAGCATAGAAATTTTCAAACAAAACCACAATAAATTACTAAACAAAGATCAAGGAAATGGGTACTCTTGGCTGTTTAGACTTATACCTAACCTTC
This sequence comes from Aedes aegypti, assembly GCF_002204515.2. NCBI lineage: Eukaryota > Metazoa > Arthropoda > Insecta > Diptera > Culicidae > Aedes > Aedes aegypti. The sequence continues at coordinate 346,942,187 of NC_035109.1, read as the reverse complement.
ACACACACACAATACATAAACACATTGATTGACCACCTGCCAAACAAGCAGGAATTTGTAATTTTGACAATCCTTTCATTTGATTAGGTACACAATTAAAAAATGACCTCCTGTATACGATTACAGGTAAAATCTAGTTCTAACATACCCACACACTTTTTCTAGTATAAATAATAGATCCATGCGATGTTCTCTTCAAGTCGAGCACTCGACACTGAAGAAGTCTGTAAGTCGCAGACGAAATAGGCCTATCTGTCAAGATAAGCAACACATATTAGAGTTTAAAGGTATTTGCTCACCTTAGTGATTTTAGTATTTTATTTTTTTTTTTTTGCAAAAAGTGAAGTGTTAAAGTTCATTTGTCATTCTGACTACTTTCAGATACAAGGCAGGGGAGTATACCTTGTTCAAATCATAAACAAGAATACTAAAAGCATGAATATCACTATTCCTGGCCACGCCCATCTTTACCGTAACTTGGGATTGGGGAAGGAAATGTTGATGTAGCACTTACTTAATGAGAGGCCACCGACTCAGCGACACCCTCATAAGTGCTACGGTGTTTTGTTTTTATTCGTGATTAAGTCACTTTTTCTCTCCATATAACGGAGCGGTGAAAGTAGTGGTTGAGATGTGAAAGTCGAAAATCGTACTTACGTCGTTTTGTAAATCCGGAAATTGAACGTTCGAAAGTGGAAAATCGAATTGGTTTATAGCGGAGCATGTAGATTTTTGTCTGCGAAATACGTAGAATCGATAAACTAGGTTTGTTCACTTTTTTGTCTTGAGTCCAGGCTTGATAGAAACTCCTCTTCGATGCAAAGAGGAGGCTATTTTGCCGTTTTTTCTGAGGAAAAAAAACTGAACTCAAAATTTTCAACACAGATCCTCAAGCGATTCGAGTGAGAATGCTAAAAAATGGGAGGATTTTTTCAGGCACTCTCTCTCTCTTGTTGCGATGCTCACTTTTACTCAACCTCAAAACAACTCTTGAGTCTCCCGCCAGAACAAGACAGTCCTCGGGGAGTTGTGAGACCACTCTTTTTGATGGAATTTTACTCTGTTGTGTTTTGTGCTGCATCTTCCTCGCTCATTTTTCGTTGCCTCTCTGTTTAGCATTTTTTCGCTCCCTCGCAAAGAGGCAAGGACAGCACGCTGCTCTAGAGTATTTCACCGAACTCTAATGATGGTGAGGAGTATTATCCAGCCTGCTTATGTCTATTTGAATAAGTTTTCGAGATTTGTCTTGTTGTAAAGGTTATTATTGTGTTTATTTTTAACGTTAGCTAAGGGGCTTCAATTAGAAGGCAATCTAAAGGTAATTCTGTACATCAGTCGATAATTAACTTTCAGTATGATCCACTACAATGCCTTCAAAGTTCTCGAAACGTTTTGGAACCGCCTAGACTGACGCGACGAAAACCGCTGCGTAATCGCTTCGCTGTGGCTTAGACACGCTCACCATGTACATGCAGCCAAACAACAGCGAAATCGCGAAGATTGTTTGTCACCGTCGCTGTAAAAAAAATCGTTTCGATTTGGGGTTAGCCTTTATCCGTGAACAAAACAAAGCGAAAATAGATCGCACACTTCCACAGCTGTGAAATGTTTGTATTATCTTTCTCCTATCCATATATGGAATAATGAGGAAACAGAACGTATGAGGTTCAAAAAATTTATCATGTTATAATGTTATATTTTTCATTCGAGAATCTTGTAAAATTCCACAACAGACTTATCAAACAGCACTCATTACATAGACAGATATAATTTCATGAGAAACTCTTTTTGGTTATCATCCGCATTGATCATTGGCTTTCATAAGACAATCTAATGGAGTATGATTTTCTTAACAATTTCATACGAAAATCTTATGAATTACGTGGAGCGATGGTAATAACATAATATTTACGATAGAGATTCATAAGCGCGCGTGTGACAATGATTAGTAAAACTTGTGAAAAACCGTCGACTTTCTATAAAAAAAACACATAAGAATTTCATACGAATTTCTCATGGATTAAAGACAAAAGAAGCAACTAATGAGACTCATAAGAAAACTTGTGAACTTCTATCGATCATTTCGTTCATGATGTAAATGGATATAACAGCATAAGATACTCTTCTGAAGGATCATAGATATCAATTATGGAATTCTTTAGGACCATTATGTGTTTAGAGAATTGCGCTTTAAATTTAGGAATATAAAGATTTTCAAAAGATCTCTAATGTCTCTAATGATAACGACAAGAATTTCCTGTGAATATCGAACGTTTAGTGTTTCATAAGAACTTTATGAAAAAGAAAAAAAACAGTCGAGAAATCAATTCACAAGCGTTCTCTTATGAAATACGTATGCAATTTCTGCCTCCGCAATGGAAACTTTCCTGTGTCCATCGCCAAAAGCAGCAAATGCTTTTATGCACCAAATCAACCACTGCTTCCGTTAAGTTCATGTAGTAGCATGATTAGCGTGCAAGCATGGCGGCTGTTTTTCAACAATGTTCTAGATTCAAATCCGGTCGTCGGCACCAGTTTTCGTTTATCCACATAGTGATAATTCTCGGGAGAAGTTGATGAGCGGAAAATATGATGGAGTGATAAAGAAATTATCCCCAGAAAATAATTATTTTCAGTTATTCTCCATTGTAACTCTAGGTAAAATAAGTGTGAGCGAAGTAGAACATTGGCCATTATCCATTGCCCTATGATGTTCATGTGAGGAAGCTAAATCGCATTGTTCCTTCGTGCAAAAAATCATAGATAGAGTGATGTGCTAGTATCTATCGTATTTAGCATTGATCAGTGAGAACTGCAATTTTCCCAGTATTGCAGTGAATGATGCTGATACAAACCGATACCAAACAATTCTTTCCCAAAACGGCTTCAGCATTGTGCAATAAGATTTGATAAATCTCTTTTTGGAAATAATACAAAAAAAAATGTTTCCAGATTCGTCTCACAACTTGCGGCTTACTGTGATATAGTGAGTGGTCAAAACACAGCATATCAACGCTATAATAAAATGTTTTACTAGAACATAAAGATCTACGGGCATCTCCCTTCATTCCTTCAGCATGATGGAATATACTAATTCCCTTTAAAATTTATTGCTCGTCATTTTGTTTACATTCTCAATTTTACACGGTCGTTGAGGAAATTAAATAAAATCTCGTGAATTATATAACTTTTACGGCGTGTGATTGAAATGAAATCCTTCAGTGAAGAAGTAGGTTTTCCATAGAGAAAAAAGTGCCCGACGAAGTAAGTCACACAGGGGGGTGGGATGAAACTTGTATCATAAAGTGGTGTGACTGGTGTCGATCGTTAAGCATTTCTCTCAAATCGTGTTCGTCCATGCGATTTCGGTGAAAACGTGCAATGTGGATAGTTGAACTGAAGTTATATAACGAAATACAGTAGTTTTATTGTATTTTTGGTGTACAAGTGTACAAACCATAACAGCTTTCACAAAAATACACTTGGAAAATGAATCTATGTTGCATGTAAGTGGAAATATCCACCGTGGTGGAACATTTTAAGAGGAAAATAACCATCAATGTTTTCAAATTTTTTAAAACCAGTTTTTTTGTTAAAAATTGAAGCAATGTTCATGAAAATCTATCATTGCATTGCACTTGCTATGTGTAATGCAATGATAGATTTTCATGAACATTTCTTTAAATATGAAAGAAAAACTGTTTTTTAGTTTTCTATGATGGCTGATTATTGAATGATGGATTCTTGAGCCTTAAGTTTGATACGATGGATAATAGCGCTTACGACGAAGTAGAACGAAACCCTTCGAAAATTCAGCACCCTGGTTTCTATTATGGTTGGTTTGCAAGTAAATAATAAACCGTAACCGAGCACGTGGAATTTTTCCACAATTTCTCCCATAATTTATCCATCTTTACCACACGAAATGAGTTAATTAATTTAATATTCATGCGGATAGGATTACCGAACATCTCAATATATGTGTCAATATACCGAACAATATAGTTAACAGGTTGAGGCGACAAATTTTTGCCAGTCTAGTGTTAGTAGTGACCAACACTACAACATCAAGCCGTTCAAGACCAGGACGTTAGGCAACAATTTTTCGTTTCTATTGTGTTGTTCACACATGTGGCTCTCTGTTAATTCTCAACTTCTATTCATATCTCTCGTCGCTCGCTTGCGATTCTATCCATCTTGTAATTTCATTACTTTTGTTACTCCCTCTCACCTGAGTATAGGTATTGCGTTCACCGAAAAAAGCCAATATATTATCATAGTAAAAAATACTCCAAATTCAATCATTTATTCACGGAAAAGTGTACCGGGACAAGCAAAATGGCCTAGAAATTGACACTCTAGTCGCCATATTTTAACAAGATTTGATGATTATTATATGATTCATAAAGAGTGGCAACCATATACAGATGAGACGTCTTAATAGACAGAGGTCGAAAAAAGGGAAATGTATCAATAAAAGTTGAAATCAGTGTTGCAAGAAATCACGGTAGTTGACACGTTATCGTTGACATTCAACAACCTTTGCCTTCAACATTTACATCACGAGCGATCAAGCGAACGAACGAAAGAAAAATGTCAAATGAATGCAGCTGCTTACGATGTTGTCGACCGAAAACGGTTGGGTTTTGTTAATTTATATTATTTATAGTAATCAGAACTGCTTACACTGTAATCCACATAACAAGCAAGATTCAACTTTTAATTACTACCGCAATTGTAAACATGCACTGTTATTTTTGTCATGTTTGGATTAATGGGGTGGCGACAATTCTAGCGCGTACTAAAAATGAAGAAAACTGAAAGTAAATTTTTGCTCAATTAGAAAAGTATTGACTCGTTTAATTTGCCTAACATTTCAAGTACGTTTCTGTTAAACTCTGACATTGTATTTTCAAAACACCAAGATACTGATAATTATATGAAAAAAAGGCTTGATTTATCACTTACTCCGCGTATATAAAAATTCTGGAGTAATTTAGTCCAATTTAATGTTAATGTGAAATAAAATAAAACAAAATAAAATAAATAAAATATGTTTTTAACGTAAGGAACTAATTAATACCGTCAAACGGGGCTTCTTTTGACATTATTTCCACATTCTTTAACTTTGAGGATTTATAACTCTTAGAATTATGGATGGATATTGATAATTTTTGCCTATATTTAAGTTGTATATGTACGTACCAAATGTGCAAAATATGAGGCAAATCCATCAAGAAATAACAAAAATACTTGAATAGCGAAAAAAGTGTGTCCTTCAAGACAAAAAAGGGGCTACTTTGGACATTTTCACAATTTGTCAATGAAATGATTTTTCCTTATAACTTTCAAACTGATTCAATAGATTGTCGTCCACTGTGATGTTATTGAACGTTTTCCATTGATAAACTTAATGTAGAAAATCGCAAAGCAAGAATCAATTACACATTAATAACAAATTTCAACGAAACATGCCATTCACTATTCTCAGTTTGAAGTATGAAACTTAAATTTTCAACTTCCTCTTAAATGGAACTATCAGTTACGAATGCTCGATTTTCAAGTTGACATAAACGAACGACGTAACTACTAGGTACTGCGATGATAAATGAGTTATGTACAAAAACTCTTTTTTTTCTATTCTTACTGTTATATGGACGATATGTAGAAGGATCACATTAATACCGGTAACTAATTTACTACCAGTATTTAATTTTCATTAAAACCGCAATCTATGAAGTAAAGTTTCGCAAGATCGTAAAGAAGTAAAAGTTTGCTTTTGTAATATGCTTTTAGCTTCTAAGCAGTTTAGAGCTGGCTTAAGAACAGTTTAATTTAAGCATTTGAAAGATGCAACTGTTCTGTACTACAAATTCATGTAAAATATGACGAAAAATAGTTTTTTAGAGATGATGCTGTGAATTTGGAATTGGTACGGATTGAAATATGTGTGTTTTATGTCTATTCACTTGAACAAACATTTATTTTATTTTTTTCATGTTGTAAAATACACAAACCAAAACATTATAATAAAATAAAAGTCGCAAAAATAAGATCTTTGATCTATTATTTTAATAAAACAACAATTTTAAGCAAAATAAATCACATGATTTTTATGAAACATGACGATTCGATAGTTTTGTGATGCTCCCAATAAGTTTCCACGACATGGGTAAAATTCAAACAATGTTTGTATAGCCAATGTTTTATACCTTGTGAATATTTATTCGAGCTTTTTTGAAATGTTTTCTTGTTTATCCTGTTATTGTTGATGTTGTTCCAAGAAAAAAATCATGCCTAGTGGTAGAGCATATATTGGTTAATAAAAGTGCTGAAGACACAAAATTGTTCAGATTAATATTTACGCTGCTAATAAATACAAAAGGTGAGTGTTCAAAGTAGCCCCTGGAATCAAAAGTAGCCCCGTCCGACGGTACTTGAAAATTAAAGCACCATTAAGATTTTTGGCAAAATATTTCATTCCAAGCCAACACAAGACGTTACACGTGCCGCAATTTTGCATGCGAGTGGAAAATATCGCTTAAATTACAACTGTTACACAGTCCACATAAAAAATGAAAACAACTGTCAACCTCCAAACCAAAATGAAATATTCTACTATAATTCTTCAGTAATCCAGAATTTGAGCACTACCGAGAAATTCAGTAATTCAGTAACAAAAATTTAACTTCCGAGTGTTCGGTACGCTCTTCAATTGCCGAACTCAGCTGTGAAAATTTGGGTAAAAGAATTAACGTATAGGGTAGATGTACCAATAGTGAAGGTACTAAGCACGATTGAACTTCATTTAAGAGCCTACATTCAAGAAGCGCAATTAATGTACATGTAAATGTTGTAACGGGAAGAACGACCCAATGAGAAAAATGATTCATCGCAGTAATCCACGGCATGTCAGTGAAAAATAATAACAACACTATTGGTACACTGTTCCTTTAGTTACGGTATATTTTTAATTTGTGCTCCTATAGTTGCGGTATCCGTGGGTTTCTTATGGGATCCTCCACTATAGGAACACTTTACCGCAACTATTGGTACAAGTGAGAAAAGATTTAGCAATTTTAGTAATATTTCATCAGTTTTTAAGCAATTCGAACGCTCTTTTTAACTATTCCGTGTATCAACAAGCCAATACGTCGATTGGCAGTGTCGGTTCTGTGGTTAATGTAATGAAATAACCACCCACAACTAAGGGAACACTTACCCTACTAAAAAAAATGTAAATACCTTTTTTTCACTATATAATATGTTTGCAATTAATCAATTTAGGGGACGGACCTGGTGTAGTGGTTAGAACACTCGCCTCTCACGCCGAGGACCTGGGATCGAATCCCATCCCCGACATAGTCACTTATGACGTAAAAAGTTATAGTGACGACTTCCTTCGGAAGGGAAGTAAAGCCGTTGGTCCCGATGAACTAGCCCAGGGCTAAAAATCTCGTTAATAAAGTCAAATCAATCAATCAATTAATCAATTGCATGAAAATTTAAAATATTTAAGATTAGTAAAATACAGGTTTTAATATTCCTAGATGAATGTTTTCGTTTGTTTTCCTGTAAGGCTATTCGAATTGGATGAAAATGTTCATTATTACGAATCTGATCGTTCCATCTATGGAATTGTCCACTTCTATACATCTTGCATCTGATACGGTACACTTGGGAATATTCAAAGCTTCTAAAAAGGTTTCTCTTTTCTTCAATCAGATTCCACGCCATGTTACTCTTCTCGATTCCCACACCCACGCAATTAGGGAATACGGCGCTTTCAAGGTTAGTGTCAACTGCGACAATGGCTAAATAACGCGATTGAATCTCTCTCGACAAATGTGTCACCAAAGCAGCTGATTTGCATACTATGCAACCACCCCTAAGGGTTAGTAAGCAAGACAATGCGTCACAGATATGCGAGTTGATAAGCACAGTACGCAAATAATTACCTTTGCCGTTGCTGCACCTTAACAGCTGAATGATTTCTTCGGGAAGATTGTTAATTGCGAAGAAGAATCCATGTGTCGCCAACCAGTAGTCTTGTTGTGTGCCGAGCATTGTTCATGTGAGCATTAAATGCAATTGTCTGTTTCCGGTGTTTAATTACGGAAAATGCAACGGAAGACAGTTGATGCGGTGGAATTGACAATAACCTACATTTTTGTCAGCGATGCAAATCTGCGGAAAATGATGAACATTTCAAAACTTCCATTTTGTAATTGAAACCGTTCTATAGATGGAACTAACAAGATCAATTTCGAAATGTTGAACGTTCTTGATCTTAGGTTAAGTAGTAGCAGCTATTATGTGTACCTACAAGCTTTCACTTTTCACAAAGTCCGTAAACCAGCCGGCAAATTGAGCGGCTGCTGCGGCTGGCTTCATAGACGCACCGAACCGCGTCTAAAAACCGACACATTCTTTCAAGGTAACCCCGAGAGAGCACCATACTAACTATGAGCGTATCCAGAGTGGGGCTGGGGAAGGATTCTAGGATTAATTTTCTTTATTTCGACTACACATTTATATTTTTAAAGGCTTCCTCCTAATATTCGTCGGATCATTACACTAGTGGTACATAAGGGCGGTTCACAATTTAAAAAATGTTTGAAAATACAATCTCCCCTTACCATAAAAATACTATTCTGTGAAATTTCTAGCTTTCTAGGTGGTGATTTAAAGGTGGCCCAAAGACGATGTAGGTTTATATGGAAATCACTATGGAGAAATTTTAAAAAATGTTCAAAACACGTTAGTACTGGAATGTGCGTATGAACTTATCATCCCAAAGTAAATTCTCATTTTCAATTTGAATGTTTCGTTATTTCGAAAATTGTGATGCAATGTGACTTGTGACTTATAAAAACAATTTGCTTCGAGATAGCTCTGAAAATGTAAAAACAAAACAAATCTTTTAGAAATTACACTTATTTGGCTTCTGAGATGTCATTGAAATTCTTCCAGAGCCATTAAAAAAAATACTAGGATTCATGTGAAATATTATTGCATAAGCCTAGGCAAAACGGCCTACATATACAATAAAGCTAAAAACAGTCTTACAGTGGGTCTTTTTATTTCACACATCCTAAACTGACTCAATCTTCGCCTTTACATGGAAAGCCAATTTTATTGAGATTGAGATGTGCTGATTTTTTTTTTTTAAATCTTATTTATTCATTTTTTAAATCTATTTCTAATTATTTGAGAAAAAACCGGCCCACCAAAAAGTTCGAAAAATGTAATTTTACGAATAATTGGTGAATAATACTTTTGAGGTCATTCGCCATCCCTGACTGCGCTCATGGTACCGACTTAAACGACAGCTTCGAACCACTGTCGCAAATTATCCCACTTTGAGATTGCGCGCTACTGCTTGCTGTCATAAAGTAGACCTTTGCTACCGCGCGGTACCGTCATCGATCCATAAAAAATGATTCAGAGCAACAAGTCGAAAAGAAACTCTCGTTCGACTTATACAACCTAAATTTCGGGGCTCAGGTTCAGTTCACATCACTTGCCATAAGCTGTACGCGAATATTTGTGGAGCATGTTTGTGCTCCGGGGATGTATGGAGTAATACTTACGTTAATGGCATCAATTAATCCGAAAATTACAAATAACGACAAAACAGTCGTTATGAGTAGTCTGCTCCACCTCATTTCATCGGATTGTTAGCTCTGTGGCCCACGGGGCCCTCCAGAAGTGGGCACGTAGACTTCGCACAGGTTGATCGAACGTCCGATGGCGGGAAGCTGTGAATGGGAAATAAATGACAAACTGTAAGTGAAATCAATTCTTGCGAATTATTGAAATGATTGCAATCGTACATAGCTGTTCAGAGTTTTGGTCCAAATTGCGAAAGCTTTCTCCAATCAATTCGAAAACACCAAAAGTTTCGCGTGTGTAGTTTAATACACAACAACTATTCAAACCAAAAAGAAAAAAGTTGATGTAATCGTTCGCAGCCAAACGAGAGTTTGAAAATGACCCAACGGAACAAAAAGTGGGAAATATTTGCCGACTGAAATTTAATAAGCCTAACATGGCGTGGACAATACCCTAAACTGGAAAACAAACACCGCCAGGGCGGCGAATCTAATCCGTTTCAATTACACAACTTGCGCTGGGATAGACAGACGACAACCGCCGTAGGAATTGCAGAAGTCAGAGCGAAACGATACCACCACCACCACCACCGTAGCGAAGTTGGCCATTCAACTTGATCTTGTTGAGATAAGTATCCAGTTCGAATGCATAATCAGATTAAGTTAAGGCATCGGGCAGATTGAGATAATTGCATAAAGCCGTGCCACGTGACCGTTGCAAGAATGTTGTATGGAAGTATTGTAGCAGTATCACAAGCATCTACTCTTTATTTTTAATCTTCAAGAAACTTCCAGAGTATAGCTTACTATTCTTGGTTGATATATTTAACAAACGTGTTCAGTTGGCATATTTTCCTGAAAAGTGGAAAACGACAAACCGGACAAAAATCCTGCAGGAGCTTCTAGCTATCGTTCAATCAGCTTGCTTTCCTCAACCATTGAACTTTTTGCAAAGGATGAACAGAAAGATGGTCCACATCGACGAAAATTCATTTTTTGCCGATGAATAGTTTTGATACCGACATGGACTTTCGACCACTCATCAACTCTTAAGTGTAACAAATTTGATTGATTCCAACAAATCTGAAGGCTGATCTTGCCCTTCTAGAAAATAGAAAACGCATTCGACATTGTTTGGTATGATTGTAAAATTAAAAAAAAAAAAAAACAATAAAAGAATTTTCCAGCACACTTTGTTAGAATACTCTAAAGTTTTCTTCCAACTCTTACACTTCAGAGTAATTATAAGAATTCCAAGTCTGAAAGACTTCCTGTAAGAGCTGGTGTTCTTCAAGGCAGCATTTTGGGTCCAATATTTTCCCATCTGACTTATCTGAGTTACCTCAGGTATGCCAATAATCTTTGTTGCGGACAGTGGTGGAAAATGAAGAACGCAAAATGAACCAATATTAAGCAGGATCCACACTCACACGGTCACAAACCAACAGCGACCGATTTGCTCACAGATTCTTGCATCGGAGAACCAGAACAAAACAAATGTAAAAAAGCGTGATTGCTGAATGAGCAGAGTCTGCTCACAGCCGTTCTTTTTTTTCGTTCATAGCTGTTTTTGTGAATAATTGGGTGGATTATGATTATAATAGATAGATTTCGAACTAATCTACGACAGTATTGAGAAAATTGACCTATATATGGTGTTATTGTAGAAATATCACAGGGAATCGGACGCGTGATTGCATGTCAAAATAAAATGATGCGATGCTCTCTACAGTATATGTGTTCGGGCGATCGTGAGCAAAGACAGCAAGAATACAATCGCACAAAAAGAACCACCGATGCGGTAGCATTTTTCTGTCGTGCATGAACAGACTCTGTTCACCGTTTTGCAGCACTGGTTGCGGATGACACAGGCCTCTCCGACAAAGTGCGAAGCCTTTGTGTTGTCTGTTCTAGATTTCAAAAAGGTTTGAATATTTTTTCTTCATTTTTGCAAATTCTTTCTTCATTCATGCAAATTTGTATCCACTGACTTTGTCTTAAGACCAAGCTTTTGATCTTCAAATAAGTTTCTAGGCCGGCTATGTTGTATGCTGTGTCAATATGAACTAGCTGTTGTAATACCAGGAAGAAAGTTCTGCAAAGCATACAAAATAAAATTTTGAAAGTGATTCTGAAGCACTCTTTCTGCTTTAGTACAAATGAGTTACATAGTACATCCAATGTTGAAACATCGGAATCAAGGTCGAAAAAAATAATTAAATATTTGTGACAAAAATCGTTGCAATCTTTTATAGCCACTAATAACACGTTATATTTTTCGATTCAATTGGGCAAATTAATTAAAATAGTTTTCTTTTCTCTTAGAAGCAGGTGAAATCAACTCACTTGAGAAAATTCTGAGCTGCTACGGCAAATAAAATGTAATATGTATTGCTGTGTGCATTTGAGGTGCAAATCTTCACTAAATGTCCCTCAAATGCGGTAAGACAAAACAATCAAAGGACACCTAGCAACGATTACACATATCACCGCCAACCTAGCATAGAAAAGCTTATTTTGACATCGGATTGCCTGTAGAAAATCTTACCGCGTTTAGTGTTCCTGCATTTGATATTTGCGTTTCAAACGCACACAGCAGTATTTAACAAAGTGTTAATAAAAGCTAAATTTAGTTTTATCAAATTAGGATGATAGTGTTATCTAACATAGTTCACCAAAAGGTTTTTCCAACTTTGCTTCAGTAAATCTTTCAGAAAATCTCTCGGAAATTTTTCAAGGATTGCTTATTAAATTGCAGCACAACTTATCTTGGACTACCTATAAGGACTCCACCTAATATTCCATTAGCAATTGAACATGATTCAATTAGAAAAAATGTTCTTAGCGATTTCTCACAGAAGTTCTCCGCAGATCCATCTGCTTTTTTTAATGTTTCTTTAGGTTTCTCTAAGAATCAATCTTTCGAAAATAACATTTCAAAATTAATTCAAAAATGCCATCCCAAGAAAAGTCGAAAAGAATCAAACATTCCTATAGAATTTATTGCAGAATAATTTAATCTGTTCTTTCAAACACTCTTCCGCTAAAATAATTAAAAATTACCGTTGCAATATGTTCAAGCATTTCTTCAGATAATTATATTATTGTTTCTTCTAGGATGTCTTCATCCAAATATTTTCCAGTGATTTTTTTTTTTCTTCAAACAGCACTATCAATTCTTTGAAGTACTTGAAAAATCAACAGATTCACTAAATAATTTTCCAACTCGCTTCTGAACTGAAAATTTCTTCAGGTCATCAGGTATTCTTTAAAATTCTAGAAATCTATTCTCTCTCCATTTTTGGTTCAGGAAAAACTCATAAAAAAGTCTGAAGATTTCTTTGCAAATCACTCTACAAATCACTCCATATCCTATTTATATTACACTTCTTTGAAATGAACTTCTAAAGAAATTTGTTGAATAATTTCAGCTTAAATTGAGTTCGGTAAAATATACTAAATTACTGTTGGAAATTTAATTACTCACCGTAGAATTTCTGAAACTTTTTGACGAATTTCCTAAATATATACTTCACATAAAATCTTAAGTGACCTTTGTAAAATTTACTATAAAAAATATTGTTCATCTTCTTCGTCTTTTCTAATTCCAATGATTGGTGTAGAAACGGATGGAATTTTAACTGACGGTATTTGTTCTTAACATCTTAGGAGATGTTTTTCATGAACTACGAAGTTGCATAATACTGTGGCGAACATACTGATGTAGAAACCAATTTTTACCTACTTAAAAAATCCTAAACAAACTTTTTTTGGAGGGACTTTTTTATTTACAGATTATGATTAACATTGCCAATGAGGGCTTATGAAAAAACACGTATTGTAAGTTTCAACTAAATTTAAGTCTTGGAGGAAATTTTTGCATTACTTTGAAAATATATCAAGGGATTCCTTATTGATTTTCAGGAATCAGCAGCCGTACGAATAAAAAAAATGTAATTTTTCAAAACTTCTACAATTTTTCTTTTTTTATTAATTTCTGTTGCTGTTGTTTTATGAAACATGAAAAAAAAATATGCAATGTTCCTCTAGAAAGAATGGATAAACAACAAAATGTTGAAGCAGGTAGTAACAACAGATGGGCAACGAAAGATAAGAGATTGTATTAGATATTTTCTCTAGAGTAAAAATAATAAGATAATTATATCTTTTTTAATGAATAAAAAAATCGCGAGAAGTTTTATCAAAATATTTTTAAGGAATTATCCTTGAAATCTAGCAGAATTCTTAAATTAATTTCTGGACTCCCCAGAATTCTACCAGAAAGGCTCTAAGAATTCCGCCCTGGAATTGCACAATGTTTCAATCCCGGAATATGGATTTTGACAATAATGGATAAAACTGTTTCTAGAGAAATGTTTGGAGAAAGATCATCCCTATTCTTCATTTTCTTTTGAATATCCTAACAATCAATCCACCTAGGCAGCGTCCACTTATTACGTAACGCTAAAATTTGAAATTTTTGATCTCCTCCCCCTCCCCTTCGTAACGCTTTTTGTATGAAAAATTTAAAAATTTTGTATTTTGTGAACGCTTAAGCCTACACCCCCCCTCCCCCTAGAGCGTTACGTAATTTGTGGATGCCGCCCTAGCAGTGAGATAGTAAAACTAACTTTTCATAACATTTAGATACACTTTTGGTGTCCTCGGCAAAGTTGTTGAATTTGCAATTTCAAACAACTTTGTCGAAGACACGATTTTTCTATCTCTTATACTTTTTGAGATACACTAAAATCTCAATTTACGAAGTCTTTTTTTACGCTACCGCAATTTAAGTCACCTTTTTTACGAAGTAAACTCAATTTAAGTCACTTTTTTTACGCAGTGCGTAAATTGAGTTTTGACAGTTCTGTGGGAAATCATTGACCTCCGGTTTAGGAGAATCGGTGGAAACCCATACAATATGGGTATTTTTGGAACGGGCACGAGAGGGGGTGACGAAAATCGATGTCCGACGCCATTTTGAAATCCAAGATGGCTACCTCTGGTTTGGGAAAATCGTTGGAAACCCATACAATATGGGTATTTTTGGAACGGGTACGACTAGGGGATGACGAAAATCGATGTCCGACGCCGTGTGGAATCCAAGATGGCGACCTCTGGTTTGGGAAAATCGTTGGAAACCCATACAATATGGGTATTTTTGGAACGAGCACAAGGGGATGACGAAATTCCATGTCCGACGCCATGTTGGAATCCAAGATGGCGACCTCCTGTTTAGGAGAATCGGTGGAAACCCATACAATATGGGTATTTTTGGAACGGGCACGACTAGGGGATGACGAAAATCGATGCCCGACGCCATTTTGGAATCCAGGATGGCGACCTCTGGTTTGGGAAAACCGTTGGAAACCCATACAATATGGGTATTTTCGGAACGGGCACGACGAGGAGATGACGAAAATCGATGTCCGACGCCATTTTTGAAATCCAAGATGGTAACCTCCGGTTGGATAAAATCGTTGGAAACCCATGCAATATGGGTATTTTCAGAACGGGCACGACGAGGGGATGACGAAAATCGATATCCGACGCCATTTTTTAAATTAAATTCACCTAAACCTCAATCAACGAAGTCTGTTTTTACGCAAATTCAATAGACGTCACTTGTTTAACGAAGTAAATTCATGAACATCAGTACAGATCAGTACATTGATCCATTTGCTTATATTAAGGCGAAGTAGGCCGTTATTGAAATTTGTAGTGGGCATCGATGATTGTGGCCAAACTGTCCCACGATTGCGAATTAAAAAAAATCACTTGGTTTTGCACTGACATTGCTGAAAATGTATCAGCATATTTTCTATATGTAAGCTCAAGTAGTGATACTTTTATGAATCAATATTACTTAAGATGACTGAGTTTTATCACTTTGAAATTGCAATCTGGAAAATCAACAAGGCTACCAAACCGAATGACGGGCTACTTAGCCTTAAGAGTTAATATTTTATGCTATAATTAAGTATCATCAATGTATATATATCGTGGAGTCCTCGGAAGTACGAAAACATCGACACAACTCAATACAACACTTCGTTTGCAAATATGGACAGTAAAAGGCCCTTGCAATATTGAAGAACTATCTATTGATGATTGGTTACGCTTGTATATCCTTATGCCCATATTCGATAGAGATTTTAGAGGACCAAGGACATCCACACAAATTCATACAATATACCGTTTACCCACAGAAATGGTAAGGGGCCTTTGGAGTATTTGAAAACTGTCTTCTAATCACTTATTATGGCCGTAGATCCAAAGACTTTTATTCAATGGAGTCCTTGGAGCACCGAAAACATCCGTATAAATCAATAAAATATTCCGTTGACTTAAATGAATGGTTAAGAGACTGTGCCATATTAAAAAACTACCTATAGACCATTGATCACGTTTGTAGATTCAAAGACCTCTATTCAATGAAGTCTTTGGTGGACCTAGGATATCGGAACAAATTAAAACAATACTCATTTTACTGCTACATATAGATAAGGGCCTGTGCCATATCAAAAAAGCATCTATTGATAATTGGTTACGCTTGTAGATCCTAAGACCTATACTCGATATAGATCTTGGAGGACCTAGGACATCCACACAAATTATTACAATACACCGTTTACTCACATGAATGGTTAGGGGGCTGTGGAGTAAATGAAAACTATCCTCTATTCTCTTAGTACGGTCGTAGATCCCAAGGCCTATATTCAATGGAGTCCTTGGAGGACCTAGGACATCCGCACAAATTATTTCAATACACCGTTTAATCACATGAATGGTTAGGGGCATGTGGAGTAATTGAAAAGTTACCTCTAATCTCTTATAACGGTCGTAGATCCCAAGGCCTATATTCAATGGAGTTCTTGGAGCACCAAACCAAAAACATCCGCACAAATTATTACAATACACCGTTTACTCACATGAATGGTTAGGGGCCTGTGGATTAATTGAAAAGTAACTTCTAATATCTTATAATGGTCGTAGATCCCAAGGCCTATATTCAATGGAGTCCTTGGAGGACCTAGGACATCCGCACAAATTATTTCAATACACCGTTTAATCACATGAATGGTTAGGGGCATGTGGAGTAATTGAAAAGTTACCTCTAATCTCTTATAACGGTCGTAGATCCCAAGGCCTATATTCAATGGAGTTCTTGGAGCACCAAACCAAAAACATCCACACAAATTATTACAATACACTGTTTACTCACATTAATGGTTAGGGGCCTGTGGAGTAATTGAAAAGTAACCTCTAATCTCTTATAACGGTCGTAGATCCCAAGGCCTATATTCAATGGAGTCCTTGGAGGACCTAGGACATCGGCACAAATTATAAAAATACTCATTTTACTACTATGAATAGATAAGGGCCTGTGCCATTTCAAAAAAAAAACATCAAAGGATCGCTAAATATGCCAGTACATTGCAGGTATATATTCCAGGAAGTTTTTGGATGAACTAGAACACATGTTGTACTCACTTAATTACCAAAACTTGGATCTTACAATACAAACGCTTCTTAAAAATATAACAATCTTCTAGGGTCCAGTATTGTGAGACATTCTTCTACATAGAAATGATAAATTGGCAAAACCTCGTTTTACGAACTGAGCTCCCTCGTTTTACGCACCAACTCAATTTGCGCACCCCCGATCTAGTTCGTAAATTGAGGTTACAGTGTATATGGCGTTGTATGTGAATGGCCCTAAAAATCATATTTCTAATCATAACTTTTTTCCTAGATTTAAAACAGTTTTTTGTGTATTCAACAAAGTTGTTTGTCATGAAGAACCGTGTATTTGCTGAACATGGCATCAAGCTATTTTTTAAGGTAACAAAGTTATACATGAATTACTCTTTTCTCAAGGGATAGTTTAAGCCCCTATAAAAGTTATTCGGCGCAAAATGGCGCAGACAACTCTTACAAATCATGGAAATACTATATCTTCCCTTTCAGCGGTTGATTAAAACATTTGTCTATAAGCGTCTTTCCATGGGTTTTTACTATCAAACAAATAAGCCTTACTAAAACGAAGGCGCTAAAAGAGAGGCGCTATGTTCAGCAAAAACACGCATTCTAAGATATTTAACAACTTGTAAACAACAATGTAAAAAATCTTAGTAAAAAGTTATGGACAAAAATTATTTTGAACGACTTTTTCCATACAACTTTGTGTACATTCTGTTAAAAGATTCGTAACTTTTTCACAAGTTTTTTTTTACATTTTTCATGTCTTCTACAAAGTTGTTAGATATCTTAAAACGCGTGTTTTTGCTGCATACCGCACCTCTCTATCTCTTGAAAAAAATAATTATCGGTTGCATTAGTTTTATTCGGGCTTAGTTGTTTGATAGTAAAAACCCATGCACTATGGGCCAGGGACGCAATCTTGGGGGACAAAATTAATAACTCGGTAACGAAGCGTCGGTGTTTGGTGTCTTCAGCAAAGTTTTTTGTAACAACAAGGACCTTCTACTGACATAAACGTATAATTCATAAATCGTCCGCATAGGTGGTGCCACAATCTAACTTTTAACTGTTACGTTCTAGAGACTTGACATGTTCGGAAAAGTTGTTAATTTTGGTAAAATAAACAACTCTCTCGAAAACGTCTAAATTCCACAGCCTACTGTTTTCTACAGTTAAACCTCCATGAGTCGATGTTCGATTACTCGGTATCGACTCATGGAACCATACTAAATTCAAAATTTCATGGTTACTATTATGGTCCCCTCAAGCAGCATTCCAAGTCATTTCTGTTCCAATACTCGATATTTCCATGAGTCGATGGTCCCTTCAGATAGCGACTCATGGAGGTTTGACTGTAGTTATTGACAAAATAAGACCAAATTAGTGAGATAACTATTTTTTTTTCACCGGGTTCGATATTTTTCTTAAGAATCATGTCATTTAATTTTTTTTTTTTTTTCAGATAAAAAATATAGTAAACACAAACTCTGGTGCAGAAGTTTTAATAATATGACGCTTAAAAATTAAAAAATAATGGAAAAACTTGGAAATTAGAGTAATTTTGGAACCATAATATTTCCGAAAGAGGCAACATAGAACAATACTAGAAGAAATGAATGTCAAAATATCAGAGAGGTATATTTTGGTGTTTTTGAGATATTCTCATTTTTTTACAAAGATTATATTACTCCAACACAGTTAAATTTCCATGAGTCGATTTGAAGGGAGAATCGACTTTAAGAAATAATGAGGCATGGATCAAAATCTTTTATAAAACTGTTCAAATAAGCCATCAGTTGATATCGAGTAATGTAGATGTAAGTGTAGATTATAACTGGGTACATGTAAGTTTTTCTTCAATGATTCAAATGATATAGTATGCCATGAAAAGTTTGATTATGTGTCAGTTAACTGATGGCTCAAGGTGAGCAATTTATTATGTGAATGTGTTACTTTTTAAACGGAAAATCTAATTATGAAGCATATTCCTGTAGATATCTCTAAGTACTAAAATTTCAGAGTGCACGATCTGTTGTCATGAGCTTGTAGATTTCTTGTTAAGCGGGATGAGCGTTGATCCTTGCATGTTTTGAAACAGAGGATTCAGATCAAAGGTAGCAATTTGCAGATTCCTTCGACTTTGAGAACTGTTAGGCTATTTAAGCTTAACTGTTAGTTAAAATTCCGGTGATTTGTTTAGATGGAGAGCTTCCAAACACAGTAACAGACGAGTTCCAGATGAAATTAAGGTGAAGATGAATCGAAGCCAAAGTTCAAATTTTCAAGAGCACGGATCTGGAGAACCAAAAATTCGTTTGAGCTGAAAACCTAATCGATTGATCACCACCAGCTAGTGACCAATCGATTAAGTTTTCAGCTTTAATGGATATTTGGTTCTCCAGATCCGTGCTCTTGAAAAAAAATTAAGGCTTGGCTTCGATTCATCTTCACCTTTAAAGCCAACTTGTATTGTAGGCCGATATAATAAATTCATGAAATCATAAAATATATGTTTTTTCGTTAATTTTAAAATACCCTAAAATATTTGCCACGAAAATATGAATCGCGTAATGGAAGGAAAACCTTAGAAAAATGAAAAAATCTCAAAAACACTAAAATATACCTCTCTAAAATGTTGATATCCGTTTCATCTAGTATTGTTCTATGCTGCCTGAAAATTTGAGCTTGCGACTTTTGCGCTTTTGGAGATATTTAGGCTTTAAACTTTTTATTTATTTTTATTTTTCAAGTTTTTTCATTATATTTTAATTTTTAAGCGTCGTGTTATTAACATTATCCACAACCGTTTGTGCTTGCTATATTTTTATAAGTAAAAATATTATATGACATGGTCATTAAGAAAAATATCAAACTTGGTGAAAAAATCCCTTATTTTACTAATTTAATCTTATTTCGTCAACAACTAGAAAATAGTAGGCTGTGGAATTTTGACGTCTTCGAGAGTTGTTTATTTAACCAAAATGAATAACTTTTCCGAACATGCCAAGTCTCTAGAACGTCACAGTTAAAAGTTAGATTGTGGCGCCACCTATGCGGACGATTTACGAACTATCTGTTTATGTCAGTAGGACCTTTGTTACAAAAAACTTTGCCCACCAAGTGCCGGAAACGCTTCGTTACAGAGTTATTAATTTTGTCCCGCCAGATTGCGTCCCTGGCCCATAGTACCATGGAAAGACAAAAAAAATGATTTGCTTGCTCGAAACCCCTAAAGGATAAATTCTTTACTCATTCCTAAAACATGATTTGTACCTTACGCACACATATCACACTAGTCTTAATTTCGAGATTTTTTGACAACGTTCAGAATATATAAGAGTCATCTTGCACAAACCTGCACAACATAGTTTTTCTGTAGGTTGACTAGAACAGATTGGATGCGAAAATACCGAGTAAGGTTATTTATCATTGAGCGTAATAAATACTTCGCTTTGGGTGTCAATAGAAATGAATATTTGCTTAAAAATAATGTAATAAGATACTTATATAACAATACTAAATGATTCCATTTCTAAACATTCACAAGCTACTCACAAGTGCCGTATAGCTTAACGAAGCCAAAATTACAAGTTAATGAAATAAATTTCTTAAAATAAAGAAATCGCGTAAAAATAGGTTAAACATGCGATGATGATAAAAGTTTTAAAAAAAAATCACAATTTAGTCAATCAGAGTAAAGAATCTTCATTAGATTCAAGACTTTTTCCAACTTTTGTATGGGGACTAATCAATGTGCAACGCGGGCAAGAACATTGTCTGGTGTCTAAGTTGAACGGAGTCGTCGGAACGACTAGTTCGACAATTCTTAAGGAAAAAACATAGGGTTAGGGACTTCAACATCTCTAAGGTCCAGAAGCTTTCAAAATCAAATCCCGTCGCAGTGAATTAAAAGCACCAAGAATAGAATCGTAGTAATGCTGCAATGAGGTACTTAGCAGAACGTACAATGCTGTGGATAAAAAGAAGCAGCATTTTTCCCTTTCGCGTACGTATATCAGCTCTAAACATACAGCAGTCGTATGTTGGGCAAAAGAAAACTGCCAGCTCCCGCATTATGAAAAATCAAGGATGCCATTCAACAGGCGCTCGACGATGGACCAGATCTTTAGCTGTACGGAGAATCCTCCAGAAAATCCGGCATGTTAGGTTCATACGCATAACTTATCGGTTTACGGTTAGGCGTACGGTACGGTTTCAAAAGGTCTAGTTAATTTGGTTGCTTCGTGGACGATATGGAAGTCGTCGGCAGAACATTTAAAACGATAGCAGATATGTACAGGGACGTACAGCGCAAAATAGCAAATGTAATACTGATGTAATGTGAAAAAACAAAATTATGCAAATTAAGACAGTTCAACACAAAAGAATGTAAGACAGGAAATAATAATTGAAACGGCGGTTCAAAAGAATGATATAATAATGCAGCAATAAAAGGAATATTACGAGAAGATTAGACAATGCAAATGCACTGAAAAGAAAAAAAAACAAATCTAACAGACAAAGCAAACATGATCAGTGGCGTAGCAGCACAAATGAAATAAATGGTTGTAAAGTGTCACTGATGAATTAATGGTTATAATTACTATACCCATGAGGTCGGATGAAATAATACCGGAAAAGATCTTCGACTCGATCAGTAACATCCAATCAAACCACGCAGTAATAAATAGCTGGCATATATTCAGGTGAATGTCATGCTCTAATTATCCTTTCATTTCCTGTTATGACATTTTGATGATACAACAAAATGTCAAATAAAAAGTGAACAAAAAGCATGAGAAAATTAAAAATTATATCTTTTTATGAAAACAAGTGAATCCAAATGTGACTAACGTGAAGGTGATATTTTTATAAGACAACCATGATGTTACATAGTTACTGATTTGTTTATTTTGTTTATTTTTATTTATGGATGATTATGCAAACTTTATACTGACAAAACGACCAGTTAGAACTAGTAGAACAAAGCTTATGTACATCTTTTTCCATATCGCTAAACACTTCCAAAAATGGATGCGGGTCATAATCGAATCAAAACCAACATTCACAAAGCAAACGTCGAAAGCTTTTCCACCCCCATTGAATGGTAATGATCACAAAAGCATTTCATCCATCAAGACAAAGAGCTGGACAGAGCGACCAGGAAAGCCATTTAAGACCCTCGCATACCTGTGGGTACTCGCGTCAATGTGAAAGAATCGTCACCCACCTAAAGCTCGATGACTGATGTCCAGTCCATCCAACCGCTATTAATCATAAAAATGTTTCATTCAAGCAACAAATTTCCCTTTCTAGTGTCAAAAAAACATCGCTGAAATCAACTTCAACGAAAACAAAAGCAAAACAGAAAAGATGATTGGATGTGTAATGAACGGATGGCCTCGACAGTGAAACGCCGTGGGACTACTCTTTTCTTGGGGAAGACGGTGAACAGTGCACATTACATCATTCGAGCTTTTCCGTGGTTTTCTCTAAGGTATAAAAACTGCAGTACAGGGTAGAATAGAGTTTCCCAAGAAAAAAAAATGTAAATCAATTACGTAACACAATTCATTTTTTTTATTGTTTAATCCTCATCCCCCTGGTCATTTTTTTTTCTATGAAAATAAAAAATAAATTTTATGGTGCGTAAGATATTTTAGACACCCTCCCCCTCTCCTAAAAACCCTTGCGTAATTAATAGACGACCCCTAATCGAACATTTAAATAATCATTATTGAGAAAAGGGTACATTTACTTATTACGTAAAAAACCTATATAATCGAACTTTACTTTCAAATTATGCTATTTTTAGTAGCCACAAAAAGTAATTACACTCAATAAGAAGAATTCTGACAAGCATGACACCAATGACAGGGCACTTTTACGATTGCGGCAGTAACTAAAAGTCTACAAAAAAAATCAATAAGTAGCTTATAAAAAAGACATTTTGATCATCTCATTCTCATTCCAACATTAATTTGAAAACAATAATAGTACAACTCTTTTAAATAAAATAGGTTTCAAGCACTTTTAAATCTGTGGCAACACAGCATTTTGTCTAATTTTCCCCAACGTACATTAACTGCTGAGTACTGATGCCACCTCCTCCTCCACATAACTCGCCGATGAGAAGGAAGCGGAAGAAATGGGTGAAAAACTCGAGAAGGTCCATAGAGCACATTGAGGTATGTACATAGCTAGCTGTGATGTGGCAGAGAAGACAAGACAGCCCTAATGACAATGAAGAGAGCGCGCGGGTGAACGTTTGGCGTAATAGTTTACCCCCATCATGAATTTCGCGCTTGGCTGCCGACCGAAAACTGTCATTGGATTTGCTCGCAAGACGACTGGCAGGCGTTTTCCGCCAGGGCACCAATAAATCGCAATGGTGCCTCCAAATGTAATCAAATGTTGCCATATTTGAGTATTGCGTTGCCATTTGGCTGCCACGCTTTTCCGTTAGATATGCGTGATCATTGTGACGAATTTGGAATAGCATTTAGGTTAGTTGAGAGCATCTAGGTTAGTTGAGAGGTTACGAAACGGGTTAGAGATTTTCTTTCGGAATGTGCGAGTGATTTGAGAGGATGGCCAAAACCTTGCACAAATCTTTCAAAAGGAAAGGAATGAATTATTGTTTGAACAGATCTGAATCATGATTTGCATAATTTTTAAGAATGACCTCGACATAGCCTATCGTGGCGCTTGCAAAGATATTGATCATAACCTTTAAGGTGATGGTGCAATTACGATGTTTTATTTTTTATTCCCTAAGTTTATTTGTAAGCACTCCATGGACTTGGCCGTTGCTATACTATGTATAGTGTTTCTGCAGGATATACTGCTACAGAATACTGCTGGGAATCGAAACCACATCTATCCACTTACAAATCGAAAGTGTATCCTCGAGGTTTCAGCATCCCTCGGAAGTTATGTGTACAGATATTTATTATAAAATAACTATTGTGTCGATCAATACTATTTTTATGTCACAATGTAGCTTCAAGTATACTTACTAAAAAATGCACTATTTCAAATTTCGTTATATATCCTGATATTTGATATGGTCAAACCATAGCTATTCCTGCAATAAAGAAGGCTGTATACTAAAATCGACATTTCTTTAAAATTTTGTTTAATTTTTTTTTTGCATGAGCGGTTATTGGAACACACAATAATACCTAATGATCCAATAACCGCTCACGAGGTCCTGTGTTTTCAATATAAAGAATAGTTTTATCAAATGAAAATAATATCAGACGACTTCATTTGAAAATTGTTATTATTTCTAGAATATATCCGTGCGAAAAATGTTGGTTTTTGACACGAATAATTAATTTTTACACTAGTGAGCGGAAATAGGGGCACTGATGGTAGTCACATTTAAGCAACGATTTTTTAAATGTCTTTATTAGTATTCGATTAACTATCCTATGATTACATATAATTTGCAATTGGATTAGATGGACAAATTGATGTGAAGATTTGCGAAAAAGTTACACGTCTTCTCAGTGAGAATCGAACTCACGACTCCACGATCTCTACGCCATGAGAGGATTCATGAACGCAGAAGTTAACCTGAATTCGATTTCAGCTCAATAATCACGTGGTCCTTTTTCGCAAAGTGCACCTCTTTCGGAAGAATTAGATGCCCATCCAAACACAACGCTTTCCATATATATCCAATGCCTAACCCGAGAGCGCATTGTTTTTTAGGTATAGGAATAGCACACTACACTAGCCAGCAACTGCGCTGGCTGAGGTTTCTATTGTGTCGAATTCAGGTTAACTTCTGCGTTCATGAGTCCTCTCATGGCGTAGTGGTAACGCGCCATGATCGCTAGAGATCGGGGAGTCGTGAGTTCGATTCTCACTGAGAAGACGTGCAACTTTTTCGCAAATCTTCACATCAATTTGTCCATCTAATCCAATTGCAAATTATATGTTATGTTTAGCTTTTCGGTAGTTGTTAAACTTCCACTCGGCTGGTTGGCCGTAAACCACGATTCATAATTAAAAACAAGTATCCTATGATGCTATGCTATGGACAACGTTTGGCACATAGTGAATCATATACCTATTCTTTCGGGAGAAAATCATTCTTCCAAGAAAATGTTTTTTCCCTCCAATTCCCTCAATTCGACTTTTTTTTCCTTCATCGTTTAGTACTTTGGACGTTTTGACATTCGACTTTTATCATACAACCGCTATCAAGGAAACATCAGTTGGCCATGTGGTTAGTTCTGACAGCCAATTAAGCGCATCGTGTTCTGAGGTATAATAAACAAAAACTTTTCCTAAGGAATGTTTCTCGGCTGTGCTATTGTAGCATGCTTTTTGATTTCATAATATTAACAGTTACTTGTAACGTTGTTATTACTCCTTTATCCAACTCTAGTTATTTGTCTCTTTTTCATTGTCTGCATTCTCATCATCATTCAGGTGTTCATCGAAGTGCTCATTCCACCTTTCGATCACCTCGCGTTCGTCAGAATGGCGCTGAATGCCATCAAAGCTTGAGCTTTGTTGCTGATGAAGTCATTAGATGAACAGGAATTTCGAACCAGATAACTGAATCATGGATGGTCCATTATTCCTGCGGGTGATCGACAAAACTGGTTGAATGATGGCTGGTCCATTAATCCTGCGTGATGATCGACAAAACTGGTTGAAGGATTTCGAACGATGATAAAACAGAAAAAGAACTCAGGCATGTGTTCATCGGCAGCTTTGGCATCACACGAGCAAATTCATATTTCCTATTGACAGCTGTTCGCATTAGTATCGGTTTCAGTATAATCAGTATAGTTGAGTCTGTACAGGGGAAATCGGAATAAAACCGACATCCTGAACTTACTACAGTTGACTCTTCATAACTCGATATTCAAGGGACCATTGACTTATAAAATTATCGAGTTATAGAACATACCGACACAAAATAAAACAAAAATCAAAGGATTAGTTTTTTGTATTTTCAATATTTTTATGATCACTTTTGTAAGAAAGCATTAGTATTTTGTTGATGGCATTTTGAAAAATTATATTTCATAACTTTTTTCAAATTGCTCGAGAAAAAACTTGTTTTTTTGTTAAAAAATAATTTCTTTATTTTCACGTTTTTTCAATTTTTATTACAACTTGCAAGTCTTTATTTACTTCCAAACCCAAAGTGGTCAATGTTTCCTTGTTTTTAAAAGGATTTTTATAGATATCGAGTTATAGAGGTAAATTTGCCTCACACGTGACTTAAGAACACTTATGACACAGAAAAATTCCCTGAAGGTGCCGATCTTACCCCGAGTTCCGTTTTGATTCATATTACGGGCAGCCTCACTCGGACACTCTGCTTTGTATGGGAAACATTTCACACGAAATACTTCAAGTTTTGCTGTTCAAAAGATCTCTTATTCGAGGCTCTTTTGAATAAGCATTTTCCATAAATATCTATGAAAATTTAAAATGCCCAACTGGCTGAGACGTCACGGTTTGACTATTTCAATTGGTTATTTGACTTATCTATTTATGATATTCATGAGCTCTCCGGAATCCGAAACAAAGTGTCCGGAATATGAGGCAAAAGTAAGGCAGCGTCCATAATGATAATCATGAAAAGTCCACTTATTTCTTTTTATTTAAAACTATTTGTGTTACCGAATAAAATATTCAGCCACCATGCGAAAGTTTCATTTCTAATGTTTTTAAGGCTCGCGGAGGAATCATGCAGAATGATTTATTTTACATGCTTCTTTATGAGTTACAGTACTGGACAGAATAAAGTACGCATTGGCCGTTTTTCCATACAATATGGTCAAGTTTGGAGATCTGAATCTCAGCTTTTAGAGGTCCGATTGAGCTGAAATTTTCACCACAGCCTAGATATAACATAGATTTTACTCAATTAAAATATCACTGCATTTGAAACACAATCTTTTAAATTATTGAAAATCTCTCAATTTGCAAAAAATTGCAAAATTTAATTTTGAAAATATTTTGAAAACAATCAGTTTTACCGAAAAATGATGTTTTGCAAACTTGTGTACATCAAATTGTACATTTTTGCAGAAGGACATATTGCTCTAAGTATTTTCATTTAAAAATTATTTTTACTTTAAAATTTTGTAATTTTTCTCGAAATTTGATATTTGCGATAACTTAAAAGTTCGTTAATGAAAAACTATGAATTTCTAGCCTAGCAAATTTGAGGTTACTTTCAAGCTGCGGTGAAAATTTCAGGTCAATCGGACAACTAGAACTACTTTATTCTGTCCAGTACTGTATACTCCAGTGTGTCTTAATATGAGTGTCCGTAATATGAATCAAAACGGTAGACATTTTCTCAATAGATCTTTCAGCTATAGAAAAACCAAAAACGTTCAACTTTGCATTCTGTCTGCGAATCAGTGATTAATGATGATATGGTAAAATAGTTGAGTACTACTTACTTATTTGGCTTTACATCAATTATCTTGATAAAGCCTCGCCAACAATATTTCGCCAATTCCCTCGGTTCATGGCCGCTTCTCTCCATCCTCGACTGTGACCCACGCTCTCCAGGTCCTGGTGTACCTGGTCAATCCACCTAGCTCGCTGCGCCCCACGCCTTCTTGTTCCAACCGGATTCGTGGCGAACACCATCTTTACAGGGTTGTTGTCCGGCATTCTTGCAACATGCCCTGCCCAGCGTATCCTTCCAGCTTTAGCTACCTTCACGATACTGGGTTCGCCGTAGAGTTGAGCGAGCTCGTGGTTCATCCTTCGCCGCCACACGCCGTTCTCCTGCACGCCGCCGAAGATCGTCCTTAGCACTCGGCGTTCGAAAACCCCAAGAGCTTGCAAGTCCTCCTCGAGCATAGTCCACGCCTCATGCCCATAGAGGACTACCGGTCTTATGAGCGTTTTGTACATCGTGCATTTGGTGCGGGGGTGAATCTTTCTTGACCGCAGTTTCTTCTGGAGCCCATAGTAGGCACGACTTCCGCTGATGATGCGCCTTCGTATTTCCCGACTAACATTGTTGTCAGCCGTCAACAAGGATCCGAGGTAGACGAACTCGTCCACCACCTCGAAGGTATCCCCGTCTATCGTAACACTGCTTCCTAGGCGGGCCCTGTCGCGCTCAGTTCCGCCAACCAGCATGTACTTTGTTTTCGACGCATTCACCATTAGCCCGACTCTTGTTGCTTCGCGTTTCAGGCGGGTGAACAAATCTGCCACCGTTTCAAATTTTCTCCCAATAATATCCATGTCGTCCGCGAAGCAAACAAATTGTCCGGATCTCGTGAAAATCGTGCCTCGACTGTTAAGTCCGGCTCTCCGCATGACACCTTCAAGCGCAATATTGAACAACAGGCACGAAAGTCCGTCGCCCTGTCGTAGTCCCCGCCGAGACTCGAACGAACTGGAGTGTTCGCCCGAGATCTTCACGCAGTTTTGCACACCGTCCATCGTTGCTCTGATCAATCTTGTGAGCTTCCCGGGAAAGCTGTTCTCGTCCATGATTTTCCATAGCTCTATGCGGTCGATACTATCGTATGCCGCCTTGAAATCGATGAACAAATGGTGCGTAGGGACCTGGTACTCACGGCATTTCTGGAGGATTTGCCGCACGGAAAAGATCTGGTCCGTTGTCGAGCGGCCGTCGATGAAACCTGCTTGATAACTTCCCACGAACTCGTTTGCTATAGGTGATAGACGACGGAAGAGAATCTGGGATAGCACTTTATAGGCGGCGTTTAGGATGGTGATTGCACGATAATTTTCACACTCCAGTTTGTCGCCCTTTTTGTAGATAGGGCATATAACGCCTTGCTTCCACTCCTCCGGTAGCTGTTCCGTTTCCCAGATTCTGACTATCAGCCGATGCAGACAAGCGGCTAACCTGTCCGGGCCCATCTTGATGAGTTCGGCTCCGATACCATCCTTGCCAGCGGCTTTGTTGTTCTTGAGCTGTTGAATGGCATCCTTAACTTCCCCCATCGTGGGAGCTGGTTGATTTCCGCTGTCCGCTGTGCTGACGTAGCCATCGCCTTCGCTGTCCTGACCTTCTGTGCCTGTGTTCTCTGCGCCATTCAGGTGTTCATCGTAGTGCTGCTTCCACCTTTCGATCACCTCGCGTCCGTCCGTCAAGATGCTCCCATCCTTATCCCGGCACATCTCAGCTCGCGGCACGAAGCCTTTGCGGGATGTGTTGAGCTTCTGATAGAACTTCCGCGTTTCCTGAGAACGGTACAGCAACTCCATCTCTTGGCATTCCACCTCTTCCAGGCGGCGCTTTTTGTCCCGGAATAGGCGGGTTTGCTGTTTCCGCTTCAGTCTGTATCGTTCCACGTTTTGCCGCGTACCATGCTGCAGCATTGCAGCCCGCGCTGCATTCTTCTCCTCTAAAACCTCCTGGCACTCCTCGTCGAACCAATCGTTTCTTGAACTCCGTTCCACATATCCGACAACGCTTTCGGCAGCGTCGTTAATGGCTGCTTTGACTGTCCTCCAGCAGTCCTCAAGAGGGGCCCTATCGAGCTCGCCCTCATCCGGCAACGCTGCCTCAAGATGCTGCGCGTACGCATTGGCGACATCCGGTTGTTTCAGCCGCTCGAGATTGTACCGGGGCGGGCGTCGGTACCGTACATTGTTGATGACGGATAGTTTTGGGCGCAGTTTCACCATCACCAGGTAGTGGTCGGAGTCAATGTTGGCGCCACGATAGGTTCTGACGTCGGTTATGTCGGAGAAGTGCCGTCCATCGATCAAAACGTGGTCGATTTGCGATTCTGTCTGCTGAGGTGATCTCCAGGTGTACCGATACGGGAGGCTGTGCTGGAAATAGGTGCTACGAATGGCCATGTTCTTGGAGGCGGCAAAATCTATCAGTCGTAGGCCGTTCTCGTTCGTCAGCCGGTGGGCGCTGAACTTTCCAATCGTCGGTCTGAACTCCTCCTCCTGGCCAACCTGAGCGTTTAAGTCTCCTATGATGATCTTGACGTCGTGGCTTGGGCAGCGGTCGTACTCGCGTTCGAGCTGCGCGTAAAATGCGTCCTTGTCATCATCAGTGCTTCCGGAGTGTGGGCTATGCACGTTGATTATGCTGAAGTTAAAGAATCGGCCTTTGATTCTTAACTTGCACATTCGTTCATTGATCGGCCACCACCCGATCACGCGCCTTTGCATATCACCCATCACTATGAAAGCTGTTCCCAGCTCGCGTGTGTTGCCGCAGCTCTGGTAGATGGTATGATTACCTCTAAACGTTCGCACCAATGCTCCTGTCCAGCACACCTCCTGCAGCGCTACGATGTCGAAACCGCGGGTCTTCAGTACATCGGAGAGTATGCGAGTACTTCCAATGAAGTTGAGAGATTTGCAGTTCCACGTACCGAGTTTCCAATCGCTAGTCCATTTTCGTCGCTGTGGTCTTTGCCGATTGTTCCGGTCCGTATTCTCTCGTTGACGTTCCTGTGCTGATGTGTTTTTACGGTTGGCTTGCAGGGCCTGACACCAACCCCCTAGATTTCCGGAGGGCCATAGTGCGCAGTTTAGCTTAGAGTCCTTCTCTGGCACTCGGACGATGATCAGCCGCCCTTGACATGGGGAACAGACGCTGTTGTGAGCCGCTCCTAACGTGGAGTACAGACGCTCCAGGTTTGCAAAAGCAAACCCCCCCTTCCCTGTCAGCATACGACCAAAGTTCCCACCGGGGGTTGGTTACCCGATCTTCCCCAAGGTTACTCGTACCCCGGCCAGTACCACGAGGAGGTAGGGATAGGAGTTGCTGGGCAAGAGGCTAAGGACCGCACAAAGGGGTCTATTTTATTCCTGCAGGTACGCGAGGTACCAATGGTACGCCATGCCCAGCCATTTACCGTGTTTAAGCTGAAAATAGTTGAGTGAAAATGACATAAAAATCTTGCAACTTCCATTTTCTCTTTGTTGTCCATCATTTTGTTGTATATTTTGACAGTTTATTGGATGGGTCAGTTGAAATGTCATCCAAAACACAACATTTCACAAATAAAGATAGATTGTGGCAAAACTGCATGAAAATCTGCTCAAAAAATGGAAAATCCAAGAGTGTCGGTATTACGCACAGTGTCGATTTTAACCCGATTACCCCTACCTACATTATCGATTGTATCTATTTTCGGATTTGATCCAATGTTGCCCTAATTTGCACACAATTCTCAGTTGACTTAACGACCAAATTTCTGTTAAAGATCTAATCAAGCTTCATCCAGAGACCACAACGGATCTTGCAAGGAAACTGCCAAAATTTGTCATGAAACTCAATAAGTTACTGCCAAGAATCTTGCCAGCAGAACTATGATCTAGTGATTTAGAAATAAATTCATCCAGGAGTTCTAAAAAATTGTCAAGAAATTTCTTCAGCGATACTTCCACACATCCTACAATGAATCCCAATTTCCCCAAGAAATTGATCCTGAAAGTACTTCAATTTTTTCCAGCGAAACCTTAACCATACCTTTGATTGATTTCTTTGGAATTTCTAACGAATCATGAATTGCTTTGAGATTTTTATACAAAGATGTTTCTTAAAACTTCTCCTAAAAATCATGTATGCAATCCTAACCGAAGTTTTCATAGATTTTGCATAGAAAAAAAAGAAAATTATAAAAAGGTTCCTCGAAGTACTCATCCAAGATGATACTTTTAGGAATTCTTTAAACATTTTTGAGATTTTTTTTCTCAGGCGTACTCTCAAACTTGTCCAGAAATAACAACTGGAATTTAACTTCACGATTTTTTTATCAAGGATCACTTCAAGAATTTCAATAACCAATAATGTTTTCCTTTTAATATTTACAAAATAATTTGCCTTATGTTTTCTTAATATATCTTCAGAGATTACTCAATAGGAGGCGATTTATTTTTCGAAAGTTCTCAAAATGAAAAATTCGTGTGTGTGAATTCAAATCACATAATAAAAGAAACCACAAAATTTTGACCAAAAATTTTGAGATTTGGAGGTGGCACAAGCGACTTGAAGGTCAATTTCCAAGTAATAAAATTTGACCTTCAGTTAATACTTCATAACTTTGTTATTTTCTAAACATTTTTTAAAATTTTGGCATCATTCTCTTCAAAATTAATTTGTGAAAAGTTTTTAGAACATTAATAAGATCCATAAATTTTTATATCAATTGGGTATTTAAAATGTGTGCAGTATAAAACAAGTAAAATGACGATCTAGAGGACGATTGAAAAAAATTATATCTTATTTTATATTTATATTTATAATTTATATATTTAAAATATATATATATATATTTCATATTTTTTTTTGTTGTTCCTTACTTATGTTTTATCTCCCCCTCGAACCTTCCAAGTGGTCTCGGCCATAAAAAAAAAATTAATATCTGTATCAGCCTAACTTAACTAATACTCAGCCGATTCCAAATCTGGTTATATGTTTTTTGTAGCTAGTTTAGTTGTTTTGAACTGTGTGTGCAACATTTAATTCAAAAATTGTTTTGACTTAGTTATTAGTTAGAACAACTAAAACAACATGAATTTTTAATAAACAAAAATCAAATTTCTTTAGAATGGTTATTTTGTTTTTGTGGGATATAACTTTTGTACTTCCCAGACAACCAGAAATCGCATAAAAGTTCACGTTATATCTCGTTTATTCATACTAATTACATCAAACCCGCAGAACACCATGGATGAAATCGTCAGTTTGATAAGTTTCCTCGCATAAAACAATGTTTCTCTGAGTTCATTTGTACATTTTGTTTCGTTCCGCGCACTTGCACAGAATAAGTCGAATCAATCCGTAGCAGCTGTCAAATCAACATTTGTTATCATAATTTGAGTCGCATAAGATCACAGGTTAGTTCGGTAGAATATTTCTACAATCGCATTGTATGTTATTATTCATCACATAATATATGCATATATATCGCCTCCACTTTTGTATGTAGAAAGCCTTTTCGCGACATCTTATATGTGAAATTTTGCACATACAAAGCCTCCAGGTGATTTCTTTATACGTACATTTTGGTTGTCTGGGTTTTTATCGGAAATTTATAAACCATTTCGTGAGTTTTACAGTGCATGTACACTCCCGTGCAAAAGTTTGGGTTCACCCCCTCAAAAACATACAAAAGTGTTCTGTCTACATCTCTGTGATTACACGTCCAATTGAAACTCTTTAAGCCGCATTCGAAAGGCAAAGAGTTATCCTTACTTCGTATGTATTTTTCCAAAAACATTTTTTGAATTTTGTATACTAAATTTCTTCTTAACCTAAACTTTTGCACGATACACCATACTGAGGAGTGAACCCAAACATTTGCACGATGACTTGACTGACTGTTTCATTAATTTTGAATACTTTTCAGATTTTTTCGCAAAAATTTCGTGGGGTCTCTTCAAAGAATATAAGTTTACGATTCTAATGACACTTTGATTTAAAATTTTGGTCGACCCAATGCTGAGGAAATTAGATATGACTATTCAGTGTGTTTTTTGAAAAATGTCACAACTTTAAGTAAAAATTTAGTATACAAAGTTCAAAGAATGTTTTTGGAAAAATACATACGAAGTAAGAATAACTCTTTGCCTTTCGAATGCGACTTAGAGAGTTTCAATTGGACGTGTAATCACAGAGATATGGACAGAACACTATTGCATGTTTTTTAGGGGGTGAACCCAAACTTATGCACGGGAGTGTATCTTCAATGAGCGCAAACATATTTGTAAAAAATGTTGCCCAGACCTTTTCAAATAAATTTTAATGAAAAAAATAGTTTTAGCGTAATTTAACGTTAAACCGACAAAAACTTGAAAAAAAATGATATTTTTAGTTAGAATTTCATAGTGAAGAGCTAGCCAAATATGTTAACATTCACGTTAATAAAGCAAAAAGAAAGTTAAAAATCCATGTTTTGAGCAGTTTTTGTTTAATAACTAAGTCAAACGATTTCTTGTCTATATGTGTTGGAAAAATATCAATTTATCTCTGAAATTATATTAAAAGATTTTAAATCAGTTAAGTATTCATGAATTCTTCATAACTTTATTGTTTTCTCATAAATTTAAAAGATTTTAGCGTAATTTACTTTAAAATTAAATTTATTAAAAGTTTGTGAAACATCAAGTTTATTATAAGTTAAACCTAGTCTTACATAAAAGCTCTTTTCTCTAAATTTACTCTTATTTTACAAAAAAAAAATCAACTTTATTGCTTAGTAAAATAAGGGAAAATTTGGAAAAAAAAAAGTGCTTTTAACCCGTATAGGCCTGAGTAAAAGCAAAAATACTAAAACCCTCACCGCTTAACAAGGATTCGTTATTCAAATATTTTTTTGTCAAACGGGTTCAAACGGATTCGGAAACGGATTCAAATATTTTTTTGTCAATATACTGGTACACATATCTAGTTTATAGAAGTGTCCAGAGAAACTCGGGAATATTCCTATGGCCGTTTTTACTCCAGTGGGTTACTGGGTGAAGTCAGGTAAAAAACATGGAACATGGAAAGTTATCTTTATTTGTTTCCAATGGCAATTTGTATTTACATTAATAATTAAGGTCTGATATTCAACATTATTAAAGAACGGTGCAATTTACAATGTACTCGATGTGAACACTCGGATTTAATGTCCTGAAGAACCGACTCTAGATCTAGAATTTTTTGGTACTAGACCGTTTTAATTCTCTAAAAGTAGAGATCAAACATAATAGTTCACTGAAATGTGTTCCCCTAAGCTTGGCATAGATGTTAAAATACAAATTGACCACTTTATCATAAATTTGAGGCGTCCCGGAGACCCGAAAATAATTATTTGTGGGATGAATCAAATGCAGGACACATGGTTATTCAATTCAATCGTTTCTCAAAAGGTCTACGCTGACGCGTTTTTCTTGAAACTTCTTGATATAGAGACTACATTAAAGCCGATTCCTGGAAATATCTGTGACTGGAAACTTGACTAACTCCAGGGGCCCAGTGGCACAAAACCCTAGTCACCCAACCTGACCCAGTGATCCACCGGAGCATTCCCAAGATCCTTTGACCACTTACTAGATATGTATGCCCGTATACTGACAAAAAATAATCGAAATTCTTTCACTCAGGCCTATACGGGTTAAGTGAGACTAGATTTAACTTATGATAAATATTATGTTCCACAAAATTTGAAAAAAAAAGTTAAATTAATTAAAAGCTTTAAATTTTGTTACAAAACAACAAAGTTATGAAGACTTAACTTTAGGTCATATATTATAAATTGAAAAATCTCTTTCAAGTCGCTAGCTCCAACCTCTAAATCTCAATGTTTTGGGCTCAAATTAAATGTGGTTTTCATTCACAAGAGCACACGAATTTATGGTTTTGAGAACTTTGATTGGCCGTCCGTGCTTGCTACTCCAGTATTGCCATATCAGCTGCACTTACACAAGGAATCAACCAGATGATTGCTTGAGACTAACATACACCCTCAGTGTATAAATGCTGGTGATCTTCTTTTTTTGCGTCTACGCCAGTTCAAGCCGGAAGGTATTGGGGTAAGATAACTGTTTTATGACAGAGAGGTTTGCTGGTTTGGTTAGGCAGTCTATGCGCCAGGCGTAAGAAAAGGCGTGCTATAATGATGGAAGAATGGAAGCGGTTTTTTCATGTCCGTCTCTGTTTCTATCAAATACTATGAACGAATACATTGAGTGTGATAAGTAATGGACGATAGAATCAAGTGAAAGATACCACTACAAAGTACAAGGAAAGGGACGGGCCTGGGACTGAATCCATGACCTTCTTGCTTATGAAGCAGAAGCGGTAGCCATTAGAACACCAACCCCTTCACGAATTTGTAGTTTTAAGAACTTCCAAAAAATAAGCCGCTTGTCAAGGCATTGGTTTGACAATTATTTCGGTTAATTCTCTTGGAACATTGACAATTCCTTCAATTTATTCTGGAACTCAACAAAACTTTGTTGAGCTATTCCACAAGGGATCGGCATAAAATCCTCTAGCAACATCGCCAGGAATGCTACATAGGATTGCTCCAGGAAGCTTGCAAAATATACCATAAACTTGGATTTTCGTTAAAAAAAATCCACGGATATTTCTTCCAAGTATTCTTAATTAGGTTGCTATTTCTGCAGGACTTTATCTGCCATATCAAGATCAATCTCAAGTTCAAACTTATTTCTTCATGACTTTTTCTATGGTGGTTCATTGAAGATTTTTTTTAAATCTTGGAATTCATCTTCAAGGTTTCGTAAA
The DNA here is from genome assembly GCF_002204515.2 of Aedes aegypti. Lineage (NCBI taxonomy): Eukaryota > Metazoa > Arthropoda > Insecta > Diptera > Culicidae > Aedes > Aedes aegypti. The sequence continues at coordinate 346,905,845 of NC_035109.1, read as the reverse complement.
CTCCAAAATATTATCTTTTGAAATAAAGATAATCAAAAGGCTTTGAATGTTTTCAGGACTATTCTCAACAGCGAAGAACACGCAGACAGAGTAATATCTTCTGTATCTTTGTTACATGTAAGATTGCCTCCATGAAATCAGAAGTAAAAGAATCAAACTGCACCTATTCTGTGGAAAAGCCAGCTGCACTATAATTTACTGAATCGCCAGAAGGCCAAACTCTACCGGTCTAATTAAAATTATATCACATAACTCTACAGTGCGTGCACCCGTGCCGTACCTGTAATCTAGCAATACACACATCTTTAACGAGGTAACTTCAGCTCGCGACACTAACTCAACTCTACTGATTTGCATCTTGATGTCGCTGGTACTGCAGAGACTACACACCTCGGGCAACTGGGCATTCACCAATGAGCCAATATCTCATCCGTGTACCGATCCAACCGTGTACTCCAACTCATATTACATTACACCAACTGGTTTCAAATGAAAGGGAATTGACGAGACGACGACGACGGCGTTACCCTATCATCAAAAGTAACCGTTTCGCCTTTGACTGGTCTGGGGCAAGATCTCGTCTTGGGATCTAGTGAGAAGGTGCGGATAAGGGTGGCCCTTCTGCTTTATTGCAGTCTCTTCTATATTAATTGGAGAATTCTCCAATCAATAGTAAAAGAAATTAAACGACTACAACGCCAGTATGGTCTAGAGCCGTCTTTCCCATATATTTCTTCCATACAAACTTCAAGCTTGTTTAGCACCCCGTCAGAGGTGAGGGATTTTGCAAAATCTTTTCATAGAAGCTTTCGAGCGTCGAATTAAACTAAGTTAGGATGTATAACTGAAAATGTTTGTGCTTTAATCATTATGACCCACCCTAGTGCGGATACTTTATTCATGCATCAGTCGGTGGACAGCCGCAAGCGTGCGAGTGTTCCGATCATGAAGTTTGATCTTAGCGTGATCGAAGCTAAGAGTAAGTCCGGGGGGGAGAGAAGGTCGCAAGGGCTTTGGAAGGACGCTCTCGGGGTAAAAGTACAAGGGCCACTGGCGGCACTTGACTATCTGGTAGCATGATAGGTATTAGTAAGTTGTAAAGAAAATTATTAGATCAAACCGGTCGACAAAGAGTACTTTGTAGTTGGGCATTGGCACTTAGACATGACTTTTGTACACTGTGAATGATTCGTTTTAGTGCGGTCCCAAATGAAACGTGATAATCCTACAATTTCAGTAAGACCGCTCGAACAGTTAAAGTTATAATGGCATAACAGCTAATATAAATGAACAGAGTGTGCCATTAGCAGTAGTAGTAGTAATAGCAGCGCAAGCGAAAGCCTTAAATTGAGCCTTTGAAATGGCGTGGAAAATGGCATACACAAAATCTCGTTTAGCAGGTTTTATGTTATCCCAATAAAAGCACTGGGTCAACTGATTGAAGCGTGTCAGTAGGAAGCGAAAGCAATCTCTTTAATACGGCGGTGGTGGCTGCGCACTTTTGCACTATATGGCTCTAAAATGCTCATATATCTCTATAGTTGGAATAGAGCCACCTACTTACTTAGAAGCCATCTCGCAGGCAGGGTCCGGAATGGACAGAGCGTTTTATGGTCCATTGCATCAATGCTAGGTTAATGGTAATCCTTTTAGGCTTGATCGTTATGTGGCGTTCATTGGCGTTAAGTACATTCATCCTCGTGAAAAAGTTAAGGATCATCTTTCAACCCTCAATAGGCTACCTCATGATGAATTGTGGTTCGTTTCAGACCCACTATTTCAACAAGCAGATAAGTTAGAAGGTTCCAAAGGCTGGTATTTACGGCAGATTTGTCTGTTAAGTAAGAGACTATGCCTAGCATGTCCGATTAGATCAAAAATAATAACACTGCGGAACAAGTTTTTGTCTCCAGCATCAAAATACCTCTATTTACTTAATTAAGCGCTGCTGAATCCATTGCCGTTCACAGAAATATCATAGCACGTCTAGTTTTTGAGATATTGGTTGTTGAAAATGCAAAAATTGACTATTTCAGCCAACTTGCATGCAAGTTTGCCAGCTTGTACGGCAATTTATTTACTTAATTTGTCACAGAATTCAAACTTTATGTGTATAACAATACTTATCATCAAAGTTTAAAATATTTTTGATGCGGAAAAGTTATTTTTTGATGGTTTAGAAAACTATTGTATTTTGCCATACAAGAGAAACGAAGAATTTCGTATGGAGACTGCAAGCATGTTGAAAAAGATAGGTTCAACCTAAATTTAATTGTAAAATTTCAACCAAAATATATCTAAAACGAAAGTTTAAGTCCATTTTTGCATGCTTGGTGGATAAGATTACAAAAAAGTTTGATAAAATATTCTTCAAATTTTAGGTAAACATCAATAAAACCAATGTTTTATACAACTTTGGCGACCTGTAGCTAAAAATTGGGACGTGCTGGGAAATTTCTGAGAACGGCATCAGATTCAGCAACCCCAAATCTACTAGACACATAATTTGATCCTTGAGACACGCAAAAATGTCATTTTTGTTGCGCTGTGTAATTCAACTACTAAAAAGAGCTAAATAGTTAGTACAGAAAACTATTAACTATTAATGTACAACGTACTCCTCTATGCTGTAAATAGAGTACTTTTCAGTGTTAGTTGTTGTTAGTTGCCTTTCATTTTTCGTTGGCGGAAGATACCGGCAGTAACCCTTCTGGGGCATCATTTTAAGAACAAATATCCTAAAAGGAATATTTACCTGAATTGTTGGATTTGAAACTATTGTGAACGTGGCAAAAATGTAGAAGATCGTTCTTCCGAAATGCACGCTTTATTCCAAGGGTAAAATGGGGTTTATGGACAAAAGGTCGGAAGACAAAACGTCGAAAGGACAAAAGATCGAAAGACAGAAGGTCGAAATGACAAAAGGTCGTAAACGATTTGTTGGTGGGAAATTTTTCCTTCTTTGAAAAAAAGAATTTCGACTTTTTTAATTTTTGTTCTTCGACCTCCTGTCGTGTATCATGTTGAAAATTGCATCGAAATGAGCAATCAGTTGAATGCTATAGACTAATTTACCGAACAACAAATCAAAGCAGCCCAGGCTTTTCACTTCAAGTGAGGATGCAAAGATTGCCTCTAATCGTGGTCGATTATCCAACATTTACCCGAATGATTTTTTCTCGAAGGTTTTTTTCCGAAAACCATTTTCTCGAATAAACTATTTACTTGAATGTACTGTTCACCGAAAGCTTTTTTCAAAGACATTTCCCAGATTTTGATCAATTATAATTACCCAATAATTTTCGGTATAACAGATTGAATTTAGTTACTTTGACTATCACTTCAAATTAATAGCTCTATTATGATCGATTTGAATCGAAAGACGACAGCCGAGCTTTTGCGGTTTCAGGAAAATTCATTATATTTTTAATTGGCAGGTCTGCTTTCAAACAAAGAATAAAGTATTTAATGCAACTAGGTACCTATACTAAGAAGCGCAATAAACATGTAAAAACATAGAGGGTAGTTTTTAAAGAATATTTAAGAGGTGAACAAATCTAATGCTTGATGACCTTTTTTTTTCTAAATGAAATCTGGCTGAACAACTGATTAAAACAGTTTGCCGAATTCAAAGGCGTGACTCAAAAACCACATCATTACACAGCGTAACATAAATGACATTTTGCGTGTCTCAAGAATCAAATTATGTGTCTCTAGTAGATTTGGGGTTGCTGAATTTGATGCCGTTCTCAGAAATGGTCCAGCCTGTCATGATTTTTAGCTATAGGATGCCAAAGTTGCATAAAACACTGGTTTTTGATGGTCACATAAAATTTAAAGTATGATATATCAATCTATTTTGAGATCTCATCCCCTAAGCATGCAAAATAGGACTTTAACTTTCATTTTAGATATAATTTGGTTGAAATTGAACGATTAAATTTAGATTCAATCGATTTTATCACCATGCTTGCAGTCTCCATGCAAATTTCTTCATTTCTCATACTTATATGGCAAATTACAATACTATTCGAAACTATCAAAATAACTTTTAAGCATCGAAAGTATTATGAACTTTGCTGATAATAGTTGTTCTACACGTGAAGTTTGAATTCTGTGACAAATTAAGCGAATAAATTGCCGTACAAGTTGGCAAACTTGCATGCAAGTTGACTGAAATAGTAAAATTTTGCATTTTCAACGATAAATATCTCAAAAACTAGACGTGCTATGATATTTTTTAAAACGGCAATGGATTGAGCATATCTTAATTTAGTAAATAGCAGTATTTTGGTGCTTGAGACAAAAACGTGTTCCGCAGTGTTATCTTCATCACATAAATAAGAACTTCGAGAGAATTAATGAGTCGATTAGTTTTATCGTGACGCATCTGAGAGTTGAGCACGTCGTGTATTCAGTAGGCTAGTATTCACCACAATTGCTGAAGCAGTTCAAATTGGTGCAAAATTTACTTATAAAATTGTTATCGGCTTACGTTTCTCTAGTGGATCCATTTTCTTAATATTTTGTATTGAAATGCCCGTTGTTTTTTTTTTCTTTAATATAAATAAACACATCATCGTTTAATTTTCTAACAGCTAATAACAATCAGTTATTACTGAAACTCATTTCATACATGGATTAAAACTCATAAGAGATCCAAACTTTTTTGCTTATCGTAATGATCGACTTGATGGGGAATGTGTAGAAGTTTCTGTTGAAACACAGCTTGATAAATATACTTCCATAGCTGCCGATTTGCCTTCTCAATGCACTGGGCAGCAAATTAATTTGCTTCAAAGTGACTTGCGAAAACTGACTCGCAATAAGTCAAAAACATGTGTCGTTGGTGGCTTTAAAGTTAAACATCGCTCATGGAATAATTCGTAAAGTAACGGCATGATGAGTGCTCTTCAGAATATTTCTCAATTCAGTACCCTGATAGGACTACTTGTTTTTCCTCTTCAGAAACCGTTCTGCGATTGATTTGGTTTTGATAGACACTGTTGTAGCCATATCGCTGCTCTGGACTCTGACTCTAAGACCCTTTGGAAATTATCTAAAATTTTAAAAAGCATCAGAAGCCAATTCCGACCTTGAAAGAGGAAAACAAATTATTACCAACTAATTGCGAAAAAGCTCAAAACTTGTAATGCAATTTTAAAAGCGCATAATCGTACTCACAAATTCAATTGAAAATCAAATTACTCAGGACTTCATTTTCAATCAAGAGAACGTTTTCAAAAATTCCTGGTAGACTGATTTGGAAGAAGTGATAACTATTATTCAAAAACTAAAAAATATGAGAGCTCCTAGCGATGATGGAATTTTTTACTTCCTCATCAAGAAAATTCCAGAATGTACCATGTCTCTTAGTTGATATATTTAACAAATGTTTTTAGTTGGCATGTTTTCCTGCCAAATAGAAAAATGCTAAGGTTGTCTTCTTCTTCTTCTTCTTCTTTCTGGCGTTACGTCCCAACTGGGACAGCAATTTTAAAATCAATAAAGGTTGTAGCAATTTTAAAATCAATTTAACAAAAATCCTGCAACAGTTTCTAGCTATCGTCCAATCAGCTTGTTTTCCTCTATCAGTAAGCTGTTTGAAAAAATCATTTTAAACAGAAAGATGGTCCACGTCAACGAAAATTCAATTTTAACAAATGAACAGTTCGGATTCCTACATGGACATTCGACCACTCATCAACTTTATCGTGTAACAAATTTGATCCGTTTCAACAAATCTAAAGGCTATTCTACTAATCTTGCTCTTCTGAACATATAAAACCATTTGACAATCTTTAAATTGAAGGCTTCTTTATACAATTAAAAAAGACGTTAATTTTCCAACATACATTGTTAGAATAAATCAAAGTTATCTGTCAAATCTTACACTTCAGGAGAATTATCAGAACTCCAAGTCTGAAAGACTTCCTATAAGAGCTGGTGTACCTCAAAGCAGCATTCTGGGGCCAATATTATACAACATTTTCACATCTGAACTACCTGAGTTACCTCAGGGATGTCAAAAATCTTTATTTGCGGTTGACACAAGCCCCTTCGCCAAAGAACGAAGCCTGCGTGTCATATGTAGTAGATTGCCAAAAAGTTAGGATATTTTTTCTTCATGCTTGCAAAAATGGAAGGTTTCACCTAATGCTTCTAAAACCCAAAGAATGAAATTCCCACATAAACCAAAAGCTCGTTATTTGAAACCTTCAAGTAAACAAGTTGTCACGATGAGAGTAGTTCCAATAAATTGGTCAGATTTATGGCCCAAACTAGATAAAAAAATTAAACTAAAATTGTTGCAATCTTTTATTGCCATGAATAATGCGTTATATATTTAGGTTAAGTTAGGTTAAGTTAATTCAAAGCATTGTTTTCTCTTATAATCAGATGAACTCAACTCACCTGTAAAAATTCTAAACTTTTATTGCAAATTAACTGTAATAAGTTGTTAGCAAAATGTTAGTTAAAGTTTAATTCAGTTAAACAAGTATGTTGTCGAACACAGAACATCTAGATATAATAAATGAAAGTAACGTTTGAAATTATACTAAAAGAGGAATTAAAAAACTTAAGGTACCCCGGGGCAAGTGAGAATCTGGGGTAAGTGGGACGTTTCGTCATAGCTCACTTAGGAAAAGTTTTTCATGGGGGTATTCTTCTAGAAAGTTGAAGATACAATGACAAGGAATGTATTAAGTACAAAACATATTGTTATTTTTATTACCATGGGGTTCATGTAACAGTTGTCAATTCAGCGCCATTTTCAACTTGCATGATAATTTGCGACACGTTTCACGTCTTGCATTGACTCGCAAAACATAAATGTGTTATAAATCGAATTTACATCAGCAAGCTACAACTTCAATTATTATTACAAGCTGATTACGATAAACCAGTATTTTGTTTTCATTTCATATGAAATTTTCGATGGTCTAACATACCCCAAAATATCTTTGTACGCGGGGTAAGTGGGAACTATCAAAACAAAAACCAGAATCAAAACTTTTCGTAGACGTTTTATACATTTTCCTAGAGAGTAGCACTAAAACATTCAAACAAATGATTTTTATCAAAAAAGATAAATCTAAAATTACTGAATTGCATTAGAAGGAGAAGAAATGTGTAATTCTTCTATATGTTTTTTATTAATTTTTTATTTTTGGAATACGACTTTAAAATTGAACAAACACAGAGATGAAATTTGAAATGCATCATGAAAAAGATCATTTTTCTATCTTATTTGAACTTTATTTGTTATTTCTACCAAATTTAGTAGTGACGGAAAACAATTCCACCCTATTAAGCGGTTGTCTACTATGCATATAAGTAATAACAAAACATATTTATAATTTCGGCAATTATTGATGGTTTATGTGCTAATTTGTAATTAACAACTTATACCGTGATGAATCAATACCCGGACGCTTAAGACGACAGGAGTTTTCAAATTCGTGTTTAAGTATGTTTTGTTGGAATTTTCTTGAAAATTTATTGTTCAACACATTTTTACAAACCAGAACTTCATGAAAGTGATAACATTTCCATTATTAAACATGATTTTCACAAGAAAATTGATAAAATATTGGTGCTTACCTTGTCCTTAAATCCGGACACTGGATGCATAAGATGTTTTTAAATCCGGACACTGTTACAGCTTGAAATATTTGAATATTGCTTATGAAAATCATTTCAAACTCACTTAAATATCACTCTACAATCAAATCGATGTACGTATTCCCCTCACGGTGTTGCAAATAATAGCAAGTAAGTGATAATAATGTTTTGGTTACCTGAACTGGATCATGTATAGCTCGAACTGAAGTATATGTGGCTTGAGTGTCAATAACGAAAGACATATGCGATATATCTTGCATTAAATCAAACCCTGATTACTCACACCGCTTTTCATGAATTATTTTTCAAATCTTCTCTTATTTTTCCATTAAAAAATTACTTTCATTTGTTAAAATAACGCCTTCCAAATCATGTCCGGATTTGGAAACACTGAATCGTAATCCCGGACAGTCTATTTACACACCATAAAACACAAATTGCCATAACACTCTTCAACAGTGAGGCTATTAAACATTCAAAAAAGCTTTCTGTAAACCATTATGTTCACAACACTGCATAAAAAATGTTTCACAAACTTTTTCTTCAACAAAACAAACGTCGTCATTTGGTTTGTGCGTCCATAGATTTTGAACTTGGCTTTATATAGACCGCGACGAAATGACGTCCAACAGGAACAACTAGTTTATTATTATTTTTATCAATTATTTGGCAATGGTAACTAGATTTAAAATAAAAGTACAATGATCTACAATATTAAAAGTAAAGAATATGAGTAATATCCAAATATATAAGTGTTGAAATCTAGCTTTAATTTATTAATATTGTTAGAGTGTCCGTATATTGGTACCGTCCGGATTTTGATTCATCACGGTAAATGATTTATTTTGAACATGTTTAATTCCTCTTCACGCTTTTATTGAGGTAGGTATTTTCAGTTAATATTAAATGCGAGGTGACATACTTTTAAATAAACGTTTTCTTCCTAAAGCGTTACGTATTTTATGGTTGATCCCTTATGTACATCAAAAATGTACTCGAAATTAAAAATATATGATTTATCAATCCTTTTATTGTAATGGTTGACTTACTGAAGTGGATTGACGCATGAAACTGGATGTGTCCCACTTGCCCCGTTTAGCGAGGTAACTGCGTCAAATGGCTCATTCTAAAACTTTCCTTCAAGGTTTCCACAATTTCGAAATTATTCGATCGGTTTCATGCACACACCAGCAAATATGTTGCCAAAATGTGATTGTGCTGTTGGATTTGAAAAATATTGACATTTGAAAATTTTATTGTACCATTTGATTGAACTACCGTTTTTTTAGTTCCCACTTGCCCCGCGGTACCTTAAACCAAGACATCGCAGAACAGCTAGTCCTAGAGGGTCATGCTGGTGCAACATCAACAAAGATAAGAAATAAGTCTACCCAAATTGGACCTGCCAATAGGTCAAGACGATAGCTGGCTGTCGTCCAGAATGGATTAGAATGGGTGGATCCTGGGTGCTCAATATTAAAAGTAGTGAGTAACAACATGCAACTCAAATTTAAAAGTAGTAGTAGTAGTAGTAGAAGTAGCGACTTCAAAACCTGCAACCCCATACATTGCAAGCAAGACCATTCCAAACATTGTATCGATAACACAGCGTAACAAAAATGACATGTTTGCGTGTCTCAAGAACCAAATTATGTGTCTCTAGTAGATTTGGGGCTGCTGAATCTGATGCCGTTCTCAGAAATGTTCCAGCACGTCACAATTTTTAGCTACAGGTCGCCAAAATTGTACAAAACACTGCTTTTATTAATGTTTACATGAAATTTAAAGTACAATTTATCATACTTTTTTGTAATCAAATCCACCAAACATGCAAAATAGAACATGAACTTTCATTTCAGACATAATTTGATTGAAATTGCGCGATTAAATTTCGATTAAACCTATTTTTTCAACATGCTTGCAGTCTCCATACAAAATTCTTCGTTTCTTCTATATGGCAAAATACAACAATTCTCTAAACCATCAAAAAATATTTTTTCCGTATCGAAAATAATACAAACTTTGATGATAAGTATTGTTATACACATAAAGTTTGAATTCAGTGGCAAATTAAGCCAATATATTACCTTACAAGCTGGGAAACTTGCATGCAAGTTGGCTGAAATAGTCGTTTTTTGCATTTTCAACAGTCAATATCTCAAAAACTGGACGTGCTATGATATTTCTGAAAACGGCAATGGATTCAGCAACCCTTAATTAAGTGAATAGCGGTATTTTGGTGCTGGAGACAAAAACGTGTTCCGCAGTGTAATATATGTTTATACGCTCAGAAACTCCAGTCGCCAACTCCCCCTTCCTTATCAGCTCCAATTCCATGTACCAAATCGAACCATATCTCTCGCTAACAGCAGACCGGTGACCAACCAAACCAGACCACCAAATCAGCGGAGCTGGTCCACAGTGTTGTAGATACATACCTGCGAGGACTGGTATTGCATCACATCCTGGGCCTGGTTCTGTCTCACCAGTCCAATGGTCCGGACTGAAAAAACAACCCGGCAAAACAACAGCTGACGAAAGTAAAAGTAGATTCGTTCGCGCCAGTGCGCACACTAGGGTGTCCCAAAAGTTTACTTTGTGAGAAAACATGGGGGCTCAACCTCCAAATGTTAGATAAATGTTTTTCAATGAGACTTTTTTATTGGGAGATCCCAGTTATTAACTGAGGATGTGCTCTTAAGAGGTCTAATCTGACAAGCAGGCTCTGTCCTAGTTGAAACGTATCGCCAGAAAAGAAGAAAACGATGAGGTTACCCATTGAGTTTTTTTTGAAAAAAAAAACGAGTTTAGCCCGATCCTCCAAGTGTTCTGACTAAGCAAACTTTTGGGACACCCTAGCGCACACACATTTGCGTGCAAATCGAGCCTCGTACGGTTACCTGGCAAGTGGAGCCCACGTAAAACGTTACAATTTAATCGATTCCCGTGTATGTGAGCGTTATAAGGCGATTATTATAAGCATAATGTCCCTGCAGTATCGATTGACACCACCGTACCCGGCTGGGACCCCATCAATGTGGGGTTGCGGGAACTCAGACCACATCATATCGCGCTTTATTAATCACCCATTTGGCATTTCGTTCCAACGCATCGCGCTCGCCGATCAGCAGCCTCATGATTTGACGAGAAAACCGTTAACGCCATATTGGCTTGGATGCAGATAACTAATTTGCAAGTTATAGTGCAAATGAAGAAGATATTCATATGTTTAACCGTTGCAGGAGTGCAAACGTTCGGTGGATGCAATAAATTATTTTGGATTAATATTGTCGTGACATTTGGAGTTTGTTGGCCTGGTTGGCACTTGGAAGAGTCGAGAGAAAAGAAAGTTAAAAGCTTTGAATACATAGTTTGATTTTCATTTTCGTTAAAAATTAAAAGATAACGAATAAAACGGGTCAGAATATGGGTCAATCCAAACGGAGAAATTGAGAAAAAGGGAAAATCATCTCACCAATCAAAGGAGTATAGGGCAAGTGTACCATTAGTGGTGCACCTAAGGGAAAACTGCTAAAACATGGTGATAAAACCATGAAATATATCATTTTAATGTATCATTTGATAGATCTAAAATCCTTCTATCACTCAAATGTATAAAAATCACGATTCATTTTAAATTTCCCTGCAAAAAGATTTACATCAATAATAGGAACACTGTTCCTTTAGTGGAGGTATGTTTAAAACCATTGATTTCTTATAGTAAACGCTCAAAAACATATTAGAAAAATGGTTATTATCTTTTTGTGTTGATTGAAATATTCCACAATTTGATCAAAAAATTTAAAAGTGATTTATAATAGTTTTTCCGGCAACTGAAAGAAACATATTTTGTGCAGTTCTGAAAAAAAATATAAAAAAAGGTTCATAAATACGAGGCGATTCCTGACTTTCTATAAAACTTACATGTTCTTCATGAACATAATGTTGAGTTAATCCTTCTACCGACAGCATCATTATTTTACCAGGCAAAAATATTTTATAAGCAATATTTTTTGTTTTTGACATGTTTCAACCGTTGTTTCTCTGTCCCCAAAGTTTCTTATCTTATAATCTGCGCCGTTTTTTGATCATTAATCACTTGGTGGTAATATTTCAATGTACCTACTTTGGGAGGACCAATACTCCACTTATAAAACTTCTTTGTTCGCAATTTTGTTATTAGTCAATATATCAAAAAGATTGAACTTACAAAACCAGGCATTGAGAAGCTTTGAAAAAAGTATTACGAAGCAGTTAGTTTGTCTGCAAATAATTTGAAAACCACAAAATTATGTTTATTGAACTCTTCCGCAAGAGTGGCTTCAGAAACATTAATGCTCATCACTCAAGAACGGTTTCATCAATTTTCTTCATTTTTGCACAACAGGCTCCTGTTCCCAGATGTTCAATGATCAAAATCAACACATATCAGTAGCGTAGCTAGGGGGGTGCGGTGAATGTGGTCCGCACCGGGCCCCGGGTTCTTAGGGACCCAAAATCATGATGAAAGTTTCTCATACCATTAGAAACTGAGTTCAAATGTACAGAGTCAAGAAAAATCAGGTTTGGGAGGAATTTTTAATTGGTCATGGGTAGGGCCCCCTTTATAATCCAGTATATTGATAAGGGTATCGTTTATTTTAACGCTATAGAACAACACTTTTTTATAGAACATCGTGGTTTTGGACTCAAAAGTACATTGTTCTGTTCTCAGTGCGCATCGTACCTTCGTGCTGTGCGTACATTCTCTCTACTCTTGGAAGTTTTTTAAAAACTGCCTAAAGCAATTAAACAGTACTTTTAAGTGCTACAAAAACAGTACTTTTTTTCTACTATTGATTTCTTTACCCGTGCTTTCGATTTTTCATTCTTCTTGGACACCGACTTGGGAAAAAAAAACTTCTTAGGAGGTCTCGTCTTCTTTCGTTTATTCACTAAACATGGTTGCAACTACAAACAGAAGGAAGAGTGAATCTCTGAATTCACAACTTTTTTCCAAAAAAGTGGGATTTGAAACTGTCGCTTTCTCCGGAATGCGAACTTTCTTCCAAGGGTGAAATGAATAATGTTGATAATTACATTGAAATAAGCAATCAGTTCGATGCTCTTCCGAACACCAAATGATAGCAGTCTCTAGCCCAGGCTTTTTGATTCAAGTGAGGAAGCAAAGAGTGCCGCCTATCGTGGTAAGTTGTTCTGGCAGGAGGCAGGCAGGAGATCTTGACCTCCATTAGGGAATCAAGGTATCCTTCCAAATCGCAAAGAAAGGAGACTGTCGCGGAAACTCTTAAAGATCGTGAACTTCTTCTCAAACATCTTGAAGAAAAGAAGCACAATTTTTTTACTTATGACGACAAAACTGAACGTTTGTTCAGAGTTGTCTTGAAAGGTCTCTCAAGCAGTGCTATAAACAATCGACAGTTTGCGTGACGTTCGTTTCGTTGCCATACTCAGCAGTCACAGCAAGAGCTTTAAAATGAACGTCGACAAGCACAAAAAAAGTGTCAATTGAATGTCGCCTGACACAATTCCATTTGCATAAATCATAAGTTTCGCATAGAATTCAGACATCGGATCATAAACAACATCAATAGTTTGATCTTGCCTATTATGTCGAATAATAGGTGAAAGCTACACAGAAACATACAAAACCGTAACGTTTCCTAGCGAAACTATCGTGGTGAGTGGCATTCAATTGAAATTTTTCTTCTCGACATTCGTTTGATAGCTCGTGTTGAGAATATTTAAGGGAAGCGCTACCGAATAACAACGAAAACGTGTCGACTACCGTGATTGCTTACAACACTGCTCTCAAGTGACTCAAGTCACCTGAAGAGATCAAAAATGGAATAAATGATTTACTTGGATTTTCCCCAGTCCAAGCAACCATTATGAAAAAGAGAACCCAATCTGGCATTGTTCGGAAAGTGCTTTCTCAAGAATATTATTTAATTCACTTCAACAAAAAAGATCTAAATAATATTAAAGCTTTCGAAAAAGCTAGACTTATATTCAATGCCCGTATGACATAGGAACATTTCCAGAAACCTGGAACAAATTACCAGAACCCCACTCAGTGCCGTCGGTGCCAAAAGTGGGGTCATGGTACAAAAAAATGCCGCATGGATGCTAAATGCATGATTAGCGCTAAGGACGTCTGTCCAGTGAAGGAAGATACCACCAAGTTTATATGCTCGAATTGCGGGGGCCATCATAAGTCAAATTTTTGGGATTTCCCTTCCCTTCATTCATAGGCGTATGAAACATTAACTGTTTTCGTCATTTGAAACTTTAGGTGTTTCAGTTGAAACACAGCTTGGTAAATATACTTTCATAGCTGCCTATTTGCCTTTTCAATGCTGGACAGCAAATTAATTTGCTCCAAACTGACTTGCAAAAATTGACTCGCAATAAGTCAATTTTTTTTTTGTTATTGTTGACTTTAATGCCAAACATCGGTCATGGAATAATTGACGGATTTCACGCCAACTCGACCCGCGATTGGCAGCACCCCTTCAAAATTCAATAAAACTTTCTGGATGTCAAAAGTAAGTGAATCTAAGATACTTTGCATATTTTGTTTTTTTTTTTCAAAATCGATCTAGACTAACATTTGGAAAGGGTCAAAGTATTTTTTTTACTTTTTTTATAAACCCGTTTAACTCAAAAACGATAAGACCTACCAAAAATGTGTTGTATGGGGGACTGTCGTGAAATTTCCTTAAGTTTTAGAAAAAAATATTGAAAAATTAAAAACATTTTCTACACTGAAAAAAATGTTTCAAGTCGATTTGAAAAAAACGGCCAGATTTTGATCATCCTTCAGATTTTTTTCATCTTTCAAAACCATAAAAATCTGTCGGATTGTCAGACGGAGTTGATTTTCTCATAAGCAGTATGGTGCGAGATCAATTGAATGTAATAAAAAAAAACTCTGTATAACTCCGTTTTATTTCTTTTAACTACTCTCAATGAAACAAATATAATCTATTTTGTGATTAAAACTCATTTATCACTTGAAAATATGATCATACTAGACTATTTAAAGCGAAATCGACTTTAAAGTTTTGAATCATTTTTTTTTTCAGTGTAGAAAATGTTTTTTATTTTTTCAATATTTTTTTTTAAACTTCAGGAAATTTCACGACAGTCCCCCATACAACACTTTTTGTAGGTCTTACCGTTTTTTGAGTTATACGGGTTTATAAAAATAAGTAAAAAAAACTTTGACCCCTTCCAAATATTAGTCTAGATCGATTCTGAAAAAAACAAAGTATGTAAAGTATCTTAGTTTTACATACATAGTCTTCACACCCAGAAAGTTTCATTGAAGTCCGTCAATTCTCAAAGTAATTCAAACGGCAGAATTTTATTTGATTTTATTACTGGGTTTCGGAACTACCGAAAAAGACAGTAAAATGAAAACTGTCGCCACGCGTAATTGAAAAGCAAATTTCACCATGTTTTATTTTGTATCGATATATGATATAAAAAGAAAGCTCTCTGCAAAATTTCAGTAAAAAATCTCTGTTTTTCGATTTTCGGCATTTTTTTAGTTTACTGACTTTTTCGGTAGTTCCAAAACCCAGTTATTCTTACCAAACAGATTGAGTGTGCATGCTGATTTTGATTCTGATCATGTCCCTGTTACATTTCAAATACCCATGAAGCGATTCTCAATCCTATCACTTTAAATTATTTTCGAGCCGACTATTGATTCTAATCTTGATGTAAACATTTCATTACAAACTAAACTTGATATTGACAATTCTCTTGAAACTTTAACAAATTCCATTGTTGAAGCCAAGAGCATTGCAATTCCAAAATGTGAAACCGTGATTATAGACGATGATCTTAAACTCTTAATCAGTCTTAAAAACGTGAGGAAAATTAGATGGCAGGATTTGCAGAATGAAATCAAGAAACGTTTTTCACAATAAAGAAACAAACATTTTGAAAATAAAGTTTCTCAATTGGATTCTGGTTCTAAGCCCTTTTGGAAATTATCTAAAATTATGAAAAAACCTCAGAAGCCATTACCGGCATTGGAATTGGAAAACAAATTATTACCAACTAATTGCAAAAAAAGCTCAAAAACTTGCTATGCAGTTTGAAAGCGCGAACAATTTTAATTTAGGACTTACTAGTCCAATTGAAAATAAAGTAACTCAGGACTTCGAAAATATTCTCAATCAAGAGAAAATTTTCAAAATTTCTTGGGAGCCTGATTTGGAAGAAGTGAGAACTATTTTTAATAAATTTAAAAATATGAAAGCTCCTAGCGATGATGGAATTTTCTACATCCTCATCGAGAAACTTCCAGAAAGTAGCTTATCATTCTTAGTTGATATATTTAACAAACGTTTTCAATTAGCCTATTTTCCTGACAAATTGAAAAATGCTAAGGTCATACCAATTTTAAAACCAGACAAAAATCTTGCAGAAGCTTCTAGCTATCGTCCAAACAGTTTGCTTTCCTCACTCAGTAAACTTTTTGAAAAGGTCATTTTGAACAGAATGATGGCCCACATCAACGAAAATTCAATTTTTGCCAATGAACAGTTCGGATTCCGCCATGGACATTCCACCACTCATCAACTTTTACTTGTAACAAATTTGATCCGTTCCAACAAATCTGAAGGCTATTCTACTGGTATTGCTCTTCTAGACATAGAAAAAGCATTCGACAGTGTTTGGCATGAAGGTTTGATC
Source organism: Aedes aegypti (assembly GCF_002204515.2). NCBI lineage: Eukaryota > Metazoa > Arthropoda > Insecta > Diptera > Culicidae > Aedes > Aedes aegypti. Next base: position 346,889,507 of record NC_035109.1, on the reverse strand, counting down.
GTAAAATTAAAAACTTTAATTTTCCAACATACATTGTTAGAATTATTCGAAGTTATCTGTCAAATCGGAATCTATGACAAAAGGCGAATGACAAATGGTCGAAAGGACAGAAGGTCGAAAGACAAAAGGTCGAATACGTTTTTTCAAAGAAGGAAAAATTTCCCACCTAGCAAATCATTTTCAACCTTTTGTCCTTTCGACCATTTGTCTTTGGACCTTTTGTCCTTTCGATCTTTTGTTCATAAACTCCAGGTCTGAAAGACTTTCTGTAAGAGCTGGTGTCCCTCAAGGCATCAATATTATACAATATTTTAACATCTGACTTACCTGAGCTACCATGCCCACACAGTTACGGATCACCCACAGTGACGGATCACTTTGCCGTTCATTATTGGATAACTCGCTCAAAACATAAACATTGACGTAAAACATATTTATCCCATGTTTTACTATTTCTCTTCTACCATTTGTAATGTTAATCACAACATTCAACCGTTAAATAACGGTGTATTTGACAAATGTTTAGTTGGTACCACACAGCTATATGGTCGTTTTCTGTAAGAAGTGCCGTCAGCATTCATAAGCTCCCACAGGTGGTAAAATTCAAATGTAGCATTAAACATGCTCGTTCGTTTCGATTTAGTATGAATTCATTTTTGGAAAACATTTTTCTTTATTGTTGATTCTAAATACCAAATATTAGCACTTCTAACTAGTGATCCATAGTATGGAACAGGAAATGATTGTTTACCACGGTTATGGGCCACTTCCACAGAATGCAGATTTCTGCCATTTGAAGCAGTGGATTCGAAATTTTCAGACATTGCACTAAGGATCAAACTAATGAAACTTCAAGATTTGTAAATTTATTTTTTTAGCAGACAAAAATGGTTGAAAAACTTGGTGTGGAGCGAAAACAGTTCATGTCTCAGTTACTACAATGCAGTATCACAAAAAAGGGCATTTACCCATGTGTCCAGCTCTAACACTGCTATTTTGTGCAGTAATATGTGACACATTGTTAACTTTCGCCAAACCATGCAATACAGATGCATTGAGTTGAAAATCTCTTGATTTTGCGCACTGATCCGTAATATGCCACAATTTGATCCATAGAAATTATATTATGAAAATTGATCCATAATATGATTTTCACAAACCGATACAATTTTTAATTTTTATGCAATCCTATGTAAATATTACACTCAAAACAGTTTACTAACCGAAGTTCCAATTTGAAACGATTCAATTCGTGCTTTTAAATTACAATTTTACGTTTTCCATGTCGTTTTATTGCATTTCATAGGTTGGACTTCACACTATTTTATCCATAACTGTGGGGTCATGGTACCTTACGGATGTAAAAAACCCTTGTTTGCGGATCACACAGTCCTCTCCGCCAAAGGACAAAGTCTGCGTATCATATGTAGTCGATTGCAAAAAAGTTTGGATATATTTTCTTCATACGTGCAAAAATGGAAGAGATCTCCTAAAAACTCTACTAATAATATTCCCACATAAACCAAAAGCTCTTTATTTGAAAACTTCAAGTAGACATGTTGCCACGATGAGAGGAGTTCCAATAAATTGACCAAATAAAGTTAAATATCTAGATAGATAAAAAAATAACTTTCAAAAATCATGTTGAGGGTATTCAACAGAATCATTTATTCAAGCACTTATTAACAGAAATCGAAACTTTGTGTTAAGAACAAACTTTTGATGTTCAACCAAATTTTCAGGCATTCCATGTTGTATGCTGTACCAATATGGACTAGCTTTTGTAATACCAGAAAGAAAGCTGTGCAGAGAATTCAAATTAGAATTTAGAAATGATTCTGAAGCTCCCTCCCTGATATAGTACTAATTAGTGATCCTTTATAGAGAGATAAGCGAAAGTAAAATGGAATGATTTGGCAACAGACCAGCAGTGCTGATTTTGCTCGGCGTCGAGAATAATATTGTAACACGGACATGACTTCCTCATTGCTAAAAAGTGTATTTTGTTTCGTTATAGATCTTTGAGCTACATATCCAAACTAATAAACAGCCGAAAAAATCAACAACTAATAATCGCATTGACAAAAAATTAAAAAGAATAATATTTCATTTTTTTGCTTCATGCAAAATTACTTTTACCGAAATAATTTCAAGCGGATTACATTACTCTTCAAGAAAAGTTCAAAGCAAACATAACGCATGTTCGTTTGGCTCACACTTTGACAGCTCTCGCTGCTCGATTGGCTCACACTTTGACAGAAATGTCAGCTTCCGCGAATCTCTCTTATAAAGGATTACTAGTACTAATGAGTTACATAGAATATCCAATGTTGAAACATTAAAACAATAATTTTAGACAAAAACGTTGCAATCGTCTGCTGCCACTATAAATGTGTTAGGTTAAGTTTAGGTTAAGTTAAAAGAAGCGTTTTTTTTTTTCTTTTATAAACAGGTGAAATCAACTTACCTGTAAAAAATTCTGAACTGCTGAATCTTGAAATTCACTCTACAGTAGCCAAGCAAACCCATTACTAAGTGAAGTTTTCATATTTTTTCTTGTTAATAAGATGAATAAGCATTTGCCCTCAAAATTAGTGTGCATTATCTTTTGTTTTATAATAAAAGTACTGCCTGCAGCAGAGTTGTATGATCCAGTATTTTGGAATTTTATTAAACGTAATGCGATGCGACATAAGACGAAAAGGAAAAGCACAATTCAGATGTAATTTATTGGATACCCAATTTTCTTTCAACATCGGAAATCGCCAAATCGATAGGCGAAAAATGTTGCCACAAAAACACGAAATTATAACTAATTACTCACTTGCCAAAAACAACGGTCGTAAACTTCGCCTCGCTCTCTATCGATTCAGTCCTGAATGCAACCGGATGCACAAGCGCAAGTATCTTTAGCGTATAATCCACACTCGTCGCCTTTTTTTCTACTATTTCCAATCTCTTGAATTTCTCACTCGAGCGCGCAAACTTCTTTCCTTTCGCTTTCCTCAGGGTCACCGGGCAATTGCAATCTTTCACACACTTCTGCAGGTTTCCACTATCGCCTCTTCAACTCTCGATAGCGGGCACACTTCTCTTCGTTCGATTAGCTGGTTGATTTTCTTCGGAATGGACCAAACTATTAATTCCCACTACGAGGCTTGATCTAGCGAAATCGAAAAACCAATCAAGCATAAACGCTTTGTTCCGAGTATGAAATTTGGGAAATCGTAACCCTCGAATCGTCAAGATCAACCAAATACCTATAAGCGACAATCACCACTTCTGCTCTGGAAAACCTCCCAAATGGTTTCACTTCACTTATGCGCGCTAAGCGGCTTTGGTCGTTTGAATAAACTCACAAGATCACACTTTGCTTAATTTTTCAATTTTCCAATCATCAATCATCGGAGACTAGATGGGCGATGAGTTGTCGAATCGCGGGCTCTTCAAAATGCGGAGACGTTGTGTTCAAGTGTTGCATTCACCGAAACCAATTTGACAAAGCGCATTTGAAATCGATCCCTGTTTCGAATGGCTTTCCGCCACCACGCTGCTCTATAGGAAATTTCTGCGCGCGCCCAAGATTTCGAGGCTGCGAGGCGCTTAGTTTCAGGTTGAGACGTCCAATCGGTAGTGCGCGTAAAATTCGACTAACCTGTGCGGCCCAAAGCGCAACACGCTAGACGCCTCCTGCTGCTGCTGCTGCTGCTGCGTTCTGCGGGGTGTTGTTGCGCTCGAGTCAACTCACTTGGAGCTTGTTGGATTGGAGCACTTTCGTTGAACGAGTTGAAAGACTTAAAACCGATGGCTGCAACAAGGTGGAACTTGTATATCTGCGCTATTCGAGCGGAGCTGAGACAGGCGACAAACAACGACAATGATGTCGCTTTCCGATCTACATGCATTCGGACGCTGGAAATTCCTTTGGGTATTGAGCCTACCTTGCCATGCGACAAGCTCCGGCAACGTGTCCCTGTATCGATGCTTGTATCGCAACGGCTGCTACAAATCCCCATACTAAATGCATTTTGCGTGATTAAAAAGACACCTATACGAATGTGATTTGTGACGTATCCTTTTGAAACTTCTGTTCTGCTCTTAGTTACACTAAAATCTCGTAATTGTTTTAAATTGTTTGTTTATTAGTATCATTCCAATCATTACGTTCATTTCTTATATCTAGATGTTCTGTGTTAGAAAACAAAATCATCCTAACTTGGTAAAACTAAGTTATGGATATATTAACATTTTGTTAACAAAATATAACATTTTATTTGTTGTATTGAAGGCTCTAAATGCAGGAAATGCAGTGGGAAATAGAACATTTTTCTACTGTAATTTTGGGTTGCCCTTAACAAAGGGTGTTTTCGAAAAGGAATTCATCCCGAACAGAAACAGTAACAGAAGAGTGTTTTGCTATATTCAAGGCTTTTTGCCTACAGCAGCGATGAGCGAGAGTTTTACTGCCTACACTGACTGTGATTTGCTTTGCTTGGCTACTGTAGAGTGAATTTCAAGATTCAGCAGTTCAGAATTTTTTACAGGTAAGTTGATTTCACCTGTTTATAAAAGAAAAAAACGCTTCTATTAACTTTACCTAAATTTAACCTAACACATTTATAGTGGCAGCAGACGATTGCAATGATTTTTGTCTAAAATTATTGTTTTAATGTTTCAACATTGGATATTCTATGTAACTCATTAGTACTATACCAGGGAGGGAGCTTCAGAATCATTTCTATTTTGAATTCTCTGCACAGCTTTCTTTCTGGCATTACAAAAGCTAGTCCATATTGGTACAGCATACAACATGGCATGCCTGAAAATTTGGTTGAACATCAAAAGTTTGTTCTTAAGACAAAGTTTCGATTTCTGTTAATAAGTGCTTGAATAAATGATTCTGTTGAATGCCCTCAACATGATTTTTGAAAGTTAATTTTTTATCTATCATGATCCCTCGATATTTAACTTTATTTGACCAATTTATTGGAACTCCTCTCATCGTGACAACATGTCTACTTGAAGTTTTCAAATAAAGAGCTTTTGGTTTATGTGGGAATATTATTAGTAGAGTTTTTGGGATATCTCTTCCATTGTTGCACGTATGAAGAAAATATATCCAAACTTTTTTGCAATCGACTACATATGATACGCAGACTTCGTCCTTTGGCGGAGAGGCCTGTGTGATCCGCAAACAAGGATTTTTTATATCCGTGAGGTACCATGACTCCACAGTTATGGATCAAATAGTGTGAAGTCCAACCTATGAAATGCAATAAAACGACATGGAAAACGTAAAATTGTAATTTAAAAGCACGAATTGAATCGTTTCCAATTGGAACTTCGATTAGTAAACTGTTTTGAGTGTAATATTTACATAGGATTGCATAAAAATTAAAAATTGTATCGGTTTGTGAAAACCATATTATGGATCAATTTTCATATTATGGATCAAATTGTGGCATATTACGGATCAGTGTGCAAAATCAAGAGATTTTCAACTCAATGCATCTGTATTGCATGATTTGGCGAAAGTTAACAATGTGTCACATATTACTGCACAAAAAAGCAGTGTTAGAGCTGGAAACATGGGTAAAATGCCCTTTTTTGTGATACTGCATTGTAGTAACTGAGACATAAACTGTTTTCGCTCCACACCAAGTTTTTCAACCATTTTTGTCTGCTAAAAAAATAAATTTACAAACCTTGAAGTTTCATTAGTTTTATCCTTAGTGCTATTGTCTGAAAATTTCGAATCCAATGCTTAAAATGGCAGAAATCTGCATTCTGTGGAAGTGGTCCATAACCGTGGTAAACAATCATTTCCTGTTCCATATTATGGATCACTAGTTAGAAGTGCTAATATTTGGTATTTAGAATCAACAATCAAGAAAAATGTTTTCCAAAGATGAATTCACACTAAATCGAAACGAACGAGCATGTTTTATGCTATAACATTTGAATTTTACCACCTGTGGGAGCTTATGAATGCTGACGGCACTTCTTAAACATTTGTCACTGTTGGTGATCCGTAACTGTGTAGGCATGGTAACTCAGGTAAGTCAGATGTTAAAATATTGTATAATATTGGTCCCAAAATGCTGCCTTGAGGAACACCAGCTCTTACAGAAAGCCTTTCAGACCTGGAGTTTATAGACAAAAGGTCGAAAGACAAATGGTCGAAAGGACAAAAGGTCGAAAATGATTTGCTTGGTGGGAAATTTTTCCTTCTTTGAAAAAACGTATTTGACCTTTTGTCCTTTCATTTTTGTTCTTCGACCTTTTGCCTTTCGACCTTTTGTCATAGATTCCGATTTGACAGATAACTTTGAATTATTCTAACAATGTATGTTGGAAAAATAAATTTTATTTAATTTTACGATCAAGCCTTCATGCCAAACACTGTCGAATGCTTTTTCTATGTCTAGAAAAGCAGGACCAGTAGAATAGCCTTCAGATTTGTTGAAAAAGGATCAAATTTGTTACACGAAAAAGTTGATGAGTGGTCGAATGTCCATGGCGGAATCCGAACTGTTCATTAGCCTGGGACACGGTTATATGAAAAATTTAGATTCTCGCTCCAGTCCACTTTTTGGATTGCATTTAGGTCCCATAACAACTGTGCAAAATTTCAGCTCGATCGAAGGAACTATATTTTAGCGCCAGTCGTTCAAAGTTTGTATGGGATTTACTATGGGAAAACTTACTTTTGCAAAGAAAAATCGCCAGAGGTCGCCCATTAACCTCTATAAAAATTCTGAATACAAACTTCGATAGGTATTTCTACGATGATCAACATTGCCTAAGACCGTGGAACAATCCGATGCTTGTGAAAAAAGTTATTCAGCATAGACTTTTCGGAAATTTTTCCCGATTTTGTTATTATTGTTATTCCTTTACGTGTTAATCAACGTCGCCTTGCCAATAGGTTTTCATTGAATAACTTTTTCACAAGTGTCGGATTGTTTCACGGTCTTCGGCAATATTCTTCATCGTAAAAATACCTATCGAGGTCTGTGTTCAGAATTTTTATAGAGGTCAATGGGCGACCTCTCGCGATTTTTCTTTGCAAAAGTAAGTTTTCTCATAGTAAATCCCATACAAACTTTGAACGGCTGGTGCTAAAATATAGTTTCTCCGATCGAGCTTAAATTTTGCACAGTTGTTATGGGACCTAAATGCAATCCAAAAAGTGGACTGGAGCAAGAATCTAAATTTTGTCCCACACTACTGTTCATTTGCAAAAATTGAATTTTCGTTGATGTGGACCATCATTCTGTTCAAAATGACCTTTTCAAAAAGCTTACTGATGGAGGAAAGCAAAATGATTGGACGATATAAAGAAACTTCTGCAGAATTTTTGTCTGGTTTTAAAATTGGAGCACCTTATCATTTTTCCATTTGTCAGAAAAATATTCCAATTGAAAACATTTGTTAAATATATCAACTAAGAATGATAAGCTACTTTGTGGAAGTTTCTCGATGAGGATGTAAAAAATTGCATCATCACCAGGAGCTTCCATATTTTTGTTTTTTTTTTTAAATAGTTTTCACTTCTTCCAAATCAGTCGCCCAGGAATTTTCGAAAACGATCTCTTAATTGAGAATATTTTCGAAGTCCTGAGTAATTTGATTTTCTATTGGGCTAGTAAGCCCTAAATTAAAATTGTGCGCGCTTTCCAACTGCATAGCAATTTTTTGGGCTTTTTCGCAATTAGTTGATAATAATTTGTTTTCCGATTTCAATGCCGGTATTGGCTCCTGTTTTTTTTTTTTTCAAAATTTCAAACAATGTCCAAAAGCCAGGGTCCAATTGAGAAATCTTATTTTCAAAATTTTTGTTACCTAATTTTGCAAAACGTTTCTTGATTTCTTTCTGCAAATCCTGCCATATAATTTTTATTGCAGGATCGTGAGTGCGTTGAAATTGCCTTCTTCTCACGTTTTAAGGCGGATCAAGAGTTGAAGATCATCGCCTATAATCAGGGATTCGAATTTTACTTCACATTTTGGAATTGCAATGCTCCTGGCTTCAACAATGAAATTTGTTTAAGTAATGTAACAGGGACATGATCAGAATCAAAATCAGCATGAGTAACTAATTGGCTACAAAGATGACTAGAGTCGGTTAAGACCAAATCAATCATAGATGGATTTCTAGAAGAGGAGACACATGTAGGGCTATCAGGATATTGAATTGTGAAATATCCTGAAGAGCACTGATCAAATAAAATTCTGCCGTTGGAATTACTTAGAGAAATATTCCATGACCGATGTTTGGCATTAAAGTTACCAATGACAAACAATTTTGAAAAGGCAAATAGGCAGCTATGAAAGTATATTTACCAAGCTGTGTTTCAACAAAAACACCTAAAGTTTCAAAAACTTTAGTTTCAAATGACGAAAACAGTTGATGTTTTAAACGCCTATGAATGATGATTGCAACTCCCCCACATGCCCCATCAAGTCAATCATTACGATAATTAAAAAAGTTAGGATCTTTTTTTGAGTTAAGATGCAGGATTCAAATATGATTCATTAATAACTGCTATATGCACGTTATTAATTATAAGAAAATTAATCAGCTCGTCCTCTTTACCATTCAGAGAACGAGCATTCCAATTTAAAATATTTAAATTATTATTTGGATCCATTAGAGGATAACAATTTGATTAGTAAATTTTACACCTACTTGGACTGCTTCAGTCATAGTGGTGGCTTTGAACAATGCATCAATCATAAGATTTAATTGTTTAGTTAGAAAATTAAGATCAGAGGCAGACATATCACTTGAAGTGGGTACATTCAATGATTTTCCATTAGAATTTTCGGTAAACGAAGAGGCGGAGTAGATGGTAACTCTGGCGGCAGGGAATTTCCATTTGTTTTAAAACAAGTAGAATGGGTACTCATAGTACGAATAGGGGAGGAGTTCAAATTATCTGCTACGATATCGGCAAAGGATTTTCCGTGGGTTGATACATTCGAAATTGAAAGATTCGAACGGCTACCCGGCGGATTAAAATTAGTTTGTGAATGAGCATGATTATGATCTTCCTGGTGGGTATGATTCCTAATCAAGCGATCGTTAACTGAAAAATGAGTATTGTTCGATACTCTACCAGGGAAATTCCGGAAACGACCGTTATCGTAACGGATATTACTGTTCACCTGCCTGGCACGAGCTTCGACGACTCGCCTACGCGAAGGGCAAGCCCAAAAATATGACTTATGACTGCCCCCGTAATTCGAGCATTTAAACTTGGTGGCATCTTCCTTCACTGGACAGACGTCCTTAGCGTGAGAAGAACCTCCACAAATCATGCATTTAGCATCCATGCGGCAATTTTTTGTACCATGACCCCACTTTTGGCACCAACGGCACTGAGTAGGGTTCTGGTAATTGCCTTCAGGTTTCTGGAAATGTTCCCATGTCAAACGGACATCGAACATAAGTCTAGCTTTTCCTAAAGCTTTGATATTATTTAGATCTCTTTTTGTTAGAGTGAATTCTTGAGAAAGCCTTTTCGAACCAGATTGGGTTCTCTTTTTCATAATGGTTGCTTGGACTAGGAAAAATCCAAGTAAATCATTTATTCCATTTTTGATCTCTTCAGGTGACTAATAGTCACTTGAGATACCTTTCAAGACAACTTTGATCAAACGTTCAGTTTTGTCGTCATAAGTAAAAAAAAACTGTGCTTTTTCTCTTCAAGATGTCTGAGAAGAAGTTCGCGATCTTTGGGAGTTACCGGCAAAACGCGACAGTCTGCGGTTTGGAAGGAGACAGTCTTTGCGGTTTGGAAGGAGACCTTGATTCCCCTAATGGAGTTCATAATCTTCTGCCCAGATCCCCCAAATTCGGAACAACTGACCACCTGGGCTAGAGACTGCTTCGTTTTGGTGTTCGGAAAATTTGTCTAGAGCATCGAATTTATTGCTCATTTCGATACAATTATCAACATTATTCATTTCACCCTTGGAAGAAAGTTCGCATTCCGGAGAAACGTCCTTTCTTCCATTCTTGCCACGTTTAGTGACAGTTTTAAATCGCACTTCTTTGGAAGGAAGTTGTGAATTCAGAGATTCACCCTTCCTTTTGTTTGTAGTTGCAACCATGTTTAGTGAATAAACGAAAGAAGATGAGACCCCCTAAGAAGTTTTTTCCCAAGACGGTGTCCAAGAAGAATTACCACCGCTAGCTTTCGCCAACGGGTCCAGTCCAACGAAAAATCGAAGGCATGGGTCCAAACACGGATCGTAAAGGGATCAATAGAAGACAAAATAGTACTGAAAGGCACTGTTTTTGTAGCACTGAAAAGTACTATTTTATTGCTTTAGGAAGTTTTTAAAGAAAAACTTCCAAGAGCAGAGAGAATTCGTGTACGCACAGCACGAAGGTACGATGCGCACTGTCTGGTTAGAATTTGCGACTACAAAGCAAAGCCATGCTGAAGGTGTTTGGGTTCGATTCCCGATCGCAAATATTTTCGTAATGGAAATTTCCCTGCCTTCCCTAAGCATAGGTATCATCGTACTTGCCACACGATAAACCAATGCAAAAATGGAAACCTAGGCAAAAAAAACTCTCAGTAAATACCTGTGGAAGTGCTCATTGAACATTGAGCTGAGAAGCAGGTTCTGTCACAATGAGGACGTAATTCCAAGAAGAAGAAGAAGTTTTGGTGAGACCATCCAGGCCCTATGAAACGATTTGGACAGAGATCTTGGTACTTTTTTTTCTATAGATATATCTTTGTTAACGAGATTTTAAGCCCTGGGCTAGTTCATCTCGTGACTAACGGCTGTACTAACGGCTGTAGTCGTCACTATAACTCTTATGTCATAAGTGACTATCTCGGGAATGGGATTGGATCTCAGGTCCTCGACGTGAAAGGCGTGTGTTCTAACCCCTACACCAGGTCCGTCCCCCCCAATCTTGGTACTGCCTCCTTCCTATTGTTAACATTTTGTGGATCGATTGTGGGCTCATCGCAAATTGGTGCCATTTTGACCATTTTTTTAGAAATGACAGCATTTGATTTTTTGTCAATGAGCTGGGCGAATACGGGTTAAAGCCGTTTACTTAGTCTTGTGGTAATATTTTGAAAAAAAATCACCTTCAACTTACTGTCCAGGATCTCTTTGGTGTCTATAATTTCTTCGTCATTCCTGAGAATTTTGTCATTGAAGCCAACGTATATCCCATCCATGGTTTCGAATGTGGACACGCCTAAGGTAGCCTATTTTATCCGCCGTAAAATGAACGGTCGCGAAAAGAGATGTCAGTGTAGAATACGTCAAAGAGCAGGATATGTCCCCTCCTCCTGTCTCCATGAAGTAAAATATTACGACCCCCCCTACCACTTATACCAGAACATACACCAATTGTGCAAAATTATTATTTATTCCTCATTGGACATAATCTGAAAAAAATAAGTATCGCTACAACCACTCAAAAGATCGCGATCACCATCATCGAAAAAGTGAATGGCCAAAAGGACCACGATATGTAACACTCAAAAAAAAAACCTGCACCGCTGCTTTTTGCATGTTGTGGTCCGGCTGCCTCAATAATCCATTCCCAGCCCAGGCGCTATACAAGCAGCCCACGAATGTGCCCGCCGCAAAATTAACCGGCTTGGGAACGAACAGAGGAATCAAAACAAAATTGAAAAAAATCAAGCTACTCATTTTTCAGCTTCCACGATGTGGGAAAAAGCTCAGCTCTCCCGCGTAGTGATAAAAGCTCCGAACGCGAACCACGTGTTTGTGGGTTGAGTCACTCAGCTACATGCGGATCGATGCTTTTAGACGTCGCGATCGCGCGCGCAATTTTGATCAGTAACGATCGGACTGAGTGCATAATGTCCATGCTGCTAATAATATACGCTGTATTAGTGGGTACCTACCTTACCTATCACTTTCCCTTTTTCGTTTGATTGGATGCGTAATGCAGCGAATGGGAGGTTGCCGTTGCTTAGCACGCGGACATAATGCTGCATAATATGTCGGCCAAACGCGATCGCACTCCTACCGGCGAACAGTGACGCATTGGCGGAAAAATACTCATAAAATGATGTCCTTAAAATGCTTGTTTTAATTTTTCATAGATTCCTATTCGTGATCTAACGCAAAATCAAACTGCGAAGGTAGAGCTGTTATAGAATAGTGATTAGTGCATCCCAGTCGAAGTTACTATTGATAATGTTGGAAGAAAAACCACCATAACCACTAAACTATTAGGATTCTGACAATTTAAAGCACAGAGAACCGAAATATCCATTTGAATTTGCAATACTTTCGCAACCTAACCTCACATTTGATCGCCAATACTATTAAACGAAACATATTTCCTAAAAGAAATAAATTATTTGGGTTTGTTTTCGTTTTTTTTTGCCGCCTCAATTGACGAGTAGTCAATAAAATGTGAATTCTAAATGCCAAATCCCATACAAAATCAAAACAGTGCAAAGGCCTATGGGAGTCTACATAGCATCAAAAAACGGCCTATAGGAGGCAATATCAAATAACTCATTTTGTGGTATGTGCTAACGTAAGAACTAAACGACATATACAAGACGCGACGCGAGACAAGACATAACACTTATTGTTCTTACAATCGTCGGACATTGTCCTGTAGATGGGTTACATCGCGCCCGAAACCGGTCGACAAAAGGTAATTTTTTTTTTTTAACTTTTTTGACGATTGTAAGAACGATAAGTGTTATGTCTTGTCTCGCGTCGCGTCTTGAATATCAAATAAAGTTGGTAAATTATCGCTTTCAATAAATTTGGGACACTTTTTAGGTTCGGCCCGATCTTTGTATGAAGGTGCGCCACTGCGTGGCGTCCAGTCATTGTTAAACGTATAGCAGCATCGGTCTCGGTGCCAAGTGGGCCAGTCGGGACAAGGCTACAAGGCGCACAGGTGGCGCATTGATGTTTTCGGTGCCGGAATTGAAGCGCTACTGAACTGAATTAGATTTGGCTGGATATCGTGTTGTGGCGCCGCATCAGCCGTCGTGTCATGCGTTGTAAAGCCATCAGTGACTAACAAAGCCCGCGCGAACTAGTAAACTAGTGGCCAACTTCTCGCGATGGTCAGTTCGTGGCTTAGGTCCTCGCTCTGCTTGGGCATGATTCGCTCCAATGGAGAACGAATTCATGTAACTAGATTTACCATTCATTTTTTTTTTTCGTGCTTTAGAGCAAGCAGTTTTATAATTGGTTATAAAATAACCATTATAGGCGTTGGGTGGAATCGAGATATACATACGTTAATCAGCAGTCAGGTGTATTGGTCGAACGAATCGATCACGTCTGTGCATTATGTTGATAACACGTAACCATAACTTTGCCATGCAACTAATTCTCGAACGGATTGTGAGGACTAAATTTGCATGCAATTTGAATTAATTTTTACGAAATGTCTAAATCTACATCGCAGAACATAGCTAATTAGAATCCAAACAATCACTAATTACCAAACATAATAGCTATATCGGCCGTTTAGAGCTGATAAAATTCCAGTTTAATATTGATCAATTACATGTCAGGCATCATTCTATTTGACTAAACTTATGTAAACCATCATTCCATGAACAAAATTGTACACTTATAATTAGATTGTTATTCTTTATCTAAAATGTTAGAATGAAGGCAATCACAAATATTAGGTAAGAAGAAGCAAGGATCTCGATTAAGGTGAATATGAATCGAAGCCAAACCTCAAATTTTCAAGAGCACAAATCTGGAGAACCAAACATCCGTTTAAGCTGAAAACTTAATCGATTGGTCACTAGCTAGTGGTGACCAATCGATTAAGTTTTTAGCTCAAACGGGTGTTTTATTACATTCGAGCCTAGCTGTTTCATAAGCTAAACCTTGGAAACAATTTAAATTAACTATGAGCTATAGGATACATATGCGTAAATCAGACCTGAAGTAACTTCGCCTCTGCCTATGAGAAAATCAACTCCGTCTAACAATCCGAAGAATTTTTATGGTTTGAAAGAATCACAACAGTATTGCAAACATTGAAAAGTAACAATCTTATCCATACCCCATTAAATTCTCTTCTAGAAAAAGTTTTGTGAAAAAAAACGTACTGCGTTACACGCCAGATGAATAAGAAATAATGAGTATGTTTGTATTGCTATCTACCGTAATCCGGGGTAACATTGATCAGCGGGGTAAGATTGATCGGTATGATCCTTCTCGTAAAAAGTTCGAATCATCATTTATTGATGAAATATTTTCAAAGTATGAATGGTGCTTCTCTTTTTTACATCCATAAGCTAACGAAAATTGAGGTTTTTGCGAAAATTGGTTTTCGTTCATGCGTGAATTTGTCAACTTTTTGAATCAATGATTTTTATCATTATGGATGACACTGCCGAAGATTCACGTCTCACATAAGTTCTGCAAATGGTATGAGCAAGGAAAATTCGATGGTAACTAAAAATGGCATCGCCTAAAACGATTCCGTTGTCAAATTTTTCATAAGTTTATTCAATTAAACAACAATAACGAACTTCTATTAGGAATGCAGAATTTCCTTAGAAAATTGCCTACCTTTAGGCGTATTCCACGGTTCAACGCGATTTTATTTTTGAAATAACTCAAAAAGTAAATGACTTGTAAGAATTTGGTCTTTATATTCGGCTTCAGGGGCCATGATTTAAGTAAGCAACGACATTTTCAATATTACCGAACCTTTTTTTACAAGGGTGATCAATGTTACCCCATATCAGCTTAATAAAAAAATCACTTAAAACATTTATTTAAACATACTTATATCTGTTTAAAACCAAAGTACAGTATATATTCACTAGCGGTAGGTGCCAGTACTTGTTTTAAAAATGTAAAACCTGCGGCATTTGCATTTTTAAATGAAAAATTTGAGAAATATCCCAAAAACTGATCAATGTTACCCCGGATTACGGTACCTAAAATGTCCGTTAACGACTTGAGTTACTCATCAACCACCGCGTGAGTGTATAGAAAGATAGGTACCGTAGTTTCGGGTGAAATTGATCATTTTTCACGGTTTTTCTAGTCTGTTTTCTATAATGTTAACAATGCCAAACAACTAAATGCAGGAAAACAAGTACGAAGGTGAACCTCATCGACTTATGTACCGAAATTTTCTAACACATGTCATTTTAGTGTTAACAAATTCCTCTAAAATAAAAAATCAGAGAATCTCATTTCGGGGTGAAATTGATCACTGGTCAATGCCATTATTGTTAGTTTCCAAAACAACTTTATATTATAAATTTGTGCTCGCTGAATCCGAATATGCTTATAAAATTCTTAACAATGCAATATTTATATAAATAACGAATAGTTAAATTTCAAGAATTACGCCGAAAACGCCTAAATATATGCAATTTTCAAAGGAATTCAATTATATCTAACAGAAATTCAATTAATTCAACCATATGAGCTAATAGGTACGAGTTTTGGTGATGAAATCTGGTCTAGGGATACATCTCAAGCATCCTCACAAACTTTCAGGTTTTGCCATGTTCAAATCCTTGCTTATAAATAGAAGTTCATAGGTGTTTGTCAATACTGCCCCGTGCATGATTTTGAAATTTTACGTTATTTTCATAGTAATAAACATTCTCTAACGCAAAAAACTTCACAACACACAATTCGACAATAGTTACGACAAGCAACGTTCATTTACTGCAGCTTACATTGATATTTGTGCTCCGTTACGAATAAATAAAATCGTCTGATACGATGATCAATTTCACCCTTCTGATCAATTACACCCGATTTTACGGTACCGTAATTTCGGGTGAAATTGATCATTTTTCACGTTTTTTCTAGCCTGTTTTCTATAATGTTAACAAAGCAAAACAACTAAATGCAGGAAAACAACTACGAAGGTGAGCCTCATCGACTCATGTACCGAAATTTTCTAACAAATGTCATTTTAGTGTTAACAAATATATCTAAAATAAAAAATCAGGGAATCTCATTTCAGGGTGAAATTGATCACTTGTCAATGCCATTATTGTTAGTTTTCAAATCAACTCTACATGATAAATTTGAGCTCTCTGAATCCGAATATGCTTGTTAAATTCTTAACAATGCAATGTTTATATAAACAACGACTAGTTAAATTACAAGAATTACGCGGAAAACGCCTAAATGTATGCAATTCCCTAATGAATTCAATGATATCTATCAGAAATTCAATTATTTCATCTATTTCAGCTAATTGGTACGAGTTTTGGTGATGAAATCTGGTTTGGGGATATATCTTAAGCATCCTCACAAACTTTCAGGTTTATACCATGTTCAAATCTTTGCATAGAAATAGAAGTTCGTAGGTGTTTGTCAATACTTCACCGTGCATGATTTTGAAAATTTACATTATTTTCATAGTAATAAACATTCTCTAACGCAAAAAACTTCACAACACACAATTCGACAACAGTTACGACAAACAACGTTCACTTACTGCTGATTACATTGATAATTGTTGTCCATTACGAATAAATAAAATCGTCTGATACGATGATCAATTTCACCCTTCTGATCAATTACACCCGATTTTACGGTACCGTAATTTCGGGTGAAATTGATCATTTTTCACGTTTTTTCTAGCCTGTTTTCTATAATGTTAACAAAGCAAAACAACTAAATGCAGGAAAACAACTACGAAGGTGAGCCTCATCGACTCATGTACCGAAATTTTCTAACAAATGTCATTTTAGTGTTAACAAATATATCTAAAATAAAAAATCAGGGAATCTCATTTCAGGGTGAAATTGATCACTTGTCAATGCCATTATTGTTAGTTTTCAAATCAACTCTACATGATAAATTTGAGCTCTCTGAATCCGAATATGCTTGTTAAATTCTTAACAATGTAATATTTATATAAACAACGACTAGTTAAATTACAAGAATTACGCGGAAAACGCCTAAATGTATGCAATTCCCTAATGAATTCAATGATATCTATCAGAAATTCAATTATTTCATCTATTTCAGCTAATTGGTACGAGTTTTGGTGATGAAATCTGGTTTGGGGATATATCTTAAGCATCCTCACAAACTTTCAGGTTTATACCATGTTCAAATCTTTGCATAGAAATAGAAGTTCGTAGGTGTTTGTCAATACTTCACCGTGCATGATTTTGAAAATTTACATTATTTTCATAGTAATAAACATTCTCTAACGCAAAAAACTTCACAACACACAATTCGACAACAGTTACGACAAACAACGTTCACTTACTGCTGATTACATTGATAATTGTTGTCCATTACGAATAAATAAAATCGTGTGATACGATGATCAATTTCACCCTTCTGATCAATTACACCCGATTTTACGGTATTTAACTTACAATTGTCGTTCAATCTATGCAGATAACTATTTAAGCTTGATGTTAATAAAACTCTTTTAATTTTATCTAAATCATTTGTGAAAAGAAGTTAAAGATTGATCAACAAGATTTATAGCGCATTAAAATTTCGAGATGTTGCGCCGGTATCCTAAGTGCAGGCGTAGCCAGTTACGAAACTTGTCACCAACAATGATCTAAAACATACGTGCTATGGGATATAGTCATGAGCTTGATGAAACGATGCATATTTGTGAGTCATGCCGCTTAGTGATCAGGCTCCTCAGAAGTCCGCCCAAGAAAAAGCGACGTTCGGGTGTAGGCGAAGTGAATCAAGATCCACAACCGCCAACAAGCGGTCAGGCCTCCAATGAAATGCTAGGTAAGAAAAATTAACTTTGCAGCAGATTGTTTACATAGAACCCATATCAATTTTTTAATTCGACGTTATTTTGTATTTCAGTCCCAGGAAGCAGTCCCGTCCTTTTCATCTTTGCCGTCCGTCCCATCAGCGGATGAATTACTAGGCCCCTAAAACGTGGAAAAATTCAATAGTATTTTTTAGGCTGGCCATACGTACCGTATTTAACGGGACAGTACCGTTTTCATCCCCTCGACGGGCTGTCCCGTCGTTTTATGGAAAATGCTCGAATTGTTCCGTATTTTAGGAAATAGAGAATTGGTACATGATTTTCAACACCAATAAAACAATAAAAATAACAACATAATAAACAGGTTATAGAATTATTTCGGAGTTTATTGTCTTACTCATCCATTTTCCAAGCAATTATTAGTTTCTCAAACAGAGTTAAACTTGATCCATACATGCTTCTGCTTAACTTTTTGCGTTTCTTTATTCATATTTATGCCAAATTTTGGTGGATTTGCAAAATACGGATCTTCATAAGATAATTATTCTATAATACCTAAAATGAAAAAAAAAACAACTATGCGTTTACTTCTGATAAGCAATTGATTGGATTAACTATTTAAAAAGTGGATATTTCAATAAATTAATGAAATATTAGAAAAAAAATACGTTTGAGATGAGAAAATTGAAAAGCGTAACGATTTTTTTTTGACGTAATTCTTAAAAATCTCTGCTTCTCGGAAATCAAAGAATGCGCTTCATGCGGTTCTTAAGTGATTCTTATTGAATCATACAGACATGTAGCTTGGGATTGCATAATCTGGTTCTGTTACTTTCCCTAGAATGGCGGTTTCCCGAATGTCGTTCTCCTAACGCCAGTTCTTAGAATACTAGTTCCCCGAAAACCCCGTTTCCCCGAATAGCTCAGTTCTCCAAAGAGTTCTAACTCATAATTGTCACAACCTTTCGCATTTCAAGGCGGTGAACAATATGTATTTTTGGCAATATGTATTTAGTCGAGAATGATGAAATATCTCCTTCTTTGGTAGCTTATCGATCTTTCTAACTCAACACTATCTCACTACCCGAGCAGAAGCAAAGTTCTGACCATTAAATCGATATATTGATTTGATTGACATAAGAGATAAAAGATCTGAAGATAATATCACATTTTTTTTCCAGGAACTTCTGAGCCATAGCCAAATTTGATGTTGGAAGATCTAAGAAATAGCTCGCTGATATTGGTGAGATCTTATAAAAGCTAAATATGATATGCTAATAGTATTCCAGGAGTAAATTTTAGATATTATTTTCGGATCTATTATCTCTTATATCTTTCAAGTTAATATCACTTTTGTATGTCCATATCATACTTTGCTATTACTTAGTTTTTTTCGCCTGCTCGGGTAAAGACTATTATTGCACTTTTTTGAGCTACATTGCTTCGGAGAAACGGGCCATTCGAGGGAAAGTAGCACAATCGTATAATCTATGTCTTTTAAAATTGTCCCGTTTTTGTTTTTTATTTGTCCTGTTTTTATCTGGTTGGCTTATAGTCAGCCTAGTATTATTGGAACGTTGAATGTATCCCCAATCTCATCGAGAAACATGAGGAACCTAGACTATAGAATTAAAAAGTCTGTGGAGATCACCAAAACTGTACGTCATGATATACTTGGCATGGATGCAATGGACGTCGTCAAGGTGGAGGCGTTCGAGGAAATCTTCAATCAGTTGAAAGAAAAATTCAACTCACCTGGTGTTGACAGAAATGACCAGTTGAAAATATTATCGGTTTTTTCTAAGTCATAATATTGACGCATTCCAGACCAGCTTTGACCAAAAAAGAAATGAAATATTATTGTGATATCTTTCCAACCATAAAAAAACCATCGGATTGTGAGACGGAGTTGATTTTCTCATAAGCGATTTGGTGCGAGATCAATTGTATTCAATAAAAAAAAAGATCTCTGTATAATACCGTTTTATTTCTTTGAACTCCTCCCAATAAAACAAATATAATCTATTTTGTGATTAAAACTCATTTATCACTTGAAAAAAATATCATACCGTTTTGTCTCAAATTCCGAACAGACTCATATTCCGAACACTCGGTTTTTGTATGTCGATTTGGTTGAATTGTTTCGTTGAAATATGTCACCAAATAACAAGGAAATGGCAGTCAATTGCAATTCAATTTTAACGTCTCCAATAAAATTTATACCACGGGAGTAGTGATGATTCTCTAGTTTGAGACCAGTAGAACAAGCTCAGATAAATTTATTTGCGAAATTATTCATTTGAATACGATTTATTCGTGCTGTTCGGAATTTGAATCAAGGTGTTCGGAATATGAGACAGAATAAGCACAGTGTTCGGCATTTGAATCAAAATGTTGTTCCATACTTTTACGTTTAAACAATAATAAAACTAATTTAATCAACATTATTATTGGTACACTCAACAACTAACAGTTAGACTTTGCGAAGAAATTAAAATTTACACAAATATCAGTCAATTTATGCCAATCAGATGCATTTGAAGTCACTGTTGGCCTTAAGTGTTTGGAATATGAGTCAAAACGGTACTAGACTACCGTTTTGTCTCAAATTCCGAACAGACTCATATTCCGAACACTTGATTTTTGTATGGGGATTTGGTCGAAATGTTTCGCTGAAATATGTCACCAAATAACAAAAAAATAGCAGTCTATTGTAATTCAACTTTAACGTCTCCAATATAATTTATACCGCGGGAGTAGTGATGATCCTCTAGTTTGAGACCAGTAGAACAAGCTCAGAACAATTTATTTGCGAAACAATTCGCTGGAATATGATTTATTCGTGCTGTTCGGAATTTGAATCAAGGTGTTCGGAATATGAGACAGAAAAAACACAGTGTTCGGCATTTGAATCAAAATGTTGTTTCACACTTTTATGTAAAAACAATACTAAAACCAATTAAATCAACATTTTTATTAGTACACCCAACAGCTAACAGTTAGACTTTGTGAAGAAATTAAAATTTATACAAATATCAGCTAATTTACGCCAATCAGATGCATTTGAAGTCACTGTTGGCCTTAAGTGTTCGGAATATGAGTCAAAACGGTATTTAAAGCGAAATAAAAATAAAATAAAAAAATCATTTTGGACTAAAAAACGATATTAGAAAAAAAAAATTTCCCTAAAATATGCCCAATTTGCATTGTATGGACGACTTTTAGTAATTTGAATTACAAAACTTTTTGCTTAAGGATGATCAAAATCCGAAATGGCCGTTTTTTTAAAATCGACTGTAATGTTTGGGATCATTTATTTTTTCAGTGTAGAAAATGTTTTTTTATTTTTTTAATATTTTTTTCTACAACTTCAGGAAATTTCACGACAGTCCCCCATACAACACTTTTTTGTAGGTCTTACCGTTTTTGAGTTATACGGGTTTAAAATAAATAAAAAAAACTTTGACCCTTTCCAAATGTTGGTCTAGATCGATTATGAAAAAAAAAAACAAAATATGCAAAGTATCTTATGTCGTTTTCGTTTTTAGGAACTGGGTCGGTGATCAACACATAAACAAACCAACGTCAAGCTAATTGTGGTTCGGTCGAACCTGAACCAGGTTGGGGTTGAAACTGTGATTCAGAACGGGTTGCGCCAGTTCCAACCTAGGTTCAAAAACGAATTCGACATTAGTTTCACATACTTTTGACATCCAGAAAGTTTCATTGAATTCTGGAGGGGTGCTGCCAATCGCGTGTCGAGTTGGCGTGAAATCCGTCTAAAGTTAGTCCCAGCTGCATTTTCATCAAAATTTAGTTAATTTCAGTTTTCATTGTCCTTTCAACAGCACTAATCAGACAACACATTTAGTTAGGAAAAAATAGGCAAAAAACACCAAGTCGGATTGTCCCAAAATGAAAAGTAACCGCATATCAGTCCCACTACAGATTTCCGCCCCATTACTCATATTTTGGTAACCTTCTTTTTTTCTCGGGAAGAAATCGGAGTGACGAGTTTCATTAAGATTCAAACATGTTTAAGTTTTCTGGAATTTTTTGAATATTCGTATTTAAAATGGGTTTGCAAACTTCTCAGCCAATTTTCTTAATGCCTGCTTTGTACAGATCGAACTGACTTGCGATTCACGGCAGCATACTAGGGAAGGTGTGCCGGTATTCACCATGTACCAGTTATTCGCCACCCCGGATTATATTTATACTGTTTTACGACATATATGGTTGTCAATTGTTTAGTGTTCGCTAAATTGCTTCAAGATGATACGGAAATATTCTTTGAAACCTACAAATTTGCTCAGAAAATAATACAAAAAAAAATGAATTGCATTTTGCTCCTTTGCACCTTGTTTCGCCATGGTGTTCCTGATTCGCTACCTGCCATAAGAAATCAACATAGGTGGCGAATTCAGGAATTGAAATTAAAAACGTTACAAATACTGGTACATTCGCCACCCCAATTTTTAATACAAAAACAACGTTTCTGATTTGTTTTTATATTTTTCTTGCTGAGCAGGGTTGAAAGCTTTCGTTTCACGTATTGACAGTAATCCATGGTCTTTTGATTTATTTATAAGCAATATGTTTCCTTAGGTTGGCTAAAACTGGTACCGTAATCCGGGGTAACATTGATCAGTTTTTAGGATAATTCTTGAATATTTCATCCAAAAATGTAAATGTTGTCAGTTTTATATTTTTAAAACAAGTACTGCCACCTAGAGCTCGTGACTATATACTGTATTTTGTTTTTTGAAAGATTTAAGCATGTTTACAAAAATGTTTTATGTTATTTTTTCATTTAGCTGATATAGGGTAACATGGTTGGTAAATGGCTGGGCATGGCGTACCATTGGTACCTCGCGTACCTGAACAACAGCGTCTGTTCCCCATGTCAGGGGCGGTTGACCATCGTCCGAGTGCCAGAGAAGGACTCTAAGCTAAACTGCGCACTATGGTCCTCCGAACATTTAGGGGGAATGGTCCTCCGGAAATCTAGGGGGTTGGTGTCAGGCCCTGCAAGCCAGCCGTAAAAAAATCAAGCAACGAATAATCAACGAGAGAATACGAACCGGGACAATCGGCGAAGACCACAGCGACGTAAAGGGACTAGCGATTGGAAGCTCGGTACGTGGAACTGTAAATCTCTCAACTTCATCGGGAGCACACGCATACTCGCCGACGTGCTGAAGGACCGTGGATTCGGCATCGTAGCGTTGCAGGGAGTGTGTTGGAAGGGATCAATGGTGCGAACGTTTAGAGGTAACCATACCATCTACCAGAGCTGCGGCAATACACATGAGCTGGGAACAGCTTTTATAGTGATGGGTGATATGCAGAGGCGCGTGATCGGGTGGTGGCCGATCAATGAGAGAATGTGCAAGTTGAGTATCAAAGGCCGGTTCTTCAACTTCAGCATAATAAACGTGCACAGCCCTCACTCCGGAAGCACTGATGATGATAAAGACGCTTTTTACGCGCAGCTCGAAAGCGAGTACGACAGCTGCCCAAGCCACGACGTCAAAATCATCATAGGAGATCTAAACGCTCAGGTTGGCCAGGAGGAGGAATTCAGACCGACGATTGGAAAGTTCAGCGCCCACCGGCTGACGAACGAAAACGGCCTACGACTAATTGATTTTGCCGCCTCCAAAAATATGGCCATTCGTAGCACCTACTTCCAGCACAGCCTTCCGTACCGATACACCTGGAGATCACAACAGCAGACAGAATCGCAAATCGACCACGTTCTGATTGATGGTCGGCACTTCTCCGACATTATCGACGTCAGGACCTATCGTGGCGCTAACATCGACTCTGACCACTATCTGGTGATGGTCAAACTGCGCCCAAAACTCTCCGTCGTTAACAACGTACGGTACCGACGGCCGCCCCGGTATGACCTAGAGCGGCTCAAGCAACCGGATGTCGCAGTGGCATACGCGCAGCAACTCGAGGCTGCATTACCGGAAGAGGGTGAGCTGGATGAAGCCCCTCTTGAGGACTGCTGGAGAACAGTAAAAGCAGCCATCAACGATGCAGCTGAGAGCAACGTCGGGTACGTGGGACGGAGTCGACGGAACGATTGGTTCGACGAGGAGTGCCAGGAGGTTTTGAAGGAGAAGAATGCAGCGCGGGTGGTCATGCTGCAGCAAGGGACCCGGCAGAACGTGGAACGCTATAAACGGAAACGGCAACAGCAGACCCGCCTCTTTCGGGAGAAAAAACGCCGCCTGGAGGAGACGGAGTGCGAGGAGATGGAACAGCTGTGCCGGTCTCAGGAAACGCGTAGGTTCTATCAGAAGCTCAACGCATCCCGCAACGGCTTCGTGCCGCGAGCCGAGATGTGCAGGGATAAGGATGGGAGCATTCTGACGGACGAGCGTGAGGTGATCGAAAGGTGGAAGCAGCACTTCGACGAGCACCTGAATGGTGCTGAGAGCACAGGCAATGAAGGACGGGACAACGGAGGAAATGCCTTCGTCAGTACTGCGGAAGATGGAAACCAACCAGCCCCCACTTTGAGGGAGGTTAAGGATGCCATTCACCACCTCAAGAACAATAAAGCTGCTGGTAAGGATGGTATCGGAGCTGAACTCATAAAGATGGGTCCGGAAAGGCTGGCCATTTGTCTGCACCGGCTGATAGGCACAATCTGGGAAACA
Source organism: Aedes aegypti (assembly GCF_002204515.2). NCBI lineage: Eukaryota > Metazoa > Arthropoda > Insecta > Diptera > Culicidae > Aedes > Aedes aegypti. The sequence goes on along the minus strand of NC_035109.1, from coordinate 346,865,087 downwards.
GAACAGCTACCGGAGGAGTGGAAGGAAGGGGTAATCTGCCCCATCTACAAGAAAGGCGACAAGTTAGATTGTGAGAACTTTCGAGCGATCACCATTCTAAATGCGGCCTACGAAGTATTATCCCAGATCATCTTCCGTCGTCTGTCACCTGTAGTAAACGAGTTCGTGGGAAGTTATCAAGCCGGCTTCGTTGACGGCCGATCGACAACGGACCAGATCTTTACTGTACGGCAAATCCTCCAAAAATGCCGTGAATACCAGGTCCCAACGCATCACCTTTTCATCGATTTCAAGGCGGCATACGACAGTATCGACCGCGTAGAGCTATGGAAAATCATGGACGAGAACAGCTTTCCCGGGAAGCTCACGAGACTGATAAGAGCGACGATGGAAGGTGTGCAAAATTATGTGAAGGTTTCAGGCGAACATTCCAGTTCGTTTGGATCCCACCGTGGACTACGACAAGGTGATGGACTTTCAATCAATATTGCACTAGAAGGTGTTATGCGGAGAGCCGGGCTTAACAGCCGGGGAACGATTTTTACGAGATCCAGTCAATTTGTTTGCTTCGCGGATGATATGGACATCGTCGGCCGAACATTTGAAAAGGTGGCAGACCTGTACACCCGCCTGAAACGCGAGGCAGCAAAAGTTGGACTGGTGGTGAATGCGGCCAAGACAAAGTACATGCTAGCTGGTGGGGCCGAGCGCGACAGGGCTCGCCTAGGTAGCAGTGTTACGATAGACGGGGATACGTTCGAGGTGGTCGACGAGTTCGTCTACCTTGGATCCTTGCTGACGGCTGACAATAACGTTAGCCGTGAAATACGGAGGCGCATCATCAGTGGAAGTCGGGCCTACTATGGCCTCCAGAAGAAGCTGCGGTCAAAAAAGATTCACGCCCGCACCAAATGTACCATGTACAAAACGCTCATAAGGCCGGTAGTCCTCTATGGGCATGAAACGTGGACGATGCTCGAGGAGGACCTGCAAGCACTTGGAGTCTTCGAACGTCGGGTGCTTAGGACGATCTTCGGCGGTGTGCAGGAGAACGGTGTGTGGCGGCGAAGGATGAACCACGAGCTCGCCCAACTCTACGGCGAACCCAGTATCCAGAAGGTGGCCAAAGCTGGAAGGATACGATGGGCAGGGCATGTTGCAAGAATGCCGGACAGCAACCCTGCAAAGATGGTATTCGCTTCGGATCCGGTTGGTATAAGAAGGCGTGGAGCGCAGCGAGCTAGGTGGGCGGATCAAGTGCGAATCGATTTGGCGAGCGTGGGGCAGAACCGAGGATGGAGAGATGCGGCCACGAACCGAGTATTGTGGCGTGAAACTGTTGATTCAGTGTTATCTGTGTAGATGTTAACTAAATAAATGAAAATGAGGGTAACATCCCAACTAACATTCACTCATTTAACAAACACCATTATGGCAGTTTTATCCAGCATCATGTTTTATAACATTTTAATAATTTCCATGGCCAACCTTTGTTAAAACATTGTTCACACAAATTTGGAGAGACTTTCAAGCATGTCGTTGAATACCAACTTTATTTTTCAGCTTTAAAAACGTTTTACAAGCATTTAGTTCAGCTTTTATACGGCTGGTCTAAAAATAATTAAAGACTAATAAAAACAAAATATATTTTTCTAAGCACTTATAAATGTAGTGTGCACTATTATTATGATAGTGTAACAATCTTATTTAAAAATCGCCTGTAGACTGGATTCGAACTCGAGACCTTCCAATCGTCAGCGGTATGCCTTGCCATCTGCGCCATCCTAGAATTGATTTTGCACGTCCAGTGCAAAATATAAACTTCTCATAGCTGAATATTGACCATATTCGAGCTTCTATTCGACAACGTCTAATCAACACATGGTATGCTAATCTACAACTGAACAAGCATATTATTCAGCTGCTGTTTAGTTCTGATCCAAGCTGAGTTCAGTCGGCTATTTTTAGCGCACAGTGAGAAAGTTTATGTCGATGTTGGTCAAAATAATGTTTATTTACACAAAGTAAAAACAGTCCGAAATGATTAATCTAATTTCATAATAAATTTTAGTTTGTTCAAAACTGATTAATTAACTTAAATAATTTTATAAATTATAGTTTAATAATTTTTTTATTTGTATTTTTCATAAACCTATTACACATGAATTGAAGTAAAAGTTCTCTGTATGAATATATTCGAATCATTTGAAGGGTTAGTCCTCAGAAACCACCTGAATAGAAAAATACCGTCGGACGGGGCTACTTTTGATTCCAGGGGCTACTTTGGACACTCACGTTTTGTATTTATTAGCAGCGTAAATATTAATCTGAGCAATTTTGTGTCTTCAGCACTTTTATTAACCAATATATGCTCTACCACTAGGCATGATTTTTTTCTTGGAACAACATCAACAATAACAGGATAAACAAGAAAACATTTCAAAAAAGCCCGAATAAATAATCACAAGGTATAAAACATTGGCTATACAAACATTGTTTGAATTTTTCCCATGTCGTGGAAACTTATTGGAAGCATCACAAAACTATCGAATCGTCATGTTTCATGAAAATCTTGAGATTTGTTTTGCTTAAAATTGTTGTTTTATTAAAATAATTGATCAAAGGTCTTATTTTTGCGACATTTATTATATTACAATGTTTTGGTTTGTGTATTTCACAACATAAAATAAAATAAAATAAATGTTTGTAAAAGTGAATAGACATAAAACACACATATTTCAATACGTACCAATGCCAAACTCATAACATAATCTCTAAAAAACTATTTTTCGTTATATTTTACATGAATTTGTAGTACAGAACAGTTGCATCCTTCAAATGCTTAAATTAAACCAGCTCTAAACTGCTAAGAAGCTAAAAGCATATTACAAAAGCAAACCTACTTCTTTACGATCTTGCTAAACTTTACTTTATAGATTGCGTTTTTTTATGAAAATTACTTATTGGTATTAAATTAGTTATCGGTATTAATGTGATCCTTCAACATATCGTTCATATAACAGTAAGAATAGAAAAAAAAAAGAGTTTTTGTACATAACTCATTTATCATCGCAGTACCTACCCGGATAAAAACGTATCATTCAGTGAATGGAATAAACCATTAATGTACAATATAACGTATTGGATACAATACAGCGTATTGTAATTGAATGTCGAAGCAATATTATTCTTGTTTGGATATACAATTCAAAAACAATATAATATATTGTAACAGAACATTGTATTGTTTTTAATTGGTTCTATACCTTACAATTTTGGCCAAATTCATATTTTCGCATTAAACAACTGTTGCTTTTTTCTATGTAGCTTTGCTGAAAGAAATAAACAAAACAAGTTCAGAAAGCAAGAAATGTTGGGTGAAAAATATTCAAAAAGTAAAATTAAGTAGTTTTTTAGAAGTTACTTGACATTAGCTGTAACGACGAATGCAACCATGATACAGTTCGTTGAATTGTTTTTGTATTGTACAACAATACACGAATTGCTAATCAAGACAATACATGAACATTATATCGTATTGTGTTTTCAAAATGTTTGTATGAGAAAAAATTTATATTTGTATTGTTACGATACTTAACCACCCATACATTATATTGCAAAAATCTCATATACCATACAGTGAACTGTTCAAAACAATATATTCTACTGTAATTGTATTGTCATTTTACATATACTGTATTGTATATCCAATATATTGAATGGTACTGTTACAATACGTTATATTGTTTTTGTATTGTATTTTTTATCCGGGTAGTAGTTATGTCAACCTGAATATCGAGCATTTGTAATTGATAGTTCCATTTAAGAGGAAGTTGAAAATTTAAGTTTCATACTGCAAACTGAGAATAGTGAATGGCATGTTTCGTTGAAATTTGTTATGTATGTGTAATTGATTCTAGCTTTGCAATTTTCTACATTAAGTTTATCAATGAAAAACGTTCAATAACATCACAGTGGACGACAATCTATTGAATCAGTTTGAAAGCTATAAGGAAAAATCATTTCATTAGCAAATTGTGAAAATGTCCAAAGTAGCCCCTTTTTTGTCCTGAAGGACACACTTTTTTCGCTATTCAAGCATTTTTGTTATTTTTTGATGGATTTGCCTCATATTTTGCACATTTGTTACGTACATATACAACTTAAATATAGGCAACAATTATCAACATCTATCCATAATTCTAAGAGTTACAAGTCCTCAAAGTTAAAGAATGTGGAAATTATGTCAAAAGAAGCCCCGTTTGACGGTATTCGAATATCTTGATGCGATTTTTATTTTCGGAAATGGCCAAGTAAATCATTTTTCTTAGAGCGCAGTATTTATTCAGTTGTGAAGAAATGTCATTTCAAATGTAGCTGGCTATAGAAATTTATTTAATCAATTCTGTCAAAGAAATTTCCATTTTTCTTGTACGGAAAAACATCCCGAGCAGGCAAAAAAAGCTTAGCAATAGAAAATATAATATGGATAGCTAAAAGTGATATTAACTTGATAGATATATGATACAAAATATCTGGAAATGATATCTAAAATAAACTACTAGAACAAAATTGGCATGTCATATTTAGATTCTGCAAGATTTTATCAATAGCTGCGAGCTATTCATTAGATCTGCGTACATCAAATTTTTCATAGGTTTAAAAGTTCCAGGAACAAAATTTTGATATTGTCTTCAGATATTTTATCACTTATGTCAATCAAGTCATTATCACGCTTTGTTTGTCAGTACTTTGCTCCTACTCGGAATACTTAGCTTAAATGTTTATTTTTGTTTTTCACAATAATTCTGCATTTCTGGAGACTGACCATGTTTATTTTCTGAACAGCTATTTCAAAAGTTTTAAGAAAGCATAATTCATGAGCTTCGAAATGAATTCGGAACTCAACACGAATTTCGGATATTTTGTCCATTTTATGAAATTTAGCTATAGTGTGATCGCTTTTACAAGGCTTATTTATTGCTGAACAATGTGTTTGTTAATCCTCATTTTGGCCTCTATTGGATCAACTGTTCTTATAATATACTGAAGCTGAATTAGGATTTCATAAGATACTTATTCAGCTCTTATTCATGCTTATGTTAAACATGCCCAAGAAACATTTGCCTATTTTATAATCATTTATTAAGCAATTTTTCACAACTACATACTGAATAGTTGCTTCATTATATTACTTTGCAGCTGCTGCGCACACATTGTTCAAGCAAATCTGGCGAAATTATTAGGCTACCTATCATTTAGTGACTGTAATCATATATTGAAATGATGTTTATTCAGGTTTCACTTAGCCTAATAAGGATTGATGATTTAACAACGCTAATTTAACAAACAACATTATTGCAGTTTAATTCAGCATCATGTTTAACAACATTTTAATTATTTCCATGTGAAACCTTTGTTCAGGCGTTGTTCACACACATTTGGAGAAGTTATAAAGCGTGTCGTTGTATATTGACTTTATTCTACAACTTCAAAATCGATTTATAAGCATTTATCTCAGCTTTTATTCAACTGCCACAAAATTAATTAAAAACAAATAAATGACTAAAAATCGCCTGCACCGTATATATCAAATGCAGCGTACATGAATTAATAACCACTCTCAATAATTACCTGGATACTGGATTCAAACTCGAGACCTTCCCATCGTCAACGGTATATCTTGCCATCTGCGCCATCCTTGAATTCATATATCAGCCTTCCAGTGCCCAATATAAACCTCTTGTAGCTGAACATTGATCATGCTTGAGCTTCTGTTCAACAATGTCTAATCAACACGCGCTATGCTGATCAACAACTGAACAAGCGCATTACTTCTACTGTTGTTCACTCAGGCAAATCGACTATCGATAAACATAGGAACCCCTTATGAAAATTCGCCACAAGAAATCGGGTTGAAATTTATAAATTTGCCTTATGAAACCAGCATTTGAAAACAAAAAACGTTTTCGCGGCAACCTGGAATCGAACCAAGAATCCTACGATCGATAGGCCCGAGTGTACACCACGCGCCTATCGACGCCTTGATGAGGAGTGATGCTAAAACGATGTATAAACGGTTCGTATTGCAATAATCGTTCCACCTTTCATAAGGCAAAATGTATGAAATTCGATAGTCCAGTTCGCTGCGTGTTCAGTACTGATGCGAGCTGAATTCAGTTGGCTATTTATAGCGCACAGTGAGAAAATTTATGTCAATGCTGGCCAAAAATAAAGTTTATTCACAAAGTAAAAACAGCCTGAAATGATTAATCGAATTTCATAATAAGTTTTAACTCGTTAAAACTTTAATTTAATTGTTCATCTAACTATACTAAAATTCATTTATTTCATATATAATATTTTTATTAGATTAATATTTTAAGTATTTGTCGTACTTTTCCGTATATTAAGCATTAAAGAAATATAAAATATATTTCAACCATTTGTATGTTAAATGTGCTCTTTTTGTTTTTCAAAATATCAGACGACTGATTCAAAATATTTTCTAAATATAATTGAATAATTGTATTGAGAACGCATCAGTTATTATTGTACCCAATATGTTTTTATATATTAGTAAGTTAGTGACGAATTCACCAAGGGCGAAAAGCCACTCAAATATAGATAAATAATAATAATATTAGTAAGTTGAACATTGTAATACATTTGGAATACAACGCAATTTTCAAATATTTTGTCCATTTTTCGAAAATTTGGCTATGGTGTGACCTCTTTTGTAAGGCTTATTTGTTGCTGAACAATGCGTTTATTAATCGTCATTTTGGCCTTCTTTGGACTAACTGCTCGGATGGTATATCTATGTTGTATTAAGATTTTATAAAATACCTATTCAGCTTTAAATCATGTTCATGTTAAGCATGGAAACAGCTGAAGTGCGAAGCAACCAAAACGTTAGTTCGTTTCCTGTACATCTGTTCACACAATTATATTTATTGGTGGAATATTGGCTCTTTAATAGAAGGAAAAATGACTTGTTCAACTCATTAATAAAACAATCTTGACAAGTCGGCAGAGATTCTTTGGAGAAGTTTAATAAGTGTTGATACTACTATTATTTATTCCAATGACAAATGTTGAACATTGTCTTACATTTGGATCTAAATAGCATCTTCTCAGCTCTTTGTAGGGCACTTTTTCAGCTGTCACTATTATTCAATAATAATTAAATATGTATGTTTATTTGTGACTCTGGACTGTAACAACTTACATGTACTTGCAATAACGTCGCAGATGATGATCGCTACATTTGGAAAATTTAAATTATTATGTTTTTAATCCAATTCGAACTTTACCCTCGTTGATCCATAGTCGCCTACATGCCTTAGATTTGATTTGCAAAACATTTGAAACATTTGAAAATAACATAATAAGACATGATATGTTTTACTTGAATAAAAGCATATTCATATACTGTTATTCGCATTGTTTTAAGTTTTACTAATCATGCTGGTCAACATTTTAAGTGTAAGACACTGAAACTTTTGTACGATTTGTTGTTAATCAAATGTTCAATATTTTACTAAAATGATGGCTACAACATATAGAAGCTTTTAATCAGTCAATTGTTAAACTTCTTATGTGTTGTAGAACAAATGCTACTATGTTTGCATTTTCGGAGGTTTATTCAGCTCTTATTCAAAACACAAACTTCAAGTGGAATAACAGCTTTTTTATAAGCGGAAATTAATTTTATACAATTAATGATTCAACTAAAAATTTGTTCAGCAATGGTTGCTGCTATGCAGCTTGTATTAAACACGTAAGTCTTCTTTAAAGCTACCAATTGTTCCTTGGGTGTGGGAATAGCTGAAGTGCGACGCAAGTAAAACATTAGTTCGTCTTCTGAATATCCTTTTATAATATAAATTTGTTTAGTGGAATATTGGCTTTTTGATTGGGGGAAACATGTCTTGTTCAGCTCATTTGTAGAACAATCTTGACTAGTCGAATGAGAATCTTTGGAAAAGTTTAATAAGTAGCGATTCAACTTTTGTTCATTCTAATGCATGACGTGGAACATTGATCTAAGTTTGTGTTAAAAAAGCACCTTCTCAGCTCTTTATAGAGCAAATTTTTTATTCAGCTGCCATTACCATTATTGAACAATAATTAAACATGCATGCTTGTTTGTGGCTCTGAATTGTTAGTTGGGGTGGCTCTCCCAGTACAGTAGTTCAAAAACGTGAATCTCATCAAGTAGCCTCTGCTGGGTGCACGAATTTTCTCAATCATGAGTGTCATTGAAGGCTCTAAGTGCGGGAAATGCAGCGGGAAATAGAACATTTTTCTACAGTAATTTCGGGTTGCCCTTAGCAACGGGTGTTTTGCAATTTTCAAGGCATTTGCCTACAGCAGCGATGGGCGTGAGTTTCACTGGCTTCGCTGACTGTGATTGGCTTTGTTTGGCTACTGTAGAGTGAGTTTCAGATTTTTTCCCAACCCTGCGCATACATGATTTTAAAAGTATGAGAGTTTTTAGTAAAATAACCATAAAGTAAAATATATACTTAAGAATGCGAATAAATCTTACGATTTTGCTCTCGTTTATACAAATATATTTTCTTCAGTAATCTAAACTAGTTTTGAACAAGCCTTTACTATTTTATTTTCATTTTATAATATGAAAAACGAATCATGTATCTCGCATAAGGAACGAACGCTTTTGAATTAGAACATTTTTCATATAACTAGTTGAACGTTGAACTATTTACACATGTCTGGTGCACTTTGCTGTGATAAATCCAAGTCAAAATTTTTAACCCTGGAAATTTCTTGAGCTCTCCTCCAAAAAATGCGATGATAGCGAATCGTGACTCTTTAGAAAAGAATCGTGACTCGTTCACTAATTTTCAAGAGGCGACTCTTTTGAGTGAGTCGCCCATCTCTACTAAGTACGTATTCAACTAATCACAAATTTCAGTTGTTGCTAGCAGGTTTGATAATACTCCTCAACATAATCAAAGTTCGTTGACATACTCTAGAACAGCTTGCTGCTTTTGCCTCTTTGCTAGGGAGCGAAAAAAATATAAGCAAAGAGACAACGAAAATTGAGCGAGAAATATGCTGAACAGAGTGCCAAGAGTGCCATTACAACTCCGAGAGGGCTGTTTTGTTCGGGGTGGACACTCAAGAGTTCTTTTAAAGTGTGAGTAAATGTGAGCATGGGGCCTTCCTTAGCCAAGCGGCTACAAAGCAAACCCATGCTGAAGGTGCTTGGGTTCGATTCCCGGTCGGTCCAGGATCTTTTCGTAATGGAAATTTCCTTGACTTCCCTGGGCATAGAGTATCATCGTACCTGCCACACAATATACGAATGCGAAAATGGCAACTTTGGCAAAGAAAGCTGTCAATTAATAACTGTGGAAGTGCCAGAGTACCAGAAAAAATCCTCATATTATTTTGCACTCTCATTTGAATCGTTTGAGGATCTGTGTTGTATCATCAAGATCTGTATTTAAACATCAAAATCGTCTCATTTTTGTATCGCAGAGGAGTTCTGTCAAGTCTGGTTGCTAGGACGTGGCCAGTGCAACTCTCGACTGTTGAAAGATGCGTTATTTTTTTCCAACAGCCCTAGCTAAGTTTGAAAACTCTAATTGATTAGCGGATAGGAAGGAGTCAAACCTTATCAAATCGTATATGACTTGACACATACCAACGATACATGGTGACCAACACTAACATAAAGTCGAAAATTCAAGCCTGAGGCTATTGAAAAACATGTAAATAGCTTCAAAACGGCATTTTAGTTTATATTTCAAACATTTAAAAAAATAAAAATGAAACTTTTTTTTTTGTGTTGATAAAAACGGAATAATTTGTTGACGAAATCGGAACGTGACAAAATCGGAGCGTGACAAAATCGGAACGTGATAAAAACGGAACATACCTGTATAAAAAAACGCATTAGAAAAGATTCCTGTATAATAACCTGTTTTCATAGCTAAATAAACTGAGTAACAGGATCGGTTCCAGCGTAATCTGTTTTAGTGGGAGCCTCGAAATTCAACTTATTGAGTGCTAACAAAATTAAAAACTCATTCTACTGAAATCAAGTTGGCGTCAAAATCCTAGATGGCCGCCAGATTTTTTCACTTAAATTAATTCTCTTATTCTTAACGTCATATATGTCAAAATCGTAGAACACGATTTAAAAAATCGTTCATTTCATAAGGAGAATACCATTTCTTACCTAGTTTGCTATTAATGAGCATTGCAATCCTCGCTGAAACCAGGCCGTCATCGGCACCCATCGTTAGAATTCCAATTTTATGTCACTGATCGCTAGTATATACTAAAACTAAAGGGTGGTCGCCATATAGCTAAACAGTTTGCAAAAAAGTCAATTTTTGATAAATCTTAGGTATTTTTTCACGTGATATGTCTCATATTTCCCTAGGAACACATGGCAAACTCAGTGGCATCGTATAGCGGAAGGATAAAACTTTCATCTGAGACTAAAAAACTTTTGGCGGCCATTTTAATTTTGATGTTATTGGTCTGATTATAGAGATGAGCCAGCCTCGGGCTGCAAATCTCTTAAATAAAGATATCTATCTATCTATTAGTCTGATTAATCATGTAAGCTTCGGTTATAACTGTCCGAGTACGACTTTCTGAAAATCCAATAAACGTGTCCGCTTTGAATAAGATATGAATATCTTCTTTGCATCACGTTCACACTGGAACAGAGCCTGCTTCTCAGCCTACTGTTCTATAATAACTTCCACAGTCATTAACGGAGAGCTCTCTTTGCTAAAATTGCCTTACCGATCAACGCTCCGTCATCGTAATCATCGTCGTCATCGAAACTTCAAAAGCAGTTTTTCTGTTCAAAACTGAAAATTATTCGATAAAAATGTGTTCACTGTTATTCGGTTGGAGAATAGAATACAGTGAATATCTTTTCCTGTATAGTTTCTTGATCTTGAGCGAAAAAACTGCTTTTGAAAATTCCGAAATCAATGACGGATCCTGCCCCCTTACTGCATTCGCACATCGTCTGGCAAGAACAAAGATACCTATTTTATGCCATGGGAAGCCGAGAATGTTTCCAACCCGAAAAGATCCGGATCAGCTAATGACACGCTTCACCGTGAAAAGCGTTGGCGCGGGAATGGCGAAAAGCGTTAATGCTATAACAAATCGTTATATCAAGAATAGAAATGAATAGTGGTTTCAAGTGAGTTATATGTTTATAAATGTGGTCGTATCGTTAAATTCGAATTAAGCATTCGAAACGTTGTCAAACAGAAACTGTACCTACTATGCCTAACCCTTCGTAACACTAAATAACGAACACAAAAACACTTCCTTAAATGATGCTTCATTTTATTCTAAATTATTCATCTGTTATTCGAAGCTTACAATTGATACAATAATAGGTATCGCCATACCTAACACTAATAATCTTGAAGCGCACTCAATCGGGAGTAATGGAAACGTTTTCATCATGTCCTTCCTGCTGGCTGTCCGGACTTTCCGGTTCCTTTTCTTCGGGTGCCTCGGCAATGGGATCTGCCGTTTCCTCGTTGGTGTCTTCTGTTTCCTGATTCGCGTCATCGACATCCATGGATTCTACAGCAGGTCCATTCCCATCGTCACCCTTCTCTTCACGATCGGATGCTGCCATTTCGATAGGGTTCACATCAGCTGAGCCTCCGCCATCTACCTCCACAGTCTGACCATTGTCCTCAGTGACAATTACCAACTGGGGCTCAGCATCGTCGTCATTTGTCTCGTCCGGAATCGGAGTTTCAACTACTACCAGTTGCGCAGGTTCATCCGAATCCAGTTCGCGGATTTCGAAGCTTGTCTTATCCAGTGGATCGTCGACCTTAGTAACAGCAGGCGGATGAATATAGTCCAGCACCAGCGAATCCACGTCGATTTCATTAACCTTGGAATGGTTGCTGATCTGGTGCGACAACTTGTTGAATATTCCCCGCAGACTTTGCACCTGTTGCCGTTCGGTTCCCACGGGGGCTCTGAGTTTAAACAGGCGTTTCGTCGGGCATGAATCCTGCAGCAGATACGAGGAAGCACGAAAACGGATTGGCTGTCCTTGCTGAGTGAGTTCGCAGCCTTGACGGATCGAAACAAACAGTCGATTGGACTGTATTCCGGTAACCGTTGGGCGAAACTTTTCATGTACACTGGTCAAGGCACGGGATGGCGATAGGCGTCGTTTTGCGGTGAGAATTTGGCGATCTGATGGAGGATTGGAGCGAGATCTAACGGACCGGGATGATTTGTTGGAGCACGAGGAATAAGATCGCTTGCGTTTGCTGCTGTTTTGCGAATCTTGATGAATCGATCTAGAGCGACTGCGGTGTTGGGTAGGGAAAATTTGGGCCACGGGTTGATGGTTTTTGGTAGCAATGGTTTGCGGTTGAGCTTTATGTGGGGTTGTGCTTGGTGGACGATAAGTTTTCACTGGTTCAGGAGTTTTTGAACGGATGGGAGCTGACTCAACAGGGCTAGGAGTTTTCGATCGATTGGTTGACTCGAAAACTGTGGGAGTTTTTGCACGAGCAGGAGCTGTTTCAGGGACTGGTGTTTTTGCACGAGTAAAAGTACTCGTTTTGGGAACGAACTTTTTGGGAATCGATTGTACATCGATAAGTTCCTTGCGTGTATTGTGGAACGTAATCAAATGGGTAGTGATGGTACTCCTCTTATAACTGGAATAATCACAACTTGGACAGAAAAATCTATACCTCAAGTCGTCAGAGGCCAATGAAGCCAGTGGTTCATCATCTGAGTTTTCCGAGCCAGCCCTTGAAGGAGGTCTTGAAGGGGGCCGAGATGTAGATGCTGCAGGAGTTGTCGACGTTGCACGAGAACGTGGAGCAACCGACGGATCATTCGGGTCTATGTTGTGCAAACGAATCTTGTGCCTCCTGACGCTGGTTCGCGAAGCAAACTTTGTCCCACAAATGTTACATCCATAGTCACAATCGTGATTCTTCATTTCCTGAGTTGAATAAAACTTATCGCCACAATGATTACAAACTAAATCCTTATCTGCTTCGTTTTCGTCAGTGTTTGAATCCTCCTCCATATCAGTTGGTGAATCGCTTTCATAGCGATATCTTTTCTTAGGCTTGGATGTTTCAACCAGAAGGGAATCGCCTTGCAGATCTCCCGTAGGATTCCAATAATCTTCCCACTGACTAGCTTTTATCTTGTGCACCGTTATCATATGACGCTTAAGGCTGTGTCTGTACTTGACCGTTGCACTGCAGATATTACAAATAAACTCGCAGTTGTGTCGCTCCAGCTGGTCAATTTCTGAGAATACTTTTTCACATTTTGGACATTTAAGCTCCCCGTCGGATGTGCTGGTTCCCGTTTCCGAGGCTTCCTCTTCATGTTCATCATCATCCGTTTCATGCTCTGTCGGAGTTGTCGTTGTCGATCCACGCTCACTTCCGTCCGAGGGAATCCACTCTCGCTTGATGTTCCTACGAGTACTGACGCCTTCCTTTTTGATCATCCTTGGAGACTTGCGCGGAATGAAATCTTCATCTTTTTCTCCCTTGATTTCCTCATCATCGTCGTCTTCAATTCGACGCGAAGCGTTCCTTGTCCTAGAGGCCCGACCAGTCTTAGTCGAAGTGGCTGAAAGCGATGGCGAATCGGTCGTTTCCGGCCCTAGCTGACTAATCAATTCTTCGTTATAAATACGCTGATTCTCATTAATCAGTTTTTTCTGTTCCTCGTAGAAGTTCAACCATTTCTGCGTTTCTTTCGCCTCCTGAACACAGTCAACACAGATTTTCTTGGTGATCCGGTCATTCTTGTCCACCTAATGAAGCAAAACATATTTCAATATAAACAATTCAAAGATAGGGCAAATGTACCATTAGTGGTGCACCTAAGGGAAAACTGCTAAACCACGGTGATAAAATCATCAAATATATGATTTTAACGTATCAGTCGATAGATTTCAAATCCTTCTATTATTCAAATGTATAAAAATCACGATTCATTTGAAATTTCCCTATAGAAAGCCTTGCACCAATAATAGGAACACTGTTCCTTTAGTGGAGGTATGTTTTAAGAATGGTTCCTTTAGTGGCGCAATCCATTGATTTCTTATGGGACCCTCCACTATGGGTACCGATGCACCACTATAGGTGCAAAGGAGCAAAAAATTTAAGCAAAATAATTGTTTTAAATAGTTTAACGGTTAAATTTCATGAATATTTTTCGATAACTTGTATTATTTTCGCATCGTACATCATAGAAAAATATCACATAGCCATAAATTAGTGCGAAACATGTCAAAACACACTACCTCCACTATTGGAGCTACCTCCACTAAGGGAGCGTTTGCCCTATTATTTCAATTTTTGGATTTCTTACCCTTACGTTGTACAACTGCTGAAGCGTTTCCACCAAAGTCTCGTCCGATAACACGTCTATCTGCTTTTTGGCGTCATCCATACAAATCCGGCAGCATCTTTGATAGAGTTTTGTCGCCATGTTGCTGGGGGAGGGGAATCTCTTGGAAATTCCCGGAATTCTAATGGAAAACACTTATTAAACTATTGAAAATCGATGGTGCAATCATGAAAGAGGACGTTTGCGGTATTTGTAAACAAGACGAGCCCCCGTCGAAGCAAAAGAAGATTGGTGCGAAGAAGAAGACAATCAGTGAAGAAATCGGATGGATCGGCTGCGATTCCTGTAATAGATGGTTCCATACAGTTTGTGCGAGGATCAGCCCAGCCTTACTGACTGCCGCCAAGGACCATATATATCTGTGTGAAAGGTGTGCTATTATCGGTTGCTTGCTGCCCCGAACTCATCCAGTTAGCACCGCTAAAAATGTTGACGTGGCCCAGAAGCAAATCGATGAGCTCAGTTCTCAATTAGTGAAATTGCAATCTGAGTTGCAGCTGCTCCAAACGAACATGAAAAAACAATTCGATCGCTTTCAAAGCAAGCTCCAAACTGTAAATCAATTGGAGGACAGAAGAGCTTCTTGCAACAATCTCGTTGAAAACATCGAACAAAAACTGGAGCAAATCAAGACTGGAGCAAAACTTGCTAGCACCTGCTCACAAAATGTGAACTGCTGTCGGATTGCCATAAACAAGGTTCCGTTTTCTCCAGGCGAAAATGTTCGGAACATTGTGGAGGACTTCCTCTGCTTCCTCGGCATCAAAGAAAAAATGTCGCACGTTACCACTTGCTTCCGACTACCAGTCAAGCAATCCAAGTGGACCGATCGTAGCCTCTCGCCCACTGTTCTTGTGGCATTTGACAGCAGAGAGATAAGGTCGCTAGTACTCAGGCGCTACTTTGAAAAGCACAAGGATGCGAAGTTGTGTAACCTAAAATCTTCTGCTCCACTGGAATACCGGTTTACAGTCAACGAAATGCTTTCAATCCATGCTTTCCGCATCCGTAACCTGGCCCTGCGGCTGAAACAGAAGAAAACAATCCAGTCCATCTTTATTCGTAACGACAAGGTCTCGGTCCGTCTGCCTGGGCAGAAGCGATATGATCCAGTAGGGGACTGCAACGAATTGCTTAGACTAGTTGGGACTAGTGTGAGCATAGACGAATCTTCTGTGTTCTTCGATGCCGTGTCTGCCGACGTCTCTCAGCAATGAATATAACCACTCACTAACGTTTTCCTACGTACGAATATCTCAAACAAATATGCCGAACTACAATAACTTCTCCAATTTACGAGTTGGACACCTCAACGTGAGAGGATTGGAAAGCCACATCGACGAAATCAAGCTTTTGCTGCACAAGACTGAATATCACTTCTTCGCTGTCACTGAAACGAAACTAAAATCTTCTGCTCCTGTTGGACCGATTCGTGTTCCAGCTTACAACTTCGTGAAGCATTCCTTGCCATCAAACCGGGGCCGCGGAAGCAAATCTTGTGGAGGAGTTGGACTATATGTATTGAAAAGTCTGAAGCCTATCCCAGTTCTCAAATCGACATTTGATCTAAATGTTCCGCTGTCGCAAAGATTCGAGTACCTCGCTGTGCAGGTAAAAATCAACGAACTCAACATCGGAATCGTCACCGTGTACAATCCAACTGTTTCAAGCCCGCACTTTGCACGTGAGTACGAAAAACTGCTTTTTGACCTACAAGAGTTTGCTTTCGATCGAATTTTCGTTGTCGGCGACTTTAACATTAATGTAAGTGCTCCGCAACCATCCTGTAACTTAAGAGCGCTTAATCGAATCCACGATGCATTCAATCTAACCGTTCTTCCGACTCCGCCGACCAGAATAGCTGAAAGAAGTGCTACAAGAATTGATTTACTAATCACTGATTGCCCTGATTCTATACGAGCAGCGAAAACAAAAGCATCTAGTTTTTCCGATCACGAAATCGTTTTTCTCATTTCTGATGTCAAAATAAGAAAGGCTGCACCTCAACGCATTGCGGTGAGAAATTTCCGTAATGTAGATGTTCTTGCACTCCAAGCAGATTTTCAGTCGAGAAATTTTAGAGAGGCATTAGATACCGCCGACATTAACACTAAGACTCAACTAATAACAACCGAAATTCAAAATCTAATGGACCTCCACGCTCCTGAACGAGAAATAGTGGTCAGGAACGCACGAACACCTTGGATCACGGCAGAGATTGAGAGGGCGATCTCCTTCAGAGACTTAGCACATGCACTCTATGCGCGAAACCCAAACAGGAGAAGAAACGATGCCCAGTGGAACGATTTCGTAAGAAAGCGCAATTGGGCTGCTTCGTTGATTTCAGCTGCGAAGAAGCGTTATGGTGAAACTCACTTTGCCCACGATCTCCCAGCTAAGAAGCTCTGGAGCAACCTCCGGCGCGAAGGCGTTCACAACAATGCTAAGAAGAGCGATCTCATCGAACAAGCTAATCTGGACGAAATGAATCGCTTTTTCTGCGAAGGGCATCGACTACTAGCAAACAACGATGAAGCTGAGGAAGAGCAGGAACACCGGACTGCCACAGACCGTGGCGAAATACCCTTTAGCTTTCGGAGAACAACAGTCAACGAAGTTGCCCGTAAAATTATGGAAGTCCAAACCAACGCAGCAGGCTCCGATCAAATTCCAATATCGTTCATAAAAATGCTAACTCCATTTGTGCTACCAGTTTTGGTTCATCTGTTCAACTCCGTAATCGAAGCACGTTCGTTTCCATCTATCTGGAAAAAGGCCCTCATCACCCCAATACCAAAGGTATCCAATCCAGCCGAACCCAAGGACTTTCGGCCTATAAGCGTCCTCCCAGCTATTTCCAAGGTACTCGAAAAGATCCTTCTCGAGCAAATCAGCGGTTATGTGGAAGATATCGATCATTTACTTCTTGCATCAAATCAGTCAGGGTACAGAAAAGGTTTCAGCACAACAACAGCGTTAGCAAAAGTAACCCACGATATCTACGATCACTTCGACAACGAACAGTGCACTGTTATGGTTTTGGTCGACTTTTCATTGGCCTTTAACTGTGTAGACCACCGCAAGCTGCAGAGAAAACTGCGTGAAGAGTTCTGTTTCTCACTTGGTGCATGTGAACTTCTGTCCTCGTTCCTTGAGCAGCGCACACAGGCAGTGCGCATAGGAAATGTGATCTCCCCTCAAAGACCAGTGGCTGATGGTACACCTCAGGGCTCTTGCCTGAGCGCATTGCTGTTCAGCCTCTACATAAACAGCCTTCCTCTGGGGCTTACGTGTAGTTATCAACTCTACGCCGACGATCTCCAGGTCTACATCTCGGGAGCCATTCAAAATGTAGACCAGCTCGTCTCGACCATCAACATCGACCTGGGAAGAATTGAGCGATGGGCCAAGCGAAATTCCCTCTTCCCCAATCCGAAGAAGACCAAGGCTATTATCTTTTGCAAAGAAGGCGCGATAACACCAGCAAGCAACATCATTTTCTGTGGTGAAAACATTCACCTGTCGGACTGTGTAGTGAATCTAGGCGTGCGAATGGATCGCAATCTGAAGTGGACCAGCCATGTGAACGATGTGACCGCCAAAGTTTTCGGGACACTGCGTACACTCCGAAGCTTTGCCCCAGTTCTGTCCATCCACACCAGATTGAAGCTAGTAAGGTTTGTAATCATCCCGTTTTTCACATATTGTGACGTTGTCTACTATTCCGGACTGTCCGCGGCGCTTCGAGATCAACTTAATCGCTGTTTCAAGGCATCAGTTCGCTTTGTATACGGCATCAGGCGAATGGAGTCCACCGCTGCTGTAAGGAACACTATCCTTGGTCATAGCCTCGATACACACTACCGGAACAGAATTAGCTGCTTCATTCGCCAAGGATACGCTGAAAGTTTTCCTGCTTACTTACAACAGCACCTCAGAAAAGGGCAACAAGAACGAGCGCGCAGTTTTGTGATCCCCCATCACACCACATCGAAACGAAAGAGCGTCATGATTGCGGGTGCAATTCTCTGGAATCAACTTCCTCTGAGGACCAGACAGCTACCAACGATAGGCGCATTCAAATCTGCGCTTTCAGTGCATACCATTATTAATTAAACTAGCCCTATTTTACATGACAGTCAAATTTTTTTTTAACTTTTAATACCTAGGTAATTGTTATTTTCTAAAAGTTGCAATATCAATTGTTGTTTCCTTGACCTGAAAAATGGTATAACCGACAGGCTTACGTTAAGTTTGAATGAAATAAATACTAAATACTAAATACTAAATACTAAATTTACAAACAGATTTTGAATGCTTCTCCAGCCGGCCGCGTCGTTTTTTCACATTCTGTCAAATCAAGGCCCCAATGCAAAATGGTGCCGCTGAAAGAGAACCACACGGAAAAACAAAAACCCGCTTGTGTGTTTCTGGATACACATTTGAAAACGGCTCCAAGAAAATACTCGTAATGAATGGACTGATGGACGAGTTCACTATTTAACGTTTGATTCAATCTATCACTTTTTGACGTTTTAGTTATACCGGGGCTTATTCACAAATTTCATAACGCTGAAGGGGGTGGGTGGGTGTCCCCAAAATGTTACAGCTCATACAAAATTCGTAGAATATTTATACAAAAAGCGTTACGAGGGGGTGGGTGGGTATCAAAAATGGCCATTTTCGGCGTTATGAAATTTGTGAATAAACCCCCGTGTTATTTCTGTGACCATTGAAACCAACAAATTCGGCACCGCTCAAAGGTAAAATCAGTGATCTCGTGCGCCATTAATTCAAATACCGCATGCAGGAACACCAAACGCGGTAAGCTGTTCCGCTCAAGTAAAAATTTCTGCTCAAAAAATGGTCAAGAAATTTCCTACAGTGAGCTCCATTTGGATTGGCATTTCTTTTCAACTGCGTACTGCGATAAAAAAAGCTTTTCTTGAGCATTTCTTGCAAGAAATTTCCCACACATCCTACTTCGCTTAATCTGTCGTGAATCGCAAGTCAGTCCCATCTGTAAAAAGAAGGCATTGAGAAAATGAGCTGAGAAGTTTGTATGCCCGTTTTCCATATTTAAAATCTAGTGGATTGAAATATGGTTGAATCTGAATGAAACTTTCACAATTTGCATTTCAGTTCAATAACTTTCCGAGAAAAATATAAGGATAACCAAAACGCGGTTCATATCGGTGTTATACGATACGAAAATCTGTAGTGGGACTGATATGCGGTTACTTTTCAATCCGACTTGATGTTTTTTCCTAATTTTATCGAACAAAATTTGTTGTTCCGTTAATTCAGCTGAAATTTCATTGGAAAATATGTTGAAAACTGATGTCAACTGAATTTGGACGAAAATGCAGATGGGACTTACTTGCGATTCACGTCAGGCTCTGCATGGTTTTGTTTTTGCAAGAGATTTTGACGTTTACTGGCCTTGTTGTTTACTAATTTCACGAAGGAGGGAAAGAGAGAGACAGATTTTTGTGCAGAGCCCCATAGAGGGTCCTAAAATGTTTAATGAAAATTTTCCTATTACACTGAGAAAAATCTACACGTCAAGGTCGTGTGTTTTACTTATAGATTTGCGCAATGAGGAAAACCGCATGACTTTCGTCATTGACTTCATGTGTATCAACATTGAGTTGTCATGATAAACAAACATGAATGTCTAAATATTAAATCATGACCAACTCTAAATATTAAATCATGAAACCAACTGATTTTCATATTGAATTCGAAATGTAGTGGCTTTAGATAGTCATGTGTGATAGAACATGAATGTCATGAGACTGAAAGAAGAAATTTGATTTGAAATTTGAAATCTTGCTCCCCAAAATATGGATTCGAGGCTCCTCTGCTTGTCGCAAGCTCACTTGATGTTTTTTTTTTAACTAGTGAGTCAGCAATAAGCGGGGCGCCGCAAATCCATAATTTGGAAATCTTGGGATTAGCATATTTCATGTTATTTAAAGCTGAAAGCTAGGAAAATCTGTTAGTGGAATCCGATTTTTATCTAACACCATACGTTATATCGAATGCTGGAATTAATGCATTTTATTTGTAGAAAATTAGAATGAACTCCTCATATTTACTCGGACATCTTCACTAATAGAAAGAAAAAAGGACCGACGTCACACTCTCACCGATGTCCATCGACCACCTTTTTAACGGCCGATTCAAATATATGGTAGGTGGCCAATCCACCACCCGCAGCGCTCGCATCGTTTTTGTTCGCGTTTGACGTTTACACACTACCGCCATCTGTTGGTCCATCGGCCAAACACACCGATTTTAGCATTGGGCGTACATGTCATCGTGACTATGATTTTGATCGGGATTTGTTCTAAGTGTTACGTCTGTTTGTCTGTGCTATACTGTTACCTTATCAAGATTAAAAAAAATAAAACTTTTCGCTAATAAAAAATATTACAGTAATAAAAAAAAAGTCACATTAACACTCAAAATAGTCTTCATTAAATCAAAAGTAGGGTTCTTGTTGCTTTTATTACCATAATCACCATCTGTTATCACAGTTATCACTCTAATAATCACCATTTTTGTAACCTACTACCATCAATCATATCCACTCTGATTCTTGTTTACGGCGTATCCAACTTTCGATCGAATTCTATTCGTTCGAATCCACGGCACACTTGATTTTGCTGGCGTAAACGAGAATGCAAAACGGTTTTCGATCGAAAGAGCATTCGAACGTAAACAAGAATAGGGGTGATCAACTTTTTCCACTTTCTTTATAAGCATTTACAAAATCACTTGTTATAAAATCACTTGAGACCGTCCTTTGCGTCCTTAAGAACGCCTTTTCACCTCACTGGTAACATCATTTCGAAAACTTATTCAAATAGTCTCAAGTCAGAAAAGTGAACAAACTTACTTTATCGACCCTAAGTGTTTCGCAGACGAAATTCCACACGTTCCGCTTTCACCCAAGTAACGTTTAATTCTCGCATAACTTCTGATCTCGCCCTAAAAGCCATTGGTAGCCATGTGTGTAGCTCGTTATTTCTGAGCATTTGAATGGATTTTCATATTATTTAACAACGTTATGGGAAAGAAAGGATCATTATCTACCTGCCCGTGATGTTGGTTTGGATGCTTAATCTTTCTTTTGCTTAGAAACAACGAGCTACACACGTGGCTACCAATGGCTTTTAGGGCGTTATCTCAGAGTATGCGAGAATTCCGGAATTACAAAACAGCTTAAGTAAGAATTTCAACTTTTGCAACCCAACCGCTACTTTCACCGCTCTGTTGTATGGAAAGACAAAGTGACTTAACCACGAATCAAAACAAAACACTACTTGAGCCGATTTTACACTTGTAGAAAAACGTCGAAAGTAACTGAATGAAACGGCTTATCATTTTAATATAATTGTATTTTTTTTGGTGGAAAATAATAGAAACTGCCTAGTTTTTGAACGCGAGCTGATTGTATGCAAAATTTAAGCGATGTACACGGCGAAAAAATGTTATAAAGGTGATTCATTTTTAAAACAGTTTTAGAAGCAAGGTAGTGATTTTTCCTAATTAATTTTCTCAGAATCGTATGAAAGTTACTTACGTCGGTTTTAAAAAGTAATCGAGATTTGTGCTTATTCTACGCGGCGTGTGAGTCGAAACGAGTCGCTCTCACCGCGAGTGACGTGAGGCGACTAATGTTAATCAAATGGGAGCGAGTCGACAATTGTCACCTCACACGTCGTGCAGAATAAGCACGAAATGCTTTCACTACTTCAAATCGTTCACCACCCAGCCACACTTCACTACCAACATCACGGTTGGAACCATGCTGTCTACCGGAGGTGACTAACTCGACTCGAATGAGCACGTGTTTTGCTTGACTGAAAAAAATCTCACCTAACTCCACTGGTAGGTATAAGCCCAAATGTCGATTACGGATTAAAAAAAAAACAGAACTCAAGTGAGGGTGAGGGATTTTCGGATTTCATTAAACACACAGCAGCAATTTTTCTCCACGTTCCATTCTTCATTCGGTTAGTTTGTTCCACGGACTAACAATTTGGGTCTGGAGGATTCATCGGTTACAACAATATGCGTTTCACAATTCGTTTTCCGGTGAAGAGACATAAATAAGACTGCATTGATTTTTATTTTCTTCTGCTAGCAATTTTAATTTAGAACCATCTACTGATGATGCTCTTAATGTCGGTCCAAAGTGCAAAAAATAAATGTTTGCGGCATTGTATTTTGGAACTCTATGCCCGCAAACAGAGCAGAGTGAAAATCTGAATAGTAAAATTCTAGTCATCATCTTGAATGCCGTTATCTAGCCTTAGTCTTGAGACGAATAATTTCGTATAATTTAATCTTGGTTTAAATAGCAGTTTTCCTTAGTTGCTCAGTATGTTTAACATTGAACATATTTTTTCTGACATAAGTGCATTGCTGGTTCTGGATGAAATGTAATGGATTGAGCGATAAACTCTAGGATATGAAACCAAAGTTGTTTTGTTTTCGGGGAGAAACAAAGCATGTACGTTTATTTTCTATTATTTGATCTCATCAATGATTGAAGCATCACTATCACTAAAGAGAAATCCTACCTTACGTGTCAGTGACTTTCAATTGTTACGATCAGATATTCTCCTGTTTTTTTGTAGCAAGGTTTAGGTTTGGGAACTTACGGCTATTGATTCTGTTTAGAGTGAAACATAAAGAAATACAAGCATAGCATTTATACAAATCTTATCACACTCGCACCTCTCACGTGTTCGGTTTCCGCCCCATTAGTTAATTATTAAATAAAAATAAGTTGGGTGTAGAATTGTGTTTGTATGTTATCGGTTTGTGTAATGTGTAATAACGTAACGCACAGCGAAGGGAAACTAATTAACTACTTTATTCAACGTCCATTTTGTCCTCGGTAAAGTCCTTGGGGGTTTCCTTAGATTGATCCGCCTGTTGCTGATCCTTGGGCTGATCGCCACCGTTCTGTTGTTCCTTAGTGTTGTCCGCTGGTGGGGTTGGGGGCTTTGGCTTCGGTCGGTTCAGCACCGAATTCGTGCACGTCGCAAGCGTCTGATTTTCGTGGCGGATGTCGGCAACCTTGATTGGAGGATCTTGCGTTTTGCGGACATTCACCAGCTTACCTCGGGCCTCTTCGTACCACTTCTTGGCCTTCTGTGCTGCCTCGGTGATGTTAAGGATCTCGGTCTCCGTCAGGTGATCGTACTTGGGATCCTTGGAGCGGATCTGTTCGACAGCCTTGAACGTCATCTGGATCGTGTGTCCCAGCTCGATAAATGCTTGCTCGTGGCCGCTGTATTCTTCGCATCGCACCCGAATGGGATCGGTCTGCTGGTGGAGCGCGAGCAGTTTGTCCTTGTACACGGTCCGTTCGCAGTTCTCTCCATCCTCGTACAGCCAGTTCTCGATGTCCTCCAGCTGGAGGCAAATCTTGGAAGCTTCTTCCGGTTCGACGTAGGCACTCAGTTCGCCCTCCTCCTGAATCTTGCCGCGAACTTCGTAGACGAATTCCTCGAGCGCGTTGCGCGCATCAACACGTTCCTTTTCCTGACGATCGTTGGCAATCATTTTCATCTGAGGGGAGGGAGGCAGAAGAATGGAGAAATTGTTAATTTGTTTGCCTAAAGAAGGTGCGAGACAAATAGCTTACTTCCAGTTCGTGGTATTTGGAAAGGTCGTTGCTTACGAAACCGTGCGTCTTTCCATCGATGGTCAAGTCAATGGACTTCGAAGTAACCTTCTTTTTCTTATCCTGCAAGAAAGATACGAAAAAACGTTTTGAATTGTTGAAAAAAACAATGAGTTTTGGGTAGATATGGTATTGGAAATGGGTATGATAAAATATATAATATTATTATTAGTATTGGAAATGGTATCAGAAGGCTGAATCAGAAGCAGATAGTGTCAATTCTATTCGAGGTATAAACGCATACCGTAAAATGGGGCGAATAGAAACACTTTCCGACATGTTTGAATGTGTACAACTTAAACCGTGTGGATAAAAAACAATTTTATTAGCCTTAAATATGGGTCGCGTCTTCCTTTGCTAAGACCCCAATTGCTGTTAAAAAATAAAAATTATATCGTACTAAAATGTATAAAAATGTTGTATGTTTCTATTCACCCCGTAATGGGGCGAATAGAAACACTGTTCATTAAATATCAATACTTTTTTCAAAAAGAAAAATAAACACATTTCCAAGTACATCTTGAAGAAATATCAGCATGTATTTACTTAGTGAAGAAAAAAATTGAAATTTTTAAAATCAAGTTCAATTTTTGATCATTTTTGAGATCAGCCAAAATGGCGGATGTTTCAAGCTATCAAAAATGTTTGAGATTTCAGTAGTTTCTTCTTAATTTTTGAATGAGGAATGTAGCAAAATTTTTAAATTGAAAATAGTCTAGCGATACTCTGTTTTTATTGAAGTAATGGAGAAAAAAATATTTCAGTAGGTTTTTAAAGTTTATCATTACATAATAGTCGCATTTTTAACTGAAGGTCGTTTTGTTTCTATTCACCCCACTTTTTCTATTCACCCCGTTTTACGGTACCTTAAAAGTATTTGTAAAATGTATATATGGGGCCTTCCTTAGCCGAGTGGTTAGAGTCCGCGGCTACAAAGCAAAGCCATGCTGAAGGTGTCTGGGTTCGATTCAAGGTCGGTCCAGGATCTTTTCGTAATGGAAATTTCCATGACTTCTCTGGGCATAAAGTATCATCGTACCTGCCACACGATATACAAATGCAAAAATGACAACTTTGGCAAAGAAAGCTCTCAGTTGATAACTGTGGTTGAGAAGCCGGCTCTGTCCCAGTGGGGACGTTAATGCCAAGAAGAAGAAGAAGATATATTGCTAGTTTTAAGTTTGAGCTGTTATCGATTATGGTTTTGGGAGTTAGTTAGTCCATATCGACGGATATGGAGAATAATGGCTCCAAAGTCTCATTCAGAGTCTCTTATGACATATTTCAGGTGAAATCTGTGATGATATTTGATGGAATTTTCCCGAAGTCTTTGATATTGATTAGAACTTTTCGTTAGGAATGGATCTTCTTAGAATATATGTGAATATTATAATTCAGGGCTTCCTAGAAAAAAAAAACTCAACTAGTACCTTCTACAGAACCTACAGTTATGAATCAGTCAGGCATTCCACAAAGAATACCTCTCGAAATTGTTCCAGATTCTTTCAGCAATTTGTTTGGTCCTCAATGAATTTTTACATGAATTCATCCAGTGACCCTTCCATTCCTCCAAGACTTTCGCTTTTTTGAAACTATCGACTACTCCAAGAAATCAATTATTGATTTATCTCAAAATATCACTTTCAGGAATTATACCAAGGATACTTTCATCAATTTCTCGATAACATTTTGTTTTGTTTTGTTTTTTTTTTTTTTTTAACAGAAACTTACAAGTGTCTTCCAAGGACTTTCTTGTGATTTAGGCCAACATTCACGATCAGAGTTTTTTTAACGTTCAACGCTCCGTCATCGTAATCATCGTCATCATCGAAATTTCAACAGCAGTTTTTCTGATCAAAACTTGATTTTTTTTTCTACGAAAATGAGTTCACTGTGCTTTGGTTGGAGAATAGAATACAGTGAACACATTTTCAAGAGACGTTTCATAATTTTGAACGAAAAAACTGCTTTTGAAAATTCCCAAATTGATGACGAATCCTGTCCCCTTAAGATTTCAAACAGGAAATTTCCTTCAACCCATATACTGCTCATAAACGCATGTCAGTCCCATGTTTGCTGGATTTTGTTGGAAATGGCCAGAGTAATACGCAAACACGTCTTGCTTTAATAACGGTTTATTTGAGAATAATAAAAATGAACTCCTGTTTGACACCTTCGGTTCTAAGCCTCCTTGATTGGTCGTCAGTGGATAGGCCTACTCCAACAGATATCCTATCCACATGGGGCAATTATGCGTTTATGGGCAGTATACTGCCCATACTCGCATATCAGTCCCATATTATATGGGATTCTCTATACAAATGGGACTGTTATGCGAGTATGGGCAGTATAGGCATGAGTATCAGAAAAAAAAAACTAAAACTTTCACTGCTCTGCGAATACTGAATGGATTTTAATAATTTTTGTCAGTATACTCACTCGTACACATATCTAGTTACTAAAACTGACCAAAGGATCTCGGCAATACCCCTGTGGATGGAGTTATTCCGTTGGGTCACTGGGTCAGGCCGGGTAAAAAGGGTGCTGTGCTTTTCTGCCCTGGAGATAGGCAAATTTCAAGTCACAGATAGTTTCCGGAATCGATTTATGATGTACACTATATCAAAGAATGTCAGGAAAAACGCATCATTGTGAACTTTTTGAGAAACGATTGAATTGAACAATTATGTTTCCTTCATTTGACTATAAAGTTACCACTTTGTAAATGGTACATTCTAAATTATCCAAAACTCATAATATATAATGCAAATTAAAACAATTCTCATTGCAAATATATTAAGATAAATTGGCATTTCCTAAAAAAAATAGCCCTTTTTTACCCGACCTGGCCTAGTGACCTATCGGAATAAGCCACAGGATCATTCTCGAGATACTTTGGTCAGTTTTAGAAGCTAGATATGTGTACGAATATACGACAAAAAATATTTGAATTCGTTAAGAATTCGCTGAGTGGTGAGGGATTTTAGTATTTTTGCTTTCACTCAGTCCTATACGGGTTAAGGATGCCTCCAAGAATTTCTCAGACATAATTCGGTATAAATGACCATTATGCCAAAAGGGCCGCTCCATAAATTTATTAAGAAAGTTATCCAGGAATTTTTTTAGGCACTTCTCCAAGAATTTGATAATAACCTTATCATGAAATTTCTAAAGAAAATGTTAAAATAATTACTTATTTAAGTCCCTGCGAGGCACCTTATGAACTCTTGTAAGGATTTCTAAATGGACCTTCTAGATCCCTGAGGGAATCTTGGAGAATTTTGTAGATGAACTGCAGAAAAAGTACTGAAAAACCTCTAACAAAACCTGGTGGAAATTACAAATGCCATGGATGAAATATTGAGGAGTCGTTGAGTTTCTTTAAAAATCATCCGAAATCTTTTCAAGAAAAAGCCCTCAATGGATTTCAGCAGTCATGTTGTGATTCTTCCGTGAATTTCCCTAGGATTTCGTTTAGGATTACTTCAAGATATTGACCAGGGGAACTTTGTTAGAAAGGAAGATTCCAACCATTAACTGTGTGCTTTATAATCTAAATTTGCCGAATTAGCCATTTTTAGATTCGTAGAACAGGTAAAAAGTGAGGTTACGAGTCGCCTCTGCTGCAATATTAGTTTCTTGTGGAATGTTAGGCACATTCCTGTAGATTTTTCTGATACTTATAGTATTGTGTCTATAGTTCTACTAAGCATAGCATAATGAATTTATATAATCTCTTGTAGGTTCGAAGAATTGTTGGGAATCTCTCAAGGATTTTACGGATATCCTCTAAGAATTTCGAGAGTTGAAAACTCGCGAAGATACTATTTGCTTTGCTAATAATCAATTAGCAATTATGCTAATTTACATTGTTGTATGTTCTGGAACCTGACCGGAATTTGGGGTGTCCTACGTTAGGCAGAAACACGAAAGGCGGAAACACAAAAGGCGGAATTTTCGAAAGGCAGAACTAACAAAAGGCGACTACGCACAAAAGGCGGAATCACGAAAGGCAGAATCACGAAAGGCAGAAACACGAAAGGCAGAAACACGAAAGGCGGAATCACATAAGGCTAATTTATATTAGGCGGACTTTTAGAACCAGCAGAGCAAACGGCCGGCCGTTTTTTCCGAAGGATGTACTATGTTCATCGTTCGGGAAAGTGGTATTTGGGCTAATGTTACTTCCGGGCTAGTGACGTAGAATCACACGATATACCAATGTAAAAATTGCAACTTTTGCAAAAAAGTGTGGACATTATTGAACACTAAACTGATGAGCAGACTCCATGCCAATGGGGACGTAATGCCAAGAAGCAAAAAACTTGGCTATATTGATCGAACAGCTCATAGAAATAAAAACAGGCGCGACTGTTCCACCCAACATCAACCTCGTGTGGGAAGATATTTCTCCGTCATAGACTAATAGCGTAATGAAGGGCATTGGACCCATCACCAGTGTAATAGGCTAATACCTACATTTAAGTTGAAAATGAATAAGAAACTATATGCAGGGTCTATGCATTTCAAAGTCCGCTTGGAAATTTTGAAAAAGCTGTCATGAATTGGAAACGCAAAAAACTCAATGTTTGGAAGCCTTAGTAAATAATTTCAATATGTTTTTGACGGATTCCGCCTTTTCAGATTATGCCTTATGTTATTTTCCGCCTTATGTTACACGTCCAAGGCAGTCTGGCAAGTCTTTTGTGATTCCGCCTTTCGTGTTTGCGCCTTTGTTAGGGTCCCCTCGCGAAGATACTATTTGCTTTGCTAATAATCAATTAGCAATTATGCTAATTTACATTGTTGTATGTCCTGGGACCTGACCGGAATTTGTATGTGCCTTCCTTAGCAGCGATGCGATTTAAAAACTTTTGTCCTGAACGTCCTCTTAAGGTGAAGATTCATCGAAGCCAAACCTCGAATTTGCAAGTGCACAAATCTAGAGAATCTGACAACCGTTTGTGCTGAAAATTTAACTCACTGGTCACTGGTGGTGGCTAATTCATCAAATTACCAGCGCGAACAGTCAGATTCTCTAGATTTGCGCTCATGAAAATTCGAGGTATGGCTTCGATGCATCTTCACCTTAATCTCAAATGCAAAGCCGAATAAAGTGCTTGCTTTTTGAAAAAGAAGGGAACGCTCATCTTCCTATGAAAATGACGTAAGTTATGAACGCCTTAAACGAAATTAATAAAAGTCACACGCAAGTGCAAACTACCGTTCGAAAAACGATAACAAACAAAGGGCCAAACTAGATTTGAAACACATTCAAACAAATCAACAAAAGAGGAGCTGGAGGGATTTTGCCAATCGGAACCGATGGACGCCCTGAGAGTTGGCTAGATGGTAGTCTAATTTTTGATACCCGTCGAAAAAAAACACGACCATACAAACGTGAAAGTGATTACGTGGGAACGCCTATGAACTACAACTACTGAAAAATTGCTGTGAAAAGGTATTGTAATGCAAGAAAATAAATAGATAATATGTGTTTACGCTGTCGCAAAGGAAGCAGTAATGGAAATTAAAGCATGGAAAATGTACAGAAACGGAAAGCATGAAGGCGGAGACAAATACAAGAATGAAATGAGAGAGCGATGCATGTGTGCGTGTGGGCTGAAACAAAGACTCGGTAATTGAGCTGCGTGATTTTAAGTTTTCTCGATTCCAGAACAGAAGAAAAACTTATTCAGATTTTGTTTAGGAATTTTGTTTTGAGACGTACCGAAGAGGTAAACCATCTGCTGACCCTTTGCGTCCAACTCCCTCCACCTCCACTGTTATCGTTGTCTGATTTAGTGGTATCATTTTTAGATTGCTCATCATCGCTACCCTAGAAATGCGGACCGTCGGCGGCGTCGGCGGGAGAGAGGGAATAAGAGAGAGAAAACAGAGAATCAGATGGAAGCACAATCCAGGGACGATTGTTTCGATTTTGGTTTTAGGTCTGCGCCTATCGTGTGTCGAAAGGATTGCTCGTTTTCGATTACGAATTACAGTTCCGATAGTTTGTTCAAAGGTGACTCTTTTGAAGGACTAATTTCACTATACTGTGTTCAAGATCATACATAGTAACCTTTCACGAGTATCACAAAACAGAAGAAACAAACAGTTAGGAGGAGGAAGTCTCACAGGGCTTGTTGGTGGTTAGCGCATTTTTCGTAGGTGATTCGAACAGATGTATGAGTAAAACAACATGGAAACAGAACAAAATCTAACTCTAATTGGCCAGAAAGCACTGTTGTTAGAACAAGAAACCTCGTATTATAGGAGAACGATGAACGAAAGCTTAAAAACTAAAGTAACACAAAGCGCACACACGATAAAATTTACCTCTTGAATGTCCATAGGTTCGCCAGTTTTGGGTGATTCTTCTCCCTGGGGTGAGTTCGTCTGGGCCGGTTGTTCACCGTTGGTGGTAGCAGGAGGCGTGACGGGTTCTTCACTCTCTTTTTTCTCCACCATGGTGGCGCTTGATACCAGCACGATACCGTTCTGGTTGATGCGAACCTTAATCTTAACTTCTTGCGGTTCTCCATTGGCGTTCGGTTTGATATCCTTGATGTGGAACGAACCGATGAATGTATCCGGATAGGGAACGCTGTTCGGTTCGTAGTGGACGTTGATGGTCATCGGTTCCCGGCGGTGAACGGTCAATAACCGTGAGAATGGAGCCGTGTGATACTGCTCGAACACCTTCATTTCATTCCGTTGAGTTCCATCTTCCCATGAGATCAGCACCGGGTAGGCCTGCACGTCGCTGCACGTGAATTCACGTACGCGCACCGCAGGCGACAAAATGGCGCACTGCAGAGCGGCACCACGTGACACGGCCTCATCCTGGTTCAGTGTGGTGCTTGCCGCCTTGCCGAAAATTTGCTCAATCAGCTGCTTGATAGCCGGAATGCGGCTGCTGCCTCCGACAATTTCCACGGAATGTATATCCTCCAGGGCCAGGTTAGAGTCCTTCAGCAGCTTCTTCATGGTGGCCTCGATGCGCTGCAGTGAACCGGTACACATCGTTTCCATGTCGGCCCGCTGGATCGACGAGTGAACGTCGATTTCGTTCATGAAGCACTCAATATTCAGCGGCAGTTTGGTACTGTTGGCGGACATTTGTTTCTTGAGCTTCTCCGACTCGGTCAGCAAACGGAGGTAGGCCCTGCAAGGGGATAAACGGGGAGAATTGGGGTCATTAATAGAGAAGTATTTTGACGATCAAGAATTCGTCATCGCAATCAATCATCGTTATCATCGAAACTTCAAAAGCAGTTTTTTGGCTCCAAACTGAAATTTTAGCTGAAAATATCATAACGACTCATATAACAATGAGAACTTCTTTTTGTTTACTTTTTCTTTCAATACCTAATATCTAAGCCGCATTTGCATCTTCCGATGCGTTCTTTGTAGGTATCACCTGGTATCAGTAACCAAGGATAGGGTTGCATGAATTTAGTTGAGTTTACTAAATTCTCGATAGCAAATCCTACTTATGGAACACGAGTGGAACATGTTTGTCATTTTACTTTACTACACCTTTCGAACATACTGCAAACAACGAGTATTTTTTGTAGTTAGCTTCATAGGTGGCTACTCATGCTTTAATATTGTGGAGATAGATGGGGTAATTTACATTTCAATAAAAAATTGACAAGTTTTGAAGATATTCTGAGATATCCGTAGAGGATTCTTAGATTCCTGAGAGAATATAGAAAACCAGTAGGAATACGGAAATTTCGTAGGAATTCTGGCATTAAAATATTAAATCTGTGATATTCGTAGAAACCTGGGAAAATTTTGGGACTCCCATATAAACTTTGAATTTGAAGTTAGAATCCGTAGAAAGTTTTTGAGATTTTATTCGTAATTCCGGAAGCCCTGTAGGAGTTTGTGGGATTTCGACAGCCATTCTGGAATATCCGGAATATATCTTCTTGCATTCTGGTAGTTGTCTTAGGATTCTAGTTGGAATTTAATTGCCCATAACTGCAAATTTGTCACATTCGACATTTTTGACAATTTCGAGTTAATGCCGTGGAGTCATCAAATGATAAATACTTTCGATCCATTTATTGAAATCTATGAGATTGTTCTAGAAAATTCGAAAAGAATATAATAAGTTGTTTTGTCACATTGGTAATTGTAACCGCATATCAGTAACATTAGGATTATACATGAGCCTAAGTAGCAATGAAATTTCTATCAGAATTATTTTCTGGCTCTTCACCTAATAATTTTAATTTTTTTTAGAAATTTTAGTTTCTTCCTATAGTACTATAAATTTACTCAATGCCTACTTTTGTCGAATATAACAAATATGCAGTTATGGGCAATTAAGAGCAGTGTTGACCAGACTCGTTTCCCCGAAATTCGAATTGTGAAGCCATGAACTGTTATAACTGTGCGTTGTATTCCTGAGATGGAGGGGGAGGTGGTTGGGCTTGAGTGTTGCACATGGGATCCGACAGTTTCGATCTCGGTGGGCCGCAATTCAAATTTCGGTGAAATGATTCGCACTCACTCACTCACTCATTTCATTTCACCGAAACTTGAATTGTGGCTCTCTGGGATCAAAATTGATCGATTTTGTGTGCAGCACTCAAGCTTAACCATCTGCTTTTCTATCTTAGGAGGATAGAGCATGGTTGTAGTAGTTCGTGGCTTCGTAGTTCGGAAAATGTTATTTTCGGGGAAATGAGTCTGAGCAACACTGATTAAGAGTCTGGTGAAAAATCTGCGAATCCGGAGAAATGCTTTGGGATTTGGAGGTAATCTTTTAAACTCCGAACGGAATCTGTGGTATTTCAAGATTTCAATAGGATTTCGTCCATCTGTTGTGATTTTTTGTGATTCCGGTGTTAATTTTGTAATTTTAGTAAAAATCATTTCATCTTGATTAATTTTCGAGAGAAGAATGAAATCGGTGGTAAGAACCTTTCGAATACCGACAGGAGTCTTCGAGACATTGATGGGAAATTTAAGAATATCAGTGAGAATATTTAGAGCTTCGGAAACAATACATAAAATTTAAAAAAATATTTGCACTGAATTCTAACAATTGCCACTAAAAGTCACTGCAATTCCCATTGAAAGTATCAACATTCCTTCCTGAATTCCAGGATTCTCATCTACAGGTCGGACTCGATTACCCGGAGACTAGTACGTGTACTAGTACACGAATTCGCGTATCTGTCGATTCGAAGAATCTTTGGTATTTGTTGTGAATCTTTGTGATTCTGGTGTTAAATTTGTAATTCTAGTAAAAACCTTTTCAACTTTGATGATCTTTGGAATTCAGAGGGAAATCGATGATTCTGTTAAGAATATTTCGAATACCGGCAGGAGTCTTCGAGGCTTCAATGGAAAACTTTTGAATACCAGTAAGAATATTTAGAGCTTCAGAAAAAAATACATGGGATTGAAAGATGATTTTTACGAAATTCTAACAATTACCTACCACTAGAAGTCAATACAATTCATATTAAAAGTTTCAACATTCCGTCCTGAATTCCAGGATACTCATCTAATAGTCAGGATGCTCCTAGGGCCTCAACAAAATCCACAAAACAGAGATCTCACTTAAATCCTAAGATTTTTGTTCTACTTCGAATCACACATTTACCAGTGAATTCCTAAAGATTAGGACCAGAATTCCAAGAAAATATGCAAAAGTCTAACCATTATGAGCTTAGACTTGTGCTTGGCCGCCCGTGGTTGCTACTCCAGTATCGCCAGATCAGTTGTACCGATGATTCTTTGGGACTAGCACACTTTCAGTGTAGCAGGCGATCTTCTATTTTTAGGCAACAATGGCGTCAGAATACAGGCCAATGAGGGGAAGGGGGAGGAATTGATGATGTATTAAACTGGATCCCACAGTAAACCGGATATACCTCTGCATCTACGCCAGTTCATGCGGGAAGGTGTAGAAATGTTAATTTTATCGCACAGAGGCTTGTTTTTTGGGTTGGCAGACTGCCTATGCTTAAGGAAAATGCGTGCTCTATAATGATGGAAGAATGGAAGCGTAGGGAAACGGTTTCTTGTCCGTCTCTGGTTCTAGCAAATGCTATGAACGAGTAGATCAACTCTGATATATTAAGAGTGGTAGATAGAATCAAGTAAAAGATATAACTACAAAGTATGAGAAAAGGGTCGAGTCTGGGATTGAACCCATGACCTTCTGCTTATGAAGCAAATGCGGTAACCATTACACCACCAACCCCGTCTTATCATTGGACATTAATATTCTGTTAACAAATTCAGCAGGAATGTAGAAAGCTTCAAAATTATTCCTATTATTATTCTTATTATATTAATTATTACTGGAATCTCAACAATCCTAGGTTTAAAATTTTATAATGGCTCTGGTGAGTGATTTACTCTCAAAATCTCCAAAGAGGATCCAGATTTCAAAATCCAAAAATTCGTTAAACACAGGCGGTGAATAAGACGGAAAACAAACATGAAAGAAGTACCTACATACGTACACTACATATTCGAAATGTTTGTTTTATTTTTCATACCAACAATTTACTGTAAAGTACCCATATTTCGCGTGCGAAAGAAATTTTTGTTAGCTAGTATTTTGAATAATTCTTCTTCAGTCATGGTTACATAACATGCAATAATGTAGTCCAATTTATATTAAGAAATATGAATGAAATTGCAGTGAGCGAAATTAGGAGCGTGCGCGAAATATTGTAGCATACCGTGATTGACATTTTAAACTTTTTTTTTCGAAGATGCTGTATGTAGTAGAGTTAGACTTTTTTTTCATCCGATTGTCTTTCAATCTTTAGTGAGAATAGATAGAAGTGAATCTCTCATTGTTACTAAGATCGTTTGAAAAAAGTTTACCGTTTGCGCTGAAAATATGTTCACTGTGTTTCGGTTGAAGAATAGAAAGTTTAAATGATAATAAAGATAAAAAAAAAAGTTCAAATGAAAATGTGTTCACTGTTACACTTTTATTTAAACTTTGATGATTTTAAACTAAAAAACTGCTTCTGAAACTGATGACGGATCCTATCTCCTTAAGCTTCACCACTTACCGTTTGTTCGTCCTGGGATCGATTTTGTACTTGGTCTGGAATTCGTTGCTAAAGTGCTCCGCCAAGGCATAGTCAAAGTCCCGACCGCCAACCTGATCGGCACAGCTGGCCAACATTTTTAGCTTGCCCTTGTGGAAGGCACAGGCGGACACTTGCAGCGACGCGTGACCGCAGTCGACAAAGATCACGTTGCGGGCCTTTTCCTCGGGTGCCGGCAGGTCCTGCTTGTAGAACCCGTAGCTCAGTGCAGTGGCGGTGGTTTCATTCATTAACCGCAGCACGTTCAGTCCGCAGATACCGGCGGCATCGAGCAGGGCCTGCCGCTCGGCATTGGTGAAGTACGACGGCACCGTGATGACACAGTCGTTGATCTGCGTTTTGAGCTCCTTGAAAGAGTCGTCCTTGAGCTTGGTGAAAAGCATGGCGGTGATCTGTTCCGGGCTGAATACGCACTCTTCGTCCTGGTAGTTGACCCGTATGCCGATGCCACCGTCCGGCCGGGGTTCCACCTTGTACGGTATCTTCCGGAGTTCGTTTTGCACGTGCGGATCATTGTACTTGCGTCCGAGCAACCTTTTGAAGCCGCCGATTGTGTTGTTCATGTTGGTCACCTGCTGGTTCTTGGCGGCCACACCGAGCACACGGTTTCGTCCCGCGAATGCAACGCATGATCTATAATTAGAACCCGGTTGGGGGAAGAGAAATGGAAAGTAACGTTAACAAGTGCTTTTAATAGTCGATGATGAAATGGTGCTGTACTGAGTCAGCCAAACGGGGGAAGCGAAAGAGGTGGAAGGATTATGTTTACTCCGGGGTTAATGATGATGCGTTATGAGATGTCGGTAGAATGAGACGAAGAAACGATGTTGCCGAGTGGTTCTTAAAATAAATCAGGTGAATAAGGCAAAATGAATAGAACATCTCTTGCTCGCTGCGCGAGAGGCAACGTCCAGTTTTTACCCCGCGATGTAACATCTGTTAATTGAAGTGTAGATCTGTACGTTAAAGTGGCCCATAATAATCAAATTACAAAAATCTTAAGTTACACCTCCCAAATATGTTCATTTTGTCCCGCAGAAGCTAATATAAATGTTTGAGCGGAATTCGCCAACTATAAGGGGGAGGGGCCCAGATGGCCGTAGCGGTAAACGCGCAGCTATTCAGCAAGACCAAGCTGGAGGTTGGAATTTTTCTCTTCTTCCCAGGGCATAGAGTATCTTCGTACTTGCCACACGATATACGCATGCAAAAATGGTCATTGGCATAGTAAGCTCTCAGTTAATAACTGTGAAAGTGCTCATAAGAACACTAAGCTGAGAAGCAGGCTCTATCCCAGTGGGGACGTAACGCTAGAAAGAAGAAGAAGGGAGAGGGGTGTTCCTGAATTAATTCCTGAAGTAATTCATGAATTACTCAGAATCGCACTTTCACATTTACTGGAACTGCCACTGTACTAACTTAAAGTTCATTTAGCCCCTTATAGAGTTGCCGGATTCCATTCAAACTTTCACAGATTTCATAAGTTTGTTTTTTGTTAATATCAAATTGGGCCACCTTATTCTACATGCATCACGCTTGGATTAATTGAGATCAAAGGCGTAGTGAGGATGCACCATGGAATTACCCACAATTACCTACATCTCCATACCATAAGAAACAAGCATCACCTGCTGTTTGTGAAAGACGGCAAACGGTGTGGGATGTAAGCACACTAACAAGCTGCTAAAACCGCCCCCCAAAACAACCATCGAACTGTGTGTTGGTATGTAGGTACGAGCTAATGGATCTCAATCAGTGCTGCTCTCGCACAAACTAACATCGACCAGCTTCGTGCAACTCAAACCCAACACCATAAAAGTCGATGAATTTCAGTTCGACATCCACCAAACTCGGAGCTCCCAAGCCTTTAGAGGTATGTGCCATACGACGATAGAGAATCGGTAAACTGTCATCGATTTACACATTTTGCTGGCCGGTCGTGCCGCCATGTGTTTAACACCTGATCAAAACACGGTGATTAAGATATCTATGGGTGGCCTAGGTCCTGAGTAAGACTTGATTGCCATTCTGCCGCTTTCCTGCCAATAAAATGAGAACGCGTCACATATTGAACTACAGTCGACTCTCCACAACTCGATGTTCTATAAATCGATATATTATATAACTCAATGGATTTTTCGGTCCCTTCAAATTCCCATACATCGTGCTCTCCATAAGTCGATATTTCTATAACTCGATATCTCCACTAGTCAATGTCACGTGTGAGGCAAATTTCCCTCCATAACTCGATATCTATCTAAAAATTCTGTTTATACAGGGAAATTTGGACCGCTTCTGGTTTGGATTTGAATAAACACATGCATTTTGCAATGGAAGTTAAAAAACACATAAAAATAAAAATATAAATTTTCAGTAAAAAGTAAGTGATTTCTCAAGCATTTTGAAAAAAAAAAGCGTTTAAACATGATTTTTCAAAATACTAAAAACAAAATAATATTGCTTTCTTACAGAAGTGATCTTAAAAGTATTGGAAATACAGAAATTTGATACTATGATTTTATGATTTTTTGTGTCCATATGTTCTATAACTCGATAATTCTATAAGTCGATGGTCCCTTGAATATCGAGTTATGAAAAGTCGACTGTATCTACCTCAGGTAAATGGCTGTTACGATGACCGTTGTAGAACGTAACAAATCCATCAAGCGGAACGATTTCCAGGGATTTTGGGCAAGAAAAAAAATTGATTGATTTGAAGGAGGGGGACACCAAACGCCAGATGGGAACACAAATTCGGTCATCTAGATAAACTACTGTTGCATACGACAGTGTCATACGCCTTGGGGGACATCCGCTAATTGCGTCACATGACCGCTCTAGTTGAATTTGTTTGCTTAACTGGAATGGATATTTCGGGGACCCTTCCTCTTTCATATAAGTGTGACGTATTGAATGGATGACCCCTTGAGCAAACTTCGCGAGACACGGATGACTAACGCTTCCACCATCAGTGGCACCCCATAATGTCGAGTATACTGTCGTACCCCAGCAGACAGCAGCAAACCAGACCAACCAGCTCAGCAGTAACAGAACACCAACGACAAGTCCATTCGCTCTTGAGACGTTTCGGATCTGCTGTGTCACTGTAAGAATCGCATGCGACACATTGCAGCAGTGTGCCGCTGCGTAATGACTCTGTGTGGACCTTTACCTCCGAGCAAAGTTATAAATATGGAATACGGTTCGCCATCTCGCAAATATTGCGGCTGCTGGTGAACTTGAGGAGGATTTATGGATTATCCCATTTTGGGCCCTTGAGTCAGGTTCGGTCGATCGGTAGACGGTTTTTAAATTGGCCTTTTTGTGCGCTATGGTTCTGTAGATTGTCCACATCCGTTAAATGTTTTAACACCAACGCATTCGCTCTTGCTTTGTTTGTAAATTAAAACGCAACCGGATCAGGTGAATTAATCAGAGGCAGATCAGTGCGCATCGTACCTTCGTGCTGTGCGTACACGAATTCTCTCTGCTCTTGGAAGTTTTCTTAAAAACTACCTAAAGCAATAAAACAGTACTTTTCAGTGCTAAAATTAAAAACGGTACTTTTCAGTGCTACTTAAACAGTACTTTTCAGTACTATTTTTTCTACTATTGATCCCTTTACGATCCTTGTTTGGACCCGTGCCTTCGATTTTTCGTTGGACCCGTTGGCGAAAGCTAGCGGTGGTAATCCTTCTTGGACACCGTCTAGGGAAAAAACCTCTCGAAGGTCACGTCTTTCTCGTTTATTAACTAAACATGGTATCAACAACTAACAAAAGGAAGGGTGAATCTCTGAATTCACTACTTCCTTCCAAAAAAGTGGGTTTTAAAACTGTCGCTACACGTGGCAAGAATGGAAGAAAGGACGCTTCCCCGGAATGCGAAGTTTCTTCCAAGGGTGAAATGAATAATTGTATTGAAATGAGCAATCAGTTCGATGCTCTAGACAAATTTTCCGAACACCAAATCGAAGCAGCCTCTAGCCCAGGCTCTGTGATTCAAGTGAGGAAGCAAAGAGTGCCGCCTATCGTGGTCAGTTGTTCCGAATTTGGGGGATTTAGGCAGGAGATCTTGAACTCCATTAGGGGAATCAAGGTTTCCTTCCAAATCGCAAAGAAAGGAGACTGTCGCGTTTTGCCGGAAACTCTTAAAGATCGCGAACTTCTTCTCAGATATCTTGAAGAGAAGAAGCACAATTTTTTTACTTATGACGACAAAACTGAACGTTTGTTCAAAGTCGTCTTGAAAGGTCTCTCAAGTGACTATAAGTCACCTGAAGAGATCAAAAATGGAATAAATGATTTACTTGGATTTTCCCCAGTCCAAGTAATCATTATGAAAAAGAGAACCCAATCTGGCATTGTTCGGAAATGGCTTTCTCAAGAATATTATTTAGTTCACTTTAACCAAAAAGAACTAAATAATATTAAAGCTTTAGAAAAAGCAAGACTTATGTTCGATGTCCGTGTGACATGGGAACATTTCCAGAAACCTGGAGGAAATTACCAGAACCCCACTCAGTGCCGTCGGTGCCAAAAGTGGGGTCATGGTACAAAAAATTGTCGCATGGATGCTAAATGCATGATTTGCGGAGGTTCTTCTCACGCTAAGGACGACTGTCCTGTGAAAGAAGATACCAGAAAATTTCAATGCGCCAATTGCAAAGGCCCTCACAAAGCTAACTTTTGGGAATGCATTTCACGCAAAAGAGTCGTTGAGGCTCGTGCCAGGCAGATGAAGGATAATATCCGTTACGATAACGGTCGTTTCCGGAATTTGCCTGGTAGAGTATCGAACAATGCTCATTTTTCAGTTAACGATCGCTTGATTAGGAATCATACCCACCAGGAAGATCATAATCATGCTCATTCACAAACAAATTTTAATCCGTCGGGTAGCCGTTCGAATCTTTCGATTTCGAATGTATCTACCCACGGTAAATCCTTTGCCGATATCGTAGCAGGTAATTTGAACTCTTCCCCTGTTCGTTCCATGAGTACCCATTCTACTTGTTTCAAATCAAATGGAAAAAACCCTACCGCCACAGGTAACTCCTACCCCGCTTCTTCGTCTACCGAAAATTCCAAT
The DNA here is from genome assembly GCF_002204515.2 of Aedes aegypti. Taxonomy (NCBI): domain Eukaryota; kingdom Metazoa; phylum Arthropoda; class Insecta; order Diptera; family Culicidae; genus Aedes; species Aedes aegypti. The sequence goes on along the minus strand of NC_035109.1, from coordinate 346,824,758 downwards.
GGGAAATCATCAGATGATATGTCTGCCTCTGATTTTAATTTTCTAACTGAACAATTGAATCTTATGATTGATGCAATGTTCAAAGCCACCACTATGACTGAAGCAGTCCAAGTAGGTGTAAAATTTACAAATAAAATTGTTATTGGATTACGTTTTTCTAATGGATCCAAATAATAATTTAAATATTTTAAATTGGAATGCTCGTTCTCTGAATGGTAAAGAGGACGAGCTGTTTAATTTTCTTACAGCTAATAACGTGCATATAGCAGTTATTACCGAAACTTATTTAAAACCTGGATCCAAATTTAAAAAAGATCCTAACTTTTTTGTTTATCGTAATGATCGACTTGATGGGGCATGTGGGGGAGTTGCAATCATCATTCATAGTGGTTATCACGCCCAATGGTATGGGTGCCCTAGTGTAGATGTAGTTGTGAACCTTAGAGGAAAACAAAATGCACTCAGTCTCGAAAAACACCCAGAAACCAGGTATATTTTTTTCAAATTGGGTAATATTTCCATATGCATTTTGATGAGTTTGGAATGCGTGTGCAAGTTTTTTTTGAGGAAAACAAAAACAAACTGTGTATGACGAGTGTATGCTAGTCTGCGTGTGTTCAAATGTCACTTAGCTCTATAGGCGTATAAAACATCAACTGTTTTCGTCATTTGAAACTAAAGTTTTTGAAACTTTAGGTGTTTCTGTTGAAACACAGTTTGGTAAATATACTTTCATAGCTGCCTATTTGCCTTTTCAATGCTCTGGACAGCAAGTTAATTGGCTTCAAACTGACTTGCGAAAATTAACTCGCAATAAGTCAAATTTTTTTGTCATTGGTGACTTTAATGCCAAACATCGGTCATGGAATAATTCTCAAAGTAATTCCAACGGCAGAATTTTATTTGATGAGTGCTCTTCAGGATATTTCTCAATTCAATACCCTGATAGCCCTACATGTTTTTCCTCTTCTAGAAATCCATCTACGATTGACTTGGTCTTAACCGACTCTAGTCATCTTTGTAGCCAATTAGTTACTCATGCTGATTTTGATTCTGATCATGTCCCTGTTACATTTCAAATATCGCATGAAGCGATTCTCAATCCTATCAGCTCCACTTTCAATTATTTACGAGCCAACTGGAATATATATGAAACGTATGTTGACTCTAATCTTGATGTTAACATTTCTTTAGAAACTAAAATTGATATTGACAATGCTCTTGAAACTTTAACAAATTCCATTGTTGAAGCCAGAAACATTGCAATTCCAAAATGTGAAGTAAAATTTGAATCCGTGATTATAGACGATGATCTTAAACTCTTGATCCGTCTTAAAAACGTGAGGAGAAGGCAATTTCAACGCACTCGTGATCCTGCTATGAAAATTATATGGCAGGATTTGCAGAAAGAAATCAAGAAACGTTTTGCAGATTTAAGAAACAAAAATTTTGAAAATAAAATTTCTCAATTGGACCCCGGCTCTAAGCCCTTTTGGAAATTATCTAAAATCTTGAAAAAACCTCAGAAGCCTATACCGGCATTGAAAGAGGAAAACAAATTATTACTAACTAATTGCGAAAAAGCTCAAAAACTTGCTATGCAGTTTGAAAGTGCGCACAATTTTAATTTAGGACTTACTAGTCCAATTGAAAATGAAGTTACTCAGGAGTTCGAAAATATTCTCAATCAAGAGAACGTTTTCGAAAATTCCTGGGAGACTGATTTGGAAGAAGTGAGAACTATTATTAAAAAATTCAAAAATATGAAAGCTCCTGGCGATGATGGAATTTTCTACATCCTCATCAAGAAACTTCCAGAAAGTAGCTTATCATTTTTAGTTGATATATTTAACAAATGTTTTCAATTAGCATATTTTCCTGACAAATGGAAAAATGCTAAGGTTGTTCCAATTTTAAAACCAGACAAAAATCCTGCAGAAGCTTCTAGCTATCGTCCAATCAGTTTGCTTTCCTCCATCAGTAAACTTTTTGAAAAGGTTATTTTGAACAGAATGATGGCCCACATCAACGAGAATTCAATTTTTGCCAATGAACAGTTCGGATTCCGCCATGGACATTCGACTACTCATCAACTTTTACGTGTAACAAATTTGATCCGTTCCAACAAATCTGAAGGCTACTCTACTGGTCTTGCTCTTCTAGACATAGAAAAAGCATTCGACAGTGTTTGGCATGAAGGTTTGATTGTAAAATTGAAAAATTTTAATTTTCCAACATACATTGTTAGAATAATTCAAAGTTATCTGTCAAATCGTACACTTCAGGTTAATTATCAGAACTCCAGATCTGAAAGACTTCCTGTAAGAGCTGGTGTTCCCCAAGGCAGCATTTTGGGACCAATATTATACAATATTTTCACATCTGACTTACCTGAGTTACCTCAGGGATGTCAAAAATCTTTGTTTGCGGATGACACAGGCCTCTCCGCCAAAGGACGAAGCCTGCGTGTCATCTGTAGTCGATTGCAAAAAAGTTTGGATATTTTTTCTTCATACTTGCAAAAATGGAAGATTTCTCCTAATGCTTCCAAAACTCAACTAATAATATTCCCACATAAACCAAAAGCTCTTTATTTGAAACCTTCAAGTAGACATGTTGTCACGATGAGAGGGGTTCCAATAAATTGGTCAGATGAAGTTAAGTATCTAGGACTCATGCTAGATAAGAATTTAACTTTCAAAAATCACATTGAGGGCATTCAAGCCAAATGTAACAAATATGTAAAATGTCTCTATCCCCTTATTAATAGAAAATCAAAACTTTGTCTTAAGAACAAACTTTTGATATTCAAACAAATTTTCAGGCCAGCCATGTTGTATGCTGTACCAATATGGACTAGCTGTTGTAATACCAGGAAGAAAGCTCTGCAGAGAATTCAAAATAAAATTTTGAAAATGATTCTGAGGCTTCCTCCCTGGTATAGTACCAATGAGTTACATAGGATATCCAATGTTGAAACATTGGAACAAATGTCAAATAAAATAATCAATAATTTCAGGCAAAAAACGTTACAATCTACTATTGCCACGATTAATGCGTTATATGTTTAGGTTAAGTTAGGTTAAGTATATTAAAAACTTTTTTTTCTCTTATAAGCAGGTGAAATCAACTCACCTGTAAAAAATCTGAACTGCTACGGCAAATGAAATGTAATATGTTGTTAACAAAATGTTAATAAAATCTTAGATTTGTTTTACCAAATTAGGATGATAGTGTTGTCTAATAACACAGAACACCTAGATATAAGAAATAATGAATGTAATGTTTGGAATGATACTAATAAAGAAATAAAAAAAAAAAAAAAAAAAAAAAAAAAAAAAAAAAAAAAAAAAAAAAAAAAAAAAAAAAAATCAGAGGCAGATGGTGATATTGCCGTCATGCATCGAGTTGCTTGCCGTTTTCTGTATCCGTGAGATTTTCGCTCAATTATATGGGGTTAATCTATCGGGTTTAAAGTTTATCGCTGAAAGATCGATTTTATTGCGACGCGATTGAAATGATAAGAAGTGAAACTGCTTCAGTAGCAGCCGAAGTCGTATAAGATTAGACTGGCCTGTTACATTCACTCCAGCGTGGAAAATATTATACTGACAGGTTTCTTACAAAACGGCACCGGTTTGTATTCTTCCAAAAGATTCAGTGAATTTCGATAAGTAGTAAAAAGTCGTGCACAGAAAAATATAATTCATATGTATAATAGATGGTTTGTATAATGCAAACGGATTCCCATCCCGAATAGATCCACCACACAAAATAACACATTTATTGAACGTTGGGCAGTCGAGAATATGCAGCGACTGTACGTAAAATTTACGTATAGTCACCGCATATTCTCGACCGCCATTGTGCCGTTTAACATTTAATGTTGATTTCAATTGTCATTTCGTGGATTTTTAGAAATATCAAAATTAAAGTTAATCATAAGATTAGGTTATCAAACGGACAATAATACTTATGATTGGTGAAAAAGAAACCAAATTTTTAACTTGCTTTAAGATAGTAAATCTGTTCTTTTAAATTTCAAAACTGATTTATTTTAAGGATGTTGAAGATATTGAACTGCTTTTGCTCGCATCTCAAACTTCTTAAATTTAATTCGTATTCGATTTGAATCGATTCAAAAACATCGATTCAAAGGATTCGATTAGATCGGTGAATCGATTTGGCAGTTCAAATGTGAATCGATTCAGCAACATCGATGTTATAGACAAATTTGCCCATCGCTACTCAAGGGACATTTGACGAAGTTGCAATAAACTTGTACGCAACTCGAATAAGAAAGATGCATTATATACATTCAAAAATAACAATAATTCAAGGATGCCGTGCAATATCTAGAAATCCTAATAAAAGATTTAAGAATTATATGATTAATTTCCGCTCTATCAGATACTCAGATTTTGACCATATTTCCACAAAAGGTTAACGTTTAATAGCCAAATCATTATTTTCTAAGAACAAAAACTGATTGAATTTTGCGTAAGAGAAAATTGATGGAAAGAATTTGATCACATAAAACACGCTATTATGATACTTAACGCAAGATTTCTAAATCTAAAAAGCGTCTTCACAGGAATCTATAAAAGACTCTAAGAACTGAACAACAATCCGCCTATGAATACTTAAAGGATCTCAAATTAATTCATCTATCAAAAATATCAATATGATTTGATTCTTCTTCTTCTTCTTGACATTACGACAGAGCCTACCCCTTAGTTTAGTGTTCTTAAGGACACTTTCGGAAATAGTACCCAGACACCTTCAGCAAGATTTTGCTTTGTAGCCGTGGGCTTTGCCATTAGATAAGGTACGATGATTATGATATGATAAGGGATCTCTTAAAAATACACTGTGAATGGCGGGAAAAATACACTGTATGCAGACATCCATATAAAATCTCGTCAGGGACCTCATAAGAACTTTGACATGCTAGTAATATAAACAAGACTTCACGAAGCATAAGTATTTTTATCTCTAGATATCTACCGAACAGAAGTTTCGAAGATTCTCCTCAAGATCTCACAATCAGTAGAAAACCACTTGGATCTCCCAAGAAATTTTCAAAAAATCTTTTCAGCTCAGGTTTTTAACAACCGCTGGAAATTTGCTTAAAATTTCAAACGCAATCAGCTAAAGCTCTCTTAGAGAATCCACTGAAATCATGTTAGCAATTCACAATGCAGACCCCAATTTATGCTACATTTCCTTTTTATATGGGACTGATATAACCTGCAGACTCACCATCATTGCGGCGTACAATTCAATGAAAAAAAAAATAGCTGTGGCAGATAATGTCTGAACATAGTTTTCCGGCGAAACCAATTAGGCTGATACATGCAACGCTGGATGATTCGAAATCAAGTGTGCGGATTGAAGACGAAGACGGATTGAAGTAGGGAAACGCACTTTCAAATTTACTGTTCCACATTGCAATCGAGGGTGAGGAGATCTGGAGTGCAGAGAAACAAATCAAATTATCATCATACGATCGCAAAAGCTTCTTGGCTTTGCAGACGATGTCGACCTTATTGGAATCGATCGCAGGTCAGTGGAGGAGGCTTTTGTTCCTTTGAAGAGGGAGACAGCGATGATAGATCTGACCATTAGTTCTACCAAAACGAAGTACAGGTTGCAGGTTGAACTAGAGGTAGGCTTGGTGGTGTAGATGCTGAGGTAGTGTTTGATAGGGCGTGTTTGAATTAATTACCCATAACGCGTGGTAAAAATGGGTAAATTATGGGTTAAATTATGAAAAGTTTAAAGTTGTTTAAGAGTTTGTTCTGAACAGAATCTTAGAAAGATTCTGAACAGAAACCCAGAAGGATTCTGAACAGATTCTCAGAAGGATTCTGAACGGAATCGCAGAAAGAGAATTCAGAACACAATTGCAGAAAGATTCTAAACAGAATATCAGAAGGATTCTGAACAGAATCTCGGAGGGATTCTGGACAGAATCTCAGAAGGATTTTGAACAGAATCCCAGAAGGATTATGAACATAATCCAAGGAAAAAAAATCAGTGGGGGTTGTGTACAAGACACGACCGCATGACGTTAACTACGCCAAGTGATTTTCTGCATTTGAATTTAAGTCGATTGTCATAGTTGCAGCCTTCCTTTAGTTCAAACTAAATATCGTAACGGTCGCAACATTATAGATTTTCAATAGACACCCAGTATATTGCCGTAAGACGTAGTTAACGTCAAAATTTAAAAACTTTCATTACGTGGGGAAAGAAGGGGAACCAAAGCTGGCAAATTTTGCGTTACGTAATATTTGAATCATTCTTTAACAATAGAAAATATATTGCATCCCAACGGCACAGCAGCAGCGTCCTCGGAAACATCCTCAAATTGCCGTATTGTCAATTATTCGTAATAAATCAATTATTGTATGCTGCTATGAGATGAATTAAGAAATTATAGCAAGTATGTGGTAAACACATTAGGGAATATTACACAAATAACTCTTTAAAACACATTTGTTGGCTCTGAAAAGGGTCGATTGAATTGTTGAATTTGCGTAACACGGACACATTTTGACGGCGCACTGGTTGCAATCCTCCTCGCCCGGTGAGATTTTCGGTGCTGATGACGATGTGCGCTTCAACAAGCGGCTTCGGTCGATTTTCTTCAGCCATCTCGAACAAATTAAGGAATATTACACAATCAACTCTTTAAAACACATTTGTTGGCTCTGGAAAGGGCTGATTGAATCGTTGAATTTGCGTAACACGGACACATTTTGACGGCACACTGGTAGGAATCCTCCTCGCCCGATGAGGTTTGCGGTGGCGATGACGATGGGCGCTTCAACAAGCGGCTTCAGTCGTGGCGGCGTGTTGTTGTTCCATTCGCGTTCCATTGAAAACTGAGCTGAGAATGCGAAAGGCACTCGAGACTTGCTCGCCGACCATGTTCACAGTCTGACGGCAAAAAGAAGAATGAGCGAAGAAGCAGGAATCGGTCTGGTTTTATAGTGCGAAGCGGAACGCAAAAGAAGCGTGGAAAACTGCTTGCACGTGATTGGTTGCGTAAGAAAGGGGTCGACATTTTCCCAATTTTCAATAGTTTATTGTCAATAATCAACAGTTTTCTCCATTCGAGGAAATTGTTGTATACATTTCCGATCGATTGGTGGGAAAATATTGAAAATCTATCGATAAATGACTGAGTTATTAGCGTTCAAAATCTTACATAATTTCGTGACGGTCGCAAAATTTTAGATTTTCAATTGACACCCAGTATATTGCCGTAAGACGTAGTTAACGTCAAAAGATTCAGAATAGAATCCCAGAAAGGTTCAGAACAGAATCCCAAAAGGATCCTGAACAGAATACCAGAAGGATTCTGAACAGAATCTCAGAGGGATATGAAACAAAATCCCATAAGGAGTTAGAGCAGCACCCAGAAGGTTTCTAAACAGAATCGCAGAAAGAGGATTCAGAACACAATTCCAGAAGGATTCTAAATAGAATCTCAGAAGGATTCTGAACAGAATCTCAGAGGGATTTGAGACAGAATCCCAGAAGGATTCTGATAAGAATCTCAGAAGGATTCTAAACAGAACCCCAGACGGATTTTGAACAGATTCCCAAAAAGATTCTGAACAGAATTCCAGAAGATTTCTGAATATAATCACAAAAGGATTCTGACCAGAATTTCAAAAGGATTCTGAATAGAATCCCAGAAAGATTCTGAATAGAATCCCAGAAGGATTCTGAACAGACTCTCAAAAGGATTATGATTAGAATCCTAGAAGGATTCTGAAAAGAATCCTAGAAGGATTCTGAAAAGAATCCTAAAAAGATTCTGAACAGAATCCCAGACGGATTCTGAACAAAATTCCAGAAGATTCTTGACCGAAGGATTTTAGACGGAATCCTGTAAGGATGATGGACGGAATTCCCAAAAGAATTCTGAGTGAAATCTCATAGATTCCCAAAAGATTTCGAAGAGAAGCTCACAAGGATGCTGAAAAGGTTATAACAAGAATAGAATCACACAAGGATTCTGGGCGGAATAGCAAAAGAATTCTAGATAAATTCCAGTTTTCAACAGAGTTACTGCTTTTGAAGATGAAGACGATGATTCTTGAACGTTAAGGTGAATATAAAACGAAGCCAAACTTTGAATTTTCATGTTCACAGATCTAGAGAACCTGACATCCGTTCGCGTTGCAAATTTGATCGAATGGTTTCATGTTGGTGATGATCATTCGATCAAATATGCAGCTAAGATCGTTGTTTGGTTGTCTAGACTGTTGCTCTTGAAAATCGATGTTTGGCTTCGTTTTATAATCATCTTAAACCAAAGTGCTACCTCTCATTCTATGTAGCAGTTTGACTCATCGAAAAATATGAAACAGTACAAGTCGAGCCAAAGACTAGATCAATTATCATAAGTCAATATTACACTCACAACGGTGACAGAAATCAAAGAGCTAAATTCAAAAGCGGTTTTACAACTTCCAGTTTTGTTTTCTGGTTTCTACCCGCCAATCACTAATCGAGATTCCCGTTTTTGGCATTTGACAACCCAATTGTCCATGATTTCCCGTTTCAAGAGCTTCGAAAAACGACCTACGTAGTGGTCGCGTGACATAATCAAAACAGTGTCGCTCCCATATGGAACACCATACAAAGTTCGCATATCAAGCCATGTCTGAATGCTTTGCATTTACCCTCTTACCACCCGTCGCACCGCATGTTACCGAGGGTATGTTTGTTTGCATTGGACCCCACTTCGCTTCAGTCTGACTCGACTGTGACTTGCAACTCCCAAGCCAGACAAACTGTTGGTTGGGAGCCGTTATGAAACACGCTTCGTGGGCAGGTAAACGGAAACGAGGCGCATAGGGGGCCATCATGTGCATTGCAGCAGAACCATCGTCGAAGTCGTTGTCGTCAGAGGAAAAAAATAAAACTGCAGACACTGACTTTGATTTCCTTAGCAAAGGCACAGACAAACAGACGTAACACGTGCACGTCAAACACGAAGTAAAATGATGCCTACGCCTCTGGCTGTGAGGTTTGAAACTAAGCGATTTTTTGAGAAGAATGTTAAATGAGTGATCAAAGAAAATTTCTTCAATGTTACGTCTATATGTCTGTTTGGCAGAGGTATTCATCATGGAACACGGCTAACGTACTTGACTTGGTCATCGATCGATACCGTATGACAGCTGCCACAAGCAATTGGTCTGTCTCGATAGAAGCTAAGCTCTAACTGATGCGTAAACTTATGCAAAGTGCAATTCGTGTGCGATCTGTCTAATAATGTTTCAGCTAAGCACGCCAAACTCAAGCCACTAGCATGTTTTGAGCGATCTTGACCTAAAAGTTGCCATTTGCGGCATCTTCGCAGTATTTTGCGAACCGATGCGCATTGTAACGTTCTCGGTTTGGGCTTGCCCTTATAAGGTTGGTTGGTTTTTTCTCGTTGCTTATGATCCGTACGGTTCCATTGCAGACACCGCTAGCGAGCTCTGAGAAAGTTGTTCCACGTTGACCTACTCCGGACGAAAGGTACAACACTGATGACAATTGGTAATAAATGTTGTGGTTTTGTGGCAATGCACAAAACAGAACTCTTGTTTCATTTTGAACGACTGCAAAATGATCGTCTGAGTTGGAACGATGAGATATAGTGAACTACGGTTTAACTTTCTGGAGTCGATGCTCCATGACTGGATATTGAATTGTAGAAGCAAATGGCACTTATTTTATAGGTTCCTACGAAATTCCTTTACACAGTATTTTTCGGATTTCTGTTCCGAGACTTAATGTTTCCAGGGATCAAAAAGTTCCTTTTGGATCAACTCATAGAAGATTGACTGATAAATTAGAATGCTACATGCAACTGGCTGAACTCATAATCTTGTAGTAGGAGAGAATATTAAATTCAATTATTTAAGGCTCCATTTATTTGACATCAAATGAGTTAAGCTCGTTGTAGAATCTTTCTTCATGTGAAAGGAATTGCAGTGAATCAATAGAAACCTTAATTATAACACTGGCATTTGCTGTCTTGTTCATCAATGTCTATAAATCTATAACTGCCACTGAAATACGCCACTCGCTCGTCTCGTGCATCTCACGTTTCCGATTAAAAAAAGCAGCCATATGATAAGACGTTCAGTCTGCGGCTTCCTTTTCCGCTACCGAGCATCACCCATAGATAGACATCTGGGTGAGCGAATTTCCATAGTGATAACCAATGCCTTCCTCCCCCATTTGCTTTCCCTCCAAAGAGGAACCCCCCTTGGATTCATATCAGTCTTCCCTACTTGGTTGCTCCACACAACCGTAACCGAGAACACTGTACACGCACACCGTTATCACTAAAAAATCGCCCTGCAAAATCAGATGATGTCGAGCAGAGGTTTCCAACTACAAAGTCATTGTATAACGAGAAGTAGTACTTTAAAGTACTTTTTTAGATTAAAATAAAAAGGGAGCAAAACCGCGATTGTAACTTTCCTCTGGGGAACGCCGCGTGTCTTTGATAATGAAACTCATCTTAGTGATGATCTTGTTCAAATAAAGTGCTGGGAAAAATATTCAAAACAGGCCGTGTCTTGTCTTGTTGAAAGGAACATGGATTTGCGAAGCAATGACGTCGAGGATTTAAATCATGAAGCAGTTGTTTTAACGAACGTTTTGAAAACAAGTACCAACAAATGGATCATTAAAATAACCAAAACGGTCGCTATGTAAAGCATAGATAGTGCCACCGTAGCCTTGTGTGTTTGACAGAACAGCAATGCTGTCATAATGTTAAATCCCATATACAGTGGCGCCTTTGTTTTGATGCGGTGAGCACTGACAAAAACTACCTTCAATGATCCATTAGTTGAGCATAAATGGATCATTGAATGTAGTTTTTGCAAGTGCTCACCGCATCAAAACAAAGGCGCCACTGTATATGGGATTTAACATTGTGACAGCATTGCTGTTCTGTCAAACACACAAGGCTACGGTGGCGCTATCTATGCTTTCCATAACGGCCGTTTTGGTTATTTTAATGATCCATTGTATCTTTGCAGGGGGTCTACTCATTTACAGAAATTAAAATCCTCTATGTTTCCAGGTTTTCAAAAATAATTCCAGGTTCAAGAAATTTGATATGACTAAAAATAAATTTTCAAAGATAGGTAGTTCGACTTGGAAATACTTAGACAAAAAAAATTACGATAAATTTCAAAGTATTTTTCACTTCAATAAAAAAAAACTATTTATTACCTGTTTGTTCTAAAGTGTTGAAGAAAATAGTCTATTTAAAGTAATTGTAATTGTAATTGCTCGATCCACACCCTGGCAGACATCCGTCCGCCTATCTAGACACGGGCTAGGTGAGGACCTACCAAGCCTCCCCCGTTAACATGTCCTATACCGTTTAGCACACCGGGATCTTCCACAAGCAGGCGCCGGTATTTAAAGCGGTCCCACAAGTTTCAGATACATTAAATAGATATAGTCCCTCTGGCACTAAACCGAATAGCGCCCTCCACATCATCACCAGCACTGCCCATCCCGCGCGCCAACAAAATGCCGGAAGTAGCGTGCCGTGTAGCACATCAGATGTTTTACACAGCACACCACCTCCGACACCATGCTCAACGTACAGCAAAGACAGCGCTGATAAAAAGCGGAATGCGTCATTCGATTCAGTATCAGAGGGACTATAAATGTAACGAAGAGGAAATGAAAAAGATAGTAGAGATGGTTTGGCTGTTGGATTGCTGAAACGAGAAGAAATAAATAAAGTTATTACGTTAAAACGTGGTTTTTATAGTTAAATAAATGTATCGATAGTTTCTCATCTGTTTCTTTTCCGTATCGTAGTTGCGTCGATTATATCCAACTCGAGTTTTATCGTCTCCGCTCGGGCAATGAGGACCGCGATGAAATGAAAATATAAAAATATGTAGCATTAGTGTTTATCTATTATTTAATGTGGTTCTCATTTGCTTTCCAATACCTAAGTAACATGTGAACTCTGCCTCTATCAGAAAATTCTAATAAATTATAATTTATCCTCCTACACTTCCCTAACACAAAGTATCTCTATTAAATAAAATATTTACAAGTGCAAAAGCGCAAATAATAACCAAACAAATACCCCAAAATTCTTTCTAATTGTACGACAAACATTTCAAAACAATTACGAAATGCTAAAATTCAACAATAACTACCCTCAACAAAACTTTCATTCAATCACCCTTAAAATACATACACAGTCATCAGTAGACCCTGCACTATAATAACCTCCTAATATAACGCAGAGCTAAAAATGCTCTCTTGCGTTACACAATCTAAACAAGAAGCCATTTTCAAATACTTCCCATAATTTGTGCGCGGCAAAACAGATTCAACTTTCTACATAATGTAACCCAGCATGAACAGCTGCCCAACTCTCCAGATATGCGCCCTCCAAGTTCCAAGGTGCTGCTGCCTTACGTTGAAAACTTCTTTCCTCAAAGTCTGTCTATCAATTCCGAACTCTATTGCATTCTACCATACCAATCAGACCCTATTCCTGACTAGACACAAAGTCATAACCCCAATGTGATGGATTTACCCAGTAAATCCACAACCTTGTCATAACCCCTTTTACGTTAAGCAATCCTCGAGAGTCATCCATATTGATGCTTGGCAAAAAAAAAATATAGGTGTCAGTATTCAATCCACAAATTCCAAATTACACCACATTACGTTGGTCCGTTTGGCGTTGCCGGTGGATACCTGTTCTGGCATTCGTTTCTTTCAAATTTTACTTCTGTCCTCCCACTTTATCAATACGAATGTTGACGAATCACGATAATCTGAAGATCGTGACCAGAACGGAGGTAGGATTTATCACTAGGGACCAACCACCACCAAGAAAATAGTCTATTTAAAGTTAAGCAAAAAATATCATTTCCCTTATACTGGGATTCATATTTATGGACAGCAGCGTTTTCCTAGATGATGTCTTGTGGAAATCAGAGCTAGTAACGTCTGATAGTAATGGATATTAGAGCTTTCGGTATATCTTGCCTGAAAAAATAACAAACATGAACCAAAAAAAACATACATGAATTATGAACACAAAAAGAAACCTAACCTAACATTTGAAGACATTTCTCTAAGAATATAGCATGTTTTTTTGAATTTTTTGAGACATTGCGACAAGTATAACACTCGTATTATTTAGGATTTTTTTCACATATTACTACAAAGATCTCGTCTGGAGTTTGTGATGTTACATGAGCTGTCTAAGTAATTCTTTCTAAAATTTCGTTTTAGATACCTTCAAGAGTTCAATCTGTTTTTTTTCTGAGCATAACCATAGAAATTACTACGGATATTACATCAGGAATCCCTCCAAAAATCGTGGTAGTATGATTGTTCAAAGAAGTCCCTAGTTCTCCAGAAATGTATCCATTGATTCTCCTAGGTTTTCTCTTTTCTCCAACATCTTCGCTTAGAGCAACTTTAAGAGTACGAAATTCCTTCAGGAATTTTGCTTTTTCACTCATTCACTCAAGGATATCGCCAAGAAAATACCAAGGAAATATTTCAGATTTATTTGGAGGAAGTTTTGAAAAAAAAAAATCGCGTGGAATTTCTAAAGAAAATCTGTGTGTAAATTCTAAGTATGCCTTGAAAATCTTTGAAAGAGCTCCTGAAATTAAATTCTTTTTTTTTAGATTTTATTGATTAAATTGAAAAAAAAAACACTAGAATCTCTGGATAATGTCCTAAAAACTGTTTGAAGAAAATCGGACAGAATCCCTGAATTTTTGCTGGTGTGGAACCTTGAAAGAAATTTTAAAGATTCCATGGAAATTTGGAAATTTTATTTGAAAATAATTAGAGAAATGTTTGAACACCAGCAATAATATTTATAGAGAAATACTGGAGAAATCCCGAGAAAAATTTCTAGAGGAACTTGAGGAATTTTTGAATAAGATCAAAATAGATTTCATAGAATAATGCCTGAAAGAATTTTTGGGGCAACTCCAGTGACTAATCGTATCGTGAATTTCAAAAATTATCCCTGTAAAACATTTTTTTTTGTATGGTATTCAGTTGGAGCTGCCTGACAGCTTAACTCGTCAAGGCTGAACCCTCGGTCTGGCTTTTGCCAAGTTCCCCCTCTGCCAGGACTAATACTCAGACGGACTAGGCTATGGTGCCCACATGAACACTGTTTTTTATTCGTATTGTGACGTGGTAGTTTTTGAAAAAATACCCATATTCCCTTGCTTCTGAGAAAAGGAAGCATTGTGAAAATCAGCAGCTCCATCATCAGAATTTGTTTGAAATAGTAGTGTAGTAGTGTCATTACTTATACTGTCAAATCGAAATGGTTTTGAATAATTTGTCATTTAAGTGCTATTCTGATTACTCCTGTCCTTCTTACGACTTCTTTCTTCTTTCTTTACTTCTTCTAAATCATCAAGTTCAGTCAAATTCAGCGATTCAATTGTGATCCCGAGGAACTTGCAAATGTTCACCTTCATTTCCTTGTGCTCATTGACCCATTCTTGGCAGACATGATGCCTTCAGTTGCATTCCTCTGGGATCATCGTCATCCTCTTTTGCAAATACCAGACAGCGAAACAAAAACTTTTTTTTTGACAGAGTAAAAGCTATGTGGGCTCATTCATTTATTACATAACGCTGAAATTGGCCATTTTGGACCCCCACCCACCCCCTTGTAGCGCTTTTTGTATGAATGTTATTAAATTTTTGTATGGACCGTAACATCGCTAGAACACCCACCCACCCCCTCTAGCGTTATGAAATTTGTGAATGGGCCCTCGAATTTCGAACTCACTCTCAGTAAAGTATCGTTTTAGTCATACGGTTTTGAGTGAATGCTCAGAGACTTTACTTTGCTCAAATCGGGTTGAGCAAAAACTTGGTTTTATTCATACGACCTAATATGTAGATGTCCGATTTTAAGTTGACTCAAGATGACTTTTTTCTCAGTCTGTAATCAAAGTGAAAATTCCACAGGAAACAATCTCAAAAGCAGATAGATAGCAAAATTTCAATAAATTTTGACTGAAGAAAGGATTTTGTGATCCGCCAAATTTGGGAACCTCTGATCGTTGTTCGGCAATGTGTGTGAAACGTCGAGAGCATACACAAGAATCGGACGAGCCAAAGCCAAGGCATGAGGTGGCCCTCTCACAATTTCATCATTGATTTTTCCTTGGGATCATTCAATGGGATTGTCCATGGAACCAAAATGTAAAAATCTACAACTTTCCGGAGGAGAACTCCAGCAAACGGATGGTTGAAAATGATTACACCAGTGAAAAAATCGATAACCAGCGAGAATCTTCTCGAAGGTTTTAGGTTATGTTATGGCGATTGCTGTCAAGAGGAACGGTACGGAACTCGCTGGGATGTTTCTGAAAGGGATGTCCCCTATCGAAATCGGTTAACTAAATAAGGAGAACCAGTTCTCCGTGCAGATATCAACAACCTAATCAAACCAATCGGCAACTGTTCCGTATCTGTCTCTTGTATTTTACATAATATTGGCTCATGCAATGCGGAACCTAGAAAACTATTGCGTATGGCTGGAGAATGGAAGTGAGGCAAAAAAATCGCTACTTACGGAGTGGCTCGCAAGCTGTAATCGTTGGCGATGGTTTCGATTCCACCGGCTTTGGCCACGGCGACGTAACACGACTCGTTGCCAAAATCTATTCCAATCACTGACATTGTGTCGATTCTTTTGCTTTGGCTGTTTGATCAAGCGAAAATTCCAGTTTTATCACCAAGCGCTACTTCTTCCACCCTGCTTTTACAACAAGGCCACTTTTCTTCTCCACCGATATTTTTCGCACTCTGCCCTCGTCTGAAAAAGGAATGACCTTCACCGCGGATTTCGCACCTTGATTCCGAGAAAACTTTCAATCACTTTCTTTTCACGGATAACGCGTGTGCCTTTCTTTTCACTGCCACTCAGCTTCTAAGAGGGTAATATTCTGCTGATTACTCACTCACGCGCCAGAGGTAGACACGCAGTCACGACTAACCACGAGAAAACGATCTGAACTTTGCCGATGAAAAAATGAAACTGAACGGACACAGCGACAAGCGAGCAAGAAACACTCTGACAGCTGCGTCGGCGGCGGGCGTGAGCTTGCACCAACACGGACGCACTTTTACTCGAAATTCTACAACGTTCTCGAAAATTCCTGCGTTGACTGTCACGGTGACAGCTCGAAAAATCCGTATGGGACAAGCGCAAACTCATAGAAAAGACTAACTCGCCGAAATATTTGGGGAGCCACCTAATCACAAATAGATTGAGAACAAATTTATTATAAATTGCATTGGAAACTGGGCTCCCTAGAAATGCGGAATTTTGAATAAAAGTGCGGGATTACATCAGATCAGTATGATCACTTTTTTTTTCTAGTTATCGGAACCGTGATTATCGATTTGAATATTGTCGCACCGCCACCAAACCGGATCGCGCCAGTGAGACTCGCGACGCGCCTCAACTCGCGTGATTTTGAAATCAGTTTTTTAGTGTGGCGCTGCATTCTTACGATTTTTATGAACACAGCGCACTATTCACATATTAGCTGCGACGCACGGGGCCCGAGAAAACAATAATTATAAATAAATGTTGGTCTTGATTTCTACCGGATACATAATATTACGAAATTATGGTTCTTCCGGAATGGATTACCTGTTTCGCTCATCGCAATTTAATTAAAATCGAACAAAAAAAAAATGAAAAGATGCATGTTACACTACAGTTTTTAATTAAAATCAAAGATACTATTGTGACAAGGGGCCTCCTTAGCCGAGTGGTCTGCGGCTACAATGCAAAGTCATGTTGAAGGTGTCTGGGTTCGATTCCCGGTCGGTTCAGAATCTTTTTATAATGGAAATTTCCTTGACTTCCCTGGGCATAGGATGTAATCATACCTACCACATGATATACAAATGCGAAAATGGCAACTTAGGCAAAGAAAGCTCTCATTTAATAACTGCGGAAGTACTCATAAGAACACTAAGCTGAGTAGCCGGCTTTATCCCAGTGGGAGCGTTAATACCAAGAAGAAGAAGAAGAAGAAGAAGAAGAAGCTATTGTGACATTGCTTTTGAATGTGTAGAATGTTTAATTTTATCTGCTTTTTGTCCCTTTTAATAAAATGTGAATATATTCTTCAATCAATTATGCACATCCATCATGTTAGTCCGTTGAGTTCTCGTCGAGTGGTGTCACGAACACGTGCGCAAATTTGCTGGTTGAAAATTCTGCCATTTGATTTAGCTGGGAACAGCTGATCTTTGTTTATATTTTCCACCAGCACTTTTTAAATAGTGTTGGTGACATGTAACGTGTATGTACACAAGCGCAGAAACCACTATTGTTTTAGAAGACAACTCACAATGAAGGCCCAAACGCAATGATAGCGGAACGGCAACGGAAAGCGGAACCGGTTCGCCAGCATGAATCACACCATCCTGACTGAGCTGTCAACGAACCAGAGGCGTCGCGTGGCCTAACTATCAACCTGTGCACTTCTAATTTATGTCAAATTCGTTTTTGAACCTAGGTTGGAACTGGCGCAGCCTGTTCTGAACCACAGTTTCAACCCCAACCCGATTCAAGTTCGACCGAACTACAATTTGCTTGACGTTGGTTTATTTATGTGCTGATAACCGACCCAGTTCCTAAAAACGGAAACAACATTAGTGTCATTTTATATATGTCATTAGTTTCGATTTATAAAGCACTGGATTCTAACTAATATTGCAATATAGAGTTAGTGATCATAACCCACATATTTTTACGTAGAATTAATACAAGATCGTTCGCTTCGTGTACTTGGTGCACGCATCAAGAAAATTGCTCACTTTTAAACCACACCACAAGCGTTATACTGACGATGACGATACGGAGGGCACGACCGCTTTTGAATTCATTTTCTGATTGTCTTGTGATTGACCATCACAAGTACCACCGCGCTAATACTGTATGCTGGAAGCGAGGTTCTCAACCAGTGTTGTACAAAAAAAACGCGCGGGCCCTGAGTCTCAAACTTACATAAACTTCTTACCGTCAGCCGTCTAAAAAATCACGCCAGTACTCCACACCACAAGCGTGGTGATGTTGAGAGCGCGAAGGAAAAAAGAGAGCAAGCAAAATGGATCTCTCTCGTGGATTGATTTGTCTCTTGTCTCCCCACCGCACGCTCGCACAGATTGATGTGGCAAGACTGTGCACCAGCCAGATTTGACGCTTTGGCTACTTACACACTGGCATTTGTAGTGCAAAAAACATTCTACCACATATACAGAATTGTGTGTACGACAAAAGGCAACGCGTCTCCCGATGAGAGTGCACACGTTGGGTTTCGTCGTCACAGCAGCAACGTGTAGCGTGGAACAAAGTGTTGCGTAGCATGCATCGCACTGAGCGCGTAGGGAAAATTAGGGCACAGATCTCGCGCCGCACCAAACAGCTTTTGCATTTAATTTGAATAGCAAAAATATAACAACAAATATTTTGAAAGGTAAAAATTGCGATGATCAATGATAAAGATAATCGAAATAGGCTAAATTTAATTGAGAGAATTAAAGAATCGTACTTCAATAATAGTAGAAATTGTAGGTTGTTATTATGAACGATTTGCCACCTGTGCAGTGCACATGTTGCACATGTGGACGCGACGCCTCTGCAACGAACGAAAGTGAACCAAGTCGGAGTAGACAAGTATGCTGTAGTTCAGGCCGGCGAACCGTTTTCCGTTGCCGTTCCGCTATCATTGCGTTTGAGCCTTGACAGTTAGTGACAGTGAAATCTAAACTCACCTTTGTTGGAGTATGCAATGATTGTGCCTCGTATGCAAAGCGGCAACACTGAATGTGTAGAATTTGGAGAATGAGGCTGCGACGCATGCGCCAGTAGGGCAGGCGGCGAGAGCGCCAAATAGAAGGAAGAAAGGGAGAATGGAAAGTTTTGCCATTCATCCGTAATGTGATGTTCGATCCGTTCAGACGTGTTTATTAAAGTTCTCGTAGCGTACAGTAGTTGATTTGTAGTTGTTTTCTTTCCTACCGAAATCCTGGTTCCGCGTTCCGCTTCGGTGACCCTGTTCTGCGTTGTGGTGTGTCCACCTCTGCCCAACAGGTTATGGGCCCAGCAGTGCCGAAAGGAAGGTTCCGGATTGCATAGGAAAAAGGTTCCGAGAGAGTGAAAGTGATCACGCCGTGTGTGAGTGTGTGTGCGTTGTTTCTCCGCGGTGGTGATTTTGCGTGGACAAAATGGCGGATGTGAACAAGTTTGCGTTTGCCAGACTGAACAATCAGAACTGGCAAATATGGAAGTTCCGGATGGAGATGCTCCTGACCAGGGAGGAGCTGTGGTATGTGGTCGGTGATGCGAGGCCGGCTGTAGTGACCGATCAGTGGACGAAAGACGACCGGAAAGCTCGTGCCACTATCGGATTGTGTATTGATGATAACCAGTTTGCACTGGTGAAGGAAGCAAACAGTGCAAAAGCTTTCTGGGATGAGTTAAAAGCATACCACGAAAAGAACACGGTTACGTCGCGTGTGTCTTTATTGAAGAAACTATGCAGTGTGAATCTCGCAGAAGATGGTGATCTCGAGTGCCATTTGGTAGTTTTGGAAGATTTATTCGACCGTTTGTCGAATGCGGGGCAACCACTGGAAGAGTCGCTGCGGATCGCGATGATCCTGCGCAGCTTGCCCGACTCATATGGAACATTGGTGACGGCCCTAGAGAGTCGTGCCGATGCCGACATCACGATGCAGCTTGTGAAATCGAAGCTGATCGATGAGTTCGAACGTCGGAGAGAGCGTTCCGGCGAAATGCAATGTGAGACGAAAGCGATGAAAAGTGTGGTAGTGCGAAACGAAGTGCAAAGCGTGGGTGGACTCGGCAATAGAGCACCAGTGAGAAGATGCTACTTTTGCGACAAGCCCGGTCATTTGCGTCGCAACTGTCGTTCGTTTATGCTAGCGAAGCAGGAGCTAGAGAGAGAAAGCGAAGAGAAGAAGAAACCGGACGACAGAGTGCGTGTGAGGCAAAACGCGAGACAAGCGACGGACGAAAATTGCGGTGCCAGTGTGTGCTTCATGGCGGGAGTGGATCAGCGAAAGTGCTGGTACATTGACAGTGGAGCAAGTCGGCACATGACGAGCGACAGGAACTTTTTCAAGTCGCTGAAAGAAAGAAAAGGCCCGAGTGTAGTGTTAGCGAATGGTAAAGTGGTTACCGCCGCTGGTTGTGGCGATGGTATTGTGCATGGCGTGGACGGAAACGGAAGCGAAGTGGAGATAAAGCTTACCGATGTGTTGTACGTTCCGTCGTTGGCGAGTGGACTTGTGTCAGTGGACAGGTTGACGAAGAAAAAGTTCACAGTGAAGTTTATGAAGGATAGTTGTGACATTTGCGATACATCCGGGAAGAAAGTTGTGATCGGAGAAAAGTCAGAGTCGTTGTATCGGCTGAAGCTAGCGAAAGTTGAGAAGAAAGTGGAGGGCCAGCGGCCGATAATAGGCGAGAAGAAGACAACGAAGGGAAGAAGTTCACCAGTCAGTGTGGTGAGCTGGTATTCGGAGAAGAAGCCGAATAGAGCCGAAGAACGTGAAGAAGAAGAATACTTCGATGCGAACACTTCAAGCGAGGAAGTGGAGCCGCTGCATGTGGCGGAGTCCAACAGTGGAAGCCCAGATTCGGATGCTGATAACTGGAGGGAAGTTCGGCGATCCAGGAGGAGCAATCGAGGAGTACGACCCAGCCGGTTGGTAGATTACGTTTTCGATGCTTGAAGCAGGAGGAGATCAACTCGGCATGGAAGGCAGAGATGAGAAGGACGAGTACGAGGACAACATTGAGGAGGAGTGTTGGAGTATGCAATGATTGTGCCTCGTATGCAAAGCGGCAACACTGAATGTGTAGAATTTGGAGAATGAGGCTGCGACGCATGCGCCAGTAGGGCAGGCGGCGAGAGCGCCAAATAGAAGGAAGAAAGGGAGAATGGAAAGTTTTGCCATTCATCCGTAATGTGATGTTCGATCCGTTCAGACGTGTTTATTAAAGTTCTCGTAGCGTACAGTAGTTGATTTGTAGTTGTTTTCTTTCCTACCGAAATCCTGGTTCCGCGTTCCGCTTCGGTGACCCTGTTCTGCGTTGTGGTGTGTCCACCTCTGCCCAACAACCTTGGCGTAAAAATTGCATCCAATTTTCGATCATTGGCTTCTATATGTTAAACATTACATTGATGTGTAGTGCGTTGTATACTTAATCTGATGGTTGATGCAGCGCACTAATAGCGCACAACAGCGGAAGTAATTTATGGCCCTAACGCAATGATAGCGGAACGGCAACGGAATGCAGAACCGGTTCGTCAGCATGAATCACACCATCTCGGCTGAGCTGTCAACGAATGGAAGTGAACCAACACTGAGTCGACTAGCATGTTATAGTTCATGCTGGCGAACCGGTTCCACATTCCTTTGCCGTTCCGCTATCATTGCGTTTGGGCCTTTACTGAACCAACAACTTCAATTTAGTGCTGGTGCCACAATACACAAATTTTGTTTACACTGGAATAATTAGAACAGGCTTAATTATCTGAAATTGCAAATAATCTCTACTCCCAGCATTACACATTAATTTCAATAACATTCTAATCAGGGCTGTTAAATGTCATGAATTTCACGTAATTTTGACATTTGAATATTGCTAATATCATCGCTTCTAGTGGATAAAGTCATCGGAAAATGTTTTTCCCGATGAGCTTTTCCAAATTACTATCGGTTGCCAATATTTGCTGATGTTATATTTTGTATGCGTTGGTGCTATAAGCATTTGAATTTTTCCAAAATTTTGACATTTAACAGCGCTGATTCTAATACTTTTCATCAAAAAAGTCGTTTAGATATACTAGGCTTCAAATAAACATTAAAGATCAGAGTCCATACAAAAATCGTTTATTTTTACCATATACCCGGTGTGTGCTTTGCATATAACTTACAAAGGCTGGTCAACCTCCGGGTCGCTTATGAAGGGGTAGTCGGTGTTGTTTCGCCAAAAAAAAATGTACGCAAATGATTATTTCAAAATTTATCACTTTTAAATGAAAAATACTAATTAGATTGCGATTTATTGCTTGCAATTCATTTGAGGTGTTTAATATTTGCAAATGATATTAATTTATACTAAGCCACGCATATTTAGAAATTATTATTTCCTATGCATTTGTGCTGCTCAGTGCAAAAACATCAGTTAATATGTGAAGAAAAGAGTTCTAAATGTAACCACGAGCGCGCGAGAAATCAATCGAATATAAAATCTATATAACAACCACATCTAAGGTAAGTTCGATGATATGTTTTCCGAACGAATACCAAAAACTTTTCTGGTTGAACTTTTTCAGGAGATTTTGTCTGCACAGCACCCGATTCAACCTCGTTCGACAAATCTGCCTTCGAGGAGCGAACACCAAACGCGACTTCAACAATATTACACAACGGAACACTTTACGGCTTTGGAAAAGATCCTGAAGCTCTGCCGGAAGAATGGGACCAAGCAGGGGCATGTACTATGAGCGACCAAACGAGGCATAGCGGTTCAACATTGGGATCGAATAGCAAGAGTTATTGATGATCTTGATTGTGATGCAATTGAATAATATGCTGTATTTATGGTAGACATGTCGATAAAATAAACAGAATAACGGTTTCGTTGCTCAATTTGTCTTCGATTTTGGTTGCATTTTTCTGATAATTCTGGTTCTGATTTCGAGGTAAACAAAACTGTATCGGCTGCATAAAAAATATGATCGTAATAAGCATTATGATTATTAAAAGCTGTTTATACTTTGAAGGCATATTGCTAAGATATTCACTACAATGAGTGAATAGACCGAATATGGTTTTAGTATGACCTTTAATCGTTCCAGTATAATATTTTTTAACCATGTAGTTTTTTTTTTTTGCACGGAGTGTCTATAAATACTAAGGCAGCGTCTATTTATTACATAACGCTAAAATTGGAAATTCCCCCCCCCCCCGTAACGCTTTTTGTATAAAAAATTTAAGATTTTTGTGTAAGCCGTAGCGCTTGGGCCTACTTCCCCCTCTCCCTGGAGCATTACGTTAATATTATTGAATTTTTAGATTATATGAGATAATTTCACGACCAAAAATTGGATGTTCATTTCATTAGAGTGATTCAAAAAATAGTTTTTGCTCCACACCGCTCATTCGATTCTTGATCAAATTCCGAGTGTCCTCCCAAAATTTGAGCTCATTTGGATGAGAACTGAGACTGCACAAGTCCTTTCAAAGTTTATATGGGAAGTACTATGGGAAAAGCAAGCAATTCATTTAATTGTTTATAGTGTTTGCCCATGTGCTCTATATATATTTATCTATAGACTCCATTTCATCGGCATTTTTTGTCAGTTGCTTAGCGATAAATTTCTGTTATCGAACGCTTATATTTCTGGTCTATGTATCTATCAAGCGGAATCCAAACTGTTCATTAGTAAAAATAATTTTCTCTGCCCTTAAATTTTATATTTACCCTCATCATCTAATGGTTCTTGTAAACTTAGGCAAATGGACTATCGAATTACATAGGAACCCATTATGAAAATTCACCGCAAGAAATTGGATTGAAATTCGTAGATTTGCATTATCAAACCAAAATATGAAAACAAGAAATGATTTTGCGGTAACCTGGAATCGAATCAACAATACGTGCGCACACCTCGCGCCTATCGACGCCTTGATGTGGAGTGATGCTAAAACTATATTGCTGTTTGCATATGAGGTGCAAATCACAACTAAATGCGCTCCAAATGCGGTAAGGGATTGTACACAAATTATGTCACGCTAAATTTCGACTTTTTCGACCCCCTCCTCCCCCCCTTTGTCACGTTTTTTGTATGAGTCCTCTGAAAATTTTGTAAGGCTTGTCACGCTTGGCTTGACTCCCTCCCCCCCTTGGAGCGTGACGTAATTTGTGCACGACCCCTAAGACAAAACAATCAAAGGACACCTAGCAACGATTACTCATATCATCGCTAACCTAGCAAAGAAAAACAATCTTTGGCATCGGGTTACTTGTGCAAAATCTTACTGCGTTTGGTGTTTCCGCATTTAATATTTACATTTCAAACGCACACAGCAATGGACCAATGCACGAATTCACTAATTTGACGTTTGAGTGGTGCCTTGTTATTTACGTGACCATGATAACGAGTGAATCCGGCACCGCTCAAACGTCAAATTAGTGAACTCATGCATTGGTCCATAAGGGTTCATTCACATATTTCATAACGCCGAAAATGGCCATTTTTGACACCCACCCACCCCCTCGTAACGCTTTTTGTATGAACATTCTACAAATTTTGTATGATCTTTGTAACATCAATACGACACCCACCCACCCCCATCAGCGTTATGAAATTTGTGAATAAGCCCTAATCGTTCCATCTTGCATAAAGCAAAATGTATGTATTTCGATAATCCAGTTCATTGCGTGTAGTACACGCAGCGAACTGGACTATCGAATTTCATACATTTTGTCTTATGCAAGATGGAACGATTATTGCAATACGAACGCTTTATGTATCGTTTTAGCATCACTCCACATCGAGGTGTCGATAGGCGCGTGGTGTATGCTCGGGCCTATCGATCGCAAGGTTCTTGGTTTTCAAATTCTGGTTTCATAAGGCACATTTATGAATTTCAACCCGATTTCTTGTGGCGAATTTTCATAAGGGGATCCTATGTTTATCGATAGTCCTTTTGCCTGAGTGTACTTACTTGGGTTGATTAGTTTCGGAATAAGTTTTTTACTCTATTGATTTTTTCGTCGAGTTTCTCAGTTTCGATAAATTGGTGAAACCCTCCATACGATCGAATGTTTTGATCATAATCATTCATCGACATCACTGCCGGCTCAGAAACTGTGAACGCATTCTTTCCATTGTTTACCAGTTCCACCGGTCATCGCAAATTACATTCAACGAAAATAATCCGGATTAGGCGTTCAGACTACTGCTGCACCGAGCAGACATTGTTTTGTTCCTTCTGTTTGAGGTATATTTTTATAATAATATAACAATCGCTTTGTTTTTTCTTGCCAAAACAATGAACAAGGCTTCGCGCGCTCGTCCATCGGCCAAGCCGTCCAATTCGGCCTTGGCAAATCGTTTGGTAGAAGCAGCCCGGTACAATCCGGATTGCATTTGCCAGCGACCGCAGACCAAGGTCGTTTGCTCTCTGTGCAATTTTGCTTCGTACGGTCGAGTTCTTCGGTCCTGTAAGGCCCATCCTAATGTAAGTATCAAGTTGTTCAAGATATTCAAGTAAGACGATTTGATAACGGTTCTTTCTTGCACAGGTTTACTTCTTGATGGATTTCTCAAACTGTCCGAAATGTAAGCAGAGCTACCGTTATCTGAAGGAAGTTCCGGACGATGACCGTCGTCTGATCTGAACAACCATTGCATCAAAAGAACATGAAATTTGAAAGAAGTTTTTCGGTCAGCTCATACATACACTTGAAGTATGTAATTAAATCGTAATCATTGATCAACTTTTTTGATTTTTATTCATTTTTGACTAATAACATCCCAATTCTAAATCGTGAACCAACCCGGAGTGCCAGGTCGATGCTTATTCTTCTCCAGGTACTTTTTGTGATTCTTTTTGGCTTCATCCAGGGATTTCTTGTCATCTTCCATCTTTTGCTTGGCCTCGGATGGAAACAGGTTGGGAAACTCGAACTTGGTCTCCTTCGGCTGAAAGAAAAAAAAATCGTTTTACATACAGCAGAACCACAAAATTACAGAGCTGGTAACATGTCTCTTTTTTTATCTATTTAAATGCATGTCTAAAATGTATTTTTTGATGTAAGGTCTATTTTTAATGTAATGCCTCTCTATTGTCCTCTTTCTCCATACAGTGAATCATGCAAGATGCAGCATAGTTCTAGAAACTCCATATAAACCTTCAGAGACTAATGCGATTCAGGGGCCTTCCTTAGCCGAGTGGTTAGATTCCGTGGTTACAAATCAAAGCCATGCTGAAGGTGTCTGGGTTCGATTCCCGGTCGGTCCAGGATCTTGTCGTAAAGGAAATATTGACTTCCCTGGGCATAGATTATCATCGTACCTGCCACACGATAAACGAATGCGAAAAGTGGCAACTTTGACAAAGAAAGCTCTCAGTTAATAACTGTGGAAGTGCTCATTGAACACTGCGCTGAGAAATAGGCTTTGTCCCAGTGAGGTCGTTAATCCAAGAAGAAGAAGAACTTATGCAATTATTATCCAGGAATTTCTTTTCAAAATCCTCAAGGAAAAGCTTCATGAATTCTTCTAGCGATTTCTCCAGAGATATCTTCTGGAATACTTTCTGAAATTCCTCTGGAGTTTCAACAAACTGTTTCAGGGCTTCCTTCAGAAATTTTTCCATCAATTCTTTCACAGATTTCTCCAGTGGTAGACTCCAGCAGATCTTTCAACTAACTGTAAAAGCTCAAAGAAATCCTTAAGGTTCATTCTAGAATTTTGAAGAATTTCCATGATGGATTTCCTAGGAAACCATACAATAATTCTCAAAGGAGATTTTTCCATTTCTTCTTTCAGTCAATTCAGTATAGATTCCTACACGAATTCATCAACGGCTTGCCTCAGAAATACCTCCAAAATATCTCAAGAGAATACTTTAGGAAATCTTTTAAAAGCTATACCAAAATATCAACTATTTCCCGATTTTTTTCTAGGAGTTTCTTTATCATTTCGTCCACGAATTAGCCTTGCAGTTCTTCCATACGTTTCTCGGGTATTTTACAAAGAAAATCTCCATGGATTCATTAAGGGTTTCACTCCAGCAAACTACAACATTTTTTCCGATGATTATACATTTCTAACGCAATTGCGTTCGACGTTCTTTCAGGGAATCCTTCGGGATATTATCTAGGTACTCAATTATTTTTTCTATAAATATTTTAGCAATTTATCTAGAAAATCTACCATGACTTCCTCATGAATTAGGGAATTGTTTCAGAGATCCTCATCACGTTATCATAGAGAAGATTCATAAGAGGACCTTGACAATTATGTGCAGACATCTTTGCATATATTCCTTGATAGATTATTTGAGCACTTCTTTGAAAATAATTTCAGGTTTTTTCAAAGACTTCCGGAAGTAATCTTGAGAGGAGTATCTGGAGTAATTGCTAAAGATATCTTTAAAAAACGTTAACGACAAATCCGGAGGAAGTCTTAAGCAATCAGAAGGGAGCATCACTGAAAGAATTACTGGTTGTATTCATATAGATGTCCTAAACGTAAATTTTGCACAAAATTCTATTGACATCAATGGAAAAATCACTTCAAATATCACTGAAAAATTATCTTGAGAAATTTTTATTATAAACTTTGGAAAAAATCTTCTGAGTAATACCTGGAGGAAGCTTTGGGCCAATACATGAACTACATGCATCGAAGTCAAAGCTTGAATTTTCCTGAGCACAAATCTAGAAAACCACATGACCGTTCGGGCTGAACATTTGATCGATTGGTTACCTCCAGCGAATGACCAAACTGCCAAATTTTCTGCCCGAACGGTTGTCTGATTTTCTAGATTTGTGCTCTAGAAAAATCTAAGTTTGGCATCGATGCATCTTCACATTAAAAGATCTTAAAAATGCTTGTTGCTATTCGGAGAAAAGAAATATTAGGAAAAGGGCCTCTAGTTCGTTCTTGTTCGATCTCTTCTTGGTTCAAGTTCGGTAGGGTAGAAGTACCAATTTTGGCTATAGCACCAATTATGGCAATAGTGGGAACAAAAAGAGATTTTTCTTATTGTTTGACTAGAATATAACGGCTAATATTCACAGAAATGATAAAACTATTTGATGGTAACTAAACCTTGAAAAGAACATTCGTGCAATAAGCTTCGAAAAATGAACATTTGAAAATTTTGCCTCACATTTATGTCACTTTCTTAGCAGTTTGCTAAGGGACACCCGTTACGAAATGTATGTTTTCATCCGGAAAAACTGCTTCAACCGTTGAATGTATGATGCCTAGTGAGAACAAATGAATAAATGTAGCTGGTGTGCAATCAAATCATCTGTTTTAAGTTAGAAATCGTGTTATTTCCACTATGTCGATAACTGGTACAAAGAGTGTATGAGAGCCCAATTATGGCAATACTCAGGAGGCGGTTTGTTTACATTTTTTGGTCAGTGAAATAAAGGAAGTAAAGATATTTCACGGGTTACTTCCACGACGGGACGGTTTGGTAAGGCATTATCTGCGTGTTTTGTACCCAATTACTAAGATTTTCAAATCACACGTTCGAAAACGTTCGCAAGCGGAAGATGCTAATTTCATGGTAGAGAAGGGTTTTCAGCGACACTCTATTTTTGAATTTTCCCTCTTATTTTCGTTAAAATCAGGCACTGGAAAATTAATGTGAGATCATTAATGCTGTTTTGCATCATAATTTGCATTTACACTACATTTCGACTCCTTTTCGAAAATTAATTTTCTCCCATGAACCCATTGCAATAAATTGATTTAAAATCTATTTAAGACAAAATTTCTGGAAAATTTTCTAGGCAATCACTTTATTACTTATAAGCGTTGCATTATCATTCGCTCTGGATGGCATTTGAGATCCTTTCGTGCAAATATTCGATAAGGTACCACGGGGTAAGTGGGTAAATGGGGTAAGTGAAAACAATTGATATATTTTACTGAATATGTGAATTCACGTTTTAAACTCATGCGTAAACCTTTGAGGCCATTCTGAACTTTACGATAGGTAAGAGATTTCTGAGATTTTTCAGCCATTTTTGCATAATAGAGCAAAAATTGTTAACCTGTCAACTGTTACTCCGTAACAAGTTGGCGGCGTACAATCTCATTTTAATATTTTCAGTGAAAAAAAGTTGCGGAAAATAATTTCCTGTACCACTTCTTAGTTGTCCTCTGTGACAGTTTCAAACTGCAATAAAAAAAGTTTTAGAATTAATTCGACGTAGACCTAAAAATAACTAAATTTAAACACCGTCAATTTGCTTATCAGGTGGGGCAAGTGAAAACTTTATCATTAGAGATTGAATTTGAGTTTTCGTACTTAAGTAGCCATAAGTAAACATGGTTCGCAATTATCATAGAAAAACATAACGTGCTGATAATTCAAGAAACACTATACTCAAGCGTTAAAAGCTATTAGAAGTCATGGAACTTCTCTAAAAGATGTTGCCAAACATTACAATATTAATATGTCTACTTCGGGCAGCCAATAAAAGGAAGACGTTGACTGAAAAGTTGCAATATTAGAGAACACACGGAAATCTCGTGGAATGTCTATGTAAGCTAGTTCAAAACATAAAAATGGGGTATAGGTCTATCCATATAAAAAAGATTCTAAATACGTTATTGAAGGATTCCGTTTGAATTCTCCCGAAGAGTTATCCGACGCCATATTCGACTTTCTCAAAAACAAAGAGCAGAAATGCAATTGCTGTCCTATAATGTAAGAACTAACATTAAAATGTTACAGTAATAATGTTGTAGAATCATTTCAACTAACATAACTGAACAGAAGAAAATTCAAGTGAAAAGAATAACATTTTCTTTGTTTACATGTTACTTATGTTATTGTTCATTGGGAAGCCTTAACAAATGTTAAAGCCAATAGAAATCGTGAATTTAACTGTTTGTTTTTGAAATTATTGTTCAAAACGGTGAACTTTTCACTTGCCCCACTTTTGGGGCAAGTGAAAAGTAAAGAGACTTTTTTCAAAAACTTTTTTTGTATTTTTTTCTTCAATTTTTCATAAAAATTAATTTCAGCATGCTGTTTATATTTGGTGGGAACCAAGCTAAAAAATATACACGACCTCATTTGTTTCAATTTAAAGTCTCTAGAATTTGAAGAATCTCAACTATGCGAATTCCATTGCCCACTTGCCCAACGGTACCTTAGTCCATAATTGGCACACTTTTATGTCGAATGCTAGGAACACTATTGCCATAATTGGTACAAAGACAAGGCTATTTAAAACCATTTTTTAAAAGCTATAAGCCAATTTAGTGCCAAAACGGTTCAATTCATCTGATTTGCAAGGCCTCAAACTAGTAATTAACATCAAAAAGTCATGCATACGTTTTAGAAACGTGGTTAAAATCTGATTTGTATCCAAACAGTTGACCTATTGCATCCATAATTGGTACACCTACCCTATATGAGGTCTCAAATATTTTCTTTAAAGCTTTTGGACATTCAGCCGCTATCGATTCTGTAGTGCAACCTTTGAAAGGTGTAAATTTTCAATGCAAAGTCTCGTAAAGTCTCTTTGTTAAGCAATATGGGTTTTAAAGCCTCTTTTCCTGGTTCTCAATCCTGGGAGATATTTTCACGTATGATTTTTTTTCGCAAAAAAATGTCTTGAAATTCCTCTACTGATATCAGGAAATACTCCAAAAGGTTTCTTCTTCCAGTAAATCTTCAGTCGATTTCTCCAGTTGTCACTGCACTGTAGAATATCTTCAAAGTGTTCATTCGAAAATTCTATGTGAAAAATGCAGGGTGGCTTGTTTTAGGGTTGTACAATTCGTTTGTTTAGGAAAAATTCCAGAAAATGCAGATTCTTCTTTTTAGAATTATCATTCAAATAGTTCCTACGGCGATGTATTCAGTCAATCTTCGAAAAATTTTATACGGTTTCCTGTAAGAATAGCTATCTCATTGAATTCACCCAGGGATTGCATTGCAGAAGTTATTTCATGAGATCTATGAATAATTCTTCCATGAATCCCCAATGGCTTCAATAAGGAAATATTCATAAAGTTTCTCCGGGAATTTCCACAAGAGATTTCCATGAGGTTTTTTCCAGCCTTACTCCTGTAGTATCTGCCGGAAAACTTTTAAATAATCCCTTAAGAAGTAAACTGTCCAAGGATTATTCAAAAGTGCACTTTAAAAGTGTTATACTTTCTGTTGCACAGTATAAAAGTGGTAGACTTTCTAAAAGGAATTAGAAGCTTGTTCAGAGATTTTTGCAGGATTTCTCTCCTGCAAGACTGTAACATGTTCACATCCTGGATAAATTCTAAAAAAAAGCGTTGACAATTCCTTGGAGAAATTCCTGAAAGAATTAGTGGATAAATTTCCTTTAAAGATTTTTGGGAGAATCTATTGAGTTATTTCTGATGAAACCTCCGAGGTAATTCTTAAAGGTATACTTGAAGAATTTCTGATTGAAATTTTGAATGAAAATTGTAAACGAAATCGATAGTAATTTCTGATGAAATCCTTAGAGAAAGGCCTAACCCTTTCAGGACGGACGATTTCTCACCCTTATGATCAAATTTCTTCATAAGTTGTTAATCTAACTAATTGGCTATGGAGAATTGAAGATGGAGAGAAAGTATATGTGAATCTGACCTTGAATGAGTAGTTTAAAAAAAAAATAATATGTCCAGTCTATTGTGCTTTGTCCCGGAAGGGCCAAATGAAAATCTTTTAAGACATCCAATAATTGATTCTGAGAGTGCTGAAGACTCTCTGGAGGCATTTCTGTATTAATTTCTTGAGGTGTGCGGAAAAAATCCTTGTTGAATTCTTAAAAATATCCGTTTGAACTGAAGTTAAAAGTATCAACTTCTGAAAAAATTCTTCGGAGCCATTTTAGAAGAAAACATTGAGAAATTGCTGAATTACATGTTCGTGAAATTTCTAGAAAAAATCATAGAGTAATACTTGGCGTAATGTCACGTGGGATCCCCAAAGAATTTCTTAGGAATAATATCTAGGAGAATGTTGGTCGGATTCAATGATAAAACTTTGGGAGTATTGCGTGGAACCCTATTTGATCTCGTTTAGTCTCTTTTTCCAGCCATAGATCCTTAATGTCCTTTTTTAGTCATTCCGTCCTGTTCAATTATCATATTCGACTCACCAGCGTAACGTAGGCCAGTTTGGTGTCCTCGTGCTTCGAAATGTAGCCCCCAATCAAATCTCGCTTAGTTTTGCCCATCGCTATCCGGGTTCGGACGTCCACCACTGGAATGTTGTAAATTTGTTCCAGGTAGTTCTTCACATCGTACTTGGTCATTTCCATTGAGCAGGAAAATTGCACCACATTGGGAGGCTGCTCGTGTTCCGACCGGATAAGCTTCATCCAGAAGTTGGGCAGGAACACTCGCAGTTGCGGATTGCCGCGCTGGTAAATTGGGTACCACCGGGTGGACATGTTTACTAGAAGAAATTATATGTGGAAAAAGCACTTTGACTAATAATTATTAGAAGTTTTTCACACAAAATCTTACATTTTTTTAAAGCGGCGCTATGATTGAATAACAAAAATTAGCAACAACAAAGGCCAGCGCGAGTGATTTTGACAGCTGATGGGTGATGGGATTTTCCTAAATGCCGCCCGTATTTTGACCACTTTTAAAAGTAGCGCATTTTACACGACTGCACGGAACGCGGTTCAACACAATTATGGGTTGTTTAAGGCCGCACGGGACGTCATCATAATCACCCTATCCATTTCAAGAAGCAAATCCCAAAAACCACTCCATATATCGATGCGAAAATGTATCACTATGATTCTATATATGTAGTGCACAACCCGATAAATTTTCAGCTTCACCGGTTCATTAAAACTCGAGATTTGCTTCCACAAAGTTTTGATGATGATTGTTAGAGTGAGACGAAAGATACGGAAAATAACACGGTCTCCCGTGTCCCCTTAAGTAAGGCGCTTAAGTAGGCCAAAAACATATGTTTACTCAATTTTCAATGTTTTTCGTTTGTTTAAGCCCAATAAACATTTTTTTTATGGTTTTTGAGATTTTGTCACAACCTGGGAGGGAGGCACCGATACTACACACGAAATATAAGACAACGTTATTTTGAACTGCAAGATAACTCCAGCTTGCCAACAACAATCAAGGCAGGCTTCGAGAAAATCGGTAGTTTCCTTTTGTTGTGCACCTTCGAGCTTTCCTGACAAACATGAAAAAAGGGCCACAGTTTTCTATGCACTAAATATTCATTTTCATTGGAAAAAGTAGAACGATGCGTTTTTCAATGCTTTATGTTCAATTAGATTAAATGGTGCTCACGTGACATTACTTGCGTTTTGTGCATGAATTGATTTTCATTTGATTTTTATCACTTTTGAAGAAATACGAAAAAGTGTTTTAATCAGTTACGCGCTTTTATCATGTTAGTCCAATGTTTGAGATCTGGGCTCACAGTGACAGTTCGTGACAGTGGAATCTCGGCTCACTATGACGTACAGAAATTTTGTATTGGTTTCTCCCTCTCAGGTCACAACCTTTGGTTTAAACTCAGTTTTTGGGTATATTGTGATTCAGAACGGGTTTCGCCAATTCCAACCTACACACAGGCAAATGGAGTATCGAAATACATAAGAACCCCTTATGAAAATTCGCCACAAGGAATCGGGTTGAAATTAATAAATTTGCCTTATGAAATCAAAATTTGAAAACAAAAAAATTTTACGCGGCAACCTGGAATCGAACCAGTAACCTTGCACGCAGCGAACTGGACTATCGAAATTCATACTTTTTGCCTTATGAAAGATGGAACGATTATCGCAATACGAACGCTTTATGTATCGTTTTAGCATCACTCCACACCAAGGCGTCGATAGGCGCGGGGTGTACATACGAGTCTATCGATAGCAAGGTCCTTGGTTCGATTCCAGGTTGCCGCGAAAACTGTTTTTGTTTTCAAATTTCGGTTTCATAAGGCAAATTTATGAATTTCAACCCGATTCCTTGTGGCGAATTTTCATAAGGGGTTCCTATGGTTATCGATAGTCCATTTGCCTGAGTGTGCGATTGATATACCACACGCCTATCGACGCCTTGATGTAGATTGATGCTAGAACGGTACATAAAACGCACGCTTTACAATAATCGTTCCACCTTTCATAAGGCAAAATGTATGAATTTCGATAGTCCAGTTCACTGCGTGTAGCTTCAAAAACGAATTCGACATAAGCCAGCTGTCTCCTCTCTCTGACAAAAAGTTGCGCATATGACCATACGCACAAACTCTTCCGCGCTGATGATCATCAATGTTCGGTAAAATAGAAAGCACCGCATCATATTTCGATGATGACAGCTAGAAATGTCATATTCTGATCTGACGTTTCACGACTCCATCATTGCCTCTGCATCGTTTTTGTCGAAAAAGGTTCGTGAAAAACTATCTGCGAATAATTTCTGGTGTTTCACAGTTTTTCCTGGAAAAATTGATTGGTATCTGCTTGTTCTTGG
The DNA here is from genome assembly GCF_002204515.2 of Aedes aegypti. NCBI lineage: Eukaryota > Metazoa > Arthropoda > Insecta > Diptera > Culicidae > Aedes > Aedes aegypti. Next base: position 346,790,388 of record NC_035109.1, on the reverse strand, counting down.
GCTCAACTGAGTTTAATAACTGTTGTGTAATTGATACAGTAATTGTAGTTCATTATTTTCCTGCTCTTTGCGATCCACATAACTTGCCTTTTGGTTATGTAATTCCAGATTTTGTACCGTTTGTTGGTTCTAATTTCTTGATGTCGGATTTCTTCTGTTTTCAGTCGCTAGATTTCCTCACGAGATAATCCACTGAGCAGCAGCAGCAATGGGTCACGGATTCGGTGAACTGGCCAAGGTGCGCGGTATCGTTACCCACAAGATTTCCTCGTACGAACAGAAAGCCTTTGCCGGATGGTGGACCAAGGCGATTCCCAACACGCTTCGACGAATCCGGTCCCAGATCTTCATTGTGACGCCACGTAAGTCTCCTCCGTCAATATACAACTGAATTTGCTAATGATACGTCCCTTCACTTGATTGCAGCATTCGTTATGGGCTACCTGGTGTACAACTATGTTGAGAACCTGCACACCCAGATTAACCGCAAGAACCCAGCTGACTACGAAAACGATTCCTAAGAAGGGGACAGTTTAAGGCTCGGTAGATTGCAAGCCCAATGCACTATGCTTACTATCTGTAAATTCGTAACTAGAGAGGAATAAATCGAACAGCTGATCGGCAATCCAGTGGAATAGTTTAGTAGCATTTGGACGAGAAAGAAAATGAAAGAAATCTTAAAATTTCAAAGGGTTTCATTAGAACGGACGTAATGTATTAAAAAAATCCTTTTGATAGAAAAATAACATCCAATTCATTGAACTGTCATTTGAAAATTTATTTTTCCTTATGGGAATAACACGAAAATTTAGAACTTGTGGATTCAGCGATTTATGGGTTTTGTTTAATACGAATATTTTAGTTTACTAACGCTACGCTGTGTCGTGTCAGCTAGTGAAAAACAGGAAAAACATGACAATCCTTCACTGCCCATAACTGCATATTTGTAACATTCGACAAAAGTAGGCATTGAGTAAATGGGATATCAAGTTTGCATTTTTTTGCAGTATGGGAGGGAACTGATATTTCAAAAAATCACTAAGAATTCAAAAGTGCTAATTTGAGGCAGAAATTTTGTACAACCCATATCGCATATTGGCTGAATAGTCAGAAAAAAAAATCTGATAGAAATTTCGTTGCCACTGCATTATGAGGCTCATGTCGAAATTGGGTATCTCAATGTGACTGTTATGCGGTTACAATTGCCAATGTGACACAACAACTTGGTATTTCTTTCGAATTTTCTCAAAATCTCACAGATTTTAGTAAGTGGATCGAAAGTATGTGTTATTTGATGACTCTCCCCGGTATTAACTCGAAATTGTCAAAAATGTCGAATGTGACTGTTATGCAGTTATGGGCAGTTCAGGATTGTTCTATTTGCATCTATGACTAAACTTTGAAGAATGTTATACCTTATAAGGTATACCTTTTAAAAGATACACGTATTTCGACGATCACTTGATGTTTTCTGTAGTACGTCTAGTGGATCTACTTTTGATATTCTTCATTAGAAACTATGTTCAGAGGGATTAAAAAAAAATAAAAGAGTGATACATTTGTATGCTTCAAATCAACTGTAGCGCACAATTAAGTATATTGTCTACCCTCAATAAGGTCTGCAACACCCTTCATACTTTACGTGATTTATTTCTTTGCTGTCGAGTGTCGAAATACTTTTTTTATATTTTAAAAACATTTGATTTAGGTTGGATTCAATGACGAGAGATAGGAATCGGTCGATTTTTTCCAGAAATATTATTTTCTACTAAATCATACAGACTTACAATTATTTTGTCATGCATGTTTGAGCTGAACCTACTTTTTGTAGGTGATTTTTCTAATATTTATTTAGTTGGTGTTACATCAATTAATTTGATAAAACCTTGTTAACGATGTTACGCCAATTTACTCGGTCCATGGCTGTGTCTCTCCAACTTCGATTTTGGCTCACGTTCTCCAGATCTTGTTGCACCTGATCAAGCCACTTTGCTCGCTGTGCTCCCCGCCTTCTTGTGCCAACCGGATTCGACGCGAACACCATCTTTGCAGGATTGTTGTCCGGTAGTCTTACAACATGCCCTGCCCAGCGCATCCTTCCGGCTTTCGCAACCTTCTGGATACTGGGTTCGCCGTAGAGCCTAGCGAGCTTGTGGTTCCCCAACGAACATTTCCACGGAATAAGAGTTGAACCAACCACTCTCAAACATATTTCATCTAAGAAAACTGTTATTCTCCGCCGCCACACACCGTTCTCCTGCACTCCGCCAAAGTTCGTCCTAAGCCCCCCTCTTTCGAACACTCCAGGTGCTTGCAGGTTCTCTTCCAGCATGGTCCATGCTTCATGTTCATAGAGGATAAGCGTTTTGTACATGGTACATTTCTTGACCGCAGCTTCTTCTTGAGGCCATAGTAGGCGCGATTTCCACTGATGATGCGTCTCCGTAATTCACGACTAACGTTGTTATCAGCCGTTAACAAGGATCCAAGGTAGACGAACTCATCAACCACCTCAAAAGTACTATCCCTATCTATCGTAACACTGCTCCCCAGCATGTACTTTGTTTTTCACGCATTCACCACTAGGCCGACTTTTGTCGCTTCACGTTTCAGGCGGGTGTACACTGTACAGGTCTGCCACCGATAATCTGGTATAGCACATTGTAGGCGGCATTCAGGATAGTGATCGGCTGGAGACGTAAAGCCCAGCTCTGTGCTCGCGAACAAGCTCGCTTTCCATCTCGATACTTCCCTTCAAAAATATATTCAAGGGTTTTATGATCCGTGAAGATTGTGAAACGGAGTCCAAATAAATACAAATAATACTTTTCCACTGCCCATACCACGGCTAGTGCCTCTCGCTGGGTCTAGGGGTACAGTCGTTCAGCATTAGTCAAGCCTTTTGAGGCAAAGCTTATGATTCTAGGCCATCCTGCCGAATCACGATGGATGAGCACGGCCCCCAAACCCACCGGAGAAGCATCCACGTAGAGTTCCGTTGTATCTTTAGGATCGAAGAAGCCTAATTTCCTCACTTTTGCTGTCAGTTCTTGTCGAAGGTCGTCAAACGCCGATTTTTGGGTTTCTCCAAAAGTACCAATTTCTCCACGAACAAAGTGACGAAGGGGCTCAGTACGGGTTGACAGGTCTGGAATAAAATGACCTACAAAGTTTACGAGCCCTAAAAAGCTCCGAACTTCCTCCTTTGTCTCTGACATTCGGAAGTTACGGATTGCCTCGATCTTTTCCTCAGATGGACAAATTCCCCAGGCGCTTACTTTGAAGCCCAGTATCTCCAGCTCTGTCACCCCAAATACACATTTTTCCTTATTAAGTTTCGCATTGTTGCTTTCCAAAACGGACAATACTTTCTGCAGCCGTATGTCGTGCTCCTCACGCGTGCTTCCTGCTACTACCACGTCGTCTATGTAAACGACAACTCCATCAATTCCCGCTAACATTTCCGACATCACCCGCTGAAATATTTCCGGGGCACAGTTTATCCCGAACATGAGCCGCTTAAAACGCATCAGACCTCGATTTGTCATGAAAGTAGTGACATTGCGGGAGTTAGGGTGAAGCTCCAAATGATAATAGGCCGAAGTCATGTCGAGCTTGGAGAAGTACGTAGCCCCACGAAGTTCATTAAGAAAGGTACCGTAATCTGGGGTAACATTGATCATTTTTTTTAGTTTTATTAAATTTTTCATTTCACAATACAAATGTTACAAGTTTCATATTTTTAAAACAAGTACTGGCACTCACCGCTCCTAGCTATTGTCGGAATCTTTCTTTTATTAACTAGAATCATTTTTTTTTTATTTTCAATTCTATTTTTATTTCACACTTCTTTTAGCACATCACTCTCCAACAACATCATTCTTCAAACTAAGCTCATTTAACCACGGTCCCTTTCATCACTATCGGAAGCTCGCTTTTTTTCGCCCTCACTCGTTCTATCTCGCTTCCACAGCTATGTACTTTATTTTGGTTTTCGATAGATTTAATTATGTTTAAATAAATGTTTTGAGTGATTTTTTGATTCAGCTGATATGGGGTAACATTGATCACCCAAGTAAACAACGTTCGCTAATATTGAAAATGTCGTTACTTACTAAAATCAGGGCCCCTGAAGCCGAATATGAAGACCAAACTCTTACAAGTCATTTACTTTTTGAGTTATTTCAAAATTAAAAACACCTTGAACCGCGTAATACGCCTAAAAGTAGGCAATTTCCTCAGGAAATTCTACATTCGTAATAGTAATTAGTTAATGTTGCCTAATTGAATAAACTTATGATAGATTTGACAACGGAATCGTTTTCGGCGATGCCATTTTTAGTAACACCCGCATTTTTTGATCACATCGTCTGTAGAACTCATGTGAGACATGAATTTTCGGTAGTGCCAGTGAAAATGATAGAAATCATTGTTTCAAAAAGTTGACAAATTTGCGCATGAACTAAACGCAATTTTGGCAAAAACCTTAATTATCATTAGCTTATGAATATACGAAAGAGAGGCACCATTCATGGTTCGAAAATGTTTCATCAATAAATCTTTATTTGAACGTTTAACACGATGAGTCATCCCGATCAATGTTACCCCGCTGATCAATGTTACCCCGGATTACGGTATCAATTACTGCAATCGGGTAATGCTCTCTCTGAATCGCCTGATTCGGGAGCTTCATGTTCACGCAGAGTCGAACGTCATCTCTCCCTTTAGGGACGACCACCAAAATCGTTTTTGCTCCACACCGCTCTTTCAATTAAAGATCAAATTCTGAGTGCCCTCCGAAAATTTGAGCTTATTCGGATGAAAACTGAGATTGCACAAGCCCTTCAAAGTTTATATGGGAATTACTATGGGAAAAGCAAGCAATTCATTCAATCGGTCATATTTTGTGTCCATGTGCTTTTGGGGATTTGAGCTCCATTGATACTGTGAGATATATTCATCATCTACAACTTTGCTGAAGACCGATTTCAAATCGGACGTCTCAGTAATTAGTTATTGATTTATATCCAATCGCAAATTCTTTTAAAGTGATAATTTATCTTCTGAATAGGCAACATTGCTGTATCTGGCGCGAAAGACGGAGTTTGATGACGAAAACGCTATTTCTCAACAACTAAAGTGCACCAAGTCCACCTCAGTTGTTCACACAGCATAAGATTGAATAAATTCGTTATTTTATTACGGCAACTGTGTGGATTAATTAACAAATTATATAACAAGCAAATGTAAGTATTAATTGCATGTCAATGTTTTTACTCCATGTCAAAATGTGATTTTCAGATAAACTGTATTCAGTGCGGTGTGGCTGTATAAAATTTCAAAGAAAATAGATCACCGCCACCGAAACAACATTTAATTTTAACTAATCAATTGCTGCTCAATTTCACTGGCCTCTGTATTTATGAGTTGCTTGAAATGGATAAATTGTAAGGATATAGAAGGATATTGAAGAAATCTAGCTTAAAATCAGAAAATTGAATTCCCTCTGATGGCGTGCGTTGGTTTATGGTTCACTCTGGCTGAACCAAATTACAGTTTTACATGTCCTTCCAAAGAAAATTTGTGACCTAAGATTACAAGGGACTGTTCAAATTACTCGATATTTTTATGGTAGAAAGGTTATGATTATTTGAGTACTGTGGTGTAAAAAAACTCAATTCGGAAAAAAGGCACTTGTGCGGTTTAGCAGAACCCCGACCAATTTTGTTGGTATGCTACCGTATGACAAACTTACAAGGAACTTCGGTATTTTTTATTGATTTTACTTGCATCTACATGATAATCGAATGAGATTTTATTAATTTCTTAGCAACTCATCCCAAAATATAAACACTTATTGCTTTCTTAAGATCTTTCAAAATATGTTTATTTTCGTGTACAACTTCAACATTTTCCACGATGATACATTAGGTTTGCTTCTCTTGGATATAGTGACATAATTTGAATTAAAATTTATGTGCCTGTGGATCGTAAATTAAATGTTATAATAATATACAGTAAACTCTTCGTGATATGATGTTCCATGATTCGATATCGACTACATACTAGCATACTAGAAACAAAACTACATAGTACTATGATGATCCCTTCAATCAGCTTTCCAAAGTAGTTCTGTTCCATGATTTCCATTAATTATCATAGCATGGACATGTAAAAGTAACATATACTAAAATTAATTATTTGTTTTGCTAAAAATATCAGCTCGGGCTAACACAGCGAATTGAAAATTAAAAAAAAAAGTTTAGGCAAAGACGAAATTTTGTTTCTGGTTATCAGCGACAAACATACTGCAGCAACCACGTGGTAATCATAGCAACTCAAACGCAGACGCATAGCGCGCGCAAACACGGAGCTAGGACATGAAGAGAAGATGACTGAAGCATAGCGATAAGGCATCGCCTCCTTTTGGTGGCGGTCGTCCTGGAAGCGACATTGCGCCGTGTACATGTTTATTATTTTCAGTCAGTTTCATCAAAAGTGTGCATAAAATACCGTGATTCACTGAAAACAATTTGACGGTCTCCCATTTTAGCATTAGGACAAGTTGAAATCCGGATTGATTGACAATTTGCATTTGCACAGGATCTGGGACGTGACTGTTTGTGCATACCTTCATAGTTTTGTGGCTTTCGCGTGACTCGAAGTGCATAAAATAACTAGAGCGAAGTGTTCCAGTTATTGGCCGTACCCAAAAGCTGTAAAGGTATGTTATTCCTATCAGATTTATTGTTTATGATGGTTATGCTATAGTCAGAGCCGTAGTTTCGCTTCATGGCGCACTCAGGGAACCTCCATGCGTTCCCAGTTTTTCATTGAACAAGTTTCTGTTAAACATATACCAAAAAAAATCTACTGGTTCATTTTGAAACTCTAAGACTACCTCATCCAAAATTCGTTACCCAATCCTGATTAGGAATTACATATCTAAAAATTGGAATACATAAAATTAGGTATCATAAAATAAAAAAAGTAAAGAAAGTAAAACAAATATTTAATTGACTAGAAACGAAACCCTTGTTTGGAGGATCGGAAGTTTTCAATTTATACCTAAGGAAACTCTTCAAAACATTGATTAAAAGCGATACATGGATTGTTTCAATTGTATACAATCGTGTCTACGATTATTTGTGAAACTGTGAAAAGGCGCTCACTTATTTTGGCGCCCCCTGAATGCTGGCGCCCTTGGAGGGGACAAACCTGGCCAAATGCACGCTACGGCACTGGCTATATTCTGCAATATTGTTCTGTTGGCCAATTCTGACTTCGGGAATAGGAAATTAGATCATTGCGTGACTCTCGTTTTCCCCACACAGGCTTTCGGATTCGTTGGGAGACTTTGAACCCGTTCGTTGTGGCTGTTGAGGTTGTAGCTTTCCATACAGATGGCAACTTCGGAACCCAAGCGAGTTTCCACCAATTTGGCCACCATTTACGGCAGGTGAGTTGACGAAAGAGTGCGGGAAGGTCGCCCGAATGGCGGTCGTATATGCCATTTTATGTTTTTCAATCAGAATAACCGCACATTCTTGAAGTCGTTGCATAAGCGAGACCTAGTTGCGGTCGTATATAGAGGTAGGTGGGTCACCTGCTTCGAGATGGCATAATTTCGGGTTCGGTTCAGTCGAAAGGTGCCATCCGAAAGCGATTGACTTAACTACCATTTCGCTGTAAGGAATCGTGAACATTAGATGACTACGCGATTCAAGAAGATGCGACGTGGTAATGTTGATTGTGTTACACATCTGATACTAACCTTGAACTGTTTTGTACTGACTTCAGAATCGCTGCAGGACACGAACGGATGAAGATATGTTTCTGTACCGATTTGGATAAATCGGTGCTGATCAACAACTTTGAGAAGCGTGGATGGGTTCAGGTATCAGCCGATGATGACTGGAACTTCTATTGGGCCGGGACAGGGACGTGTCGGAATATTTTCAGCGTGGACAGCGGCTATCGAATGCACGACAACCAGCTGATCAATCATTTCCCCAATCACTACGAGTTATCACGCAAGGATTTGCTGGTTAAAAATATCAAACGATATAGGAAGGATTTAGAGCGGGATGGAAACCCTTTGGCCGAAAAGACTGAAGTTAATATTCCTGGGGGATCGAAGTACTTGTATTTGGACTTCATCCCGGTGACGTTTGTACTGCCAGCGGATTACAACATGTTCGTTGAGGAGTATCGAAAAAACCCGCAGAGCACGTGGATCATGAAACCATGTGGAAAGTCACAAGGAGCAGGGATATTTCTGATCAACAAGCTGTCGAAGTTGAAACGATGGTCGCGAGAAGCCAAGACATCATTTCATCCGCAAATTGGGAAGGAAAGTTATGTTATTTCAAGGTAGGTGAAATAAGTTTTGGTCGTAATTGAATCATTAGTTTGAATAACCACACAAGCCATAAATTAAGAAATTTCGGGATTCTTGGAGGTAATTACATGAAAATTACCCCGAAAACCTGTTCCCCGAATGCAACACTTCCCCGTAAGTCAATGATGCGCTTTATGAAATTCTTCAAGAACACTCGTGAATTTAAGCCTAAAAATCCTTCTTCCTCGTTCGACAAGTGAGGTTTTCTTTGGGAAGTGTTTAAAATAGTTGTCGGCGTAATAACTACCTACTAACATTCCTACCAGTGATTTTTCTTCTTTCAATCATCGGCTGTTCTTTCGAGTTAAGGCCAAGTAGCCAGTCATTCGTTTTGGCAAGAATGATGATTTTTCAGCTTGCATTTCAAAGTGATAAAACTCAGTCTTGATAGTTTATATTGACTTGAAAAAGTATCACTGTACGCGCTAACATGCATAAAGTATGCTGATACTTTTTCAGCTGTGTCAGTGCAAAACCAACTGATTTTCTTTGATTCAAAATCGTGAGATGAATTAGCAACAATCATCAACGACGCGTACAAATTTCGGCCTACTTCATCTTAAGCAGAATAAATGTAAAAGTTTCAATCAATGATTTTCCATTATTTGAGTTATAGGCTGCTCTTTCGAGTTGTTCTGTTTGAGTTAAAATCAAGCCGATAAATGCTACTCGTCTATTGTAGCAGAGTAGGGCAAACATATTTCAGAAGTCACTCGTCGACTCTCATAGTAATACACTTGAATCAAAAATTTCGACTGATTCAATTGTCTTTAAACAAATTCAAAGTTAACAGTCACTTCAGATGAGTAACCTCGAAAATAAGCCCCTGCATTATTTGTCTGTATTACATCTTGTCGGCATTAGAATTTTCAACAAGAGATTTGCCCTTCTTTTAATTATCGAATATTCTTTCGAAAGTTGGACTTGTAAACTATTTGTCGGCATCATAATTAATAAGGTTTTCATGAGTGATATTTCCTTCTTTTATCGTTGGCTGTTCTTTAGCGATGGACTTTTGAAATAATTGTCATTTTCATCTGAGATTTTTTGAGCCATAGTCTAGTACCATTGCCCCAGCAATATAGAAATAAAATAAAGAATTACTATTAAATAAGGAGGGCGAGAGTCATCTCTAACATTACCATGTGGGAAACGAAATCAATATCAGCACAATCATCAGTTTGAAAAATGATTTGTTGTTGTGAATATAACCATCGTCACTAAAAAAAGTGCACGCCTGTGAGTGAGATTTTTGTTCTCACTTGGCCCTCAAAGAATAGCTATTCATTAAAAGAAGGATAAATCTTTGATAACAAGAAGATGAATTCAAATAAAAAACAAATTGTACATTATATTCTCGTTAGCTGCTTCCAGGCTAGTACCGTTACTAGAGTATCATTGTGTAAAGTAAATTTTGTAGTAGGCAACACTTCGTCCTACTGAGGAGAAGTTTTATATTTCCGGAACCTTAGATTCTGTTTGTCATATGTGTTAGAGACAATTTGATAGACAATGACCTGAAGAACAAGAAAAGACGTGCTTAACTTCAACTTATTATTCCATAAAATATATGTTCATTTGTTGAATCTTCATTTTGAATTTTTCGTGGCAGAAAAATTCGGGTTTATGGTTCAATCGGGGAAATGGTATTCGGGGTAACGAGCTATTCGGAGTAATGGATTTCGGGGTATTGGTTTTTGAGGAACTTGACCATTCGGGGAGGTGATTTTCGGGAAAATGGTATTCGGGGAAATGTTATAGGATCTGAGGAACCATACAAGTCACGGTTTTATCGAAAATCACTTTTAAGCAGTTTCAGGATTCTTATGGGTAAATGTTTCCTGAAAATGTCACAGAAGAACAGTTCTTCAAAGATGTATAAATCTATGTACCAAATTTATTTTGTTTATTAAAAACATCACACACATCACATCACACAGTTTCCGTTATTTACGACGAGCGGCATACAGTGCTACGAATTTATTAAACGAATATTGATAAAAGATCGACATAAATTTGGATTGCGATTTTTTTCATTCTTAACTTTTGTCTCTACATGAAATTTACGACTAGCAATTGGTTTGGAATGAGTTCATAACTTAAAGATTACAAATCTAAAATCCTTATACGTTTATTTTGCGTCAAATGACTATTTTTTAATAAAATTTTATAAAGAATCTCTCTAGAGTAGGGGGAGATCCAAATCAGAATACTAGTACAGTGAAACCTCCATGAGTTAATGTTCCATGACTCGATAGCGACTCATGGAACCATACTAAAATCATAATTTCATGGTTACTACGATGGTCTTTTCAAACAGCTTTCCATAGCATTTATATTCCATGACTCGATAATTTTTCATGAGTCGATGGGCCCTTCAGATATCGACTCATGAAGGTTTGACTGTACAAATATAGTCGATTCTCCACAACTCGATATTATATAACTAGATAGATTTTCCAGTGTATTCAAATTTCCATGCATCGAGCTCTTTACAAGTCTATTTCCATAACTCGATGATTCTCTATAGTCAATGTCACATGTAAGTTAAATTTCTCCATAACTCAATATCTATATGAAAACCCTTCTTATTCAGTGAACTGGCTTCTTCTTGTTTGCAAGTCCCCTTAGCCTTAAGTAATCGGAATATTTTCGTATCTTGATTGGCATCTTAAAAGGAGTCTCAAGTCCAGATATCAGCTGATTTCATTGAGATTAAAAAAAAAATAGGTTTTGTGTTTTTGACAATTGAAGTGATTCCGAACTTAGGTGTTTGCTTAATGTATATTGATAGAACATAATTCTGTTTATGTTTTATCCGATTTTATGTTCATCTACGTTTCTTCTTTTAACTAATTTCAATTTTTTTTTTTTATGAAATTAGCAGGTTCCAGGTTTCTCGAATGTTTTGTTCGTTTATATCAATGTTTTAGGAAATTAAGGTGAAGATGCATCGAAGCCAAATCTCAAATTTTCAAGAGCACAAATCTGGAGAACCTAAGATCCATTGAAGCTGAAAACTTAATCGATTAGTCATCACCTGAGAGAGACTCGCGAAGAGGAAAAATATCAACGTCATATGCAGCCCAGATTCCCCTCTCACGAAACGTCAAATGCAGCCAACCGTTTTTATGGCTGAAAAAGTGAAAAGTATTGTGTTCAAAGTAAACTGTTATTAAAAACCTCAATCGGCGGAGCAGTTTTTTTTTCCAAAGTTGCTGATAAATCTAAGCAGAAGATTAATTATTTCTAATGTCTGCTACGTTTGCTGGCGTGAAATTTCACTCAAACGGCTATTTATGATTCGATGTGATGCAAACTCAATCATTTTTTGCTACGAGCTTCATGTGAGGGTTTGAACGGCTTGCGCATAATTGGTATAAACATAATGTGGAATAAGAAAAAAACTCAGCAATCACAGAAAAAGAAGACAATCTTCGCGAGTCTCGTCTCAGGTCACCACCAGCGAATGACCAATCGATAAGGTTTTCAGCTCAAATGGACGCTTGGTTCTCCAGATTCGTGCTCTTGAAAATTTGAGGTTTGGTTTCGATTTCATCTTCACCTTAAGCAACATTGTTGAAAGCTATTAAAAACTAGTATTATGAAGGACTACGTTTGATGAACTTTCAGTAGACATATCAATCTATTATTTCGTGATTGAAGATTTTGTTTGTTACGTTTAAGGTATGCGCATTGCGCACAGCAAAACCTTTTTAACTAAATCTTTGCAACTTGTCATTGTGCAGTCAAAACCAATACTAAACTTTGCATTAAGAAGCACTTTGATATGACACATATTGTGGCCAAATACCTATGAGCTCAGAAGCTTAAAAAAAACCACTGCTGGAGTGAATCAAAAGTACCATCAATAGGATCCGAATTCCTATGTATGAACATCTATCTGGGATCGAATCCCATCCCCGAGATAGCCACTTAAGACGTTAAGGTTAAAGTGACGACTTCCTTCGGAAAGGGTCCCGAGTTATTCCAGAGACGAACTAGCCCAGGGCTAAAAAAAATGTGTTCACTGTGTTTCGGTTGAAAAATACAATATATTCTGTATACAGTGAACGCATTTTCATGAAATTTTATGGTTCCTCAAACAACTAATTCAATTGTGAACTAAACTTTCTACAACATAAGAACTGGTTTTTAGATCTATTAATTGTTATCTATTATTATTGTTCATGTTTATGCTTAGATACATCGAGAATCCTCTGCTAATTGGTGGTAAAAAGTTCGATCTTCGCCTGTACGTCTTAGTAACTTCATTCCGACCGCTCAAGGCTTACCTGTTTCGGTTGGGTTTCTGTCGGTTCTGTACGGTCAAATATGACACCAGTGTCACAGAATTGGACAACATGTACGTCCACCTGACAAACGTCAGTGTACAGAAACATGGTGTAAGTTAAACCCTGTTTGTCTAATTTTCATATACTAATTATAAGGTTCTTATCTTCAGGGTGAATACAACAACCATCATGGTGGAAAATGGAGTGTTCAGAATCTGCGACTCTTTCTGGAAGGAACCCGTGGCAAAGAGGTCACCGACAAGTTGTTTGGGTCCATAACTTGGCTGATCGTACACTCGTTGAAGGCCGTTTCCAGTGTGATGGCAAGTGATCGCCACTGTTTCGAATGCTACGGCTACGATATCATTATCGACAATACCCTGAAACCATGGCTGGTCGAAGTGAATGCGTCACCTTCGCTCACGTCAACTACGGCCAACGATCGGATATTGAAGTACAAGTTGATCGATAACATTTTGAATATCGTGCTGCCCCCCGATGGAATCCCAGAGTATGTTGAACCGAACTTCGCGTAGAACCATTAACCTCACCCAGGGTATTTCTTTCAGTGTTCGATGGAACAAGATTCCCAGTCCGGATATGCTCGGCAACTTCGATCTGCTGATCGACGAGGAGATCGCCGCCCAGGATGAAGGTGCCCCCAGCAACAACGGCAAAAGTAGATCGAACAACAATCGGTGGAAATGAGATTAAATTGAAACGTGCGTGCAATTTTCTTCTATTTTCGTTTTATTTTCAATGATTCAGTTTTAGGACATTTTCCCTTTTCTTAAAAGATCCGTTTGGTTCTATAGAGACTCGATTTGATTTGCTAGTTTTCTTTTCTTCTAAAATTCTTGCTTCATGCTCAAGTTAATTGATTCAAATGCAAATGCCGCGATTGTGAGCGTGGCTCCAAAAATGTCGAGTTTGTTTTACCAATTTGCACACTTTTTGACTTTAAAGAGTGCATCGATGCCTATAAATATTTTCTAACTTCATTTTCACGACTTCACATATGCAACTCATTTTTCAAATTCCAAATCAATCGATTCAGTAGATTTGTTTTATTTTCGTTAAATATTTTGTCTATATGTAATATTTTCTGTTATAATCTGTCTTTCTCGGTACTATACAATAATTGTGCGAACGTTTTCTTATTTGTCGTTAATTCCAAATTTCAAGTCTCACGTCGGAGAAAAGTTCATTCCACAGTGTTCTGAATAACTAATACTTACCATACTTCCGATGTATGGTTCGAAATCGAAACAATATTGTAACACATGTAATAACTCTAAAGAAATTGTAACGTAACACCACAGATAAACAGACGTAACGGTAATTCTTTTCCATCCATTACATTGGAATATCTCACAAATCGGTCACCGATCGCATTCAAATATCTTTTTGTACGTGCTTAACGTTTATATCCCCTCTACCGGCAGCTTCATTTTTTACCACTAAAAAAATATTCAAATCACGATAACTTTTTTGTTTCTCGATATTTTTGCACCATTTTTTCACAAGCCCTCAAAAAACTCTTCTAGTTTAAAAATATGTGTCGATATTGATAATCATCTGGTCATGATGGTCATCTGGATCCGGAGATATTCCAAAATTCCCTGGTCCCCCAATGCGTAGCCACTTAAATATCTCAGGTAACAGATTTTTTATCGTATTCGGATATTTACTCCACGAATGATACATTAATGCGAGTATGTTTTGAAAAAATGAAACATATTGGTGCAGCCGTCTTTGAGTAATGAGCATTTATGTTTTTGGTACCGCGCTGGACAAATAAAAATCTTGAATTCTCTCAAAAACCTCATTTCGTAATTTTCAGATTTCTCGAAGAATACTGAACAGATTTGTATGATTTATTCAGGGTAGCTACTTATTACCTGTCATTGTATAGTACACATTTTATTATTTTGATAAATTGACCAAAAATAAAATGGCCGACAAAGACATTTTATATGGAGAATAGACTGGCCCAGCTCAGTATGGGAGAAAAATAAAGTTGTTTGATTCCACGGGGCACCCCCCAGGATTATTTCTTGGGGTTAGAGGAAGCCTTTCTGAAAAATTCAGCTCATTTGGTCGTTCCATGAGCTGGCGCATTTGAATTGAAGTTAATATGGGATTTTCAGCTCAAACATATGAGCAACAGCACATCATCTACTGTTTGGTTCAGGAAAATTGATGGTCGCGTTCAATTGGACCCAGAATTTCAAAAACACTACTTGATATAATAGCGAAGAATATTGTAGAAGATTGTACCACGATCAAAGTTAATAAAGTTGGTGTTTTAACCATCTGAAGTATATCATGCAATACTGCTTGTATTTCTTCGACATAGCTTGGAGGTAACCACTAAGCGCATCATAGCCACCTATGACGCTGGGCGAGCTGAGGCACATGTCGCATGCATATACCGTTTTGACTCATATTCCGAACACTTAAGACCAGCAGTGACTTCAAATGCATCTGGCAGGCATAAAATAACTGATATTTGTAAAAGTTTTAATTTCTTCGGAAAGCCTAACTGTTAGCTGTGTAGTGTGCTGATAAAAATGTTATTTGAACTTGTTTAGTATTGTTTTAACGTAAAAGTATGGAACAAAATTTTGATTCAAATGCAAGTGACTGTACGGGAGTGCGGATCTAAGCCTAATTTTCAACAACTGAAAAAGTAATGAAAATGAGATAAAATCCAGATACAACCTTCTGCAATTATGTTCATTAGGGTATCAACTGGTGTATTTGTCATTCTGGGCTTATTTGAACGCGAACAATTAGTATACGGAACGAAACAGTGACATAGGGTCAATTTTCAATATAATTGAGACGAATATCCCATACAATCTTCATAACGATTGCGCCAGCTGGTGGAGCAGCCAATTGAGTTGAAGTTTTGAGAGAGCGTTTTTCTTACCCTAAGGCTCATATCTAGGGGGTGCCCCGTTAAGTTTTACAACTTTTTTGTTTAAGGGCCAGTCTAATGGAGAATGTCGGTCCCTCAAGGAACATCGGAATATTTTCAAAACTAGAACAGCAATGATTAATATCGACACGGATTCTAGAAGAGTTTTTTGAGATTTTGTGAAAAAATGGTGCAAAAATATCGAGAAACAGAAAAGTTATCGCGATTTGAATATATTTTTAGCGGTAAAAAATGAAGCTGCTGGTAGAGGGGATATACTTACTATGGCTATATGGTTTCCCATTGGCCAAACGCAATGTTTTTAGCATTGAGCAAAAATATTTTCAAAATTATCGTGATGACAAAAATCGGAATTTATTCAAAGTATTACATCTGTTTGTCTGTGGAACACCTTAAAACATAGATATACAGAAGACGAAAAACTGCTACATCAAATAGTAACACAATGAGAACTTATTTTGCGAGTCTTGTGTGGTGGGACGAGTCGAAGCAAATGGACCAATTTGAGACCAATATTATACGTCATTCAACTCGTAGAATAATCTTTAAATCTTATTAATAATAAGTAGTTACCGTGTTTGTTTTAAACGTATATAAGAAAAATATATGTTTTTGGTGAGGTGTCGTCCACAAATTACGTAACGCTCTAGGGGGAGGGGAATCGGCTCAAAAAAAAAAATGAAAATGTTCACACAAAGCACGTTACGGACGGTGGGATGGGGTCAAAAATTGCTATTTTCAGCGTTACGTAATAAATGGATGCTGCCTGGTAAAATAAATTCACATTTTTATAGCAAGCAAACCAAACATTAGGTTAATAAAAACTGAAAATGTGACCTTTGTTAAAGAGTGTCTTAATGTAAACCTAAAACATTTCAATCCAATATTACAATTCCTCAATTGATGATTGTGATTGTTACATTATTTCGATCAAGTTCAAGATGCCATTATATTAGAAAGCTGAAGCATTCAACAATTGGGTTGTTTTGGGATGCTGAGATTATTAAATATTTTGAAATTATTCAGCTTAGCTTAGTTGACCTCACCTCAGAGAAGTTTTATTAAGGCAGAAATTGCGCTTTGTAATTAGAAGCAAAGTTTTAATTAAGTAAGCTTCTACGACTCGATGGAATCATCCTAGAAAAAATTCAAATGGCTAATACGAAAGTTTCCAATGGATTTTTGTTCAGTAATTCGATAACTCCATGAGTCAATGATCTCTTCGACATCGACACATAGAGATTTAGCTGATCTGCACTTCAACCTTTTTTTACTACCGTTATTTTACGACGGTTCTTTTTACGACTACTTTTTTGCGACCGAAATTCTTATTAACGATCATTTTGATAAATGATAAATATCTAATAATAATCATCAAATTAGACGGCCATTAGAGTAAAGTGGGGCAAAAGTTCGAGTGGGGTAAGAGTTTCTTTTTAAGATTTCTAGCTCAATTCAAAACAAATCTTATAAATGTCAAGGTGGTTCGAATGCTATTCAAGTAAGAGACTTTCACTCCAAATCAGAGTTGAACAATATCGGTCATATTAGCTAATGGCTGATGGGCTAAAACTATCAATATCAGTTGCGAACTATCAATATCACTTTGATCTGACAGCCAACAGCGGTGATGCGACATCGCACTCTAGATCACAATCACTGCAGAATGAGTGATCACGTGGTAATTACCCACGCTATTAATGTTTTTCAGTGACCAACACACAGTTTCAATCCGTCTGCAGCAGTATCAAGAATATCGTACTGTTAAATTGTAATTTTATTTGCTTAATTTAAGGCTAAACTTGACCCATCAGTGATATCCATAGTCTATCGCCATCAATGCACTTGTGATGGAGTAGACAGCATGATAATGATGTGATAGGGAACGATCGGAATTGTATCGCAGTCGGCCTGTACAAATCAGCAAATTTCAAGCGTTGATAGTGACAGCAAGCAACTCTGCTCCAAATATCATAAAAATCGATTGAGATTTGGAAAAGTTATGGCTATTTGTTGTTTTTCGATTTGAATATTGTAATTTTAGGTCAAACTTTCGTTGCATGGAACCAATTGAAGATAAAATCTTTTTCAATATTTTATGTGAGGGCGTTTCTAGGCCTATCATAAGGTTGCTTTGAGGTGTATTAGTTTTTGCATAATTGCTTGAAAACAATTTTTGGCCCATAGTGGGGCAATAGTTCGAATCAGCGGGGCAAAAGTTCGACCCATGTATAAAATCACGGAAAAATTTGAAAATTGCCTAAAATCCACATATTATCTTCAAATTTAGTTCAATTTGTCTGATCGTGTGAAAATTGTCACCAAAATTTTACATTTTCACTTAGTTTTGCGAAAAACTGCTATTTTTGAGTATATTACAATTAACTCGGGTTTGGGCAATTTTTTGATGAAAAATTAGTGTGTATTTTTCGTTAAACTTAAGTTTACGGCTGGCTTAAGGTATGCCTGTTATAAAAGGAACGGTATTTTGTGTTTTAGCCAGCGAACTTTTGCCCCACACTAGATTCGAACTCTTGCCCCAAAGGTGGGGTAAAAGTTCGAATAAGGCAATCAATTTTGAAACTGTTATAACTAAAAATGAGTAAATATTTTGACACAAGTTTGTTCAGCAAAATTATAGCCAATATATTGAAGGTTCACTGTATGGTATTTGTTTTGTTTTAACTGCTATTGTTTTCCTGGAAACTTTGATTATACCACTAAGGTCGAACTTTTGCCCCACCTTACTCTATTCAAATTAGACGGTCAAATATTCAAAAATGTGTATCATTTGTACGATTTTAACATAGCTAAGGAAATGTTAAGATTAAGGAATCTACGGAGCTGAAGTCTGTACGATGTATTTTTTTCAAATCGAAGACCAAATAAATAAAATAAATCTCAGGATCCTACCTACTTTGAAGAGGCGTCTTCAGTAGCGCAAAGAATATTCTAACAAATAATCGAGATTTTGCCACCAGGCGGTATTAGTGAGCATGAAACTTTTGTTATGCAGATAGCTCATAATCCAGACTACTTAGAAACATGGCGTCCTGGGCAAAACTGTTCAGTAGCTTAAGGGCTATCATAATCCCTAGCCAAGAAATTTGAGATGTTGCCACAAGACAGCGCTAGTGAGCAAGAAACTGCAAGTATCCAAATTATTTTTTCTGCTCAAATGTTTTTGCAAGCCTTCCGATTGACTACAAATGCACTGCGAGTTGGATATGTAATTCGATGAAATTTCACGCCGGAAATATCGGAATCAGCTAGAATAAGTTCTGAAATATAAACAAATTTCAATGCTATGTAAATTATATTGTAAATAGTTTGAAGAAATCACTTCTCTAGTCAGTTACACTTTTCAGCAAAGTACACACAGATTAATATATTTAAATTTCAATGTAGCGTAAACAAAAGAGTATAGCAAAAGAAAATCAAATTCATCTATTGTTACAGCATCACGTTTAATTTTCAACTAAAGATGCTTGAATGTTACATGATCGTGTAAATTTAAAGTGCTGAAAAATGAGCGATTTGTCGTTGACATTTCAGTTTATTTTGATGCTCCAAATATGTGCATGAAAATAAATTGAAATTTACAACAGCAATACTGATGCGCGATAAATTTTCACTAGCGGCTGGTGGCAATGTCTCGTATCTCTTGGCTCAAATAATGATAGCCCTTGAGCTACTGAATAACTTTGTCGAAGTCGCCATGTATCTAGGTGGTCAAATATTTGTTCTAGGGAGTTGCCCATTTTATCCTGCACGAAACAGCATTTTAGTTTCCCTTGGTATAACTGTTTTGGTTTTGAACGACTTTCGGTATAGTCTTTTCTTCATTGATTGGAGAGTCTCTAGATAAAAAGCGAAAGAAAATCATACATTACCAATGAGAGAAAATGAATGAAACTGTATTTAGCTTACATTTGATCGATATTTTCCAAACAAACTAACTGCATATTTGGACTTGATGGATTTCGCTCAAACTTGTACCGTTCTGCAGCTCCTGCGAGTCTAAATGAACAAATTTGCCAGTGTAACTTAAAATCTTTACGGTTTGGGCTGTTATACAAAAATAGACTTCTTGTCATGATCTTCGAAAAACACTATGTATAACAGTATAATGAAACTTACCTAGTCAGCTTATACAATACATTTCTGCCAAGAAACGATTGGTTTTACTTACCTGTGCTGTTTCTCATTCTCACAGTTTAGAAATTAAGTATTCCACGTCATGGACCTCGTTCAAAAAATAACTATAATAGTTGCTTATGATTGCTTGAACGATGAAAGTGCCACCACAGACAAACATATAGTATGTGGTCAATCCACCACCGCAGCATCCGCATGGTTTTTGTTCGCTTTTGATGTTTACACACTACCGCCATCTGTGGGCCCAGCGGCCGACTACAATGATTTCAGCATTGGGCGTACATGTTCTTTCAACTATGATTTTGATCGCGATGTGTTGTAAGTGTTACGTCTGTTTGTCTCTGGTGCCACCGTCATTGTAAACATGTGCTCCCTTATTTAACGGTGATATGGAGTCATTGCGGTGTTTCTGGATAAAGGGATCTATTTTGTAAATCAAGCCGATTCATGTGGCTCGTCTGTAGTTACTGTCGATCAAAGTAAGCATGCATTTTTCAGATATCACCCGTCAACTCTTATACTTCTTCTACTATGGCAACTGTCGAGAAACTCGAATGATAGAGCCGAGTCGAGTGAAGTTTTGGTCGACAGTGACTCCAGTTGTGTAATTTTGTTCGACTCGACTTATAGAACAGGACAGGGCGCTTTAACGATGGTAAAAACTTATCCCATCTCATGAACAGCCATTGAAGGCTAAAAAAATGCCAAATTTATTCCTACCAGTCTATTGGTTTCTATTTGGAATCTCTTATCAAAGTAAATCTTGGTTGAAAAAAAAAAACATAAATGAAAATTCAACACCTTTCACTTGGTATCAAAATATTTACTAACGACTTGCAATTGCATTGTTTGTGTTTTTTTTTTTCAAAATAATATTAAAGGATGAAACGTTTTCACTAGACTGCCCATTGATAAATACTCTACTTACTTTTCAATTTCCTCAGTTGTGGTTTGTAATCATCTCAGGAAGTATACTACATGAGGTGTTCAAAGAAATATGATAGACTGACAGCTAGACGATAGATCTTAAATTACTCAAAGGAGGAAGTGAGCGTATGTGTGTTGAAACAAAATAATGTGGTAAACAATGGTCGTCAGTGGAAAGAAGGTGTTTGATTCATTGGGTAATTGTTCATTTAATTGGCTTGTTTTTATTAAAAGAAATTGTTAAAATATATATATTTAATATAAATATAAAGACCAAATAAAATTACAATTTACTAACCACTATACACTGTTCTTTTGTTCATAATTGTTTCTCCGTTTCCATTTGCCGTCTTGAACTGTCTCATGCTGTGTAGTAATTTCATTCGGTTTCGGTTTTTTCCTTTCATTCTCTGAACTATCGAAATGAGAAGGTTTATTTCGATTTTGTTTTCACTTATCATTGTTACATTGTCTTCATCTCCCTAATCTTCATCACCATGGATGCTAATTTTTGTTGTTTTTATTATTTTTTTTATTTTTATTACCTAGTATTTACAAGAATTTTTTATACTCGCTAGGATTAGAAACTTAACTAGTGATAGTTACATGACAGTTAATTTATTTTTGTCCTACCATACAGTTTGTTTAGATCAATTTAGAGTTTAATTTTATTGTATGATTTTCTTTATTACATTTTTGTTCTTCTGTTATATTTAATCTGACGTTGAATACAGCGCAATCTATATCTCAACAGCGCTATGCTACAATGCATTCATCAAAAGGCCAAAAACTTAGGAGAGTATCTTCAAATACACAGTCTAAAAACAGAGAGCATTTGGTTCATTGTTGTTTCCGTTGTCGAAATGTAATACCTTGCTTCCATACGTGTTTGTGTGTGAGTGAGTTCTGCACATTTGTTAGTTGAAGCAGATTTTTGCTTGGCAAAAATAAAATAACAGCGCAGAACATTAATCGTTAATATTATGCTTCTCGCGTACAATATTTACAGACGCACCAAGTATGCAAATTGTCGGGTTGAAAGGCATGACAGAAAACCGCAGCTGTCACACGAGTTGAACACAAACAAATTTCTACATGTAAACTCGATGATAGTAAATTGCGATGGTTTTCTATGGGTTTATTTTTGTTTTCAGTTTCATTGGTTTGTTATTGTTTGTGATTGATGAGCTCCAGTAAATTAACCTATCGTTTACTGAGTTGTTTCATATTCCTACATACATACGCAACATTGGGTATGGCATGTTCTAAAATACACACACAAACGTATCCTGCTTTTAATATTTATTCTTCCGCTGGTTTCTCTTTCTCTCATCCTTTTTACTCAATTGGTTCAAATAATACAGTCAAAAAAAATTTCAGTATGTATTGAATCAACTTCACAGCATTCACAATATCGGACACCGGACATAAGGAACTAATATTTTCATTTTCGTTTTTTTTTGCATTTGTATTCGGCAAAACGAACTGACCTATTACGAGTTGACTGGTATTGTTTGTTTTCATTCTAGTAGTGTTATTTATATATTTCCGTTCAGTGTTTGTGTGTGTTATTCAACATTTGCTTATTTGTTCTGTCATGTTTGGGTCTCCGAAATATCGTTTTGGTTTTAGTTTTGTGTTACTGATTGTTTATAGGTAGAATTTCTTCTATTTAATCTTTAAGCTTATATCCCTACAAATAAAAATGCACTTTCTTACTGTAATCAAAATACCGTTTCTCTCTTTACCTTCCTAGCGAATGTGTTTGATTGTTTCATGTGGTTTATTTTTTTGTTCACTTTCCTTCTAATATTTTAAGAGAGTTAATGTAAATGAGGAGAAAAAATGTTTTGGTACCGAAAACAAGACTTGGTAATAAATAAGTTACACTTAACAAATAACTGAAATTGACTAGAATTGTGACACTTGACCGGTTGTGAACAATAACAGAATGATAGGGCTTCCACGCTCGATTCTAACATTGTTGCTGTACTGTTTAAAGGTCAACACTTGGATGAGGATTACGCTACTGTGTCTGTTAGTGCTATTTACTGTTGATAAGAAAACCAAAATTACACTTAAGCCACGATGCTGTTGCTGTTTCGATGGAAACAATCACGGTCACGTCACGCGCACTGAAATAAATAGTATACGAACAGGATCATGCGCCATTTTCGCGTCTGTTTAGTAATTAGGACTTTTTACACACTATTCAACTACTATGTACAATTGCAAACGTTCTATTCTGTTTCATGCTTCAACGTTACATTCCTTGTAATACTTTCGACGTCAGCACGTTTTTTTGTGATCTATTTCTGAGTTCAGGAATGTATTTTTGTAGCTAAATTGGTGCGGCTTGGTTATAGCTAATTTCTGCTATTCTGCCGTTCTACGCATATTTGTTCCGCGGTCCATTAGGTTTACATGGAACATGGGGCAAGTAGGCGTAGAATGGCAGTATTGTATCTTCAATATACAAACTGCAACTTCTGTTTTATAAACAGAAGTTGCAGTTTGTATATTGAATGTTTACAGTGCTGCTTTTCCAACGTGACGAGGTAAATGCAACTTTGATTATGCGTAGGGAAGGGCAAGGGCATAGTTAGGGAGAGGGGTGAGGTGGTTAAGCCATGAAGCAGGGCGGAACAAAGCAGTTTTTTGCAATGCGCACATAAATTAAAAATTGGCAATACTAGCTCTGATCAATAAATTTATAACCACACTCGTAAACTGGTTCAATAAATTGATGGTAAAGCGATAGACAAGTATATTTGTGACTAACAATATCTGCGTCGAAAAATGTTTGATTTGACTAATACAATCTCTTAAAACAAACAATTAAAAAAAAACCTGTGCGTAGAAATTTGATACAACCAAACTCGCACCCGCAGCTGCTCCGCTTCAACAGAAAAAATCTTAACTTTTCGCGCTTTTCACATAGCTAACAACGAACCGGTCCCCTCGGCCGGTTCCTTTTGATTTGGGTTTCATTTCATTAGCGAACTTTCGTTATTAGACCTCCTAAGCGTTGTTGTTTTGTATTTTTTTGTAATTTTCAACGTCTTTGTTATATACTTATTGACTTCTTACTTGATGCGCTTGGTTACATTTTTCGTGTCTTATTTTTCGTTTGACTGTTTTTTTTTCTTCGTTCGGGACAAATTGTTTGAATGAAAAGACAGAAAGATAGAGCAAGAACTTGAGAATGAATGTTGAGAAAATTTTTGCTGACGGTAGATTTTGGATTGAACTTGGTACAAAGTATGGGTTTAGTCGTTTTGGGCAATTTGTTTCACTGTCAACGCCGTATTATAGGTTGTTTTTTTACTCGGAGTTAAAAACTTCAATTTAAATACAAAGTTGCTAGTTTTCTTTTTTGTTTTTGAATTTCTTTAAAACTTGTCTTACTATGAATGTGATTTGTTTGAGTTTGATAAATTGGTTCAACCGCTAGTTCAAATTACAAAATAATTGTACACGTAACTACACAGGTAACGTAGGCAGGCGTTCACATAAACGATTTGGAGCATTTCATGTGACTGAGAATTGGGGTACAAATGGCTCGTGAACGAATTTTGTCGATATATTTGAGTATGGAACAGGGCCAGAATACGAAGGGAATGTCAACTGCTTATCTACTGTCGGATGATGATGGAACTGATCAGCGTGTTGCTCGCCTGGATGAACTTAGTTTCCAATGTACCTTCGGAGAGGTGTGGCAAATGGAGTGGTCTCAAAGCTGGCGGTCGTTTCGGGTGATAACGATCGCTTGAGTAGCTTCTTCGCTGTATTTCGAGTGCGTGACTTTGACTGATGTTGTGCCTCTTGCTGCTGTTGCTGCACAGTGCGGGTAGAACTTGGCTTTGGTATTGCTGATGCTGATGCGGTGGTCGAAGCTGATTGAGTTGGTTGTCCTGGAGTGACCATAACTGCTTCTGCTGCTGCTGTTGGTTGTGGTGGTGGGATCGTCGTGGCTGTCGTTGTGGCGAGACTACTGCTGTAGTCTGCTGTTTGCTGCGGTGATGTCTTTGGGGTCGTTGTTTGCGATGATTTACTATTAGAAATACTATCCTTAACACTATCATTTGCAGGAGGCCCTTCAATCTTTCGTAGTTCACCGTCATCACAATGATCATCGTAACGGCAGGTGATCTTACCGTCCTGTGGTTCGGTATCGTTGCGAAGCGTCAGTTGCCGGATGGAGTTGCCGTATAGCCAGGGAAGATAACAATGGAAGGCGCGTTCGATTGTTTGCGTTTTTTAAAGGCAGGTGTGGTTCAAAAGTGATCAAGTGTTGGTGGTTCATCGATACGGGTGAAGTTTGTTGGGCGGCAGTGATTGTGGGAGGTAAATTCGTGTGTAATGTTCACAGTGAGGTGTTGTTGATCGCAAAAAGTAAAAATAAATTGGAGAGAAGAGAGTGAAAATTAAAATCTGTGGTTTTGTTTGTACATTGTTATGCTGCATTGGATACTTCTATTGCTCGTGCAGAATGGTTTTGGTGAGTGCATCGTTGGTACAACGACTCAACTTTAACCATAATGAAGATGATGAAGGTTTGCTGCAGAATGAATTATTTTATTATTTTGAATTGATTATGATAAAGTAAAAAGCGATTCAATTTATCGTGTATCTTTGGCTCACCAATGCTCAATTTACAATCCTATTTGTTTTATGATCATTACTTGCATGTCCGCAGGGCGATCAAATTTGCAAATCGAAACTTCATAATTGAAAGCCAGCCGTAAAAATTACCAGTACAGGAAGTAATGTAAAATCGCACCGCAACAATCGGCATAGACTCAAGCATCGAAAACGGACTAACGATTGGAAACTCGGACCATGGAACTGTAAGTCTCTCAATTTCTTGGGAAGTACTCGCATCACGCTATGTCTGAACCAGACGATTATAAAAATCGAATGTAAATCGGATTTTTTCTTGCAAGAAATCAGTATTTGATCTATATTTTCATTATCGAAAGGTTTTAAAATATTCTATCGGTGAAATTTTTTTCCATACATTTTGTATGGACTGAAATGTGTCGAAAACGTGATTTTCATGGGATTTAGTATGGAAAATGGCTAAAAAGTGGAAAAAAAATCAAAATTTCACCGATGGAATATTTTAAAACTTTCCGATTATGAAAATATAACCCAAATACTTAACTCTAGCGAGATAAATCGGATGTACATTCTATTTTTATAATCGTCTGGTTCAGACATAGCGTGCGCATTCTTTCCGAATTATTGAGGGTCCGCATATTCGACATCGTAGCGTTGCAGCTGGTTTACTGGAAAGGGTCGACGTTACATACGTATAGGGATGGTTATACCATCTACCAGAGATGCGGAAACATACACGAGGTGGGCACAGCTTTTATCGTGATGAGCGAAATGCAGAAGCGCGTGATTGTGTGGTGGCCAATCGAGAACAGAATATGGAAGTTGAGGATCCAATGCCATTTCATCATTATCAGCATAATCAACGTGCACAGCCCTCACATAGCAAGTGACGATTACAATAAGGACGTTTCCAACGTGAATACGACAGCTACCCAAGCCATAACCTCAAAATCGTTATCGGAGATCTCAACGTTTATGTTTGCCAGCAGGAGGAATTCAGACCGATTATAAGGAAGTGCAGCGCTAACCAGCTCATTAACAGGCCCTAGACTGATTGATTTTGCTGCCTCAAAGAACATGGCCATGGCCAGCACAGTCTCCGGTATCGGTACACCTGAAGAACACTCCAACAGGCTGAATCGCAAAATGAGCACGTTTTGTGACCACGTCCGAATTATTGACGTCAGAACCTATCGCGGCGCAAACATTGATTCGGACCACTACCTCGTGATGGTTAAAGTGCGCCAAAGATTCCCCGTTGTGAAGAACATTTGGTACCGACGCCCGCCACGGTACAATCTGAAATGACTAGGGCAACCTAAAGTCACAACTTATTACGCGCAATGCCTTGAAGCAGCGTTGCCGGATGAGGGGGAGCTCACCGAAGCTCCTCTTGAGAACTGATGGAGTCGGGTCAAAGCAACCATTAATAACGCAGCTGAAGGTACCATTGGGTTCGTGGAAGGAAATCGAAGGAACGGTTGTTTCGACGAAGAGTATCAAACGGTTTTGGACGAGAAGAAGCAGCGCGGCTGCAACAATGTACCTATCAAAATGTGGAACGATACAGGTAGAAGCGAAGACAGAATTAAAAAAGCGCTGCCTGGAAGAGATGGAGTGTGAAGAGATGGAACAGTTGTTTACGGACAAATTAGAGGCGATTGAAAGGTGCAAGCAGCACTACGATGAACACCTGAAAAGCGCAGATGTGGAAGACCAAGATAGCAGGATGAATGGCTTCATCAGTACGGCGGATTAGGGAGACGTGCCAATTTGTACATTAGGTGAAGTTTGGGATGCTATCAAACAGTTCAAGAACAACAGAAGACGGACAGGTTGGCTATTTGTCTGCACCGATTAATAGCCAGGATCTGGGATACATAACAGCTATCGGATGAGTGGAAGGAGAGAGTAATATACTCAATATACAAAAAGGGTGACGAGTTAGAATGTGAGAACTATCGAGCGATCACCATTCTGAACGCAGCCTATGAAGTGCTTTCCCAGATAATCTTCCGCCGCCTATCACCACTAGCAAGCAGATTTGTGGGAAATTTGAAGCCGGTTTCGTGGACGCGGGATCGACAACGGACCAAATATTTATGTTGCAGCAGATCCTCGAAAAATGTCGCAGATATCAAGTTCCTACGCACTACATATTCATCGATTTGAAAGCGGCCCATAATACTATCAACCGCGAAAAACTATGGAAAGTTATGGGCGAGAATGGGTTTCCCGGGAAACTGGCTAGACTGATCAAGGCAAGGTATAGTGGGTGCGTTATTGGACTCGTTTGAAACTACGGACTCCATAAGATTTTGCAGTCTGGTAAACTTCACCTGCGTACTAAGTGTACTATGTTAAAGACGCCCGGTAGTCCTCTCAGGGCATGAGACGTGAACAATGCACGAAGAGGACCTGCAAGCGATAGGAGTTTTTAAACGACGTGTGCTTAGGACCAAGGATGGAAATCTAGTGATCATGACAAAATAAATGATACATCGCGGTTGTTCTTTATCCTGCGATCATAGCAACAACGATTAATCTTTTGTCGTCAAGTTATCATAACAAACTATGTTCCGCGAACATTCTGCATGTGTGCTAAAGCCTTGATTACACAGTGCGCGCAATGCACGAACGTTCGCTCAAAAAATTCGTTCAATATTCGCGCGAACTGTTCGAGGTTCTGTATGTACGAACTGTTCGCCCATATATTACACGGTTCGAACAAACAAGTCTGTGGTTCCATATCTGATGGTCGTAGCAACCAATGTGTGGTTACTTATTGATCGTCAAAATGTCACTGCTGATGTTGCTGTTATTAAAGTATATTATTATAAACGATTTTCTTCAACTAAACTTTCTTTATTTTCAGATATGAATTGAAAATATTTCTCAAGAATATATAAGTCATCTTTCCAGGAGTATTTTCGAGGAATTCTCCCATCATAAGATGAATACAAATCCTTCCAAAGATCCATGCAAGAATGTACTAGATTGTTTTTAGGAATCATCCAATAGAAATTTCGAGGATAAGACTTCATCGGAAACACAAGAACTTCACGATTCATAGAAATTCCTTGAGGACATCGTCAATGTTGCAACATATCATCCCAATACCGTATACAGATTGCTTGCTCAATTTTATCAGCGTTTCCAGGTTTTACTGGGGAATTTACATATTTATGACAATCTTTCAGGAATTCAGGAATCGTTTCATTAAACATTTTTCGTATATTTTTTTAATTTTTCTAGCTTTTACTTTAAGATTTTGTTCTACGATTATTTTAATAAGGTACAGTGGGGGAAGTGTATCAGTGGGGTAAGTGGATCATTTGTCCATATTACGCTTAAATTCTTGAATATGTTGAATGTTTTGGCACCATTGCTTCGTTTTAGGTTATATTCTTACGTCCACACTAATACTATTGCAAAACTGATACTACACGTACACTAACACAAGCAAACTTGTGAGCCGCAAAAATTGATTTATTTTAAAATTGTTTTCTATCAATCAAAAATCCATTGTATCTCTGTCTAAAATAGAATACTATTAGTTTTTTCAACACATGGTGAGCATTTCAGTTCTAATTGAATGAATCACAATGAAGAATATGAGATTTTTATAAATAAATACTAATATATTGGACATGGTGCACTTACCCCTAGTTTTTAATGGGGTGGGGTAAGTGGATCAAGTATTATTATCATTTATTGGCACACTGTTTACGAGAATTTGAATAAGTTTAATAACCGCAAATGTTGTCTTCCTTTAACTTTTTTAATTCCCAGCTTAAATTTGTCAAATTGACTTTAAATAAATTGGATTAATCCAGCTAACAGTTTATTTTTAATCTTTCCGGTATAAAACATATAAAAGAATGAATATTGCAAAATTTAAACAGAACTTTACGTGGTTTATCTAAGCTGAGTTGCAAAAGAGCAAAATATTTGTTTCTTTCAATTGAATGCCTAATGTCGTACCTTATTTGACCTTATAAAATGTTCTAGACATATGATACAATTATATTCATCAGTAGAATAAAAAGATTTCAGTTTTTTAATCAAAAATAAATGTAACAAATGTTTTTAAGCAATGAGTGTTTTTCGAAAACGTCGTTTGGAATAATCCTGCAATACTTCTGTATAACTTATATGTATAAATGGATGAATTTGATCCAAATTATTATAGCTACAATGTTTTTTTTTTGTTAGAATTAGTGTGAACTAATGTATAAATATTTTAAATACTAGTTTGATAAAATAAAGATATTTTTTTATTTTCAAACTATCAAAATGTAATATTACTAGCAATATTAACAAGAACGAAAGTAATATCATTCATACTATACATAATTATACCATACTAGTTTTGAGAATAGATTTTTTTGTTTGGTGATCCACTTACCCCACCATGGTGGGGCAAGTGGATCATTTGGTGCAAATTTTCAAGTCGCTCATACTCAATACATAACAATTAGAAAAATCGAAACAAAAAACGATTTGAAGCACATTAGTCCCTCATTTGTTATCCACAGAAAAAAGCTTGAATTACATTATTCACGTTAGCTGTACATAACAATGAAGTTGACTATTGATTTTTCTGTATCCACTTACCCCACGGTACCTTACCTCTATCAGGCTTCTGTTCAAAAATGTAATTTGTATTTGGAATAGAGAATCAATATTGCTGATATAGATTTTTTTATGAAATTATGAAGAAAACTTCCTTGAAGCACTTCTTCATAAGTTTGAAAAAGTATTTGTTCTGTTTCAAAAATAATACTCTATAAATTTTTCAATATATATTTCCCCGAAAAACACTACAATTTTCCTGAAAACCTATGGGGAATTCTTCGTTTCATTAGTACTTCCAGGAATCCTTTCACCACTTTCTCAACAAATAATTCTATACAATCTTTGAAGATTTTTAAACAGTTTCTCGAGCTTCCTCAAGCAATGTTTCCTGGCACATATAAGATGAATTTTCCCAATCCTAATAATTATTAGATGTTTTTTTTTTGTTTTAAATTTCTAGATGAATAAATCAGAGTTGGAGAAAGTATTCACTAGAAGTCTTTTAGGAAGGACTCATAATAAATTTCTGGAGTTATCCTTCTAGATTTTGTTTGAGAAAAAACAAGGAAAAAATCTGTTGGAACTCCTGAAACTCGTAGATGAATATTATAAGAAATTAAAAGAAAATGTCCTGGTGGGATTCGTAGTGAATTACCTGAAAACTACCAGCAATCATCAAGATTGTTTTTATATTTTTTTTCCTTGATTGTTTTTAGTTTTGAGTTAATTACTAATGAAATCTGAGAAAAATATGCTGAATGGCTTCTTGCAGTAATACCGGAAAAAAATCCATAGGAAATTTTCAGAAATTTCCTTAAAAATCTTTTCCTTAAAAATCTACTTAAGAAGGAATATTAAAAAGTATGTTTGAAGGAAGCCAGTAATTACTTACTGGAAACTTTCATATTTTTATGTAAACGAATTATAGAATCAATTACTAGAACAGTTTAAAATTATCAAGCAAATCACCAAATAATTTCATATCTGAACAATTTGAAGTTCGTAGTTTTTTTTTTAATGTTTCGTTAAAAATGTCTACAGGATTTTTTCAAAAACTATTTCAGACATTGCTTTAGATTTTCTTCCAGAATTGTTTCCAGAAATTTACTAATGGTTTTCTCTACAAATACCTTCAAATTTTCATTAGTACTTCGCTTTCAGAGATTGTTTATATTTTTTTTAATGGGCGCACTGGTACCTGAAATTTGTTTTAGAGGGAACTGGTAGTTGTCATATTCAAAAAAATCATACGCAATGATACGACGGATCAAGTTTCATGATTATTTATTCAAATGTACAAAAGGATCAAGAGTGGTCCTCTTACAACAGTTAGTTTTAGCCGGAATACACCGCAACCGGTTTCTACAGTAGCGTAGCTAGGAGGGTGCGGTGGGTGCGGCCCGCACCGGGCCCCGAGTTCATAGGGGCTCTCACATCGTGGTAACAATTTCTTTTAATATTATGAATTTGGTTTCTAGAAAACTAACACGTTAACAAGCAGATACGAATTCAGTTTGAGGCTGACCTTCATCGGCAATGTATAGGGGCCCCATGATCAATGGTATTAGTGATAAGTGTAGCCTAAACAGCTGTTCAAAATTCATTCTCGATAATTCGGTGTAATCTCGTAATTCAGACGGCTCTACATAAATATACGGGGCACAATCGTATATGAAACTGTTTTTGAGGTTATGTACGTTACAGACTAGAGTGTCCATTTTCCGGCCATTTTGCTTGTCCTGGGATTCAAGGCAAAAATTGATGCTCGTCCTGGGAAAACCCGGGATTTCTCACATATTCAATAAAACTAGTGTTTTTTATTGAAATCTAAGAGTAATTTCAATAATAAAATATTTCTACAATAAAATATAAAAAGAAAATAATGTTTAAAATGTAAAATATTGCAGGTAATTCTTATATAACTAAATCGAGTAACTTAACGAAAATCAATGCTTACATCTAAGTCATAATATTAAAATAATTTGCTTCATACATTCAGTAAGTCGTTTGGAAGTGAACAAATAAAATTAAATTTTACTTATATGGTAATTTGAATTTTCCATGAAAATAATCATCTATTGTTTTTTTTTTTCATCTGATGCTTTTCTATTTTATAGAATATAGCTTAAGACTAAAAAAAAAGTAATTGGTTTGTATTAAAACCAAGCGGTTTAAAACAATTTTACATTCTTTTCGGGAATTCCGAGATTCCCGGGATGACTGAACTTATATCCCGGGAAACGGGAAATTCCGAAATTTATCAAATCCCCCGATTTTTTGTCCCAGGATGGTCACTTTATTACAGACCATATTCTTAAACAAGTCGATTTTCATTTTTGTAATTTTGTCCAGAAAATCCATGAGTACCTTAATCCGGGGTAACATTGATCATTTTTCTGAATGTTTCTTTAATATTTCGTTTGAAAATGCAAATGTTGCAGGTTTTATATTTTTAAAACAAGTACTGCCACCCATAGCTCGAGACTATATACTGTATTTTGTTTGTTTATTGAAAGATTTAAGCATGTTAAAAAAAATGTTTTAGGAGATTTTTTGATTTAGTTGATATGGGGTAACATTGATCACCTATATAAACAACGTTCGATAATACTGAAAATGTCATAACTTACTTAAATCATGGTCCCTGAACCTGAATATGAAGGCCAAACGCTTACAAGTCATTTACTTTTTGAGCTATTTTAAAATTAAAAATACCTCGAACCACGGAATACGCCTAACAGTAATTCGGTAATGTTGCTTAATTGAGCATACTTATAAAAGTTTTAACAACGGAATCGTATTTGGCGATGTCATTTTTAGTAAGAATCACATTTTCCTTGCTTATATCGTTTGCAGAACTTATGTGAGACATGAATCTTCGGTAGTGTCATCCTAACCAATTGAAATCATTATTTCGAAAAGTTGACAAATTTACGCGTAAGGTAAATGCAATTTTCACAAAAATATTAACATTTATTAGCTCATGAATATAAGAAAAAGAAGCACCATTCATGATTTGGAAATGTTTCATCAATAAATGATAATACGAACTTTTGATCAGGTGAGTCATTCCGATCAATGTTACCCCGCTGATCAATGATACCCCGGATTACGTTACTTCAACGTTTTTTGACAGCATTCGACTCTCCACATCTCGATATTGAGGGGGAAATGATCGAGATCGAGACAAAGAACATATTTTTAATGAATAGGTACTAGATTGTTCGATGTTAAAAAATGGGACTTAATAAACAAGCAGACGCCATTTTGCGTTCCTCATTCGTTTAAAATCCTAAAAAAATTGTCTAGTAGCCTTCGATATTGGTCTTATCGACATACAGAAAGAAAATAAGGAACAAACAATGGACACGAACACATTGAGATATGGAGATATCGAGATAAAGAGGATATCGTGGTATGGAGAAGCAAATGGTATGTAGAATGAAGGGACCGAAGAAATCATCGACATAGCGAGAGATATCGAGATGTAGAACATCAATCTTCCAAAGTTGTTCTTGAAGAAATTTATTTGGAGATTTTTCCATGAAGAGCTACGAGAATTCCCATGCCAGTTGCTCCAGTTATCCTTTCATGATATCAACATGGATTCATTCAAAGATTCATCCACATTTAAGCACATAAGCAATTTATTCACGAAATCTTTCAAGAATTCCTTCAAAGAACTTTGTCGAAGTTCGTCAAAGGTTACTTTCAAAATTTATAAAGTTTCATCAGATGTTACTTTGGGATTTCCTTCTGAAATAACTCCCGAATTTTCGAAAAAAATTTCCAATAATTTCTGAAAAAATTCTTGAATTTTTTTTCTGGGGTATTTCGGGGTAAATGACTGGGCAAATTATTTGAAAACATCTTCAGGAAATTTATCTGAAAACTTCTTGAATAATTCCTGAAAGAATCTTAGGTACAATCTCTGGAGAATTCTCTGGAAGAAATCTGAATGTAATTTTGAAGGAAGTTTTATAAAATCCCTGGAAAAATATTAGTTGATATCTTAAAAATGTTGTAAACGGGAATCTTGGTGGGAGTTTTAAAAAAATGGTGGTAATGTCATTGGATACATTCGTGGAGTACTTATGAATTTCTTGTAAAAAAAAAAATGAAACAATCTTCGAAGGAATTCATGATGAAATCTCTAAAGTAACTTCTATGGTTATCCTTACAAAAAATGTACGTTTATTTTTGAAGGTATATAAAACGGAATCCTTAGCAAGTTCTTAAAAATTATAAAATGAATTCCTGAAAGAAATCTTTGAAGTGCATTTTATAATTTATTTGAAACAAACTTTGAGCAAATTCATTCAACTTTAAGGTATTTCTTTTATCAAGAATTTCAAAATCAATCCCGACTCAAAAACACAGAACTTGAAAATGTCCAAATTTTTCTAGAATACCCAAATAAAGCTGTATATGAATTATTGATTTCCAGAGCTACTTCGCCAGCTAGTATTTCTACTTCCATTGCAATTCACTGGAAGTCATCACGATAATTTTCAGTAAACTTATGTATTTCTGAACAAGAATTAAGAAAAGAAGAACTTTTTAAGAATATTTTTAGCATTCAAGCCCTTTTACTCCTACTTGTCCCATGTTCTTGATAAACCTCATGCATTGTGAAACAAATATGGGTAGAATGGTGGTAAAACAACATATCAACATAAGTTCCATAACTTCAGTCTTAATTCTACAAATGCTTTTTTCCATCGTTCATTGCAACAGTCGATTTTAGCGCCTTACATTTGGACGGCGTTCATTTTAATTTTGAGGGCCCCTAAATCAAACTCCGCACCGGGCCCCAAAAACCCTAGCTACGCCACTGCGCAGAACAAGCCTGGATGAAAAAGCAGCATGACACATCAAAAATGCAAGAGGTTGATTAATATGTTGGTAAAATAAGGTCCATGAAATTAAAAAAAAATCGCTAACTGCGTATAGATTGTAGGTAAAATGATTGATTTTTGAATTTTTCAATCCCTTTGTGTATTAGTGGCAAACTGCTAATCTCGAAGATAATCGGATCAAATGTTATACCTTATTTCCATACTATTTAGATACAACTACTTGTTCTCTCCATGAAATATTGGCACAACCAAACGCCATATGCTTTCTGTTGCAATTAAACATTTTCGATCAAACGTCATTCGAATAAATTTAGTTCGACCAAATGTCATAGATTCAAAATAACATTTTTGTTTCGTACATCTTCAAGGGCACGTTTCACCGCTTACATCATGTGTCATTCAGTAATAAATAGAATTGCATCCACGATAATTTTCTTTATTTTTAAGAGTGTGGTGTTTCTATTACTAATATGTAATAACACCTACCCCTATTTTATTTTACGAAATTGTAGTAAAAACTTTTTAATTAGAATACCCTCCTACGCGTGGTGACTGTTGTACCCTAAGTTGTACCTTACCATTCAAGAAATTTAGAGTTCTAGAAAGTGGAATACTTTTGTTGTAGTCTACTTCATAATCCAAGGGGTAATAATTCATCAATCACCTACAAACAGTTTATAGAAAGATTGTTAGATATAGATATAGGGCCTTGATGATTAGTATTATTTATATTATATGAGTATTATTTATAGGTATTGCACTGCACAGCTCGAAGATTTATTTTTAAAAACTAATTTAGTTCCTTACAAATAAGTTATCAAAATTCTCTTGTATTGTTTCGATTGTAAATAAATGAATAGCAACACTTGACAAGTGCGACTAATAAAAAATATCAAAATTACAAATATTTCAGTACCAATTATTGCAGAACCTCTTTTTGAAATTCTTTACCACTAGAGTTTTCCTCAAGTATTCTATTCCACCAAACACTTTTAAAATTTTTTTAAACCTAATGCATTAAAGAAGTCGTGAGCTTCCTTCAGGAATATCTCCAAAGATTTCTTCATAAATTACTCCAGAGATTCCAGTATTTTCTAAAGCGGTTCCGATAGAACAAACATTTCTTTTCTTTCAGGAATTTCTCTAGAGACACCAACAGGGATTCCTTCTACGATTTTTCTATAGATTCTTCCAGAGGCTCCTCCGGAGATTCTTCCAGAATAGTTTCTACAGGGCTTCTTTCAAAGATTTGTACAGGTGTTTCTCGAGAAAGTTGTCAAATTTTCCAACGAATATTTCATAGATTTCTCTAGGGATGCCTCCAGCATAGTCTATACAGTCAAGAAATTCTTCTGGGATTCCTCCGAAGATGCCTCCACAGATGCCACCGAAGATTCCGTCAAGAATTTACTCAGGTAATCAGAGATACCTACAGATTTTTTTTGCATAGACTCCTGAAGGGATTCAAATCAAAAAAAATCTGCAAGGATTCCTTTTGAGAATTTTTTAAACATGTTTTTTCAGGACTTTATTCAGGGATTATTCAACATAACTCTCTTCATGGGTTCCACCAAAAGTAGTTCCAGATTTTTTTTTCAGGAATTCCTAAAGAGATTTCCTCGGGTATACTTTTAAAGACTCCAGTTTTTTTTTTCAGTGCTTCTTTCAGATATTAAATCAGAGATTCTCACAGAAGTTCCACTAAGGATTTGTTTTGGAGATTCCTCCATGAAATCCAACAGGGATTTTCGCATATTTTTTCTAGAGGTTCCTCTAGACGGGAATCGCCTCAAGAGTCCATCCAGGTATTTTTTAAGGAAATTATCCAGATTTATCTCCAAAAAATCTTTAAAAAATATCAAATATCTGGGAGAATTCCCTAAATAAATTCTTGAGGTTATTTCCGATGCAATAAATGGAGGAATTCATGGGGAAACCTCCGGAGGAATTTCTAGAGGAATTCTTGGAGGAATCCTCGGAAAAATGGATGTTCAGAACAATTCTCTCGAAAGATTTCTGGGTGAATCCCTAAAGGATTAGGTACCTCGAAAATCCTTGGAGTAATTCTTCTGTGACAATTCATGAAGAAAAATATTGAGAAATTCGTTAAGTAATTACTTGCATAATCGTTGGAGAAATCCTGGCATAAATTTCTGGAACAATGCTTGGAACAATCCCTGCATGAATTCATGATGAAATCTACGGAATTATTCATGGAGTAATTTCGACAGTACTACCTAGGAACCTCCCTGCAAGTAGACCTGGAGGAATTTCTAGAGAAACATCTTTTATAATCCTAAGAAGCTGCAGGAATCGCTGGAGAAATTTGTGGTGGCAACTTTGCAAGAATCTCTACAGAGATTTTTCAAGAGGAATCTTTCGAGTAATCTCCAGGAAAAAAAACTAGAGATATCTGAAAAATCCTTGGAATAATCTATGGGGGAATCTCTGTACCAGCTGCTGAAGAAATTCTTGGATGAATCTCAATAAAAATATTGTCGGAGCGGAATCACTGGATTAATTCCTGTAGGAGCTCCTCCTCTCTAGAGAACCTTTGGAATAATTCTTGGTGAAATCCGGGAGGAACTCCTAATAGAATTCCTGGAGGAATTGTTTAACGCACTCCTGGAGCCACATCTGAGCCGGTCTGAATAAATCGGGCTGCAAATGAAAGTTCTTCTTGGAGGAATCTCTGCAAAATTCCCTGGAAAAACCGCTGTATGGCTGTCGAGATTATCTTGGAGGAATTTCTGATAGAATCCCTGGAGAAATCTTCGAAACAAATCCTGGAGAAATCTTTGAAGTCTGCTTTCCGAAACCAATGTTATTATTTATCAATCTATGGCGAAAGAATAATTCCCACTAAACAATTATGGTTGCTATGCAACACAAGTTCGACGAACCAACATGATTGAATGCACGAATGTGTTTCTAAAAGATGTTCGCTAGTAGTTCGTGCTCATATTACACAGTTCGCGCGAACATTCGTGCAATTTGCACAAATGTTCGTGCATTGCACGCACTGTGTAATCACAGCTTAACGATCAAATGTTCGCAAACTGAAGTCGTAACTTTTGGAATTTGTGATTTCATGCCATTATTTGACTCCTGGTATGCAATTATTGATTCTAAAGTTTATTTGGCATGGTTTGGGCTAAAATTAATGCCGTGAATGTGCTCCGATTAACGTTAATCGCAACATGATACATTATCAGACAAACGGTTTGTCCCACGACAAACAGTACATCAGATGCTCCATGTGTCTGTGAACAGCGCGCATAATGAGGTGCTGAAATTATTTTTTGCAAGAATGACGGCCCTCTTCGACCGTTCAAATACTGTGTTGTTAGTCGCTAGAGACGATTTTTTTCCATTCTTGCTTAGAACGATCTTTGGCAAAGTATGCGAAAAAGCGTACACGGTAAAAAATCAGCACGTTCGATTGGATAGATTGATCACTTGACTCAATTCAAAACACCAATCACCATGATTTGAAGGGTTCTAACTTTGGGTTTGCTCTACTGTCTCTAGAACTAGACTCTGAAGTGAAAAGTCATTGATTTTGAACATCATGTCTTTTGTATGAAAGCAATCATTGACAGCTCGTTGTAGAAAATGATTGAGATCAATTCAACCCCTATCAACAGATGCGAGTTGGTGTCGAGGTAAGACACTAGACTTGCACTCCGAAGATTGGTGGTTCAAATCTGGGTCAGGCGGAAATGTTTATTTTAACTTTTTTTTTTATTTCTAATCAAAACATGAAACGTTGAATTCAAGTGCTGTTACCTTGATTTTGTCAAGATTCAACAGTAGTGCGAAACCAAGTGCAGAACTATTGATAGCATGGTGCTTATTTTTTACCGTGTATGGAGGAGAGAAATGAACCACGAGCTTCCGCAATTCTATCAAGAAAATCGCCAAAGCTGAAAGGGTACGATGGACGGGGCACATTGTGAGAATGCCGGACAACAATTCCGCAAAAACGATGTCCTCCTCAAATTCGGCCGTTACAAGACAAATAGGGGCGCAACGAGCAAAGTAGTTTGGCCAAGTGGAGCAGGATCTTGGAAGTGTGGATGATCGATAAACTGGAGCAGCATGGACCGAGTTCGTTGGCGTAATATTGTTGCGCAGGCCATGTCATGAAGCGCGTAGCGCCATCAAAAGTAAGTAAGTATCGTTGACTCGGATCACTCGTCGTAAAATCGAGCGTTATCAACTGTAGCGAATAATGCGACCGCAGCGAATAATGCGATTCAATATTCATAGTAATTTTCGTACAACTCTACATTGTCTTTGGGCCACCTTTAAATCATCACCTAGATAGCTGAAAATTTCACAGAACACTATTTTTATGGTAAGGAAGGTAAGGGGTATATGGGAGATTTGATTTTCAAACATTTTTAAAATTTGAATCACCTTAATGTAAAGCGTATATCCTAAAACGGTCTAAACAAATATTTAAACGTACTTTCTAGAAGTGAACCAGAAAATTTCAGGAGATTCTATAACATAATTGAAAAGAAAAAAATCCTGTGTAATTTACGAAAGAAAAATTTTGGCTTAACGATCTTCACAACACAGTGAAATGAAACATTGAACATTACGCTATTTAACAACATTTTGTCAGTGTTGCCTTCGTTTAAATAGATTACAAAGTCGTTATTTTGTATAATACACGTTGAATCGCTTAATACCTCACCATTTTTTTAAAGTTGATATTCATCTTGCCAAACCATTCATCTTCTTCATCTTCTGCCATCTACATAAAACGAATTTAAACTTTTACGATCGTGTGCTGTGATACCAATAACAGAAACCGTGTTGATAGATATATGTATAAGTAACCAAAGATGTGTCATGTTTTGTGTACATTTAATAACGATTGTGCTTTAACTGATGTATTGATGAGTGGACACTTCTAATTTTACACAACGAAATCTTTGCTCTTGCACAGTTGAGGTGAAACAAGTTGTGAAAGTTCGATCGGTTGACATTCAACTGGTGTTAGTTTAAATTAGTCTTATGCTAGTTGCACTTATCACTAGGTTAAGTCTGTGCTACTATCTGTCTACTTTCTATTCGTATTTACAAGCATGCAATTAATCAGAACAGAAAATTCTTTGAAACGCTATCGATACAAAACTAAGGATGGGTGAACCGAAATCGGCTCGTAACGCTCAAACATTAAAACGAGAAAACCAAAAGAAAAATTTGGAACCCAAATGGGAACTGAATATCATTCTGTTACGCACGGAGAATTGAGTTTGCTTCGACTTTGATCGAAATGAGAAATGTTGTGTGTAATGAATGATGATTTTTTTTTTCGCGAATGATGTTGTGGGAAATGGTTTTTCGGGAAATTCGGAATGAAAAGCTTTTCTACGCCAATCAGATAAGGGAAATGTTTTGGCTGTTTTTAGAATGTTGTGTGAGATGAAACTGATCACTGATTTCGGGGGATTTTGCAGGACTTGCAGACCACACTTGAACTGAATGAGAGATAACGTAAATAGATAAATCGCTAAAATTGAAACACACTAGTGGCAGCAAGAGATTTCGTTGGACATGCTAATAATGATTGAGAGGGAATATTAACTAGGCAAGCTCAACAAAAACGGAATTGAAGGTTCGTTGTCGAGGGGAATAAACTGACAACGAAACCGTGCTCGGTTTGGTGCTGTGGTGCAGAGTGAACTCTTTGATTTGTAAGAAAATGTCGTTGCTCTACATTGATTGCTTACTGAAGAATTGATTGATTGCAAACAGGGGTGTGACTGATGTGTTTGTTTGAAGTAAAATAATTGTAAACGGGTAAACGGAACAAGTAACGGAAATCAGGAAACTTAAAATCGGTCTTGAGAACTTAGTCGTTAAATGAAGGAAACTCAAACGGATTAACCAGTGTGGATAGACGGAAGAGGGATTGTTCTTTCTAGTAGCGGAAAATCTATGAAGGTGCAATTTTGAGTCCTTGCTGCGAGAAGGAATTTTTTATATGACTCGGTGAAATGTGAGTGAAAGCGGAAACAATGTGATCAGTTTTTCGTTTTCCTCGATTTTAGATGGATAATTTACATACGGCTTGAAAAAGTTTCGATTTGGGAATGTGAACGTGCTTTACAATAAATACAAAGTAGTTTTTGTATTTACATTTTATGTTTGATTGAGGAAAAAAGATTGTTGTGAAATTGCTAGAAATACACAAACATTGCTCATTATGATTATAACAGTGACATGAGGAAATAGAAAAAATGTGATTCTTTGTGATAGAAGTGGAATTGAACGAAAAATAATTCAACTGATAATCCAAACCCTTCATCTGGATCCTTACTCTGGTCCGATCAGGAAGCATTTGAATACTTTCTCGTTCAACGCCTATCTGAGCCGATCTGAGTAGTTCCAGGCTGAAATTGGTTCTCTAGTACGTAATTGAAAATAAGGAAAGAAGCTTTTGGGAACCGAAAATATCAAACATTTGGCCAGGAACGAAAAGAAACAATAATTGTAAAACCAAACCGAAAAATACCAAACCATAAGTTCAAAAACGAATGTTAGTGTAGTTAAAGAGTGATTTTTTACCGATGCACACAACACGCGGAATTGCTCACCAGTTGGGCACAGTAGGGGACCTGGAATGTAATTTGTTCGCAGGTTACAGTGTTATAGGTTAATATTATTCGGAATTTGATAATGTTATTTTTTATTATTGTGGTTGTTAAGATTAAAAGAATAATATGGCTGAAAATGTTTGTGATTATGTTTGTTTGTATAAGGTAATATCAGCGTATTTCCATTCAATGTTGAAAACTATGGGATAGACTTAAGTTTGAATGCAAAGTTGGATAATTAAAAAAATAAAAATAAATTTCATCGGAAACTAAAACTTCTAGCTACAATTGATCCTGTAGACGTCACTGATTTAGTTAAGTTTATTAAGAAACGCAAAGATGCCCGAGAGTTTGATTGAAAGCTTACTTACTACAACAGTTTTGGATATTGAGCCAAATAAAATTAACAAGAATTGTCAATGAACATCAATTTAACTGCAAGGCCAATGAATCAAGAGTTTCAAATGTTTCATTTTTCCACACTCAAAGCCTTCGATATGAAAAATTGAAATGTCAGCCTGTCCAGTAAAGTTAGTTTTCACTTTAGTTGGTTGCTTTCGACTGGTATAAGTTGCATTAGGGAACTTCATAACGGCTTTCAGGGTTAAATGAAATACGAATGAAAGGATTTCTTCTAAGACCAACGTTTTGCTTGTTACTTCTCACGGAAAGTTGGATAAAGAGTTTTTTGTATGGAAAATGAAAACATATAAATCTAATACTATACTCTAATGACTTCTTGGGAAATTTGAAACGCGATAGGGTGTACATTTTAAAAATAACTGCGCTTCTGGAGCATATTACTCGGAAGAGTAACTGATGCAGTAGAGTAAAGTGGGGCAAAAGTTCGAGTGGGGTAAGAGTTTCTTTTTGAGATGTCTAGCTCAATTCAAAACAAATCTTATAAATGTCATGGTGGTTCGAATTCTTTTCAAGTAAGAGACTTTCACTCCAAATATCATAAAAATCGATTGAGATTTGGAAAAGTTATGGCGATTTGTTGTTTTTTAACGTGAATATTGTAATTTTTGGTTAAACTTTCGTTGTATGGAACCAATTGAAGATAAAATCTTTTCCAATATTTTATGTGAGGGCGTTTCTAGGCCTATCAAAAGATTGCTTTGAGGTGTATTAGTTTTTGCATAATTGCTTGAAAACAATTTTTGGCCCATAGTGGGGCAAAAGTTTGAATCAGCGGGGCAAAAGTTCGACCCATGTATAAAATC
The DNA here is from genome assembly GCF_002204515.2 of Aedes aegypti. Taxonomy (NCBI): domain Eukaryota; kingdom Metazoa; phylum Arthropoda; class Insecta; order Diptera; family Culicidae; genus Aedes; species Aedes aegypti. Next base: position 346,747,763 of record NC_035109.1, on the reverse strand, counting down.
ACGGAAAAATTTGCAAATTGCCTAAAATCCACATATTATCTGCAAATTTAGTTAAATTTGTCTGATCGTGTGAAAATTGTCACCAAAATTTTACATTTTCACTTTGTTTTGCGAAAAACTGCTATTTTTGAGTATATTACAATTAACCCGGTTTTGGGCAATTTTTTGATGAAAATTTAGTGTGTATTTTTCGGCAAACTCAAGTTTACGGCTGGTGTAAAGTATGCCAGTCATAAAAGGATCGAAATTTTGTGTTTTAGCCAGCGAACTTTTGCCCCACACTAGATTCGAACTCTTGCCCCACCGGTGGGACAAAAGTTCGATTAAGACAATCAATTTTGAAACTGTTATAACTAAAAATGGGTAAATATTTCGACACAAGTTTGTTCAGCAAAATTATAGCCAATATGTTGAAGGTTCACTGTATGGTATTTGTTTTGTTTTAACTGTTATTGTTTTCCTGGAAACTTTGATTATACCACTAAGGTCGAACTTTTGCCCCACCTTACTCTAATATGAAGCTTTTTTCAAAAAACCGTTATAGAAGTTGTTAAATTAAAATGTTTAACATTTTATTCTGTTTCAATGCCAATAATATGTGACGTGTTGCAGTTGAGTATAGATGCTACTGTTGAACTAGATATAATGCTGTCAGCTTAACAAGCTAGCTAATCCAATTGAAATGAACTAGCGCGATAGATATTAAGCCGTTGGTTATAGGCAAATGGTTAAAAATGTGGCTGAATTCAATGGATAAAACATAATTTTAGAAATAAGACACGAAAACAAAAAAAAGACAGTAACATGAAACTTCTAGCGGGTGACTATGGTTGTGAATTAAATGTACTAAATGTTGGGCTAGAAATTAATCTTAAGCTCATGATTAAAAGCACAGTGAAGGTAACATGCCATTATTCGTTGATTAGTTTGCTGTTTAGTTCAATTAGTATGGATGATGATCTCAATGATTCGAATGAACGGAAACCGATGAAGGAGCAAATCAATCCTAATCAACAACACTGACTTTGATTTTTTTTTCGAAAGGAACATAAGAACGAGGAACGTTGAAACTTAAAATTTCTGCTCTAAAATTATTGATTTCCCTAGTTGATACTGAAAGTTGCTTTTCTCGAGCTATATAGTTTACTCATTGGCTAGAATTATATCCATTCTCTGGACGAATCAATTTTGCGAATTCATTCGTCTAGCGATGGCAGTTAGAAAACAAACAGATCAACTCACCTTGCAGGAACAGGTGGCACACTCTCTGGACGAGTACTTGAATGACTGTCCAGAGGCGTAGATGTGCTGGTCGTACAGGCACGAGCTCCCGGAGCCTCCGGTTATTCCGTTGGCGGCCGTAGTATTGTCGAGCCCGCACATGTCATCCGGACACCGCGGACAGCAGTCACCCGGCCCAAGCGGGAGAGGGTTATCACAAGTCAGCGGTGGACACTCCAGCTTCCAGCAGTCGAATTCACCGTACTGTGTGGATGTTAGAAATCACGTTAAGTCTCATAGATTAATGTTGATCTCCAGGAATAACTTACCAGACATTCGCACGTCTGACACTGGTAAATCCACTGCTCTCCGCTGCGAAACGTCACATGCTTCAGCTCCTGGTGCTGACAGGACTCTTTGGGATCGCACTGCGGACAGCACAGGTCACGTCCGCTGCCCCTCCGCCAGGTCGAACAGTTGCACGGTGGTTCCACGCAGCTGATGACTCCCTTGGAGCAGGTGCACACCTTACAGGGTTGATTCCGGGGCGAGATCTGCCCACCGTCCGGAATCTCACTGTCCTCGAACACACAACTTAACCTACAGTCGCGGGATGCACCGATACTGGACAGCGCAGCCAAAGTCCCGCTGGATGTCCGCTCTTCGGCCGACGGGCACACACACTCGAAATGTCCCTGCGTGTTCACGCACCGGGCCGTCGCGTGACAGCTGTGCGTGTTCAGATAGCACTCATCTATATCTACACAATCTTTTCCTTTGGTTTCAAATCCAGGCTTGCATTTGCAGAAATACCTGCAAGAGAGAAGTAACGATAAAGGTTGGTGGTTATACACATTCATATTAGAAACATATCAGAAATTCCAAGTCACAGAATAGTTACAGGTAACATAGATTTTAATGATTTGCTCCAAAAACTCGTCGAGGTGACAAATGAAGTTAACAGTAAGTTAAAAGACAATTAAGGCCTTGAGTAGTAAGCAGAAAAAAAAATAAAGTCAACAGATACTTAAGCAGATGCATCTATTGCATATTCTTCTAAAAAAATCGTGGTTGCGGAAAGCTTCAAACGTACCCTGGTGGTCCGGACCATGCTCGTTGATAAGCAATATAATATTTGTGGACATCAAGGGTTCGAATGATCTGGAGCTGGGAGGGAGGCACAGAACACGAAATATTAAACAAAGTTTTTCTCAATCCGCAAGATAACTCCAGTTTGCCAACGACAATCAAGGCAGACTTGATGAAAATCGCTAGTTTTCCTTTATTGTGTACCTTTGATCTCTCCGGACTAACATGGAAAAAGGGCCACAGTATTCTATGCATTCAATATTCATTTTTATTTGAAAATATTAAAAGATGCGTATTTTAATACTTTGTATTCAATCGTAATAAAAGCTGTTATCGTGACATTACTTTTGAATACTTTTGAATTGATTTTCAATTGATTTTTGTCACCTTTAATGAAGTGAAAAAATATGTTTTGATCAATTACGCGCTATCATCATGTTAGTCCAGTGTTCAAGATCTGGGCTCACAGTGACATTTCGTGACAGCAGAATCTCGGCTCACTGTGACGTACATAAATTTTGTATCGGTTTCTCCCTGCCAGATCTGGAGTATTCGCCCGAGATCTTCAAGAAATTATGATCAATCTTGTGAGCTTTCTGAGCAAAATTGTTCTCTTCCATGATCTTCTATAGCTTTACACGGTCAATATTATCGTATACTGTTTTGAAATCAATGATAGGTAGTGCGGAGGCATCTGGTCCCAAGTAACCAATAGCACGCTAATTCGCTTTTTTGAGTGTATAGGGTAAAAAGTACTATTTGATTACATGGGGTATTCAAGGCATTTCTGGAGGATTTTTCGCACATAATAGATCGGGTTTGTCGGTAAAACTGGCTTGATAATTTTCCACGAACTCGTTTGATAGAAGGGGACAGATAACCTGGAATAGCATTTTGTAGGTGCCGTTTAGAATAAGTGATTATAGGAAAGGTGTATCAATATTCGCTAACTTATGAAAACATATTGTGTAAATCAAAAGACTTTTGATTACTGTCAATACGTTAAATAAAACCTTTCAATCAGTGTTCAGCAGGAAAATATAAAAACTAATCAGAAACTTTGTTTTTGTGTTGAAAATTGGGGTGACGAATACTGGACCACTTGCACCAGTATTCACCACTTTATTTAATTTCGGTTCCTGAACTCGTCACCTACGTTAATTTATCATGGAGGGTGGCAAATCAGGAACACCATGGCAAAATAAGGTGCAAAGGATCAAACATTATAAGCATAATGATTGTTTTCTACAATTTTCTGAGCAAATTTTGAGGTTTTTGAGAATGTTTACGTATTATTTTAAAGCAATTTAACGATCACTAAACGATTGACAACCATATATATCGTAACACGATATATAATCCGGGGTGGAATACTGATACATGGCGAATATCGGTACATTTTCCCTACGATAGTTTTCTCGCTTTTGTATGTCACCTTTTTTGTAGATTACTTCAAATCGTCCGGTAGCTATGACGTCTCCCAGATTCTGACTCCCCAGACAACCAGAAGTCGCCTCAAAGTTCACGTTGTAACTCGTTTATTCATACAAATTACGTCAAACCCGCAAAACACGGTGGATAATATCGTCAGATCGATGAGTTTCCTCGCATAAAACGCTATTTCTGAGTTCATTTGTACATTTTGTTTCGTCCCGTAAACTCGTACAAAGTAAGTCGAATCAATCCGTAGCAGCTGTCAAATCAACATTTGTTATCATAAGTTAAGTCGCATAAGATTACAAGTAAGTTCGGCAGAAATTTTTATACTCGCATTGTATGCTGTTATTCATCACATAATATATGCACGTACATTGCCTCCACTTTTACATGTAGAAGGCATTTTCGCGACATCTTATAAGTGAAATAATGCACATACAAAGCCTCCTGATAATTTCGCTATACGTACATTTTGGTTGTCTGTCTTGAACTGTTAAAAATGTGGTTACCCCCCAGGGCTGCCTTCAGAAAAAAATCCTAGCTACGCCAATGGCTGTTGAATGGCATCCTTAGATTCCCTTAAAATGGGAGCTGGTCGATATTCATTATGTTCTGTGCTGACGTAGCCATAACCATCGCTATACGGACATTCTGCATGTGTTCTTTGCACCATTAGGATGCTCATTGTTCCACGCATTCTTCTCCTCAAAAACCTTCTAGAACTTCTCGTTGCATTAACTCGGGTATGGACGTTTAGTGCCGAAACATTAATCATTAATTTGATCAAACTGAGCTCATCAATGTTTGCTTCAACCTAATCAATAGAACTAAATTGAATACCATATTGAAAAGCGCTTTATATACATAATTAATATATGGGATGGATGGCAATAGTATTGAATCTCGAACGAAATATTGTACAAACTTACTGAACGACGATTAATATTGTCCATCATTGCTTCAATGATTCCCCTCCAAAGAATTGATCAAACCGCAATCCTTCAACCTTCCTCAATATTTCAATATCTTCAAACAAAATGCTGAGTAGTCATTTAAAAATATTGTATACTCAATTAAATTTACTTTCAGTCAACTAAAATATATTTGAATTTTGACGTTTGACGTTGGTTAGGTCAATCGAAAATATGGCTGTTAGGAACTATACCATTTAAGAATGTTAAGTCGAATAACAGAAAAATGTTCCGTTGCATAATTCCATAAGTAAAAGTGTAATTTTGCCCCTACTGGATAAGCTGTCAAAAGTAATTTGGTAATTAGTAGAAATTTTACTTAGCTTCTTACTTTTCAAGTCCTTACCCTACTTTAAATATGTTATTTTTAGACTTAAGAGGAAAATAACCATCATCGTTTTACAAACTTTCAAAATTGAAATTATTTTCAAGAAAAACTATCACTTGCTATATTTAACCCGATGATAGATTTCCATGCAGATTACTATAAATTGAATTGAAGATTGGTGATGATAGATTGATGGATTCTTGAGTAGACATGTTTTTCTGGCCTAATCTTAACGTGGAACAGTTTGGAATCAACTTCTAAGATTGCACTGAAACTTCAAAGGCACAAATCTCGCGAAGAAAGCATCCAATAACAGTGAACTATTTTTTTGGCTTTGTGCACTAGCAAAAATCTTAAAATAAGAAGATCAGAAACGTTTGCTAACTATTTCTCCAGTTTTGTGCCTTTGAAAACGTGAGTAGGGGCATAAGTCGGCCATTGTGACGGCCTTTTGATTCCGAGATGTTTCACCTTAAGTGTTTGGTATTAAAATTGGAACAAAGGGTCCTGCGACGATCTACAAGCGTTTTTTTATGATCACCGACGCGAGAATAGTTCATCCAAAACACTGTACCTTTTAAACCAGAAATAGGGAATACCGGGAATAGGGGTATCATTGATCAGCGGGCAACATTGGTTGGCATGACCTGCTTCATAGAAAGTTCGAATCAATATTTTTCGTTCAATCATTTCCAACGTATGAGAAGTGTTTCTCTATCATATATTCATAAGCTTATAAAAACATGGATTGTTGCCAGAATTGAGTCGTGCTCATGCATAATTTATTATTTTTGATACAGTGATCTGCATGATTATCGATAACCTTGCCGAAGATTCATGCCTCACATGAGTTTTTCAAAAAGTATATATAAAGCATAAGCTCTTTATACTAAAAATCGAATTGCCAAAAACTATTCCGTTATCAAAATTTCCAGAAGAATGTTCAATTCAATATAATTACCGAACTACTATAAAGAATGCAGAATGTCCCTATATTTAGGCGTGTTCCGCGATTTAAGCTGTTTTTAATTTTAAAGTTACTTCAAAAGTAAATGACAGGAGCCACGGATTTAGTTGATAGCAAAATTTCACATGTTACCGTACATTGTATACATGGGTTCCCATATCAGTTAAATCATAATGTTGAATCGAACATTTTTAAACATGGTTTAAGCTTTCAGAAAACAAATTACAATTAGGTACACCAGCTTTGCATTTGCATTTTCAGAAAACATTTTTAAGAAATATCTGAAAAACTGATCCATGTTCCGCCGGATTATGGTACTCTGCCAATCAGAACTAAAACGTCTTTACAAGCACATACCTGTATTTTTTTTGAATGATTTATATCAAATAAGATTTTGACACCTAATAGAACTTCGTCGGTGACAGAACATTATATTTTATATCTATATCATGCATTTCACAAAATTATGCAATTCTGGAATTTTTAATAGCTGGATGTTAAAATAATTGAATCCTATCGAAATCATAACAAAATTTTCAGTTTTCAACCATTTTTCCTGAGTACCGTAAAATCGGGTGTAATTGATCAGAAGGGTGAAATTGATCATCGTATCACACGATTTTATTTATTCGTAATGGAGCACAAATATCAATGTAAGCTGCAGTAAACGAACGTTGCTTGTCGTAACTATTGTCGAATTGTGTGTTGTGAAGTTTTTTGCGTTAAAGAATGTTTATTACTATGAAAATAACGTAAAATTTCAAAGTCATGCACGGTGCACTATTGACAAACACCTATGAACTTCTATTTATAAGCAAGGATTTGAACATGGTCTAAACCTGAAAGTTTGTGAGGATGCTTGAGATATATCCCCAAACCAGATTTCTTCACCAAAACTCGTACCAATTAGCTCATATGGTCGAAATAATTGAATTTCTGTTAGATATCATTGAATTCCTTAGGAAATTGCATACATTTAGGCGTTTTCCGCGTAATTCTTGAAATTTAACTATTCGTTATTTATATAGATATTGCATTGTTAAGAATTTTACAAGATTATTCGGATTCAGGGAGCTCAAATTTATCATAAAGAGTTGTTTCGGAAACTAACAATAATGGCATTGACAAGTGATCAATTACACCCCGAAATGAGATCCTCTGATTTTTTATTTTAGAGGTATTTGTTAACACCAAAATGACATTTGTTAGAAAATTTCGGTACATAAGTCGATGAGGCTTACCTTCGTACTTGTTTTCCTGCATTTAGTTGTTTGGCATTGTTAACATTATAGAAAACAGACTTGAAAAACCATGAAAAATGATCAATTTCACCCGAAATTACGGTACATTTATTCAAAAGGAGATCAAGTGCCACTCATTTTTTGTTAAATTTTTCGTAAGTCGTGCTATTGCAAAAACATATTTACATGTTCATTCATATCGGGTAATACTGCCTATACTCGCATAACAGACCCATATACTATGGGATTTCCTATATGGGACTGTTATGCGAGCATGGGCAGAATACGTCCTAATACAATGTTGCACCAGTGAAATATTCATTCCCAGCCCTGCAGTTGAAGTTTCCTCTTCTAGTTGGATCATCCATCGATAGGGATATTGATTAGGCGGTTGGCATAAAAAGTGCCAAAGAGGGATTGTTCAATTTTAAAATAGGGGAATCTTTGATGATTGGATAAAATATATTTCTGAAGCCAATTATATAGTCAATGTTTTCATCAAAAATTACAAGTATTAACAAAAATTTGCTGTGTCTTGTCTAATTGACGCTTTTCAGTCGCTCTTGTTTGAACTAAGGCGGGCGTCAGTACCGTACATTGTTAATGACGGGTAATTTTGGATGCAGCTTGGTAGTACCAGATGTAGTGGTCGGCTGCAATGTTAGCGCCACGATATGTTCTGACGTCGGTTATGTCGGAGAAGTGCCGTTCATCGAACAAAACGTGGTCAATTTGTGATTCTGTCTACTGTAGTTACCTCCACATGCCTCGATACGGGAGGCTGTGCTGGGAATAGGTACAACAAATGGACATATTCTTGCAGATGGCGCAATCCAGGGGTTTTCTGCCATTTTGACTCGTGGAGCACTTTTTGAAATAAAATTGTTGCGCGGAGCACCTGTTCTCCATCATCACTCCGTTTGAAAGCTAGAGTTTTACACGTGTTAATCGACCCTATAAATCCTACAAAAATAGTGAAATAAGATTTGTATTGATCAATCTTTAAATTTCAATGCAAATCTTAAATGATTTATTTTATTTGATTGATCAACCTTTTTTATTTCAAGTTTAAACTGTGACAATTAGGCATCTATATGAAACTATATTTGGGTTTTCATCAGATATTTAGAAAAACGTGGCTTGAAATTTTTGGACTTTTGTTGTTAGTATGAACAACAAAGCGATTTTCTGTAGTAAAATGTATCTTTTTTTAAGCTTTCGTTAACTAATTGTCGTGTCTGCTTGGGAGTCAATGTTCATCACGAATACCCAGGAACCATTGATGAACGAAGATGACCCTCCCATCACATCGTGTCTGTTAAATCTAGCAGACACGACAATTACGTAACATCTCTTCGACCTGGACGAGTACGAACACCGTACGAAAATACAGCGTAATCGGTCGGACATTGTCCCGAAGATGGGCTATATCGCGCCCAAAACCGGTTGACAAAAAGGTATTTTTTAAAACTTTTTGACGATTTGTAAGAACGATAAGTGTTAGCGGAATTTGGGGCAAGTGTGCCACCATAAGCAAATTGTTCTCTAACTTTGCCCAAAGCTTATGAAATCCACCAATTTAGCCTCATGATGTTAGTTTCACATCTTTTCATAACCACTGTGCCATTTGAAAAGAAAATAATTTCAAAAAGTATTAGTTTTGGAGCATCTCAAATATCATCCAAAATAACCTATTTTCCAACACCATGGGGCAAGTGTGCCACTCATATGGGGCAAGACGGCCACCGAATAAACATCGCATGTAATTCTACTTGTAATAAAATTATCTTTATTTCCTAATAATATTACTTACAAAGTATACGCTAATCAATAATTTAAAAAAAATAATTTAAGTTTACCGTAACAAGGGGATGATTTATAACAAGGTTCAAAACATGCCTAGCTCTCTATTACTCAATTCGAATAACTAAAATGCTTATTTTTGTCTCCATTCAATACAATATAAGTAGAACCCTTATATTACGGCGAATATGTATAATATTACACTGGATCAGCACTGAATAACGGTTAAATATTGATGTAGATATGTAAAACGGTACCTAATAAGCCGAAAAACATGTTATTATTGACTATTTTGAGATAAAATCACTTTGGGGGGCAAACATGTTGGTTATTCCCCTACTATACTTGAGAAACCACTACCGGTGCCTCATTGTAGTTTATTATTATGATTTTGTTGATGATGTTCACATTTTTATAAATTTCACTTCAACAATTTTAATTTACCAAATAGGTGGCACACTTGCCCCAATAAGTATACATTTCATCCAAACTGGATTTCGGATGTAAAACTAAATACTTTTTTCGTTCAAATGCCACAATTACTTACACATTTGAATAGTTTCACGATGTACAGTACGTTAGAAAAATCTTGTTATAATTTACCTTTTACTATGCTATATAGAAACAACGAAATCTTATAAAAATCCACTCAAATTTGATTGTCTTTGCAAAAGTCGATGTAAATACGTAAAAAATAGAGCAATTTTTATCATATTTTGATCATTGTATAGTTAACTATAAAGGAACATATTGTTAAGCTCAAAGAGAAAATATATATTGTAGTTTTTATAAAAAGCAGGGGTGGCACACTTGCCCCTATGGCACACTTGCCCCAAAGTCCGCTATGTCTTGTCTCCGTCGCGTCTCGTGAACGTCGTGTAGTTCTTACGTTAGTGCACACTATAAAAAATGAGTAGTTTCGTTAACTGTCCATAAAAGCATAATTGTCCCATATGGATTTTCGAACCAACATCATTTTTTATCACAACTCTAATTTTTTAATATATACTTTATTGCGCATATGAAAATAAATTAATTAATTTAATTACAGTAGAAGCTCGTTATAACGACAACTTTTATAGTGACCAAAGCTCCCTATAGCGACATTTTTTGGTCCCTCGAAAAATATTTCAGTGGTACCGCTATTCTCTATAGCGACTTTTCTCCATTACGACGGTCCCTTGCCATGTCGTTAAAACAAGCTTCGACTGTATTATTATTATTATTTAAATTAATGTTATAATATATTATTTACTATTCATATAAAAATTAACACACTTTGTTTGAAAATATTGTGGAAAAATACGAAGTTGGTGCAGTCCCATATTGAAAAATAAAGGCATAACAGTCTCTACATGAACTTTCAACCCAAATAGCAACGTCAAACCATGAATTGTGTTCAAGTTTTTGGTTTTTGCCTATCAATAGAGGCAAAATGAGTTATCTGTGGCATACAGAAGTATACTGTAAAATTAAGAACATTTGTATAAGAAGCCAAACTTCAATCTTTGAAAGCTATTTTCTCAATGCTTACTTTTTCCATATGGAACAGGTATGCCTTTATGGGCAGGTCATATGTCTGAATGGGTTAACCACATGCTCAGCACTCTCGGAAATATTCATGATTTTGATGATACCTACTCGTGAATTATTCTTAATTTTTATCACGGTGTCAAAATTTCGATTATCAATGAAGTTGCATTTGCCTTAGATTTTTTTTTTCAACGAGGATAAGTACCACACCCTGAAAGTTACGAAATTGGCTGTCATGGAAAATTGGATCTCTTCAACTTTAAGGCTTGTTTGCCATATCCAATTGAACAAAACCTAATTTTGCAGCTCAAACTGTCCCATACGAGTAGTTGTATGGGAAAGTTTTCACTGACAGAATGAATAATAATATATAAACTAAATCTAAGACTAAGCCCAAATATTAAAAAAAAATATCCGAGGTACATGAAAGTTCAAAAACCACAATCACAACACTGAAACCGGATGCAGAAGGTATCAAACGAATAAGCGATCCATTTTATCCATAAGTCACAAAGCAATATGCAAGCAACAACCGAATTAATAAAGAGATTATGTTTATGACCAAGCATTCCTCAGAGCGATATTTTGAAATTTGTAGGTATTTTCTTCTCAAAGACTTACCATCCTGGCATGTTAACACAGTTCGTTGTCTCCTTACACCGGTGCACCCCGGTCGCACACTCATCCAGATCCTTCTCGCAGGATTCACCCACATAGCCGGCTCGGCACGTACACACACCGGGCGTCCGGCATTCGCCCCCATTCAGACAAGTTTGATTGCACACCGCTGCAAAAGGGAAAATTAAAACAATAAAATGGTAAAAGAAGCTCGGTCTCAGTGAAGGTGTGACCAAAGACGATATAAAGCAAGTCAGGCTCAAACTTGACAGATCGCAGACGACTTTTCACAGCATTCCAGATTTTGCTCTATTAATTCATGTGTCATGAAATTTTGGGTATCTGCAAGGGTCTCGAACGTCTTTATTTCGTCTTTGGTGTGACCTTCGCCACAGTTTAGAACCTAGGATATTACACTTACGTTTACAGTCGTACCCGTCGCCTTCGTAGCCGGCCTTGCAGCGGCAGTGATACGAGCCGGCCGTGTTGATGCAGTCCGCATGCTGGTGACAGCTGTGCTCCCCGGACTTGCACTCGTCCACCTCGATGCAGTTGAACTTGTCCAGCTGCCGGTAGCCGGGCAGACACTCGCACACGTACGAACCGAACGTGTTGACGCAGCGCGTGTTCAAATGGCAGTGATTACCATTAAGACCACCTTGCTGAGCGCACTCGTCGATGTCTATCGGACACGTTTGGAGATGGATAAATTGATGAGCGATCTTTGGGGTCCAGATTTTCCACTTGGCGCCGAACGGGGCCGACTGACTCAACGACGACCATCAATAAAAAGACGCTTTTCGCGACGACAAACTTGCAAATCCTTTCCAGCTGTCGTCTACGTAGACGTTTCTCGGGTAAGTCGAGCAGTCAGTCTCCCGGTCGCGCCAAATCTTAATCGAGGATGATGTTTCGAGTTAGTATCACATCGTGTTGACAAGGGAAAATCTCGCACATTAAAATGAAATATAATTTCTTGAATGATGAAGGGGGAGGTTAGCGAAGGATGGTCGGGTCGTTCAAACGAATCAAACGACCATTTTTCATGGGGTTATATGAGTATGGGCGCTAGAGCGGAGGAAAAATGTTATTATAAAACGCATTCATATATCTTCACCTTCTCTCGACTGAACCACCTCGTTTTTCTTTTTCTGTGAGTGTTTATTTTTGTGGTGTTGACGTCTACCGTGCGTACGCCGTCGTCGTACTTTGCGCCTATGTGGAGTATCTAAATTATTGAATTATTTATTGCAGTTTTCTTAAATTATTAAGATGTTGTTTTAAACTGTGGCTTGTGTTTTATTTGATTTACTTTTCTTCTTGGAGAATTCAGGAGGAGAGCGTGGACGGAGCATTACCCTTTGAATAAGCTTTGCAGGAAGTTCCATATATCAATAAAAAGATTGAACCGTGTTGAAGTTGATCTCATAAAATTTAGAAGCTATTTTGTAATACCCTAACATACGCATACATGGAACAACGAAATAGTCTTTCAACAAATCCTTTATTCAAAATAGTCAATCTATGAAAAATAGTAAGATTCGACTAGATATTTATGATAAAGACTTACGTGCAAGTTCAATTTAGATAAAGTATTAGTATATGTTTTGTGGCCCTTAGCCTCTGAATCGGTAAAATAAAGTGAACAAAGTTTTAAAAGGAAAACAAATTATCGACCATCTTATTATTTTTCGTTCAAGGCTCGGAGCCGTAATCATTTTAATCTTTAATATTATTTCATCTTTGCAACATTGAAATATCCCGAGTAAAATTGAATAACAAGGGTTCATTCACAAATTTCATAACGCTAAAAATGGCCATTTTCGACACCCACCCACCCCCTCGCAACGTTTTTTACATGAATATTTTAGAAATTTTGGATGAGCCGTAAATAGTTCATATTAAAAACGTGAGTAAAACAAATATTTTTGAAAACTTTCGCTGCATTTTCGGAAATATATCCATTAATTATTGTAACCCATTCAAAAAGAAATCCATCAGATTTGACATCATATCATAACGATATTGACATCACTGAAAAACCTCAGACTCCCGAGCTAAAATTCACGTCAGTTCTAATTTTCAAACGGGGTTTTTCAAAATCTTAGTTTTCGTTGACATTTTTACTTCAATTGATCTCCGTATCAACCCGAACATTCCGATTTATGCTCTAAATCGTCCGTGCGTGATAAAAATTCAATCAAATTTATTTTTTCTCGATAAAATTTTTTGAATTTCTTCACCATTCCCTTCCACTTTGAGTAGTATCGCATTCATTGAGAAAAGCCAATAAATGCTTATTATAAATATGCGGGTCATGCGGGGATTTAACTTTGGAACTAAAATCCAATTGGCGAATAAATTCAAAAACTTCGGTTCAAATAAAGATCACTTGGGCGAATTAAGGGCATATGAGACGAGGCGCGAAAAAATCCAATAAGCAACGCGACTTTCATATGAATCCCCCCGAAAATATGCCACCGATCGATAGAACTGTAACATCCGCCGAACAATATAGTTAACAGGTTGAGGCGACAAATTTTTGCCTGTCTAGTGTTAGTAGTGACCAACGCTACAACATCTAGCTGTTCAAAACCAACGATTTGTCGTTTCGATTTTGTTGTACCCTCTATTAGTTTTCAACTTCTATTCATTTCTCTCGCCACTCGCTTGCGATTCTATCCATCATATTCTTTCATTACTTTCCTTGCTCCTTTCCACTTTGAGTAGTATCGCATTCACCGAGAAAACCCAATAAATGCTAATAATGATTGATTTGTTATTGTTTTGGTGGAGTCATGACAAAAATTTTATACTAATGATATCATAAAAAAATATCTAATCGTTTAAAACAGGTTGACAATAAGTTATGTTATCCGTTCAATTTCTCCCTTTGAAAACTCATTATGTTATCAACTAGTTATGATCGATTATTGATCAAAAATATTTGACGTCATTCACCCGTCGATGGCATCTTCGATCTGACAACTCAAAATCTGTTGATAACAAAAGCCTTGTCATTGACAATGAAATAGTAGTTTACGGAACAAGTTGAAGAATGATGATTTTTACAGTACAGTGAAAATCGAGCTCTGCAACGATACATACAACTTTTTTTTGCAATTTCGTAGAAGAGAACTTGAGGGTGTCAGAAATTATATCGGAAGTATTCCCCATTATGTTACAATTTTTTAAAAAAAATTGTGTTATGATTCATTACGCAACTCAAAACAGCTGCGTAATGAGAAAGCGTTGCGTAATGAATCATTACAGCACTGGTTTTATGGGGCCCAGATAGCCGTAGCGGTAAACGCGCAGCTATTCAGCAAGACCAAGCTGAGGGTCGTGGGTTCGAATCCCACCGGTCGAGGATCTTTTCGGGTTGGAAATTTTCTCGACTTCCCAGGGCATAGAGTATCATCGTACCTGCCACACGATATTACGCATGCAAAAATGGTCATTGGCATGGTAAGCTCTCAGTTAATAACTGTGGAAGTGCTCATAAGAACACTAAGCTGAGAAGCAGGCTCTGTCCCAGTAGGGACGTAACGCCAGAAAGAAGAAGAAGAAGAAGAAGCACTGGTTTCAGTTGCGTAATGATTATTCCCGCACTTCATACTTCAGTGCAGGAAAGTAGGCCGTTTCATGACAGATGGGCGTGATGATAAACAGCCTAATACGATGAGAAATTACAAAAAAAAAAAAAATATTGAATTAAGGATAATAAAACTTGTTAGTGCTATGTTATATGGCTGTTATTCGACTTTGTTCGGGATTCCAAATATTACAAAAAAATATAATCTGGTTATTGAATGAAGATTAACTAACGAAGGATGGGAATGTTTCCCGATTCTCGAAAACTTATTCAAACAGACTCAAGTCAAAAAAGTTCACAAACTTACTTTATCGATTTTACGTGTTTCGCAGACGAATTTCTACATGTTCTGCTCTGAACTAACTCGATTTTTCACTTTTAGAACGTTCAATTTCCGGATTTTCTAAACGACGAAAGTAAGATTTTCAACTTTCGCAACCTAACCACTACTTTCGCCGCTCCGCTGTATGGAGAGACAAAGTGACTTAACCACGAATCAAAACAAAACACTACTTGAGCCAATTTTGCACTGGTACAAAAATGTCGCAAGTAACTGAATAAAACGGGTTATCATTTTGTCATAATTTTTTTATGAGAAATAATAGAAACTAGTTAGTTTTTTAATGCGAGCTGATTGTATGCAAAATTTAGGCAATGTACAGGGCAAAAAAAATGTTAAATAGTTGATTAATTTTAAAACAGTTTTAGCAGGTAGGTTGGGATTCTTTTTAATTAATTTTCTCAAAACCTTATGAAAGTGACTTACGTCGATTTGAAAAAGTAATCGAGAATTATATCGTATGTATTGTATGGTTTGCGTGCATAATAATTCTTCTCTTTAAATGTCAATAGACTCACATTCATAATATCTAATTGTGAATAGACTCACATCGGAGTAGATATCATATCACCGTTACAAAGTTTGATATTTGGCCATAGTTTTATTTTTCTTCAACGATGGTGTTTGGATTCAGTTTCTAAACTCATTTATAATCTCTTTGATCCCGTCAAATTGCAAATGACACGGTCTAGGTGTTTTGCCTATTTGCACTTAGTGCACTATTTGCACATGCATCTCGCTTTCCGAATCGGTGTCAATTGACGTATGTCGGATTTCCCGATGATTTTGGCAAATTAATTAGCTGGCATTTGGCCGTCTCGCCCAATCAAGCCGGCTCATTTATTAAGTCACCCAGTCAACACACTTGTTCACCGAACTGGCGCTTGCGAAAATTCTGGCCATGACGACCGTCGCTAAAGCTAGAGCGCCCGATGTGGTTTTATTTATTCGGCGGAATTATGAAGAGATTATTTGCGAAACGTGTCTGTCGTGGGAAACACATCACGCCAACGTTACGGTCGCACAGAGGTCCAGTTTTTCAAAAAGCTGTCATAAACTCAATATTCAAACAGGTTTTCATGTTGAAATATACAGTCAAACATTCATCAGCAGGAATAGTTGAGAAAACATACGAGAATTTAAAATGAAAATTGTTGTTCTGTAAGTTTTGACCCCAAATAGGTTCAAATTTACAAAAAGAACTCCATTTTTGCTCTTAAACTCTTATTTTATTCTCACCAAAATCATCTTCAGATTCAATAATAAAATAAGATTAAATACAGATTGATGATAAAATCTTCATCTGTATTCAATTTATTAAATTTACGTGTTTCATGATGGTTATGTCAAAAAATAAAATGACAGCTTCTGTATTCCATTCTCAAATGCTCTTTCAAGGAATCGATTAGAGAAAAATACTCTTGCCTAAGTTTGTCTAAACACTCGATTTTCGAAAAAGTTTCGTTTTTTGAAAACAACAATTTTGGTCTATGATAAACAAACAATTGTGACAATGCCTGAAATAAGATATGTAACCCTTAAACATGTTACGCAACACTTTTCATGAATAAAAATGAGTAAAATATCGATAATACTCAATTTTTGCCATGTATTTTTCAGAACCGGACCACCCTGGACCAGTCTTCAAACGACCGGGATGGACCATCGTTCTTGGCATAGGCGTCCCGCTTTGAGGTGGGATATTGCCGTCCGAAAACAAGATCAGAACTGGGAATAATTAACAAGAGGAACCGCACACGTAGCGGTGTGCGGCTTGTGAGATAAACTATTTTTGGGGTGACAAAGTTTGGCGGCTGCCTGCGACACGTTGTCGTCGTCTTGTGATTCGCGGTCTGCTCCTAATAACAAGGTGTTTTCTGGTGAATTAATTTTGATTTGCTAGGGGACGTAGGTGGAACCACACGGGGACCGTTAATTTGCGAAAAACATCGGCGGGGAATGTTTACCAGCGCTTTGGTTGAGGTGATTTATGTGTTAATCGTAACGGTACGTTTTCAAAACTTCTTACATAAAAAATACGCAGTTTTGGTAAAATTTCTATGTAATACTATTCCAATGATGCACTCAAAAATGGGTATTATACAACGTTAATTGTAGTTTCAGTCAACGACATTTGTGCATATATATTTTAATGCAAGGTTAACGTTCAAGGATCCATCATCGTAATCATCGACATCATCGAAACTTCAACAGGAGTTTTTCTGCTCAATACTGATTTTTTTTCGACGAAAATGTGTTCACTGTGTTTCGGTTGGACAATAGAATACACTGATCACATGTCTATGTAAACTTTCGTGATTTTGAACGAAAACACCGCTTTTGAATTTTTTAAAATTTATGACGGATCGTGTCCTCTTTAGCAGTTTTGCACATAGCTTTACTGCTGCGACCGATTTAGGGGTCTATTTTGTAATTCGAGCAAAATCATGTGACTCGTCTGTATTCATTGTCGATCAAAGCAAGCATGCATATTTCAGATGTCACCCGTCGACTCCCATAGTAATCCAGTCACATAGAGTGACAACTGTCGATAAACTCGAGTGACAGAGCCAAGTCGAGCGAAGTTTTTGGTCGACAGTGACTCCAGTCGAGTCGTTTTTGATCGACTCGACTTATAAAATAGGGCCCTTAGTTTTCAACTTCGTCGACTAGTGTCAAGATTTCCGAGGGTATAATACCTACTTCGATCATTACAACACAATAGTAGCGTTTCGGAAAACGTGAATTCTCAATCGGCCCTATGACTGTTCCATGTGTTGTTTGTAGCCTAATGTAGAGATCGGTTCTGTCTGTGAAACCTCTGGTTAAAGACAGGGTAGTGCTCAGAAACCAGTGTTCAACAAATTGTGGCTTTTAGGAAGCTTATGTGCGGCCTTTGAACTAATTTTAAGCATGTTGAATTTTCATTACGACAAAATTTATATATAATCCTTTTGACTTTACAATTAGTTATTAGCTGAGACGTTATGCCAAAGAGATTTGAAGCTCCTTAAGGACGAGGTGACATTACATCTACTCCGCCCCAACGCTTTTTTGAAAAGAGAATTTGAAAATTTTCTATGGATCGTTACGATTCATTGAACCCCATTCATCATAAGACCAAGAAATGATTTATAAACGACCTCTAACCAAATAATTGCATTATTTATCTACTTTGTAGAATGAAAACATCAACAAAACATCGAAACACTTGAAGATGATGGCACCTTTTCTTATCTTTTAAAGTCCAGTTTATCCTCTAGTCCAGTCTGACTTAAGGTGAAGAGCCTTCCGGGGCCTTTCTAAATAGGGGAGTGCCACTTAGCAAGCATACATTGCACACTTAAATTATTTTACGGACTCCTGTGAAATCTCAACAGTTGCACAGTTCGATGAAATAAATTAACGGAGTACGGTAAATTTTTACAGTATTCGGTAAAAAATCACCGGAATCCGTAAAATTCCGATGAAATTACGGTGTTTTATTTTACCTAACTGTTCAACTGTTTAGATTACGGTGAAATTCCCCGATTTCCGGTAAAATGAGCTTAGTCTGTATGAATTAATTGAAACAGTAATATGTTTTCAATCAATATTGAAATTTGTATTTAAAAATAATAAACCTTTTGTTTATCTACTCAACTTTTTATTCAGTATTGAAAATGTAAATTATTGAAGAGTAATATGCCGAGATGGTCAGGGCTGATAAAAGAGACTAAAAGAAATCACATTTCAAAGACTGAAAGGAATAACATTTCAAAGCAAAATTCTTCGGACAATTTGACCAGACATCTCTCGAAACTTCTTTCTAAAAGATTCCCTAACAGTGGACTACAACGGAGTTGTAACAGGTTTTGTTACTCAGTTAGAGCGTTTTTTTCTAACAATATATGTTATAATTTTGGCTGGTTAGTAGTTAAAATAACAAAACAATAACATATTTGTCTCTACAATTGTCTTGAAACAAAATATGTTATAATTTAAACAAAAATGTAACTCATTATATTTCAAATTAAACAAAAATATAACCTATTTTGTTATTTTCCATAACTAAATTATAACACAATTTGTCATAAGAAATTGATTAAAAAAAATTATAACAAATTTCGTTATAATTATGTTTTAAATTGAAACAAATTTGAAACAGGCATTGTTATAATAACTGATTTTGTTTTAACTGAGTTATAAATTCGTCCATCAACTCAAAGTGCTTCTAACAAAAATGAAACATAAATTGTCATTTGTAACAGATCTTGATATAATTGTGCTACTATTTTGTTGTAATCCACTGGTCGGATTCTGTGGGAATCCCTTGCGACGTTACACAATGCGTTGCTCTATAGACAAAAATCTTATTTCAAGTTATTTTATTCGGCGATAATAAGTATTTTAGAAGTGTTTATAGCACAAAGGTTATTTTCATACAGAATGATTGAGTTTGGAGACCTGTATCTCTGCTTCGGGGACCAGAAATTTGAACTGCAGATCTGTGAATAAATCATCAAATTCTATGCAAAAGTCTCCAAGTTCTTAAAATTCGCCCATTTTGACAAAAGTCTACATTGATACAAAGATATAATGAAAACAAAAAAAATTAACGATAAATATAATCTACAAAGTTTGCATTTCATCTTAGTGAACAAATTTTCAGAAGCATGCCTGCTTCTAAATATTCACATTTCAAAAATATTCCAATTAGAAACTTTTGGCATTTTTTTCGAAACAGAATTTTTTAATATCTTCTAAACTCTTGATTGAAATATGATTAATTTCCTATAAATCAAATTTCAAGTTATTTATGAGATTTTATTCAAATTTCAGGTCAATCGGTTCGTTAGAAGCTGTTTAACAGTTTCCTATACTTGAACATTTTCAACAATCGGCCTTTGCGTACTTTTTAATGCTAGTACTGCATATTCTATGTAATATTAAGGTGGTTCAAACAATCGTTTTTGCTCATTCGATTCTAGATCAAATTCTGTGTTTCCTTCTAAAAATTCCTTACAATCAACGCACTGTGCGTTGCGTCAAATATTACTACCTACATGTTGTTTGATGATTTTCTTGATAAATTTCATCAGAATGATGTTAAGGTATTTGTTAGTTCCCTTCAACTATTATTTCGAAGATTTCTTCAAGAGATCATTAAGCGATTACTTCACAAATTTTCAAGGAATTCCTCCAGGATTTTCTCTTGAGATACCATGAAAAATTCAACTACTATATTTTATTTCCAATGATACCCCCAGAAAACTATTCAGTTCTCATAGAACTCTTGCACTGTTTCTCCATGATTTTTATCAAGGAGATGCAAAGGAAAATTAATAATTGGAGGAAATCGTGAAAAAATCCGGTAGACGCTCCTAACCGAAATCCTAGGTATCACTGATGAAATACACTATCAATTTTTAAACCCTGAATGAGTTTTTAAATTGAAGAATCAATGGAGAATTTACTTCAAAAATGGTTCAAGAGATCTTTGAAAGAACTCGAAATTTTGTGGAATATTCGCTGGAAGAACTTATGGAGCAATTCAAGCGATTATCTGTGGGGTAGTTATTGAAGGATTGGTCCTGAAAACGACTTAAGTCTTATTGAAAAAATACCATGAGAGCTTCAATTCTAGTTTAAACCTTTGCTAATTATACTGGAAGAATTTATGTAGGAATATTTTCTGGTATCTCAGAGTAATAACTGTAAAACCGGTACAAGAATTTCTGAAAGAATATTGGACTGCTAAAGGGTTTTCTGGAGCAAATTTTGAAGGAATTTCAAGGCAAATTCTTGGGAGAATTGCTAAAGGAATTTTAATAAAAATTTCTTTGAGGAACCCTGGAGCAGTCTTTGTACGTAGAAGATAATGCTGTAGATTCTAGATCTCTAGAATAATTCCTTAAGATTTTTCACGAGGAATCTATAAAGCTATGGAATAGTTGTGTAGCAACCTCTGGAGCCTCAAGAATTTACATTAAATTCATTGCAATCCGAAAAAAAAGAAACATTCGATACTGTTTTGCTTCCATAGAAAAACAAACTTTATTATTCACTTTTGTTCGCGATTTGGTACTTTTCAAGAATGTAGAGAAAATTAAGTAGTTTGGAAGTCTAAGCCAATGGGGCGTTTATTTTTCTATTTTTCTAGAATAAACTCAAAAACAAATTACGTGTTTGTCTGTTTACATATGGGCTCCCCTAATCCACTATCGATTCACATCGACAGCAATGTCAAAAACTTATTGGGAACATTTTGACAACGCTTCGAACTAGTGATCCTTTATAGAGAGATAAGCGGAAGTAAAATAGAATGATTTGGCAACAGAAGAGTAGTGCTGAGTTTGCTTGGCGTCGAGAATAATTGTAACACGGACATGACTTTCTCATAGCTAAAAAGTGTATTTTGTTTCATTATAGATCTTTGAGTTACATTTCCAAACTAAGAAACAGCAGAAAAATCCACAACTACAAATCGCATTGACAAAAATTAAAAAGGGAAAATGTTTCATATGTTTTGCTCCATGCGAAACAACTTTCACCGAAATAATTTCGAGCGGATTACATTACTCCTCAAGAAAAGATCAAAACAAACACAACGCATGTTCGTTTGGCTCACGCTTTGACAGCTCTCGCTGCCCGATTGGCTCACACTTTGACAGAAATGTCAGCTTCCGCGAATCTTTCTTATAAAGGATTACTACTTCGAACTACTCATGTCTGTGTGACTAAGACATCTACTCGAAAAAAATCATTTTTATCCATGTATAACTTTTTTGTCAGTGGTTAAACATTAGTGAAAATCTGGGTATAACTTGATAGGAGTATATTGTTTACATGTACAAAATAACAATCGGTTCAGAGATTATTGAACTGGCGTCGAAACAAGAAGAAAATTGCCGGAGAATTTTGCGCGCCGTCATGGGAAATCCGCCTGCGAGATCTCATGCTTGACTTAAGTCGAGTCTAGTACACGACACTGAAGACGTGTAAGGCCGTCTTGAGTTCGAAATACGCGTATCTGTCAAAGGATACAAACTCTAGTGGAAATAAATGGTATAGTACTTTATTCGGTTTTTCATCCACTTATAGGTATTCTACTAAACAGCTCGAAGATTTATTATCATCATAGTGTGCAAAACTGACATTAAACATGCAACTAGTCACTTTTATTCACTGAAGAAAGGATTGACGAAAAGAACTCGATCACGTTACTTACGCCCTTATTCTAGCACAAGCTTAAATTTTGTAAACAAATTTATCTAAGCTGGTTTCACTTACTTTGAGAGAATTGAAGAGAATCATTACAACTCTTAGGGTATAAAAAAGTTTAAACACTTTAAAATTAAGTTGCATTTCACAGCCATTTGTTCGAACTTTGATGACGTATTTCAGCAAAATATTTCAATCAACTCATCATACAAAACCCTAGTGTTCGGAATTTGAGACGAAGCGATAAACCAAAGTAAAAACAATGAAACTCAGCAAACCGCCTTAAATATTCAATTTTAGAGATATTTAAGTTTAAAAAAAATCATTTTACCCCTACAAGTTTGTTATCAAGAACGAGGATTAACATACAATCTCTAAAGCAAAGGTTCCCAAACTTTAAGATGTGCGACTCATCTGGCCGTCAAGCATAATATTCGCGGCCCATTAGAAAACTAGAAAATCGGCAAAAAGTTTTTTTTTTTATAGAATAAGGCCGTGCCTTTTAAGTTTTTTTTACGGTTTTTACTCAGTTTTTTTTCGAAAAAATTGAAAATAGATAAATACACGCTAGAAGATTCGCTAGATTAACCAGCAGCTTCAATTTTTCATAATAAAAAAAACTCAAATCGCTATAACTTTTTTGTTTTGATATATATATATATATATATATATATATATATATATATATATATATATATATATATATATATATATATATATATATATATATATATATATATATTTGAACCATTTTTCCGCAAGTTCTCAAAAAACTTTTTATTTCCAGAATCTGCATCGATATTGATCATTGATCATCTGGTTTTTAAGATATTCGGATGTTCCTTGAAGGACCGACATTACCCATGTAAAAATTATTTGGCCGCTATTTTGTTTGTAGTAAATTTATCAAAAAACTAAAACGTGGGCTATACAATGTCAGGTTATAAGGAGCTTCTCTGGCTCTCCCCCTGGGGGTCGCGACCCACAGTTTGGGAAACTATGCTCCAAAGTATAAAAAACGTGACTTTCGATGGAACTATTTGCGTAAGATATATCCTTATATCATATTAGGCTATTTTTGTGTGCTGTTTGAGAACTATTGTACCGTTTTTTGACACCTATGAGTATAGGAAATATTGCAGCTTCTGTCGATCCCCTTTTTACAAGAGGGGAAGGGATTTCTCTATGCCAGTTGGCTATTAAGAGGAGCATATTTTACATGTACACCCTTCTAATTAAAGCTTTCTGCTACATAAAATTGGTGACAGGTGAGATGCCAGCCCCTTAATAAATAGCGCCTAATAAGAACCATTTCTTGCTTGTTATTATACGGCCTTACACGGAGAAATCAGATTACCCAAAAAATAAGTTCTATATACTCAAAATTGGTTAAACTGCATTTAGTTTTTACCCACGGTTGGGTTGTTTTGCCTCTCTCGCAACAGCAATGTTGTCATAAACAGAGAGAGATGCACCGACCCATCGTCGAAGTTCAATGGAATAAGTCAAATTTGGGTTCTTTCGAGTTTACCTACACCCAAAATAATTCGGATGGCGGATTTCCCTCCTAGCGTATTAGGTGCTAAATCCACCTATTGATGGTAAGATTCGCCTCCTAAGCGTAGACGGGCAAACCCGTCAATTGAAATCGAGCACATTGGACTTGAAAATTCGAGCAATCTAAATGTTTACGCCCGACCCACACAATTGCACAACCAATCCGAAGCCGAATGATGGCATCGGAAACGCACACTTAGGCAAATGGTCACGCGGCAAATGGATGGTGGACATGTCAGAGGAATGGAATGAATATTGCAATATAAAACGCTTTATATATTGCTTTTGTCACTTCTCCCGTTAAGCCGTTGATAGGTTCGTGGAGTTAGTACTGGTTTAAGAATCGGGAGGTCCTTGGTTCGATTCTGAATCAACGTGAGTGTTTATTTTGTTTTTATTTTTTGGTTCTTCAGGCAAATTTATGAAATTCAACCCGATTTCTTGTGGTGAATTATCATAATAGATTCCTGTATTTAGATAATCATTTTGCTTGAGTGACTATCGAAATAAGGTACCGTGTGACAAATGGGTAAATGAAATCGTATAGAGAGGGTTCTTAAAAAAATAAAATGAATAAGATCTACTATATTTTTCAGATTTCCTACTAAATCTATGCTATATTTAAATTTAATGTTTGTGCCAAAGTTCAAGATAAATATTGAAAATTTTGGAAACTAGTGGGACAAGTGAAAATATTGTCGTTTTAAATGACTGAACTGAAACTAAAAAAATAACAGTCAGATCTGTGATTTCAAATGGCCTCATTTGTTAGTGTATGAATACACAAAAAATCACACATAAATAATAAACATTTTGTTCTTTTTAAAACAATTTTCTTGAGTAAAGTTATTTATTTAGCAACAATGTTAGTTTTATTGAAAGTAATAACATCATCGAAAATCAAACACCATTCTATTTTACCGATTTTCTACTACTCATTTTATATAAAGTTAAGTTATCTCTTTTCTAAGTAATGTATTTATTGCCTTTATCGAGCGGATTTAACCCGGTCAAAAGTGTTAACATTCTTGTACCTACTGAATAAGTCATTATTTGAACCTAGTATCCAAATTCATGCGTCATCCGTTGAAGCCATTCAGAACATTACGATGTACATGTTTTTTTTTAATTTCTTTATTAGTATCATTCCAAACATTACATTCATTTCTTATATCTAGGTGATCTGTGTTAGACAACACTATCATCCTAATTTGGTAAAACAAATTTAAGATTTTATTAACATTTTGTTAACAACATACTACATCTCCCTGGCTCATCACCCGAAAGACTTTGGGGTTTTACATATTTCGACATGTTGAATCCAACAAAAATAGTCCGGTTGAAAACCCCGTGTAACACATCGTGACCTTCCCTTGTTAGCTACCCCATATACCCGATTGCTCCAAGGCTCCGCCACAAGAAATTTGCCTTAGACACCAAAATATGAAAAACAAAAAAATAATAACAGTAGCTGAATTCGAAACCACAACCTTCGGATCCTTAAACACAAACCCACACCACTCGCCTATCACAATTTCTCATGTGTGGAGTTCTCTACATCACACAACATGGAACCATCTTGTCACGGAGGACAACCTGCAAGAGGAGCAAAATACAACACCCGTTGGACAGCCAAGTGCGAGAAGGGGTGAGATGATATGTTCTATAAATATATTTAAAGTACCAACGCGGTGCTGTGGGAATTTCTTACTTATACCAGAGTCGAAATCTATATGTTTGTATATCTATATTATCGGCAATGACTTATACATTTGCAATGGAAATAGAATTTCATGCCGTGCGTGTTGGGTTGGGTAATATATTAGGGAGAAACAAATAAACACACTTGACTATAACAGTCGGGCGCTTTATAAGCAGAATTTTATCGTTGACGTTTGCTGATTGATTTACTTTTCATTTATTTACATTTCGGTCTCCTATTAGTCGCATGGTTGGGGACGAAGTAGTAGGAGACCCAGGGTTTGTGGGATTCGATTCATTTGACGATGTAATATTGTAATCAAACATCTAAGTGTGCATACAGCAAACTGGATTACCGTAATTCTTTTAACAATTACTTATCAAAATAGAGGCCGTTGATAAACTATGTTATCATTTAGCGGGGAGGGGGTATCTAGCCAAAGACCACGGTCCACCCATTTGTGTTTCAAAGAAAATTCCACCATCAACTAAACCTGAAAGGTTTCATTAGCAGTCGGATGGTTCAAATTAAAAAAAAAAGTTTTAAAATTCAATATTTCATATCTTCTTTACCAACAACGATTAGAAGACGATTAAGATTTCTATGGAAATTACTATGACAAAATTTGAAAAAAAAAAATGTTCCCCACATGTTAGTACTGTAATGTTAATACAAAATTATCTCTAAGTGAAAACTAATTCCTCAAACAATAATAAGGAACACTGCAGTAGAAACAAATCTTTTTTGAGCTAATTTTGTTAGGGATTTTTGCAGAAGTTTGTCACACTATAATCTCACATTTTGCTTAATAATAGCAAACCAATTCATAAATATCTCTTCTCCCATTTTTCAAATTTATGTTTCATTCATGAACAAATGAAACACATGATCATTGGGCGAGCGGGGGGTTATTCGTCAAAACCACACAAAAGCACGAGGGGGGAGGAGGTGACTGAAAAGTCAGGAAAAATGTTCACGTGGTTTATGGACGACCCCTAAGAAAGATATGGGGATTGGAATTTCAAACTTTTTTTTAATTTAAAACCGCTCTTATTAGCAGTCATTTACATTTACCGTTAAATTTTTTTTGTAAAGAAGATGCAATAGTACCTAACTGGAATTTACAGAAATTACAATAAGGTTTAATTATCGCACTCAACATTTTACACCAAAGCCATATTTTCCATATTTTTGGAATTGATATACATAAATAATAATTCTCAAAAAACTTATGTGCACAACATAATCGCAAAATAATGGTGAACGCGTCACGAAATGATTTCTTCAACCCTTAAGTGGATTTTTTGGTGTTGGTGTTCGTTCAGAGGTTTGCCAAGCCGCATAACTATATAAAACTCGTGAAGATCTTTTCCGAACAATATTTTTTCTACATCCCAGAAAATTTACTTATAATAATAATGCTCAACATATTGTCGATTTAAAGTCATGCTTTAGAGCATTCATGATGTCAAAACTATGTATCATTACTTGACAGTTATCGAATGAGTGCAATAAAACTTATTTTAATCTGCATTTTATTATTGCATTGGTTGGTTTGACTTTATTAACGAGATTTTTAGCCCTGGGCTAGTTCATCTCGGGACCAACGGCTTTACTTCCCTTCCGAAGGAAGTCGTCACTATAACTTTTTACATCATAAGTGACTATGTCGGGGATGGGATTCGATCCCAGGTCCTCGGCGTGAGAGGCGAGTGTTCTAACCACTACACCAGGTCCGTCCCCTACACATTGTTTGAAAATGTATTGGAAAATATGAAGTTGGTGCAGTCCCATATTGAAAAATAAAGGTATACCAGTCCCCATATGAACTTTTAATTTAAATTTCAGCTGCAAATGTGAATTGTGTTCAAGTTTATTATTTTTTGCTGATCATTAGAAGCAAAATTAGTAAGCTATGCGGTTGTGTTAAATATGTCAGGAAGAAATGTCAGGGGTCATCCATAAATGACGTAGCTATTTAGGGGGGAGGGGGATCTTTACGGGGCCCATATAGCCGTAGTGGTAAACGCGGAGCTATTCAGCATGATCAAGCTGAGGGTCGTGGGTTCGAATCCCACCGGTCGAGGATCTTTTCGGGTTGGAAATTTTCTCGACTTCCCAGAGCATAGAGTATCTTCGTTCCTGCCACACGATATACGCAAGCAAAAATGGTCATTGGCGCAGTAAGCTTTCAGTTAATAACTGTGGAAGTGCTCATAAGAACACTGAGATGCAGGCTCTGTCCTCTGTTTTGTTTGACTTATAAACTTGGTTTATAAAATGATGATTCAGCTTCAAAACATTCATCAAGATTGAAAAGAAATCTGAGAAATTTTAGATTTTCTTGATGAATGTAATCAAACAGATTTTTCAAAGCTTTAAATGGTTATGTAAATATTATATTATATTCGTGTCTTAATTGATAAATTTATAAATAAACAAAATCAAAATTTAATAAATAAATTAAAAATCAATGCTTTAACTACTTGGAGTACATTGTTTTCTCATTTGTTAACAAGTCATAAAGTCAGCCGTTTTCAAGACAATAAAATATGCTCTTTTCGGCAAATATTACATGAAACAAGATATTTATACCGTGTATTATGCATTCAATGTTGCAAGAGATCTCACTCAATCAACTCATCGATTTGTTTTGATGTATCAATGCTCTTGATGGAATAGCCTGAATATTAATGTGGACAACAGATTCGAGTGATATCGAAATTGCCCTATCATTCAATTTTATTGATAACTTGGTAATTTGATAATTTTTTATTATTTAACTGTTTCATTATAGGTTGTGTAGGTTTATTTTATTATGAAGAAAGATAATGAAGTTCAGCTGAAATATTAATAGAGATAAATAACTTGTATAATAATCGCTAAAATTTTCTAAACATTCCAAATTTATCAAGTGCAATCTTTTCTATATCTGGCCACTGATTGCCAAATGGATTTGAATTTGGATAATAATTCATTTCGAATTAATATATTGTATTGTTCATTTTCATTGAAATCTATTTCCTAACAAAGAATAATTAAAAAAAAACAATCCTTTAATAACGAAATTTTTGTTCTAACTAAAAATATATTGTACCCTAACTCAACAATAACGAGCTTCATCAATCCAATCAATTTTTTTTCACATTTACTATAGTAAACTTGTTTGGCTTGGTGACAACAGCAAAAGTAATACAATTTAGCCTATATGAAACTAGATACCAAAATTATGTAACAGGAACTGTGTTTATTTGAAACTGTTTTCCAAATTACTTTCGAGCGCTACTGTATATCATACTGTTAGATTAGATTATTCTTACATTTTAGTCAGTAATTAATATCAAATTTTGTATTGAACTTCTGAATTCTAATTTTTTGTTTCAACCCAATCACTGAGGAAAATTAATAAAAAATGCAAAGGGGGGGGCCTTCCTTAGCCGAGTGGTTAGAGTCCGCGGCTACAAAGCAAAGCCATGCTGAAGGTGTCTGGGTTCGATTCCCGGTCGGTCCAGGATCTTTTCGGGTTAGAAATTTTCTCGACTTCCCTGGGCATAGAGTATCATCGTACCTGCCACACGATATACGAATGCAAAAATGGCAACTTTGGCATAGAAAGCTCTCAGTTAATAACTGTGGAAGTGCTCATAAGAACACTAAGCTAAGAAGCAGGCTCTGTCCCAGTGAGGACGTCAATGCCAAGAAGAAGAAGAAGAAAAAGGGGGAGGGGTGCTTGATATGCTACGTATTTTCCAAGGGGAAGTATCAGCATTTGTGACGAAACGGTACGAGAGGGAAGGGGGGTGTAAAAAATCAGTGAAAAATGCTACGTTATTTATGGACGGCCCCTAATAGAAAATTATAAACATTTGTATGAAAGAAAAACTTCAAAGTTTGAGCGCTATTTTCTCAGTGCCTACTTTTTTCAATATGGGCCTTTATGGACAGCATAAGTTGTTCTTAGAAAAACTTTCTTATCGAAAATGTCTCTGAAATTTTGTCCTGAACAACTAATTCTTATTACAATTCATAGATAGTCAAAATTAAAAATGATAAAAAAAAGATTATTGCGTTATATAAAAATGAAATATTGTTTTCATATTTTTCATGATAAAAAAAATCAGTATATATGTTCTCTTGACTTCTCCAAACGGTTTACTACAATCTCCCCACTGAACGATCTGTTCTAAAATCAACATATCGGTGCCATAATTCTTAAAATAAATTGCTTGCAAAAACTAATAGCCAATTTGCAGAAGTTGTTCTTGAGTCAAAATGATCGATTCATCTATAGAAAACTCTTTTACTATTATACTAAAACCATGGTTAAAATTTAATCCCATATATGGGGCACGGTTTCTTATAATCGGCTCATTCTGGGTAGCATTCATCAGCATTGGATCGATATTTTTTTATCAATGTGAAAGTAGAACCGTGATCTTGTTTTCTTTGAATAGCACCAGCAAAAGATTCCACAGAGTTTTCATGTTTTAAAGACTATTCATTTTATAAAGAGGACACCTTGTTTATGCTATATCTTTTTTATCATGTATATAAAATCCCAGAGTTTTCTGTCTGTCAGTAACGATTTGAAAGGTTTCATTGAGCAGCATACAACAGCAATTTAAGAGCACAACAACAGTCAAATTAAGAGCACTGCAAAAGTCCATTTTAATGTAACAACATTACAATAGGGTCCTAAAGCCCTGTCCCAATTTTAGTGCCAAACGCTTACGTTCAGGCCAAAAACACATGTTTACTCAATTTTTTAATGTTTTTCATTTGTTTAAGTACAAAAAACATTTTTTTATGTTTTTTATAGATTTTGTCACACTTCTTGATTTGAACTCAAATTTCGGGTGTATTTTGTTTTCCGTGTCCCTTCCGAAATGTCAGATAGCAACAACCCCAGTGTTAAAACTAAAACCCCTGTGATATTTTTGTCGACTAAGCGAACGTCAAACATGATCTCAAGTGTCAAGGTTCATTTATGGATCCAATTTTGAAATTAAAGTTTAAATATGATATATCCGTTATTTGAGCGAGAAAAATTGCTAAAGTAGTTGCAGTAATATGATCTTTCGTGTTATTAAATGAAAACAAGATTTAATTAACCATTTTAGGACTCTATTGCAAATTGTGGAGCACTATAACAGCTATTGCACAGGGTGTTCTAGAGTTTTCCGGAGCTTTGTCCTTCCTAATTCGTATAAAAGTCACGATCTTTTTATCATTGTAGTTTTCCGGTTTTATGAACTTGGACGGTAATCAAAATGTAAACAAACCAACTTTATGCTGTTCGACCGCACTTAAATTCCGATGCAAGTTGAAAATGTGATTCATTACGGGTTTCGTCATTTCAATATAAGGTTCAAAAACAAATAAGATATTTGCAAAGGAAAGATAAACATGATTGTGGGCCGAATATTCTAGTTTTTTTTTTATTTACACAACCTTCTTGAGTCGATGTTCCATGGTTCGATATCGACTTATGAAGGCAAAATAAAAATATTTTTTTATGGTAACTATAATGGTCCCCTAAAAGAGCTTTCCAAAGCATTCCTGTTCGATGACTCGATATATTCATTAGTCGATAGTCCCCTAATTACAATTCGATTCGTTGTATATCGTTGACGATCGCCATCGCAGCACAAAGATCTATACAGAAATTGTAGCACTGGTTAATCGGGATTCAATAGAATATTCTAGAATTTTCAGTCAGATTCTTCTCTCTAATTTATAGAAGCTTCTGGAACTTTTGAAATATTTCACAACAGCATTTAAGGCTGTAATTATTTCAGATCAGAATAACGGCACTATAACAATGTAGTATGGTTAGAGCATAAATTTGGGCGATTTTGCGTTCATAAATATCATGCGTTTCTCAGCTTATTATTCATACACCAATGGCATATTAATCAACAGAGAAATTTCTCTGTCCATGTTATCATTTTGCAATTGAACATAAACATTATTAATCTTTGAAAGAGATTTTTGCTTGAAAATTCTTATGGAACGTGACTAGCCACGCTGGGTTAGCTAGTTTATCAATGAAATCATAATCGGTTTTCTGTGCATCGTAATACTATTATTTTCCTCTTATATGGAAATATAAGATCTTACAAAGAAGAACAAAGAAGTTTCTACAAAAACTTCCTAGAAAAGATGTTCTTCAAACTTAAATAATATTTTTCACATACCAAAAATCCGAATTTTTATGAATAAATTGTGTTTTGGTAGACTCAACTATTATACTTGGCTCCAGACCTACCAATCTTTGACCATTCTAAACATTGTTCTTTATTCGTGTGAATTATAATTATTTTGATGGCTTTTTTGTTATAACACCATCGTGCAATAATATAATAGTCTAACGATACTGTATACAGAAAACCGATTACGATTCTATTGATATATTATAAAGATATAGCATGCACAAGGTGTCCACTTTATAAAATGAACAGTCCTTAAGTAAGTTCTACAATAGAGAATGTGGCTACTCTGGTAGGTGATAAATTATTATGAATATACATTAAACTTGTTCAACATACGATGATTAACGCTTTACAGGAGACTTGACTGTATATCTTTATTTTGCTGGGGATAACACATGTTCACATGTTTATCAACAGCATGAGCAATCATGCATATGAAACGTAAAACCACATCGACTTTGGTTACTCTTCATTTCAGTAGTAAGTTTGGAGCAGTAGATACACAGTGCGCTAGTCGATCCGATGACTATGGTTCGAATCTGGTATGCACCCACTCGGTTTTTTGCGTTTTTCCATACTTCCAATACATGCACTTAAAAGAGGCATATGTGTGGAAGTTTTATTTTTTAATACATGTGTTGGTGATGCACGCACATGAAATAAAAATACACATGCGACATCAACCAGGATCGATCCATGGTCATGAGCGTGAGAACCAAATACTATACCACAGCACTAAACCCGCTTGTTGGTATGCGTGGTTCAAAAAGCATATCAAGTTGTACTTCCCCATTTGTACCGTAAAAACTGCTCGACTCAATGACCGGATTATCTGCCTATCAATAGACGCTCAAAAACGTCATGTCGCTCAGAAGAACACTTTTCCGCCATCAATAGACGCAGAAAACGCCTATAATGACGGTTTCAACTTTTGGGTGTAACGTTAAGTTGTTTTAACCCATCACGGAGACTTCGAAAGCTAACGCTGGGTAGATTTTTTTTTAACTGAGTTGTTTGTTTTGCTGTTATTAAACGGAAACTACCTACTGATAGGTTTATGTCAGTTAACCCGAATTTGGGTTATCCCACGGAAGAGCCGAATTGCGGCAAAAGAAGTCAAAGTTGGGTTGATTTGTGGCTCCGTGTACAGGACATTCCACTTGACTGTTAGAAAAATGAGCGGAAAAGTTACACGTTGAAATTTTCTCTCAAATTACATTGCATCCTATGGCCGGTATGTTTGTGTGGAGTTATGAATGGTTGGACAGCAGCCCTCCTCAATAGTACTGATTGCAACTGGCAAGGTGGTTATTAGAGCACCGTTTTAACCCAGTTTTCCCGACCCTCTCGTTGTTGTATTTTGTGAGTCGGTGTTAGACGATTATGATGGTTATACCCCTCGATCCGAACCAGACCAGGTGAGTTTGTAGGTTGTTGGTGAACGGGTGGTGCTTTCCCATTTCCTTAATGGTGTTCTGTATGCTAGGAGCTCTCTGATATTAAATATTATTATCGGTTAAGTGTTAAAGAAGCTTTAGCCTTCGCGCCCGAACCGGGCCGTAAGGGGGGCTAGCTAAAAAGATTATGGTAATTATGATGATTATAGTTTTTCTTTTCGTTTTAGTTGGCGTTGATTAGACTGCATTACTTGATTTGTTGTGTGATGTTGTATGTGTTTTCGATTTTAATGTGTGTAGAGTGTTTAGATGTATGTGGTCACTTGTTTAATTAGCTCGGTTAGGTGTTGTTGACCTCGCAGAACGAGGTGCTTTGACGTTAAAAGTGTTTCCTGTGTGTGTCACCTGGGTTAGGTTGTTTTCAACAAAGCCCAATATGAGAATGTTCGGAAATGTCACCAGGTTTAGATAATGAATGCGTTTTAAAGGTTACTCTCCGATGATTTGAGTTATTGAAATGGATATTGTAAATACGATGTTCAACCATAGATTGTTGGTTATGATAAATGGAGTATGTTATAAAATCATTATGAATATGAGCAAGCACTTACCAGAGCAATCATACCCATCTCCGTGGAAGCCCGAGCGACAGGTACACGTGTACTTGGTGTTAAGATTAAGACACGTAGCGTTAGTATGACATGCGTGACCCTTTGAGCAATAGTCCACTCCTGGAATTTCGAAGATAAATGGAGGCCGAAAGCGTCATTTGGGTCATTGAACCCCGTGGATTCCGTTCGCAAAGGGTCATTTGTGCGGTTGTGGAGTCGCATTGTTGGTTAGTCCAAGATGATTGAAGATTGTCGATTTTGACGAAGGTGTGTTAGCAAGTAATAGGCAACATGACCCAATTTGGGTTCAATTGTAATATTTTAGAGAAGCACAGCAGGCACAGCCAATTTTTGCGGATTGTTGGATGGAATTGTTCCGATGGAATTTAAATGATGAAGACATTCAGCAGGACAGCGGTGGTAGCAGAAGAAGCACGTCGCAAAGTACGAATTTCGATTTAGTTGGTAGGAGTACAGTTTTTGAAGAAAGTGATTTTTTTTGGATGAAAAGAAGTAAACGTAGAATGGAAATTAATTAATATTAGTATACGAAACCTGTGAAAAGATTATGAAGCTCTTTGAGGAATTATTTCGAGGGGAGCATCGTGGTTAGCATCCAGCAATAAGTCATACATTAATCAAAGCATTTTAGGAACTCAGTTTGGAATGATTTGGTTACGTCATAGAATAAATAGTAACAATTTATAACAAGAAAATGTCGCATTTATGTGGATTACGCTAGTAGAAAAAGGGAAGAGAGATAAGAGAAGAAACAAGAGATAATGTTAAAACACATTATACCAAGTACAGTGACACCTGTTTGAGAGCTACATGAACCAACAAAGTAGGATTCAATTCAACGTGTCTCTTCCGCGGTGATTTCAAAAACTTCCTATTTAAATACGTGTAACAATAACAATTCAAAGTTGGGACTGCCTGAAGTGGGCTATCGATCGTCCCGATCTTCAACAAATTTGGTATCGAAGCTGGCCTCTCTAAGTTCGTCCTGCTCGACCTCATCGGCCTCGATCTGAGCGAACGATTCATGACTATTGCTGTTGCCGTTGGTTTCCGTCGGGCCAAAACGGATTGCGACGCTATCGGATCGGAGGCCATCCGACTCCAGGATAAACAGTCGCTTCGGCCCTGTACCATGCTCCTCCTCATCCTCCTGATCATTCTCCTCTTCCCCTTGTACTTCTTCCTGTAGTTCCTCGTCGGGGCCGCGATTACGTGCCAGCGCCGAAGTGGACCAGAATGATCCATCGGCTTCGACCCTGACGGGATCCGGATAGTACTGGCGGAGATACTGGCTGGCGCCCACTATACCTTGACAAAATTTACAGCACTCGTCCGTCACCGACATTTGCTGCTCCGGGGGGCACTTGAGCTCCGGACACTGCAGCATATCACACATCATATTGCCGTTTATGCACGAGCAGTTTCTACAACCTAGGATCTGCTTCTCGCCGTGTTCATAGTCTTTCTTATTAATATAACAATTTTCTGGAATGAAAAAGACGGGTAAAGGTGGAATAAAAAATATATTAGCGGATATTATATATTTTGTCATGTAACAGTAATATGTAAAAAAAAAAGTTCTTGATAAATAAAACAATTTTGTTTGTTCTAGGCATAGTTCAGTTACGAGTCTTTCTGTTAAGTACACGGGAAAAAAGCAGCACCCTAAACAAGGAAAAAGGGTCATGATTTCGGGTTGAACGAGTATTATCGTGATATGAAACTACATCATGACTAAAAGCCTTGAAATCATGAATCATTTCACCGTAATGTAAGCTGCACGTTACGTATTAAAAGTTAAGTGAAGAAAACAAATCAATATAAATTACTAAATCATGAAATAGCTACCTGTCATTTATGATTCTTATTTGGTCTTGCGATTTATTTATAAACAATATTTTTTCTTAGGGTGGCACACCTCCCATAATCCAATTGCAATCTTCCTAAATTTTTGAATGATTGTAGTACCTGCTTAATTCCTTGTCATTGGTTTCACTTTATAGAGATTAATATCTACAACTTTCAAATCAACATTCCTCTCTTATCTTCTTAAATCCAACACTACTTTCATCGTAACTGATACCGTACCATATTCGAACAAATCAATTGATCAGACTTTTACAGCCTCGTACCCTTGGGGCCATTATTTCTCATTACCAACCGGCATCGAACTCAATGCCAAAGCCATTCCTTTTCCCAGGTCGTCCGTCGTTGGAACGCGTCTTGCAATCAAAAGTCCAGGCACACGTTGCAAAGCAAAGCGTAACGCAACTTTTCTAATGTCTCACTTAAAAAGCTCTTTCCGTACAAAAACAAACCCTGTCCAAGAATGGTATCCTGCTAATTGAAGTTGCCCGAATACAATGCACTAACGGGTGATGAGGTAATATTGAACCCCTCCTTCAACCTCCTGGTAACGTTTGCGGATAGCAAACAGTAACGATCTATGACAATTTATTGACAGGTACACGTAGTTACAGGGGGGTAACTTGGCTCCCGACTGATTGTCTGGGCAACGCGTAGTGGTAGGTGGTAGGGGGATGAGTTTGTGGGGGCCATAAAACTTTGAAATGCACGTAGGATCGTAAAAGATGGTAGTATTTCATTCGCTTGTGCATTTCCCCTTTGCTTGCGGAGGTTTATTAAGAGATATAAAATAATCTAGAGGTAATAAAGTGAACTGGTATGGTGGAAAGAGGTAAGATGGTGATCTACGATAGGGTAGCGCTCAGTGAAATAAAGCGTATTGTTGCATCTAGATTTATCAACGAGATTTACAAAATGATATTCAAACATCTAAATTTATTAGAGAATATAGGAAGCTATCACAAAGAGAGATCTAGTGATAAGTAGGGAATAAGTTACACCCTAATCATACGGAATCCATTTAGAGACAATCGCCGGAGTTGTTGTCACCGTTGTACGCAGCACAATGAATTGATAATTAATTGAGGCGTCGTAAAATAAGAGATTACTGTTTATTCGTTTGATAATGATCGATATATACTACCGTCCCATTGGTTGGTTTGAATGCAGATGAAGTTGGAAGACCAACCGCCACGCTTTCCAACTATTCAAGTGTCAGCACCATTACAAGCGAGAAATACGGCTTAGAAAATGGAATCTCGATAGGTGGTAATGAGAAATTAGTGCCCCTGTATCTCAATTAACGCTGAGAAAAAGGAATGGTGCTACTCTACTACTTCCGCCTACGATAACGAATACTTACTTAAACACTTAGGACAACATTCACCCTCCTCTAATACTGGATGTTTACACTTAACCTCTGGACATGGTCTTGGACCACACGTGACTTCACCACGCTCACATTTACACTGACTGCAACCTATATCCCATATATCACCATCGTTTTTACTTGTACCATTAATTAGGCATGATTTTTTACAATCACATTCCTCTATACTCGAAACGCGTTGCTCTGCAGCCACTAGCTAATGGAGAATGCACATGGGTTAGTTGAATTTGTTCACATTTCAGCAGAAATTTTGCGCTCGCATACTCACCCTTCTTGATAAATGCGTA
Organism: Aedes aegypti; assembly: GCF_002204515.2. Lineage (NCBI taxonomy): Eukaryota > Metazoa > Arthropoda > Insecta > Diptera > Culicidae > Aedes > Aedes aegypti. The sequence goes on along the minus strand of NC_035109.1, from coordinate 346,710,374 downwards.
ATCATTTCTTTTAATCCTAGTAAAGCATTCTCTAACTCTAAGAACTGCCCACATGTGGGGCATTGTGCATCCATTAGTTCACATTGTGATAAATAACCGTACGGTCCGGTGATAATACGTAAATCTTTTAAATCACCCTGCGGTTGATGATGATGAGGACGGTGAAGATGTCGATCGGGTAGCCATCGCGTCGTGAGTTTTTCGGATTTTGAGGAAGAAACAGAGAACGAGAGTCCAGTTGGGAAAACGGAAACGATTAGAGATGGGCTGGAAGTTGTGCAAAATATTTGGATTTGGAAGTGCGCGATCGGAGGGTGATAGGATTGCCGTCGTTGTGGTGTTTATAGTTCTGTAATTTCTTGACATAAAACTGACTGGCAACCCTATCACTTGGAAAGACTACACTCATAGTGGATTAAGCTTGGAACAGTAGCATTGCAATGTTTTTTTGCAGAATAAGTATTTTAAATAAAATTACATTACCTAAAGTTTCGTAAGCTTTGTATTTTGAGCCAACTCAGGTGTTTATAAGTAACTGCTTGTACATACTCGTGTTTTCTGTAGAAAACATTTCCTCAATCGTTATCTGAGTACCTTTAATCAAAGAGTTTCCATAGCTGATACGAATACAAGAAACAGTAAAACTAGGCGCCCTCATAAATAACACAGCGCAACAAAAACAACATTTAGCGGATCAAATTATGTGCCTTCAGTAAATTTGGGGTGGCTGAATCTAAATCCGTTCTCAGAAATGTTACTAAACATCACAATTTTTAGCAACAGGATCGCCAAAGTTGCTCAAAACACTGGTTCTATTGATGTTTAAGGCTAAGTAGCCCATCATTCGTTTTGACAACAATAATTACTTTTCAGCTTGCATTTCAAAGTGATAAAACTCAGTCTTGATAGTTTATATTGACTTGAAAAAGTATCACTGTACGCGCTAACATGCATAAAGTATGCTGATACTGTTTCAGCTGTCAGAGCAAAATCAACTGATTTTCTTTGATTCGAAATCGTGAGATGAATTGGCAACTATCATCAACGACGCGTACAAATTTCGATAACAGCCTACTTCGCCTTAAACGAAATTTAAAGTAGATTTATCAAACCTTTTAGTGATTTCATCCACCAAACACGCAATATAGGACTTAAACTTGCATTAAACATACAATTTTATTTAAATTGAACGAATTATTTAGATTGAATCGACTTTTTGCTTGCATTCTCCATACAAAATTCTTCGTTTCGTTTCAAATTAAGGAAGTTAAACGCCATACAAGCTGGTAAACTTGCACACAATTTGGCTGAAATTGTCAAATTCTGCAAAAACTTGACCTAACTCTAAATCCATGAATCCCAAATCCAAGATTGCTTCTGCGTAAGATGAAACAATGATGACGAGTGGATAGTGCGACAAATGCTGATTAAGACTTAATTAAATAGATGGTACTAGAAAGCGAGTGAACAACAATGTGGCTGCGTCAAACTAGGTGCAATGATTGAGAGGAAATTTATTGTCTCATGAAGGATAAAATTGAAGTACACATACGCTAGAATAGATCGCCATACATGAATTTTAGACAACAAAATACGGTTTCTGTAAAATCACACTTTTTTACGAAAACATAAAAAATACAGTAAATCTGTAGAATTCTGACGAACAGTTCGGTAACAGCCATATTTTCAGCGAACTTCTTTATCAGCTGCACTGGCATGAGCTTCTTTTTCAGTACGTTTATGGATTATTTCAGGTACTAACACATTAAATAATTTCAATTTTATACACAATTTTGGGCATCATCATATTTTCATGCAAAAACTGGAGATGGCCAGATACTTGTATGCCAAAATGTTATGTAAAATCAAAGTTATCTAGAGTAGAGTAAAGTGGGGCAAGAGTTTGTTTTAAGATTTCTAGCTCAAATCCCAACAAAACTTATAAATGTCATGGTGGTTCGAATTTTATTCAAGTAAGAGACTCCTTCTTCTTCTTGGCATTAACGTCCTCAGTAGGACAAATCCTGCTTCTCAGCTTAGTGTTCTTATAAGCATTTCCACAGTTATCAACTGAGAGCATTCTTTGTCAAAATTTCCTTTTTTACATTCGTATATCGTGTGGCAGGAATGATGATACTCTATGCCCAGGGAAGTCAAGGAAATTTTCATTACGAAAAGATCCTGGACCGACCGGGAATCGAACCCAGACACCTTCAGCATGACTTTGCTTTGTAGCCGTGGACTCTAACCACTCGGCTAAAGGCCCCAAAAATCTGGCTATCTGATGTTTTTTGATGTGAAAATTATAATTTTTGGTCGAACTTTCAATGCATGGAATCGAACAAAGGTAACATTTAATTCGATGTTTATGTTCGGGCTTTTTCAGGCTTATCATAAGGATGCTTTGAGGTATATTAGTTGTTATTGCTTAAATGTTTTTAAGCAATTTTTGATCCATAGTGGGGCAACAGTTCAACCCACGCCACTATCCCGAAAGGGGCACTACCCCGAACGCCATTACCCCGAATGCATAACATTTTGAGGGCTCCATCCCATTACCCCGAACGCCACTACCCCGAATGGGTCACTACCCCAAAAGCCATTACCCCGAATGAGTCATTACCCCGAACGCCATTACCCCGAATGAACCATTATCCCGAATAGTATGAGATACAATGCAATATCTTGTTTTGCGTGCAAAAGTGATGACCATACTGTTATAGATGATTGACCATTCATGTATGCGTATCTAATGTAAAATGGTAATCAATGGTGTGTGAAATTTGTCGGTAAAATATTCATCATGTATTTTCCCTTCTTTCATATGTCAGCTATTCTTTCGAAATATCTTGTTGGCAACTATGTTCTTATTTTTCTGTCTAGGATAGTGCCTGTCTCTCAGCTCACTTCCGCAGTCAAGGATTCATTCACAAATTTCATAACGCCGAAAATTGTCATTTTTGACACCCATCTACCGCATCGTAACTATTTTGTATGGAAATTTTACAAATTTTGTATAAGGTGTAACATTTCGCTAATAACCACCCACAACCCCCTTCAGAGTTATGAAATTTGTGAGTAGGACAAAACAAGCCTTTTATTGATTGAGAGCTTTCCTTGTCAATTTACCATTCTTGAACATGTGCCTCTAAACCAAGGGATGTCAAGAAACTTTTCAATACAATAAGATCCACCATTCGAACCCATACGCTTAACATGGTCTTGCTGAATAGCTGCGTGCTCACCGGCATTTGTACTTCTTGGTGTTAATATTCCAACTTTGTTTTTAACAAAGATTTTACTTTCTTATGAGTACAGGTTGTACGATTTTACGTTGTTACAGTGATGTTTTACGTCATAGCTGCAAGCATTTCGACAGAAATATTCCCTTATTCCTTGAAAAGGCTATTCTTCCAAATTTTCGTTGGATAAGCTAGGCACTAATATTTCCATATGGAAAAGCTATTTTTTAAATTAGATATCCTTAAGACGTTTATTGAAGATAATCCTGCTGATTTAAATAAGAAACTTCCCTTTTATTTTATCTTCTTGGATTAAAACAGTCAGGTGTCTTATGGAACTGCTCACCAATTTTCTGCCATCTAAATGATGATCATTGTATTAAATAAAACACAACTATTTTTGTGGTTATCTTATTAAAATTCAGCTGAATGATCCCACAAACTAACGAAAGTATTACTGTATCGGTGATCAGAGGGCGCGGATTTTCTATCATGTACAAGTGTATTGGTGTAGTTTAAACGGGTTTCATAGAACAACACTTGTAGCGATAATATCAGAGTGATTTTCTATTACCATCGTTTATGAAACAAAATCTTCTAGAAGATCTTAATGCTAGTAGTCGACATCTAAAAAAATGAGTGAAGGGAGTGGGTAACAGCTTCCAATGCAAAACTTTACTACATCCTTATTTTGTGCTTATTATAGCTATCCTTTTCATAATAAATTCACCCTTCTTTTTTAAATAGGCTGCTCTTCAGAGCATTGCAGTGTAGCTGTGTTAATCTCATCAAAATAAGAGGACAAGCCCAAACAAAACTTAGTATGTCAAAGTTGTTTTACGAAAATCTTGCTCCGTTTTCATCTCCTAATATTTGAAAAATTAATTACTAAGCCAAAATTGTTTAATACTCATAAGGAACCGTACAATTTTCTTCCCACCTTCTAATTAAAATTAGTCTCAAAACGTTATGGATTCGGGGTAATGGCGTTCGGGGTAGTGACCCATTCGGGGTAGTAGCGTTCGGGGTAATGACCTATTCGGGGTAATGGCTTTCGGGGTAATGGCGTTCGGGGCAATGGCATTCGGGGTAGTGGCGTTCGGGGTAGTGTCATAGAATCTATTTTGAGACTTATTCTAGTTAGAGAGTGGGGAGATAATTGTACGATTCCTTATGAATATTTAACGAGTTTGTCTCAACAATGTGTTTCTCAAATATTAGAAAATAAAAAAAAACAGCTAGTTTTTCAGCAAATAATTTTTACATACCTGTTTTACTAAAACTTTTTTTTAAGTTTTGTTTGGATTTGTCCTCTAATTTTGGTGAGATTCACACAGCCACATTGTAATGCTCTGAAGAACAGCCTATTCCGAAAGAAGGCTGCATTTATTATGAAATGGATAGCTTTAATATTCACAAAATTAGGATGTAGTAAAGTCTCTTATTGGACGTCGGTAACCACTTCCTTCACTCGTTTTTGTAGTTGTGGTGCTACAAGCATTAACATTTCTTAAAGATTTTGTTTCGTAAACGATGGTAGTGGAAGACCACCCTGATATAGTCGCTACAAGTGTTGTTCTATGGAACCCGCTTGAAGACCAACCTGATAGACAACCGTTCCGCTATAGCAAAGAATCGTTAATACACTTTTACAATACATGTTAGAAAAAAATGGGTTCGAATTTTTGCGCGTTATTCAATTTGTGAATAAACCCTTGAACTGTGAAAGTGCCCTCCAAGCTGATAAACACTCAGGCATTGTCTCAGAAAGAATAAGAAGAATATAGTTGCCAACAAGACATTTCGAAAAAATAGCTGACATATAAAAGAAGGGAAAATATTATTGATTAATTACCAGTTTTCAATAGAGACGCATTTTTGCCCGCAATCTCATACTATTCGGGGTAATGGCTCATTCGGGGTAGTGGCGTTCGGGGTAATGATTCATTCGGGGTAATGACTTTCGGGGTAGTGACCCATTCAGGGTAGTGGCGTTCGGGGTAGTGGCGTTCGGGTAATGGCGTTCGGGGTAATGGGATGGAGCCATCCCATCTACAAGAATGACAAGTTTAGGTTTGAGCTCAATTTATAAGGCGTACGAGATTTCGTTTGTTTAGAAACAGTGAATCGTTTTATCAGACACTTACAAATTTTTGAATTCCTCATATTTTTGAATGTAGAGATAACCCTACTGACTTTGACATATACAAAACGGTTGCACTTTTTGTTGATTTCATTGATTTTTTAATACCACTCAAGGAATCCTTGATAAAAACAGATTAGGTTCAATGATGATTTTTCAACTACCTGTTGGTAAAGTGCGGCTCAGCAGAGAGATGAGTGTTGTACAGACACTAAGCAGATTTGTTATGAAACTAAGAATAAGAGAAATTAGTGGATTTCTTTTAAAAATCTTGGCAGATATTCCTGTTGGCAGGTTGCTGTCCAGAAAATTGGTGATATTTACAGTGGTTGTTTGAAATATTTTTAGTGGATTTCAATCCTTAGCATACCTTTGCCAAATTTCTGATATAATCATTATAGGATTATTAGAGATTTTGAAAAACTGAGACACTAGTGCAGTCCTAGTGGTGTTTTTTAATGTTCGTTTGGACTCAACGAGAGTCTACAACAAAAAAATCGCAAAGCTTGGCTTAGGCTGATAACCTCGAGTGAATATCAAAAGAACAATTGCTAAAGCGTTATTCTCGCATAATGATATGGCCCAAAAATGCATTGATAACCGTTTTTGTTACACATTGTTTTTAGATACACCTATGCGTTTCCGTTTTTAACACCGCTAGGACGAAGAGGAATTCCTCTTCGTCCTAGCGTCGTCTTCCATCAATCAGGGGTGTTGGTTTAGGTAAGATCTATTTATATTCATAAAGTTGAAGATGAATCGAAGCTAAACTCCAAATTTTTAAGAGCACAAATATGAAGAACTTGAAAAATGATTATGCTGAAAATTTGATCGATAGGTTACTCGCTGGTTTTCAGCTTGAACGGTTCTACAGATTTACGCTTTTGAAAATTTGATGTGTGGCTTCGATCTTCATCTTAAAACGATCATAAATGACAAACTACTCTTCAACATATCATTTCAATGGCTTCTTTGCCTCAATATTCGTTTTCTGTAGATAAACAGGAAGAGATCAATTCAACTGACTTTAAATCAGAGACGGGGCATTTAATGCCAATAAGTTACAATGAAAAAATCCCAAAAACCTTCCTCAAGAGGAAAATAAACGTCATCATTTTACAAATATTATTAACCAGTTTTTTCGATCAAATTCAAAGCAATGTTCATAAAACTCTGAAAAATGTAACAAACAACTTTTTGTTAAAAATCAGTAATCCCATAAATATTTAGTTGAACCACAACAAATTTCATGACTAGAAATATTTTTCAATGTATTTAGTGATATTATTTCAAGAAAATGGCATTTTGTATGATAGTACTCTATATCGCTAGCCCATTGCGAAGAGAATCTTGCACATCTCTATAAGTATTAGAATGTTATAAATGTGTGTAGTTCTAATAAAAGTTTTTTTTTATATTTTTGCTAATATATTATTCGGTATAACTACCTTGACACCATAAAATCCATTCATTGAAAAAAGTCCAAAGCCAGATTCTGATAACAAATTCAAAAAAACTAAAAATAGTTAAATTACTGTTTGTACACGTTAAAAGTAATATCGACCGTTTGAAACTAAACAGAAAAATGTTTTGCAGATAATGTCGTCAAAGCAAAAGTCGGTCGCCGCTCAATATCATTGGATATGTCTTTGACAAAGATTGATTAAAAAAAGATCTTATTCCAATAAATGTGCTTCTTTGAGCAATGTTTAATTTTTTTAAATTTCGTTTTACATTAATATTGTTTATTATACATATTCTTAAAAGTTATTTTTAAACTGGCTATTGTGTAAGCAAAAACGAAAAAAACGTGTTGTATTTATATTTGTTTCCAATACTTTATGGAGATGCTTTAAATAAATCAAAATCATTTGAAAAAGATCAATCGATATATTGAGATATATCGTTTTGAATGTTTGTGACAACATTTCGATATACTTCTTTTCATAGCCTTGCAATTGCTGTCTGTAATGTAGTGAAATGATTTTCATAAAAATTACTCCAAATCTGAATCAAAAAACTATTTTTTAATTTGTGATTACTGCTGATGATTAAAGCGATGCCACACATCGACGTTTCAAGACAATGTTTTCTAGAGAGCCGTATATTGCTCTTTTCGGAAAATTTAATCGATTGCTCACCACCTGCGAATAGCCAATCAATCAAATTATTAGCTTGAACGACTGCCTGGTTCTTCAGGTTAATGCTCTTGATAACCTAAGGTGTGGTTCGATTACTATTCATCTTAATCTCGCATGTTTCTAATGGATTCGCATGCGTTGATTCATGCTATTATTGTTTATAAGAAGGATTGAATTGGTGATAAATTAAATTCATACTAGGTATGCATTGTTTCAGTTAGAATAACCGGAGTTATCGAACTATGGTTAAACAGGAATGATTTATTTACATGCGAATGATACTTTTCAACGCGCTCTATTCCACTATGTGTCTAGCCGTTTAGGATCGGGATCTCCGCGACAGGTTCGCGCGATTGCGGTTGGTGCTTAAGATGGCAGCAGACTCACCTTAAATAAATAATGACTATTTGAGTTTCTTTGTCCGACGAATAATTGCATATTGGAAGCACTAAAATTTCTATCTGGTAAAAAATGTGTCACTCGTTTATACAGTGGATGGCAGTCGATGTACAGCTGCACCTCGGTGCCGCTGACCGTTAGCGCCACCTTGTGCTCGGCGTCGTCTGCGAGTCGATACGGAAAGGACTCGGTGTGAATCTGCGTCGCGCCCGCTGCTGTTATGTGTGTGTAATGAAAACGTATTTCGTCACGTCTTCCACTTGATTGTAATTCTAAATACCTTAACATTAATATTAATTATTACATTGTTTCGATTAGGATTAGAAAATAGATAGAAAGTTTTGTTGTTTCGATAGATAATGATGCAGTGGAGGGGCGGAATAAGTGAGAGAGAAACAGAAAGAATTCTGCAATAATCGCCGTTGGTTTGTCCTGTGGGATTCGTATTGGACCAACCGTGACCAACGATTATTGCCATGATTACTGGCAATCGGTAGGAAGGAAAATAAATGGGGAAGCGCAAATGAATAAGTGAATTAGGAGCTAATGACAGTGGCGACCGGCGGTGGAAGTTTTTATTGCAATGATTCTTCATTACTGATTTCCCCTCGGGGATCATTAACGAGGGAAAAAAGTTTTCCCTTTCAGCGTACGCCGACGACAGTTGAAAATTTATTGACACCAGTCAGCAGCCAACGCACAGTGGCGCATGACCGGACAAAACCTGAAGAAATGAAATTCTCAAAATCACCTGTAATATGCACCGAGATACACATTTCTGAACAAAATTCCAACATAAAGCTGGGTTTGCACCTTCGCATTCTGTTTCCGTACAAATGATTGTTTTTTATTTGATGAAATGCTTCTTGAATTAATGAAAAACGTTGTCTAGGAAAAATATATCGGAAATAGATTTTTTTTTTAATTTACGTTTTTATTACAGTAACTTTGGGTATTATATGAGGTTGGATAATCATCATTTGGGGAGCATTTGAGGTTTTGTCAGACCCTCGTATGAAGGCGCGCCACTGTACAACGTCAGCTCGGTAGGACGATTCCAGTAATCAGAATAGTAGAGGATAGAAATGAGGTGGGTGGGGTTTATTAAATAACAGGAACTGCGGACGGGTGGGAGTCAGAGTGAAAGTCGGAAATGGAACATCAAAAGCGACATCGAAATGAACGAGAAACCTACCTATTGTTTCCGTTTGAAAAGGAAACGATGGTCCCAGAGTTAGCTTGCTCCTGCTTCAGGACGACGGCAAACGTAAAATCTGACGTCCGCTTCATCTGGTCCACGGCCCGGTGAAAAACCGACGTCGGAAGGGCAAGATTTCGATCGCCACCTGTAATCGAGAGAGAAAGAAACATCGAAATGGATTTAAAAGCAAAAGTTCGTTGCGGTAGATTCTAGGGAAGAATGATACTTATAACCAAACGAGTAGGACAGTTCAAGGTGCATAAACGTGGATAGCAATCGGCTTGCGAGCGATGTATGCCGGCGTACTTTTGAATAAATTATCACAGTTGCATGCTGGACACAATTAAGATGGATCTCCGCCCAAATTCAACCATGCAAACCGCATCAAGGTGCTCCCTGGACCGTAATTATTAGACAAAAATCCACATAAAATCTTCACTCACCAGTAGGCTTGTTTTAAAATTACGTGATTCTGATGATATTCAAAGAAAATCAGAGATATCAGAATCAGAAGAAATATACCATCAAAACTTGGTTCAAAGTTTGTTTGTTTAGTTATCTGTAATCTCTGAGTAAAAGTTTTCAATAAAAATATCATCAAAATTTTGAGTTATGGCGTGCTTGAGCTTGATTGGCCGCCCGTGGATGCTACTCCAGTATCGCCAGATCAGCTGCACTTACACAAGGAACCAACCAACCAGATGACTGCTTGGGATTAACAGGCACCCTCAGTGCTGGTGATCTTCTATTTTTAGGCAACGATGGTGCCTGCCACGTCAGAATGCAGACCAATGAGGGGATGAAGAAGGAATAGATGATGCATTCAACTGGCTCCCACGGTCGACCGTATATACCACTGCGTCAACGCCAGTTCAAGCGGGAAGGGTGAGAGGGTGGGGTATTTTTATGGCAGAGAGGCTTGCTGGTTTGGTTAGCAGACTGCCTATGTATCAGGCGTAAAGAAAGGCATGATATTATGATGAACGAATGGAAGGGTAGGGAAACGGTTTATTTATGTCCTTCTCGGGTTCTAAGCAAATGCTATGAACTGTGATAGATACATCAACTGTGATTTATTAAGAGTGGTAGATAGAAGCAAGTGAAAGATACAACTACAAAGTACGAGGAGAGGGACGGGCCTGGGATTGAACCCATGATCTTCTGCTTATGAAGTAGAAGCGATAGCCATTAAACCACCAAACCCGTCCGAACATTAGACGCATTAATTAAAATAGATTTATTAGACTTTTAATGCCGTTGCTTAATTGACTCAATGACAATGGATCATAATTTAAATGCTGTCAATGACAAACCGTACGTTCGCTTCATAAGCGAATCGTCATGGGTTTGATTCCCAGCCCCCCAACAAAAAACTCTCCGTCAGTCCGCTTGAAAACTACACGGGCTCCACCCGTCCAACACCATGGCCGCCTGAAAGCGGACTGACAACTGACCCTCTTCTGAGCGAACATGCTCTAATGTACCTGGATAACATGACGATCGACCAACGGCAAGGAATAATGAACTTCTCTCTGGACTCTCTCTGGAAAAATCCACAAATAGATTTAATCGATAAAGCAGAAAAAAAAGAACATCTGTCTAATTTGAATTCGCTCTGGTGATGTCCAAGCTGGCTCAATAAGTTAAGTAAATGGAGAATGACAAACCGCAATCTAATACTCTGAAACAAATTCACAATTAAATAATGTGTCGTAAGCTTAGGCGCTAAAGGCATAATGGAGATATATTTTGTATTATTATCTATGAACGCTCCAGTGCGAATTTTTAGGGTCACCCTTAAAACCCAGAAGTTACAGCCTGCTGGAGGCACTGACTAAGCTAGATCTCCAACCGTGCAATAAAGGTACCGTTAGCACTTTTAGGAAGAACGGACGAGAATCAATCCTCTATTGTGTGGCCCATCGCTGGCGGGCAAGATGAACTGGAAGGTAAGTGAGGAGTATACCCATAGTGATCATCAGGCAATCCACTATACTATTGGTCGACGGGACTGCGAGCCAATGACAAGAAACACGACTATCGTGCTGCAGTAGAAGACGAAGGCCTTCGACAAGAACCTTTTCGTCGAAGCACATCGTGTAGCGGTTGAGCTGATAAGGACGATGGTGCCGAGAAAACGGAAGCCACTAAACAACCGGCGTCTCGTTTACTGGTGAAACGTGGCACTCTGCACTCTTCGCGCTGCTTGTATCAAAACCAAGAGACGATATCAGAGAGCGAGACTCGAGGAAGACCGAGAAGAGCGGAAAAATGTTTTCCTGCAAGCCGGAGCGGCTTTCAAACGAGATATTAATCTGAGCAAGTCTAACTGCTTCAAAGAGCTGCTGATGCAAAGCCTACCGAGTGATGATGGAGAAAATCGAAGGCCCGTCGACGTCGATCGAAACGTGTGCGGACAAACTGAGAGTAATCGTTGAGCACCTATTCCCAGAGCATACCTTAAATGTGGCCGGCCACACCATATGGCAATAAAGTGGTAGGAAATGCCGAAGCTCGTCAGGTCTCCAACGATGAGCTTATAGCAACGGTGAAAGCGCTGATGCTGAACAAGGGCCTGGGTCCGGACGGAATCCCCAACATGACTCTTGAAGCAACGGTCCTTGCGTATCCAGATATGGTTAGGAAGGTTATGCAGAGATGCGTGGACGAAGGTCAATTTCTAAAAATATGGACAATTCAGAAACCGCCCGGGGATCTAGGATCATATTGGCCTATATGTTTACTGGAAACACTCGGTAAACTCTTGGAACGGGTTATTCTCAGCAAGGTGATGAAATGTACAGAGAGCGAGAGCGAGGTAGTTTGGATTCCGCAATTCGGACAGTGCTGGAGAGAGCCGAGAAAGCGTTGAAACAAAAGCGTAGAGGAGATCTTTACTATGCCGTGGACACGATAGATGTGAAGAACGCGTTCAATAGCGCTAGCTGGGAGGCCATTGCCGCAGCGCTGCACAGAATGCGGGTTCCCGACTACTTGTGCCGGACTTTGAAGAGCTACTTTCAAAACCGTGTATTGAGGAATGCAACACACACCGGCCCGAAGAAGTTAAGAATAACGACTAGAGTCCCACAAGGTTCCATACTGGGACCAACGCAGTGGAATGCGATGTACGACGGGGTCCTATCTCTGGAGCTACCCAAGGGGGTGGAGATCGTTGGCTTCGCCGATGACGTCGTCTTAACGGTAATTGGTGAGACGCAGGAGGAAGTAGAAATGTTGGCAACGGAGGCAATTGGTCTGGTCGAAGATTGGATGGAGGGACTCATGCTGAAGATAGCACACCACAAAACGGAGGTGCTACTAGTTAGAAACTGCAAATTTGCTTAAGCAATCATGCATGGTGAGACCACTGTCGGGGGGCACCCAGAAAACCAGAAATCGCATGAAAGTTCACGTTACAACTCGTTTATTCATACTAATTACATCAAACCCGCAAAACACCGTGGATAAACTCGTCAGATTGATGAGTTTCCTCGCATAAAACATTTTTTCTGAGTTCATTTGAACATTTTGTTTCGTCCCGTACACTCGTACAAAGTAAGTCGAATCAATCCGTAGCAGCTGTCAAATCAACATTTGTTATCATAAGTTAAGTCGCATAAGATCACAGGTTTGTTCGGTAGTATATTTATACACTCGCATTGTATGTTATTATTCATCACATAATATATGCACGCATATCGCCTCCACTTTTGTACGTAGAAGGCTTTTTCGCGACATCTTATGAGTGAAATTTTGCACATACAAAGCCTCCAGGTGATTTCGTTATACGTACATTTTGGCACACCTGGGCGTAATGCTAGACGATCGACTGAACTTCGACAGCTCATGCATGCGAGAAGGCGACGAAGGCGATCAATACGCTCACAAGACTTATGCCCAACATAGGTGGCCCTAGAAGCAGTAAGAGGCGTCTTCTGGCTGTCGTATCAATATCGCTACTAAGATACGATGTGCCAGCATGGGGCGCGGCGCTACAGACCAAACGGAATCGGGAAGTTAAACAACACTTTCCGATTCATCACCATGATCCCAACTGCATCATCCTGTCCGAAGACATCGAATGCAATCAGCGAAGAGAAACCAGACAGACGAGGAAGTTGGCAAAAACTCGTTCGCTGGTTAAGTCTCAGCAAGAATGGGATGCCTCCAAGAAAGGAAGGTGGACCCACAGGCTCATCCCGAATCTATCGACCTGGGTGAACAGGGAGCACGGAGAAGTGAACTTCCACCTGACACAGTTCTTATTAGGTCACGGCTGCTTCAAGCAGTATTTGCATCGATTCGGCCATGCGTCTTCACCATTCTGTCCTGAGTGTAGAAACGCTGAGATCGAAGAAACGCCGGAATATGTCGTCTTCGATTGCCCTAGGTTCAACATAGTAAGAAACACGGTGGCGGCTGCTTTTGGTGAGTACTTCAGCGTAGAAGGTGTGGTACACGGAATGATAAGCGATCCCGATCTTTGGAATATGATGATCAGCAGAGCGAGCAGAGCCTCGAAACGAGACGCAGAGAGTAGCGCTTGACGTCGGGTCGTGAACCGGAAACCAACCTCCCACCGTAGTTGTCGGACCGACCTCTGCACTCGACAAGTCAGTTGGTTGATGAGAGAAAACCATCGGGCGCGATCGGAGTAGGATAGATCCTCCGTCGGGGCCCAGATAGCCGTAGCGGTAAACGCGCAGCTATTCAGCAAGACCAAGCTGAGGGTTGTGGGTTCGAATCCCACCGGTCGAGGATCTTTTCGGGTTGGAAATTTTCTCGACTTCCCAGGGCATAGAGTATCTTCGTACCTGCCACACGATATACACATGCAAAAAATGGTCATTGGCATAGTAAGCTCTCAGTTAATAACTGTGGAAGTGCTCATAAGAACACTAAGCTGAGAAGCAGGCTCTGTCCTAGTAGGGACGTAACGCCAGAAAGAAGAAGAAGATCCTCCGTCGGGGACTACACCGAGTAGAACGAGCGTAACGTAGTATCGTTAATAAGTCGCCGAGGCGCCTCCGGAAGTCACCCTCCAACCGGAATTACAGAACCGACCTCGGCATCTGCCCGGCCAGCTTCGGAGTAGGCTAAGTCTACCTAAAAAAAAAGTCGGGAAATAGCTGAGTAGACCGTGGAACATCACCGGCAAATGATCGTCGGAGCACCTGTGAACCGAAAGTTTCCTTCCACCAGAATCGCAGGATCGACCTCGGTATCTGCCTGGATAGCATCAGTTCGGAAGATCTTCCACCGCCGGGGAAATCTTCGTCGGAGTAGGTTGGATACACCGTCGGGGACTATTCTGAGTAGTACGAGCGTATGACCGGCTTGAGTCGTCGGAGCCCCAGTGAACCGGAATCTCTGGGCCGACTTCAGCACTCTACCGGCCAACAACGAAGTATGAACAACGCGTAACGTTACCGGATCCGGGAGATATTCCTCCATCTAGGTAATCTCCATCGGAGTAGGCTAGCTTCACCGTCGGGAACTACGCCGAGTAATATCGATCACGACGAACCACCAGCTTTGGGTCGTCGGGGCGCTTGCGAACCGGAAGACATTCTTCAACCGGAATCACAAGACCGACCACGGATCCAACCGGTCCACCCGAAGAGCATGACGAGCAGAGTAGTTGAGTCAGGCGTACCAATAAATAAATCAACCGTAAAAAGTCTCACATGGCCCAGGCGTGTGATCGGCTTCAAAATGTGAGCGACGTTGAAGAAACAAATTGCAACCAGAGCAAATAGAGGTGACGAAACAGTGTTGACGCATAAACAAGCCCTCAGTCCTCTAAAGTATTACCAATGGACCAGTAAGATAGCTATGAAAACCAACTTTTACTATGGTTCTCTAACTCGATATCGAGATGCTTAATATTGAGTAAGGGAGAGTATAGTTTCGTTCAAATTGCCCGATAAAATTTCAAATTAATAGATTTTTTAAACATGTTTGCATTCTCCATAAGATATCTTTAAATTCTTTAACCTATAAAATTGTAATTCTGTGGTAAATTAAGCAAATAAATCGCTATTATAGCAGGTAAATTAACATGCAACCCAGGTAACATTGGTAGCTGCATAACAGTTTATTCAGCTGAAAAGAGGTTGTATAAACTGCATTTTAGCCGAATAAGCTATTATACAGCTACCATCATTGTGATATAAGTAGTTAAATAATGCATTTTCAAAAGCAAACATCTCATAAACTAGACATATTATGATATTTTTCATAACAGTAATGGATTTAGCAACCCTTAATTGAGTTAATGGCGATATTTTTTTATGCAAGAGAAAAAAATGTTCAGCAGTGGAATTGAAGAAGAGAAAGCAGCTACACAGCTAAAAATATGTTGCAAATTTAAGTTTATTTCATACACATATTTGGAGCATCAAAATAAACCTAAATTTCAACGACCAAACAATTATTTTTCAATCGAATTCACTTTGAATTTACACGATCATGTAATATTCAAGCACTTTTAGTTGAGAATTGAGTACATGTTCATTGGAGTTTGCATGATGATGTAATAACGCACATATTTGATTTAGCTGTTAGTACAAGTACAAGAAGAACTTGTAGCTTGCACGAAACAGCTCATTTTTATGAATATGTCACAATTATATTACACTTAAAATTATTAATATTGATATCATAATTATAGATAAATATATTTCAATCTATGAACACAATGACTTTTCGATTCACATAATTACAACACATTACGAAGTGAAATTTGCCGAGATTCGTGATTCGATGACTTTTTTTTTACCAACTTCAAACGTGTTTTGAAAGTAGTTGCAGGTCACCAATAATTTCAAAAACTTGGATTCTGGTTCAGTTTTTAACGATCATTCAGAATATGTGTAAACTAGATAAACCAACTGGCTTCGAATTGTTTTATTGCAAATCAACCTATTACAAATCAGTTAATGGTGAGAAACTCAAATTACATGCGATTACAATTAATTATTAGGGCCCTTTTGAAACTGGAGCAAATGTCTAAACTAAAAAAAACAGTTTACTCCGTAATAACTACCAATCTGAAAAAAAAAATACATAGTAGTTTAATTTAATTATATTGTTTATAAACAAAATTACATCTTCAAAAGGGTGTTATTCAAACAAATCTCATTAGATTTATTCAAAACTCTACCCATAAGGTTCAGACTACCTCTACAAACCAATTTTGAACCAAATCGACAGTAAATGAGACACCATATCAATATATCTGATTTCCTTTGAATTTATATCTATTATATTATCTTATATTATCAGAAGGACGTAACTCCAAAATGGAACCACGATTTTTTTTATTTTTTTTTTTTCAGATTTACAACATAACCATAAAAAACGACTGCTGCGCATAGATTTGATAGAGTTTTTTTTCTGATAATATTCGACAGGGAGCACCATGCGCTCACTATCTCATGCAAAGTGCACCCGAACGCAGGCACACACTCTATTTCAGTCACCAGTGGATAGAACGATTTCATGCAAAACCTTCCGAGGTCTCCGCGTGGGAAAACATAACAAATTATTTCAATTTACTCTCGGTGACACCTTACCAGCGATAGAATTAGAGTTGAGATAATTTATTCAGATAGCTACCTAATGGCCAATTCCCAGCAAAATTTCTATTCTGTGCTGGATCCTCACGACACAAAACCGCTACACTGCAATTGGTGATCAATAAAAACACAAATGGAAACTGTTGCCCCATTCCAATAAAGTGGCGAATTGAATGTGTGAAGGCGTTATTGGTACTTAGGTGACAAATTACCACGTGCCCAGTTTGTTATAAGTATTCACATGGATTCTGTTGCCCAGCGTACACCAACGAAAGCGAACGATAATTTGAATTTTATTGAAGTAATTTTTCACGCATTCACTGCTGGCAAACCAATCATCTAACATGGAACAAGTTGTTTCCTACTACTTTGTTTGGACACGGGCAGTCAGTTGAATGGAATCGTGAAGATCAAGTAAATGACTAGAAATGAGCTGAAACAACTGTAAATTCTATTTGCTGTTATCGATCACAGTGCTTGCGGCATGTATTGGCATTGAAATGGATATGAATCGATAGGTCCTATAAATTATTATTTTGCGTTTGCAGCTGCGATGTAAACGAGAAAGTGAACTGGAGTATTAATAAAGGTTTCATGCGTGATTAAGCTTCTTTGCTAAGCTTTCTCAAGCTTCTGTGGAAAGTTCTACTAAGCTTCTATAAAAAGCTTTTCTAAGTTTCTCAGTGAGTTTCCTTGAGATTCTGTGGCAAGCTTTCCCAAGCGACTGAGAGAAGTTTTCCAAAGTTTGTAATGGAAGCTTCCCTAAGTGCCTGAGGGAAGATTTTCCAAGCTTCTCTCAAAAGCTTTATTACACTTCTTTGGGAAGCTTTTCCAGCCTTCTTCAGGAAGTTTTCTCAAGCTTCTCTGGGAAGCTTTCCCAAGCTTCTTTTGGAAGCTTTCTCAAGTTTCTCTGGAAATTTTCCTAAGCTTTTCTGGAAGGCTTCGTTTGGAAGCTGTCAAACTTCATTGGGAAGCTGTCCCAAGCTTCGTTGGGATGTTTTCTCAAGCTTCTCTGGGAATCTTTCCTTAGCTTCTTTCGGAAACTTTCTCAAGCTTCTCTGAAAATTTTTCCTAAGCTTGTCTGGTAAGCTTTCCCAAGCTTCGTTGGAAAGCTTTCCCAAGTTTCATTGGGATGCTTTTCCAAGCTTCTCTTGGAAGCTTTCTCAAGCTTCTATGGGAAGCTTTCCCAAGCATCTCTAGAAAGCTTTTTCAAGCTTCTCTGGCAAGTTTCTCCAAGTTTACCTGGAAAGCTTTTCCAAGCTTCTCTGGGATATATCTGGACTTTCCTAAGATATTCTTCTCTGTTCTATAGGAAACCTACACTGGGAAACTTCCTTAATCCTTCACTGCCAAGGATAAGTAATACGCTTGCAAATTCTAAAAAAAAACACTTCTATGTGATACATTGTTAACCCATAGCATTCAATTCTGTTAGGTGGGTGTCAAATGAAATGATGAAGGCCCGTGGAAGGACATGGTCTAAAAGGAACCGGTATAGCAATGTTTTCCAGTAAGAATTTACTATGAAGGATACACTTCCCTATACACTTCCCTATACACTAGCATACAACGCTCAACGGCACTGTGGGAAAACTTCATTTCAAACCACTCTGCCTTGCCCTCATACCGTTCCTGTCGAGAGGCTGTTGCTGCCTTTAAAGTGATATGATGCCTCTTTAATACTGTGAAATTGGCCGTTACTGTCGTCGGAGTGATTTATGTTTGAAAACAAATCTCGCCCATTCCGCAGCGACGGATGCTGCCGAAGGAAGAAACGTATGAATGTATCAGAGTGTGTTCATCGCGCAAGTTTGACTTTCCTGACTGCCGAGAGCACGTCCGTCTTGTTTTGAAATTCTTCTACCACTTCTCCGAGCAGCTGTGTTCGGTATTCTACACACGGGATTTTTCAGGGGCAAGACCGAAGACGTGACCGACCTACCGACCAAACGGGACCGAAGGAAGTGTGTACATTACATACACACCGACAAAACCATTTTCTCGCTGTATGAAGATCGCGACGAAGGATGGCGATGATGATGGTGATTTATGGCGAGTTACGGGACATTTGTTTACTAAGTGAAAAAATTGATGAGTATATTAAAGAGTTGGGTTGTCTTATGAGAATGCCATTAAATCACTCGATGTGAATTAAAGTGGCCTGGATTTCTACCGACTGGCAGTTGTTTGTGAATATGGAAGTATAATGAAATATACAGCTAATTCGATTGACGTGTGCTCACGTTGATTTACATTTTAATACAAATTCAATTATTCAAGATATCAATCCCCTTTCAAGTGTTCAAAGAGTCACTCATGCGCTCATTGAATCCAATCGGACAAGTCGTATATCATAACCAAATCTATAAATGTCTTCACCAGGCGCCTAGCTAGGAGCAGAACGATCGTGACTGCGAACAAGTTGCACCATACGTAAGCCATTAAACACCCAACCTGACATTGGCGGCATTTGGGATCAGACCCAATTGTCATATTCCGTAATAAATCTGTCAGTTTTAGTTCCCTGCAAATGATGTCTCAATATATACTCCCCATGTGCCATACCATTCATCTACTACAGGTCATCGGAATGACCCCACGTTACCACGGACCAATAGTCCTATTTTTGTCCACACTGGATTCCAATTTAATATCAATTGAAGTACACTCAGTGAAATTGAAATAGCACCATCCATTTATTTGCTTTTTCATAATAACTATTTATCTTATCTACTTGATTTTCACTGTTAAACGGGTTAAAAAACGTAATGTTCAAAAATCATATTGAGAATATTCAAGCCTTATGTCACAAATATAAGAAAAGTCCACATCCTCTTATTAACAGAAAATCGAAACTTTGTCTTAGGAATAGCTTTTGATAATTGATAATTTGATAGTCGAGTCTAGTACAC
Organism: Aedes aegypti; assembly: GCF_002204515.2. Taxonomy (NCBI): domain Eukaryota; kingdom Metazoa; phylum Arthropoda; class Insecta; order Diptera; family Culicidae; genus Aedes; species Aedes aegypti. The sequence goes on along the minus strand of NC_035109.1, from coordinate 346,690,753 downwards.
GACACTGAAGGCGGTCTTACAGTTGAGGTCGAAATACGCGTATCTGTCAAAAGATACAAACTCTAGTGAAATTAAATGGTATAGTACTAAATTCGGTTTTTTCATCTTCTTATAGCTTTTGATTTACAAACAAATTTTCTGGTTGGCCATCTTGTTTGTTTGAATCCTCCAAAATTTTGGAATAGATCTGAAGCCTTATTTTAGAATTTTGTGAACGGTTTGAAAAATCTTTATAACTTTGCGTACTCAAACTCAATTTTCAATTTCACATAAACTTATACAGTCAACTCTTCTTAACTCGATATTGAATAGACCATCGAGTTAGGAAGGTATCGAGATACAGGACATATATTTTTTAATTTTTGAACTTCTTATTACTGTTAGAAAATACGAAATAGTCATTTTAACCCTCAAATACCCAAATTTTTATTTTCGATCTAAGTATTTTTTTTCGTTATCTAAAATCGTTCTAAACACGTTTTGGGCATTTATTTATTTTTATTCACGAAATTTTCAATTTTGGTTTTTGATTTTTATAATTTTTATTTTTGAACATCCCTAGAATTTTTCATTTTTTCTTGAAGCTATTTCTAGTTGTTGTTTTTTTTTTTGGCAATAATAAAAATTTAAATATTTTCCGAGTAACTAACGGAAAAACAGGTTTGAAATGATTTTAATACCACCAGGCTCTTCTTTTGTGATAGGTTAATCGTAGAAAATATAAAAGGTACGATTTTTTATATTACACGTTAAATGAAGCCCATGCATTTGTTGGCTATATAAGAATGCAATTTTTCAAACATTTTCTAACAATACAAAAATACAAAAACTTTTCTTATATGCGTGTTATGAGTCAAGGTATAAGCCAAAAAAATCATTTTGATTTCCGAGCTACGAAAAAATACACAAAATTCCAAAGTGTACCCCGTCTAAAGGCGGGGTTGGGTATTAGAGGGTTAACGTAAGAAATAGTCTTATTTCAATACATTTTCCTAACTGTTAGTTTTTTAATTTAAAATTTAACATTTAAAAATTCTATCACCCTTGTATGTCTTGCACTTAAATTTCGAGTGGTGGGTGAAGATTAGGAATTCTCGTCTTAAATTAACTTTAATAAATAGAAACGTGTGGCCTCTTCATGATTCTTATCGCGGATACATCTATATTTTTGCTCCATATTCGGGACACTTTGATGAAAATTCAGGGCTGCACTTGAAAAACACAATTATAATAGTCAAATCATTAAATAAACTCACTAAGCCATTAGAAAGACGTGAAAACTAGTGAGGCATTGTTAATTTTCATGGTTTGGTATAGAAAATGTTTATTAAAATTGTATTGCAAATTGCGAACTTATTAACAACTAATTTTGAAACATTTTGAGTAAAATCTTTCCCATACAAAGTAGAGTACCGTAATTTCGGGTGAAATTGATCATTTTTCACGGTTTTTCTAGTCTGTTTTCTATAATGTTAACAAAATCAAACAACTAAATGCAGGAAAACAAGTACGAAAGTGAGCCTCATCGACTTATGTACCGATATTTTCTAACAAATGTCATTTTAGTGTTAACAAATACCTCTTAAATAAAAAATCAGAGGATCTCATATCGGGGTGAACTTGATCACTTGTCAATGCCATTATTGTTAGTTTCCAAAACAACTCTATATGATTAATTTTGAGCTCCCGGAATTCGAATATGCTTGTAAAATTCTTAACAATGCTATATTTATATAAATAACGAATAGTTAAATTTCAAGAATTACGCGGAAAACGCCTAAATGTATGCAATTTCCTAAGGAATTCAATAATATGTAACAGAAATTCAATTATTTCAACCATATGAGCTATTTGGTACGAGTTTTGATGATGAAATCTGGTTTGGGGATATATCTCAAGCATCCTAACAAACTTTCAGGTTTATACCATGTTCAAATCCTTGCTTATGAATAGAAGTTCATAGCTGTTTGTCAATACTGCACCGTGCATGATTTTGAAATTTTACGTTATTTTCATAGTAATAAACATTCTTTAACGCAAAAAACTTCACAACACACAATTCTACAATAGTTACGACAAGCAACGTACATTTACTGTACTGCCCATACTTGAATAACAGTCCCATATTATATGGGATTTCATATATAAATGGGACTGTTATGCGAGTATGGGCAGTGTAGCTTACATTGATAATTGTGCTCCATTACGAATAAATAAAATCGTGTAATACGATGATCAATTTCACCCTTCTGATCAATTACACCCGATTTTACGGTATCCGGAATTGGAAGCTGTCCGAAATTTGAATAAGAACGGTAGATAGCATCGAGTTAGAGGAGTATCGATTTACAGAGGTATCAAAGTATGCTAAATTGAAGGGATTGTTTATTAAATTTTTGTGAGTTATGTCTAACAAATGTTTCTAGTTCAGCAAAATTTTGGGATTTTCTACCGTAGGCAGGTTCATCCCCAACCCATAGGTTTTAATATTTTTGTAGATTCATTAGGATCCAAGATATCTTGAACAAATAATTAACCTGTATGTTTTGCTCGAAAGTTGATCTGCACTGATTTTTTGAATGTTCAAAAACCATTAGTTTTTGACACATTTTTTATTTTATTTTATAAGCATAAGCATTGAATACCGTACAATTCGTATTTACTACTCCGTGAATAACCAGAATAATCGAAGATGTACAAGAAACCTATAGCTCTCTATCTTCAATGTACACTTTCGAGAACTCCAAACATTAAAAAGTCATTAACAGCGCCGGCTACGTCCTTACGGTCATCGGGGAAGGGACGGAATGTTAGTGTGGATCCATTGTTAATAGAGACTTTGCATTTCCATGGTTGTCATGGGAAGCAGTTTTGTTGATGGGGAGGGATTATAGCAGCATGATCAGGATTCACCTTGGTAAGTGATGCGATTCATGCAACCTCAGTTCAAAAAAATACCTATCAGTACTCTAAAGACAACGTGAACATACGGTCAGTCGACATTTTTAGCGTCGAACCATTCATAGATTATTTTTTATAATTACAATTCAGGTAAATAGAAAGGTATGGTGTTTTAATGCTGATGTACAAGAGTTTATGTCGACACTTGTCACATTTTGTTAAATCAATTCATTTAAATAATATTCCCACTGTTGTCGTGATAAAAATACGTTTCATCATATATTATACATTTGAAATAAAAGCATGAAATGAGCTCACCAAATTGATCATCCATCCTTGATTGAGCAGCTGTATGCTACTCTAATCAGCATGCTCATTTCACAAAAGCAAAATATCACTCCGTCGATGCGAAAACCTGAACTCCATTGCACTCAGAACGCGTGCAAACTGAAACAAAAAAAAAAATTTTTTTTGGTGAATATGAAACGAAGCCAAAACTCAAACCCGCACAAATCTAGAGAACCAGACAGCGGCTCAAGGCGAACACTGGATCACCAGTGAGTGATTAATCGATCAAGCCCTCGGCCCGATCCGCTGTCCGGCTCTCCTGAATCGCGTTTCTGAAAGTTTGAAGTCCGGCTTCGATTTAACCTTCTGCTTGGGCTTTAAAGAAGCACTGTCCAGCAGAACGCGTGCAGAATAAACCGACTTATTTCCGCTACATACACTTTTTACAAAACCTGCACCAGCTGAATCTAAAAATTGGCGGAGGCGATAAAAACGATTTTCAACACATCCGTTCGCGCGCGCTGCCTACTGTGATCATTAAAAAAACTTAGCCGAAGACATAATATCCCTAATTCTACGCATTCTAGAGTTACTGAGATTTTTTTTTCTTTCTTTATTAACGAGATTTTTAGCCCTGGGCTAATTCATCTCGGGACCAACGGCTTTACTTCCCTTCCGAAGGAAGTCGTCACTACAACTTTTTTGTCAGTGACTATCTCGGGGATGGGATTGGATCTCAGGTCCTCGGCGTGAGAGGCGTGTGTTCTAACCATTACACCAGGTCCGTCCCCAGTTACTGAGATTTATTGTGAAGGGTTACTAACCATATCCAATAACTTGTCTGAGAACTACGATGAATTGAAATGTATCAATGGAAACAAAATAGGGTAAATGATGGCTTCGGCACCCTGAGGGTATTTTCGGCAGCACTAACTTATCGTCCTTGTTTAAATTTATCTACGGAACAAGAGTTAACTTCAGTGTACTCAACATATTCCTTGAACTATAATCTTCCATGTAAATCACATCTTTCACAAAAATATTATATAACATGGGTTTTATCATTAAATGAAATAAATGCTTACGAAATTATCGTCATTCGTGAGCTGCCGAATAAAACAACACAAGAACAGCTTACAAAAACTCACCACTTTAAAATGCCCAATTCTCCGCTCCAATGCCAATTTTTTCACAAAAGCTACACACCGATCACTTAATGCACTATTGAACTCTTGATTTGTATATAAAGCACTCGAAAATACTTAATTTTTATGCTTTAAATCACAAATTAAAATTAATGCACTTTGATATCCTCGGCAATCACTTTTTATTACGGGACCAGGTTGCCAGAAAACCATATTCAATTGCGGTGTATTTATTATTCACGATTTGAATTGACAGAAAAAAACGAACATGACTAATTATTTTTTTGCAATTAGGCAACAAAGCATGCATTGGTAACAATTGAGCCTTTTAATACTTTCTTATTTGAAGATTGTAGTGCATAATGTTCAATATACTGAGAAACATATAAAATATACGTCTTTCAATAGGTTAACTATTTTTGCAACACTCCTGTTGTTCTACAGGCAATCAGAGGATGATGTTTTTGTGTCAAGTCATATGTGCATTGATTTACAAAGGGCCTATTCTGAGTATCTCATACACTGAGAATAATATGAACGTAAAAAAATGTAAAAATAGCCTGTAGAATTTTCAATTTCGCGTTACCTTTTAGCGATATTTTGCGCAAAGACACTAGGGTGCGGCTTATTTTCCAAAATTTCTCAAAACCAAAAATTCGTGTGCTCAAATCATATTAGAAGAGAAACCTCAAAGCTCGAGCCAAAAATATTAAGATTTATTTATATATTTATTCACCGTATTTGACTACAGGTCACACAGACTGAAAACTTAATATAAGGTACTTTACTTAAATTCTATCTCTTATGCTATAAACAATTTAGGGGTGGCGCATACGTCTTGACGGTGAATTTTCAAGTTATAAAAATGGCCTTCAGTGAAGTCACCATAACTTCGGTTTTCTTACCAATTTTACAACTTTTATCATCATTATTTTCAAAATTAAATTAATGAAAACTTTGTAGAACATCAAATTTGTCTTAAATCGAAACAAGTCTTTGTTAAAAGTAGTTTTCTCGAAATTATTCTTCATTTTACTGTAAAATTCATACATGTTTGACCATAACTTCATGAACACTCAACCTATTTCAAATATTAGTACAGTCGAAGCTTGTTATAACGAAATGGCAAGGGACAGTTGTAATAGAGAAATGTCGTTATAGAGAATAGTGATAACATTAAAATCTTTTTCAAGGGACCGAAAAATATCGCTATAGAGAGCTTTTTTCGCTATAAAAGTGGTCGTTATAACGAACTTCGACTGTACTTGTTTTTTCAGCAAAAAAACATCCTGTTCATACAACACATTTGTCTAAAAAATGGATTTTGCTTAGTTTTGTAACAAAAACTACCCAAAAACATAAGTTTTTAAAGAAAAAATCGAATTTCTTAGGATTATTTATGTTTTATATAAAACTTGTGTTTATAAAGCGTTGTTTTAATTACTAGTTGAATAGTGGATAAATTTTTAAAATGAGCATAAAGTTTTATTGTTTCAAAATTATTTAAAAATTGTTGACAAATCCTTTTTAAAGGTTTAACAAATGAGGGAAATCAGTTTCAGCTTTAAAAATATTGTTTAACTGACAAAAATTATATTAAAAAACAGGCGTTTCTCGTTAAAAAATCATGGTTTTGTGTAGTTTTTGTTCAATAACTTGGTCAAATTTTTTTTAGTGAAATGTGGCGTATGGAAAGTATGAAAACAATTAAGTAAGCTTCTAAACCATGCAAAAAGATTTGGAATCGGTTGAGTATTCATGAAGTTATGGTCAAACAAAGATATTATTTTAGTTAAAATGAGGAAACATTCGGAGTAAACTACTTTTTATTGAAACTAATTTTGATTTTACACAAATTTGATATTCTACATTGTTTTCATAAATTTAGTTTTTTAGATAATGGTGCTGAAACTTTCAAAATTGGTTCGAAATAACGGAAGTTATGGTGATTTCACTGAAGGCAATTTTTTATAACTTGAAAATTTACCTTCAAGACGTTTGCCCCCTCTCTAAATCTTAATATTTTTGGCTCAAACTTTGAGGTTTCTCTTCTAATATGATTTGAACTCATAAGAGTACAATAATTTTTGATTTTGTTAGCTTTTGAAAAATAAGCCGCACCCTAATAAACAGTAGTGTGAGTAGCGAATAGGGGCATGCATGTAACCCATTCAAACGCAACTCTGAAATTCAAGTAATCAGATAATCGTGTTCCGGGGATTTTTCTTGCAGAGCACAATATTATGAATCAATTAACTATGACGTCACGCTGCAACTTCTAGGCTGGATTCGCACTTGCTGCATATGGTCTTGCAGCATGGAAATTTTCACAGCCGAAATGCTGCCATAGTGAGATTGAATACATACAAAAAATATTCGATAAACTAATTGAAAACAAAATTACGAAGCGTCCATTTATGACATAACAAATGTACAATTTTCGACCATTCCCCCCTCCGCAACGGTCTTTGCACGAAAAAAATAAATTTTGTGTTTGAGTCTACTTCCCCTCACCCTAGAGCGTTACGCAATTTGTGGAAGGTGCCTTAGTCTATAAATTAAGTGGCGTTGTGTAATCAATGTGACTCTCTGCTATTCTATTTATAACTGCAATTCTGTTCTCAGTGTAGTCTGTATTTTTCTGCATTGGCCCTTTCAACGAGTAGAACATAATGAGTGACGTTTAATTTCAAGATTTGTCAACAAATACGAAATGTTACCAATACATAAACTAGTTTTAGCGCAGTTTTGGATTGCCGAAGTGAACATTTTTGTTGCCGACAATAGTAATTGCATTGCCGATAAAAGAACAAGTGCCTCGTGACTTTGGTGAGGAAACATAGAAGATTAAGAGAATAAAATAGTGTTTTGTGTATTATAATTAACAAATGAAGAGTGCTCAAGTGTAGTTAAGGTGTCTGCTGCTAATTGTTGTGATCTTTTGTTGCGTAAAATTGCCCTCTTATAAGTTCAGCTGCTTAGGCTGCCGACAATACGTAAGTTCCCCTATTACTTTACCAACTCTTGGTGAAATTTTTGGTGAAAATAATAAAGACATCTTTATAGAATTTATATTAAAAAATCGTGATGAAATACTGAAGAAAAGCCTGAAGTATATACAAATGCAAAAATGGTCAATTGGCAAAGAAAGCTCTCAGTTAATTACTGTGGAAGTGCTCATAAGAACACTAAGCTGAGAAAGCAGGCTTTGTCCCAGTTGGGACGTAACGCCAAAAAGAAGAAGAAGTAATATTGAAGTGTTAGGAAAATCCACGACACAAAATCAGAATGATCTGGGAGTTAATACATTGACTTCATTTGAAGGAATTTCTAAGATGCAGAACACCCGTTTTTTTTTGGTTTAAACTTATATCGGCTGTGATCAAAACGTTTGTATAAGCCAGAAACTGCAAAACAAAAACCCACATACAATTTAAAATCAACTCAATACTAAGAACGCCATTTAAACAGAACTTCCTTGATGTCAATCAATTCAGATAAATTCGAATAAACTACTGTCAATCACCAAATTCAACCGCGAATCATAAAAAAAATCTGTGAAGTGGGCTTTAATTACCGGTCCAGATATTTCAAACATTAGGATTTTCAAAAAGCTTTGAAGTTATCTGTGCTTCTGTGTTCTGAGACTAAGGGTTGACAAAATTCCAAATTAATTATTTTGATTCATAATAATTATTCAATTGTTTAATTTGAAAGATCGCTATTGATATTGCCAAGATTTCAATGTCTTATTGCTTTAAACCATGTCATCATTAAGTCACATTATAAGGGCCACATTACACTAACGTTCAAAATCAGTTCGCGGGCCGCACAAAACCTCACTGAGGGCCGCAGTGTGGTGACCCCTGTTATAGGGTGATGTGCTAGTATCCATCGTATTGAGCTTTGATCGGTGAAAATCTGCAATTTTCTCAGTATTGCAGTGAATGATACTGATACAAACCGATGCCAAACAATTCTTTCCCAAAAAGGCTTTAGCATTGTACAATAAGATTTTTTTAAATCGTCGTTTAGGAAAAAATGCAATGAAATTGCATCTTGCCGTATTCTCAATTCGTCGTATAGTTTTTTTTTATCTCCCTCCATTCCTTCAGCATGATGCGCACAAGCTTTTCTTCTCAGTACGACTCGTTGAGAAACTTGTGTCATAAAGTGGTGTGACTGGTGTCGGTCGCGAAGCATTTCTCTCAAATCGTGTTCGTCCATGAGATTTTGGTGAAAAAGTGCAAAGTGGATAATTGAACTGAAGTTATTTATCGAAAAACAGTAGTTTTTTTTTGCATTTTTTGTGTACAAGTGTACGAACCATAACAGCTTTCACAAGATTACACTTGGAAAATGAATCCATGGTGCAGGTAAGTTGGAATATCCGCCGTAGTGGAACATTGTAAACCCTACACGAAACCCTACAGTGTTATTCAAAATTATATGACAAATAGTAAAAATAAAACAAGATGATTCTATTTCTGTTTCGCTGAGTGTACTTCGCTAGAAGTACGCTACAATACAAATGTAGAACAACAGAATTCAGCGGATTGTTTCTATCCAATTTACTATACAAGTGGCGCTAGCGTATACGACACCTCCCGCGGAGCTTACCGACTTAGAGAGCGCCATCCACGGAATGCCGCGGGCTCCACTAACTGTTCGTATCTCTTGTTTAACAATTTATCACTGTCACTAAATGCACTAATTTGCATATTGCATGCGCTGTCTGTGTGCGGTCGCTCTCGACAAGCAGAACGGCGGCAAACCTGCTGCTGCTACACTGAGAAAAATCCACACGTTTGATCCATGTGTTTAAAATTATGGAGCGATTCATGAACGTCTATATCGATTTGTTGTGATTTGCTTACAAACTTCGTGTGTGTTACACATTCAATTCTTTAGTTTTGCTCCATGGACCGATTCATCAACCGACAGCATGAATTCCATAATTTTCCACATAAGTTCCTGAAGCTTTCCATTTCAAATTCGTGTGTGTCAACCTATGGGTGCATAGATCATCACCCAACACGGATTCAGTGTGTTTAACTTATGGTTATCTTGTGTCATGCTCATCATGTTCAAGTTGGTCGATTTGAAATCGATGAGCTTGCTGTCGATTTCCGTGTTCCAAATTTCTAAATTGTTAGTGATACCCATAGCGAACTAAATTGCGGTCGGACCTCGTGTCGGACGACAGTCATCATCATGTTCCAAAGAGAAGAAGCAAATTCTGAAGCTGAAAGTGTTAGAGGAAAATTTGCGGATTCGTTTTTCTTTCAATTAGTGAAGATATCCGAGTGAAGATGATGAGTTCATTCTAATTTTCTATAAATGAAATGCATTACTTCCAGCATTAGATATAATGTATAGTGTTAGAGAATCGGATTCCACTAACAGATTTTCCTAACTTTCAGCTTCGAATTAAATGAAATATGCTAATCCCGGGCTTCCCAAAATATGGATTTGCGGCGCCATGCTTGTTGCTGACTCACTTGCTTGAAAAAAAAAACATTCAAGTGAGCTTGCGACAAGCAGAGGAGCCTCGAATCCATATTTTGGGGAGCAAGATTTTTTTTACCAAATCTGTTCTTTCAGTCTCATGACATTCATGTTCTATCACACATAACTATCTAAAGCCACTACATTTCGAATTCAATAAGCAAATCAGTTGGTTTTCATGATTTAATATTTAGACATTCATGTTTGTTTCACATGACAACCTAATGTTGATACACATGTTATTATACCGTGAAGTCAATTACGAAATCCTTATGGCTACCACACTCAAGTCATGTGGTTTTCCTCTTTGCGCAAATCTATAAGTAAAACACACGACCTTGACGTGTAAATTTTTCTCAGTGTACTACTCGCTGCATGTGTGCTGTAACAACAACCGAGTCAACATGGTAGAAAGGAAGCGGGCTTGACTTGGATGTGTAGGATACTGCCTATAAAGGAATAAACGTCCGCCCATATGGATTTACGAATTTCCACGTTTTTTCATCGCAAGCCTGCACCTTACTGGACGTTCAAAATTTAACATACTTTGTTTGAAAATGATGTGAAAACATATGGATGTTCAAGTTTACATGCTTTGCTGATACTGCCGAAATGCGGTAATTCCAATTGATTATGGCATGCAGAAATGTATTAGAAAATTATGATCATTTGTATAAGTAGACAAACTTTAAATTGTTAGCGACTTTTTTTCGCAATGCCTACTTATTGTGTATGGGACAGTTATGATTTTATGGGTAGGATGGATAGTGCAGGATAGCGATTTTCACAGCCTGCAGCAATGCGATGGCGTGAACTGATTGGCTGGGATGCCACTCACTTGGAACTGTGTCGGCAAATCACTGTGGATGGAATGTTCTGAGGGTTCTGCTGATAACGAAATGTTGAACGATATGGATAAAGGTAACACTTAGAAAAATTTATTCGAATGGTGTGCTTATAACAAACTCAAAACAAGATCGTGTACTTTGTGCAGGAATTTAGGTCACTTAGGGGAAAAAATTGCAGACATCCCCGAGGTGCTTCATCTACGGGATTTCCATGTAGGATGGTTTCAATGGTTTTCATGAAGGACAAAATCCACGTAGATGAAGATTGTCGATTTTTAAGCCTTGTGGCAAGGTTTCATATGCCCTGGAAAGTTGAACAAATTTCGAGCCCAGAAAGGTGCTCGCTGACGCTATCCGAGCAACAAATTTAATTATGCCAGAAGAAGTCTAAACCTTTGCAGAGTCAACCGCCCATCTATCAAAAACGTCCCTGAAAATCATCATCAAATCTCTTAAGCCTTAATAATCATTACGACCGATTAGCATGCTACATCAAACCACCGCCGTTGACGATTATTGAAACGATAGCTCAGTTTACCCCCTACCGACCCGTTCGTCGCCTCAATGTGTGGGATAGGTAAATTTATTTTTATTGTTATTATTAAATTTGTTACATTTTGATAAACGCCAGCCGCTCGGAGATTTCTCCGCCTTCAGATTGGAACGAATGCAAACTCCGGACGTGACAGCTGTTGTCTAAGCATCGTGCCGCGGAGATAACAATTTAAATCAATTTGGCTACCGACCGGACTGGACTATAATGGTTATGACGATTCAGTCTGATGTTTTGTAGGTCCGCAGCGGCTGGAGACGCGTGGTGTCTCAATTGATGGCGAACCGTGGAGATTTATTTTTATCCCCAACTGCCGTGCGCCAGTGCACATAGGAGTAAAAGGACCAATTTTATGCTGAAAATGCTGCAAATTTTGATATTTCGCATGGCTAGGTTGTACATAACGCGTTACGTCACTGCTGTACCGGGGCCTGTGGAACCGGTTCTGCGTCAACAAGATGGTCATTAGGTGGGCTTAGGACAGCAAATTTTGATAATGTGTAATTTGATCGCTTTATCGAACCCACCGGAACCTATTCTGTGGCCACAGAGTGGCCAATATGGCTTAGGATAGCCAGGATTCCTTCAGATGTTCTTTATTCATAAAATTCTGCAAATTTTGATTTGAAGCATGGCTGGGTTCTGCGGAAACTGTAAATTTACCACATTACCGGGATCTCTGGTATCTGTACGGGGGCTCACCGCCCTGTTGGGTGGCCACCAGACAGTTATAGTTGCTCAAAATTGTTTAGAGGCATTTCAGTTCTGATAAGAAGCTTCTACATATGCACCTATTTAGAAACCGATACAAACTAATTTTACATTAGAGTTTCCAATTTTCCCGGGAAACGGGAAATAAATTTGTCATTTCCAGGGTGTTAGAGCGAGAAGAAGAATCATCGAATCATATTTTTTACCTGGGCATCCCTAGTGTGAAGATTTCTCTGCCGGTGCGCTCTGGTTATTAGCTAGTGATCGTTCCCTATTTTGTGATTGTGAGATTGTGTGTTTATATAAAATGTAGTACATAGAGATATATGTTAGGGTAGAAAAGCAGAGATCAGGAGAAGTAAATTAGTTATCAAATAAACCGTCGCGGAGGAAACATCTCCTCGTTCATTTCGTTACGATCGGAATAAAGTAGTTCTTTTGGTGTTCGCGTTTAATAAAGTGTTTCCGTTGCAATTGCGCGAGTTTGTAATCGAGTGTCCGAAAGAAGTCCGCGACGGGCGCGAACATTTTGGTCCTTCGAGCCGGATCTGTGTGAAACGGACACTTGAAATCGGTTGTTGTCCGATATAATTCGGAACTGTACTGTGTGGTGCTGGCTGCTGTTTGGTGGTGCAGTGAAACAAACAAACAGACTATAAGTGCGCGAAGGCCGTCGGCAATAAATTTGCACGGCTCGGAAGATTGAAGTGGAATTCCCGCCGGCGTTTATATTTCGTGGGAGGAAAGGCTGCCTGGATTCATCCGGCTTTGTGTGTCACGGCGCCATCGCAAGGAGGACATTTTGGACGACGAGTAGCAGAAAGGATTATAGACACCATCGTCAAGGCTGAGACAGCTCTACAAGGGACGGACATCTTGATACGTTGGGAAGTATAAGTGCATGTATGGTGGAATCGCATGTTGGCTAATTGGTGGCAATAAATTCATTAAAAGTGCATGCGAGTTGCTTCTTATTTTGGAGCTTTTCCCTGAGGTTTCCGTTAGCAGTGGTTGGTCTCGGTGTCCGCTGGATTTGTTGGTTGTTTGGTCCTCTTTGGTTGATCCCCCTCGCTGCTGTCTTATAGTCGTTGAGCAGTCAATCTGTCTCGCGAGGTCGCGATAATTGTGGAACGTCGAGTCGATCGCGTGTGTTTAGGTGCTAGTGAAAGTGTTGTGCAGTGTATGATTTAAGGATTAGTTGCGATTAATCGCTGTTCAGTGCAGTGTTCAAATTCTCTAGCAATGGCTGACCTTCGCGCCCTTGCTAAAAGTGAGCGACGTCTGATGAATACGTTGGACGGATTGGAGAAATTTGTGAAGAAGTATGACCCTGTTGAGGACGAAAATCAGATTGCTGTGCGACTGGAATCCTTGGAGACGATTTGCAAAGAGTTTTATGCTATCCGTGAACGGTTAGAACTGTTGACCGACGAAGCCGCTGAATTAGAGGACGACAAGGATATTCAAGAACGTGAAAAAACCAACTTACAGGCGTTGAGCGATTTCGAGTATCGATATTTCCGTTTGAAAGCCAGTTTAACTTCGAACCGTGTTTCCCAACCATCTACCTCGACCCAATGCAATGGTCAACCTTGCGACCGATTTGAACCCTCCTTTTCGAAAGTGAAACTACCAGAAATTCGTCTTCCGTCGTTCGATGGGAAGATAAAGGAGTGGGTCACATTTCGAGACAGCTTTTGCAGTTTAATCCATGAAAATAGGCAGCTTACCGATATTGACAGATTCAGCTACTTAAAGTCGGCTTTAACCGGAGATGCCTTGCAGGAAATCGAACCAGTGGAGCTCTCGGCGGCAAACTACAGTGTAGCATGGAAAGCCCTGGAATCTCGCTATGAGAACAAAAAGCTGATAGTAAAGGCCTACCTCGACACAATATTCGCTGCGGAAGGATTGAAACGTGAAAGCTACGATGGTTTGAGTAATCTCATCAGCGTTTTTGAGAAAAACCTGCAGATGTTGCAAAAGATCGGTGAAGATACAGCTGCGTGGAGTACGATACTGGCGTACATGGTGTATTCCCGACTGGATCCTGCTACGCTGCGGCTGTGGGAAACACATCACAATTCAAATCAAGTGCCAACTTATCAGAATTTGATCGCTTTCCTTCGCAGTCACTGTGCAGTGTTACAATCCGTCGCTCCTATGAGCATAACATCTAGCAACTCCGATTCCCGTTCGACGAAGTCTTCTGTGTGTCATACCACCATTAAATCGTCAAAAAGGTGCCCGTTCTGTGGAGAAGCTTGGCATTCTGCTTTCATCTGTGGTGTATTCCAACGGTTGCAAGTTCCCGAGCGATGTGAAGCGGTTTTCAAGGCTAAATTATGTCGTAATTGTCTAAGCCTTGGTCATTGGGCCCGAAATTGCGAGAAAGGTGTCTGTCATCACTGCCAACAGAAACATCACACTCTTTTGCATGGTGCACCCATAAGATCCTCCGTTCCACAGTCGCAGTCAAATCCTCCGACTCAAACAAGACAACAACCTCAATTCCAGTCAACAAACCCGACCTCATTGACACATGATGCTGACAATCCTACAACCTCCAACTCGCAACAACAGAGCACTCAGTCTTCAGCCACATCCACCACTCAGACACACATTGCACTTCCAATTACTCCCACACACAATATTCTGCTGTCAACCGCCCTTGTAAAAATTGAAGATCGTCACGGTAATACCATGTTGGCACGAGCGCTGCTGGACTCGTGTTCTCAACACTGTCTAATGACGAAGGAATTCTCCAGTAGAATGAATTTTCGAGCGTCACCATCATATCTTTCCATTCAAGGAATTGGTTCGTCGACTAGTACTTCGACGAGGCTTGTCAGCGCAGTAGTCTACGCGAGACTAGAAGATATTTCGACTTTCTCGCAGGAAATGCACTTCCACGTTCTCCCTCGATTAACTGTGTCCCTACCGACGGCAAGTTGTGATATCAGAGAATGGAATCTTCCTGAATTCCTCGCTGATCCTCGTTTCCACGAGCCAGGTCCTGTAGACGTTATCATCGGAGCAGAATACTACATGGACCTTCTGCGGACTCAACAATGTAAGGCAACTGAAGATGGGCCTACGTTGCAGAACACCGAATTTGGTTGGATTGTATCTGGAAGGATTCCCGATCACTCATCCAATAAACCACAATCTGTTGCACTTGTTTGTTCCACGGTCGATCTTCAAGAACAACTTACGAAGTTTTGGGACTTAGAGACCTGCCGAAGTCATAGCACACAGTCACTGGAGGAGTCAGCATGTGAAGAGTTTTTCAATCGCACAACTGTTAGGGACCAGGTCGGTAGATTCGTCGTGACCTTGCCAAAAAAGGATAGCGTGATCAATCGGCTAGGTTCTTCGGAGGCCACCGCTATTAAAAGATTAATGGGAATGGAACGACGTTTCGCTGCAAATCCAGAGTTGAAGGTGATGTACGTCGATTTCATTCGTGAATATCTCGCTCTTGGGCACATGAAAGAGGTCGAAGAGGAAATTGAAAAAGTAGGAGTCAGAAGGTACTTCTTACCGCACCACGCTGTTCTCAAACCGGACAGTACAACCACAAAGCTGCGTGTAGTATTTGATGCTTCATGCCAAACTTCGAGCGGAATTTCCTTGAATGATGCACTGATGGTCGGCCCAGTCGTTCAAGATGAGTTATCCAGTATTTGCCTTCGGTTCCGAACACACCGGATTGCCGTAAACGCTGATATTGCCAAGATGTACCGGATGATTCAAGTCCAACCGCAAGACTTTCCTTTACAAAGCATCAAGTGGAGACAAGATCCATCTGAGCCTCTCCGTACGTATGAGTTGACCACCGTAACGTATGGCACTTCGTCCGCACCGTATTTGGCTACAAAATGCCTACAGCGTCTAGCAGAAGACGGTGAATTATCACATCCCGTTGCTTCCAAAGTGATTAAAAAGGACTTCTATGTTGATGACATGCTTACCGGAGTTGATACGGTGGAAGAAGGTCGTCAATTGGTGAAAGAAATTATCGACCTGTCAGATTCAGCAAGCTTCACGTTGCGGAAATGGAATTCAAACAGCAAATCACTTCTTGAAATTATTCCGGAGAACTTGAGGGATGAACGAACCATCCTTAAATTAGATTCATCTGGATCCACAATCAAAACTTTAGGTTTAGCGTGGGAACCTGACACAGACGTTTTCCGCTTCACGTTCCCTTCGTTTAACTGGGCAGCGACAATAACGAAGCGTATTGTAGTATCCGACGTGTCCCGCCTATTTGATCCACTGGGTTTGGTTGGACCAGTCATCATCCAGGCCAAGGATTTTCATCCAGGAGTTGTGGAAGCAAAGCAGCGAATGGGATAAGCCACTGAGTCCGGAATTACAAGCGCAATGGCAGGAATACAGACGCAATCTAGCAGGGCTAGAAAACCTAACTGTTCCTCGTTGGTTAGGAACTGGCGGTCACATCGCTACCACCGAACTTCACGGTTTCTGTGATGCATCAAATAAGGCATATGGTGCCTGTGTTTACGTACGAACCATCTCCGAAACGGGGGAGGTGTGTGTGAAGTTGTTGACGGCGAAGTCACGAGTCGCCCCACTCGACAACATAAAAAAGGGAAACAAAAGACTCTCCACCCCACGATTGGAACTATCATCTGCATTGTTGTTAGCTCATCTTTTTGATAAAGTCGTAACCAGCCTCGGCATAAATTCAAGAAGCTTTTTTTGGACGGATTCCACCATCGTCAATTGTTGGATTTCATCACCGCCGTCAAAATGGAAACAATTCGTTGCGAATAGAGTTTCGGAGATTCAGCACATCACAAGGGACGGCGTTTGGAATCACGTTGCTGGACTGGAGAACCCAGCAGACATTATTTCTCGCGGAATGACTCCTGCACAGCTCCAGTATAAATCGCTTTGGTTCAGTGGTCCATGTTGGCTGCGATCGGATGAATGTCACTGGCCATCAACTCCACAGATCAGCGAAGATGATTTTGATCCGGTGATTTTAGAAGTCAAGAGCGTTTCAGCAGCATTTCCTGCGGTCCATCCAAGTGATATCTTCAGTCTCCGATCGTCTTTCAGCGACCTTCAACGCCTCACTGCTTGGATTCTAAGATTCCGTCACAATGCACAAGCAGCAAACCAGAATATTCGACGTAATGGAGCTCTTTCAAATTCTGAGCTGGAAGAAGCGACAAAATGTTTGGTTCGTCTCTCTCAACGAGAAAGTTTTCCTCTGGAACTATCCGATCTGGCTAGCGGCAAAGAGATTAGAGAATCGTCGAAGATCCTAGCTCTAAATCCGCAACTTGAAGACGGAATACTATGTGTTGGCGGCCGGCTTCGTTACGCTTCAATAACGACGCATCGCAAGCATCCGTATATACTCGATCATCGTCATTCGTTCGCACATACGATTGTCGATCATTACCATCGGAAGATGTTGCATGGTGGGCAGCAATTGATTATTTCATCTGTTCGAGAACGTTTCTGGCCGACAAGCGTCCGAAATCTGGTTCGAAAGGTGCTGCATGAATGTGTGCCCTGCTTCAGGGCAAGGCCAAAAATCCAGGATCAGATTATGGCCGACCTTCCGCCTGAGAGAATCACTCCTTGTCCACCATTTCAGCGAGTAGGAGTTGACTACTGTGGTCCATTCCAGGTCGCTTATCCGCACCGACGCAATCATCCGGTGAAAATGTTCGTCGCCATCTACGTCTGCCTAGTAACCAAGGCCATCCACTTGGAGCTAGCATCGGATTTATCTGCTCAAGGATTCATTGCGACCTTGAAGCGTTTCACTTCCCGGCGTGGCAAGCCGGAATTAATCATGTGCGACAATGGAAGAAACTTCGTTGGAGCGAGGCGTCAATTAGACGAGCTATGCCGACTGTTCAACGATCAGCAGTTTCAGTTGTCCATATCCAGGCAAGCAAACGAGGAACAGATTCACTTTCGCTTCATTCCTGCAAGATCGCCGAATTTTGGTGGACTGTGGGAATCAGCTGTTAAATCGTTCAAGCTACTGTTTAAACGAACTATCGGCCTGCGATCTCTCCTATATGATGAGATGAATACGGTTTTGACTCAGGCTGAAGCAGTTCTAAATTCAAGACCGTTAACACCACTCAGCAATGACCCAGATGACTTCGAAGCGTTGACCCCCGGTCATTTTCTGATTCAGCGACCCCTCACGGCCATTCCGGAACCCGATTTAGATGGGATCCCAGAGAATCGCTTATCAGCTTTCCAAAAGGCACAGCGTTACACGCATCAGTTGTGGAAAAAGTGGTCCAAGCTGTATTTATCGGACCTTCACAATCGTACTAAATGGACTGTCAGACGGAGCAACGTTTCGTTAGGAACCATGGTGATCTTGAAGGACGAAGAACAGCCTCCTCTGAGGTGGGCCCTTGGGCGTGTGACAGATGTTCACCCAGGTGAAGACGGGAATGTGCGAGTCGTAACCGTAATGACCAAGGATGGTAGCTACCGCAGAGCAATTTCAAAAATCTGTGTGCTGCCAATTCGTGACAACATTGCTCAACCAAATGGGGAGAATTGAATCTCCTTCATCGGCGGAGGTCGAACCTATCGACCTCCGCGCTCCAGTTAAGTTTATCGTAAATTGTATTTTTCCAAAAAGTAACCCGTTCATTTTTCCTAGTCACGATTCGCCCCTGTCTTCCGTCACCGGAACAGTCTTCAATCGCTTGCGTATTCAGTCACGCCTTGACTGTTAAGGTAATCTGTATGATGTCGGTGGTGGTCTAATGGTGCATGTGTAGTCGTCCAAGCATGAATAAAACCAACGGCTTTGTACGCCAGCGCTCAGGCACCAAGTCAGTTCCGTTTTACATTCGATACCACCTTTGATTATTTTGAGATTATACGTATCTACGGTGAGAAGAGACTAGCAGAGCAAATTCCATCTCCGTGATCTTCAAGTGGTCGTCTACAACCAAAGCAGCTTAAAGGCTGTCTACAGGAACACAGTAGCTCCAGTACTGCCCGCAGTTCCACTCTAGCCAAACCATCAAATCAACGCGATCATGAGAGGGTAACGATGCCAACCGGCATCCGAGGAGGCCACGGTGGCCTCCTCTTCAGGGAAGTCGTATTTTATTTAGATTATAAAGATAAAAAAGCACCCTCTCATATGTTCCAGTGATTATACGTCCACATTCCATGCTACCGCGTAAACATCCTCCAGTTTCGACGATAATTCACCGTTCCAGCACGACAATTCGTAGCTCCAGTCTGTTCATCCAGTCAGTATCCTTCCGACATAGCATTGCGACAACCAGAACGTCTGATCAACCAACCAGTACGAGATTGTGAGAAACGTCGGTGCTATTCGGCACCCACGGAGGCCACGGTGGCCTCCGTACCAGGGAAGTCATTTAGTAATGTGATTAAATGGTTTAAAAAGCACCCTCTCATATCTTTCAGCGAGTTTATATTGAAGAAATATTACGTATAACACATCAGTTTGGGGGATTGCTAAATGACCATACGTCCCAGAAGAAGGCAGCAGTTTCACGATAGTTCATCGTTCCATCCGATCCGATCCAGCCTCGTTGACTAGTTGACCCGCAAATTCGTTGCCATTCGTGATTAAAACAACAATTCGTATCAGCCAATGTTCAAAACCAAAACCATACTGAACCTGGAAAGGAAACCATCAGTCAACTCTAAGATAAATCTTCGGCAGCCATCGATGCCAATGGAATAAAAACAGTGCCACCCGGCACTTGCGGAGGTCATTATGGCCTCCGCTCCAGGCAAGTCGCTTAAATTTGTGATTATAAAGGTAAAAAAGCACCCTTTCATTTTTTACAGCGACTTCGCCTGCGTAACCGACAGCATTGAAGGTGTAATTTGGACATCTATTCAATTCCCATCACTACTTACCAGCTGATACTGTATCCAATCCCGATAACCAATCGAAGAAGTTCGCCACCCACCATTCGCATCAGTAACAGCAGTAGAAGATCGAAAACCAAGAAGAACAGTGAAATGTAGGTCAAGTTTGTTGACAAACAATCCAGCAGCAGCAAGTAGGTCAGCAGTGTAATGATCGGCGTATCATCGAAATTGTAAACAAGCTGATGGCATCTACATTCACTTTCACACGTAAACTGATAGGGAATTAATTTGTAGTAGTAGGGCCTATATTATATCTCTCTGATCATGACAAATGATAATCATGCGTAGGCAAAAATAAGAGAGCAAATTGATTGGAATTGAGAATTCCAATGGCGGCCGGCATATGTTAGAGCGAGAAGAAGAATCATCGAATCATATTTTTTACCTGGGCATCCCTAGTGTGAAGATTTCTCTGCCGGTGCGCTCTGGTTATTAGCTAGTGATCGTTCCCTATTTTGTGATTGTGAGATTGTGTGTTTATATAAAATGTAGTACATAGAGATATATGTTAGGGTAGAAAAGCAGAGATCAGGAGAAGTAAATTAGTTATCAAATAAACCGTCGCGGAGGAAACATCTCCTCGTTCATTTCGTTACGATCGGAATAAAGTAGTTCTTTTGGTGTTCGCGTTTAATAAAGTGTTTCCGTTGCAATTGCGCGAGTTTGTAATCGAGTGTCCGAAAGAAGTCCGCGACGGGCGCGAACACAGGGAAATACCGGAAAATTCTCAAAAACGTAAAAATAAAGAAAAATTTGTTGAAATATTCATTTTCATCTATTCGTATTTCATGTACCATACACTTCCGCTATTTTGAACGGTACCTCATGCATTGAGGATTATTTTTAATTTGAACATCTAGTCACCCTAGAAACGTGTCTGGTTACCTCTTTCATTGTTTTGTTTTAATTCTGCGTTCCGTTTCACATCGTTCCATTTCACCTTACTCCGTTCCATGAGCTAAATGACGTTTGAATCATTTTTTAACTGAACGATGTGCGAATTAAATTGGTACAAATTAAAAAATATTCAGATTATATGTGGTCAAACTAGCAGGGGTACCCGGTTTATTGATTATATAGCAGTAAATTTCCATGGTTATTTCCCTTTTTTGTGAGTAATTTATTCATGTTTCTCAATCTATATTCGTTTTAAACGTTAGGCTTCGAAACAAGAAGGTTGTAACATGAGGCTAAAGTCCATGTGAAGCATTTTCTTAACAAACTGTATGAAGTTCAAATAATATTTACCAACATTGAATCAATCCTTTTAAGCACTAGAATAAAACCCAACTAGAGTCGTATGTTCAAAATTGTGACTGTTATATCCATCGAAGCCTGCTTAACTCATGGAAAAGATCTCTCGCAAAATCTATTATTTTGTATAGGGATGACCATTAACCACCATTTTTTTCGGTTTTCAGACCCGCTCGCTCTTCTTGGTCTTTTTTTGTCCAAACCAAATTTTTAAAGTTTGTATGAACCGTTGTCATTGAGTAGAAAAAAATAACGACAAGATAACCATTTTATCAACAACTATTCGATTACGAAAAATCAACAAATAAACATCGAAATAATACTACTGACCTAGTGAGGTCTAGGTTAGAATGATATGAAATAGTAATTTATGCAACAAGTAGCAAAAT
Organism: Aedes aegypti; assembly: GCF_002204515.2. Lineage (NCBI taxonomy): Eukaryota > Metazoa > Arthropoda > Insecta > Diptera > Culicidae > Aedes > Aedes aegypti. The sequence continues at coordinate 346,669,218 of NC_035109.1, read as the reverse complement.
GGTGATTTTTTTAGCACGAGTCTTGGATAATTACGACGAGTTTTACAACGAGCAGCACACAAATTTTTTTGCAATTACGAAAAATGCCGTTCAAGTTGAATTGTTTCTAATAACATAAACCTATAAACATGTGTCAAGAGAATCCACACAGACGTATGCGTAGGAGCTGCTTAGAATTTTGTTTCTGTTTCATTTGGTAGGAAAAGTAGGTAGTTATGTGGTCCATTTTATTTATGAAAAGTAGCCTGATATGCCACGGAATTGCAAAAAGTAAATTGTGCGATCATTTTTGTTTGAAAAAAGATGATCAATTAGTTTTTGAATAAATATCTTGGGAAACAGAAAATCATTTCCCGGGAAAGGGGAATCCCAGAAAATCTTATTTCCTGGTACTGGAAATACTATTTCATGTCCCGTATCATGAAAAGCATGCCCTTCCAAAACTTGACAACCTTGATCTGTTTGGCGCCAATTCTAAGCGACAAAACCCGGTCAATTCTTGTTTTTGACCCAGATTCGTGAAATTTATAAGCTAACTTTTATTTTGAGTATTGGAACCTTAAAATGTGGTTGGAAAATACATGCGAAATTGCTTAGTTAAATTCGAGTCAAGAACTTGTATTAATGTAACATGGAGCTTAAAGAAGTTTAAATGGCATGTGTTACATTTATAAGCTGTTAAAGCATACATACATTATATCATTATGAACATATTTCGAATTACAAATTACCATTATGTTTTTAGATCATTAACTTACATTACAAAGCAAAATTGAGATGCTCATTAATGCTTTTATAGAAGTGATTGTGATCCTATGTTGGTTATTAAATTTTGAAACAGTTTAAAACCGTGAATTAATTGAATATTGGAATAAATTCAACATAATTCTAAACTAATTATTATTCAAAACATGTAGTACTTTGTTACGATGTCAATTGGTGAAAAAAAGAGAAGAAGCAGTGTGTGGGGCTGAAAGTGTTAGATGAAGATGTGTGGATTCAATTTTTCTTCTATCAGTGCTTGATGTCTGAAACAAATAATGGTGCGTTGTACCTTTCCACCCAGTAAACACAATATCGCAAATGATAGGATATAAGAGTACACATGTGGAGGCGATATACCTACATTTTGCATGCAGTGTAATGGCGGATGTATGTATATCCACTCCACAATTCTACTCTTATACGCTATCATATACGAGTTTGTGTTTACTGAGCATGCATATATGCAATGATTCTACCCCATTTCCCCGAATTCCATTACCTCGAATTCCATCACCCCAAATGCTATTTACTCAAATTTACAATTATCTTGGTATGATAATATTGATGGCATTTCCCCATGATATTGGGATTCGGGATAATATCATTCGGGGTGATGGGTCGTTCGGGGTTTTGAAATTCGGGATAATGGCATTCGGAGCAATAGGATTGGGGGTAATGGGGTAGAATCTTTTTCTGATTTCAATGGCAAATAACGAATGCTTTAAGATTTTTCAACGCAGGTTTGTTGCTGGATCACTTGTTTGTAGAGATGGGCAAAATGGTCCAATTTTGGGAGCGAATCGTATATGACTCACTCACAAAAGTGAATCGACTCTTTTGATCGATTCAGTGACTCATTTAAACAATCATAACTAAATCATATATTTTATGTAAGAAATGCGATATGTAACAATTTTTGAACGAGATCATTTTTTTTAAATCTACATCAACTATTTACACCTAGACATGTACTTAACTATAAAAATCCCAACTAAAAAAAAATTCAGGGTGAATTTTTAAGACTCATTTTTTTTATGAGGTGCTAGTGAATCGTGACTCTTTTGAAAATAACCGTGATTCATTCATTCAATTTTGAGAGTCGAGTCTTTTGAATGATTCGTGAGTGAGTTGCCCATCTCTACTTGTTTGTATAAACATCCAAGAGAGCTTGCGACAAGCAGGGACATTTCGATTCCATTGTTTGGGAAGCACGGTTCCAGTTTACGACAGAATCAAGGTTATATATTGCAGCTTGATACCGTTTCAACCAGATTGCCGATTTTAATATTCCGAAGAAAAAATCCGTAAAAAACAGTAATGCTATTTATTGAATGCCTTAGTTAACCGTTAAGACTAATCAAAGATTGACACATTTAGAGGGTGTGCTAGACAGAAAAGTCATGACGTCGATGACGAGAATCATTTTTTTCCTAAAAAAACTGAGTTTAAATTTTGCTTAAACTTTTTCATCGGAAACTTTGATTTTGAGTCAAAACCTGATGAGTTCAAGTACATTGTAACTAAGATGTTTCACAAAAAAATTCGCTCAAAATTTAATTTGGCTCCGCTAAACAAAACTTGGCAATATCGCAAAATTCGAATATAAATAAACATTTGTTTTTCTCTCCTCATAAGACAATATCAGGAATCTATAATTTTTCTATAAACATAAAATCAACATATATCAAATTCACTTAAGCCAAATCCCTATGCTTTTGATCAGATAACAAAGTTTTTTTTAACACAAATTTCACCAAAAACAAACATGATTTGTGGAAAACTGTTTAAAGTGCTTCTTATAAATGCTATGGGCCTTTAAAATTTTAAGTAAAATAAATCTCTCAAAATTTAATATCTTGATGATCTTGATCGTTGTAAGAATTGAATGTGCCAGAATCTAATTTTTATCTGCACTATTAATGGAATGGCAGTATTTTGTTTTATAGGCAATTTACTCATATTATTCCATTTAATACAGTAAGGACTGCTCATTTCATAAAGTGGACACCTTCTTCATCTTTTAAAATTATCTTTGAAATCGCAATCAGTTTTCTGTACATCGTTTGACTAATATTGTACAATGTTGAGATAATTAAAATGTTGGTGACTTTTGATTTTAACACGAATAAGGCACAACGTTTAGATCGATCGATTTTCGGAGGTTATCAAAATCAATGATTATTAGAAATTGGCTGGAAAATCCAACAATCTATATTTTTTATTTCAACAAAGACTTGTTCTTCGAAAGCATCTTCAATTAGAAGTTTGCTGAAAAATATGAAGTAAGTTTTGGAGCAACAATTTTTCAGGTATCATAAAATCATTTTTCGTCGAGTTTTTTTAAAGCAAAATGTTTTAAATTTGAATGAAACTGATATGAATTGAATTTTAAGATTTGAAGTACGTCCTGTCGGAAAAACTATTCAGGTATTAATATGAAAAACAATCAACGCATTCATAGAATTGCTTATTTAATCACGTCATATTTTAAGCACAATAGAAGAACAAATGCTATATTTTCAGTAGCGTCTTTTTATCTATTTTATACTTCGCGAGTAGTGATGATTGTCTAGTTCGAGGTCTGTATAACTGGCTCAGACTAATTTATTCGCGAAATTATTCATTTGAATACGATTTATAAGTGCTGTTCGGAATTTGAATCAAGGTGTTCGGAATATGAGACAGAATGAACACAGTGTTCGGCATTTGAATCGAAATGTTGTTCCATACTTTTACGTAAAAACAATACAAAACAAGTTTAAATAAACATTTTTACCAGCACACCCAATAGCTAACGGTTAGACTTTGTGAGGGAATAAAAAACTTTCCCAAATATCAGCTAATTTATGTCTTTCAGATGCATTTGAAGTCACTGTTGGCCTTAAGTGTTCGGAAAATTAGTCAAAACGGTACCTGTCATTTATGATTCCAGTTTAGGTGATGAAAAGTGGAAACTTGAGTTATGAAATCATGAAGCAGGATCTTGAAATCATGAACTAATTTCATGAAAACATACAAACGTTAATCATGATTCCAGTTTATATTTGTCATAGGTAACCAAATAACATGAAGATGGATCGTTCCGAATTTTGTGCGGGTAAGTTCGGAATATACTGTGAAAACTAAACTGAATAAACTATGAAAAGAGTCAATTTGACGAGTGCCACATCTTTAGCAGGAATGCGAACATCCGGTGGTTTGGTTTGTACGCAAAATGTTGTTTCAAACATCAATTGAATTCCCGAGATGAAATAGCCCATGGCTAATGGTGATAGAAAAAAAATCATTTAAATTGGCCCATCGTCCCTGGGCTGCAAAATGCTGGTAAATTGTATTGGCGATGAAGAAGTCCTAAACGACTCTGCGGGTGTGGAAAGTGGTACAAGATCATCCGGCTGCCGCAGGTTTGTGTGAGCTAGCTAGCTAGCTAGCAGCTGCTCTATGGAAAGATGAGGAGAACAGCTAAAATCGCTGACGAATTTGTCAAGAAAAATCCTCGTCGATCATTGCCCGGTACTACATAACCAGTGCGAAAGCTTGCAAGTATATTTTCGAACGTCTAATAGCACCAGAAGTTTAATTGGGTTATCGGGAATGTCATCGATATGATGGCAAAGTTCCGACGAGCAAGGTCTTCAAATTAACCTCTTCCACAAACAAAACTTATTTTTAATTTCGCTGGAATACACTACCGTTCGCAAAAGATGTGTTGACTAAGATAAAAAAGTGACAGATTTATGTAACGCCCTTAGCACACAAATTTTTGATTAATAGTCATGGTTTCATGGCTTGTAGTCATGATATTGTGAAACATGAAATTTTATGATTTCATGACTTTTTGTTCATGAATCCGGCAACGCATTTTTTCCGTGCATATTAAATTTCCCAAAAAAGTCGTCTCATGGCCAAAAGTTTAGCTCAGTTACTCCTATGTGCGACGAACTGACGAATGTCGTACGTCAACCACCCAGTAGTGGACTGTCTGAATGCAGTTATGTATCAGTTCAGCAGTCTCGTGCCGTTTTCGAAAGGAAACTGTTCCGTGCCGCATTATGGAAAGCAAGGTGGTGGTGATATTTTCCATTTGGGCCGTACTCTTCGGTCAGCTTGCAACGATTGTCCGGGGTGCAAATATACTCTACATCAGCAGTGTCGCATCGCCAAGTCATTTCCTTTGGTTGGTTGGATATTCTGGGGGCCACTGATTAGTGCTCTTAATGGCGTGTGTTGGTTAAATTTAAAGTCGACGGGTGGAATTGTATTTACAGGAGCCAACGGCTGTTCGAAAGGTTGGCTGAGGTGGGCCACAATGTGACGGTGGTAAATCTGTACAAGGAAGGCGTGGTGCGAGGTGTCCACTTGCTAAAATTGGACGATGTAATTGCCGACCTTGATTCGAAGGAAGACGATGAGGAAGACTACGTTGAGTTTGGACAATTGAATCCGTTCGAAATGCACGTGTCATTCGCGGAATTAGAATTGCAGGTTTGCGAGTTGGCAATCCGAAGTACTACATTCAGAAGATTGTTTGATAATTCGAGGAATAGTCAGATCGATTTAGTCATTCATGACCATTTAGCAGGACCGTGTTTGTTGGCATTAATGCCAGTCTTTAACTATCCTCCTCTCATCTTGGCTTCAGCATATAATCGAATCTCAACAACATCTTTACCAATGGGAACGTTAATATTCCCAGGATTTATCCCAAATCAAGTGTACGACATAGACGAACCAATGAGCTTCTTCAATCGATGTTTCAATGTCGTACTTTCATGCTGGGAGATCTTATTCAAAGAATTTGTATATTATCCAAAGTTGGACAAGCTCGTCAAGACGGCTTTTAACCAATCCGACAGGGTTTCTGATTTGGAAAAACGAGCATTGTTAGCTATTTTAAACTCCGGCACACTTCTGGAACATCCAGAGCCAACAACTAAAAACGTGATCCAAGTTGGAGGACTCCACATAAAGCCGACAAAACCCCTTCCAACAGATTTAATTAAAATAATCGACAGCGCCTCAGAAGGCTTCGTCTTGCTGTCCCTAGGAACTAACGCTCGAAGCGATTCACTTGACTCCACCATTCTTATCGAAATCATAAGTGCCATGAACGCTCTGTCCAACATCACTTTCCTCTGGAAACTAGACTCGGAGAACTGTCTGCCAGTTAAGCTACCGCACAACGTCTTCACGTCAGCATGGTTTCCGCAGAACGACCTGTTGGCTCATCCGAAAATTCGCCTTTTCATCATCCATGGTGGATTGCTCAGCACCCAGGAAGCGGTTTGGCACGGAGTTCCGATTGTGGGGCTACCCATCTATGCGGATCAATTCGGTAACGTCAATCAGCTGATTCGGAAGGGAGTCGGACGTCGGTTGTCGATTGTGAATCTGAAATCACATCAATTTATTGAGGTCCTGGATGATGTCATTCACAGCGAAAGGTGACTATCTTAAGTTGTATTTCAAATGATGATTGAAACAAGTGAAATTTTACAATTTTAGTTACAAGGAAAACGCTATGCAGCTATCACGGCTGCTCCGCGACAGGAAGGTGACTTCCTTGGACGATGCAGTTTGGTCCATCGAATGGGTTCTAAGAAATGCCAATACCAGTCACGTGTGGAATCAATCGCTTGTCAATTTGGGATTTTTGCAGAAGCATTCCTACGATGTAGTAGCCGCTTTTGTGTGCATTTTAATGTTGATTGCATCCATTCTACTCCTTGTGATTCTTCGTGGCGTGCATATGCTCATCAAAGACAAAAATAAATCAAAAATTGAATAAATCTAGTTTGCTACCATATGCATATTTCTGTTTCGAGTACACACCCACTATCTTTATTATTTAACCATGTTGGAAATACTAAATCCTAGTAATGATACTGTCAAACACATTACGTTCTTCTTCTTTCTAGCCTTACGTTCCAATTACGATGTTTGAAACTCACAAATCTTCATTGCTTATATGACATTACTCATACATACATGTAACACCTAATCATTAAATATCATTTCCAATTACATAAACCTAATAAAATATTTAAAGCAGAGATGAATCAGCTTTTGGCTGAAAATAAGATAAAAAAATTATACTAAAGATAAAAAAAAATAAGAAACATAAACATAATAAAGAATAATTTATAAGCAAGATTAAGAATCAATTTTCAGAACTGATTCTAAACACAGCTCTTCATTCCGATACAACCTAACTTTTTCTTTGAACTCTAATCAAGGCGCTCATACCACGACAACGAACCAAATTGCTGTTAGTTTTTTTTCTCACTCTAAAACCATCGTCGGTCGTCGTCGATGTCGTGATAGCCATGCGACCGTCTTTCGGTCGATGTTGATGTTTGACAGTTGTGCGCTGTTGTACATAAAAACAAGCGCGCTTCGCCAAAGGGTAACGTGTGCGGTGCTGACAGCGCGAGGTACAAAACATAGGTTCGCTTCTGGTGGGCTGATGAGTTGAGAGAGGGAGCATGGGTGGAAAACTGGGTGGAATGTTAGGAATCCACACGCTGCTGATGCTAGGTAGGGGAAGATGATTCAAAACGCCAAATCAAGCTCAATTGCGTTTCACAAAGGAATAACCAAGTTTTGCTAGAAACTTGTAACGTAACAGTATGCAATCTGCCAGTTCTCCTCATACACTTTCGCTAGTATTTGGTGTACCCCCATAAAAATTCCTCAAACGGCCTTAGCCTTCGAATCTATCCACATCAAGATTGATTCCAAAAATATCTAATAACTAAGGAAGCATATGGTGTTTTTACCTCAGCTTTGAATTCACGTCGAGCCCAAAATTGCAGATTTAAACGCGGATTTTATTTGAATGCGGAGCTTTATTTATCAGCTTCCTAGGTAAAAACGACTGAAACTAATCAAAATTGTCAATGTTCATTTATTAGAGTAAGATAATGCAGTGTAAGATAATATTTGACATTTAATAATGTTAAAAGCTAATTTTCAAATCTTGTTTGATACGAATTCACAAACAAAACTTTGAATTTCTGTAATAATTTTTCGTTGAAGTGGAATAGCTAAAAATTTTAGTTCTAAGAATGAGATTTCAATACCAATCGAGTTATTTTAAGTATATTCTGTCCGGTAAGTTTCTCATCACTTTCCGGACAGAAAATACTTAGAATCACTGGATTGGTATTGAAATATAGTTCTTAGAACTAAAACTCTAGCTATTCCACTTCAAAAAGAAAAAAAAAATCAGAATATCATTGTTTTTGTTGTGATTTTGTATTAAACTAGATCAAACCTCGCATATTCTGAGATAACGCCCTAAAAGCCATTGGTAGCCACGTGTGTAACTCGTTGTTTCTGAGCAAATGAAAGAATAAGCATCCAAACCAACATCACGGGCAGGTTGATAATGATCCTTTCTTCTCCATAGCGTTGTTAAATAACATGAAAATCCATTCAAATGCTCAGAAACAACGAGCTACACACATGGTTACCAATGGCTTTTAGGGCGAGATCAGAAGTTATGCGAGAAACGATTTATTTTATTCAAGCGTAAACTGAGCTTTTTTAATTCAGGAGTGCATGTTGAACCAATTTGCTCTACTCGCCAACCAGCCGCAACTTCTACGAAGGTGCACCAGAATCAAAAGAAACTCAAGCGGCAGAGCAGCGATTGAGGTGTTTTATGTACAACACTCCGAGGATTGATACGACCGACCGACATAGGAGCACTACTGTGTGGTGTCTCGCGCTCATTCTCGCGATTTTTTTTTCATGTTCGACTGATAGTGGTGCTCTTCCGTGACGACCATTGAGGAAAATGTTGCGAGCGAATGTGGTCTGACTCGGAACTAGAGACGCGACGACGATGGCTTTGAGGGTTGGTTGGTTGGTCGGCACGAGGACGAAGGTAGTCACATGTTCAGATCGGTGCTTTCCCAGTCGGTCGATGTTTTGCGAGAGCCAGAAGAGAGTGTTGCGGCTTTTGCGAAGGAAATGAGCTGTCAGCGAGGAAAAGCCTACGTGAGATTGTTTGGCGGTGTTTGTGTGTGTGCATGTGGAGAGATTTGGTTGAGCGGGGGTTTCCTTTGAGAGAGAGATAAGATTGGAACGGAGCATATCTAACGACCGTTAAGGACAACGTGATGGGAGTCGTTTATTGGCCTATTGTCTCTCTGAGTAATATGTTTGCTCTCAGAATGTTCACACGCCTAAGACTTTGTATACAAAATATTAGTAGCAAATAAACGATTTTCTAACTTATTTATTAATCCATTGCCAAATGAAGCTAAATGAAATACACCGTTTTGTCACAAACACCGAACTGACTCATTTGAATTTTGTAGTGCGACCTTGTTTCATATTTCACTTTGTTTTAAATCCTTTATCAGTATCTTTTTAAACATAACATTTGTTTCTTATATCCAGGTTAGAAAACACTATCATCCTTATTTGGTAAAACTAAGTTAAGCTATTATTAACATTTTGTTAACAACATATTACATTTCATTTACCGTAGCAGCACCTGCTTATAGGAGAAACAATTAAATATTTCACTAAATTACCGTTTTGACTCATATTCCGAATACTTAAGGCAAACAGTGACTTCAAATGCATCTGATTGGCATAAATTAGTCGATGCAGGGTGGCCACCAAATATCCATTTTGAAATTCCCGCTTTTTTCCCGGTTTTCCCGGTACGATTTTCAAAATTTTCCCGGTTTTTAATTGAGAGGCCCATACGCAAAAGGATGGCCCATTGGTCGGTTTTTTAACTGATTATACTAAAAAATTCTACTTCAAACTTTTCAACTGTATTTTTAGATGATTTTTCCGTCCAATAAGAAACATAGTATTCGGGTTAGTTTTTTTTGGTCCCCATACAATTAGTATGAAATTGCTGACAACACTTAAGGCGAAGTTGGCCGTCATTGACTTTTGTACGCGTCGTTGATGATTGTTGCTAGTTTATCTCACGATTTCGAATCAAAGAAAATCAGTTGGTTTTGTACTGACACAGCTGAAAAAGTATCAGCATACTTTATGCATGTAGGCGCGTACAGTGATACTTTTTCAAGTTAATATAAACTATCAAGACTGAGTTTTATCACTTTGAAATGCAAGCTGAAAAGTCATCATTGTTGCCAAAACGAGGCTACTTAGCCTTAAAATTCAAAATTAGGTTTTCTCTGGAGGCTATTCGGTCAATGAAGCCGGTGAAGCACTCAAAATACTTCCTGAATTTAATACGCCAGGCATTGAGTGCTTTGTCAAATCGCTCTTACACAATTACCCTAGCTTAGGTCCCTTCCCATTGCTCCATTCCGGGCAATGAGAAAGCGGACTATCTGGCTAAGGTAGGCGCTACAGAAGGCGATGTTTACGAGCGTCAAATCGCCTTCGATGAATTTTTTGCATTGGCCCGTCGGGAGACCTTGATCAGCTGGCAACAGAAATGGAGAGACGGAGAAATGAGTAGATGGCTGCATTCTATATTTCCACAGGTGACGAAACAACCATGGTTTAAGGGGTTGGGCATTGCCCGGCCTACTGGGTAGAGGCGTTGAAAATAATACCGAAGATTATGTCAAATTTACATTTCCCGTTTTCTCAACTTTCTTTGACGATTTTCAAAAATATTATTCCAATCAAACACGTCGGAGCTCTTGAGGAGATTTTTTTCTTCATAAAAAAGAAAAGTTCACTAAAGCAAATAAAGTTTAAGATGAGGATGATACAAAGCCCCACTAAACTAAAGTAACTAAAGACAGTTATGAATAAAATATGTTCAAGGTTTAATTCTGCTAGAAGTTTTTATACTCTAATTCAAAGCTTTAAGTCATAAGTTAGAGAAAAAATCAAGTGAGAGAAAAAACAAACGATTTCGAAACATTACCAATCAATTTGAAACATTTCTAAGAACTTTAGTGTAGCAAAGTTGACTATTTCTACGAGAAATTGAATAAATAATGTTTAAATTTTATTTTTCCAACAATACAGATGCTTAATGCTTATATATGGTGGTTTGTAAATTTAGAGCTTGAAGATCTTCGTTCAAACTGGTTTTCCCGGTGACCAGCTCAAATTCACGGTTTTTCCCGTCTTTTTCCCGATGGATTCAAATTCCCGTCTTTTTCCCGCTTTTCCCGTTTTTCCCGGTTCGGTGGCCACCCTGTCGATGTTTGTGTAAATTTAAATTTCTTCGCAAAGTCTAACTGTTAGATATTGGGTGTACCGATAATAATGTTGATTTAATTAGTTTTAGTACTGTTTTTACGTAAAAGTATGGAACTACATTTTGATTCAAATGCCGAACACTGTGTTAATTCTGTCTCATATTCCGAACAGCACGAATAAATCGTATTCAAATGAATAATTTCGCAAATAAATTTATCTGAGCTTTTTCAACTGGTCCCAAACTAGAGAACCATCACTACTCCTGCGGTATGAACTATATTGGAGACGTTGAAATTAAATTGCACTTGACTGCCATTTCCTTGTTATTTTGTGACATATTTCAGCGAAACATTTCAACCAAATCGCCATTAAGGGCATGATGAAAATATTAGGCAAATACTTATGTTCAGATCATAAAATGGTTTCAGTTACACTCGGCTAGTCTTCAAGTTTTACATATGAACGACATGTTGAATTTATTTATGGCCATAAAAATTATTTTAAATGTAAAAAAAATCCATATACAAAATTCCATCGAAAACAAGCCAGGAAAAAAATTATGGGTGCTAAATAAACACTTTCGTGGAATTTAGTAAATATAACATTATTATTAAGTGTCAATCGTTCGGATATTAAAACGCTCCTGGTCAATCAGAATTTCAAAACTTCTCTGAGGTTCTTACTTTGCTCGAAAATTAGATTCCTTGACCGCCTTGCTTCTATTCTAATTTCAAACTAAGAAAAACTTAATGTCGAATTTCCAAGGACAATTGCTTGGCGTCAAGTCAGACCAAGTATAAAACATGTGAAAAACAGATCATTCAGTCATTAGATGCAAAAGTATCTTAGCTCCATTTCACTAAGATTCCGATTTGATGAATGTTTTAAATTGCGAGATATATGTAATAAATTTACTTTGGATGATCAACAAAAATCGATAAGAGAGAGTATGCAAGAAATTCTATGTGATTTGTAAAGATTTGAATGATTCTTCTTCTCATCCATCAAATTCATCAATTCATACATGATTTGATGCATCTGATTTTGATTTTAGGCCATTTACCATATATTGGATAAGTGCACAGAAATTTCTGTGGAGACAGAGTGAACCGAGTTGTAAAAAGACACAAAATGATTGATTATTGCATTTTTTTTAGTAGTTTCCAGAATTCGATAGAAGTTTTTGATAGTTATATGTTGTCCGTATGGAATATCCTTGAACACGCTTATTGATTCAGTATATTCTAGCCGATACTCAAGATTTTTACTTGGTCCACTTTAATTGAACGCATATTTAAATATTTCTGATCTTCAATGTCATGACCCAACAAAACTTTAGTTTTCGAGCGTCCATAAAGGATTCTTGAAGAATTTGCTAACATCGAAGGATGTCGGTAGTCTGTTTATTTTAAATGTCACTTGGTTCACTCTGGCTTAACGCCAACCAATTGAAGAAACTTTCATACTCTCGAACAGATACAGATGTTTACAGTGATTTTGATGAAATATTCACATTTTCTGAGAATAAGAGAGTGTCCATTTCTACCGTGTGTAGGCAGAATATTGTAATAAGTGGAAGCTCAAGTTCAATGTCTTCAATTGCCTTAAGAATCATAAGTTTGAGACTAATAAGGTTGAAATAATATGCAAAATTATTGATTTGTTTACGATTTATTCGTGTTGTTCGGAATATAAGACAAAATAAACACAATGATCGGCATTTGGAGCATTTCAGGTGAAATATGGATATCATGTTGCCAATAACTCGAAAACAGTAGGCCATGGAATTTTGACGTTTTCGAGAGAGTTGTTTGTTTTATTAAAATGAACAACTTTGCTGAACATGCCAAGTCTCTGGAACGTCACAGTAAAAAGTTAGATTGTGGCGCCACCTATGTGGACGATACACGAACTATCCGTTTTTGTCAGTAGATGGTCCTCTTTGCTACAAAAAACTTTGCCAAAGACACCAAATACCGCAAACGCTTCGTTACCGAATTATTAATTTTGTCCCGTCAGATTGCGTCCCTGGCCCATAGTGCACTGTATAGATTTTCATATGCCCATCCAGGGTTTCCCAACAGGTGGTCCGCGGACCCCTAGGGGGGCAAGATGCCTTCTCAAGGGGTCCGCGAAGCCATGAAAAAAGTGTTGATCTAATTGTATCTCATCGGCAACTAAATAACTTTGTGTAAGTTGAAACTAAGAACAATTCTTGAGGTATCTATAAGACATGACTGACAAGTTTTTGACTAAATTGTAGCTTTCACTCTCTTTCTGACGAGAACCTCTTACGAACTATTGGTGGGACTGAAGAAATTCGAAATTCTTCATTTTTTTCTGTTCAAAGAATTCTCAAATCCTCGCCAACCCATCAGAAAAAAAATTAATTAGTTTTAAAGAGTATTTGCAGTTGAAATCCTTGGTAGATTTCTGCGAAGTCTTTAGGAATTTGACAACGTTTTCAGAGAGTTTCTGGCGAAATTTTCAACGATTTTTTCCCACTGCAAATAGTTGGCCTCGTGTGACCTATTTTTATGTATCTTAAATAAACATATCTGAATAAAATGGTGATACTTAAAATAAGAAATTATGTCCACCATGTCTCTTACAGTTGGCAAAACAAATTATAGCACATGATTAAAATTCAGACAGCGAAAAATGAAATGCGATCAGTCGAACTTGGTAACTGAATGTAATACCCTGTAGTACCAAGAAACCGAGTGCAGTACTAGAAGTGATACGTTTTTTGAACCCGACTACTATATCTTTATTTCGCTCGTGAATGCTAAGTGACAATAATTTGGAGAAACAGAAAATATTTCGATGAGGTCTTGGCACGTTCTGGAAAACCCCACATGCTGAATATTGCATCAGAAAATATGGCCGATGCATTGCTTTGATGAAATATTCACATTTTCTGAGAATAAGAGAGTGTCCATTTCTACCGTGTGTAGGCAGAATATTGTAATAAGTGGAAGCTCAAGTTCAATGTCTTCAATTGCCTTAAGAATCATAAGTTTGAGACTAATAAGGTTGAAATAATATGCAAAATTATTGATTTGTTTACGATTTATTCGTGTTGTTCGGAATATAAGACAAAATAAACACAATGATCGGCATTTGGAGCATTTCAGGTGAAATATGGATATCATGTTGCCAATAACTCGAAAACAGTAGGCCATGGAATTTTGACGTTTTCGAGAGAGTTGTTTGTTTTATTAAAATGAACAACTTTGCTGAACATGCCAAGTCTCTGGAACGTCACAGTAAAAAGTTAGATTGTGGCGCCACCTATGTGGACGATACACGAACTATCCGTTTTTGTCAGTAGATGGTCCTCTTTGCTACAAAAAACTTTGCCAAAGACACCAAATACCGCAAACGCTTCGTTACCGAATTATTAATTTTGTCCCGTCAGATTGCGTCCCTGGCCCATAGTGCACTGTATAGATTTTCATATGCCCATCCAGGGTTTCCCAACAGGTGGTCCGCGGACCCCTAGGGGGGCAAGATGCCTTCTCAAGGGGTCCGCGAAGCCATGAAAAAAGTGTTGATCTAATTGTATCTCATCGGCAACTAAATAACTTTGTGTAAGTTGAAACTAAGAACAATTCTTGAGGTATCTATAAGACATGACTGACAAGTTTTTGACTAAATTGTAGCTTTCACTCTCTTTCTGACGAGAACCTCTTACGAACTATTGGTGGGACTGAAGAAATTCGAAATTCTTCATTTTTTTCTGTTCAAAGAATTCTCAAATCCTCGCCAACCCATCAGAAAAAAAATTAATTAGTTTTAAAGAGTATTTGCAGTTGAAATCCTTGGTAGATTTCTGCGAAGTCTTTAGGAATTTGACAACGTTTTCAGAGAGTTTCTGGTGAAATTTTCAACGATTTTTTCCCACTGCAAATAGTTGGCCTCGTGTGACCTATTTTTATGTATCTTAAATAAACATATCTGAATAAAATGGTGATACTTAAAATAAGAAATTATGTCCACCATGTCTCTTACAGTTGGCAAAACAAATTATAGCACATGATTAAAATTCAGACAGCGAAAAATGAAATGCGATCAGTCGAACTTGGTAACTGAATGTAATACCCTGTAGTACCAAGAAACCGAGTGCAGTACTAGAAGTGATACGTTTTTTGAACCCGACTACTATATCTTTATTTCGCTCGTGAATGCTAAGTGACAATAATTTGGAGAAACAGAAAATATTTCGATGAGGTCTTGGCACGTTCTGGAAAACCCCACATGCTGAATATTGCATCAGAAAATATGGCCGATAGTAATTCAAAAATGGTCACAAGAAAATCTTTTTCCGATGACTATTTTAATGGGGGTGAAAGTTATTCGCAATCTTCAATTGTCAAAGTGTCATTCATGACATTTAACAGCACTGATTTTGAAAATTTTTTGAACGATTTTTGTTGCAATCCCGAATATGCAAGATTTTTTGTTAAATTTCAGCTAAATGCTTTTTATCATGGGGCATTTTTACATTGAAGATACCTGGCCTTTGTGGACTTATCCAGAAAATTACAGCAGAATGCTATATAATTTGTGGTGGATTATGGACGTGATTTTTGGTGTGCTTGCCAAGTATCTATTTATCAATTCTTTTTGCGGGCTTTGGCACTTTTCAAAACAACAAAAAAAAATATTCCAAGAACATCAAATTTCAGGGGTCCACGTGATAGCAAACTTCAAAGGAGGCTGCACCCAGTGAACACACGATCGTATATAATAGGATATAATAGTACAAATGTGGAGGCTATATACGTACATATTGCATGCAACTTAATGGCGCATGTACGTATCCCGAGTAGCACACATGTTATAATTGAGGCAAAATAACTCCTTTATGACCAGATCTGGTTATATAAGAGTTATTCTGCCTCAATTATAACATGTGTGCTACTAGGGATATCGCCTCCACTTTTGTACTCATATGCGCTGTCGTATACGAGTTTGTGTTTACTGGGCAGCTTCAAAAAGGTTGGAAACCACTGGTCCATACCATTTGCTTCTCATGTTTGAAATCTAGAATTATAGCTTTGAGTTTATACTTTTATTTTTTTAACACGCAAAAAAAAACAACGCTACTGCATTTCATGTTTTAACTTTCAAGCTTTATTCGCCTAAGAAAAACAAAAAAATGTCCGAATGCGTTAAAACTTCTTCTACAGAGAGCTCCATTTCAAATCACATTTCGTACTGCGATAAATAGTTATTTATGCAACTAGTTGCAAAATGATGATTTTTTAAGCACGAGTTGTACATTTATCCAACGAGGCTCGCCGAGTTGGATAAATACAACGAGTGCTGAAAAAATCGAGATTTGCAACGAGTTGCATACAACATTTTTTGCTATTTCGAAAAATGCCGTTTCAGCTGGATGAACTTAAAAAGCACAAACAAACATTTCAAGAGAACCCACATGGTCATACAGCCATCCCTAGTTTCAATTCAGTATTTTTCAATCACGTAGGCTGTGATACAGTAGTACTAATGAATGTCACAAATTTTCTCGCTCCCATCAATGGACCGATGCACGAGTTCACTAATTTGACGTTTGAGCGGTGCCGAATTCACTGGTTCCCATGGCCACATAAATAACACGGCACCGCTCAAACGTCAAATAGTAAACTCATGCATCGGTCCATAGCTGACTTCAAATGCTGGCTGATTCGATCCCACATCAGAATCGCCAGCCTGTGTCGGAACCAGATCGTACAACGGATATAGATGGGTTTATTCTACGAACGAATTGAGGTCAGAATTGTCGGTCTCCTATAGCGAAGTGACAATTCTCGACTCGAGTGAAGTGACTCGCCTTGTAAACCAAATGGAAATCCGTTGTGCGATCTGGCTCCGACACAGGCTGGCGATTCTGATGTGGGAACGGATCGTCCAGCATTTAACGCCAGACGTAGAACAAACCCAATAATCAGATGCAATTGTGCTTAAATATGCTGTGTGCAGTGCAAGGCGAGACGAATCGAATGAAGTGACAATTGTCGGCTCGCTCCCATTTGATTAACATTAGTCGCCTCATGTCACCCGAGGTGAGAACGACTTAGCTCGACTTACACGCCGCGGTTATTCAGTTGACGCCTATCAAAACAGTACTGAAAAGTGCTACTTTTCAGCACCGAAAAGAGTGCTGAAAAGTAGTACTTTTCAGCACTGCTTCTTTTGATAGGAAAAGTAGGCCGTTATGTTGATCAACTTCTCAATGAAAGGTTGATTAATTTGCAACGGAATTGCAAAAAAAATATTTTCTTGACAATTTTCTAAAAGTTGTTTCTCATTCATCGAGATAGGCGATGCTTTTTTTCCAGCAGCAAATCCTCTTTAATTCACATATCTGGTTATATATTAAGATAATTAAGAATGAGAAAATGTGTGTATCATGCTGAAAAAAATAGTTAGGTTCAAAATATTTCAAAGTATTTAAAAAATAAGCAATGTTTGATGTGTTATGTGAACAAAAAAGGGAAAAGCACTAATTTTCGACCAACAAGAAATCTGTGCCAATTTTAAGATTTCCGTATAAAGTAGGCTGAAATCATATGAATAGGTCGAAAATTGGTGCTCTTCCCCTAGCATTTGACAAGAAACTATTGCTACAACATAAAAAATACTATATAATAACAAGCAGTACTTTTCCGTCTGCTAGGAATTGAAACAAATTCCACCTTTTTTGGAATATTTTTGCGAGTCAGACATAAGGTGAGGCCCATTTAGGATTGGAACATACACAATTTGGAATAATTTGGATATAATTCAACAAAAATGAATTCTGTTTTAACTCAAATGTTGCATTGCTTGTAAGCTTCAGAGGAAAAATAAGAAAACAAATTTCATTCCCTTTTACAAGAAATTGTCGGTTTTTTCCCGGAATACGGGTAATTGATTTGCGCACACTATTTTCATCCATATTTTTGACAAGTTCATCCCATTTAGTTTACAGTTCGTCGATGTTTGACGATACTCTTAGCTTTCGCTTCATAAAAACTTTAAATTCCTTCAACACTTGATCAAACAACTTGATGATACGGAATTTGGCCACATTTCTCTAATGTTGTTCCCTATTTGGTTGTCTGCAGACATGGTATCACTATCCGAAGTCGAATCCGTTGCACGGTTCGGCAGCACTGAACTTTTTGGGCAAATCGCAGTCCAAAATGTTTGGATTTGAATCAATTGTCCTGGTTTTAATCCACAGCTGACGGTACACAGTAGCTGCCCAGTGCTTCTTTTGTGGCTTGCGATCTGTCAAAATAGTTACTTTGTACTTATTTAGTACGAGCCACACAGTATTTCTCGAAAGCTTATTCAACTAGTCTCAAGTCAGAAAAGTGAGTAAACTTATTTTATTGATCCTACGTGTTTCGCAGACGAAATTCCACATGTTCCGCTCCTACCCAACTACATTTTTCACTTTTAAAACGTTTAATTTCCGGATTTACGAAACGACGAAAGTAAGATTTTCAACTTTTGCAACCTAACCACTACTTTCGCCGCCCCGCTGTATAGAGAGACAAAGTGACTTAACCACTAATCAAAACAAAACACTACTTGAGCCGATTTTACACTGGTAGAAAAACGTCGTAAGTAACTGTATGAAACGGCTTATCATTTTGTTATAATTATTTTTATTGAAAATAATAGAAACTATTTAATTTTTTAACGCGATCTGATTGTATGCAAAATGTACACGGCGAAAAAATGTTTAAAAGGTGATTCATTTTAAAACAGTTTTAAAAGACAGGTTGTGATTCTTCTCAATAAGTTTTCTCAAAACCGTATGAAAGTTACTTACATCGATTTGAAAAAGTAATCGACATTTAATGAAAAACCTAACACTTTTGCAATTAATATTCCTGATTGAGACGATTTTTTCAAATTTGTGTGCGCAATTATTTCCCTTCTCTCTTATTCCATGTTAAATTTCTTAGGAGTGCTTAGAAATGACATGGACGGTTCAGCTTCTAAAATGTACCATCAGAGTCGTTGTAGGAACCAAAGATGTTTGTTCCAATTCTAAGCGGGCCACACCTTAAATTTGACAAAGTGTCAGCTTTTAATTGTGTTGCTTCTGTACAAATTTGATTTGCAAAAGAAATCAACACGTGATTTTGAAAGCAAATGAACGATAGATTTCGAAGCAACAGAATTTTACCCTGGCTTTGCTATGGTAGAAATAAAGAAAAATGGTGAGAAAAATACCAAATTATTAGTTAATATTTTAGCTCTTAAGTTCCAAGTGAAATGATAGAAATATTGTTGATTTATGTTAAATATTGGGTAATGAAAATCAGGACATATTGACAAATATTGAACATACATCAGGTCGCTTCAAATCAAATTCAAAATCAAAACATGTCATGTCTTAGCCGAGTGGTTAGAGTCCGCGGCTACAAAGCAAAGCCACTGTCGAAGTGCTCAGAGGAACACTAAGTTGAGAAGCAGGCTCTGTCCCAGTGGGAACATAATGCCAAGAAAAAGAAGAAGAATCTGGTTGGAGCTTAATCTACAGAAACCGACCATTCTTAAACACAATGAAAAATTCCTAGGGTGGCCATCGAACCTGCCGTTAAACGGCATGGATAGAATCACGTAGGGATACAAGTAGCAGCCACCGCACAGCCAGATAGACGACTGCTGAAACATGTTTCCTGATTTTGGTGTTGCCTTTACCCGATGATGTGGAAGTGAAAAGAGGTCATTGCATTTCCATTGATCGATTTATGAGAATTTGCCGTGTCTGCTATGGTTGGCGTTGTTGGTGTTGCTCTCGTTGAAAAAAAAGGGATGCGGTTGTCCGTCGGTTTGGTGATTGACTGTCTGATGGACATGAACCATGAGCAGCCACCCACCCACAGAAGGGGGTGTGTATTGTTTTACGCTGTCGTAAGCGATAGCAGGGAAATGGGAAACCAACTGGAGGGTGGTCATTTTACAATGTGAACGAAAATTTAGTAATGAAATTTGTCAGTGGCTCTCAGTATGCATCGTTAGTAGCACGAAGAGCTTTGAAGTACACTACCGTGCAAGATGTTGGATCACCCTTCACCTCTACGAAGTACGATTAGCTCATTGCCTTTCGAATATGCCAAAGAAAGCTTCAAGTAGGCTTGTATTCGCAGAGATATGCTCGGGAGTGTAGGTAGTCCAAATTTTGAATCAGAAATTAGATTCGAAACAAGCACAACCCTCACGCTGTTGGGAATCACTGCCGTTAAGTGATTGGAAATGTGCAAGAGCCTGTGAGCATGTGTAGAAGTAGAACCGCGTTTAATTGCCTTTTACTGTGTCTATCGAATTGCGGGTGTGCTTTGTGCTGCTAATGAAATTGATGCTTCCCCGTATTTGGAATGGGGGGGCTCGTTATAAGTGATGATGGGAAGGAGGGGGGCGGTCCTGTGAGTTGTGTAGTGCTTTGCATGGGTCGTAAAAAGTGAGCAAACTGCATCCAGATATGACAGCGCAGCAGTGTCAATTTTTGCATAAACGATTTATTGCTTAATCGATTTATGGGTGTGCTGGTTGGTGCAATTTGCAATTTGGGTATGAGTTTCATATGGAGGGTAATTATCGACTAGTGGCCGTGCAGTAGCCGCAACATAGAAACGTTTCAATATGGGATGTGCAATATGAGTGCAAGATCTCTATTGCGTTGTAATTGGCACTTGAAGAAAAGCAGTAGAATTAATTCATATAATTTATGTTCTGGCTGGTCAATCATATGCTTAGCTTGATTAAGACAGAATCTTTTTCATCTTGCCATTTCGTACAAACCGAACACTACCATATTTATTGGAAAGGCTATGTATCATACCGCTTTAGTGATATCAGGCACTCTGATCTGGAACACATAAATTTTCAGGTTTTGCCATGGGTTTCAAAAACTGATTTAAAACTGAAAATTGACATGTACTATCAATTTAAAAGCCATATAGGAACAGTTTCTACTTTATCGAAAATTAAAGCAACATTTATCATTAGCTCATGTAGACAAATTTTCTATTTAAGCAGAATTTGTAGTGCTGAAAATTATCTTCAATATGAAAAATGGATTCCGGGACCTTCCTTCGTCTAGCGGTAATATTTGCGGCAACAAAGCAAAATCATGTTGAAGGTATCCTGGTGGATCCAGGATCTATTCATAATAAATATTTTCTTGACTTCTTTGGGCAAAAAGTATCACGATATACGAATGCAAAAATGGCAAAGGAAGCTCTAGGGTAATGAATGTGGAAATGCTCTGAGAACATTTAGTTGAAAAGCGGGTTCTGTCCCAGTTGGCACATAATGCGGAAGAGAAAAGAAAATGAAAAATCGATTAGAGAAAGTGGCCAAACACATACTTTGTGTAGGGTAACTCGGTATTAGACTCCCCACCCGGGCAATACGCCCCTCTTCGATATTTAACCAGATTCAATATGAAATTTGAAATTACTGGGAATTCTGACTATTCATGAGACTGTTTCACTATGAAAAGATGACAGCCGATGCGCAGCAAAACAGAGATGATGCCAAAAATATCAAAAGTCAAAATTAGATATAATTTTCAAAAGTTTGTTTAAGAACTTTTTGAGTTAAATAGCAACAACAGCAAAGCAATCAATGGTGAAACGTCGACGCTAAAACTAATGAACAAGTATCATTAGTTAGAATGACCAAAAATAGTGGATATTAACTGAAATATACATTTTCCAACAATATCTCATTTGTGGGCAATATGCCCCACTCATGAAGCCATCTATTCCCGAGCAAGTTCTTTAGCAGTTTTTTAGCGTGTATAAGCAACTGACAGTCCTGGGGCATATAATCCCTTTATGTCATGAGACGTACTATCCGTTTGTTGGGGGACATATTTACTGATGCTGGGGCATATTGTCCAGACTCTCTTTGATGCTCGAGATTTTGATGATTGTAAAAAAGAGGTTATTTTCAATTAATTAAGTAATTTTTGAAGAAAACCTTGTATTTTTTAAAATAACTTATGACATAATAAGCCTATTGATGGTGCCTTTCCATTAGAGATAGTGCGTCTGATAGAGATATACCCAATTTTTCTTACGGGGGCATATTATACCGTGTTACGATCATAGGTCTTGGACTTTTTGGCCAGGATGTGTATGACTGCCTGACATCACTATCCTCACACTTAGTTTAGAATGCCGAATCTCGGCTAATTTTAACTGAGATTTGCACAGCCGTGTAGTCGGCTAACAAATTTCCTGGGATCTCAGGAAATAAAAATCGAGTATCAGTGAATCGTGCTTCGTTGCTTAGCAACCGGACAATTTGTTAGCTGAGTCTCGGTTAAAATTAAAAAACCCGAAATTCGCTCAGCCGAGCTCGTAAAAAATCTGAGTGTGCTCTTTAGATTCTTTAAGATCCGACGAATTGCAGACTAAATGTTCGGAAAATTCATCAGCGAAAATTTGCAACATCCTTGGAATTTTTGGATTCACTGTTTGGAATTGATCTAGGACAAACTGCCTGCAAAATTCGCAAGACGTCACCTTTGGTGGAACGATCCAGACAATCTGCCACCGTACTCCGATCGATGTAGGTTGATCGATTTGAAAATTTTGTTTTGTCTTCGCCTGAAAATGAAACGTTGGTTTTAACATTCTGCAAAGAAACTCCTCTCATTTGGTAGTCCCCATCATCGAAAGTTCAGCGAACTTGGTAAAATGTGCCCCAACTTTCAAGTGAATCAAGCTTATTATTATCTATAGCTTACAAGCTTATTATCATCTACATCGATTACCGTGGTGAATCAAATCGGACACTTAAGCAAGCACAAATGTTTTAATGAAGATTCTTAGTAATTGATTGAAGTATTTTACCCAATGAACAGTGTAAAGGCAGGTGCTAGTAAAGGTGATAGTTTTCTGATAAAAACCTCAATAATGGTTAAAATAAAGAGGGTTGTCTTGTCCTCAAATCCAAACACCTGCAGCAAGTCATACCTATAGATCCAGACTTTTTATAATCAAAATCCGGACAGCTACAATTATTAAAACCAATCATATACAATGTTTGAAATCAACCGAATTTGGAAGGATTCAAAAGCATTTGTAACTAAAACCGGACAGAAACTTGTCACTTCTTTAAACAGATGTTAACTGCATATTTTCTGCAATGTGGTGCCACCAAACTCTTGAACTACTACTTTTGAAACAATTATGTTGAAAACACTTCTAAATGATGTTAGAGTGATAGTCGATGCTACCACAAATATTACTTGAACCGCGAAGAAAAGGCTTATTTGTTTTCTTCATTTTGATACTTTTTCAATGGTAACTAGATAAGAAACTAATCTACTATATTCAGTTATATTCATAGTAAAAATGTTTAATCTAAAATTAACAAATCAACACTCAATTTTACCTTTGATTGATGAATATCACTAAAGTATCCGGATATTGATACCTTCTGGATTTTGATTTACCACGGTCGTCTAGTTGAGGTGAGGCTGCACATGTGAGGGGCCCGAACGCAAAGGAGTGTAATTGACATTTTGGTCGGTTTTTAGTTAAGTGTACCAAAAGGTATTTTTAGGTGATTTTTCCAACCAACAGGAAAATTACCATAATAACCTCGTTCCCCAACATGGAATTCGCATCCTCTCATCCTGTCAGCGCCTCGCTGCGTATGTACTACAAAAAGCGAGGTGACGAGATGTTGTGCGTCGTGAAATCCAAGTTTGGGAAACGGTGACGAAGAAAATTGGCTTGTTGTCCTGGCTCTCATATGGAATGAAAAAATGCTGGAATACTTCACAACTAGATTTTTGTCACTTACATCCTTTTGATTTTAACCCCTAAGACGGGGTTTGTGGTCTATTGACTACCGCTTCTGAACTAGTTCTGTTCCTTTAGGTTATTTATGAGTAATTTTACTGGTATATGGCTGTTCATTAACACTAATAAATTAAACAGATGTTGGCGCTGTTGTTAGAGACATTTTTTGGTATTTTCCGAATTGTTTTTAATTGTCAAGATTCGAAGTGTTAATCCTAAGCTTAAGTTGGGCTGGATTTTATTTCCTTGAAAACACAACCAGTTGACTCTTTTTGCGGCACATGTATTTTTAGCACAAGTGGGTAGATTACAAGGAAATTTCGTCATAATTAGATATCCGCTAGTGGGCTACTCACAGAGACCCTAGAATCATCTGCAAGTTGTCTGAGCGTGCATGGTTCTTCAAAACAGTTGTCAATATCTTTAACATAAAAATATAAAACTTGGGGCTTAGACATAAGCTTTGCGGAAGGCTCATAAAAGTAATTTCAGGTTATCCACTACTAAGCAGAATATTTCTAAAAAGTCTTCAATATCCAGAGTAACTGGAGCCAGTTGCTCCTTGTCCACAAGCGCTTGTTGAATATTTGATGAAAGCAACGCTAGACAATCTGGTGTTCCTTTATCCTTACGACCGCCAAATCATGTAATGTATCGGGTTTTGTAATTCACTTCAGCTTAGATTATGATACGGTTGTACAGAATTCTGTTGAAATTATAGTTTTCTTTTACTTATCCTTGAATGCTGTTGACACCTGAACACATTTGAAAAAAAAAATAAATAAATAAAAAAATCCACTGCTCTTAAAACGAAGGAAAATTCCGATAACATAAAAAGAAATAAAACTTCCATTATCTTCCATCGTAAGGAATAACTCTATTTGGATATCTTACATCTAGGAAACCCGGCAAAACGAATGTAGAACCCATAGATACACTTTTTTAGGTTTTCCAGTCATCCTCTACTGCCGGTCGTGAGTTTGTATCAACCAACAACAACAGACATTCTACAAATACGTATAGCATAAGCTTCGCCCTGTGTACACACATATCCACCCTGTATAGATTGCACTTGTACATACGGTGGATGACTCCTTGGTACGCGATAATAAACACTGACCTAGGACATTAATTTTAAACAGCAAACATTCATTGCTGGATGGTGTACTTGGTTCCTCGCCATATGCATGGGAGCGAGCATGGAACAGGGAGGGACCAGCTGGAAAGGGGACTGCGGGTTGTTTATAGTACTGCCGATGGCGAATACGTCAGCTTCAGCGTATACACATATGTTACGAAGAAGGAGTTTTTCCACCCTTGAGCTTCCGTACGATATGCCGCAGTTCAAACTTGGCAATCATACTGCCTTTCTTTGCTGTTGGAAGTGCGATTTTGCGACGAAATTATCGTCGCCGTCTATCGATTGTAGGTCGGATGGCCTTTGAGCTAAAGGTTTTCTATTGATAGCGGTGATAATTTTGGCTCAATTGCTGATATGAGTATGTACGGTATTGCTAGGGTAAATTGATCAGTACTTTATAATACTCCCTTATATTATCCCCAGTAACCCAGATATTATCAAACCAATTTCGACAAAATCAGCACTTTGATGATTTCTGTCAGTCAACGTAATTGATTTTTGATTCATTCAAACACTATCAGTTTTCATTCAAATTCAATTTTGAGCAACATTTAATAATTCAGAAAATACCTTTCAAAATCAAAAACTCAGCAATCGAAAACTGACACTGGCAGCGAAATTGGTCACCATGCAACGAAATATGTGCCATCCAATTGCTTAAGGTGAAGATGAATCGAAGCCAAAGTTCGAATTTTCAAGAGCACGGATCTGGAGAACCAAACATCCGTTTGAGCTGAAAACATAATCGATTGGTCACCACCAGCTAGTGACCAATCGATTAAGTTTTCAGCTTAAACGGATATTTGGTTCTCCAGATCCGTGCTCTTGAAAATTCGAACTTTGGCTTCGATTCATCTTCACCTTAAATAAACTAGCCAGTTTCATTAAAATAGCACGTTTTTCGGAATTTATTATAAAGAAACTTACGTACTCTCGGCAGTCTAAACCAATGCCGCGTTTCTTTTGTAATTTTCTCGGACATCAGCAGACAAATTACGTGCTTGTCTGTTTACATTTATGCGCTGCTCATACCGACAGACTTGTTAAAATCTTTCTGGAAAAGTTTATACAACGCTGCAAACATCTCTTGACAGTGTGACTATTGTCAGCATTCTCTTCAGCAACTTTTCCATAAGTCAGCTCAAAATCAGTCACATTTTGAGGTGTGTTGAATTGAATTGATTACATTTTTGGCAAATTTGTTATTTCCGTCTCAGAAATCTCGTCAGCGGGAAGCTGACAGAACAAATAATCATTTGAATATTTTCATTGATGAGTTTTGATAGAAAAATAGGTGTCCGGCCATTTGGCTGAATGCCGTTTGGCTGAACGCCATTTGGCAGAATGGGTCGTTTGGCCGAATTATGAACAAAAACTAATCTAATAGCTACAACGCTGTTATATAGGATTCAGAAGAGCGGCCCAATAACTGTGGTGGAATGGGACGTCATGTTTGTTGAGTATGATAAAATTGACTTGTTAATTCAGAACGAAGACTCTATGCTGATGATTGGTTCGTCTCTTTATTACCAACGATGTGCTAAAGTTTGAGGTTATTTTACATTATTTCATAATTTTTTTTCCTTCTTTACCGATGTTTAGGTTATTCTTTCGAGTTCTACTGGTTTCATTACTATTGGCAATAATTTCGCTTATATATCAATTGGGAATTTTACATTCTTTATATCATCGACAGTTCTTTGTTGTTATACTGATACAACGATTATTTGCATTACATTTGCTTATGTTTTCATAGAAGGTTTTTCCTTCTTTCGACAAAAGGCTGTTCTTTTTGAACTCTGCACTTTTGTTGCGTGAAGTAGTAAACCGAATGAGTCGGTGTACACTCACTTACGATTCTTGAGGGATCGAACCAAAGCGATCCTGCGGAAGGGCGATTAAGTCGTAAACCGTTTTAGTCACTGTCAAAAGTTTACTACAAACGCAATGTGAAAAACTTCGTGATTGAGAATTTCTTTGAAAATAAGCTGTTCTTCAAAAATTAACTTTGAAATTTATTACAAATGCATTGGTCACTAGTGTTTTCATTTTCGGTCAAACGGCATTCGGCCAAATGGCATTCGGGACCCAACTGGAACTTTGTTTACTTTCTATTATTCCTAGAGTTTCTTTGCGGGCGCCCCAAGTGAGGTCGCCCGAATTGCTGCGATCGATAATCGATGATGATGACTCTTCCATCACCACCCCACATGCCCAAGGCTCCTGGCGCTGTATGCGGCTGATGAAGTAGAAAAAGTGGCGAGAGTGACGAGCGAAGAGCTGGCAGAAGTCTATACCGCCGAGGGTATCCCGAATATTGCCCAAAAAGCAGCAGTCAATGCGGAGCCGGACATGTTCGAAACCGCAATGCAACGGAGCAGAATCGACAGAAATGAGTGCTACTACCAAAGACGGGTAAACTAATAGACCCGTCGGCGTATAGATCTATTTTTCTTTTAGATACGACAGGAAAGTTGCTGGAGGGGTTAATCCTCAACAGGCCGGACACGGAATGTGCGGATGACCTGTACAACAAACAGTTTGGATTCAGTTTGCACCGAGGTACTGGTGCAGTTATGCAAGCTTCTAGAAAGCTATTCCGTTGGTAGGATTGTACTGCATGATACAGAGGAAATGCGGAAAAGCGTCCGAAATACCGCGGGAGTACCTCAAGGTTCAATCCTGGGCCCGATGTTATGGAATGCGAATCGGAACTGCACCGTCTGACAGGTGTCAAGATTGTTGGCTTCACCAACGACATCACCCTAGTGGTCTAGGGATTTAGGAAACTAACAAGGTGGTGGTCAACAACCGCAAGACCGAGCAACGGGCGCTTATCTCGGTAGGTAATTGCACCATAAAGCCCAAGCGATCCTTTAGGCATTTTAGGGTAATGATCGATGACAATCTCAGCTTCGCTAGCCACGTTGAATATATCTGTAAAATAGACTGATGTCTAACAGCTCTGCTGTAATTGCCATCAAATGCATGCTTCTGTCAGGCGTGGCGCTATCCATACGAGCAGAAATCTAAAGTTGTTGGAAACCACGTATGGGATCATGTGTTTAAGAGTAGCAAGCGCATACCGAAAGGTTTCTATAGAGGCCGTGTGCATCATAGCCGGGAAAGCCATGATACGTTAGACGAGCTGCTACGGATGAGCTGCAGAGAACACAATCCTTGCCTTGTAAATTCTTCAAAAATAGTCGTCGAGTTACAATGAGTATGAAGGCTCTACCTTGTAGGGTTTTGTTCTACTTCGTCGTAAGCGCTATTACTCGTCGTATTAAACTTTAAATGTTCCACTACGGCGGATATTCAAACTTACCTGCAACATTGATTCATTTTCCAAGTGTAATTTTGTGAAAGCTGCTATGGTTGTACACCAAAAATGTAATAAAACTACTGTATTCCGATAAATAACTTCAGTTCAATTCAATCGGTGAAAAAATCCAATGTGGATGGATTTTTTCACCGAAATCGCATGGACGAACACGATTTGAGAGAAATGCTTAGCGATCGACAGAGCCACACCACTTAACGATACAAGTTTCTTCCCGCCCCCCTGTGTGACTTACTTCGTCGGGCACTTATTTTCATTATGCAAACCTTTGATTTCATTCCAATTACACGCCACAAAACTTCTATAATTCACGAAATTTTATGAAATTTTCTCACCGATCGCGTATAATTGAGAATGTAAACAAAGTTCAATCCGTCGTACTGAATAAAAAAGTTTGTGCGCGATACTCGGTGTAGAATACGGTTCTTTTGATTGTGTTGTTTTTGATGATGCACTGTGAGCAGCTGTCATGATTGTTCGGTCAAAAGCAATTGTGTTTATATGTTTGAGCTGAATTTTGATGGCGAACAATTAACTTTAAAGGAAATTAATACATTTTATCATACTGAAGGGATAGAGGGAGATGCCCGTAGATCTATATAATCTAGTGAAACATTTTATAGCGTTGATATATTCCCACCGCACTCACTCGGTGGAAAATGAAAATGAAGTTGGGAAATTTTAATACAACGTGCTATCGAAAAAATGAAATTGAGAAATTTTAATACAACGTGCTATCGCACCAAAAATCGTACACTACTATATTACAGTGAGCCGTAAGTTGTGAGAAAAATCTAAAAACTGATAGCGACAAAAATTAAAACGATACGACGTATTGAGAATGCGATTTCATGGCATTATTTCCAAAACAACGATTAAGATTCAGCGAAATCTTATTGCGAAAGCCGTTTTGGAAAACAATTGTTTGGCATCGGTTTGTATCAGCATCATTCAATACTGGGAAAATTGCAGGTTCTCACTGATCAAAGCTTAACACGATGGATACTAGCACATCACCCTACTAATGTTGGTACTGAAAAGTCAATGAATACTTAACATACAAATAATGAATTTCGGCTCCGTAAAGCGTTAAACGCGATTGAGCCTCAAACGAACTAGTAATAAATAAAACTTTGTAGAATGTGATGAAATTTAGCTATAAGCAATTTGATTTGAACTTTTCCAGTCATTAAACATACGTGTAATGGAAAATGACAAACCCAACATAAGTGCGCGACCTCAATAACCATGCGGCAGAGCGGAAATTGCCACTGTGATTTACGATGCCCACTGCCAATGTTGCAGATCGCTTTCCGAAAGGCTCCCATTTCGGTGGTGATGTAAGCTTTCAGCAAGTCTGCTGGACGTATGATTTCATATTTCGATTTAAAGGTGGCGATATGGATTATGACCCGAAAAGAGCCCTCTCAACGGGTGCAGTCTGTTCCAGTTTGGCAAGCCATAAGTCATTTCTCGGTTGGCGAGGAATGAATATTTATAATTATGTGTGCTTTATGATGCACTAAACATATTATAGCATTCAAAGTGTATCCTTCGCTCTTAGTACTCGAATCGACACGAAACTAGTTCTGTGTAGGGTGTTTGTGAAAAGAAGGTACCCAGCAAAGGGGAGTTCACGAAAAAACGTGTCAGCCTAACTAACCCTGCTTGCACCGAAGTGCCCAGGTGTCCAAATGGAAGGACGTTGGGTTGGTGGTCGTTGCTATGCTACGGACGCTTGATAAACATTTTTTGTGCCACGTGTGGGAACAACATTCGGTTGGGTTTCGGTTCAATGATTCCCCGCGCTACCTAGGTATGTAGGCGTCATGTTTTATGTGTAGTCACCACACGACACTAAATCATCTCGAATAACAGGCTTTGGTAGCCAATATTTTGGGTAAAACAACCACATAGAACATGTTTTAGTTTGTTCTGAATTTAATCTAATTTATCTGAAAGTGCAGACATCTTGTGCTGGGTACTAGTACCACCTGTACATGTTGAAGAATAGTACAAGCATAGTTTCAATTTCGGTATCCACTTACGTTATTGCGCTTAGTTATCGTTATCGAGTTTACACAATGATTCGTTAAAGACTTTACTTAAGGAGTTTCTCACAGAATTCCAGCAGAGATCAATCTAAAAAGCTCTTCTGGGACTCCTCCAGGATTTTTTAAGATCCCTTAGATTTTCACCCATTTTTTCTTGGAGTTTGTCCTTCTATCAAGAAATAAATAATTAATTTGTTGTGAATTTGTGTTATTGTGAAAGCAATTGGACTCATGAAGAATATCCTCTATGAGAAATGCATCCAGGGATTGCTACAAAAATACTTGAAGCATCAAGAAATCCCCCCAGAAACTCATTCAGGGAATACATCATGAGTCTCTCCCAATATTTTTAATGAGTTACACAGAAAAGAAAAAAAATGCATTTAATATACAGATAAATTAAACAATACCTTGAAACTTTCTTTCGTGGTTCACGTCATCTCAAAAAGGTCCGAAAATGAATGCACGAGCCTTTACCGACTTCAATTCATCCCCAATAGGCCACATTCAGCGGCCACTCCTGTCTGATGCGATAATAAACAAACGCGGTCTAGACGATGAGGCCCTCGTCTAGACCGTGTCCTGAACCGAAGCGTTAACTAAAAATCCCGACAGCTCGGCCAAATGTCAATCACTTGCCACGCATCATCATCCCCAAACGGGAATCGCGCAAGCCGGAAGTCGGCAACAGCAGGTCGAATGTGACCTTCAAGCAAAAGCGCGTCAATATGTTGGGTTGGGGGGGAAAGTTGGCGCGATTTGGACTAGACAATGTGTGAAAATGTTCCCCATCGGAATGATGAATGAGCCGTTTTGTAGGTCCCTGTGGACATAAACGGCAGGGAGCGACGCAAATAATTTGTCAAATGGGATAGCTTACGGGGCCTTACTTAGCCTAGTGGTAAAGTCCGTGTCTACAAAGCAAACCCATGCTGAAGGTGTCTGGGTTCGATTCCTGGTTGGTTCAGGATCGTAACTGCCACACGATATACCATGCGAAAATGGCAACTGTGGCAGAGAAAGCTCTGAGTTATTAACTGTGAAAGTGCTCTTAGAACACCAAGCTGATGAGCACGCTCTGTCCCAGTTGGGACGTAATGTAGAAGAAGATAGCTTCTTAGGCTTACGCGCGTGTTTGGCGGCTGCGGTTTTTGGATTGAGAAATTGACAGCATACATGCCAGGCAATGTGTTAAAGCTGTTGATGAATTTTGATCCTGGAGTTGTCCGTCATGGAGCTCTCTTGAGTACCGCTAGTGATTGCATAGATCTCTGGACCAGGATGGTGAGATACTTTCCGTGCAGTAGTATTCCGCTTGTTATGATTTGTTTACCCATTAGTCGTCATTTATCTTTTATTCCTACAGGCGGCTAAGGCTGCCATCGTAGCGAACCTAACATATATTTACACGGGGACTAATTGATGTGTACGTTCGTCATTAGGCAGCGCCAACGGCGGGCGAGAAACGTATCGAGAAGAATATGGGAAAGGCTAATTACGGAATTGACGACTCTCTCGTTTGGCTGAACAACTATTTCCAAAGCGGTTTCTATCTAACTCTTGGGAGTGCTCCAATGTAAGTGACAATATCATAAATTTGTTCTATTCTTAGCGCCGTCTACCGATTGTATCAACGTTTCTGCACCGTCAGACGTATTCATTGTGGCAAGCATTGCTCAACTATGCATACAGTAAGTAATAAGTGTGATTGCAGTAATAAATTGATTCTAACCTGACAAATGAAATACCCTTTGATGTTGATACTCTTGTGTGACTGTAACCCCTTGATATTGGGATAAATTTGTGTGTAAACTTAGCGCGTCGAGAAGGTCGATGCCAGGGTCCAATGCGCCACCTGTCAAGAGAAAGAAGAAAAAAATCGTTAGTGGAGATCGAATCAATTCGAAGAACTTCGGTAAAATGACGCAGTTTATCAATTTCATTCGACGTTGAAACACTTCCCCTAATCCAATAAAAATGTATCGTTTGGAATTTCCATTATCCCGATATCAGATATCACATTATGCCGACCACAGTGTGTCTGGAACCGTTATTAACGAAAAAACGCCCATCAATTCTGCACCCATCACTACAAAGATAAGGTATTCTAGCGTCTAGTACACGACACAGATTTTAACGAGTTGATCGAAAGTATTTATCATTTGATGACTCTCCCCGGTATTAACTCGAAATTGTCAAAAATGTCGAATGTGACAAATATGCAGTTTCGGGCACTTTAGTGGGAGATTAATTGATGATCAATTATTTTCGTGCATAACGGTTTCCGACACACCGTGCCAGTCCCAAGATGTATCGCGATCAAATTCGGCACTTTTTCTTCTCGAACAACAATCGGCTGCCGCCGCCTCTAAAGCCGCCGAACATGATGGACCTGTCAGCGTACTGACAAGCGCATCAAGATTTACGGGCTGTGAAAATGGCATTTCCACGCGTGCCAGAGCCGTTCTCGAGACGGGCGAAATGATCGAGCGTGGTGGCACTTTAGTCTTGTTGGCAAAACAACAACCGCGATCGTTAATTTGGTGTGAAAATGACTCTGCGCGTGGGAGGCTGACTTTTGTGGAACATGATGCGTCAATTGGGAACAGCAACGGTTGTGGATCGCGTGGTTTCCCATCCATGCATAATGAGTATCGTGAAATAAGGGGCCTTAAAATCGACATCGGAATTAGGCTGCTATGCAGTAATGTGATATGGCTACAGTTTACGATTATGAAGATGGCTAAGCAAATAGTTAAAATGGTTGTTTTATTGACATGGTAGCGACTCTTCAACGTGGGCGTTGAATCGAGGTTTTATGTTTGATGTGATTGAGGTTATGGGATCGATAATATATTTTAGCCATCATTCCATTCATATTATTTTTTATTACTGAGAGTCAAATATTCTAATAGAAATCTTGATGTTCAACAAATTTTAAATACATGCCTTCGCAATTGGAAGTGAAGACAGCATCTCAACAGACCTTCACTACTCTTCAAGCTTTGGTTGTGGCTTCAGGCGCAATTCTTGGAAATCGGTGCCTATCGGCCAACTTTAAAGTAGATCGCTTGCCTGTGCCACATAATACTCGGTATTTTTGGGACAATGCTTTGGAGAATCTTTGCGGGAATCTTTGGAAGAATCCCATAGCGATTACTGTACAGAAACAGAATGCTCTAGGTGAAACTCTAAATACAATACTACTGGTATCCTTCTTCAGGGATGCTTGAGTATTAGCTATAGATTTCTTTTTTCAGAAATACTTGAAGGAATTTCTGTTTTAACTGGAGTAGTTGATGAATAATATCATGGTGGATCGCCTCATTGAATCCCTATAGAAATTTGTGTATGAAACTCAGGATAAATTCCTAAAGAAATCAATCCGTGCATGAATTCCAAAAAGAATATCTGAAGAATTTCTAGAGAATTTCAAGGTAGAATCTCAATAGGAATTTCCATACAAGTTCGTGGAAGAACCATAGAGAAAAGAATGGCTTATTCGCATTGCAGTCGAGTATGATTCAAATACCCTTTCACACAATTTCAAAGAGTAAAACAAGCAAGGACTTTGGGCCAAAAGGCTGAAGGTAATTTCAAGCTGACGATTCTCATGTCTTCTAGGCGCCACCATAGCACCAACGGCATCGAGAAAAAATGTAACGTCGCTCTATATCGTGCATCATGTAAACTGAAAACCGGTGCCGTGAAAAATTGCAAACTACCCTCACCTCCTTATACTAGCTGCAATCCCAGCCTGAAGTTAGCCCGAAGACATGTAATAAATTACTTTTTACACATGTACTTTTCACGCCGCATAACGCGCGTCCTGCGGCATTTCTGCTTGTTGTGGGAACGAGTGGCACCAACGAAAAAAAAATGACAGCGAAACGAAATCTAAAGTCACCGCTGCCGCCACCAGCGCGAAATTGACAATGCAAATAAATTAAAATGGTTATTGTTTCGGCGTTTCTGACGAAAATCGCAGCCGGCTTCCAGGTTTTGGTCGTTTTCAAGCCCACACGGTCGGCGTGGTGTCTTGTGTGTGAATTGTCATCGCTGGCTGCCGAACCGCGCGAATTTGGATGGGAAGTTTGGTCAAATTGAATATGGAACAGTCGAATGCAAGACAGGTAACTGCAGTTTGAGGTTGTTAAGTTGTCCAATTGACGATCCGTTTTCAACGGTGCGGCTAATTTGGAATTCTATTGATCTTGTCCATTTGCAAGAGCAATCAAGAGAATGAAGAAAACGTGTGGTGTGTGGTTATAATTTCTGTCACGTTTCAGATGGTGAAATGGGAACTAAATAATCACTGCTATTACTATACTTTAAAGCTCTGAGGTTTGTGAAGGGATTCTCTCGGTTCTCAAGAATACGAGAATGTTTTTGACGTTCCAGTGACCCAGGAAATAATCTAGGAATCTGTGTGATCTTTCTCAAAGGTTCTCTAAGCCTGAACCATCTTTGCTCAAAGGAAACTTCAAAATGCAGTCTAA
Organism: Aedes aegypti; assembly: GCF_002204515.2. Lineage (NCBI taxonomy): Eukaryota > Metazoa > Arthropoda > Insecta > Diptera > Culicidae > Aedes > Aedes aegypti. Next base: position 346,634,425 of record NC_035109.1, on the reverse strand, counting down.
AGCAAGCTGTAGGTTCTTCAAAGAGTATTTTAGAAGGAAATCATTATTAATCTTCGGAAGAATTGAACAATCGCTAAAGAGATTCCAGGTCTAATATCTAGAGAAAACAGTACAATATAGAATACCTGATATTATTTCTTGACAAGTTGTATATAAGAAATTTCAGGAGGTATTATTATAGAAATTGTTAATTGTATACTTGGTGGAATCTTTGACAAGTTCCCTTGCTGTAGAAATTCCGAGTAAAACGGGGTCACATTGATCAGGGGGTAACATGGATCAGAATGCCCTTCCTAGAAAGAAGCTCTAATCAACATTTATCGATGATTTTTTTTTCAAAACAAATATATTCATGATCTTATAAAAAATAAGGTTTTTGTGAAAACTGATTTTTGTTCATGCTTTAGAAAATAAAGCTCTCATTTAATAATTGTGGAAGTGCTCATAAGAACACTAAGCTGAGAAGCAGGCTCTGTTCCAGTGAGAACGTTAATGCCAAGAAGAAGAAGAAGAAGAAGAAGATGATGAAGAAGAAGAAGAAGAAGAAGAAAAAGAAGAAGAAGAAGAAAAAGAAGAAGAAAAAGAAGAAGGAGAAGAAAGTTCTACAAATGATGTAAGTCGATCATTGCTTACATGAGAGATCAACGTTACCCCTTAGCAGCCAAACAAAAAATATCGCATACTTAATATATTTTTTAAAATATGCTTGAAACTTCCAGACAACAAAATGCACTACAAAGTCACGAGCTACGGGTGCAAATATTTGTTTTAGATATATAAGGCTTGCACAATTTGCATTTTTAAATTATGTATTGAATAAATTATCCAAAAGTCTAGTCAATGTTACGGTACTTGCAGGAATTTACGAAGGTCTCTCTATGGGAATTCCAAAATAAATTAGTAAGCCCCAAATTAGCATAATAAGCCCCAAATCAGCATCATAAATGCATATAGGCATTATTATAGCACTACAAATGCAGACACGCCCTATAAAAGTCCTTTCACAGTATAGAAATTCTATTACTGCAACATTATTACTTCTAAGCCTGATGCATTCCGGAATTAGATTAGCGCAGCGTTATATTGGCTCTATATTTGTATATAGGGCATGTTTCAACGCTATCCTCTGTTTTGATAGATATACCACGTGCTTAGTGTTTGCATGGCGTGGCAAGAGGGAGTAAAACATAAATCGCAGATTTTATGACGAGGAAATGTGATGGTTTAAATCCGTGGTCGCCAAAGTGCGGCCCGCGGGCCGCACGTGCTGTCTGTATCTCTTAAATCTGATAAGTTCCGCATATTTTTTCTTCGGGAAGCTGTTCTACTCCCAAAGTTATAAGGAGCATCAAACAAAACCATTACAAAAACTATCCACTATTAGGAATAAAAATGGTTGAAAAAACAGGGCTGAGGATCACTGGTTTAAATTGGTTTCTTTGGTATACAAGTACTCTGAATCATTTCATCTTATTTTAACTCGTTATTAGAGATACCTTTTTTCATTTATTGATTCACCTCATGTACCAGCTGCGTACGCAAAAGCACAAAAAAAATCGTCCAGAAAATCTGGTGACAACAACTGACGATTTTCACATGGTCAAATATATTGGCATTAGTGGTGCAGAAAAGCACGGTTATACACTCCCGTGCAAAAGTTTGGGTTCACTCCCTCAAAAACATACAAAAGTGTTCTGTCCATATATCAGTGATGACACGTCAAATTGAAACTCTTTAAGCCGCATTCGAAAGGCAAAGGGTTATTCTTACTTCGTATGTATTTTTCCAAAAACATTGTTTGAACTTTGTATACAACATTTTTACTTAAAGTTGTGACATTTTTCAAAAAACACACTGAAAAATCATATTTTATTTCCTCAGCATTGGGTCGACCAAAATTTTAAATCAAAGTGACATTAGAATCGTAATCTTATATTCTTTGAAAAGACCCCACAAAATTTTGGCGAAAAAATCTGGAAAGTATTTAAAATCAATGAATCAGTCAGTCAAGTCATCGTGCGAAAGTTTGGGTTCACCCCTCAGTATGATGCAAATCGTGCAAAAGTTTGGGTTCACCTGAGCCGCACGCACATCTTTTTTGTCAATATCTCTGCCATTTTTCAACCGATTTTAATAGTTTAAAGCTTTTTTGAGCGCAAATAATGACGCGTACATGATTGGTTTGAGATTTTACAGATTTAAGTAAGTTCAGGTGAACCCAAACTTTTGCACGATGACTTGACTGACTGTTTCATTGATTTTGAATACTTTTCAGATTTTTCCACAAAAATTTCGTGGGGTCTCTTCAAAGAATATAAGATTACGATTCTAATGACATTTTGATTTAAAATTTTGGTCGACCCAATGCTGAGGAAATTAGATATAATTTTTCAGTGTGTTTTTTTGAAAAATGTCACATTTTTAAGTGAAAATTTAGTATACAAAGTTCAAACAATGTTTTTGGAAAAATACATACGAAGTAAGAATAACTTTCCCTTTCGAATGCGACTTAGAGAGTTTCAATTGGACGTGTAATCACAGAGATATGGACAGAACACTTTTGCATGTTTTTTAGGGGGTGAACCCAAACTTATGCACGGGAGTGTATATTTGAAGCTATGTAAAGCTGTCAGGCATCACGTGACTACCCTATATGCGCATATAATGCTGTTATAATGCCGCATTATCATGCTTACTAGTTACTTGGGTATCTCCTTCTTTTTATTGCTTATCGTTCTTTCTAGTTCGCCGGCCTATCAGAAAAGCCTTCATTCTGACACCTCTTTGAACTGCATCATTTTTCGGGAAAACAGTCATTCTGGGAAATGGCATTCAAATGAATGTTGTTTTATTTCGAATAACCCTTTTCCGAATGCCATTTCCCTGAATTAATGTTTTCTTGAAAGGTGACGCAGTTTAAAAAAGTGTAAGAGCAATTTTCAGTAACAGGAGGTTGAACTAGAAAGAACAATAAGCAATCGAAAGGACATTCTATATTACACACATATTGCCATAAAATACGTGCATGGTGAAATCTACAAGATTCGCAAAACAACTTTAGAATGGTGTATATCGGTGGTTCCCAAACTTTTTGAAGATGCGACTCCCTTTCCTCCTTCTGTCGGGTGTGATATCACTGCGTCCATTTTTTAGAACTATTGTGATATACCCTTTTGCTTTTACAAAGACACTCAGTGGCGAGAACGCCACCGGAATACTTTGCGCGGTGACTGAACTTTTAGCCATCTGCCATTGATGGGCAAAAGTCCTAAGTTGCAGCATTGTGAATCCCCCAATCTGGTACGATCAGCCTGATAAAGCCGTCCACTTCCCAGGAAGATGCGTTCCAAATATCGGCCGGCTCCAAAAAGGGCTTGCCAAATATTTTGGATCTTCGTTGTATATGTGCACTGCAGGAGCAGAGAAGGTATTGAGAGGTTTCGCACGTTTCACTACAGAAACGGCAATTTGGGTTTTGGATGGCTCCGATCTTTTTTAAATGGTATCTGCTGGGGCAGTGTCCAGTTATTAGACCGGTGTAGGTGCTGAGGTTCTTTTGTTGAGACCAATGAGTTTTTGTGTTTGTTTCGAATTAATTGTGACGAATCTTTTGGACTGATTCGCTTTGGAAACTGTTTTCCAATTGGATATAATTTGACTGGACAGCTGTTCAGTTCAACATTTAGTGAGCAGTTTGATATGCCAAAGAATGGCTCAGGACCAATAAATATATTGACCGATCCATTTCTGGCTAGCTCATCGGCTATTTCATTACCCTTTAGACCCGTATGCTCCGGGATCCAATATAGTTTAACTCGATTGCGGATGGCTAGGGTTTTTAGAGCAAGAACACATTCCCACACTAATTTTGAGTTAAAAGTGTAAGCTTTCAGAGCATAAAGAGCTGCTTGGCTGTCGGAGAAAATACAGATTGTAGCATTTCTGTAATTCCTCTTTACGCTGAGCTGCACACATTTAATGATAGCATACACTTTAGCCTGAAAAACTGTAGGCCACTGTCCGAGAGGGACAGAGATTTTAGTTCTTGGTTCGTGAACTCCAGATCCAGAACGATTGTTCATTCTCGATCCATCAGTGTAGTATTTGATTGAGCCTGAAGGAATACTCGGTCCACCTTCTTGCCACTCTTGGCGAGAAGGAATGAACACCGTTTATGGTATGTCATAATTTACAACCATTTCCATCCAGTCACTGCATTTTTCTACAATTGGATTTATAGAAAATTCGTTTAGTATGCGACTCCCTTTAGAGTTCCATAAAAAATTCGTGGACCTTCACTCCCCGAAATCGAAGCTTATGGAAAGATCTGATTATGAATCAACAGATATTTTTGTCTTGTACTCCCAAAAAACACAGATAATGCAAGAAAACTAAAACATTTCTCCAGAAGCAGTGAATAAATTGTCACCCAACACGCAGCAACGAAGACATTGTCACCTCCTATTCTTGATGCAACAATTTTATTCCGCAACATGAGTTTGTCATCACCTGAACAGAATATGACAAAGATCGATCACCACGTGCGCGGCGATTTTCTGGGCTTCGCATTGCAATTTTCGAGAACTTTCTCCGTGTTGGTAAACATTGACACATTATCAAACAGGATCCATAAAACAAATTTGGTTTTGTGTTTAAAATTACTGATTAATCACGAGTTGAAAAGGTTGCAACAATATTGCGCTCTGTGATTGTCATGACAATTCTGCTTTTAATTGTGTCCTTATCCGCAACAGTTGTAACAAACGAATGTGAGCGAGCTTGCTTTGTTGTTTGTTTTTCGTCTATTTTGATGATAATTTGATTCACTGTCCAGAAGTGAACTTCCAAAAGAGGAACTTACCAAAATCAAATTTGTAGGCCACGCAGCTGAAAAAAATTCAACTCGCGCCGTCAATTTGTCAAAGATATTTGCAAGAGTTCGATGAGGATTTCCTCGAAAATCATCATAAGGTTTGAACGGTTTTTTCAGGTATACCCAAGGATAATCAAGGTATACGCCAAAATACAAAAAAATATCGCTAAGAAATTTTCATAACACATGTTAGGCGTCTCCCAATTATCACCTCTGGAAGCTGCTTTGAATAGACTTGAACAGGAATTCTTTGAATACTTAGAAATCTGTTTTGAATACTTAGAAATTTTCTAGAAAAAATATTAATAACAACTAAAGATTCAACCAAAAATTACAGAAAATACCATGCCCACACAGTTACGGATCACCCACAGTGACGGATCACTTTGGCGTTCAACATCGGATAACTCCCTCAAAACATAAACGTTGACGTAAAACATATTTTTCCCATGTTATACTATTTGTCTTCTACCATTTGTAATGTTAAGCACAACATTCAATCGCTAAATAACGGTGTATTTGACAAATGTTTAGTGGGTAGCACACAGTTATCATTATATGGTCATTTCCTGTAAGACGTGCCGTCAGCATTCATAAGCTCCCGCAGGTTGTAAAATTCAAATGTTATAGCATGTTTTATGCTCGTTTGCTTCGATTTAGTATGAATTCATCTTTGGAAAACATTTAACGTGAATTTTTATTCTAAATACCGAATATTAGCACTTCTAACTATGTAACACGCCAGCCTGCGCGTTTCGGGATTTAAAGTAAGGTGGCTTACGCGCCACTCCTTTCGGAGACCACGTACCAGTTTAGGGTTTGCCCGGCCGTAGAGACCCCCAGGGAATGGGTCTAATTACTCCCGATCAAAGATAGCTACGAGTCGGCTGACGTCCAACTTTGGGAAGAACAATTTAAGGGAAAAGGACGGGATTTCAATTTACGTGAAACATAAGAACGAAAAGACAACGCAAAACTAACTCGCTAAGTTCTCATCACAGGCCGACCTGACTAATCATCGATCTAACACGTGGGAAAATAGGGAGCATCAACGGTTGTTTCGGGGAACCGCCCCAGTAAAGTAAAATAAATTAAATACAAAAACTACGACCGAATTAACATGCAAAATCTTTACGCAAACATTTATTGACGACTCTTCACTATTCGACACTAATCAACATAAATTTTACTATAAATTTCGCCTACATTTATTCTTCCCACATTACTCTACAACATATAAACAGCATAACATAAATTCATTTTATTCTCCCTCTCTTTGCATCTTCATTTTACTCCAGCCTAGGCCTAATCTTTGCTTTCCCTTCTATCTACCTTTCTCTTGTCGTCATGAGGTGTTCATGTGCAGATGTTCATCTATTGGGTGTGCGTGTGTGAGTGCTCGTAGTGACTACCAGCGCAAGCGCGGGAGCTAAGGGTAGACACGTGAAATAATCGAATAGCCACGCTACCGACTCATAGGCTACGGTAGCGGGTTAAACAGAGCCATGCGCATGGACTTATTCTATATCATGCATGATTTTTGTACTCACGGTTTGATCAAACTCTTGGAGGGTCTTAAAGCCCAAACGCAATGATAGCGGAACGGCAATGCGGAACCGGTTCGCCAGCATGAACTACAACAAGCTTGTCCACTCAGTGTTAATCAAATTTCATTCGTTGTCAGCTCAGTCGAGATGGTGTGATTCATGCTGGCGAACCGGTTCCGCATTCCGTTGCCGTTCCGCTATCATTGCGTTTGGGCCTTTACGGGTACCGCAGACGGCCGTTCATTTGTCAGTGAACGCGCCGCTGGGCGAAACTAGCGTCGATGGGTGCTGGTGATGACGCTCTCCGACTCTCTTTCTCTCCGGTTGTGGGCTTATGCGACGGGGACGGCCGACGCGACGCCGGCAGTGAACTCCTCTTCACGTTTGGCGCAATTCTTGATGAATCTGGGTGCCTGCTACCTTTCGTCTAGGGTGCGAATGACGGATGCAATCCCTCTTCCGGTTTCCGTATCCCCGGGAAAAACTTCGTAGCTGACGGTGGGGTCAGAAGCGATCTCGACTTGGGTGTAATGTGTCCGGTTTCGCAGGATGGCCACAAACCTATTTACAAGCACGTGGTGTCGTTCAACGACGAGATTAACACACACACACTTTTCACACATAAATTATGCACGCAAATTACCTGTCTGCCAAATATTCGCACATATAATCTGCTACTCTAATTGCACTTGCAGTAACTTTAGCCTACACTCGACAATTTCTAAATAGGGAAAGACTTTATTAAGTTTGAACAAAGACACAGCATGTTAATTTAAACTACCTTTAGTGACACATTACGACGCGATACTTTAAGCTGATCACTCCTGCCTCTTCCACTAGCCAGAACGAAGTGATCGATCAAGATCAGTGATATCCTCAGATATGTCGCGAGATGCATATCCTCTTCGCTATCAAATCTGAAATATTTCCCGAAAGAAATACCCGAGATTTACTCGTTCCCATGTTCGCGAAACATTCAAGGTCAGGGGGAGGGGGTTGTTCTTCACCGCAAGGCTTTCGTCAAAACGGCTCGTCTCTATCTCCGACCTAAAGAGAGGCGAACCATTCGGGAACGTTCAATATCCCTTGAATGCATTTCTTGGGGGTCATTGCTCAGAAGCACGCGCGCAAATTTGGCTAGAGCTCTATCGCTGTTGCTTTTTGGGCGGCACATAACATGTGCGAATTGGCTTCAGACGGAACTCATTTACCATGTTTGGAGAATGCTACTCGTGAACTTCGAAGAATGTTCATGCAGGGAGTGAATTGGTTAACCTTAGACTGGTTCAATATATTTAAATGTTTAATTGGACAAATGTTTTGAAGCATACGAAAACATTGAACTAAACATAAATTAACTCTATGGTCGTTACAACTAGTGATCCATAATATGGACCAGGAAATGATTGTTTACCACGGTTATGGATCACTTCCAAAGAATGTAGATTTCTGCTATTTTATGCATTGAATTCGACATTTTCAGACAATAGCACTAACGATAAAACTAATAAAACATCAAGGTTTGTAAATTTCATTTTTTAGCAGACAAAAATGGGTGGAAAACTTGGTATGGAGCGCAAACAGTTCATGTCTCAGTTACTACAATGCAGTATCACAATAAAAAGGGCATTTTACCTTTGTTTCCAGCTCTAACACTGCTATTTTTGGCAGTAACATATGATACATTGTTAACATTCGCCATACCATGCAATACAGATGCATTGAGTTGAAAATCTCTTGATTTCGTGCACTGATCCGTAATATGTCACAATTTGATCCATAATATGAAAATTGATCCATAATATGGTTTTCAGGAACCGATACAAGTTTTAACTTTTATGCAATCCTTTTTTTTTTATGTTGCTAGCCGTACAGTGAATACTGTTCAAAGCTCTAAACTAGACTTTAGATAGTAAAGAGGACGTAATCCTTCTGAAGCAGTTCACCAGACGTGCACGGAAAGATGGCTTCCAAGAAGACACTGTTGCGATCTGTCTCAGAAGGTTACGGTAGAAGGTGGGAAACGTTCTTTTCACACTATCACTTCACTTGATAACTATTAGATTACTTCATAACACTATTCACTGGTGTTGATATCACCATCTTCATTTTCAACAGAATTTCTACTAACAACGTCACCATTATCCATATTCATTTTATTATTAACATCACATCTATAACCCAGCCACAACACAATACTACTGCTTCATCAAGTTTAAAGTGTAAAACTTCTCATTAAAAATAATCACTGTAATAAATAAATCACATCAACACCAATATCATTATCTTCATTAAAATAAAAGTAGGATTCTCGTTTCTTATATCACTAATATTCAAAATATCACAAACTATCATCACTCTAATAATCACAACCTTAGTAGCTTACTACCATTAACCATACAAAATTATTCGACACAATAACGTCATCTCACTATATTATCACATTATCACTATTTTCTTAGTAACATGATCAAAACCAGCTACGGAATTATTCATATATCTTCTTAAGGTGATCCCGCCGAGGGCTGAAGGCCGTATAATAATGAGAACAATGTCCTGCAACAACGAAGCGCATCGCACAGCAATCACAAGTACAGATTATACTATAATCACTTACACTTACAAAAATTCAACCACAGCGAATAAACTGTTTCTATTTTTACCGCACCGGATCTGTTATAAGAAGAAATTTGTTCTTTACGTTGTTTGAAAATTCTAACCGACACTATCAGATTATTAAAATTGTAGTAATCTCTGATAATTTGGTGTTATAAATAATATGTGAATATAATATGTGCTTACCTTTTCAGTGTTGGGGGTGTTAGTGATTAGTTCGTACTCACTTATATCCTAGTATTTTTCTCATGAGTTACTATTCCTATTCACGGTTACGGGTACCTATAAATAGAGATAGCGATTAGTCACACGTTTTTTTTAGTCTGACGGCATTCTTATAGTATATTCAATGCTATAATGAAAACCCTAATCCTGAAATGACGCTTGTTGACGAGAAGAGAATGATATAATTAGTAAATTAGTAAATAGTGGTATTATTAGTAAAAGAAACGGGTTTAATAAGATTCTGTTGTATCCTTGTACGTCGATGCGTGTTCCTGTTCAGCACGATTTCTTCAATGTTAGGAGGTTTTGATTAAACTGTTACCGGATGAGTGTCTGGAAGCATAAATAAAAAACGTATAGAAAAAACAAACAAGGACCGCTTCATTATAGACCACGTAGAGTATCGGTTCTCGGTGATGCTAATCAATAGTGTTCATTAGAAAACACTCTTGATTATAATCACCATTGGCACCACTAGTGTGCATCTTTCTCTTCAGAGTAAAGATACATTTAAGCCCCGAGACCTGACAGCAGTCAAGCTGATCACAAGGTTCTGCCTTTGCCCAGGGAAGTTTTAACTTTTATGCAATCCTATGTAAATATTACACTCAAAACAGTTTACTAACCGAAGTTCCAATTTGAAACGATTCAATTCGTCCTTTTAAATTACAATTTTACGTTTTCCATGTCGTTTTATTGAATTTTATAGGTTGGACTCCACACTATTTGATCCATAACTGTGGGGCCATGGTAATTCGACAGAATTCTACCATCGGTAGAAACAGTGAAACATTTCAAATTTCTTCGATTTCGTTAATAGTTTGTCAAGGAGCTTTTAAGTATTTTTAAGAAGAAGTTTGCGAAATCTATCAAGAATCAAGCTCAAAATACGCCAAACATTTCTCGAAATTAGAAACAATATTTGCTCTATTTACAAATTCGCATTGGAAACTTTCAAATACATTTTCATACAAAATAACTACTACAGTTTTTTTTTTTAATTTTGAGTATTCTTTAGTATATTATATTCAATTTAATTTTTTTTATATTAGTGTTTGTTTCATTTCAAACATTTTCCAATTACTAAAATTAAACAAATAATGAATCAATGTCGTCTATAGAAGTTCGTTTTTGGTTTCTAGTTTCAAAACTGAGTGGTATCGTAAAAATTAAGAACTTTTCTAACAGCTTTTTCGAGTGAATCTGTAACTTATAAATAAAAAGCTCACTTTGCATTACATTCACAAGAGCTTTACTATTTACAAGAATATTTACGAATTCGTAATTGTTTAAGTTTTTTAAAAAATATTCAATACGCTACTTCTGTCGAACTTTCGAAGTTTCAAACAATAATACTATTTTTCAGTAGAGCTTTTAAATCCAATTTAAAGAAGTAAGTAAGCATTCTCGATTCCGTGGTAATTGGACATGTTGAAAATATGTTAGCGTCAATTAACGGAACTGAGTTCAAATGAATCCTAAAACCCTCATAAAATAGATATATTTGCATGATACTATAAACACGGTGATTGACAGTAAAATGATAGCTTTGCTAACCATAACGAAGAGATGCGGTGGTCAGTAAAATTTTATTGGAATATCTTTCGAACCATGGAACTAATAAATAACCCATAAATCGTTTTCACATTTCAACAACACGTGCCAATTGATTCGATCCAATATCTTGTGGTTTCGGTGGTTTTTGCAAAGCTGACTACATCCAAAGCAGCATTTCGTATTTGCTTGAACCAAAGCATTCCGAAAAACCAATTCCGAACATATGTATCGTTCAGCCAGCGTTCATCCCACACGTTGATGCTCGCTTTCTTCATGTTGTCTGCCCGGTGTCCTCCGAAAAAGGACAGGTACAAAACGCCTCGCTCTCTCAGGTGAAACGCGTTCGCGGTTCCAGTAACAATGCATGCCAAATGAGGCGGAAAACAGCATACCTACCTGGAGGAGCAACAAAGTGAGAATAAGCAATAAACATTTGCTTATTGATTCTTACGCTGCTTATTGCGGACGTCGTCGTTTGTCTGCATGTTGGATCTTTGCAAAGCGCACGACGGAGAATTTGTGGTTTCGAATATCTGGCGATGGCGAAGATGTTGCAGACGACGAATAACGCCTTCGCTTTTCCTTGCCAGTGAGCCGCTCTACGCGACCGACAATGATAGGTTTATTGGACCGTCCCTTTAGGTGTTTTCTTCTCCTGCAGTTCGTTGGATGTGCACCGATGCACAGTGGTAGGTTTTCATACGAAAGTCGGTCAAAACCTCAAAAGACTTCCAAAATAGCTGAAAATTAGCAGCATAGAATAGCATAGACTGACTGCACATGTCAATGGTTGCTACTCCGTGATTGATCGGAACTGGTAAGAATTGCACTACGATCCAAATGAATAAGGGATGGGAGTTTCCGCTTACTCTCGAAGTGCAATTTTAGCTGATCTAATATTATTGATCAATAACGGCGCCGGTCAAGTCCTTGCAGTCAGTTGGGATGGGGAAGGAATATTGGAGTGTAATGATTGTTGCTTCTAGAGACCGAGAATACCTCTGCATCTCCACAATCACCACGGGAAGGGTGTTTATTAGTGAGGGAGGAAACGATATGGGAGTCACCTTTGGTCAGTGATGCGATCCATGGATAAGGAGGAAAAATACTTAAAGCTAGTTTAATATTTTTGTATTGAGAAATTTTTGCTAGAAGATTTAAAAAAATACGTCAACATATATAATGTCGAACCATTCATAAGAATTTTGTATTAATGGCGAAAAGAGAAAAATATATGTATATATTTTTAATTATATGATATAGGAACAATGCCGACACTTGTAGTGACGAACCATACAATGTTTGTTTGAATATAACATTAAAGTAACGCTTTTATTAAAAAATGTGTTATCATAAGCATGAAACGAGCTCACCAGTTGGTAATCCGTCCTCGACTAAACACGAATATCTTTTCGCACTCACACAGCGCGAACAGCAAAATTTCTTGACTTCCCGAAAACGAAGCGTCTTGCTTGGGCTTTCCGAGGCACTGCCCAGCAAACGCGAAACAAAAAAACCAAAAACAAACACCCGGCGTCCTGAAAACGAAGCGTCTTGTTTGGGCTTTCTGAAGACTGACCATTCCAAAATGGCTGAAAATTGCGGTTTTTGCGTTAACTTTTACATATTTAGCGTATATTCTGTCATGGGGTCATGTTTTATTATGTAATCAAACTTTTCATATGGGAATTTGAATACTGCCTGCCCGTGGTTGCTACTCCAGTATCGCTAGATCAGCTGTACTTACCCATGGAACCAACCAGATGATTATTTGAGACTAACAGACACCCTCAGTGTATAAGTACTGGTGATCTTCCATTTTCAAGGAACAATGGCGCCTGCCACGTAAGAATGCAGACCAATGGGTGGAATGAGGAGGAATTTATGAGGCATTTATTACTGGTCCACAGTAAACCGGATATACCCCTGTTTTTGGTTAGCATACTGGCTATGTATTAGGCATAAGGAAAGGCGTGCTATAACGATATTAGAATGGAATCGTAGGGAAACGGTTTCTTGTCCTTCTCTAGTTTTAGCGATTGCTATGAACAAATATTTTAAATGTGACAGATGAAGAGTGGAAGATAGAAGTAAGTGAAAGATACAACTACAAAGTACTAAAAAAAAGCATTTCCATAGTTGTTTTGCACGGATCAAACAAAACTAACTAACGTAACTGAATCATAAACCATTAGTATATTCTAACACTTGCAACTTATTTGGAACAATTCTGGCCAGTTCCGTTTTTTTTTGGAACCTTTCCGAAGTGAAAGAAAAGTGCTTCCTAGATATACAACGCGTCGTCGATGTAACGATTTGATTAGTATATTTAATCTATTAATAAATTAGATTATTCAAATTTAACTTTTGAAATAGAAAAGATTGAAGAAAATTGTACTATGCTTACATTTTCTCAACATATACAAGTACTGCTGCTGTATCTGAGTGAGCCAGTAATGGGAGACGCGTTCGCGGTGAAATCGAACAACAAGAGCTTGAGTTGTATGAACTCAACTGGAAATGTCGATGAAGAGAAATCAAACACTGAAGATACCTTTATAATACAATACGCGAGGAATGGGCATACTAGAATTACTAAAATTTTCGTACAATTGAGTTGAAAATTTGTTATTTTTTGAGCTAATAATTCAACATCAGAAAAATATTTTGGATATGAAATATTAATATTGATTTTTTGACTTTTGTTTGGCTTTTCGCCACTGTGCGATGGCCGCACTGTTCCGAAGGTAGAACAACTAAATAAAGCCAGAAATTGTCCTTAGCTATCCCGTATTCCGTGTGCGCAAATATTTGCTAAGCAAACAAGTAATTTATACACCTCACCGCAAACGCGAACACAGGGTTCTATTTTTTCGAAACGTTTTCGGAAAGTTCATGGGAAGAGGCGTAGAACAGACGCAGCATTGCACAGCCATCACTGACTTGAAAGTTCTAACGATAGAATGGACTAATTTAAATTTGTTCGTGCTGTGGACGAATCGACCATTCACGATAAATGGGGTGTAAAATTGGAGTATACTCAGCAGAGACGGATGATTGTCCAGAAAGCAATAATTTTGTCTGCATAATGCTTCGTTTCACACTTCGCTGTCTACCAGTAGCCCTTCACTGGTGCTATAAGGTTGGTCGTATTTCAATTACTCCCGGATAGTTTTTTTTCTTTTGCAATTGAGAGCCAGACTCAATGCTATTGTGTAGAAAAACACCGGCTGTCATGAATAACTCATAATTTATTGTTTGTTATACGCTTTAGTGTTCATTTTTTGCATATAAATTCATTTTGCAAGTCCAAGGAAATGTGGTCCCATTACGTAACTCGTTCATTTACATAATTGGCTCGACTGACATAATGTGACATTCTCAACATTCCATTAGAAAAGTAGTGTTCTCAGTTCACCAGTTAATGACCAGCTTTCGCGTTTTACACTTTAAAAGAGTGCCACTTTGTCAGGTTACTAACAATGCGGTAATAACCATCATTCCACAAAAAGTCTGAGAAATCGGACATGCACGCGATTCTTATGTAATTTAGCCATATAGCCGAAACAAAACTAGCCGTTGACTTCCACAAACTTCGGCCTACTCAACACTTCTTCTTCTTTCTGTCATTACGTCTTCATTTGGACATCGCCTGATTCTCAGCTTATTATGAGCACTTCCACAGTTATTGACTGAGAGCTTTCTTTGCCAATTGTCCATTTTTGCATGTGTATACCGTGGGGCAGGCACGAAGATACTAGAACTTAAATTGAATTGGGTTCGGAAGTCCCACTGGATAGCTGCACGTTGACCGATATGACTACCAGGGCCCCACATCTATGCCTTTTCATTGGCCGGTCCTGGATAACAATCGTAGAAGTTTTGCTTTGCAATAATTCATATTGTTGTTTTCGGTCTTCACTGTTCAGAGTAGGAGTTCTCGAGTGCTCTCTTTGGGTTGGGTGGTATGCTCTTCAGCCCCCAACCAGCTTATCGCATTGGTCGATTGCAGTGCGTGCTAGAAGTGGGCGACCTCCTTCGGGGGTGGAGATTCAGCCAAGGAATCTTTTACGAGGGACTCAGCAGGGTGGAATGAAATTGCGCGCTTCGGCCCGTCTAGACTCTTTGCTCATTACGGGTGTATGGATTTCTTTCTTGGGACTTCTTTCGTTTGCATATATTCCGAGGTAACACCCAGGGCTGTGCATTTTCGAAAGCATTTTGTGAAACACGAAGGCTTGGTTGTGTCGTCTCGATGGTCGTCGCTTCGTTTTTCGTTCCACACTCATTCGTTTCGTTATCCGAATTGAAAGCAACGAACAAGAAAGGTGAAATGAAAGAGTAAGAATTTCGTTTCATTTAATTTCATTGAAATCTATCAAAATGTTTCAAATTGCATTTTACCTATTTTTTGCAGTGTAATTATGTAACTTGTTGAGTAATTAATTAAGATAGAGATACTATACGGGCCACCACGTCGTTCATTTGAATTAATCAGCTCCTAAAGATAGAGACTACCGATTGAAAGACCAGCTCGCTGCGGTGAGGCTCCGATTTATGACGCGCGACGCATAAGCAGCACGAAAGAGATGAGAGACTACGCTTGCTGCGATGAAAGGAAAAGTTCGTCGGATTGAAACGAAACAGTAGAGTTTCAACTGAAAGGCAAGCTTGAGTCAGTCAGCTGGGGACTGAAAATGCTTTCAATGAAATGAAAATGTACGGCCCTGGTAACACCTTTCAACCACGGCTGTTCGAGGGAAGTAACAGCTTGACTGAAAAATGAGGGAAATTACCATACGGACTGTTATCTAATAGAATGCGGGGCTTGCTCTCATCATCGCTAGCGAGGAGAACGGAAAAACAATTATCTTTTATATCGTCTAGCCGGCAGATAGTCATCGGTTAATGTGAGCTGAGCTTTCTACCCTAGATCCAGGATGAGCTTGACCTTCATCGACGTGTTTTTATTCTACGTATAGCTTCATGCTTCTACTAGCAGTTAGGGGCCCAAACGTAAAATGACATTTTGGTCGGTTTTAGCTAAGAACCTATACTGACAATCAGGCTTCCGAATTCTCACTCACTCTCACGATAATGGATTTATCCCTCACAGCAATTTTCAGCGATAAGCTGCTTTGCGATTTTATCCGTCCACAAAACAAAGCGAAAAAAGATAATTGCACATTTACGCAGCTGTGAGTGGTTTGTTTTCTCTTTCTCCGATCCATGGAGAACTTTTCTTGTATCCATCGCCACGAGCAGCAGTTGCTTTTATGCACCAAATTAAGTAGGTACTCCTTTTGTCAAGTTGGTGTGGTAGCATGGTTAGCGTGCACACATCGCGGTTGTTTTTAGCAATGTTCTAGGTTTGAATCCCGTCGCCTGCACTAGTTTTTGTTTATCCCCATAGTGATAATTCTCGGGAGCAATTGGTGAGCGAAAAATTGATGGAGTGAAAAATAAATTATCCTCAGAGTGGAGTAATTTTCGGTTATCCTCCATCGTAGCTCCAGGGAAAATTAGTGTGAGCGATAAAAGATGTTCACGTGAGGAAGCGAAAAAAGCAATCTCCTTACGTGCGAAAAATCGTAGATTTCGCATCATTGATACGAAAATTCAGAACCCTGCTGACAATTTCAACTGTTTCCATTTGCAACAGAATTTCAGGTGATTTTTCCGTTGAGCAGAAAAAATGACGTATTTATTTGGCACCGAGTTCATTTTGATACTAGTTGTTTTCCAAAAACTTTAACCAATTTTTTTATTCTGATTTATTAACGTTACATAATATATGGTATAATAAAATTTTCAACAGGTCTTAATACTAACCCAGTTAACTCTTGCAACTCAACCAATAGTTAGAGATAGCATGCTATTTTTTTACGCATGCATTATTATTATGATCGGGTATCGATCTCAGAACCCAGAAAAAGGGTTGAGTAAGTGTCAATATCTCATCACTTCAGTAGGGGCATAA
This sequence comes from Aedes aegypti, assembly GCF_002204515.2. Classification (NCBI taxonomy): domain Eukaryota; kingdom Metazoa; phylum Arthropoda; class Insecta; order Diptera; family Culicidae; genus Aedes; species Aedes aegypti. The sequence continues at coordinate 346,617,627 of NC_035109.1, read as the reverse complement.
CGTCCTCGCTGGGTCAGATTCTGCTTATCAGATTAGAGTGTTCTAATCTAACTTCCTCAGTGTAAAGCTTTTTTCGCCTAAATTACCATTTTCGCATTCGTACATCGTATAACAGATTGATACTTCTATGCCCAGGGAAGTGAAGGACGTGCCCATTACGAAAAGATCCTGGACCAACCGAAAATCGAACCCAGACACCTTCAGCATGACTTTGCTTTGTAGTCGCGAAAGATACCACTAGGCTAGGGAAGGCCCCTATATTAAGTCTTACTTTGTCAGAAACTCAGAGGGGGCTTATAAAGGATAACCCAAAATACGAACTACTTATCACCATCAAGCAACCTTATGTCAGACGTCGTCTTTCATATCTGTTCACTCTTTGCCCAGCGTAAAACTTTTCCATCGTTCATTCTGTCACATGATTGATTTACGACTGTTTAGTCTACTGACCAGCCAACTTTTCTGTTTCCTACCCTGCAATGAACCATACGAAGGTCATCCCGCAGAGTGTCGTATGTCGCGACTCAAGACGCTTTCCAGTGGATGAACAATTCATTATTAAGATAGATCATTTCCTGGACAGTGAAGATTCGCATATTCAAAACGGATTCATTGTCTCGATTGATTTCACAATACATTAATCTACCCATGAAGCGTGTCTATCTCACGTCTCAACTGATCATAGTATCGGACTCTGTCACAAAGAAGCGCGTGTTATGCTCGCATATAAAATACTTCCAATAAGGTCTTAAAATCATAATCCGTCTCACCGTAGTAAAGCTTTATGGAAACATAATTATTACATTATTGCCCGAATTATACGGCCATCCTCGTAGAAAAATCTTCATCATCTGAGATCGCAGCCGTAGTTCAAGAAGCGCATCGTCCTATCTTTACGATTGATCCGTCTCGCTTTATGGCAGCCATAAACTTTGCCCCGGCGGGCATTTTTCACCACTGACTGATGATGCAGCAAGGTGCTCATTTGCCTGCAATAACTCTCGAGACCCTCAAGAAACGTCAATCACAGATGGAAAAGGGAAAGTTTCTGATCCCCACGCGCGGTAAGTAAACCAAGACAAAGTACCCGGAACGGACCGCTAATTGAATCCACACCAAGCGTGAGAAATTACAATGGCAGCCAGAAGGAGCATCACAACGACGCGCAGGGATATCCATTTCAATTTTCATCCTCAAGAGGCCGAGACACCCTTGAGGCAAAAATCAGACCGTGTTTGATTTTCTCCCCTCCGGTGGAGTTTTCTTACTTTCAAGCAGCCTCTTGAAGGGAGTGAGTCCGTTTCTCAAGTGGCGCTCTTTTGGGAAGGATTTTGTGGCTGGCGATAAATCCTTAGGTTTTTTTGTTTTTAATGTGGTGGGAGTGAACGATTCGAGCATGAAATAGGGAAGCGTTTCAAGTGCGTGAACAGTAGGTACAGTGCACAAAATTTTGTGACAGGAGAATGCGGGTTTCGTTGGAAGAGAAAATATTTGCAGGACAGTTCTTCCGTTTGTTCGTTTTGTTTCTTGCATCACAAAATGAAGCAAGAAAAATCAAGTGGATCAGTGTTGGAAATGACAAATCAGCGGAAAAAATAATGGAATTCAGTTGAAGGAAATTTATCAAACTGAATTCCATAATTTTTATCTGTTATTTCCATTATTTATTTTATTTAGCGTTTTTATGAATTCTCGGCGATCTAAACCAATGTCTCACCTCTTTTGCAATTATCTCTAACATCTTCTTCTTCTTCTTCTTCTTGCCATTATGTCCTCACTAGGACAGAGCCTGCTACTCAGTTGCCTGCCAAAGTTGCCATTTTCAATTAATCACATTCTTGGCAAAATTTTTTGTCCCGTCTTGATAATTGTACAGTATGGCCCATAAAAAATGCGAAAATTGTTTGAACGTGAATATAGCATCCACAAGCGTTAGTTTCATTGTTTTTGATAGTGAATGTAATTTCTGATTAATGTAGTATATTCTGACACAACTTCGCTATCAAGGACAATTTTTGTCATATTTTTCTTACTCTCCTAGATAATGTTATAAAGCAAATAAGTTCAAAGGTTTTGTCCGCCCAAAGCTAGAAACAGTGTCTGATTGTCGTATACTCTGGTGATAAACTTTCCACCATCAAAATCACACTTTATTGTTGAAAATTTTAGTTTGTTTGGTATCAGAGGATGGAGGAGTTCTTAGATAACGTGTTTTTCATGATCACAATAAAATATTTTGTCAGGGTGATAGTTTTGAGGGCATTTGCGTCTTATAGGTTTGATATGCCTTTATTTTTTGTTAAGGTTGAATAAAAAATAAGAACTGTTCATTTTATAAAGTGGACTCCTTGTTTATGCTATATCTTTTTTATTTATTGATGAAATCGTAAACGGTTTTCTGTGTATCGTTCAACTATTATTCTACAATGTTATGAAAATACAGAAACTTACAAAATGCTTTCGGTTGAAGAACTAAATAGTTTTTGCAAAAACTCCTAAGAAAAACTGTTCGTCAAGTTTAAGCATTATTTTTCGCATGAAAAAAATCCTAAATTTAATGAACAAATTGTATGTTGGTATCCTTTATTATTCAACTTAAGGTAGAGCTTTTTAAAACATCAATAAAATTCCATCAGTTCCTGAAGCTTAGTCACATTAGTGATCTATTCCTTATGGTCAACTTTGCTGATACACCATCTTTTTACTACCAGCAAAAAAGTAAAGTAATAAGCGTGTTCAAAACTGATTTAGATTACTAAAGAAACTATATATGTGTAAAAAAAAGCAAAATCTTGAGTTTTAATTGCATTCTTGGGTACCAAATTTACTCTTTATGGTCGTTTTATTGAAAAATCCCATACTATTAAAATTATATACGCATGTTTATCGATCTAGAGCAAACTGTAAGCGTTTTTCTCAAAATATTTTGATAGGTAGTCTCAGAATAACACATTCTGAAAATAATACATGCAAAATAAATTTGATTTAATTCAAGCAGTGTTCCCAATCTTGATGATTGTCATTGTGCTTTGAGTGGTCTTCTGAAAATAAATTATTTGTTTTTCTATTGTGCTTAAAATATGACGTGAGGACTAAATCAGCAACTCTATGAAGGCGTAATTATTTTTATTATAAATACTATATTATTACTTCCGTCTGGACGTACTTTAAACCTTAAAATTCTACTCATATCAGTTCCATTTAAATTTAAGATATTTTTCTTTAAAAAAAATGATAAAAAATGATTTTATGATATCTGCAAAATTGCTTCTCCAAAAATAACTTGATATTTTTTAGCAAGCTTCTAATTGATGATGCTTTCTAAGTACAACCAGTTTTTGAAAATAAAAAATATAAATTGTCGATTTTTCCTGCCGATTTTTAATTATCCTTGATTTTGATAACCTCCAAAAATCGACCGTTCTAAACGTTGTGCCTTATTAGTGTGAAATCATATTATTTTGGTAACTTTTTTATTACCACAGCATTGTACAATATTAGTCGAACGATGTACAGAAAACCGATTTCGATTTCATTGATAAATTAAAAAGATATTGCATGTCCAAAGTGTCCACTTTATAAAATGAACAGTCCTTAAATACAGAGGCCTATAACAGATTTTTGAGGAAGAAATTTTTTGCATCGGTTAGAGACAACTTATATCAATACCAGCTCATAGGTTTTAAGCAAAACGGAGCCGCTTATCACACTTATATGAAGGTTCAATCAAAGCTCTGCAAAATCAGCCGTTTTTTCGGAAATATGTTCAATTCTCAAATTACCCAGGTATGAATCAATTCTGTCGTTTGATATGGGCGTTTGCTGGAGACAAGGCCTGTGAAGAATCCCACGTCATCGTTGATGTTTTAGAAGCTTTCATCACACAGATATTGAACTCGACGTCCGCATGATAAAATTTGAAGGTATGCTTCCAATTCCTCTCTGGTAAGGTGAAAGTAACAGATAAAAATCATATCCAAAGCGAAAAACTGAGTCTAAATAGATTAAACAATACAAGTAATGAATAATATTTATGTTTCGTTCACATTTTCTATGTAAAAACTACCATAAAACATGATATGACCATTTTCGCATTTTTTATGGGCCATACTGTATTAGGAGGAAGCTAACTGAACGAAGAATGTATGTATTGAAATGTTCTGATGAACAAAAATTCTCTAAGCTTTCATTTGGTGAGTATCTTTGAGGCACCGTGTGTCGAAAAGTCAGGGTTTACACAGTTCGAACGAAACGTGAAAATTTCTGAGACATATAATGCACATAATTGGAGCGTGGTATATAATGGATATTTACATGATATGTCATGTAAACTTTAATTATATGTCATGTAATCCAGCAGGATCCTGCGTGATTACGTGACATATAACACAAATTTACATGATTCCAGACTTAAATTTACATGACGTCATGTTTACATCGCATAAGTGAAGTTTACATGACGTGTAATCTTCATGATTTTTAACTGTGTAGTCCTTAATCTCTTGCTTTTGTAACAGATGGACAGAAATCAACTCTTATCCAATGATCTAGGATTATCCACCTACGAAAAACAATTATATTTTGATAGTGTGAATAGCTCGTACCAATATAGACAAGCTGTCGTTATATGTTACAGAGGACAGAAGATTCAAAACAATTTTTTAAGATGATTTTTAAGCTGCCTCCTTGGTGTAGTGAATGAATTTCGCAGAATATCCTATGTTGAGACATTGGAGCATGTGTCACATGAAATTATCATTATTATTGATATGGCTTTTCGCCTTTGGCCTCTGTCTATAAAAATATTATTATTGATAGACCAAAATCGTTACTTTATCAATATGACCCCAAGACATAAACAACGTTTCTTACTTTTAGCACAGACAGACGGTTAAATGAATACAGTTTATGTTTTAAGTTTAATATAGCTGAAAATTCCTTTCCACAATTGCGTCTTATAAAACTGTCGTATGTATAAATTCAAAATCCTAAAATGGAAATTAGTAATTGGCAAAGTAGAAAGTAGACTGAAATAGATTATCTCTCCCAGGGAGGTCAAATTAGCATAAATCATAATATTGAAATTCCTATGTTCGTAAAAATCATTTTATTTTAAAAAAGTCATAAATTGGTTTGCCAATTTTGGCGCCACGTTTGTGATCCACAAAATCGATGTTTTGTTGTGCGCACATGAATGCCATAAACTCGTGATTGTGAATTTCGTGTCATTTTAAGGAAAGCTACTCTTCATCTGATATACGAGGAATCGAGTCGGCTTCCCATGTAGATTAATTTAATGCCAATATCAAAAACACCATCAGCTCATTTCCCATCCTTTAACTTAACGACGGAACACCAAATATAAAAACATCGTAAAATTTTAAGACAACAAGTTCGCTGCTTTTGAAGCCAGTCATAAACTAAATAAATCAAATTTGACACGTCGTAAAATTCACTCTGTAAGTGGAAACCGCGCAATCAAATGCTACAAAACGATATTCCGAAATCATGTCCACTCGAATCGATATAATAGCTGTCAGATAAGGGACATCAGCCATTGTTAACCAAATCAGCGCCAATCGAACACCAACTCCATTTAATTTACCGACGATGGAATCTGCTGTAAGTCGGACAAATTACGACCTAACCACGCACCGATACCGAAAACAGTCGTAAAATCATCAGCACACTTAAAGCTACACTTAAACCATCAGCTCTCGAGTCCACCAAGAGGTCGGTCCAATTAAATTAAATATTTCATAAGCCCCCTGACCAAAGCACCTGCGAATATGAAGCCATCAGCGAGAATCAACAGTGACCTAAAGTCACACCAGCAGCAGCCCAGCCACCACAAGGAGGCCCTTTTTTTGGGGGGCTTTATCTAACACGCCTCACAGAACACACCTCGGCATGGTACCGTGCGTCGATTAGCAGCTCATTGAAGAGACTGATAATGCTCCTATCGAGGTCCGTTCCCTGATCCCGAGGGGAAATGTATAACATAAGTATATCACCAAATGTAATTCAAATCAGTGCATGATATATTTTAAAATTTTGCTTTTGAGTGGTCTGGATATGGCGTATCAAAATTATTACAAAATCAGTTATGATTATGAAATGTTTGTTTGTTATTTTATATTAGGATTTCAACATAATCTGTTATATTTTTTGAACTAATGTAGTAAATGATATTAGTAATATGACGATGTAATTAATAACAAAATTTGTAACAATCTCAGTGAAACTCTGTTGATTATATCTCATTATATTATAAATTTGATATAAAGATCTGATCTGAATCTGTAATAATAGTAATTCCAGTGGAATAAATAGCCCTTATGTTGCCCTTCTACCAATACTTTTTAAAACAAATTCTGTTATAAAAAGCTTTTAAATCATTTTCTTCGACTATTATAATTTTATTAAACACTACTGATCGGAACTGCACCCGAGAGATTTCGGCTTCCCCCGCGGGTTCGAAACACCATTCTGCGGCATGGCACTTTTTCATCAGATGCCTATTGTTGAGCGCGGGATCGATAATTCCAATATTTATCGGAATGTTATGCTAATCGGGGGAGCCACGGCCGTCAGTTCCACAAGCGGGAGAACCCCGGTATCGGTCAAATATCGATCTCTATGTGAACTGAAACGATAAGCTACGGCAGTGGTGCTCAAGGTATAGCATACGGCTTATGAGCCGTATAGGGATAAAATGTCGAAAGACAAAACGTTTAATGAGGGATGCCAGGTAATTTTTTCCAATGTCTTCCTGTCGGGGAGCTTCCTTCGCCCAAGCCCCAACATCGAAAAGGGGGGGTGGTTTGCCCACGGAAGGCGTCTAGAGGGGGGGGTCGATCCAATACTTCACATACATCACATAGTTCCGTAAAACACTACACGGTTCAATTACATTTATTCACATATATTTACAGTTAAAATACATTCCACAATTATATAATATATACTGGGATACATGGGTCTTCCCTGACCGCATGTTCCAATGGGCTGAGCCGAACTTATGGAAGATCTATTTCTGGGTTGAGTCCTTCTTAATCATCGCTACTCCTTTTATAAATTGAAAGAGAATGAGTGTTTCCTAAAATTCCTCACTTCTACCACAGGCGTATGTAGGATGGGTAACGCAAGTCCCAAACATACTCACCCACCCTGAAATGTCCTACATTTCTGAAAATACTACGAATATTTTTGGGTAGAATAACTTCCATGTCATCGTTGGGCTAGTTGATGTGAAACTTGTCAAATTGTAACATGAAAACCTTATTCCTAATCCTAATCGTTAATAATCCGCACAGCGCCTTTCGCTCACCCACCATCAGATAGCAGTCGTTCTGGGTTAATTTAATCCCTTGATTTATCCATAGGGCACTCAAAATCTTGGAATACTGGAAAAGTGTTTTCACTCGTTGATCCTTGTCCTGCAGTGTAATAAAGGTCATAACCGTTGAGCCACCATCCATGATGACTAAACGGACTCCTTAGGAAAACGCCGACCATTTGCAGATATCTTTGGGCTACAATGATCGTGTAAAACGCTCCCGTAATAAAGACGCTTGATGTTCCAATCATCGTCTCGATCTGCCTTGAAATTGGGAACTGACTTGAACGCCAAATCAACCCTGTTGACCTCGCTCATCATCAGCTAAACAATTTAAATTTGGCACCGTGGGAACCAATTCCCGATTGCCTTGGATAGAGTCTTCCGGTTTGGCGCGAAAGATTCATTTGCAGAATGTTCATTTCTGCCCTTTAACGTTCCCCTTGAAACGCTACCGTTGGGTTGGCTTGCTTGCAGCAAGCACTTACTGTCGTCCCAGTGACAACAGCATCCTAAACTCCCTTAGAGTTCATTGGGGTCCACATTCGTAGTGGTATGTATCCGTTTACACTGCAGGCTTCATAGTCTACGTTGCTGTCCGCAGCACCATCGATCCTCCGTCGAAATGATGCGCAGCGAATTCTTACTTCCCATTCGTAAACAGCGAATATGGTAGGTCCAGCTCCAAAATCGATCCGCTCGGTTACATCTCTAGTTCACTCCCATTGATCTGTGCTTGTCCAAGTATTGTGTTGTCCAGTTTACCGATGATGATGATCATGATACTGATATCCCAATTTTCCGCTCTCCATATCGAGTGATGTAGTGGTAGATGGGAGAAGAAAATTGCCATTGTAGTGATCCGTAATAGTATAGGCTTCGGCGGACATATACTGAGTTAGCCTTACTGACCTTACAGAAAGAGACGGCGCTCTTCTACATATCCAAATCACATCAGGTAACGTTGTCTTCAAACACACACGCAGAAGTCCGATGAGTTCGTTGATATCACCGTGATGATCAAACTTCCAGTTGTATGTGGTATAGTAGGCAACCTAGCCGATACATCTTATGAGCACATAGCCAGATCGTCAAGTTGATCTAATCATGCGTTCTCCTTCCTCGTGTGCAAAGAATCCAACCGAAATAGGTACTAGTTGGAGATAATACTATCAAACCAAATAGCATTCGAACGCAGTCACGTCGCGATTAGAACGAAAAGCAGCTGTGAGTTTGATGAGTAGCTTGATAAGTTGTCATAAGGGCAGACTTCCTGAAACCAATGCATATCTTGTGCAGTTGACCCATCTTCAGCACCGACGTTCAGATATGTGTTGTTTATCATCCGTTATCCACAGTAGACCCGGTAGTTTTGATTCCTCAATCAGAAAATGATGTGGCGTTGATGACAGACGGATGCATGGTGCAGCCCTTTCGTGAATTACCGTCGATTATGGAGTGATGAAATTGCCTTTTTGGGTTGACGCTGTAGATGAATATCATGCTTCCAGTTTCCTGACACGATTGGAAGCTGATTCAATCGTCATTCGGTTGGTAACTTGAGTTATGTGGATTTCCTCAACTTCGACTCCGGTTCGGGACATCATATCGTAACATAGGAAAGTTCAAGGTTAGTATTTAGCGGCGAAGCTTCGGCTAGACATATACACTGCACTTAAATAATTTACCTGTGAGGCTGGAGTCCGTTCTGATGCAGTGTATGTCGTAAATTCTCATTACAAAATCCGGTAATTTGACTGGGTTGGTGTTGGATATCCCCTGATAACCGAAATCCAGAACCGCGGGGTGATGAGACCCTGTAGCTCAGGTCGTCTTCAATACGCCATTATCCATTACTTGCTGTTCTCAATTTAGTTGATGAGCAAGAGTAGCCGTAGTGCACACTCATGGTAATTTTTGCAACCGCACGAAAATTGATGCAATGGCTTGCATACTGAGGTATTCTTTGCTGGTTGATAGCCATCCCGTTTCTGTTCTTGTATCGAATGAAATTCTTTCCGTCCTTCCGGGGCAATCCGGTTCGAAGGACCATAATGTCGGGGAGCTTCCTTCGCCCAAGCCCCAACATCGAAAAGGGGGGGTGGTTTGCCCACGGAAGGCGTTTAGAGGGGGGGGGTCGATCCAATACTTCACATACATCACATAGTTCCGTAAAACACTACACGGTTCAATTACATTTATTCACATATATTTACAGTTAAAATACATTCCACAATTATATAATATATACTGGGATACATGGGTCTTCCCTGACCGCATGTTCCAATGGGCTGAGCCGAACTTATGGAAGATCTATTTCTGGGTTGAGTCCTTCTTAATCATCGCTACTCCTTTTATAAATTGAAAGAGAATGAGTGTTTCCTAAAATTCCTCACTTCTACCACAGGCGTATGTAGGATGGGTAACGCAAGTCCCAAACACTTCCAATTGCATGGAAAAATGTCTTGCGATGTCTTCCATACAATTTTCCAAAGCATTTCTGTTCCATGGCTCGGTATTACCATTAGTCGGTGGTCCTTTGTACTTGAGGAACTCTGGAGACATCCTGAAGATAAAAAAAAATCCAGGACGAACTATAAAGGAGCTCTAAAAGCATTCCCGGAAGAATTCTAGGGAAAAATCTATGGAGAAATCCCTGGTGGAAATCCCCAAAGAAAAAATTCTGATGGAAATCTCCGGAAAATTTTCTAAAATAATTCCCCGGGAGAATTGCTATTGAGAAACCTCTGGAGAAAATCCCCGGAATATATATTCTCCAAAGAACTTCCTGGAGGAAATCTTTTGAAAAATTCTCTGAAAAAATCGCCGGGACAATTTCTGGAGAAAATCCTCGGAATGGATTACTGGATGAAATACCCAGAGGAAACCCTGGATGGAATCTCGGAGAAATTCCTGGAGGAAATCTCAGGAGAGATTTCTGGTGCAAATCCTCAGAGATATTCCTTGAAGAAATCTTCGGATAAATTTTCTGAAACAGTCTCCAAATGAATTTCTGTAGAAAATCCTCGCAGGAACATCCTTATGAAGTTGCCCTAGGGTTACCCATTGTTGCAGGAATTCTGGAAGAGTTTCAGGAAAAAACAAAATTATATAAAAATCTACTTTTTTATGAATTCGTAAAAAAAATACACGAGAGACACTGAAACAGATTTCAAAAAGTCCTTGTATGAATCCCTGAAAAACTTTGATGTATCTATGGAATAATACTTAAATACATTTCTGGAATGTCTAGATAAATCTCTGCAAGAGTTCCTACAAAAAACTCTGGAAGAATCCTTGTCAGAGTTCTCAGATCAATATCTGAAGGAATCTTTGGAGATTTTTCAACGGAATTCTATAGAGGGATCTCTATAGTTTGAGTTAGACGTGCAAAAATTTTTTAGAAGAGTTGCTGTAATTTCCAACTCATATGTTCTTTTTCCAAATCTAGCAATTTTAAAAATGCCAATAGTTTATAATTGTCTTCCAAATACCTTCACAAATTCTGAAAAGTCTTCCAAAAATCTTCCGTCTTCCAAATGTCTTCCACACTACTCAAATGTCTTCCAATGGAAGACATGTCTTCCAACCTGGCATCCCTGTAATACCAAAACATCGAAACCCAAAACGTCAAAAGGGACAAAACGTCGAAACCAGTAAAATTTGAACAGTGTTTTGGAAATGTTTTCAAGATTTGTTTTTCAACTAGTATTCGTTGAAATAAGCATTTGTTGCGTTATGAATTATTCATTCTTGCGGAAGAGAATATTTTTTTCAAGAAATGTTGTTTTCTTCCAATTCTCTCTTAACGAAGTTCTTTCAACGTTTTGTCACCCAACCACAGTATACTACGTGCCAAATTACAATTTTTCATCTGAGCATTTTTTAAATTTAGTATGCAGCAAAAATGCCAGCCCTGTCGTCGTAAAATTTGAGCTTCTTAGTCATATCATTTTGAGGAGGGCGTTGCTATAGCCCACAGGGCGGTTGTACTCCCAGGCGTTGATAAGTGAGTCGCACAAGAAAATTGTATCAAATTAATATATATTCCAAACACATGAGAACTAATATGCATTTGCACATGTTTAGTTTGTGGTCAATGCTCATTCCAATTGAAATGTGAAACGGAGAAAGACATATAAATTAAAAAATATATAGATGGCATCATAATAAGATGAGATATAGCTATCTCTACATTTGATCGGTGATAAGTCAGAGTGGACCAATTTCAAAACTTGAGAAACCGGATTATTCTGTTATTAGATCAAAATGATGCAAAATCACCATGGCAGCGATAACTTCTCAGGAATGCGAGAAAATGCAAAACTTTTCAAGTAATTTGTCATATTTTTCGGTATTGAATGATTTTTCTTCTCATTCGTTAATAGAACTTGATCCATTTTACATTATTCGATGAATTGGATTTTGATTTCTGTCGATTTCTGTACAGAAAGAGTGGATCATGTGTCAGAAAGCAACGAACTGTTTGATTATTTGTTTTTGTAGTCGATTCCAGAATCCAATGAAAGTTGTTGGTAGTGATATGGTGTCTGTTTGGAATATCCTAGAACTCGCTCATTTTACCAGTATATTTTGACCGGTATTCAAGATTGTTACTCGGTTCTTTCTGACTTAATACATATTTGGTCTTCAACGTTCTGACCTAACAAAACTTTAGTTTTCAAGTTATCGTTGTGTTTGAATTATTTGAACGATTTGTGAATATTTACAGTTCACTCGAGGAAAAAACCAGCGATTGAATACTTATTACATTGTTGTACGAAATATGTTGTTTTCATAAATTTAAAAAATCGTTCATTTCAAACCGCTTATACCATTGCTCACCATGTTTTTACAGCAGTTCTAACTCAGGTTTTTCTTAGAGAAGATTCAAATATGACGTCCATCAGTTTTCTGGATTGCTAGACCCCCCCCCTCTCTGTCATGCTTTTTCCAATACCTAATACATGCACTGTCACATTTTCGTAGACCACCCCCTCCCTCAAATGATGGATGTCGTTTTTGGGTGACCCTTTAGTTAGCTTTTTGAGGGTGACCACAAAATTAAAAAACGAATGTTGCACTAATGGTGAAAATTATTTTTTTTTCTAATAAAATTCAAGATGACCAAATTTAAAATGACCAAAATTATTGCATATGAAACCTACATAGGGAAAGTGTACCAACTATGGCCATAGTGGTTCCCTATTTGGCCATATGTGAAGCTTCGATAACTTTTACATTTTTAATCTTTTCGAATGTTTTAACATCAAGATATATCCTATATCTTAATGTTAAAACACACAAAACCTTTCAAAATGAGGAAACCAGAGCTTGGAAAAGTTCTGAAATTCACACTACAGTAGGCAAGCGCTGCAAGTCACAGTCAGCGATGCCAGTGAAACTCACGCTTATTGCTGCTGTAGGAAAAATGCCTTGAAAATTGCAAAACACCCGTTGCTAAGGGCAACCGCATTTACAGCCTTCAATGACACTACTGATTTAGAAAATTCATGTACCCAACATAGGCTACTTGATGAGATTTACAATTTTGAACTACTGTATTAGAAAAGCCACGTGATTTTCTCAAAAACTCAAGCCTACTACTACTACCATTCCTAACTCTGGTGGAGACATTCAAGTTATCTCGTATGGTCAAATAGGGAACCACTATGGCCATAACCGGTTCACCTACCCTACTTTGATTTGTGTTTTAGGATATATAAAAAGAAAGATACGTGAAGAAATATCTGAAATGTATAAAAAAAACTGAGCTTTTTTTTCAAACTGATATCTATCGTAAGTGGGATCCACTGATATGTCTGGGAAGCAGAAAGATTTCCGAACAAACAATTTCGCCAGAGATTTCATTGATTGAAATATATCCCAGTCAACCACATATCGTATACTGATGTAGGTATTAGATCGTTTTGAAGTATATTCTTATTCACTATCATATATGGGTCTAGATGAGTTTCAAATGGTGCTCAAATAAAGTCATAAAGATGTTATAAATACGATTAAAATATGCTATTAAAGTAATTTCGTATACGCATCGTAAAAAACGTGATTACAAGTATAGCATACGTTATTATTATCTTACATTAAGTATATGTCAAATCATATCTATATGAATGCAAATCATCATTGGTTTTATGTGAAGCCGGTATCGTAAAAATGTAATGAATTATTCTCTATTCAGTTACGACTGCAATCGAAGCTCTCCTGCATTTTTAGAGTTTTTTTTATTATTTTATAATTATCTTTCTAATCATAATGCATAAAATAATTTCGAAACATAAGTTGACAAAAGCCAAAAAAAGTGGCACATATAGTAGGCTACTTCGAAAGCACCAAGAGCGTTTCAAAAAAGCACCAGCTTTAGCGACAGCAGAAACTGATTTGGAAAACATCGAACACATTTCTGAGAACAACTCAAGCCTTGGAAATGTTGTCGAAGAATCCAATCCGGTTCATAATTCAGCGAACGATGATGGTGAAATTAGGCAAAATAGTGGTAAGTTTTGTTTGTGGGTAAAAAAAACAACTTTAAGCTTACTTTTTAACTTTAGATGAGCCTAATCTTGTTGAAGGGCTTCGGAACTGGACGACTGAACATCACATTTCACAGTTGGCACTAAAAGCACTAATCGACGTTCTGAATTCAAATCTTGGATTACAGTTGCCCAAGGATCCAAGAACTATCATGCAAACACCAAGGAATATTGAGCTGATCCCTATGGAGGCAAACGGTCAATATTGGCATAATGGTCTCGAATCTTGTCTCAAACGAATTTTCCGAGACATGTCGACTTCTATGACAGTTTCGATCAATGTCAACGTAGATGGTTTACCAATCTATAACAGCACTACTAAAAATTTCTGGCCAATATTATGTAACATCTACGAGTATCCAAGCATCGCTCCATTCACTGTTGGAATATATTACGGTAATGGGAAACCAAAAGACATAAATCAATTCATGAGTCCATTCGTTGAAGAACTCGTGAATCTGTTACGATTGGGTGTCACTATCAATGGATATCAGTTGAACTTAAGGATCCGCTGCTTCATCTGTGACACCCCTGCGAGGTCATTCGTCAAAGCAGTGATAAGTTTCAATGGAAAATACGGATGTCTGAAATGTACAACCAAAGGGCGATACAGCATGCTGACCAGGACCATGACATACCCAGAGCTAACCGCACCTCTCAGAACCGACGAAAAGTTCCGTTCAATGGAATATTCTAATCACCAGCGTGGGCAAACACCTCTCATGCAGCTCCCTATAGATATGATACAGGACATCATTGTGGGAGATTCTTTGCATTTACTAGAGCTGGGAGTGATGAAAAAACTACTAACAGGATGGCGAACGGGATCTATGACACTGAAAGCGAAATGGAGTGTTACACAAAAAAAGGAGATTTCTGAGTACCTGGTAAAAGTAAAGTTCCCTTCTGAAATCCATCGACAGATGAGATCGTTAGATTTCGTCTCTCTTTGGAAAGGTTTGGAGTATCGCAATTTCCTGAATTACGTGGGAATAGTTTTGCTGAAAGATTTTCTACCTGAAAAAAATTATGAGCATTTTTTATTCCTTTTTTGCGCTGTTCGGATTTGTTCAGTGAAACATTATGAAAATTTTTTACCAGTAGCTCGAAAGCTGCTCACAGATTTTATCGATAATTTTAAATCATTGTATGGCACCGAGTTCATTACAAGCAACGTTCACAATTTGTGCCATATAGTGGATGAAGTGGAAAGATTTGGACCATTGCCAAGTTTTTCTTCCTACCCTTTCGAAAACTTTATGCACTCCTTGAAAAAGAATGTTCGGACAGGCCCAAACCCCTTATCACAGATAGCAGCACGAATTCTAGAAACATCAAACACTGACAGTTCTCAACATTTTAAACAAAACATCAATAAATCATCTCGTCTAGCAACAGTTGAACAGAAAAGCGGGAAAGCACAACTTGTTTTTAATGATTTCAAACTTTCAACTGATTTTCAAGATAAATGGTTACTAACGAAGCAACTCGATATCGTTAAATTTTCAGGAGTTTACAATGAAGATGCAGAGTTACAAATCGTTGGTCGTCAAGTAATTTCTAAGTATGATTTCTTTTCCAAACCATTCCGATCGTCATTTTTACATATTTATAAGGCCAAATTATGCACAGGAAATTTTACGAGTACTGATTACTTCAAACTACAGGACATCTTTTGTAAACTAGTACCATTGATAAGAAGAGATAGTGTAGTATTTATACCACTGATGCACACGATAGAATAAAATACTGAATACTGATTTTGGGGTTTTAGTCGGTTTGAGGCGTTTCTTCTTTCCGTCAACATCAGATACCTCACGCTTGGATAATGCCTCAGCCGACTCCTCGGCATGTCGTAGCTCCTTGAATCGTTTATGGACGATAACCGGGATTTTGTTCGTCGGTCCATCAAAATCTTGGCCGCTGACCCGTAATTTTTCGATTTTGGAGTTGGCCAGTTTGGGCCAGTACAGGCAGCTTTTCTTCACCCAAGCTGAAGGTACTGCCATGACGTTGAATTTTTGTTTTTCGATGAACTGTACGACTGAATACATCTGTAAACAAGAGCAAAGGTACTGTTTATAGGTATTTGGTGTATTTTATAATTACCTACCTTATTAGAAAGTTTTTTTACCAAACAATTTACAAAATAAGAACAACGATTAAAGACGACCGCACGAGTGAAACTGGTTTGTTTATTTACTCCGTAGTGAAGTGTCAGTGATGCCAGCTAGTTTTGTTTCCAAGTTTTCTTATTTTTGAAAACAAAATCGATTATATGTGTTAATTTGGAATAAACTATACTCAAATAATCTATCTCATTTAAATAAAAATAGGAAGATCCGCGAATACCTAACTCAACTACTTTAAACTGCACAAAAAAATCTTCAACTTGAAACCTGTGTTGGAAATATCGCAACACTGACGTATAATTATGGTTATGTGGTATATGGGTGGTAATATCATAAACTGATGTCGTATTTTGGTTAATGATTCATCGTTAAGTCATACATATAAAATCAAGTTTTCGAAATACGATTTTAGCCAAGAAACGTGTAACGCTGAATCTTACAAGATTATGTCAAAGTGATATAAAATGTTAAGCCGAGTATGTAAAATATCGGATATAAGAAAATAGTTTACTATTTTTAGCTCACAACAATTCCGAAGGATATGAAGCAGCACGACGGATGTTATCGATATTAAGGTCTTATAGATTGTCTTTCAGATTTAGTTCCGTGTCATCGTTTGCAGTTGGAGATCTAGAAGTCATGGTTTCAATTCTCGGGTGAAGCACATCGCAAAAATTTGTCATGTCATGTCAAAAATTCTGATTTATGTGATAAAATGTGTATAGTAACATATGTATACATAATATCTCCAAACATAATATAAGGTGAATGATTTTTTTTTCAAGAATATGACTATGCCAATCGTATAGAAGTGTATTTTTCATCACATTATCATCGTAATGCCCAAAGGCTTCATATATGAATACCATCTTATATATGTGAGAATAATATCGAAAACGCACTTTCAACGTCAGCTATATGGCATCTTATATTACGATGTCTTGAATCAAATTTTAAGCATTTTTTCAATACAATTGTATATATATCGCCTCCACTTTTGTAGGTATACAGGCTTTCTGTGCATTATAAACGACTGTTTCATGTTGTATATATACATTTATATTTTTAAATATACGTATCTAAATGTTGACTGGGTATACGCCTCAAAATGCGGCTTATGTGGAATTGCCGAACAGATTTGCCTGCAGTTCTTATGGGAAAGGCTACCAAAGATATCGAGGATGCCAAATCTGGTCATATAAGAGTTAATCTGCATCAATTACAACATGTGTGCTACTCGGGGTCACAATTACATGTGATGTTTGAAGTATTGTAAAAAGTTTCGTAAAAGTTTTCAACAAGTCTGCCTGTGTGATCCAAAACAGGATTGAACAGCGCATAAATGTAACAAATATTTAGTTTGTCTGCGTATGTCCGAGAAAATTACAAATAAATCACGGCATCAGCTTAGACTGCTGAAAATACGTAAATTATTTTGTATTATTTTATATGAAAAATTAGAATCAAAAAATTAAGTTTACGAACAAATGTTCAAGGTTTTTGAAAGCAGGACATCTAGAAACTTTGAATCTAATTTTTGGATTAAACAAGAGGTTCGAACTTCAGCCAAATATATTGCTTAATTTAGAATAAATTGTCACTCTTGAAGTGATATCAAAATGCAAAAACTTTGACAATTGCCCTTGATTTCAAAACATTACGGTATTGTTTACTTTAGTAGTTTGGCGTTGGATCTATTAGTGGATTTTAGAATTACTAATTATTCATTACAGCAGGTTTTCAAACTCATTTCAGCAAATACCGTTTTTGATGCGTACTTGATAATTATTTTTCGTCACTATCACATGAAAATTATTGGCCCAAAATGAACAAGAATACGAACTGATTGTCTTTAGAACATATGAAATGATTTTTTTTTCTGCTTCAAAACTTCAAGAGTTACTTGAGATGATCCGATCGATATTGTTGCATGCTGAAGTTATGTCGAAATTTCAACAAAATTTTTATTTTCACACGAAAAAGTGATTTATATACCAAAGGAATATCCGAATTTCAGAATTTAGTGGTGGCAAGGGGTCGTACAGCTCGGAAATTCCAATTGTTTTTCTAAAGGGCGTTAATTTGCTCCTGATTACTCTAGGGTGTTCATAAAAATGTACCTGATATGTTTGGATCGAGGTCAAATTTTTGCAGGGCGTTGATAAAGCTTTGAATTTTAAATTATTGTTCTAGATACAAATGATCTACATAAGACAATGTCAGAAAACTATAATGCGTTTTAGAAGCTTGTATTTTACAATTAATATCCTTCAGGGCGTTAAGGTGCACCTAATCTTATTGAAATGTGGTCAAATTACTCCAGGGCGTCGATACTTGGATAGCTTGGAATTTTTAATTGATTAAGAGCTTTAAGACGCACTATATCTACATAGGATAAGGTCAAATTTGCCGTAGGTACCGCTTAGAATTTGCAATTGATCTTAACCAAGGCGTTTAGATGCAGCTGATCCACATAACACAAGGTCAAACTATTTCGGTATGTTGAAGCAGCATGGAAATTTCGATTGATTTTCCAAAGGGGTTTTAAGATTCTCCAGATCTTCCAAAGGTAAAGGTGAAATAAAGTCAAATTACTACAGGGCGTTGAAATAGCTTACCAATTTTAATTGATGTAGGACCAATTTTAATTTAATACAGGACGTTCAAATACACCTGATCTATTTAGAATACTGTCAAATATCTCCTGGGTGTGGATACATCCTGTAATTTACAATTGACGTTCTACAGGGCGTTAAGATGCACCTAATCGACAAATGATAAGGACAAATTACTCCAGGGCGTTGATACAGCAATGAATTTATTAAATGATGTCCTACAGGGCGTTAAGATACAGCTCATCTATTTGAGGAAAAATCAAATTACTCCAGAGCGTTGATACAGCTTGACTATCTCGATTGATATTATACAGGGCTATGAGGTGCGCATGATCTACTTAGGATAACGTCAAATAACCGTAAGGGTTTGAAACAGCAAGAAAACTTCGATTGATTTACTATAGGTCGTAAAGTTGCTTCAGATTTCGCCAAGATCTTTGTGGACTCTTACTTCATATCGTTGATACAGCTTTGAATTATCAAATTAAGTCCTAAAGGACGGTCACATGCACTTGATCTACATGGAAAAAAAGCCCAAATTAATGCAGAGCGTTGATCCAGCTAAGAGTTTACAATAAATGTCCTACAGGGCGTTAAGTTGTATCTGATATACATGGAATAAGCTCAAATTACTCCGAAGTGTATCAACGCCATGGAGCACGTAGGTCTCGATTGATTTTCTACAGAGCGTTCAGATGCTCTAGATCTCGCAAAGATCTGTGTGGAATAAAGCCATTTTTTCCCAGGGCGTTGATAAATCTAGGAATTCAATTGATGTCCTACATAGCGTCAAGATACACCTGATCTACATGGAATAAGGTCATATTACTCCAGGACGTTACTACAGCATAAAAATTTCGATTGATTTCCTACAGGGCGTTGATGTGTTCTAGATCTCACAAAGATCTATGTGGAATAATGTCAAGCTACTCCAGGGCGTCGACATAGATGGATCGACTTATGTCATACAGGGAGTTGAGATGCATCTGATCTACGTGAAACAATATCAAATTACTGTACGGCGTTGATAAAGCTTGGAATTTTCAATTGATGTCTTACAGACCGTTGAGATGAACCTGATCTACATAGGGCAAAGTCAAAACACTCCAGGGCGTTTATAAAGCTCGGAAATTTTGATAGATCATTTAGATTGATTTTCTACAGGGCATAAAGATGCTCCCGATCTTGCAAAGATCGGTGTGGAATAACGTCACACTATTCCAAGGCGTTGATACAGCTTGATCGATTGATGTCATTCAGGACGTTGAGTGGCACCTGATTTACATAGAGCAAAGTTAAAATACTCCAGGGCGTTGATACAACTGTCTTCAGACCGTTAAGATGCACCTGATCTACATAGAATAAAGTCAAACTACTCCAAGGCGTTAATATAGTTTGTAATTATTAAATGATATACTTCAGGGCGTTAAATGCAACTGATCTAATTGAGACAAGGTCAAATTACTCCAGGGCGTTGATACAGCTTGACCATTTTCGATTGATGTTACACAGGGAGTTTAGTTGCACCTGATCTACATGTAAAAAAGTTAAATTAATGCAGGTCGATGATACTGCTTGAATTTTCGACTGATTGAGGCGTTAAGGAAAATATCTGAGAAAAGCTTCTTAGTCGTCGACTAAGCGCGACTAAGCAGGACGACAGGGCTGAAAAATGCATGTGCGCGTTACTTCCACAAAAATTCAAATTTGGATCATTGGTGTTGTGTTGATTTGATAAATTTAAGGAAAATTTGTCGTATTAAATTAATTATTACTCTAACAAATCCTAAAATTTCTGCCTATAGAGCAATGCAAGACAACGGACAAAAGCTTTTGAAAATTATACAGTCAAATCTTGGGGGGACATCCTTAGCCGAGTGGTTAGAGTCTGCGGCTACAAAGCAAAGCCATGCTGAAGGTTTCTGGGTTCGATTTCCGTCTCGGTACAGGATCTTTTCGTAATGGAAATTTCCTTGACTTCCCTGGGCATAGAGTATCATCTTACCTGCCACACGATATACGAATGCAAAAATGGCAACTTTGGCAAAGATAGTTCTCAGTTAATAACTGAGAAGCAGGCTCTGTGCCAGTGGGGGCGTAATGCGAAGAAGAAGAAGAGATATGAAAAAGAAGCACCATTTATGCAACAAAAGTTTCAACAAGAAAAGTTGATTCGAACTTTTTACGAGAAGTGTCATTCCAATCTATGTTACCCTGCTGGAAAATGATACCCCGTTTTACGGTACTTTTCTTTTTATAGAAAGCTATTTTTAGTTCTTAGATTGTAAGTACAGTGCACCTTCGCTAATTTGAACGGTACCTCATGCAAACCATCGGGGTTCATTTTTAATTTGAACATCTAGCCACCCTAGAAACGTGTTTCTGGTTACCTCTTTCACTGTTTTGTTTTGGCTCTGCGTTCTGTTCCACAGCGTTCCATCTCACTTCACTCCGTTCCATGAGCTAAATGACTTTTGAACCATTTTTAATTTGAACGATGTGCAAATTAGCGGGGTACAGATTAAAAAGTGTTCAGATTAAATGTGGTCAAACTAACGGGGGTACCCGGTAGCAGATTATCGTACATTAAATCATAATTAATTTTGAGAAGAATGCTTCTACAAAACAATAGAGTTCAACGATATATACAAATTTATAATAAGTTTCTTTTTAAATATTCATAAAGTGTTGGGTTCATTATATTGATCATCGAATATTGATAAGCTTTTTTTTTCCAAAAGTGCTCCGCGAGCCATAGAATGAGCACCACTGCGTCAAAGGCTTACCGTTGCGGTGCCTTATGGTAATGAACGGCTGCTGCATGCAAGATGGCCATCGTTGGTGGGGTAGTTGTCGTTAAATGTGACCGATCAGCAGACGTGATAACAGAAACTGGTCCCCAGAAACGTCTGCCAGTTTCTCACCGGTACCAAGCGTGGTACGGCCAGAGCCGGCAACGGGATTTTAGCTTTGTTATCGGTAGGTGATATTTTTACAGGATTCCCAACGCGAAAATTTTGCATTCAAATCCGACCCTGCATTGAGATTCTTTTCTTGAATATTTGTTGTTCACGCCACAACCACATGCTGCGAGGAATGAAAACATTTGTGTGGGCTACCTTCATCGTAGGACATATTTCCCATTTAAGTTGACTGCACGACTTCCTCGAAATGTCGGCTGTTTTGTATTGAAATCTCATTCGTCAATTTTCTAACCGTTGGCGACTGGCGAGGTTTGCTATAAATTTGACTCTCATAAAGTGGACTAAATTTCTCCTGCAATAAATTATGCTTTATTTTCAGACTTGAGGATAAAAATAGATTGGTCATTAGTTTTTAGGATTTTGAACACTCCGGAACGTTTAGCTTGTATCATTTGATGGTGTTTGTCCAATCCATGAATTTTAGCCAGGGAGATCACATGTAGTGCATGATGATCATGAGTTTTGAGTTCTAAGCTTTGATAACTGTACGGATAATAGTTTATACTATTTTAAACCTGAATCCAAACTCAAAAGAGATGTAGTAAAGTTGCTATAATCATTCATAGGCGTATAAAACAATAATTTTTTTTGTCATTAGTAACTTCAATGCCAAACATCGCTCATGGAATAACTCGCAAAGCAATTCCAACGGCAGAATTTTATTTGATAAGAGCTCTTTAATATATTTCTCAATTCAATATCCTGATAGCCCTACTTGTTTTCCCGAAGAAACTCTTCTACGATTGATTGACTCTAGTCACCTTAGTGGCCAACTGGTTCCACATGCTGATTGAAATAAGCACTAGGCAAATGACTAGATATAACGCTCAGTTGTACAAATGATTCACCAACACTGTAGGTACTACATACTTGACAATACTAAACGAAAGGGCCAAAAAAAAAACTGGTATGGAACCCTTTGTACCACAGAGGAATATAAATGTTTACGAAAAGTTTTTCACACGTGAGATTATTTCATATTTTATACTAGAAGATGAAAGTGCAATTCGACAATTTTCGCATGATTTCAGTTGTTCATTGCATATCTGTCTGTATGTGTTGAAAAATTATAACTTCGTGTCTGTTAAATGTCTGTTAGGAGCCCAGATAGCCGTAGCGGTAAACGCGCAGCTATTCAGCATGACCATGCTGAGGGTCGTGGGTTCGAATCCCGCTGGTGGAGGATCTTTTCGTAAAGAAAATTTTCTCGATTCCCAGGGCATAGAGTATCTTTGTACCTGACACACGATATACACATGCAAAAATGGTCAAGCGGCAAAGAAAGCTCTTAGTTAATAACTTTGGAAGTGCTCATAAGAACACTTATCTGAGAAGCAGGCTTTGTCCCAGTTGGGACGTAACGCTAGAAAGAAGAAGAAAAAGAATTCTGTTAAATATATCTGTTGGTTATGCTTTTGCATTTTTATTATCTGAGAGTTCCTTTGAT
This sequence comes from Aedes aegypti, assembly GCF_002204515.2. NCBI lineage: Eukaryota > Metazoa > Arthropoda > Insecta > Diptera > Culicidae > Aedes > Aedes aegypti. Next base: position 346,594,556 of record NC_035109.1, on the reverse strand, counting down.
GAAGAGATGGCTAACAATTTAAGTATAATAAAAAGTTCAGTTTCGAAACAATGTTGTTGACATCTTGCGGTATTGTAATTTCACAACTGGTGGTAGCAAAACCAACAAAACTGCGACAATCAAGATGCTAATAGCAGTAAATGACCTGTGATAAATAAATCAAAATTAAAATATGTGGCGACCGTATGCGCGAATCGCATACCCGTCTGTCGTCGACGTTGCCATTCGGTTTGATCTAACAGTAGTGGCTACTCGGAGATAACTCCACGGCAAGTCATTTATCTCATCTTTGAGATCAGCAGTAAGGCAGCGATCGGATGAAGTCGTTTCTAAACTAGCCACACATCCCTGCGATGTGATGGGACGGACAAGATTAAACTTTGCGGAAAGTGCAAGAATGATAAATTGGCGTACGTTAGATCAAATCTTTCTAAACGAGCGTGGCGAAGCTCAGATAATTATCTTGTAAGGCACACGATCCGACGACTACTAGCGAATACGTTGGACTTGCACTTGCCATGATATCAATCACGATGTTGTTACGGGCTCAGAGCATCGCTTTTGACTTCCCCAGAGATCAACGGATCAGATTGGCTTTTGACACTTTCGGATTAATAATTCATAGAAGGTTCAGGCTATAAATTTTTCGTCAAATTAATTACCATAATTTATTAATAGGTTGAGAAAATTTTCCAAATGGTACAGATGGTACACCTTTCGGTAGGACTTCATCTAACCAGTTTATGGCAACCTTGAAAAAAATGTTGAGATCGATAAAATTTATATCTAAAGGAATGAATGAATTCAGAGATACAATCTTGACCTAGACTATCGTGGTGGAACTTTTGAACCGTACCGCTCCACGTGTTTTTCAACACATTTATTGCCGTCAGATAACGCAAATGCCATAAACATATCAGTGCAACAGTGGCGTATCGTTTTCTGACAGTTTCAATTAAAATGAAAGATTGCCGGTAGTTGAGCCGGTTCGCAACCAGCTTGGTGACGATTGCTGTTCGGGAGATCTATGGGTTTGCATACATGCATACAACACGTTTGCACAATGGCTCGGAGTGGGTGGCATTGCTGACACATGTATCGATCCTGTGAACCCCGGGAACGAAACACCGTCGTCGCAGGCCAGTTTTCTAGTGATCCAACCTGGGTGGCGCAGCTAATAAATATTTCAATTCCACCGTCTGGACTTGACATTTGTGCGATTGGCCCGGCGATGACAATATGGGAAGTAGCAGTGGCGGCATTTGTTATTTCAATATTGTGACAGTGGTAAATAGTGGATGAGTTAAGCGAATAAGGGCAACTGTGTGGTTATACGCTAAACTCGAGTGTATTGTACACGTGTTCGGCAATAATCATTGTCACGGTACAAATTCCCTCTCTCGTGGGGAGCTCTTCACTGTAAGAAGGATGGATTTTACCTGTACCTTGTAGATTTGGGTGCACTGGCGCACAGTACTAACCTGTAAAGAAAAAAAAACAATAATTAGAAAAAATAATTTAAAAAATAAATAGCAACGTCCTATGGAAAATACATTTTTCAGTCAAATATCCGATATGTTTACCTATGACTTTCTCATATTTAGGGTTTTGTCTGCATCTCCATGGTTTTCACAGGTACAACTCAGTGGGAGGATTCGAAAGCTACATGATCAGGCACCTTGGTAAGTGATGCGATTCATGTAGCCTCAATTTAATAAGTTATCTATCTATGTTAATGCCGAACTATTGAAAAGTTATTATTATTATTTGCGATAAAACTAATAAAAAAACAGATACGTGTATCTCATTTTGTAAGGGTACTTATAGTGACAAACCACTCAGCCAATACAATCATCTATCGGTATTCCAGCATTTTTACCGAAATCTCACAACAATGGTTTTCCCTGCAACAATGTGGAAAGAAACAATCGGAAACCCTGAAGTTCCTAACAAAATCTTGGAAATCCTTTTACCATCCAATTTTACTTTTTATCGCAATTCCAGCAACTTCCATTAAAAATTCCACTAATAATTGAAATCGCACATGATTTCTCTCATAATTCCAGGATTTCTATTTGATATGGCAGGATCTGAAATTCTCCCCAAAATCACTCCAAAACTTTACCATAAAACTAAAATTCCCATCAAAAAAGCAATATTGCTTTCAGAATCTAGTAGCTTTCGTATAAATCACAGAAGTTCCTAGCGAAATATCAAGTTGGTGCCTTTTGAAATTATAGATTTCTTATCGGAATCAAAGAATCATCGGAATTATTGAACAACCTCTATGCAACCCGAACATTTACTGTAGTTCAACTGAATCTTTAGAATTCCTGTTGGACTCCAAAAATTCGATTAGAATTCCATTTTTTTTTTGAGGTTCCAATGATTTTCACTGCAATCCCCAAATCACGGAATTTCCAACCGGAATTTGAAAACTGCCGTCAAAATATCAGAATTCTTTCAGGAATCGAAAGCTGTTTACTAAAATTCCATCATTCCTTTCAAAATTACCAGTTTTCTTGTGCAGCTGAAGGGTTCTCTGTGGAATCACCTCTTCAATGTTCCAGAATGCTCTTCTAAATTCCAGAATACCAAAAATACTAGCATTCTTACCGGAATCCAAGAATTCTCAGCATTCTAATCTAAGTCTTGAACACTCCCCATAACACCGAAATTCTCAATTTCTACTAAAATTCCAAATCTTCCAATCTCAGAATTCTCACCAAGGATTCCAACTGGATGTCCAGAACTCGCGATGGAGCTTCTGATCAACAATTGAAATCCAGAGTTCAGAGATAATTTTCTAATGTCCGCCACTGAACTTGAATGCTTTTTGAAGTTTTAAAAAATCTCGAGACTCATACTAGAATCCCAGACCTTTCATCTAAAACCCAGAATTCATATAGGAATCCTGGGAGTTGCCACATCATTTGCAGAAATCCCTCCAGAATCCTTAAAAAATCTCAGATGTCAATCCATTGAAATTGAATTCCACCCGGAGTCCCAGGAAACCTAACCTCAATTCCAGAGAATTGTCATTGAATTCATGATTTTCAATCGCAACCCCAAAACTGCCCCCGATATATCTGAGAGTTCATTGTAATAACACAGTTTCCATATGAATTTTAGAAATTCGCACTGGAATCCAATAAAATAATCTAATTCTACGACACCCTTATCTAAATCTTAGAGTACCTACTATAAAACCAGAACTTTCACTCCAATTGCAATCTCAATAATCATACCAGAATCTTAAAGTTACCTATAGAATTAGAACGATGACGATTAGAAGTCAATTGGAAACCAAAATTTAGAACATCCACTATAAACCAAAAAATCCCAAAACTCAAATCCAAAACCCAAAATTTCGTTTGATTCCAAAATAATTTACAGGTATCGAAGAATTTCTACCGGAATACTGGATTTTCTACATACATCCAAAGAGGATTCCTATTGAAATCCCAGGATTTCCGCCGAAATCCGTGAATACCCCTGATTTCCTGAAATTCGTCCTAATAGCGTCTATCAGATTCCTAGTAATCTCTTCAAAATCTCAGGACCCTCAAATCCACAGAACTCTTTCAAAAGTTTACATACAACGCACCTATCGAATGCATCTCTTTGCACTGATAAGCGAATTTCATACAGTTTAGCATAACAAATCATAATATTTCAAGCTTATCATGGATGGGCTGGGTAAGGGGGGATGCGTCAACTTCCAACGTCACCAAACACATAAGCCCAACGGGTTTCCTGACGAGTACTGGCTTCTTCTTCTTTCTGGCGTTACGTCCCTACTGGGGCAAAGCCTGCTTCTCAGATTAGTGTTCTTATGAGCACTTCCCCAGTTATCATCTGAGAGCTCTCTTTGCCGATTGACCATTATTGCATGTGTATATCGTGTGGCAGGCACGAAGATACTTCATGCCCTGGGAATCGAGAAAATTTCCTTTACGAAAAGATCCTCGACCAGCGGGATTTGAACCCACGACCCTCAGCATGGTCATGCTGAATAACTGCGCGTTTACCGGTACGGCTATCTGGGCCGAGTACTGGCTACAGAATTCGAATTGGTCCATATATGACTGAAATACAGCTATTCTCACATGAACACTCCTTTACAAATCCGGATTCACCGGTGTCCTCTTCCGGGAGAACCATAATGGTCTAAAATGCCTACGTTGGACTAAGTTCATCACGTTGACCAATTTGGAGAACGAAAACCTTCATGGATTTTTTGTTTTCATGATGGTAAGTAAAATTACTATAGAAAAACATTAAAAAGCCAAGGTTTTTCGAGTCAAACAAGAGCGGGGAGGGGTACGGAGGGATGGGTCACCCCCAAAATGTAGGTACACTAATCCCCTATCCATAACGTTTTAAATAATTTAATTCGGTTTATTATTGACTGAGATCGAAGCATTTTTGTGAACTAAGGTCGGTCCTGCCACTTTACGGGTTAATAAAAATTATTCTTATTCTACTCATGTTTAATATTCAAGGTGTTGAACAAACAGATTTATTTAACAGCTTTGAGTTGAAGAAATTGCAGTAGGGATGGTAGCAGGAATTCTTCTAGAGACTTCCCAACAAAAATTTTCACGGAATTAGTGTTGAAGCAACCACTCTCAAACATATTTCAGCTGAACAAACTTATTTTCAAATACTAATTTTTGTTGGGTAGGCATTTATTTTAATGAAAGTCTCTATTTTTAATAGAAGATCTCTAAGGTCTCTATTTTAATAAAATTGCTCTCTAGAGTCTCTTTTCCCTCATCGGGATTGCAGTGAATAATGCAGCATTTCAGCAGGTTATTTAATAATTTTCTCTCACATGTCTCATGGGAAAACTTCAAGAACTCTTCCAGTGATTTGTCCAGAGATTTCATCTGAAATACTTTCAGGGACTCATACTGGGATCCCTCTAGATTTTTAGGAGATTCCTCTGCCAATACTCCCACAAATTTTTCTAGCAATTCTGCAAAGGATGCTTAGAGGACTTTCTCCAAGAAAACCTTGAGCACTCCAACGATTCACCACCAGTTATTTCCTTAGGGATTACCCCGAGTTTTTTTTCCAAAGACTATACTAAGAATTCTCTCAAATATTTTTTTTTCACTAATCTTTCAAACGAATTCTACAGTTGTTACTAAGGAAATCGATGCAAGAATCACCTGGAGGACTTAGGCCTGCTTTGAAAAATATCTAAAAGAACCTCTGGAGAAATTTCTGGGTAATTTATATAGTTATCCTTGTTGAAATCCAGGTTATATTCTTGAGATATCTGAAACAAAATTCTTGGAGAAATTCCTTAGAAACATTATTGGAGGAATTCCACAGGAAATAATAACTTAATTTTCGGAATTCTGAATCTTTGGGAAAAAAAACTATATTCTCACGAAATTCATAGAAAAATATAACGAAAAACTATATACATTAATATAAGCAGTAACACTGTCGTAATGAAGAATTACAAAAAAAGGAAAATGTCTAGCCTGATTCTCTTTTCTTCTGATTCGTTTTAGGTTACATTTTGTTTTAATGTTTCCTGTTTGATCCTTCTTGGTTCCTGTCTGGTCTCTTTTTGGTCCATTTTTTCAAGCTAGAGTTTTCTAAAGTTCTTAAAATTCCAGGCGCATAAACCCTACCAGGTCTGCAATGTGATCGATAGAGTAATTTTCAAAATAAATAATTTCATAATTAAGTCCTATTACCTGATCTGCAGATATATATAAATTGCATTCAATCTTTCTTGATCTTCTTGTTTCTCGTAAAGTCAACAAAATCCCATTCTGAATGTTTGAATATTTTGTTCTAGTAATATTACATAGTAGAATTTATTTCAAAAAGTTTCGCCCGTTATTCCAGATTTATTAAAAAAATGAATCTTTCAAATCATATGATGCGTTTTCGAAAAGTATTGCATTGATTCTAATTATTCGTGAAAGTTTAACTGTAAATATTTTTGTCAAGATTTGTTGAGCCCCTAAAATGTGAAGACCCGGTGGCCAAATGAAAGAATATTCTAATGGTGACAAATCAGGCCTATTTTTTTTTGTTACATTCTTGTTCTAGGGTCACCACGTTATCAACATGCTAGGAATTGCAAAGTCCGAGATAGGTATAACCCTATCATTGTGTATAGCCAATCCAGCCAACATACCATGTAGCACTAATTGCGTGATCCCGAAGCATAAAAAATGTATCAATTTGCGCAAGAGCGTTCCAGCAAAACACTTCAAACATTAAAGTCAAAATTCCTAGCAACTCCACCCTTACCAACAATGTTCTACACAGCACTTCTCAAGTATCCAATAATCTTAAGTCGTTTACCGGCTGGTTTGCTGCTGCCGATGTAACACCAATTAACACAGCCATAAATTATTCAATACACCGCTAACGCAGTAAAATTGCCAGCTAATCGGGTCCACCCCCAAAGCGACACCTTACTTTCCCGCCCTCCGGCAGGAGATCGAGACGAGAGTTGATGGCTTATTAGCAGACTGGATCCATGTGGATGGAGAGTAATTTCGAGTTTGCAGAAAAACCAAATTCGAACCCCAGTTACCCCCGGTTGGTGCGGGCAGGCAAGCAGCAATTAAAATTGATTTGTAGATGACCGGCGACCAGCTACAGCTAGGCAGCCAGGCCGAACCGAATCCGTCGCGTAGTCGTCGACTGTTTAGCGCCGTCGCATAGTGGCGGAAAACCGTAGAAAATCTCAAATGATATAGTAGTTACACATTCATAATATTATTTTTGAATTTCAAATACGTAAACTAAGCAAAAAGCCACATTTTCACTATGTACAATCCACTATGGCTACAGTTGGCACTATAACCAAAACTGGTACTTATACCCTATGAAAATTAGGATGAAATCTATAAGCTCAACCTCATGACTAAACATACGCATGATTTGTAAAAGATAACGCCAACAACATTAACAAATTATTAAATAGTCAGCCATTTTGGACAATTTCTGGTGTTTTGTCCGACTTTTGTAAAGAGGTCCCACACTGTGCGTCGTCTGGCAGAGAGGTGGGGACTTGAGGGGAATGTGCGTGCTCTCGACAGACAGTGACCGCGTCTACGAAGAACTACGTCGGACGATACGGTGTGAAAGTTCAAATCAGTGGGAGACTTGAGCATTGCTCGGTTTTATTGCTAGGAGATGGGGTGGGAAGGTGGCAATGAGGGGAGGAGGAGGTGACAGTTTTAATTTGGTTCTATTGGCGAGTGCGGTTGTAGTGCTAACTAGCCCGGCGCTCGCATTGATATCTCTCTGGCCAGGTTTTATGTTGCTGCTATCTTTTGCGGATAGGACTGCTGACAGTTGTCCCCGGGAAAATGTTTTAAACCGTCTAGACTTGGCGGCGTTTCGGGTTTACATTGCTGCACCGTCTGGGCTGGATACGCCGAACCTTTTTTCTGCCACCAGGAGCGACAATTTGTCGAGAGTTGTGTAACAAATGAACACTTCCTGATGCGGATGGTAACGAATTGAAGGAACTTTCCTTAATTCTTAGTGTCTAGGCAACTTTGAAAAATGTAAATCAAAGCCATTCTGCTTCTCTGATTTGCACAGCCACGGTTGCAAATCTTCCAATCTAATGATTCCTTGAAAAGTCAAAGCAAGTGAATCAAAGCCAAGGCAAACAGCAGTGTCTTATCTTAAGCTGGGCAAAGTAGCTGCTCGTTCATAAAATATACGATGACGAAAGGATTACCGCTGGCTGAGCCGTCTTAATTTGTCACTTTATTAGTTAAACGCTTAGATCAGACCGATTCAAGCCAGTCTACCGGCATTGGGCAGATTCTGAACTCAACCGCTTATTAATTGAAAGCCAGTAGAGATATGCTCACGCTCTAAGAGTCATGCCAGCTACCCATCAATTCATTGACGTAGCAAATGGGGGTGTGGGGCCGACCATTGATTGATGGATGACACTTTTCGGATACAATCGACGGCAGAACCTATCGCAGCGCAAACATCGATTCGGACCACTACCACTGTGACGGTTAATGTGCGCCAAAGACTTTTCGTTGTGTACAATATTCGGTACCGGCGCCCGCCACGGCTACTCTCAAGCTACTCGAAGTCGTAGCTGAACAGCGCAGAGCCTTGAAGCAGCGTTGTCGGATGAAGGAGAGCTCACTGAAGCCCTTCTTGAGGACTGCTAGCGTAGTGTCAAAGCAGCCAAGGTGTAATTAGGTTCGTGGAAGAAAATCGACGGAACAGTTGTTTCGACGACGAGTGTCAGACAGGTTTGTACGAGAAGAAAGCAGCACGGGCGATGATGCTGCAGCAAGGTACCTGTCAAAATATGGAACTATACAATCAGAAGTGAGTTTCAGGATGCTATCGAACAGCTCAAGAGTAACAAAGTAGCTGGGAAGTATGGTATTGAAGAGGAGCTTACTAAAATGGGCCCAGACAGGATTTGGGATACGGAACACCTACCGGCGGAGTGGAAGGAGGTAGTAATATAACCAATATACAAAAAGGGTGACAATTCGTTTTAGTAGGCGTGTGATGATCGACGGAGATGAGTTCGATAACAACTGCAGCAGAGGCGTATCATTGTTGGAAGTCGTGCTTACTACGGACTCCACAAGACCTCGCGGTCTAGTAAATTTCATATGGGAACAAGACTCTAATAAGACCGGTAGTCTTCTATGGACAAAATAAGTGAACAATGCTTGGAGATGACCTGCAAGCGCTAGGAGGTTTTAAACGACGTGTGCTTAGTACGATTTTTGGCAGAGTCTGTGAACACGGCGCATGAAGCAGAAGAATGAACTACGAATTTGCGCTACTCTACGATGAATCCAAAGCTGGAAGGGTACGATAGGCGGGACACATTGTGAGAATGCTGGACAACAATCCCGCTAAAGTGGTGTTCATTTCGAATACGGCCGGTACAAGATGAAGAGAAGCGCAACGAGCTAGGTGGTTTGATCAAGTGGAGCGGGATCTTGGATGTGTGGGACGATCGAAAAACTGGTGGCAAGCTCTTCTTAGCCGAGTGGTTAGAGTCCGAGGCTTTAAAGCAAAGCCATGGTGAAGGTGTCTAGGTTCGATTCCCGGTCGGTCCAGGATCTTTTCGTGACGGAAATTTTCTTGACTTCCCGGGCATAAAGTATTATCGCTGATGGAATGTATCGCAGAGATTTCTTGGAGAAATTGTAGCAAATCCTTATACCGTTTTGATTCATATTACGGACACTTAAGGCCTTAGTGAAGTATAACTCAGCAAAGAGCATACAAAATAAATCATTCTGTATGATTTCTCAGCGTTATCGAGCGTCGGAAACCCTTAGCTTTCGATAGGTGGCTAAAGAATACGCTTTCGCAATTTGAATAATTTTGAATGAATAGGAATGTGTGGACATTTCATAATTCTTATTCCGGACACTTCCTCACTTTTGCCTCATAATCCGGACACTTTGATTCGAATTCCGGACAGCTCATGGAAATCATTAATAGAAAGTCAAACCGTCAGTTGAAATCGCCAAGCCACTAAAGAGACATCTAAGATAGTTGGATGTTATAAGTTTGCATAGATTTTTACGAAAAAAGATTATTAAAACGAGCCTCGAAAGTGAGAACTTTTGAACAGCAAAAATTGAAACATTTCGTGTGAAATGTTTCCCATACAAATGAGAGTGTCCGGAATTTGAAGCTGTCCGTAATATGATTCAAAACGGTAAAACCCATGGTTATGCACGAGTTTCTTGTCATAACGAACTTGGTTGCCTTACTTGCCAGGACAAAATTGTCGATAACAGGGGCCACAACGAACTGAGTCTAAATTTTTTTTCAATCTGGAAAGTTCCAAGACGTTAAATGGACCCGTTACTCAACGTTGAACCTAGACGTGTTAAAGATTTCACGTTGCTAACTATGAATTCACAGTTGAACGTCTTTATGTGAAAAGGGTGTCGAAACTGTATATAATGCTCGTTCTTACGTGAAACTCGCAAATAAAAATTTGAGGTCGCTCGTATCCTACCGATAGAAATCTTGGCTACGCCCATGTATCAATTCGATTCGAATGTAATCGGCTTCAAGTATGACTAAGAGATTCATAAATTTAGCGCTTTTGCAAATCCGAAAAACCAACACCGATTGGTGTGGTGATTCAAGGCACCCCTGAGGTGATTAGCTGTGACACTTTCGTTCACACCGCACCGCATTGGAAGGAGGTTTTCCGAGATTTACGACGTGATTCGTTTCCAACTCCCAAGTGAAACACCTACTCGTCTCCCTTTCAGCTTGGAAGAATATGTATACCGAGGAAGGGCTGCACGAATGTACGCAAGAAGATTACGTTGGCAGAAAAGTTTCGCCTGCCTCCTCCATTGTATCGTTTGCCACAGGAGTTACTTACTTTGTACCGCAAAGTGCTGACTTGCTTATTGTGAAGAGTGGCTCTTTTATCCTTGAACAAATGACGTCTTGCGCGGGGAGACTTAAAAAGTGGGTAATTTATGGATCGATCTTCCTTCTGCGAATGATGTGGGAAGTAAAAAAAAGAGAAGTAGTTTCATTTTGCCAAAATTGTAACTGAAATAATAGTTTTATGAAATCGTATTCAAGGGACTTTTGAGTGCATCAAATATGCACTCAAATAATACAAATTTGCAGTGAAACACACAAAATTAAAACAAAATTCTGACTTTATCTGAAATGTTCTTCACACAAAAAGACAAACCTTTCCATAAGTAGATGAAAAAACCGAATTTAGTACTATACCATTTAATTCCACTAGAGTTTGTATTCTTTGACAGATACACGTATTTCGACCTCAACTGTAAGGCCGTCTTCAGTGTTGTGTACTAGACTAGAGTCGAGTCTAGTACACGACACTGAAGACGGCCTTATAGTTGAGGTCGAAATACGCGTATCTGTAAATGAAAAAAAAAATAAATTGTTTTTGGTTTTTTAGTACAAAACCTCTGAAAAACTTTAATTGTGCATATTTTGGACCTAATTCATATGTTAGCATGACTGTCTTCTACATAAATGCTCTTAATCAATTCAGGTAAATTTACTGAACATTTGAATGACTTACACACGATTCATCTCCTTATTTTGGTCTTATAATTTCTAATTGCACCTTCAAACCCCAAATTTGATTATGCTATTATGGATGTGTGCTTTCAGGATCTGAAGTCAGAATTCTGTTTACGTGCGATGACCTCGAAAATGTCGCACTGTGTAATGCTTCCATTTGTCATCGAAACTATCACAAACTGTCACTTCTCAATCCTTCAACCACATGACTTAAGTACTGCCATAAAAATCGGTTTTATGATTCCTTTCGAGCAGGTGTTAACAACAATCTCTCAAATTTCACGCTTTGCTACTGATTTGTGGTTAAACTTGCGAAGAACTGAACTGCAGCCGGACCATTTTGCCGGTTTCGCACCCGGGCGAATCGATCGTTCGAGCAAGATTGTGGTTTTATTGCGGTATATTAAACCAAAGTTCACCGGAGGTTGTCGATCTGATCGCGATCACGATCGTGACGATCAGGTGAAGAACGACGATCCATGCGGGATGTCGAGGCACACGCTTGATTGATTAATGACCGTCGTCGCCGTGAGCTGATCATGCGACTGATTGATTGATTGGTTCTACCGAGGGAGGGTTAATCGATTGGATGCCTAGGGGCAAACAAAGAGCAAATTTATGAATGAGCAACTGAAACTTAGCAGGTGAAAAATGAATGAATGTCTGGCGTCGTGAGGAAGTGCCTTGCTGATGATCTACGTGTGAGATATGATCTCCGTCTAGGCTGGGTAGAGCTGTACTTGCTGGTTCTTGATGGTAGACCCATAAATCGTTCTAAGGTCTTTAATGAATGTTTACAGGGAATATCAAAGCTTTGTATGTACGAACAGTAATTTAGCGCCCAAGAAATTTTTTTTCGGTTTATATCTGCTCTGCTCTAACCAAGGTCACGTACATTATCAGGTCAAAGCAGTAGTATTTGAAGATGTTAAACAGTAACGTTATATGTTATATAAGTTATATGTAATGTCATATATGTTGTCGTACATTTGATGGGCAAATATCGTCTACGTAATACTGGAATATCAAACAAAATCTTGACAAAATATATAATAAGTTTATACAGCCAAGAGTACTCATTTCCTTGATCTTTGTTTAGAAATGTACTGTTGTTTTGTTTGAAAATTTGATATTTTTGTATTGAAGAACTGCTTCTTCTTCGTGGCATTTACGTCCTCACTGGGACAGAGCCTGCTTCTCAGCTTAGTGTTCTTATGAGCACTTCCACAGTTATTAACTGAGAGCTTTCTTTGCCAAAGTTGCCATTTTCGCATTCGTATATCGTGTGGCAGGTACGATTATACTCTATGCCCAGGGAAGTCAAGGAACTTTCCTTTACAAAAAGATCCTGGACCGACCGGGATTCGAACCCAGACACCTTCAGCATGGCTTTGCTTTGTAGCCGCTGACTCTAACCACTGGGCTAATGAAGACTTCTTGAGGAAATGCTGTTCATTGTAAATATGTTCTGCAATTTTTTATTTGAAATGGTGTACAAGTCCTTTTTCTGTGTCTATATGGGCTTTAACTTCTGCTACGTGTGTTGAGAATGCGTTCTGTTTGTCCTTTGTAAATTTTAGTACAGTGGTCGCATGTAATTTTGCAAACATGCTTGACATAACTGTCAATTGGGTCTTTTGTTTAACCTAGGAGGATTTAAAGTTGATTCTTTCTACTAGTAACTCAAAACCAAATGTGGTAAGATAGAGCGTACCTTTTTAGTTTCGTCGTTATAATTTACTGCTATACGTTTGAGTGTCGGTTGTTATACTGTCAGAGTAGTAAGTAAAAGTCTGTATTGTTCCAGTGTTCTTTTGTCGATGAGTTGTTGTATTGTTTGTTTTGTGTAGCCGTTTACTTGTCTTGTTTCAAAAATGTAGTCAAGTTCCTTTCTTCTACCAGTTCCACTGAGGGGATTGTCAGCATCCAATGTATCATGTGATTTAAAGAAGACATTTAAGACATTTTGTGATGCTGTGAGTGATTTCATGTGCTTGGAATAATAAGTTGAGTGTTAGTTCGTTTTCTAAAGATTTCAAATGTTAGTGATGATTGCTCCTTTACAATAAATAAGTCCAAGAAATGCAGTTTGATATCATGTTCAACTTCGTAAGTGAAATCAGTGTTTTTGGGAGCATTATTAATTGTTTCTAAAGTTTGAGGTAAGATATGTTTTTTAACTATACTGAATACATCATCAATATATTTTCACCAGATTTCAGGGAACTGATTTTTATCTTCTACACGTTTCTCTAAATTTGCCATAAAAATCGAACTTAACCCTTTAATACCCAACCCAGCCTTTTAACGGGGTACACTTTGGAATTTAATATATACTTTTTCGTAGCTCGGAAATCAAAACGATTTTATTTATAAATTAAACCTTTTCTTTTAACCATACCTTCTATATTCTTCTACAATCAACCTATCACAGAAGAAGTGCATGGTGGTATTAAAATACTTTCAAACCTGTTTTTCCTTTAGTTACACGGAAAAAATATGATCCAGAAAAAAAATGAAAATTTATTATTATTTTCAAAAGTACCATAGAAACTAAAATTTTTATTATTGCCAAAAAACAATAACCAGAAAAGGCTTCAGGAAAAAATAAAAAAGGGTAGGATTGTTCAAAAATAAAAATTATAAAAATCCAAAAACCAAAATTCATAATTTCACGAACAACAATAAATAATTGCCTGAAACGTGTTTAAAACGATTTTAGATGAATGATATTTAGGCCGAAATTAAACATGGAGAAAGAGGGGGTCCATTTAACTATTCAGAAGTTTCATCACTAAAGGAAAAATAGTTCTCTTCCATGCAGTTTGGTTAATTGAATATATGTATGTACTTGTTTTATTCAATCTGTGCCTTCATTTTGACTAAGTAGTCAATCTTCTAATAAGTTGATGGCCATTTAACAAGAATGCTAGGGAATAAATATTTAACATCAAATGAAACCAAAACTTCATCATCAGCTATTTTTGTATTTTCAATTACTTCTGTAAAACTTTTGGAATTTTTAACTGTTTTCCTATGAAACCTTTCTGGACTAAATGCTTTGCAATCTTGTGGGTAGGTGATCCAACAGCTGAAACTCTCTCACGCATTTCATTACCAGGTTTATGAGGTTTAGGAAGTCCTTTGATACTTGGCAATTCAGTGGGTTTACATCACCCAGAACTGGTTTTGCTTCTTTGAGCGCCTCTACCATTCCTGGAAGAGGATCTGTTTTTTTTTTCAATCAAAGAACATCAAAATCCTTCGCTTTTACTGTTGAAAAATACACAATAGTTGAAAACTTTTTCGATTTGCAAAAATATTGGAAGTTTTCCTTTTTGTTTTCGATTTTGGTGTGGAGTGTAATATTTACTTATGTATTCCTCGATTGTGAATTCAGTTATAAAATAGAGTTCACTGACACTTTAAAATTTCCCGCATTATCACCCCGTTTTACGGTATCAATTAATGCTTAATAGTTTATCCCCACTGGCAATTTATCGTATTACAAAAACGGTTCACTTTCACTACATCGACAATTGTGTCTGATTAGGAAATTGTAATAAAAAGCGAACCAATTTCAATTTGCAATTCCAAGCATACATTCTGGGTTCAAACTCTTCGCCCTCTCACTCCTGGGGAAGGTTGAAATAGAGTGCGACAGCGAGGTCAAAAAGTTCATTTCCATGCAAAGTAATCCCACCACTCAAGTAGCAGGCCCTAGATCCTCGCTACAATCGAATCATCTTTCGCATATTGAAAGAAAAACGCGGAACTAAAATTATTCTGAACTATTCCGTCTGAGCGGGAGCTTTATTTTTCCGTTTTAGGGCTCAGAGGAAAGGCGGCGAGACACATTACTCGATTTCGCACGCAGCAGCATCCGTGTCTCGTCGTTGTAGTCGTCGTCATCGTCACACGGTGCCCCGACAGACCGTTATTATGCAAAAAAAATGTCCATCAAATCTGAGCACAGGGCTCGATTCCTGAGATCATTTTGCACCTCTGGGCCAATTTTTAAAAAAATCCTTAGGAGCAATCTCGAGAAATCTCGATTTGAAGCTTTTGACTTAAAAATTCAATATAATCCATATTAAAATGTTTCAATAGCATAGAAAAAAACTACAAAAACGCACAAAAAGTTAGCCAAACTGTTCTCAACTACTATATAACTGTTACCGTTGTTGTAATTATAAATATTTACAACTGACTTAACTCACCAGAGTGGCTTAAGTATGCTTTTACATGGCGTAAACCAGAAAGCTTAGTTTAATAGAATAAAATAAAAGAAATAAATTTCAATATACGTTCAATAAACGTAAAACATTCAATGCTGAATATTATTAATTAACAGCTTATTTTTCGACTTTCACACTATGTGACCAGCCCACCAAAGTCTGTCGTATTTATTTTGCTTAATCAAATTTTCTTCTTTGTTCATCTGGTACTACTTTTGATGTTAACGTCTAGTTTTCCACCGAGTATTGCCCTCAGCACTTTACGAAAAAATTATCCTGCTCAACATTCTCAGCCTCAACAGGAACAACTACATGGGAAACATGATTGTCATATTTCACAAGTGTTCGAAGATTAACAAAGTCATTAACAATTTTAAACAAATCCCCATTAAACACTACTTAAGTATCAACTTCACTAGGACTTCCGCTCTATATACCTTCAATCATTTATTTCCTTTTTTTTCGGGATTCATCGTCAATCTGTTTCTTGATTTCTAGTAGTTCGGCTCAGTAACAAAAATCTAGCTGTTGCAGGTAATGTCAAAGACTTAAAAATGAGACTAAAAGCTGATTAAGCAGACAAATTTAATCAAGTGTAAGGGTTGTAGACGAGGAGCTTTTTTTTTGTAAAATTACATGGAATGGAAAAAGATGTGTTTCCGAATTTACTGTTCAATATTGCGTTTTGTCGCTTACACTCAGGGTAGACAATCGTCGCCGTCAAATGGAAAAAGTCGCGTTGTCATCGTCACTCAACCAGCGTCGGATGACGATTTGCCGCAGAGATCCAGTCACATAGGCTCGGCGTCATGATGACGATCAAATACGATTCCTTCGTCATGTGCGAATTTTCGTTCGGGAGCACCAAACCGACTAAAAATTAGAACCAAATATACAGTAAACGCTTTCTTTATGTATGTAAGGGTAGCAAGCGGAATGAAGAAATATTTGCTCGTTGACGATTTTGGGTTGAAGTTAGTCATGCATTCTTTCGTCGAAGACGAGACGACGCCCTGCTAGAGTTATTATACTGGATGACGTTGTTTTTTTATTTCGTCGGTGACGAATCTGACGATTGTCTGACCTGCTTATACTCCTTGATTTTGCAGACGATGACTTTATTGGAATCGATCACAGTGCAGTAAAGCAGGGTTTTACCATTTTGAAGATAGACAACTAAGATAAGCTTGTGATGCCATTTACTCTACCAAACGTATAAGGTCGCATATAGATTAAAAACAGGTTCAGATGTGTTGATGCTGAGGCAGTTCTTGATGGAGATGTAATTAAAGTTGTTGAAGAGCCATATACATGTGACGTATGATAATAATGTTTCCCTTGTAGTAAAAACACGTGTTCTAGCTGCGAATATCTCCTTTTATGGATTACTTAACCAGCTTAGGGACCCGCAACTTGCAAATGGAGACGACATTTCTACACTGTTGCTTGAAAAAGGCTTATCTGACTTCAAAGATCCATTATTTCGTTAACAACTTCGCCAAAACACCTCGCGATCCACTATCGTGCAACACTGGAAAGTGTTTCGAAAACTTAAGCAGTTTTTTAATAATAATGCAAAGAGAGCAACGATTAATACAAGCTTACCTAAATGAAACATCATTGTCAATTTGCCCTGTATAAAACGCTTATTATTGGCTCTCTAAGCACATTTATTTAAGAATAGGAGCGAAAACTATTGACCGAATAAAATAGGCAAACTTCATTGAGCTGGTCATTTAGTGCAAATGCCGGAAAAGTCGTAAATATTTCTAATTATAGCAACGGTAACAATGATATACTAGTTGAGAACAGTTTGGACAACTTTTTTAGCGTTTTTGTAGGTTTTTTCAGTGCTATTGAAAAATATTAGTATGGATTATTTTGAAATTTTTAGTTAAAAACATCAAATCGAGATTTCTCGAGATTCCTCCTAGGGATTTTTTTAAAAATTGGTCCAGAGGTGCAGAATGACCCTAGGAATCGAGCCCTGTGCTCAGATTTGATGAACATTTTTTTGCATAATAACGGTCTGTCGGGGCACCGTGCGTCATCATCCGTTTACGGAAGCGTCGGATGCGGAAGGAAGTTCGTGAAATAGCACAAATGGCGCCCATAGGGCGACTATAACCAGATTTATAGTGTCTGTATGGATCCGAACAGCACCCGGGTAGGTACCCCTTTCATCTGGGCCTGTTTCCCGAAAACCACATGAAAATACGTATAGACGCGTACGGATTTGATAAACTAACAAATTTTCTATCTGTGGGTACAATGAAAAGCGTATCCAGTTTCACCAGCGGGCGGGGTGGGGAATTGATGCTCTTCAGGAAACTTTTTCGCATGAGATAGTTTTCCTTTCTTGGATGGTTGGACGTCTGCCGTGGTGGACTCTGGAATCCACAACTTATGATTACTGGTTGCTTTTTCTCACACTGTGAAGGGAATTGGGAAAACTTTTTCTATCGCCTATGACTCCGTCACTCAATTTTTCCCTTCGCAGTTACAGTACTGACAGAAAAACATCTTTGTTCGACCACATTTTCAAGAATAGTCAACAGATTCCAAATATTTTACATGATTTCGAAGCTTTTTTAGTTGTTTTCAAACTGTGTGTACAACACATTGAATTACATTGTTTTAAAAACTGTTCATACATTTGATTTTGAATAGAATGATGCTAGGAGCTTCCAAATTGTTTGAAATATAACAAAGGTCTGAAGTTTTCACTGAAGATCATATTTTATAACTTAAAAAGGCACCATCAAATCGCTTGTGACACCTCTAAATCTTGATATTTTTGGCTCCAACTTTGAGGTTTATCTTCTTATGTGATTTGTATTCAGAAGAGCACACGAATTTTCGGTTTCGAGAACTTTTGAAAAATAAGCCGCACCCTTTTCAGTAAAATTGTTGATGTACGAGGAAATATTGTTTGTTGGTTGAGCACTTTTTTCTGCCAGTACTGTACTGTAACGAAATCGAAAACTCTTGTTCAAATTATCATTCTAGATGGCCTTTTCTTGTTCGTCGAATCTTTCGATTATTTTTCAACAATCAAGTTCAACTCAAGCATCAGTTTAGCAATTCTCCTTCTCACATTTGCTTCTTTCAAGTAGGTAAGTGCAACGAAAAAAATATCACGTGATATCTTATTTGCACAAGGCGTGGAAACGTGCCAATAATTTCTCAGATTCTTTCTTCCTCCTAGGATGATCTCACCGACCTGTCACGATGAAAAAGCACCATTTGTCAAACCCCGCCTCTTCGATGTGAAAACTATTTCCCTGCACCCCAACTCGGGACGAGCCGACGCGAAGTCGTAAATTTCAATTCCGATACGATCTGATCGTTATTTTATCGCTCAATCGATGCTCTCGAGTGTCTCAACACAGAACTTTCCAGACTTCCTGACATTCGTCCGTCCGGAAAACAACAATGACCGCGTCGCAAAGACGTCGCCGGAAAGGACAAGCAACAAGCTCCCTGACAGAGACGATAAAATTTGATGTGACTAAACACACTACAGAACAAAACCGCCACCGCATGGGAACTTCTATAAAACATCCGACCATAAAGATTCATCTCCAGACGCTCGGCCGTCCTCGGCGAGCACAGTGAGAAAAAGATGACTCAAAACGGTACTCAATTCCATACTTATGTACCACATTTCAACAGGTCATGGTGATGACTGAAAGAATCCATTTGGCCCCATTTACCCTATATATACTGGCTTTGGGACACTTTGACGAATGACATTTGGTCGAAAGTACATTTAGTCGAAAGGACATTTGATCGACTATCATTAGAACATTTTGTCGAATGACAGTTGTTCGAAAGAAAATTTGGACGAAGCTCCTAAATAGTTTCATTCGATTCCTTGACGATTTTCTATTAAATATGGAGGTTTTCAATAGCCGCAATCAGCCACATGAATTGATAATCTTTTTGAGTCCATTTGTTCCCACTGTGCGACGGAAGAAAGCCCAGGATGCCTTCGCAGTTTTTTCTCGACTCCGCACTCGGCTGGAAAACATGATTTATTCGCGGCGGTATTGCGCGTCGGTTCACCACTCCCCCGCCAATATTGGAGGGCTATCCATACAAAAAAGACGCATTTAGAGCGAATGATTAAATCCGGAAGACGGGTGGTTTAGCGAGCGTCGCAAAAGGAAAAACTGTTCCAGACAGGAGTGTCACAGGCGCGTGTGGTTGTTTCCAACTCTACGGCAGTATGGATTCATTGACGTCGTTTCCGCTATCGCTATTTCGTTCAGAAACGAAAACCTTGAGGATACCGACTAGTTAGGAAGAGTTTAAAGCAAAATCTTAACAGATAAGGATGGAGGCGTATAAATCATTAATGTTTCCATGTTGGTTTAGTAGAATTTTCTAAATAAATATTCTGACGGTACCGTCTTGACAAGGATTTGGCAAACTGACAAATATGTGGGAAATGCAAATTCCGGGAGAAAAAATACGCATTAAAGTCCCATTTGTCAAATTTATTGCTCATGTGGAGAAAAGTTTTGCAGTGGAAAATAGAGTCGTAACTATTTCATTGCAGCGATTATCATGAGGTTACATAAATTTCAAGGGATTTATTGTGGATATCAATTCCAAAGCCATTAGAATCTTAAAGATTTTTCACAATAGAGCACGAGTAGTTTAAGGTTAAATGTGCAAACACTTTTAAAATAATTAAGTAGATACACGTACAGTACTGGACAGAATAAAGTATACATTGGCATTTGTGCTTACAAAACGATCAAGTTTTGAGATCCAGATCTTACCTTCTAGTACTCCGATATGCCCTGAATTTTCATCGCAGCTCAGAAGTAAGTTGAATCTCACACAACAGCAATTTCCCAATATTTCCAATGAGAACTTTCTTGTATTATTGATGTTGCAATCTGTAAACATCAAATGCTGATTCTAGGACTAGAAATAATAGCTTTTTTGTCAAATGGTTCCAACTGTCGAGCAATGCCAAAACACATATAATCATTTAAACAAACTTTTGGCACAACACACTTAATCACAAAACACCTTGAACTACTGCCCCCCTGACAAACACTTCTCTGAAGGAAGTGAACTAAATAATTAACAGAAATTGAATGCTTAATTCAAGGAAGCAAACAACTAGACCTTTATGAAGACTACTCTGATTGCATGTTTTGTGACTTCTATGGAAATCTATGTTGAGACTTCTGTGAGGATATCTTCGTAGAGACCACAGTGGAAATCTTTGTTTAAATCTTGTGACCGATTTGGGTACTTTACCCTAGGACTCAACTCCGAGCGAAGATGAGGTTGAGAGAAAATTAGGGTATTACTGTTCATCTTGTTATAAGATAGTCACTCATGTATTGTATACAAATTTGAAAGCCAATATTCCTATTTAGGTTCCGATAAAAAAGAAAACGCATGATTCACTCCCACCGCCAACTGTTGGTTTGAAAGAAAAATCGATTGTAACGCTCATAACACATGATCCACCACATACACAAAAGGATACTGGAATAGGAGGAGTAAGTGGGCATTATTGGATCAAAGGATGGGAGGGGGCAAAAGAGATGAAAAAAGGAGGTGCGGAGGCGGAAGATAGGGCATGCTAAGAGGTCTGACACGAGATGCAAAATCTTTGGCCAGTTTTTTACACTTAAGACATAGACAAATAGACGTCACACTCTCACTGCAGTCCATCGACCAACTTTTTAACGTTCGATTCGAATATATGGTAGGTGGTCAATCGACCACCCGTAGCGCTCGCGTCGTTTTTGTTCGTGTTTGACGTTTACACACTACCACCACCTGTTGGGCCATCGGCTACCTACAGTGTTTTTAGCATTGGGCGTACATGTTTTCGCGACTATGATTTTGATCGCGATTTGTTCTAAGTGTTACGTCTGTTTCTCTGTGCTTAAGACATCAAGCAGTTCAGACGTGCAGAAGTATTTGGTGAAGTACTGTTAAAAGTTATTAATAAGTTGTTATATAGCCCCTGAAGGGGTTTGAAGAGAAGTGGGAAAGGTGAGACGACGCCAAGGACTACCAAGTCAGGACCCAATAAAGTTTCGGCTAGGAGTTGGAGTGGTCCACTCCGAAGGTCACATTCCGTGGCTGGTATTGCACATTTCTTTCACCACTGGACTATCGCAGAAGTTTTTACAAGTGCGGAAATGCTAATATAAGTGCGCGATTGCTTCAAATCGAGTCGGTGTCTTAAGCGGGGTTATTCCTCGCAGTCCAAACAACAACACCGTTGAAGACACCAACATGATTTGATGAAATCCCGCACTTTTATTCGCATTTACGCATCATCAAAAGCCCAGTGAACCAACAGCCATCCCATCACAGTTCGCCCACCAGGTCCGCCCCATCACCTCTCCAGTGCCGGCCGGCCCCTAAACACACCCACACCCGATACACTGTAAGCTAAAATTGAAAAGAAAAGTGATAGTTGTTGAACTTTTGATGAGTGCTAAGAACCGACCCTGAATAGAAAAGTTAGGAAACCCCTTGTGGCTAGGTCTGCAAGGTTTCGTCCCCAGCGAGAGTCTTGGGTTTAACCCTGTGAGATTTTAACAATCTTTGTGAAATCTCTTTTAGAGACCTTTTTGTAGACCAAAAGGATATGCAATATATATTATTGAAAAACATATATTATTGAAAAAAAAAAAAACATAATAGAAGAGATTTCAAACTTCACACAAAATAGTCATGTTTGGATACTTCCTTGTTTCGAATTCTCCAATTTATATTTCGTTTTATCTCAAATTCCGACCACTCTTTGTGCGGTAGAAACTATCATTTCAAGGGGTTAACTTGAACGCTCGCATCGATAATTTTCAGCAGACAACAAATCTGCATGATTTTACCAAGTCTGTAGTCGAAATCAGATTGACGGAAAAGACTTCTGTCAAATGTACCAGAAAGGTGGGTGGGATGTACTAAAACATATTAATTTTCTCTGAAATTCCATGGTAGTTTGGATTATCTAGTTCCAGGTCAGTGAAACTAGCTCAGATGAATTTAGCTGCGAAATTATTCATTCGAATACGATTAATTCATGCTGTTCGGCATTTCAGTCAAAATGTTCGTCCATACTTTTGCGTCAAAACAATACTAAACAATTCTTGTTTTTCAGCTTTTCTGCATAAATTTGAGATAATTTAGTAGAGTAAAGTGGGGCAAAAGTTCGAGTGGGGTAAGAGTTATTATCTTTATCCAATTGTGCGAAATCTGTCACCAAAAATTTACATTTCTACTTAGTTTTGCGAAAAACTGCTATTTTTGAGTACCGTTTTGACTCATATTCCAAACACTTAAGGCCAACCATGACTTTGAATGCATCTTACAGGCATAAAATAGCTAATATTTGTGAATATTTTAGTTTCGTCACAAAGTCCAACTGTTAGCAGTTGGGTTTGCTGATAAAATTGATTATTTAAACTTGTTTAATATTGCTTTTACGTTAAAGTATGGAACAACATTTTGATTCAAATGCCGAACACTGTCTCATCTTCCTAACACCTTGATTCAAATTCCGAACAGCACGAATAAATCATATTCAAATAGATAATTTCGCAAATAAATTCATCTGAGCTAGTTCTACTGGTCTCGAACTAGAGAACCATCACTACTCCTGAGGTATAAAATAGATTGGTAGATGTTAAAATTAAATTGCAATTAACTGTCATTTCCTGGTTATTTGATAACATATTTCTGCGAAACATTTCAACCAAATCGCCATACAATAGCAGAGTGTTCGGAATATGAGTCTGTTCGGAATTTGAGACAAAACGGTATATTACAGTTAACCCGGTTTTGGGCAATTTTTTGATGAAAATTTAGCGTGTATTTTTCGTCAAACTTAAGTATACGGCTGAGGTAAAGTATGCCTGTCATAAAAGGATCGATGTTTTATGTTTTAGCCAGCGAACTTTTGCCCCACACTAGATTCGAACTCTTGCCCCACCGGAGGGGCAAAAGTTCTATTAAGACAATCAATTTTGAAACTGTTGTTGTAAATATTTTGACACAAGTTTGTTCAGCAAAATTATAGCCATTATGTTGAAGGTTCACTGTATGGTATTTGTTTTGTTTTAATTGCTATTGTTTTCCTGGAAACTTTGATTATACCACTAAGGTCGAACTTACACCTTACTCTATTGCAATATACTATATGAATATATATGGGGGTTTGAAACGGTTTTTTTGTGTATGCTGGTCAAAACTTGGTTTTCTTCTCAAGAGCCTAATGTTCCTAGAAAAAAATTCTGGCTACGTCACTGCATCATATACATAAAATAACGAGAGAAGATAATATTTGAGTTCTTTTATCGCAGATTTAAGTTTTTTCTTTTAGTGATTCGATTGATGAAAAAAAATCGATACTCCGGATAATCGAGTCCGACCTGTATTTGCATATTTTATATGATGAAAATTGGCATACAATGCGAGTGTGTAGATTTCATTGCCATCTGATTTGTAATCGTATGTGACTTACTCTATGATAATAAATTTGATTTGATTGCTGCAACGGATTGGTTCGACTTATTTTGTTCGTTTAAACTGAACGAAACGAAATGCACTGATGTACTCTGGAAATAGCGTTTTATGTGAGGAAACTCATCAATTGAACGATTTCATACACCGTGTTTTGCAGGTGTGGGGGAATTAGTACAAGTAAATTACTTTTTAAGGAAATTTGTATGCGACTTCTGGTTATTTTGGTTACTTAATAATGTTTAGTGGTAGGAAATTTAATACTTATTATATAGAACAAAGTGCTAGACCAGCGTGAACATTTTTTTTGGGTTTTGTAAAGACTTTTGATGAAGTCTTTGCACAGAACTTTTCGGCAACATCAAGGGCCTCTTCTGTACTTCTGTTGAGATATATGATCTTTGTGAATGTTTCTAGGAAAACCACCGTGGAGCCTTTCATAGAGCTTCTATGCAGTGTCTATGCAAACTTATCAGAAAACTTCAATGGGAATTTACGTGGAGATTTTTGTGAATTCCTTTTTTGGAGACTCCTGTAAAGACCTTTGCGGTGACCTCTGTGAGACATCTGGGGATACTTCTTGAAAGCTTATATAGAGGCTTCTATAAAGGCCTCTACTTGCTTCTGATTTGACTTTTCTGAAGATCTAAGTGCAGATTACCATGAAGATCTCTGTGGAAATCTCTCAGAAGATTCTTTGTAGAGTTTCGTATAGAACAATAATAACTGACTATCGTTGATATTGTGACCTTATTTTAGATAAAGTTATTGACATGACGAAGCACTCGTCTGTTGGTGCAATAATGCTAAATGGATGCTCTGAAACTGACAATAGGTATTATAATGCAGGTTTACGAGAAACAGTTAGTAAACATCAGTTATGGTGCAAATGTTACGAGGGTGCTTAGTTTCAAATATTTTTAATATCATATATGTAGTTTTAAGCAAACTTTTGAATGCATTGCATAAGATAAAACTTCAATGCACCGACAAAGCATTTATCACTGATCAAATAAATGGAGCCCGCTAATCTGTTTCAATTAACGCATTGTCGGAGCGAAATGGGTTTAAAACAAACTGCAACATAATCACCAATGCAGTAACTCCTTTCAAGTTCAACTATGCGTCTGATTTGAGTAATTATTAACACGTCAATTTTCTCCCATCAGTCTCCGGCTGTAACTGCAGTCGGCAATGCTGCCGGGCAAAGAAACCGAGAGTCGTCAAATGGGACCGAGAAAATGAATCGTATAAATTATGTAAATAGAGAATTTTAATGAGAAATGAGTGCACGCCGTCTCCTGTCCTGCTGTGTTGACCAGTGCAGCCGGTGACCTCTTTGAATCGAGTGTCTGCACGCCATCGTCGCGCATTCGAATGCACCACTCAGTCGACGGGGCCATGTCCGATGCATTCCTGTTCACGTATGGCTCGGTCCCTTGGGTTAATTTATCGATTGTTCTAGGCTTTTAGCTCTCACTGTCCCGGGAGCTAGCGTTCCATCTTCCCTGAACAAGCAATTATTCACTGGGTCTGTCTTGGGCAATTAGTGTTCTTCTTCGGAGTCTCGATCCCGTAGACACGGTGCCATAGCGTGAACTTATCACCAAGGTCAGTAAAGACCTCCAGACGGGATTCCTAATGGTTCAATGGGGTTCCGATGTCGTTGGCTGCCGGCCCTTAATGGATCTTGGGCGATCGCCACCAATCAGAGTTGGAATAATTTTCCCATTAATCCAATTTCGTCACAGGTTGTCCAGTGTCCGAATTCAGCCCTTGTATATGGTTGGGGGAAGTTGTGTAATGCATAAACTTAATTAAGTCAATGGGGGTCATTTGTATGATACTGTCGGCAGTCTCGGTGAGCAGATGGGGGTTGATTATGCCGAGCGCATCAGGAAAAGGTGTTAATTGGTGGAAGTATCGACCAAGGGAAAGTCACCAAAACCAGGACATTGAACTCTGCTGGGGTTCGGTCACCGATAATTTATTCAACCTGGTTTCTTATTTTGGCTCTGGGTGGGGGATTTCATTGCAATTGATTACAACATCTGTTCATTCCTGAATGAAAGTGGGAGTGCATGAAGTTGAAAGGTTTGTTTTGGCACATAATGAGGAAACATGTAAAAAAGCGATTTAGTGACATTTAACATCCAATCATGACCGTGTTAGACAAATGCAAACCACAATAATATTTTCGAATAATTATATGTTGGTTAGGGATCGGGCTTGCGTTCTATCTAGGCGTGAACTACACTATGGGTAGTTTCCATACAGGCCGAAACGACCAGATATATTTTTGCCGTCTTTGGTCATATTTATGAATTTTGTTATACAAATTTGCCATTCAGTTGCAAACACCATTATGTATAACTGGTAGAACTTATATATTCATGAATCATTTCGTTATATTCAATAATCTAAATCTGAGAGCATTGAAATTTTATGTTTGGTATATTGCTTTTTTAATTATAGCTTGGATTCGACAATAGTAGATCCATACCTTTGGGTTGATCGTACTCCCATTGGTTTATTATTTTATCAAATATTCTCCTTTTTTCTGTAATATGCAGAAATATTGCTTAGCTGATAGTCAATAATTGTAAGGACAACAGAAAAGTTGATTTACTAAGCGATAGTGTGCTGAAATGCTCCCTTACAATGCGAGTGAAGAACTAGCCATATGTGTTAAAATTCACGTTAATAAAGAAAAAAAAAATTCCCTTACAATGCGAGTTATGTTACCACCGGTAGCCACCAATAGTCTATGCCCGTTGCAATCCACTTGGACAATAAATCTTACCCAGTGAATGACTTGTTGTAAAACTTGTACTGCTTAAGCTGTTTATGAACGATAAACTTTACTCAACAATGCAATTCTAATCAACGCCCCGATTGTAACATGGATTGCAAATGCCATGAAAATAAATACACACATTTGCACTCATGTCAGTATGGAGACTATATAGCCTGCCCTCTCGATAGCTGGAGGAGCCCCGCGCACATGGTTTAATCAAAATGAAATAAAATCTAATAAAATAAATACCCCGATTGACTTTCAACGCGATTGAACCAGACTGCAAATCATGAAACTAAAACGACACGATAAAACTCGCTCAGGGCAAAAGGGTAGTAAAATTCAAATCACTCAACTCTGTGAATCGAACCGACCGACTCCGAGTGCTATGACAACAAACAACCCCTGACACCACACTGACAGCTTCTTGTTGCTGGTGTTGTATTTGTCCTAGTGTTCCATGACAACTTGCCAGAACACCCGTTTGGAAGCTGCCTCTGTGGTCGTTCCGTAAGAACTATCGTCCCGGGTTCGATTATTCCGGTGAGAAGATCTACGGCATATCGAATGACTCTACATATTTCAACAAACCCAGCAGGTGGCGGCGAGCAGAAGCCGGCCGGTATGTCGATACCTTACATCGTAAAATCGTGGCCACTGCTGGTCAACCAACATGGCTGAAAATCAGTCGTAACTATTTCATTGAACCACTTGTGCGCACAGATTGAATTTCCCGATGGTTTTACAGAGCGATGAAATGGCATAACGTGTTTTTTATTATTGATAAAGGTACCACTATGACTGTGTCCGTTTGACCTGAGCTGCATTCCTTCAGACCCTGACCTTATCTTACCTATGCCAATTTGTTCAGAAATGCGCAGTACATATTAAAATGTTACTGACATAACTTGCTAGATGTTTCAAATCATTTGAAATAAAATAGATTCAAAAGGCAACTGCAATAAGACGGATCAAGAGTTTAAGATCATCTTGTATAATCATGGATTCAAATTTGACTTAATATTTCGGTATTGCAATGCCCCTCGCTTCAACGATAAGATTTGGTTAAGTTTCGAGAGCATTGTCAATATCAAGTTTTGCAAAAGAATGTTAACATCAATATTACTATCGATGTGTGTTTCGTATGTATTCCAGTCAGCTCGTAATAGTAGTTTACGGAACAAGTTGCAGAATGATGATTTGTACAGCACGCGTCGTAAATTTATAGGATAATTACGACGAGTGCTGTAAAAATCGAGTTCTGCAACGAGTTACGTATAACATTTTTTGCAATTTCGTAGAAATTATATCGGAATGCATTCACCATCATTTTACAATTTCTGAAAAATTGTTGAAAACTGAAAACAGTTGCGTAATGAGAAAGCGTTGCGTAATGAATCATTGCAGCACTGTTTTCAGTTGCGTAATGACTATTCCCGCACTGCATACTTCAGTGCAGGAAAGTAGATTGGCGTGATATTTTTTTTTGCAATTTCTCATCGTACTAGGCTTTTTTCATCTGGGGGATGCGAACAGAAAATTAACAAGCAGTCAGGCTGCTGTCAAACTAAAAGTTTCATAAAAATGATCAGAGTACGCCTAGAAATGTACGGTCGTGATTTCGACACGCTAAAAATTGTTATACAGTTTATGTAACACAAAGACCGCCAACTGTTATAGAATTGCTGTGCTTGGTCCAAATTATGCATAAGTCTTGTACAACTGCTCAAAATAGTTTTTTCACTAACATACGGCCAGAAACCTTCTGATTAAGTCTATTTGTTGGGTTCATTTCCTGCATTGAACAGATGGAGCTTTGTGTAAAGTATCTTAAGTGTGCATTTTGAATGTGGTTTCCTACGAGACAAGCAAACACACAACGGTTAGCATTCGTGGAAAAGATTGTGTTCAATTTGAACAACCTAAATCTTCAAGCCCGCACCCCCTAGTTTTTCATCACGCCAACCCGTCATGGAATGGCCTACTTTCCCGCATTTTCGTATGAGTCTATTACCTAACTGAAAAGTGTTTGGTAATGAGAAGAAAATCACGATCTTTGAGAGTTTTGGGCAAAACGCGACGGTCTCCTTTTTTTGCCATTTGCAAGGAAACCTCGATGCCCGTAATGTAGTTCAAGATCTCCTCCAAATTCAGACTAACTAACCACGATTGGCAATACTCGATGTTTCCTCACTTGAATCAAAGAGCCTAGAGGCTGCTTCAATTTGATGTTTGGGAAGTTTGTTTAAAGCATCAAATTGATTGCACATTTCGTTGAAATTATTAGAGACGATCGGGTCAAATTTCAAATTTAAAATATTTCAGGTTCGGGTTCGGGTCGGGTTTGAAGGCTACAAAGTTATCGGTTCGCTTTCAATTATTGTCTCAGAGTGCCTAAGGAGATGTAGGGTTGTGAGGGAGAATATAGGGTCGTGACGGACTTTGGTTTCAGGTTGGCCGATTGCGCTGCAGAATCGTTACCCGTTCTGTGGAGCCTAGTCCAGCGTTTTGGGAGTCGTGCGATCGAAGCCCAAGAACGATTCCATTATTTTTCATAATTTTACATCTCAATTTGACCAAATTGATTTTTGTGTCTACGAACTTCAGTTTTTTTCAAAACACCGTCAGCTGTTTAATAGAGTTGATAATTACCACGTGATCACTCATTCTGCAATGATTATGATCTAGAGTGCGATGTCGCATCTCTGCTCTTGATTGTCAGATCAAAGTGATATTGCTAGTTCGTAACTGATATTGATAGTTTTAGTACATCAGCCATCATCTTATATAACTGGTATTGTGCAACTCTTGATTTTTCACTTTCACCACAGTTGAATGTAATCATCAGTTAAGCTGAGCCATCGTTTTAGGAAAAGTATTTAACGATTACTGACATAATTATACTTGTTCACCCGTTCCATGTGGCTTGGAAGTGTAAGCGGATTCTTCATCGAGAAGTAAATTATTTTTCGACCAAATTGATCATTTGTTAGTTTTAAATTCCAAGTTGCTTCTTACTCCTATTAATTAGTAAATTCCACTCTGACAGAAGAATTCCTCATCATTCGCAATTAAATTGCAAAAAAACTGCCATCATCCAGAAGCAATTCGGAAATGCTCAAGGTTGCACAATAGCTCCATCCAGTGCTCAGGAAAAAACATCGATCGTACGATGAAAGCATTCAAAGAAGAAATGCCCAGAATCAAAACACGTACACAAACAGGGCACTAAATCAAAGAAAACTGCAAGAAAGCAGCACACCACATGGCAACTTCCAGAACTTGTTCGATCGGTTCCTCTTCAAAGGGAGCCGCCACTTGCCGTTCCCGGGAGCAAGATAATTTAATTATCCGAACGGATCTCGCGCCTTTCGTTCTTCGCCAACATTGTGCTGAAATTGGCCCATTTAGTAGCCGGGGGATGTGTTTTCCTTTTCTTTGACATTCATTCTCGAAAATTGCCAAACAGAACTCCATGCAGTGCAGTGCAACAAATTAGAACCGGTTTTTTGCGTTATCGAACGATTCTGCCCGGTTTGACGTTGGCAGTCTGCTGCCGGATGGTCAGGAATGCTTGGAGGAGCAACTCATTTAACCCAATCGCGCACACATAACTGACCAACCGCGTGCGGTCCTTCTGGGAACTCTGAAATTCCGATCCCATCGAAGCTGATGATGACTGCACCAGTTGCATCACTAGAGGCAGCCCTGCCCAACTTTATTTTTTGAATCACGGGCCACCCAACAAACATTTTAACTGAATAAAAATTGGAAAAATGACTCCCTAGCACAATTATGCGGAATGAACTGTTGTTCATCTGCTACCTACTTACTTGGGCATGTTAAGAAAAAGCCCGCCGTCTGAATTGTTTTAAAATTACAAACAATCACAATAACCAAATTCAGTAAGTTTTTTTTTTGGTTGGGAAATTGTAGAAAGACAACAGAACGTCTTGCTCAAAATTCTGTTAAAAGGGGTTAGAGGGGACTGGATCTAGCATAGGGTTCTAAAATAAATCCGCTTCATATTTTGTGAGAATACAGTTAGAAAATGTTTAATATTTCAATTTGGAAATTAATAAAAGATGCAGCCAAAAACGCACCTAGTATTTTTGTTAAATATTGGACAGAGTAAAGTGGACAGTGTGTCTCAGGTTCTGTGAAACTACTGCTCAAATATTGCCAGAATTCAGCTCAGAATTTCATCAACAATCCATTCAGGATTATGTGAAACTTTTTCCCAAAACTTTGTGAGGAACATGTCCTAATTTAAAAACTAAAACTTCAAAATCTGCAATTGAGTTCTTTTAAATCATTTATAAAATAGAGAAAATTTAGATGGTTGAAACCGAATTTCGGAAACTATAATTTTAGCTTAACATTGAACAAATATAAAGTTTTAATATATAAAAGGATTGGTAAAACATTCAGTGGGCTAACAATTTCAAGATTATTCAAACTCTTTGCTGCCCGTGGGCCGTTCGTTGGGAAGCTCTGACAGATGGCAACGAATTGGGTGTGGCGCGTTGGAGAGCTAAATTCGCGGAATGCCTGACGTTGAAGAACAAACAAACCGCAAAAACTGCTGATCGAAGCCCAATTGAGTTTTAATTTAGCCTTGTTTAAATCTATCGAACGGGTCCGAATATTTCTAATGGTTCACGCTTTCTCACGATGATGGGACAAGCCTCATGTGCATCATCGTTTGGAATGCATTTTTCCCAGTGTAGAGGCATCGGGTTGGTCTCAATTGTGATTGGCACTGATCCTTGACCCTTTTCGGCGAAATCAATCGCCATCGCTGACCGCAAAGTGAAACAATATTGATATGAGAGAAGAAAACAACTATTGGAATGCATATGGAATTCATGCAAGGTTCTCTTTCAAGAGCACGGTCGGGGACGATGCCGAGCGCAAAACTGGAAATCAATGTCAGCCGGACTGGATGCTGCCGCTTTGGGTTGAAGGTAGAAAGAGGAAAAAAATTGCGTAATGAAGTTTGATTGAATCAAATTCAATTTTTATGTTTTCAACAGACGACTGGTATGAACTGGCAAGTTGATCAAAGAATAAAACTTTTACTTTATTGAACTGTTTTGCATATTTTTACACTACATTATTGAAAATGAGAATAATCTTTACAAAGAAACAATTGACCACCAACCTGAAGTTGACTTGTCTGAGCCGGCTACTAACCACATGGTTATGTAAAGTTTTGTAAGTCCTTATGAGAAACTTTTTACCATTCCTTTTTTTTTGGGTACTTCAACCAAAACGGGCCAATTATCAATATCAGCAGGGAAGGATATCGAAAGACTCGCAAAGTATTATTTGTTGAAATATTTTTCGTAATCTAAGCTAGAGGAAGATGCTCCAGTACCATGACCCAATCAAGATGGCGTTTTTGAAGAAAAGAAAGCTATTTGCATATTGAACGGTCAGTCCAAAAATATTTATAAAAATTGTTTGTTTATTTACAGTTTCTCTCTATAACTTTTCATTAAAATATTATAATGAAGAACTGGCAGTCTGAATATTGTTTCTTTTTATGGCCACGCATATTATTAATTGCGTTCCCACAGTCAAATGTTTTTGATATTATTTTAAATAAAGAAAACAACAAAGAGTATAACCATTAATATTATTATATAAATTCGTCGATCAAGCTTATGGGAGTAAAAACTTCCAAAATTTGCGTCAGTCTATCCAGTCTATCATCTAACTAGGAACCAAAAGAGGTCCCGACTTGTGCAAATTTATGTTTTATTTTAATTATGAAAGTGTATTATCCTAGAAACGTCAAGAACATTGGCATTGTGTTTGTTGCTCTAACACTCATTTATCATTTCTTCAGAGTGTTAGAAATTTTACATGCTAATTAGTTTAGATTATTATGAAGAATGAAAATTAATAAGGAGCTTCCCTAAGGCAAACCAAAACTTCTGATAGGAAAGTGTAACAGTAAGTTTATAAGAAGTTGATAGCTTATCAACGAAGCCTCAAAAAGAATGTCGATCATATAATCAATCGAGAAGGAATCTAAAACAAATCAGGAGTGATTTGAAACAATAACGCTCTAACGAGAGTACAATCTATACTGTCTAGCAAGTCAGAGTTGAAAGTTCTATCAGATATACCATCCCAAGGCACAGAAAGCATTCACATTTCAAAAAGTTTAACTAATTAATCCAATGCCCACTTGTCCACATCGTTCCAATCCCGTGGGAACTGCTCCCAGCCAATAGCACCAATAACTGAACCGAATCCTATGATGGAAACCGAAACGAGCATCCACTTAATTTATTGCATTTTAAACAGCAATAAATAGTAATTTATTATCTCTCACTGCGCACCAAACCACTTTGCAAAGAACGGTAGAACTCTCACTCTCGACTCCACGATGGCGTGTATAATACCTCGTGTGTAACACTTCTTACCGGACGGTATAATTTACCAACCCAGCATGTTCTTGGCCGGTGATGGCTCGCTAGATAGTTGGAATCTCGTATTGTTTGTTATACAACACATGTCTCACACATCTCACGGGGGACGAACAGTTGGAAAAGCACCTGGAGTCACCTCCACCCCCCAATAAGCTTAACAAGAGGAGCTGAGAATTGCTTAATTGCATTCCTCCAGTTTGAACGAGCTGCCCATCAACGGCTCCAGCACTACTGCTGGGTTCCATTTCCATTTGGTTTGAGTTGCGGTGGGTTCTGGGATGCTCCACAACTTTCTTGTTGCGGTGTACCAGTGAGAGAAGATTGCACCGAACTTGCCATGACAAGATGCTGGAATGCAGTTGTGCAGCCGGTGTGTACATTTGTGATGTCAGAGTGTGAGAGAGAGTAGAGGAAGGTGAAGAAAAGCAATTTTAACAAGCATTGCCTGCCGGTCGGCCGTAAGAGACATATTCAAAATTCTTACTTCGCAATGTTCTGGATGGCTTCTACAAGCCTTTCACGAACGTAGCCCTTTCAGGACGGATGATTTTATATTCACTCAGGTTCTATATCTGGCTGAAAAAAATCGTGAACAGAAGATAAGAGCAAACTTTTCGGAATTTTTTTTATTTCAGTTGTATTTATCCAGAAAATATAAATAAATGAATTTTGATACGTATAAAAGTCAATATATCCAAAAATATGGAAAAGTGTGTATCTTAAAGTGTTTGCAACTGTATTCATGTTATAAATTTTTAACATGTCACAACGTACAATCACGTTCAATAAACCTATTTACATAATTATTCTTTCACTAATACGTATATGAGATTCTTGATCAGTCAAATAACCAAAGATTTCAGGTCAGATGATTCGCAAGATCTATCAAGGATCTCACTGCTTCTTTTTCAATCGAAAATATATCCAACCATGTTCTGTGAGACTATTTAAAGCACTTGTTATCCATATCCATAATAAAAAAAAAGGTTTTTGCAATAAAAAATAATGTTTTTGGGAAGTTTTAGTTAAATAAAGTAAAACCCATTTTTGAACAATATGTGTAGTAAACTTGTTGCATAGCTTAATAAGCTTCAAAAGAATGTGAAAAGATTTGTAATCGGTCAAGTATTCATGAAGTTATGATACAACCAAGATGATTTTTTCAAAACTTTTTAGAATCTTGAACTCGCTTCGTGATTTTGAAATGGGATATACGATGATCTCATAATGTAATTAGCGCTCTATGGTAGAAGAGAAGTTATTTATCTATAATTCATTTGACATATTTTTACATCGATATTCCAGAACGCTTTTGATTATCTAGAATATCTAAAATAAAAGAAAAATTAGCGAAACATTTTGCTTTTGATATGGCTTTCATGATACGTCTGAACTGAATAACTAAAATCCATAAATTAAATATGTGTAGAAATCAGTCGTTCTCAAAGGGTTAAATGAGCTTTTAATTGGTGCTCCGAGACGTTTATCTCTGTTGGAGCAAGACAAATTAGTGCAGGATGTGCTGTTGCATTAGATATGCTGCGTCGAGAAATGTCCAAGAAGTTGATATCTGTCACACACCACATTTCAACGCACATTATGTCCACTTCAATAAGGCTTATCTCTAATGACATGGCATGGCCCGATAATATATTAGCTGTTGTAGTTTTTGGAGCGAGTAACCACACCGAAGCACTCGAGGCAATAAGCCGACTTATGTCGGAGTTAATTCGGCGTGTAAATCCGAAACCACCCCTGCTTATCAAAAGCAAGTTCAACAAATCCCGGACCACGTCCTGCAAAGCCACACGAAACCGTATCAACATGTCAATATTAACGAACAACTAAACAACAAAATGAAGTCGTCTCGAGTCGCCTCACTTGATTGCCTGTGTGCTCGCATTGACGCGCGGGGATTTAATACTTAAGCCGCAAGGCCCCGTCTCTTCCATGTCCGAGACGTGTACAAGCGCCCATGTTTACGGGTATGAATTATAGCTAGATAAAAGCCATTCAATGTTGGAGATCCACCGAACCGGCCTTTCAGTACGTTTACCAATAAAAACCTCACTACAGACTAGCTGTCTATCTCGTTCTAACGCACTTGGTCAAAGAGATTACACGATGACCGTTGACTGACTGGTGGCCTTTCTTCCAACCTAGTCTACTGAACGTTTCGCTTGGAAACTCCAATCACAACATACATCAACTCGTTGTTGTCGTCTCGTTGAAGCGCCCTTCTACGCCACGCGGTACGACTTTTGTCGGGCGGAATCCCCACCACTTATTCGTAATCTGTCCACCATGCCACGAGAAGCCATACCTCCACCGAGCACCACCACCACCGTTGTTGACGATGATGAAGACCATGAAGCCAAATGTAACTAACAACATAATGGGAAAGTCCACACATCCATCAGCCTGTCAATTCGATTGAAGTGGTATAAATCAACGTAATTAAAGCTGCTCTTGGACTTTCTTCGGCTACCGTGTCGTGCTCTTTCTTTCTTTCTCACATGGTTTTCCATTGAACCGTCTGATTTGGTTAGACCGCCGATGCCTTCCACTTGATCTTTTGATTGGCTAGGAAATCGTTCGTTTTGGGGGAGGAGGAGTGGGTTGTCCACTCTGCATGAGAGGCTGCACGTTTGGCACGTGTCGGGAATTGAGATAATCATGCTTGACGATTTTTATTTTGTTGGCTATGATAAGTGAAGTGTGTTTGATTTTTGCACAATTTATAATCAATTTGAGGGGTTTTTCAGTGGACTTCGTCAATTGGAGAAAGTAGCATTTATTTTGGTTCGACTATTTTCCATTACTACGAATCGAACTGCTATTCCTTACACCAGCTTTAGACAACTTGATTTATTGCAAGATAAAAATGCAATGGTTCTAATGCCTCACCATACATTACATTTTCATTGTTTTTACTCATGGAAATGTTCATAAATTAAGCTGGAATATGGAAGTGCTCATAAGAACACTAACTGGCTCTGTCCCAGTTGGGACGTGATGCCAGAAAGAAGAAGAAAATCGAGATCCATAACAATATAGCGGGAGGAGGTTTTTGTCATCATATATTAGGTCATGTTTTGATGTACATCTTGCAGGCCAATCTCAAATCAAATAACTAATATCTATGTTTAAAATGCTTTGGATTGACAACAAAATACTTCTCCTGTAGGAAAATTCTGGCGCGTATATTCTTCGAAGAAAAGAAAATTCTTCTTGCTAAAGAGTAATGGAAGAAAATGTCCTCCTTGCTAAAATAAATGTTCGTCATAATTCGCCTAATGGAGTGCAAGCAATCATTTAGGGTTAACAATAGTAACGTCGAGACACTCGAAGATTGTGTCCAAAAACGTGATTCTAACGATGTTTTTCGACGTTATGCCTGTGAATCAATAACAGGACGTACAGTACTGGACAGAATAAAGTACGCATTGGCCGTTTTTCCATACAAAATGGTCATGTTTGGAGATCTGAAACTCAGCTTTTAGTGGTCCGATTGATCCGAAATTTTCACCACAGCCTAGATATAACATAGATTTTACTCAATTAAAATATCACTGCATTTGAAACACAATCTTTTAAATCATTGAAAATCTCTCAATTTGCAAAAAATTGCAAAATTTAATTTTGAAAATATTTTGAAAACAATCAGTTTTACCGAAAAATGATGTTCTGCAAACTTGTGTGTCTTATCAAATTGTACATTTTTGCAGAAAAATATATTGCTCTAAGTATTTTCATTTAAAAATTATTTTTACTTTAAAATTTTGTCATTTTTATCAAAATTTGAGATTTGCGATAACTTAAAAGTTCGTTAATGAAAAACTATAAATTTCTAGCCTAGCAAATTTGAGGTTACTTTCAAGCTGCGGTGAAAATTTCAGGTCAATCGGACAACTAGAAACCGAGATATAAGACTCCAAACTTGATCATTTTGTATGAAAAAACGGCCAATGCGTACTTTATTCTGTCCAGTACTGTAAGTGAATTCGATGGCATCCATTTTACAACAGTATTCCATTCAAAACGTAAACGAATTCAATCGAAGAAAATGCAAATAAACCCATTTCGTGTAGCAACACAAAACTGATACAAAATTGAACTCACCTCACTCAGTGTGATGAGATGATCGAGGGGTATCGGACGCAGCACTCACTTGTTAGACCAGAGTTCAAATCCCAGTCAAACTTTTACATCTTCTTCAGTGATTTGTTAAACCGGTTTTATCTATGACTAGACCCCGATTTTTTACTGTCTCCGGTCAATTTTGTACTATTAAAATATGTAAGTGTACACCAGTGCTTTTCAAACGGTGCGACTACTCAGGTGGTCCAAGAAACCTTTGAAGGATGGTTTGTTTTTTACATTTATACATATGTCAAGAATCTCAATCAAAAGCTATGTATTGTTTTGCATGTGAGAATTATTACCGTGATGAATCAATACCCGGACGCTTAAGTAGAGGCATATGTTCGAACACTATTTTTCACAAGTATTTTTCTAATAAAATTGAAGTGTGATGTTGCTACAACTCGTTATATGTTAGATCTTGCTATAAGCTATTGATTTCATTTAAAAAGTGCTGTAAATGACAAGAAAAACATTGAAACATTCAAGCATGTCTTATTCTTAAATCCGGACAGCTGACGCATACCTTGGTTTAAAATTCGGACACATAT
Organism: Aedes aegypti; assembly: GCF_002204515.2. Taxonomy (NCBI): domain Eukaryota; kingdom Metazoa; phylum Arthropoda; class Insecta; order Diptera; family Culicidae; genus Aedes; species Aedes aegypti. The sequence goes on along the minus strand of NC_035109.1, from coordinate 346,556,794 downwards.
GAATCAAAATCCGGACACCTGTATTGTATCATGAATTATTGGCACAAACGAGTATTAAAATTCAATATTATGCAAATTTGTAATCATTCGATCAAAGATTTAATGCATGCGTTTGGTTTAGAAGCTAATAAACGTAAAGTGTTAGTAAATATGTGCTTTATTTACCTCTACTGGCTCAGGACTCATGCAATTGGGTACTTGGTGTTTATTCAGTATAAAAAATAAGTCACAATAATTTTCTTAGCACTTGTAATCTCTCGTTACATTTTAATGATAGTATTTGCTGCTTGTATAATGAATTTGCTTTCCAATTATTGGTTCACGAAGGTAAAACACAACACTTTCAAATGATGTCCGGATTTGAAGCCACTTGTTTCCTATCCCGGACAGACCCTTCTTCACAATTTATAGATTATTCTTACGTTCTCGCACAAGTGTAGTGTTTCACAATAGTTAAACGTATGTTTCGCGCACTGTTCTAACTAAAACACTTCCAAAATAATGTAATTTGAGCATAGAACTGCTAACTTAATATTGTGGTGCGTTCGGCGAGACTCTTTCAAAACTGATCCACACTGCTAACGAATCACGTCAAACTGGAGCATCAAATTTGTTATTATTTTTATGAATTATAAGGCAATGCTTACTAGATTACGAATGAAACTAAAATGATTAGAAGTGTTATAAGAAGAAATTTTGTATAAAATTGTATAAATTATTGTATAATTTTTACATTTAATTAATGATAATTGTCTGAGTGTCCGGAAATTGGTACCGTCCGGATTTTGATTCATCACGGTACTGGGCTGTAGGTTTTTCATATATTAATATTTAAAAAATAAATAAATAATTTTGTTTATATTAACTTACAAAGCCAAGTAAAGTTAAGATGATTATAAAACGAAGCTAAACTTGAAATTTTCATGTGCACAAGACTGGAGAATCTAACAATACTGCCCATAACTGCATATTTGTAATACTTTGAGTACATGGAACACCAAGTGTGCATTTAATAGCAGTATGAGAAGAAACTAAAATTTCGAAAAAATACATAGCCAGAAAATAATTCTGATAGAAATTTCATTACTACTACATTACGGGGCTCATGCATAATCTCAATGTGACTGTTATGCGGTTACAATAACCAATGTGACAAACGATGTGGTATTTTTCTCGAATTTTCAAGAAGTATCTCACGGATTTCAGTAAGTTGATCGAAAGTGTTTATCATTTGATGACTCTCCATGGTATTAACTCGATATTGACAAAAATGTCGAATGTGACAAATATGCAGTTATGGGCAGAACAGTTCGCGTTGAAAACCAATCAAATCGCTTGCTTGCTGGTGGTGACTAATGGGATAAATTTTCAACACGGTGCGCTGTTTGGTTCTTGAAAATTTGAGGTGTGGCTTCGTTTTATAATCATCTCAATGCGCATCAATTATAATTTTATTCAATTTATTATTGAGCCTTAAAATTAAACAAAATGAGATGGTTGGTGGAGGAACCCAAATTATTGGGAATTTTGTGAGATTTTCGACTGATAAACGAGGTAGTGATTTCTGCGAAGAATCTGAATAGTCATCTGACAAAATTTTCTGACAGTTTCTGACGAAATTTTTATTGAATTCTTCACAACACCGATAATTGGCTCTTGTGCAACTTATTATCAAGTCGTTTTAAATAACCAGCAGCTTCCAAAGGCTATTCTTGGTGGAAACCTGGCGATATCTAGTATTTTTGATTGGCAAGATCTTCTCAGATTTCTGGTGAAATCGTTGGGGATACCTTGAGAATATCTTTGATTAACTTCCGGGGAATACCTTTGGCTAATTGCGGATTTGTTTTTTTGTAGGATTTTGTTTTCCAATTATTTATGCATAGTTTATTTCCGGTACTTTTGTTATATTCTGGCAAGGGTTATTCTGAAAGCTTCTAGGCTCACATTTTGCGTCAATTTGTCATGTGATGTGCTAATTCCTTCCGAGTTTCAGACATCTTTAACAAGAAAAAATCCCATGCTATTTTGTGGAAGTTTTTTGGCAGACTCCTGGTTCAATTATTCAAGAACTGATCCAAGTCATAGCAGAATTCTTGCATTATCTCTATCTGTGGTAAATAACAAATGTGATTTTTAGGCTGTGCCTGCTTAGTATATTTGTTAAATCATCCTGTGATCTACGATAGATTCCATAAACACTGATATCAAGAAAATCCATGTTTAGGGTTTCGCCAGATGTATGAAGCACCAGAAATGGGGTCGCAGCTTCAAATGAGTTGGGAACCATTGATATAAACTATACTTGCGATGGAACTGATGGCAGCTGAAATGACTTGATACAATAAAACCTCAATATACCAAACTCCTTTTTTACGTAAATTTAATTTTGGTAACTCTTTCTACGAAGTTTGTAAATTTAGTTGAAACGATTGAATAGGAAATAAAATATTGGTACGATTTTCGAGGTTTATGAGAATAATCTGATTTGTTTTCAATTTATGATTTGTAGTTTAGATCAGACGAGTTGAACCTTTTAAAAATTATGCAACATTTTTGGTCATACCTACCATAAACTTAAGAATACTCTGAAATATAGTATCTCTCTACAAGCGTGGTCTATTAACCTGTGAAATCTTTTCACATACAAAGACTATATTGTACTCTGATTTTGTTGTTGTATTTAAGAGATGCTCAGAGTCATTCAAGATCTTCTTGGAATATAGGTTTAAGAATCTACTTACGTAATAAGTAACATGGTGGACGATTATAAATGCAGTACGTGCTACAATTAATACAATGAAGTATTTTCATAAAATCTAATTAGAGTTCCATTAAAAAATGTATGTGACCAATGACGGCCATCCTGAAGTATAGTTATATATACCTTCTCAGAAAGGTTCAAAGAATTTAATTGACTCTCTTAATGAGGTCAACTTAAATTCTAAGTCATCCAAGAATTTTCGGCTATATAGGTCTTCCGAGGGAGCCTTCTTTAGCCTTACCGTCCACGGCTACAGATTAAAGCTACGCTGAAGGTGTCTGGGTTCATGTCGTGGTTCTCAAAACATTTCGTAATGGAAGGTAATAATAAAATAGTAGACACTTGTAGATTCTGAGGTCTATGTTCCATGAACCTTCAAAGATTAAGAATATTGGTACCTACCACACAATACTCCGTTTACTTTTTGAACGGTTAAGAGTTTGTGTCATATTAAGAAATCTTCATAAAATTGCTTATTACACCAGTAAACTGAAGGTAATTATTCCAGAAAGTTTTTGGATGAACTAGATAACCCAAAAAACCAAACCACGCAATAACCCGTTTATTCATACAAATTACTTCACACCTGTATTTCACAGTGAATGAAATCGTTTGATTGGTGAGTTTCCTTACATAAAACGCTATTTTCTGAGTTCATTTCTACATTTCGTTTCTTCTCGTATACTCGTACAAAGTAATTCATAAGAGATTTTTACCATAACTAAGAAACCTGAGCGTACCGAACCCTCCTAGCTACGTTACCGCAAAGTACCCAACACTTTTCTTATCATATTCCGCTGCACGAACTAGTTAACTCTACAATCTACACTCTACGTTTATTTCAATATGTAATTACCACAGTACGTTATCATATTTATCTAATTAACAAATGATCTTTAGAAAAAAAAACTCTAGCCTAGCAAAACCGCACCTGCAGCTTTAGACCAATCGTCACTTTTTTCTAGATAGTGACAACTTCACATGTAATAGTTCATAATTGATTTGACTATTTAATTGCAATTACACTTGCTGCACTCGACTTATAAAACACTACTACAGGTAGCTAGCCGTGGGACATGCAAAATACACACAAATGCTCCACATGAATAAGTCTCAAAGTTGGGTATATCATACGAAACAGGACGAATTGTGAAACCAGACGGCAGAAAGAAATTAAACTTATTACATATATTTTATGTCCAGGCGATTGGTTCTGCCTTCCGCGAGACCGGCCTGCTCGAGGGCGACAATCATCAAGACAACCAAGAAGCGAACCGCAAAACCCAAACATTAAAAACGTGTTAGCAAAGTGAACATAAAAATAAACATTAATATTTAGCGATTAGCGTGACTCTCGAAAGACCGACAGATGGCACCGTCGACTGAAGTCGCTCTAGGTTACTTGGCTGTTGTTGACTCGTCCCGCAACTGGGAACAGGATCAACCGCCATCGACCGGAGGCCAGCTTTGAAGATCACCGCGTGCGAGTGTGGAGTTGTCCTATTAACACGGCTCGACTCTTTTTTTCTCTCTGTATGACTTGTTGTTGATTGGAACACCTTGCCCGGCGTGGTTCGGTGGTTTCTTGAGCACATGAAAGGAAGAAACAAAATTTCAGTCACGACCCAGCCGCCATTGGTCGCCGACGGCCACCAGGATCGTGGTGGAAGCGTGAGCTCTACCGGTCCAACGCTCTAATTGCTGTCATCAATCTCGGTGCGGTCGTATGATGGGCTGTCGATGGGAAAATGGTTTACAGATTACCGCCGCGGCAACACGGGTGACAACTCGTAAATGGGGAGAAAACTGGAAATTTAATGTCTTAATTTTGCAGCTGCCAATCGGGGCTGAGCCGGGGCGGTAAATTTGGATTTGGTCCATAAATTTTCTTCTGAGTCGGCAAAATATTGCTGGTTTTGGTGGGAATCTCGCCTTTAATATGGTTCGAATCCATCGTTTGATCTGTCTTTCACTTTTTTCAAGCACATAGGTACTGAGATCAAAAGCAAAGCATGTTTTGAAAAGCGTGATGAAACAAGATTGACTATAACACGTTTTGATTGTTTTAACCTTCCTAATAAATTAACCTTTCGGTCGTCGCGCGAATTTTTGTAACGCGAGTAGTCGCGCCTTGTAGTTTGTACAACACCCTTAGTTTCGCGAGTATTCCAGGAGTCTGACCACTTCGAAAGATGACGTCTTCGGCAAAGTTGTTCGGTAACTCAAGGACTATCACTGTTTGAGATAGTTGATTCAAAATTTTGCCACCAGGCGGCGCTAGTAAGCTTAAAACATTTATTTAGCGAATATCTCAGGAGCCTGATCACTTAAAAAGATGGCGTCTTCGACAGAGTTGTTCAGTAACTCAAATTCTTTCTTTGTTTAATCCTTAAAATTCGAGATTATGTAAAATAATGATAGTCCCTGAGCTTCTGAGGTGTTTTTTCATCGCTTCCGCCAGGAATTCATCCAGTTACATTCTAAGGGATTCCTCCATATATTTCGCTTGGAATAATAGGGAATAATTATTCCATTTTTCATGGAAGACCCAGAGTTGCTCGATGTCACTCTCAATGCTTAAAATTTGCTGATTTTTACAGGCCGACTGCGATATAAATCGGATCATTCCAAAACACATCAACATCATGCTGTCTACTCCATCACCAGTGCATTGATGGCGATAGACTATGGATATCACTGATGGGTTAAGTTTAGCTTTAAATTAAGCAGATAAAATGGCAATTTATCATTACGATATTTTCGACAGTGTTGCAGATAGATTGAAACTATGTGTTGGTCACTGAAAAACATTAATAGCATGGATAATGACCACGTGATCACTCATTCTGCAGTGATTTTGATCTAGAGTGCGATGTCGCATCGCTGCTGTTGGTAGTCAAATCAAAGTGACATTGATAGCTTGTAAGTGATATTGATAGTTTTAGACCATCAGCCATCAGCTGATATGATTGATATTGAGCAACTCAGGGAAGACCACGAATACGCTGGCTGTACGCAGTGGAAAAGGGCCTGGCGACCCTAAACGTTCGGGGCAACTGGAGAAGTATCACCCAAGAAAATGGAGCTCTACAATACGCCCGGTAATGGTGTGACGCTACGCTGTAGTCATCAAGGTCTTCTTCTTCTTCTTTCTGGCGCTACGTCCCTACTGGGGCAGAGCCTGCTTCTCAGCTTAGTGTTCTTGTGAGCACTTCCACAGTTATTAACTGAGAGCTTACTATGCCGATGATCATTTTTGCATGCGTATATCGTGTGGCAGGTACGAAGATACTCTATGCCCTGGGAAGTCGAGAAAATTTCCAACCCGAAAAGATCCTCGACCGGTGGGATTCGAACCCACGACCCTCAGCTTGGTCTTGCTGAATAGCTGCGCGTTTACCGCTACGGCTATATGGGCCCCTTAGTCATCAAGGTATCAAAGTAGTTAATTATTTCAATATTTTTCCCGAATTCAATGATTTCTTCATGAATTGTTCTAAGATTTTTGTTGGAATTTTGAAAAAAAAAGTCTTCATGAACTCCTAAAGAAATCAGACAATTCTTCTATCAATGCCACCTAGGACTTGCTTTTATTATTTATTACATTCTTGATATTACATTCTTCCATGTATACTTTCCTCCAGCATTTCAATAAGAAATTTTTCTGGCAGGCCATCAAAATTCTTTTTGCAAGAAATCCTATATCCCTGAAGAAATTATCGGAAGAATTTCTGACCAATTCTAGGTCGCAATCCTCGAAGGAATTCATGAGGCAATACCGAGAATCAATTTGAAGGATTCAAGAAATTTCTGATGGAATATCATACAGAATCTCTGGAAGAAATCGAAGAATAATGTCTGGAGAAATCTGTAGAGAAGTTTTTGAGGATCCTCGGAGAAATCCTTACAGGTGTTTTTAAATCCGATGAAAATTCGTTCAGGAGTCGCAGGAAAAAAATGGATAAAATCTTAGAGGAACTCATGAAAAAAAAATTGGAAATTTACTTTAAAAATACCAGTAGCAATAAATGGAGGAACTCCTGAAAATTCTCTGCGGGAACTTTTGCAAGAATTTCAAATGGAACTTTTGTAACTTTTCTGAAGGGACGGTTTGAAAGAATACTTGCAACCATCTCAGAAAGAATTTTTGGAAAAAAAAAATCATGAAATTTTACTGGAGAAGATTCCTGGAACAACCGTTAGAAGTATTCCTGGTATTCTCGCAGAAATTTTCTGAGGACTTTTGAAAGGAATCTTATGATTTAGCTTAGCTAGCTTAGCTTAGACTGACTACACATATCATATGGTTGCTATTCCGTGATTAATTGAAGTCATTGAAGATGCACAAAGAATCAACTAGAAGTTTAGCTGGGATTGGCCAATCTTCATCAGTGTGCATAATTCAATGGCTCTATTTATACAGGGCCAATAACGGTACGGCCACGTCCTTTTAGTCAGGTGAGATTGGAGGAAGGAATTGTGTAACTTTTGCTATTTGGAGACCATGTTTATCTTTATATATCCACAAAGGTTATTGGGAGAAATGTTTGTTAATGGGGAGGATCGTTGGGTCACAGGATTCACTTTGATAAGCGATATAAACATGCTTTTATATATGATATTTACAATTGATACGCAAAATTTTCAAGTAGGAGAAAATAAGTAACGAACCATTCAGAGTTTGTTGAACAAATAGCTAAACGCCAAATTCCTACAACTGTCAGAATGAAAGCATGTTTTATCATATTTTCATCATACGAAAAGAAAAAAAAACTCGATTGGCTAGACCATCACAGAATATTCTTATGCCGACACTTACAGTGGTAAACCATTCAAAGCTTGTTGAATAAGGACTGTTCATTTTATAAAGTGGGAACCTTGTTCATGTTATATCTTATTTATTTATTGATAAAATCGTAATCTGTTTTCTGTATATCGTTCATCTTTAACTCTACAATGCTATGAAGATATAAAACTCACAAAATGCTTTTGGTTGAAGAACTAAATAGCTTTTCCAAAAACTCCTAAGAAAAACTTTTCATCATAGTTAAGCATTATTTTACACATAACAAAAATCCTTATTTTTATGAACAAATTGTGTGTTGGTATGCTTTACTATTAATATATAGGTAGAGCTTTAAAAAAATCAATAATATTCCACAATTCTCTGACACTAGATCACCCTAGGGTCTTATCCTTTATGGTAAAATTTACTGATACACCATCCTTTTACTCAAAAAAAAAAATAAAGTAGAAAGCGTGTCTAAAATCGGATTAGATTACTTAAGAAACTATATTTGTAATAATGAGAGCTAAATCGTGAGTTTTAACCACATCCTCAAGTATAAACTTTACTCTTCATGGTAGTTTTATAAAACCAAGCCAAATGTATAGCATGGGCTTAGCGAACGCCATTAATCTTAAGATCACTTCAAATATTGATAGACTATTAAGATTTATTTCTTTTAGAATATAAGGAGAAAAAAATATCTAGAACGACTAACGGCCCTCGGAAACGACTTCCCCGAAAAATTTAATATGCCTATCTAAGGAAGCAGCAATATTTTCGAAATTATCATTAATTAATACATGGATTAATTGAAAAAGGTACATGGCCATTTCCTAGACATTTCATCAATCAATCCATAACTTAAGGGAAATCCTTAATGGGTGATCAGAATAGCGAAAAGTTGACACTTATTTAAACTAAAAAAAAATTATTCAAAATTTTAGCAAAGTCCAAGAACCAGGATTATTGATTGCTCGCCACGATTTACAACTTATTTAAATCCTGCCATATTTAATTAGTGATTCAACAACTTTATCAGCTTCTTTTATCGAATCGAAATTATTACCATGTGAATTAATGCTCCCCAACATTTTTCGCAGAAAACAATCCTTTTCATATTATGGACATTTTCCTTCATACAATATTAATGCGTTCATTGATTGTTGACTTTAATCTGTCCCTTACAATGCTTCTTCCCAGCCACCTAGTAGCACCACAAAACTGAGTGACGCAAACTGTGTTCCACTTGTCGCAATAGGTACACCGGCAAGGACTATTTGTTCATTCAAGCATGACCGACCACCACCTCGTAGGTCACCGCCACCGTCGCTAAGGATAAAACAGTAACAACTCTCTCATCGATTGTCGCGCGCATGCAAACCCATTCGCCGGTGGCCCCCTCACAGAGCATTGGATAACAATCTCCGGCAAAGGTGGAATTACCATAGCGATGTCCTGAGCAAGCATAAATTGTGCTGCTGTCATGGTTCAAAAGTCAGAAGGATATATTGTGGCTATTAGGGCAGGAGTCCTCGATCTGTACCTGGTACTTGTTCTCGATTTCTCTACTTGATTTGGCTTTTGAAACTGGTACATGCTTCTGTTCCATTTGTATTTCTCCCATGAGGGAAGCTATATTTGCATGCTTTACATAAAATTTGGAATGAATTCCATTGCTGACCAATTCCCAAAATTGGTTCATAAACCACACCGCCTTAAGTGAACCGAGGCTGGTCAATTTTCCCATGCATTTCGTGTCAGTAGTTTATCACTTGTTTTCTATCAAGCAGTTGGATCGCTTTTTATCAAATGTTTGCTTATCCAGGGGGTGCCTGCCGGATAACAGTTATAAGTAGAGGATAATCGGTCATACGGTCGCACACCCACTCATAGTTGTGAACTTTTACAGCATTGAACATGCGACATGGAATCAAGTGAAGAGCATGTGCTAGTTAGGAGAGACTATGCTCTTTAGAATGACCGTAGCAATGGAACAATTGGATGTATCTAGCAAGGAAAAATCATTTCTATGTATTACCAAAACTTTCGCAACGCCTGAGTATCATCAACTGGTAATATAACTATTTGGATGCTTGGGGTACGTACCTGAAAATAGAAAAAAAAAAACATAAAGCTTAGTAAATCAAAATGCGTAATCATTCATCATATTTACAATAATACATCAAGTTATGGGTTGCCGTATATGAAAAATAGAGTAAGGTAGGGTAGAATTTCGACCAGTTTTAGAACTAAATGAAACCTCAAAAATTGGTTTTAAAAAGCGTTGTCTTTGTTCGAATTATAGCAACAGCGTTCCTAGCATTTGCCATAAAAGTATAAAAGTAGCCAATTATGGATTGTCGATTATTTGCACGAAATGAACTCAAATGCTTATAAAAGTTTCTAGAAATGTGTGGAATGGATATTACCCATTTTTTGTTTTAATAGTTTCAAAATTGAGTATATTGAAGAAATATTTACCTTTTCCGTAAGGCAAGCGTTCAAACAAGTAGGGGATGAACACTAATTTTCGATTTTTGATACAGACAATGTTCGATTTAAATGCAAATACTGTATAGTAACCATACCTTCCCAGTATATGTATGTAACAATTTAATGCAATATTTGAAAAATCTTTATGCAGTATCGTATTGATATCTTACAGTCGCTGGTTAGGTGGCTATCTTGGAATTTGAATAGACTTTTCTTTAGTTGATTGATTTTTTTCTATTTCAGAATCATATATAAGATTTTTAAATTTGTCAAGTTCTCCCCACATTCCACTACTTCTATTCGGTATGTGCTTTAAAAACCAATAAAAACTTCTAATTAAATTCTACTTTATGAATCACCCCTTTTGTCGTTCCTTTCGTTCACTGCAGTATTCAAAATCCACTTCAATCAGATTTTGTCCTTCCGAATCATCCACCCTCCTCCATTGCGTCCCATGACTGGTTGTCGTCGTCCTCGTAGTCGTAAAAAGAGCTAATCTCCATATTGTCGAGTAGAGCAGAGCAAAAAAATCAGCTCAAACACCAAAACCCGGAGCAAGAGCCCGGTTGATGGTCATAAAGTTTCTCGCCGATTTTCACCACCCGAATGATCAAACAAACCCGCGCTGACTGGTCCTTCTCTGGTTGTGAATCTCGGTCGATATTTTGCTCGTCACAAACCGCAGCTAGCGCGCGCAAATCCACCCCGTTTATGGCTTAATGATTACTCCTAATGAGATTTTAAACTTGCGGACGCCCTGTTGAAGGAGGTGTGGGGCGGTGCGAAAGAATGGTAGAAACGGCTGGTTGGTGTTCAATAGAAGTTCGAAGTTTGCACTTTTTACAGTTTTGAATTCAAGCTCTTGGAGATATTGGTCCGAGCCAAAGACCGAAATGAGAATTCATTCATAAAGCGAGCCATCGTCAGCCGCACGATTCGCCGGTAGTGATCATCAACGGCTTTCGGCCGGCGAAATCAAAATGAGCAGAATCATCATTTTTTCACTGGGCGGCACTGGTTTCGTTTTGCATATTTGGCAATATAACGCTAGCATACTGTGCCTTGGAGACAAAACCCGTTGCGCGATTGGCAAAATTTAATCGTACCGGTTGATGTTAGTGCTGAAATGAGCATAGTTGTCGGTTTTGCTGTATTTGGGAAACTGGAGGTGTTGGTTGGTGACGCTGCGTGTAAGTATTGAACTTCATATGGTTTGAGTCTGAGCAGGGGTGTAGCCAGGAATTCCATGAGGGTGGAAAGGGCTACCTTGAAAGCTCATTCACGAATTTCACGCAAAAACTATCATTGAATATAAACAACCTATGTCATTTTCTAGAGCATGAGCATTATTGACCGCCCGCGGTTGCTACTCTGTTATTAGAAGAACAGCTGTAATTACACAGGGAGCCAACAGACGCTATTCGGGATTAGTTGTATCCTCAATATGTTAGTATTGGTGCTCTCAATATTATAAGAAACAATAACGGTGTCGGTCATCCTCACTGGGACAGAGCCTGCTTCTCAGCTTAGTGTTCTTATGAGCACTTCCACAGTTATTAACTGAGAGCTTTCTTTGCCAAAGTTGCCATTTTCGCATTCGTATATCGTGTGGCAGGTAAGATGATACTCTATGCCCAGGGAAGTCAAGGAAATTTCCATTACGAAAAGATCCTGGGCCGACCGGGAATTGAACCCAGACACCTTCAGCGTGGCTTTGCTTTGTAGCCACGGACTCTAACCACTCGGCTAAGGAAAGCCCCAAGAAAACACTTGTAGTTTGAATATGGGAAAGAGTTATTGAATTTTTTCAGGCATCTGGAAAATATTTTTCAAAGTGTTTCTATTAAATTCATTTTGAGATTCATTTAGATATTTTTCCAAGATTTTTTAAATTTCCTCCGAGTACTTTGAATTCTCCGAAGAGTTCATCCAGAAACGCTTAGATGCATGCAGATGACATGTTGGTGATGTTCTTAGAAATATTTATAAATATATGATGGTATTAAAACCAAGAGAAAGCATTGGATAAACTCGTGAAAAATCATTGAAACAATTCCTAATTGATTGTTGGGAGTACTTCTGTTTGAATCTTTGGAGGAATTCTGAGAAAAAAAGAGTTCGTTCTAGGGAAATCACTTTCCCCGAATATCGGTTCCCTGAGTGCCATTTCTTCGAATGCCAGTTCTCCTAATATCCTGTTTCGCCGAATAGCTCATTCCCTCGAAAAGTGCTTGGCACTCGTAATTGTCATAACTTCATCAATTTCAGGGTAGTGGTTCGAATTTCATCGGCCTCGGCATCTTTAGCAGTATCTGTTTAGTCAAGAATTACCAAATATCACCATGTTTTGATTGCTTATTGTTGTTCTTTCTTGTATGCCACCATTTCACTGAAGACTATTCTGGTACATTTTTGAACTGAATAACTTTTCAGGAAAATGGCATTCGTGGAACTGGCGTTCGGAGAAATGACATTCAGAGAAATGACTTTCGGGGAAATGTAGCACAATCGCGACATCCGTATTATACTATGCGAGGATCTCTTCAAGTAATTCCCAGAATAATTCGAGAAAAATGCTTAAAAAATACACAGGGAAAATTCCTAAAAACAAAATCCAACTATTCAATGTTTTCTGCATACAGTAATGACCCGATTTTGTCAGCCCCAGATTTTGTCTACCCCCGATTTTAGCACCCTTTTTGACCTGATTTTGTCAACCCCCGATTTTAACATCCTTTGTTCCCGATTCTGTCAGCCTAAAATTTATATTTATTTTAATTAGACTAAACACATCTCTACTGGCAATATTGGGTGCATACAGTCAAATATGATCTCGGCCACGTCTTTACAATCATCTAAAGATCGAATTTTTGAAATTTGAAATTCTTAATAATTATCCAATAAACTTATCAATGTTACTTGAAAGTAAAATATTAATGTTTATATTAATAAAATCATAAAACTAAGTCTTCAAAATAAAATAAAACTTGAAACTAGACGAAAAATTTTATCCCGATTTTAGCTCTTTCCAAATTTTGTCAACCCTAAATAGAGCATGGGGCTGACAAAATCGGGACATTACTGTATTTATTTGTAGGTGCTCAACAGTTCTTTTTCTTCTTGGCATTACGTCCCACTGGGATACAGCCCGCTTCTGTGCTTAGTGTTCAATGAACACTTCCACAGTTATTAACTGAGAATTTTCGTTGTCAAAGTTGCCATTTTCGCATTCGCATATATCGTGTTGCAGGTGCGATGATACTTTATGCCCAGAAAGTCAAAAAAATCCCATTAGATATCAAAAAAGAATAAAGTAAACCATGGTGCTGCAGCACCAATCGGGAATCGAATTTTCAGCGTGCCTTTGCTTTGTAGCCACGGATAGGAGTCATCCGAAGATATGATTCAAAAACTATTTAGAGCAAATAACTTTGAAGAATCCATGGTTTAATTGAAAAATCCTACCCTAAGGTAATACTGGGATGATTTCTGTAGGTATCTTTCGAGTACTCTAGCAGTTAGTAGTGTAGTTGCTGAGTAAAATCTAAAAATATTCTGTGTAAGTTAAATTTTATATGAATTTTAGAAGAAAAATAAGTGGAATTTCTGGAACAATGTCTGAGAGTTTTCTGAGAGGAGTTCTCAGAGATATCCCTGAACAAATGTTTCAAAATTATTCTCGGGTTGTTTTTCATAAGAAATATAATGAGAAAATTTAAGGAAAATTGATTAATGAAGGAATTTATGGACTTATCCATGGCAAAATCCCTAAAACTCTCTGGAGTAATTACTCAAAGAATATCTTCTGGAATTACTGAAGAAATCTGAAGATAAACACAGGAAAATTAAAAAATGAACAAATTTTTAAATAAATAAACTCCTAAAAAAACAAAATAAACTGCCGAAGTTTGTTATACGCGTCTAAAAAAAGGTTGTTTTGGTGGTAATTTTTCGTAGAGAATTCAAAGAGGAATCGATGAGCTTCTCAAAAAACAAAAACATTCCCAAATCAAACACTTTGCAGTCTTCGACGTTTTCGACATCTCTAAGCAAAACCTTACTGAAGAAATTAAAAATAGTAGATTTGAGCAGTATATTTTAATTCCGCCCTAATTGCTTACATTTTGATAGATACGCATGTTCGACTACCACTTGCACTCTTTTTCATGAGTAACTGACACTGAAGAAGACTGTTAGTGGTTATTGCTAAAAATTGAAGTATTTTAAGGGATTGTGATACTTTTCCCCGAATGTTGTTTCCCCGAATGCCGTTTCACCGGATGTCGGTTCGCCGAATCACCCGTTTCTCCGAATGACCCGTTCCCCGAAAAGTGGAGCAATTCAAATGACTGTCCGACATTTCTATTTACTACTTTCTCGAATACTTTCTGCAAAGACATTTTTATAGATGGAATTCAGCAAGTTTGATTCAAATGCTTCAAATGAATGGTTCTTTTATAAACTATTTGAATCGAAAAGTGACAGCCAAGAGGTTAAATGGTTTGCTTTAAAAGCATGTTTGAAAAATTAAAAAGAAACACAAATATGATGCTTAATGTCGTTCGTCGGGACATAACTCATCTAAATAACATCTCTTCAACCAGTATCCTAAAAATAATGAAGAAATATGAAATAAAATATGACAGTTTGCAAAATTCAAAAGATGTGACCCAAACGGGACATCAAGATCTCCATTGGGACGCATCTGAGAGTTGAGCAGAGACAATTATTCGATAAGACATAAGCATATGTTTAATATTTTTTCTATGACAATAATTGATAACAGAAAAATTGCTTATTTTCAAATATATTAATATTCCTTCTTTAAAACATAGGTTGTTCTTCCTCGTTTAACTGGTCTCATGATCATTGGCGTCAAAATTGAACGTAATTCTAAATTCAGTCTTATCTTTTTTTAATCGTATGCAGTTCTTCGAAGCATTGCTGTGCTAATATGTTTCGTTTGCAGCTGCAAACAATTTAAACAAATATTCTCAATTCTTGTAATAAAAAGAAATTCCTAATACATAAATGTATAGATAAAAAAAAAAAAAAATTCTGAAACTAACAGTTTGTTTTCCTAATAATTATATGATATGCCTTCAAGTTTATTTGCTAAAGCTTTTGCTACAGATTCTAATGTTTTGATTCGACATGTTTAAAGCTATCGATCTACTCTAAATAAATACATTATTTTAGAAAATATGCAATTCTTTTCAATATAAGTAGTGATTAGTAGCATTTTGAGTACTTATTACTGACATGCTCATCAGGGTGGTTCAAAGAATCGTTATTACTCCACATCACTTAATCAAATTGTGAGTGTCCTCCCAAAATTTGGGCTCTATAACTATAGGAAAATCAAGCAATTCATTCAATCGATCATGATGTTTGCCGATGTGCTCTTGATGGTTAGAGCTGTGTGCAGATACTATTAGATAGATTCATCAGCTTTAACTTTGTCGAAGAATGTTTTCGCGGTCTTCGGCAACGGCATTCATCGTAGAAATACCTATCGAGATCTGTGTTCAGAATTTTTATAGAGGTTAATGAGCGACCTCTGGCGATTTTTCTTTGCAAAAGTAAGTTTTCCCATAGTAAATCCCATACAAACTTTTAACGACTGGCGCTAAAATATAATTTCTCCGATCGAGCTGAAATTTTACACAGTTGTTATGGGACCTACATGCAATCCAAAAAGTGGACTGGAGTGAGAATCTAAATTTTTCATATAATCGTGTCCCAGACATGTTGCCCAAAATGTTGAGGACGGTAAAACATGTAAAAACCACCAATCAAATAAAGAAGGGTACATATCAGATGACCAGTACATTCATCACCCTGAAATGTATAAATTTATGACAATTATGAGTGCCAAAAACTTTTCGGGGAAGTGGGATATTCGGAGAAACAGCATACCCGGGGAACTAATGTTCAGGGAACTGCCCAGTGAACCACGTATCGTATAAGAATGTGCATTAAAAATCACATATTCATGCGTCCAAAATCAGAATCGCTCAAGATGCCAAATTAAGCGTTATCAATGTTAAAACAAGTTGTATATAAATCCCCAATACGATTCATAAACGACAATCTGTGTTGACAACAAAACATGTCATAAATAGTGCAACATAGAATCGCGTTAAGTTGTATAAACTGACAGATCATTTATCAATCCAGAAAGCATCGTATGAAATCGCAATAACTTAGCAAAAATTGCCACCCAAACTTGGTATCTGCTGCTGGTCGCTGTACATGAAACATGTATTAATATTGGCAAATAATCACCCATCTTATATGTAACCCTTAGTGGTACAGTAGTAAGGTGTCCGATTCCTGATCCAAATGTTCTGCGTTCGAGACTCGCTGTGCACTTTTTTTTATTTTCTTCCAAATTTTGTGGAATCGTATATTTGATCGCAGAAAGTCTGAAAAAGTCGTGCCAAGTACGCATATAGCCTCCACTTTGGTATGTATATAGCCTTTTCATGCATTCTATACGATTGAATTGATTCATATAGAATGATGTATAACAATAGTTATACCAACCAAAATGTTGACTGGGTGGCATTCGGGGAAACGACATTCGGGAAACCGACATTTGAAGAAAAGTAGCACAACTACTTAGAGGTATTTGTAAAATTCGAAGTATTTCCAAGCACGAATTGGTCGGCGTTAAGTCAGAGGGGACCAAGTACAAAACTTGGAAAAATTGGATTATTCTCTTATTAGATGTAAAATTAACTTACCTCCGTTATACTTTGATCAGATTTGAAGAATGCTGTAAACTGCGAGAGATATGTAATAAATTTACTTTGGATGATCGACAAAAATCGATGGATCGGAAATGGAAAATATTTCAGGAGATTTGTCTGATTTTTCGACATCGAATCATTCTTCTACTTATCCATCAATAGAAATTTATAAATATTGCTTAATTCGATGCATTTGAATTTAATTTTTGACCATTTACCATATTCGGATGGGTGATCAGAATTTGCAACAAATTCTGTGCAGACAGAGCGAATCAAGTGTTTAAAAGCAATAAAATGATATATTATTGCATTTTTTGAGTCAATTTCAGAGTCCGATAGAAGTTTACGGTAGTCCTATAGTGTGTGTATGGCATGTCCTAGGACCCGCTTATTGGGCCAGCATATTTTGGTCGGTACTCAATATATTCACTTGGTCCACTCTGACTGAACGCATATTTGAAAATTTCTGGTCTTCAATGCCTTGACCCTAAGAAACCTTCATTTTCAAGCTATCGTAATGTCACTGATTTTGGTATTTACTATATGCATTAATTCCTAAATACTCGTGTCAAAGGGTCTCGATAATCTGTTTATCTTAGAGATATGCACCCAATTTGACCATGCAAGCATTAAATGATTGTTATTTTCCTAGAAATTGTTCAGTCAGAGTGAACAAACTCACTGAACGGTGGTCTTTAGTTCAGTCAGAGTGGACCAAGTACACATAGTCCATCAAAAAATCGTTCTATTAGAGGTTTGGATTATGATTTTTCATGATTATCACTTCACATTATATTGTATTAAAGAAACATAAGGGCGTGTAGAAATATTGAATTAAATTTGAACGAGTTCAAAAGTTACTTGGTCATTTTAAAATAATTTGATTAAATTAAATTTAATTAAAATTCTTTAAAAAAAAATTTTATTATAAAAACTAAAGATAATCTTTGAAAAAATCCAAAAACAAGTGTTGTTTCAGTTGTAAATAGTTTTCCATCGGTCTTTGGGAGGAACAAATCTTAATTCTCTGGATTATTTTCGGGAAGACATTTAGCAGAAGTTTTATTTTTAGTTAAACTCCCAGAATTATTAAAAATGTTTACCATGCCACGATTTGATATAAATAGATATGCTGAAGACATTATCGACATATCATCCTTTTAGGAAAAACCAGTTGATTTCATAATTAACAATTCGTTGGAGGTGGTTTTGTGGTGAAATCTGTGGCGCCAGCGGGACTCTTTGAACACCTAAGGAGACCAAAACGTTATCCGAAATGGCATAATAAAAGTGGCTTATGGTGCTTCAAGAGCAAGTTCCGCCATTGTCAAACGGCTTCAGATAACAGGAAAGTAAGCCGGGAGAATACACTGGTTTTATTCGCACGATTCAACGCTCTTGAAATCGAAGCTGGAGGTTGGAGTACCACGTGTTCAAAGATCCACCGATCGGAACACGTTCAACCAAACTTTCAACATACCAAATCGAAGATCATCGCACATTTTTCTAAGATTCCACCCGTGGCTAGACAAGCCATAAGTTCAAAACCGCAACGATGTTATTTGACATATTGTTTCGAGCTACTCAAATACGAGTTTGCTACCCGCTGCGAGGGTTACCCGTGTATGAATACATTACCGATCCTGAAGGCGGTCAGGCGAATCAATAAAGCCCCTTGTTACGTTGTTGCTTGTTGTCGAAGTCGATCCATGTGAGTGCGACACACGATCAAAAGGAATTCCGATCGGAGGATCATCATCGAGCACCCGTGCGGAGTAGAATCTCGTAAATAAACACAAGCCCAGAGACGGCAGAGGACTTCGGGCGACAGGTTTAGTGGCAATTTCGGCGTGAAAAATGCTTTTGGGGTCGACCCTAAGGAGGAGATATTTCATTATTTTTTTTTATAATTTGGCTACGCGCAAAATTGAGCACCATTTTAGGGCAGTCAGGGTGATTCTTAATGTTTACATATTATGCATAACTTTTCATTAATCACAATCATTTATCATGGATGAGAGAGTCGGACGTTTTTATGTTTACGAGAACAGAAAGCGATGATTTACCTCTAGAGTCGTGTGAACAACCTTAAAAAAAATCAAAAATTCAATATTAAAGCATGTATATTTTAAGCAACTGTTTTTAGAAGCTTTAGAAGTTTAGATTCATTGTGTAATGATTTCAAGAGAACATACATACGCAGATTGCATATATATACAGTACTGGACAGAATAAAGTACGCATTGGCCGTTTTTCCATACAAAATGGTCAAGTTTGGAGATCTAAATCTCAGCTTTTAGTGGTCCGATTGATCTGAAATTTTCACCACAGCCTAGATATAACATAGATTTTACTCAATTTGAAACACAATCTTTTAAATTATTGAAAATCTCTCAATTTGCAAAAAAAATGCAAAATTTAATTTTGAAAATATTTTGAAAACAATCAGTTTTACCGAAAAATGATGTTCTGCTAACTTGTGTGTCTTATCAAATTGTACATTTTTGCAGAAGGACATATTGCTCTAAATATTTTTATTTAAAAATTATTTTCACTTTAAAATTTTGTCATTTTTATCAAAATTTGAGATTTGCGATAACTTAAAGTTCGTCAATGAAAAACTACGAATTTCTAGCCTAGCAAATTTGAAGTTACTTTCAAGCTGCGGTGAAAATTTCCGGTCGATCGGACTACTAGAAACCGAGATATAAGGCTCCAACTTGATCATTTTGTATGGAAAAACGGCCAATGCGTACTTTATTCTGTCCAGTACTGTATATATATATATATTTGTTTTTTCTTGGAGAAGCTCAGTGTTCACGACGATGATCAGTGATTACCACTTCTACTGCCATAATCGCACCAGAGCACTTTTGCTGATGACAAATTTATTATTCACAAGAATCGATTTGTGCACATCCGCACTTGCGGTGCTGAGAGACGACCTCTGGAACCAAATACACATATGTGGGATTGAACCCTCGTTACATATTTCTTAGTGAGCATTGCTTGTAGTTCGGAAACATGTAAAGTTTCGAAGGCGATGTGGTTAATTATGAACAGTTCAATTTCACTTAAAGTTCAATAACCATTTTTCCAGACAAATTTTGGTTCAAAGTCAGAAACCGTTAATTCTTCTTCTTTCTGTTGTTATGTCCCAACTGTTCTGTTGACTGTTGACAGAGTCTGCTTCTCAGCTTAGCGATTCCAGGAAGTCGAGAAAAAATCTTCACGGAGAGATCTTTGATTAGTGAGATTCAAACTTACGAACCTCATCTTCTTGCTGAATAGCTGTGCGTTTACCGCTACGGCTATATGAGCGCCTCAAAGAATGCTAATGATGAAAGCTTTCAAAACGTCGACGATCTTGTGAGATTTTTCACAGGCCTTGTCTCGAACAAAGCTCAATTGTCGAATATACCGTTTTGATTCATATTACGGACAGCTTCAAATTCCGGACACTCTACTTTGTATGGGAAACATTTCACGCGAAATGTTTAAATTTTTGCTGTTCAAAAGTTCTCAATTTCAAGGCTCGTTTAAGTAAATTTTTTCCATAAATATCTTTGAAAATTGCCCAACTACTTTAGATGTCTCTTTGGTGGTTTAACGATTTCGATTGATGATTTGACTGTTCCATCAATGATTATCATTAGCTGTCTGGAATTCGATTCAAAGTGCCCGGAATATGAGGCAAAAGTGAGGAAGCGTCCGGAATAAGAATCATGAAAAGGACACACATTTTGATTTATTTAAAATTATTTAAGTTGCAGAAGCGTATTCTTCACTAACCGTTCGAAAGTAAAGGGCTTCCGACGCTCGATAGCGCTAAGGAATCATACAAAATGATTTATTTTGTATGCTCTATGGAGCTCTGCACAGAAATCAGTCTCACTCTTTCACTCCTTCATAAAATTAGTAAACAACAAGGCCAGTAAACGTCAAAACCTCATACAAAATCAAAACAGTGCAGAGCCCCATGCTGGGTTAGAAGAACTGGGGGTAAAATGAACACTCTAAGCAATTTTCATGTTTTCTTGTTTATGAAGCTGTCAGATTCTTTTTCAATTGCTTAGAATTGAAGAAGAATGTTTATGCAATGTAACAAGTTGAAAAATTGTGATGGAATTAGAATTTTATCAACACTATTATCATTTTGAAAATTTCTTTTCCACAGAGTCAATGTTCCAAACATGTGGGTAAAATGAACATGTAACGGGGGTAATATGAACATATACTTGGGGGTAAAATGAACATACAATGGGGGTAATATGAACATATACTGGGTGTAAAATGAACATGTAGTGGGGGTAAAATGAACACCTTTGAAATTGAACGGGTTTCGGCATGATGCTCGCCATCTGGTGCATGTTCAATGCATATCTCACGGACAATCCGGAATCGATGGAACGTTTAGCCGCGACCATTTGGATGGTTGTCCATGTATGTCTTTGTATTTTCTCCGGAAAACTCTCGGCATCTGAAATAAAATCCAGTAGTATTCACCCTCCAATGGTGTTCATATTACCCCCATCTCAAGTGGTTCATTTTACCCCCAAAGAATCATCATCTTCAAATCATTTGTTCTACGAAATACTTCCAATTTTCGTCTACTTATCATAAATACTTTAAAGAAATGATGGGCTACGCAGTCAAATAGATTTTTGATGGTTTTAGTCATAAAAACCTTAAATTCCAGCAGTGAAAATATACATCACTTGAGAAAACGGAGAGGCGTACTTTGTTTTTGTTTACTTTTCCAGCTTGTGACAGTTCTAGATCGCGCAAGAGTTGTCAAAATTGTTCCTTAGTCTGAGGATTCAGGATGGTGCAATTTTTTGCATAGATATATAGCATAATTACCGTAAAACACAAACCTGTTCATTTAACCCCCCCTGTTCATTTTACCCACAGTTCCCCTATATTTCTCTGAGTGTCCGTAATATGAATCAAAACGGTACGTAGAAGTTATTTCACATCAACAGAATACTAGATCGAACAAAAATGATATGTAGGATGTCGTCCATATAACACGCGGGAAACATACATGAGGGCCAGGGTCCTGAAAAGCCAACGACGAATCGTCTATGTAGTATAAGGACGGATCCTAGTAGCTCGCATAATTCAAAGATGGCCCGTCTGCATTTTCAAAATAGTATCTATATAAATTTTCCATAGATACTTGAGAGCTAAGTGACTGCAACTGTTTGATATAGCTTATGATACATATTTTTATTGGAACATTGCATCGCGTGATAAATATGTGGACTAATTACGTGACTAGTACCAGTCAACGGTTTACACAATGGTTAGTATTTGAAAAAAGAAAAAAAAACAGGATGGACGTCTGAGGCACGTTAGAAGCAAAGTAAAAACCACACCAGAGGTGAAAAGTTTGTTTTTTTTGCTAGGTAGTTCATAGCAAAGTACACAGGAATGTTGAACGTTGGCCAGGCACATGTACACCGTGTCCAGTATATTCTCATACAAATTCAAGATAACATTACTTTGCGCTTGTCTAACTGACATCATTGGTGATAATATTTTTTGAAAGTGGTTATAATACTGATTCACTACAGGAAATATTTTGGAAATATTTCAATTATAAACTTATTTTATCAACTTAAGAATTTACGAAAAATATTTCCAGCGGCACGCTCATAGGCAGAGCCCAATTTCGATCTGCAGTTATCGCACATATATTTATCAAATTTTATCAATATTTATTTATTCAAAACACAATATGATTAACTAAAAGTTTCTGAAACTTTTCTGTGAATGCTCTGATTTTCACTTTGTAAACCAGACCAATATGAACAAAAATTCATTTTAAGTGCAAAACACGACTTCAATGGACATTTCATCACTTATCATAGCAATTATTTTTACTTATTCATAAAACAAGCTATTCTACGTTAGTATAATAGTACCAGACTACAATGAAATACTACAACATTGGATTATCCTACATTCAGTAAAGTTATACCAAAGAAAAGAAAAAGTGTATGAGAATATATTGGACACGGTGTATGTGAAAAGGTCATTGACAAATAATGAACCATTTTGACCGTTGCATGATAGCGACGGTCCAATTGAGCCAAAATTATGTAGCATAGTTCTAATAACATATTTCATGTGGTACGGGGTCAGGTCGTATCTGTTAAAGGACCATACCATAATTTTGCACTGCAGGCAACATAAAATGTGAAGAAATATTGTCATTTCGAAGAGGCCTTCCCGACAATGGCAATAATTTTCTCCGGGCGGGATCACAGTCCAATTCCGATGAATATGGTACCAAGATTCAAAATCTGACTCTGCTATGGAACAGTTTCCCACAGCTCTCGGTTGTCATCTAATAAAGATAAGATCTTGATATCGAACTGACCTTAACAGATCCACCGAACAAGATCACCCTCTGACGCTAACGTGTGGGATCTCGTATGACAGCCGGCCGCGTTCGCTACCGGCCAGCAACCAGAAACCGATCGTTTCACACGGGAGTAACTTGGGACAATCGTGGCTAAAATTATTTTCTGCCCTTAATGACATTCTTGCAGGATACCAATCTCCCTATCAGTAAGCAATTTTATCTAAAAACATGTCGTTTTTTATAGTTTTTAATCACTATTCGTCAGAATATTGTGAAATCAACATGATTTTTTACCTTTGATATCAAATTTCTTTGAGTTCGAATAGAAATCTTCATGAAGCGTCCATGTTACTCATTAGTTATGAAGAATTGAAACCGAGAGAAAGTATAATCCTGTCTTGAATGAGCCATTTGAAACATTATGTTAAGCACTATTGTGTTGCAAAAAAAGGACAATTTTTTCTATCTTCATTAACAAGATTTTTAGCCCTGTGCTAGTTCATCTCCAGCGGCTTTACTTCCCTTCCGAAGTAAGTCGTCACTGAAATTTTAGTGACCATCTTGGGGGTGATATTTGATCCCAGGTCCTGGGCGTGAGAGGCGTGTGCTCTAACCTTACACAATATCCGTCCCCAAAAAAAAGACAATTGATAAAGGAGGGCTCTCTGTTGATAACTGTGGAACTAGCTGTGCAAAGCTGAATGTACATAAGCTTTTTATATGTAGTTTTATAATTAGGTGAAAAATTGAGAATCACAAGACCTCCTCATGCCATTTCTGCATACATTTTTCTCATACAAACTTCAGGCTCATTGGGTACTCTTTAGGCTTCTGTTATTTTTCGGAGATGGGACCAACAAATTCAAGGAGGAGAACTTAGAAATGTTGTTGAGATTCCGTAGCTTTGAGGCTACATGTTCACTTTATAGGCGGATGATCATGGATAAGATTCCCAGCCCCGCCACAAAAAAAAAAAAACGTCCAGCCACCAGGAGACGCCGCACGGAGGACTGTGCTTTGTCAGTATCAGATGGTGACTGAGACAAACTGACCCTCTTTGAAGGCAGTTAGCCTCAAAAGGACTCAGGAACACGGCAAACCCTGAATTCCATAACCCCGAAAGCTATTTACCCGAATGAACAATCATCTTGAATGGGATCCATCCCATTACCCCGAGTACAACTACGCCGAACGCCATTACCTTGAATGGGTCACATTCCCGAACGCCACTACACCCAATGAGTCATTAACCCTCATAGTTCATAATACAGCACAGTATTTTTTCGGTAATAAAATAGTACTGAGTTTGGTTTTTATGCGTGTGTAATGTAAGCTGGTAAGCAACGTAAAAAACGACGTATTTTTTTTCTTCCTTCATATGTTAATTTCTTAATATTTTTCATAGAATATGGTGGATATTATCCCACTATTATCTTTTTTAGAGATTTTTTTTAAAACAATTGTCTATCAATTATTTTATAATGCTCATTGTTTTTTTTTTTTATTAACGAGTCTTCCAGCCTGAGACTGATTCATCTCCGTGCTTATTGTTATCACAGCTGCAAGCATTTGATCAGAAGTATTTTCTTCTTCCTAAAATAGGCTGTTTTGAGTCATTGTTACAAAAGCTATCGTCTGATATTTTCCAATAATGTTGATTCTAATGAAAAACAAATACTTTTTGTTTGGTAGCTGGTCCTTAGATTTTCTGGTCTTAGATTAATAAGATTTTCTTTCTACCACTCGTGCTGTATGCTGTAGAGATGACGGAGGCAACGAGACGAACGTCACGAAGTGTGTCGAATGTTAACAGCACTGATTGATTCGAAATTGATCGATGATAATTTAAATGTTGTTCAAAAACAAGTGAAAGGTTAATTAATGAAACATAAAGAATAATTTGTATTGTATCAAGATTGAACTCCATGTGATTCGAGAGCAGGAATAATATGTTGAAAGTTAATCAAAAACACTTCAAAAGTAAATGTATAGAAACTAAAGAATAATTTACGTTGATATTGTGTCGAAAAACGAGGAGCATGTAAATTAAGTTAGTGTGATATCAGAGTTGTAATAGTGAAAGTAAGTCGAATAAAATGGAGGGTGATTCGAGAATGAGAAATTCTAGACTAAATGCGGAATAAGCCGAACTGAGAGCTTTCTTGACCAAAGTTGTCATTTTCGCATTCGTATATTGTGCTGAAGGCAGGCATTGCAGAATTCGCTCTCATTTGAGTATGAAGTACGATCAAAGCAAGCAAAGAAAAACATCCCATCTGTTGCGGTCCACGATCGTCATTGTATTGCAAGGTGTAACAACTCTGATAAATGGAAGCAGCGAGTGAGAGCCCCAAAGAGAGAGCGATGATAAAATCTATTTTTCTCGCTTGTTTACCGTTGGGATTAGGTGTTTTTCTTTACTGGCACGATAAACAATCCACGAACTTCCAAAAGCAATAGTGTCCCCCAGGCTTGGAGCATGTTTAGAGGGGTTTTATCATGCGCTACTATCCCCCCAATCTGATCAAAGTTGTAACAGTATACGATAAACAGTCTCTCATAATGTGCAGCATGTTATGATAGTTACAGAGAGCGATACGTGAAAGATTCTCTCAATTTTCTCAGGATTCAATCCCTGGTTGAAGGTTCGATAATACTCTTTGTCCAGGGAAGTCTAGGAGAAGGTCATTACGAAAATATCCTGGACCGAACAGGAATCGAACCACCTTCATCATGGCTTGTAGCAGCGGACTCTATCCACTCGGCTATGGAAGGCCCCGAGGTAAGTACAATAAGCGGCATGTTATTTGCAATGATTGAAAAACATAGGCCGACCTAAAATCTCAATCTTTCAATTTGGCCACGAATTCTTTCTATTTACTCCCCTGTGCATCGGAACTAGTAGGTAGATGCATGCAGGAAGTGCAGCACAACATATTTACATATGACAGTCATAGTGCGATGTAGCTTCTATTTCCCACTGCGAGGAGCCCGACGAAGGCATCCAAAGTTCAACCCCTGGCCGGCGGATCTCCCGACCATAAAGTGTTGCCGGTTAGGACTAATCGCACTTTGTCGGCACTAGCGGCTTCGGGAGAAACCTACTCATCGTAAACAAAAACAAGAAAATAATTTAAACCATATCGAGATATTTATGACGTTTCGATTTGAAAACACCTAAGCGCTGTCATCCCATGGATGCTCGCTCGGTTCGGCGAGCGGCGAGCTTCGCGGTCAGTTTTGATTAAGCTACACGGATAAGTACCGTTTCTGGGCCGTTTTCGGTTGGACCCTCAATTAGGAATCGGCAGCAAAATTAACAAGCATTTAAGGAAGGGGAACACTTGTTTTTATAAAAAAAAGTCAATAAAATAATAAGCAATAAGCAACAAATAACAACATAAATAATAGTTTACAAATTTTTAGCACTGAGGAAATAAAAAAAAACTCTAAATTATATGTTGCACCGGATCGTTCTCAAGTTTTGTGACATACAAACACCATTTCATTTTTATTTTTTATAGAAGATTATCGCTTACATCGAATTATGTTATTGGCTGTTTTAGCATGGCTAATGGTTATCCTTTTCCCAGGGCAAGATGATATTTCCCCCTCGCCTGCTTGGCGTAAGAAACCTCTTTTGGAGCTATCATCGATGCACTTCATGCAGAGAGCCTCCAAAAAAACAGATTTTGTGACCCTTATCAGGACAATTAATCTTGCACCTTAATTAACAACTTTTCCCGCTCTCAGTGGGATACTTTGTATGTTTCTTTTTGAAAGTTGCGATAGTCAAGGCGATCCACCCTTACTCGAGCTCGGTCGGAACAACTGAAGATCGAACGTGATACATATTAGCATGTTTGTTGTGTGTCAACAAAATGTGGCTACGGTCTGTGCCGTTGGCGGCATGGGATATTCATTCAAAAAAAGAGAGGAACATTAACAGACTGGCTTATCAATTTCGACGCCACCGCACCGGTTCACCGCAAGGGAGGTTGATTCAGCTGAACGGATAGCTGGCACTGTGTTACTACTAATTTCTGTGCGTTTATGAATGGTTTACAGAAACTGGTTTTAGGACTGGGCTATGGAATTTTTTCCTAGTTTTTCAGTTGTAATATGGTGGATGAATATTAACTTCGTTAAGCTGAGCTTCTAAAACATCTAGTTCGAAGTGTAAAAATATTGATTTATGTTGAAAACGTCGTAAATCAGATGAATATGGAATATGAGTATTATTCAATGCCACGAATGATAAATTAGCGTTCGTGACATGAACCTCTTAGGGTCGAAAAGAGGCACAATTTATTTGATTTATGAAGTATCATCACAATTTAGAATATTACCATCTATTTAGGTTTTAAAAACCTAACAAATCCCTTCATATATAATAAAGACCTGTTAACAATGGCTATCACTCCTGCTTCCCCAGCAGAAGGTCATGGGTTCAATCCCAGGCCCGTTCCTTTTTCACATTTTTTTGAAATTCTTCCTGACAGGTCTCTTTCTCGATCCCTCTGCGTCATCCTTGATAAAGACCTCAAACATCATCAGTTATAACTATGGCTGGAGTTAAATGAATCGACGTAACTGCTAACCACAGTGGTATTTACGGTCGAATACCTCATCCATCACTAACAAAACACTCCTACTCCCAAGGTAGCTATGGGAATTGCAGGAGATTCTCCGGTTTCCTTGTAACATCAACTATCTAATTGAAATTTCTTCCTCTCCCCCGATACACATAACGACATGGCCGGCACCACTATCAATCTAGAAAAACGGAGGGTAGTGTGATTGTGCATTGAGTATGGTAAAAAGCTAAATCTCAAGCTCCATCTGAATGTCACTCTATGTACAGTCAGTGACATAAGTTAGTAACCAAATGCTGTTTTTCCATACAAAATGCCCAAGTTTGGGGTGCTGTATCTCAGCTTCTGGTAGCCCGAATTGTCTATAATTTGGATGACGAACTACAATTAACTTGAAATTTTGCCTGTAAGGGAATTGTGACATTGTAGTCATTTTACACAGAGTTTCAGAGGGTTGTTCAAAGACAAAACTAAGTAACCGAGAGACTTTTCAATTTGATTCGAAAACGGTAAGTCGTGGAAGCTGCTCATAAAAGCTGAGAAGCAAGCTTTGTCCCAGTTAAGACGTAACGCTAGAAAAAAGAAGATGTTCTATCGATTGATCATTAATGATTTTTTAACAAGGAGTTGTCCTTAAAACTCTCTGTCTTATATTTGAATTTTCAGAACCCTTCTCCTCTATTGGTATTTTATCCATATTTGTGTCCGATGGCATAAAGCCGTTTGGGATAAAGTCGATTGGCATAAAGGTCATTTGGTATAAAATTGTTTGGCATAATGACCGTTTGGCATAATAACCGTTTGGTATAATGGTCTTATGGCATAATATTCATTTGGCATAATGTTTCTGAAACTAAAGATTTCTTTAAGTTGCACTCGATTTTACGTGTTTCAATCCCATTGACTACATCAGGCTTATTTTCTAATTAATTAATGCAAAACAATATTGTGCTTCACTCAACGATTCCATTGAGTGAATTTGCTTTTGAATTAACTAAGAGATAGAAACCCAAAAATTGCTCTTCTTTCAAATATCAGTTATTCAACAAATTTAGGAACTGAAACTTTTATTATATTGTTCACAAATGTTTCCTTCTTTCGAATATTGGTTGTTCTTGAACCATTTAGAGACACAAACGCAACGTAAGTGGCACTCAGACAGTTTTTACTGTTTCCAAGTTGTCCAACGACGTTTTTAGATGATGTCGACCTTCTTTTGAAAGATGTTGTTCTTTGGAGCTATATTGTTCCGATAATTGTTGATTTTGTAGATGGTATTAACTTCAAGCTGAAATAAAAGTGACAATCGAAAACATCAATCTGCCAAGGTTGTCAATAAAAAGGAACCGTTTGCTGCAGATGATATTAAACGCAATGTTCACTATTATTTATGTTGCAATTGTTTTTGGCGTTCAATCTTCTGATGACTTATTTATAAATTTTGCCTTCTTTCCAACATTAACTGTTCTTCAGAGTTATATTGTTATAAAACAATATTATGTAAAGCTTTGTTTAATTCCTTTTTATATTTCGCTGTTTAGTTTATTCTTTCAAGCCTTGCTTATACAATAATCATTGTTTTGAATATATCAACATACATTTATTGTTTGAATAACACTTGTTTCTAGATTTACTCGAAAAATGATTGTTTCAATTATAAATTTTCCCTTCTTTCACAAATAGATTTATTTGATTTACACTCCAAAAAACATAAATTGCCTTTCGAAAATGTGCTGGTAATTCAAGTTATACTGTGTGAAGCATTTTTGAGATTAAAGCTTCGAACATTTGAAACGAAAGGAATCTGATTTCATATGAAGGTTGTTTTTGACTAATGCCTCAATAATAAAAAGAGATGGTTAATGGACAAAAGGTCGAAAGTCAAAACGTCGAAAGGGCAAAAGGTTGAAAGGACAAAAGGTCGAAAGTGATTTGCTTGGTGGGAATTTTGCTTTCTTTGAAAAAATATTTTCGACCTTTTGTCCCTTATTTTTTGTTCTTCGACCTCTTGTCCTTTTAACCTTTTGTCCTTCGACCTTTTTTCATAGATTCCTTATTATCAAATCAAAGCTTTCAACAATTTATATATATGTTTTCCCTCCTTTTATCAAGTGTTATGTAATTTTATCAAGTCACGGCTTGTATCAAGTCACTTAAAACCTATATGTTAATATTTCCACTATACACAAACCTACTTTCTGTTAAATGAGATCGCAGTAAGCTTTGCTAGCGATTGGTCGCAAATTTGCTTCTGTCACGAATTTTCATGCTAGTATTTTTTTTTTCAAAGTTTTTGCCATTGGGCTAATATTTAAGTGACTATAATAACTGTATGTTATTCGGAAGTGTTGTGAATTTTAAAGTTTTATAATACATGTGAAAATAAATACTTTCGTGAAATCAAGAAAATCAAGATTCGAATCGCCTACGACGAGTTGAACAAAGCTTCCTCTGGCAGCTGCTGCTAGTTAGCTTTTTATGAAGACAAGCTAAGACACTTGGTGAGAATGTTCCTTTTATCTGGTTCCGGGTCATTTGGCCGAATGCCATTTGGCCGAATGCCGTTTGGCCGAAATTGAAAACAATAGTGAACTACGTTTAGCATGCATTTGAATGAACAGTTTATTCTTAAAGAAGGATAATTCACGGTTTACGACTTATTCGTCTTTTTGTAGCATCAATTAGCTTCAATCCTTCTGATAGTATTTATTAGTATTATTCTGATAGCGAATTAAATAATTTCTAGCATCCACAAGTTTGGCTTCTTCTTTTCACAGCGAAGAAACAGTTATTTTCTTTAAAGTAAGTGTTAACCGAATCGTTTGGTTTAATCCTTAATAAGATTCTATGAATGTATAATAAGCCTTAGTTCCATTAACTATGGAAAATATAAAATATGAAAGAACAGCCTATGATCGAAAAAAAGAAAAATCTCTTATAAAGATGTAGCTAGTGTAATGCAAATAATTGTTATATCAGTGTAACTATAAAAAACTGCCGATGATTTAAAGAAGGTAAAATTCCCAATTGAAGTATACGCTAAATTATTGCCAATAGTACTGAAAACAGTACAAGTTGAAAGAATAGCCTATGTTTAAAAGTAGAAAAAAAAATCTTATGAAATTATCAAAAACATTTCAAACCCTAGCACCCCGTTTTTAGCCCAGAGACGAACCAACCATGAGATCAGAGTCTTGGCGCGAGTACACAACTTCGTCCTAAATAAATAGATAGTTCAATGTATTCTCTTGGAGCATTATATAGCAACAGACACGACGTTCCGTCACATCATAAAGATCAACAAGTTAACTAGCAGATCAGTTATTGGTCCACATTTATGAATCCCATGCTTCAGCGTTGAAAAAAAAAATGATTTTTTTTTTCTTGATTCGGCTAAACGGCATTCGGCCATATGACCCATTCAACCAAATGGCATTCGGCCAAATGGCCGGACATCCTTTTATCTATATTTTACTACGCAATAATCAAATTAATATGTTGAATTTCGATATGTAAAACGGATACGTATTTCGACAATTTTTGGCATATTCATCATTTATGGAAGCACTTTTAGTTCGAGCGTTTACTTTTACGATTCAAAAGCGGTGATATAAAGGACGTGGCAACGTATACACAAATTATAGACTTGGGCGCAATCAACTAGGGTGACTTGTTGTATTTTCGGCAGCTTTGTTCTCTTCGTCTTGGGTGGTTTTCTAAAACATATTGAGCTCAAATTATGCACCAATACTTTTACCACATAAGTGCATCTTACCGCCGAATTTTAGAAGTTTTGGTCGATAAAAACCCCCCATGACGAAGAGAACAAATCGGCCGATAATACGTAAGTTCCCCTATAACAGTTGTTAACTTAGTAAAATGTGCCATGTTTGTGAATTAAATACATACATAATGTCGGTAATCGGTCTCTAGTTAAAACGGTATTCACACTAGCGTCCCTTACTCTCCTCGATGACCGTAAGGACGTAGCCGGTGCCGTTATTGACTTCGTTTTATTTTGAGCTCTCGAATTGTGTACATTGAGAATGGTTAGCTAATCCCAACATAGTAAGTTCTTACGATAAATTTCACCGTAATCTCAACAGCTGAACAGTTCTGTGAAATAAAACACCGTAACTTTGTCGGAATTTAACGGATTCCGGTGATTTTTTACCGAATACTGTAAAAATTTACCGAACTCCGTTAATTTATTTTACCAAACTGTTCAGCTGTTGAGGTTTCACAGGAATCCGTAAAATAATTTAAGTGTGAAGCCCCGTTCATTGGTTCTCTGTGCAATTTCGATTGTTCCAGTCAATCACGGAGTAGCAACTACGAATTTTACGGTCATCTATGCTTATGCTTATACACAAACCTACTTTCTGTTAAATTGTTTTTCATCAAAATGTTACAACAATTTTTGAAAACCAATGTTAGTCATTTAATCATAAATTTAACTCAGGATTTCATTTTTTTTAGCTGGCAGAACGGAAAAAATCTTTTTTCTCAGTTTGTTTAGGAACGAAGACCGTTTTGAATCATATTACGGACACTTAAGCCCTTAAGCCTGATTCGCTGCTGACAAGTAATTTCTTGGCCTATCTTGATGCATGGGAAATTCCTGCAAGGAATCGATCAAGTAAGCGCTTTTTTCTGATCGCAGTACGCAGTTGAAAAAAAATGTCAGTTCAAACGGGAGTCGCTGTAAAAAATTTCTGTAAGGAATCGGCGAGAAATTTCTTCAGCGATTCGTTTCCAGCAGCAAATCAGGCTTTAGTGAAATATAACTCATCAGAAAGCATATAAAATAAATCATTCTTTATGATCCTCCGCATTAGTGGGCCTTCAAAACAATTAACTTTTGAATGGTGGATGAAGATTTTGAATATTTAACATGAATAATTTAAAACAAATAGTTGGTTGGTTTGACTTTATTAACGAGATTTTTAGCCCTGGGCTAGTTCATCTCGGGACCAACGGCTTTACTTCCCTTCCGAAGGAAGTCGTCACTATAACTTTTTACGTCATAAGTGACTATGTCGGGGATGGGATTCGATCCCAGGTCCTCGGCGTGAGAGGCGAGTGTTCTAACCACTACACCAGGTCCGTCCCCTTTTAAAACAAATATAAATGTATGGACTTTTCATGATTCTTATTCCGGACGCTTCCCTACTATTGCTTCATATTCCGAACACTTTGATTAGAATTCCGGACAGCGCATTAAAACCATAAATAGAAAAGTGTAATCATTAATTGAAATCGACAATCCATTAATGAGACGTCTAAGACAGAAGAGCATTAAAAATTTTCATAGATATCTATGGATAATGTTGACTAAAACGAGCTTTTGAATGGTAAAAATTGAAACATTTCATGTGAAATGTTTCCTATACAAAGTAGAGTGTCCGGAATAAGAAGCTATCCGTAATATGAATCAAAACGGTACCGCGCTTGCTGAGGACTAGTTAGGAATTTTCACTATGAGCTCTATGGCACCAATCTCGGTAAAAAACTTCGAAAAAAAGCGTCTAGCGTTGGGCAAATTTGTCCAGAACATCGATGTTACTGATCGATTAACATTTGAACTGCCGAATCGATTCACCGATTTAATCAAATCCTTTGAATCGATGTTTTCGAATCTATTTAAATCGGATGAAAATCTACATTTATGAAGCTTGAAATGAGACCAAATGCATTTGCATTCGATTTTAACAACTTTCAATCAAATCAGTTGCGAACATCAATCGAACAGATTTACTACTTCAAGGTTAGTTCAAAATATGGTTTCATTTCTGCAAACTCATTAAGAAATATTTAACGATTTCAACAAAATGAATTGAATCAAAGAATTGAATGAAGAAAATCGATGCACTCAATTTTAGGTGCTCGGAACATCGATTGTAAAAATCGGTTAATCGGAAAGCAAACATCGATTTTCGTAACATCGATTCAAAATCGCCCAACGCTAGGATGAACCCATTATTTCGCAAATTCTTCCCAAACAACTGGGTTTGAAACTATCACTGATCAGAGAGTCACTGGCCCAGGCTATTCGATTCAAGCAAGGAAGCAATCGGTGCCACCAATCGTGGTCAGTGTTTCCGAATTTGGAAGATTTGGGGAGAAGATCTTGAGCTATATTAGGGAAATCAAAGTCTCCTTATAAATCGTAAATAAGAAGTTTGGCCGAAAATTCTCAAAGATAGCGAACTTCGTCTCAAATAACTTGAAGAGAAGAAAAAAATACTTAGGGGCCATCCCTTAAAAACGTAAGACAATTATTGTATGTTGTTCTCCATTGAATCTAAAATTTTTTTTTTTGGGTTTTTTACATTGGTATGCTCTTTGTTCTTTGAATGGTAAGAGGACGGGAAAAAGTTAAACTTTTCACAAGCTATAACGTACATATACCTACCAGCTATTATTGAAACCCTGAGACACCAAAACCTGTTCCAAACTAAAACAAATCAAAATTTATCGTTTATCGATATGATCTCCTGGATTGGATATGTGGTGAAGTTGCTATCACCAATCATATGCTTGTCCAAAATATTTGCTGAATCACGGCTTGGTAAATATATTTTAATGGCTTTGATTATCCTAATATATAGAATTGATCAATGAAATGCTATAAAAATAAAGAATTATTGATAACACAGGATTTGAAATACCAAACAGTTTTCATAACAATTGACTTCAATGTCGGAAAGAAGAAACGTCCTTACTATGTCATACTTACTAGAATCGAACACTCTCGAATGAATATCAGGTATCAGGTATCAGAAGGCCGGCTCCAAAGGCACGTTCCCCACCAGTTGGGAGATTTGTGCCATCGCCATATTTGAGCCTATTTCATCATCTACCCGATGGGAGAGGAAAGGGAAGGGAAAGATGGGAGGAAATAGGAGTGGGGTCCCTTGAAGAGGGAAGATCGCATAAGCGAAATGAGAGCATGTAGCTCCATACCACAATGGGTTCGAACAGCGCCCTAAAAAGGGCACTGCAAAACGCATGAGCGTAAAGAGAGCCTATAGCTCATTACCACAGCGGGTTAAGAATAACAGAATGT
Source organism: Aedes aegypti (assembly GCF_002204515.2). Classification (NCBI taxonomy): domain Eukaryota; kingdom Metazoa; phylum Arthropoda; class Insecta; order Diptera; family Culicidae; genus Aedes; species Aedes aegypti. The sequence continues at coordinate 346,521,956 of NC_035109.1, read as the reverse complement.
CCTGAAGATTCAGGCTTCTGTATTCAGTTTCACTTAATAAGTGTTTACCAAGTAATTGGAATCGCATTTGCGCAAAAACTGGACAGTTACATATCAGGTGATACGAAGTTCCATAATCGGAGTCACAACTATCACACACAAATGAGTCAGCACGCTGAATATTTGCCATGTGATAGTTGAGTCGGCAGTGGCCTGTCAACGCTCTGACCAAGAGACTGCAATTCTGCTTTGACAGATTTGTTAAATACTTCGCCACCTTTGGAGATGGCTCAGTAATATACAATTTTGTTTGACGACACGACTCCAAACTATTCCAATATTGCTTGTGCTGAGTTGCCGCCCAAGAGTTTATCTGAAGCTTCACCCAGCACTTCGAAATTGGAATAGCCGGCTCAGGGCCAATGAAGTCATGCGATGCTCCATCGCGAGCTAGCTCATCAGCCAATTCATTTCCAGCGATGGAAGAATGGCCAGGTACCCATACAAGGTTTACAGAGTTGACTGAATTCAGTTCCTCAATTTGAGTTCGACATGCGATAACAAGCTTCGACCTTGAGTTGGCCGAAGCGAGAGCTTTTATAGCAGCCTGACTATCTGAACAGAAGTAAATGACTTCACTGCCCACAATCAGCGGAAGGCCTTTTGTTACGCAGTGTACGACAACTCGTTTGAAGTCATCCGTTGGGGATGGTTCATCATGTGGTAAATATACCGAACAATAGACGTATTTCCTGTTGAGGTCACCAACAGAAACATCGATTGTGACAGCACATACATCTCTGGTAGTTAACTCAGAAATGAGTGTAGCAACGATTGCTTTATTAACGAGCACGCATGCGCGGGGCATGGAGCGCGAGTTTGCCATTTCAAGCTTGCTAAAAGTAGCAAAAACTGGGTCCACAAGGTTACCTAGATAGAAGTTCCCTCTACGAAAGTAGGGTTCTTGAACTAGCGCCACTTGGGCTGCACCATTTTGCATGAGTCTGCAAAGATTGATCGTTGCTGTTCTTTTATGCTGAAGATTGATCTGAGCTAACCTAACCGTAGCCACTACCCAAACTAGGCAGGATTAAGCTTTTTGCAATCTCAGCACGAAAAAGACCAGCAGCGAAAAAACCAGATCGGTATCTATTTAAAGTCGCCAAAGGCGAAAGAGCACAGAATACACTGTGTAAAACGCATAATGCGAATCCATATAGGTGATAATTTAAATTAAATGTCAACATATTCATAATCCCACCCTTATTAAGCCTCAAGATAGAGACTGAAGAAGGGCAGCCGATTATCTCGGAGAAACACAAGGTCACCTGCACCATTGCTCCGGGTAGCACAGGAAGGACTCAATACTGTGGAGGGCGCCCTGGTACCCCACAGGCTCCGTTTGCGGTTAGGTTTTATTTAGACCCCCCTAACCATTCATTCTTAGGCACGGTACGCATCACACCATAAATTAGGGGTCACCTGTGAGGTGGACTTTTACCACCGGAACAGGCAGTCCGTAGTGTTAATTCTTAGCCAGTTGAAACAACCGCTACCGACACTACGCGGCTATCTAGGCTGCTCGGGAAAAGGAGGTTAATATTGATGATTAACTCCTGACGTGCCCAAGCAGCCGAGTAAATCCACCAATGCCACCGATTTAATGGCTTTGATTATCCTAATATATAGAATTGATCAATGAAATGCTATAAAAATAAAGAATTATTGATAACACAGGATTTGAAATACCAAACAGTTTTCATAACAATTGACTTCAATGTCGGAAAGAAGAAACGTCCTTACTATGTCATACTTACTAGAATCGAACACTCTCGAATGAATAAATCTGTCATTCACACTAGTCACAGTTTCACCAGAAATGATTTAGTGAATAGTTCTGTTATGTCAGCATTTCACGACTGTCTTCCCACGCATCGCTGACGCAGAGCGTTTGTAATGTGATCCTTCTGGAACCGTAATTTGTCACCCATGTAGGATCGTAGCTTAGTCCATAAGCACACACAAACCCGGTAGCGCGAGTCATTCACGAGTAATTGGTGTTATTTTCTGTCGAAGCTGTCACCGAGGAGAGCAGAATTAGTCCCCGGAGAGTGAAAACTTATTACTTCCAGATATGTGTAGAAAAGTAATACGTTGGAATTGTAGCGTAAAGTCGAAGAAAAAGGATGTCAAAGGTGCCGTCTTTTCTCGCACGACCATACATCATCATTACCGACGAGAAGCGCGGTGTGCCTGGAACCTATTTATTTGGTACCCACCATTCAAAAGATGTAATATTTGAGCATTTTCTTCTAGTATTTGAGAAAAAAAAACAATTTAAAGCTCATTTACTTACCTTTGTAATATTAATGGATGCAATTTACAAAACGAATCTTTGGATAGGTACTCGGTTAAAGTTATGTATAGTAATTTAATTTCTATTCGTGCGTTGTGTATATAGAAAACAATACAATATACAACAAACATGCCTTTGAACTCTAAATTAAACTACATATAAATAATGGTAAATGTCTTATAACTATAACTCCTGATTCTCTCAATTATATGATTTTAACCTATGGTGAATATGTTTGAATTTCACATCTTTCAAATGCATAATAGTTTCTTTTCTTTTTTTCATTTTGATCATTAATAATGATACACTGACGGAAAAAAATTGTTTTCGTCAATTACGATTTCAGACACACCGTCCATTAAGTCAACTCAAAAGCGGAATGCACCAACGACTTAGACTGGTGGTGAAAGCAAAGTGCTCTCCGGATCCTATTACAAGGATCGAACATCGAATGTCTCAATTTTGATGCAGACGACAAAATTGACGTTCGGGAGCGGCTGACGAAAAAGGGTAATATCGAAGTGGTTCTCTGCTACTACTGCTTGGGGTTCTCCATAAGTGACATCGGATACACTTTCTGTGTGTTAATTTTTTGGGCTTCCAAGCAATAAAAATAAACCTTTTTTTCTCCCTTGGTGTCTTATTATGATGAAAGAAGAACATCTGGTTGAAATGGTGTTTTTTTTCGGTATACAAAGTGTGCCTCATCTATACGGGGCAGATAGCATAAGCCAGCATGAATGGGCGAACGGATAGTGTGAAGGTGGGAAGCCGTAAGAGCAGAAAGAGCAGTTGTGGCACGTGCCGGTCAATGATGTCCGGTGTTAGGTATCCTTGTTCGATTCCAATGCAACGCTGCTAAGTGAGATGGAAAATGAGTTTTAAAATTTAAATAGCCCCGAAATCGATATATTTTACGGCTGATTGGCTGCTCCGTTTCGGTTTTCCGAGAGGGTGTGTCATGAGTCATGGTTGTATTCGTTGCAATCATCAACAAGGTTTCTTTTTCACTCTAAAATTATATGGAGCTGGTAATTAAAATCAATGTTTGGCTTATATTTTCTATCCCAAAAGGTCAACAACTTGAGAGAACCACCGACTGGCAATGAGGTTAAAAAATGAGGATTACGTGACTTTGAGCCATTACTCACATACTGCACCCTCGATAGGTAAATGCAAATAGTTATATGCTTCAGTAGGTATCTTCCTAGTCAAGAAAGCGCTCTATGAAAAGAACACCCAACGTAGCACTAAACGAAGAACAGCCAACGATCCATTTTAATTGCATCCTTCTTATCCATACAGTACTCGGCTAAATGGAAGCAAATTTCTCAGCTTCTATCAAATTTCCTTAGAAAAATTGCTCCAATAAATCTACTGTACAACAGCCACTTTCACTCCAATTATGGTCCGCAATTACGATAAACCGGCATTTTTGTATAATTTGATGGGTACCTTAAAGTAGTGGCAGTCGTAAAATTGTGCATTTAATTCCCTAGATGAACCCGTTAGACCTTATCCACTTTGGAGAGCCAACATTTTTTCGATTTTCCCTCCTAAAAGCTGCACATTTGCATACCTATCAAATGCCTACGACATCAATTAGTTTTTTCCTCGGTCATATCGGGAAGCTCCCGGTCGAAAGAAGAAGAATTTTAATTAATCACCACAGCATCCCAGTTTGTTTCATTCGAGCAACAACAATAAAATTGGTCGCTTTATGACGACTAGGCAATGTCACGAAGCATTATTGAATGTTGTGGCTTTAACTGCTTCTGGGAAAACAAACAAATCCGCCCTATGGCGATCCACCTGTGACATAATTAAGATAGCGACGCGTGTTTTATCAATAAATTCCTCTGAAGGGTAAGCGACCGTAATGAATGACGCATAATGCGCTGCTGGTGGAAATGGAGTTTTCGATGGCCTTCGGTCTGTAAAAATATGAAATCGGAATCTTCTAGACAAATGAATGAGCTTGATTTATGTTCGCTTTTGGAGATGATAACTAAGAACTATTGTGAAATAAAATGACATCAGCATGATAGAGGGTCTTAGGAATGATTATACGAAAATAAACAATGAAGTAATCACGAACGGCATTCAACGTTAGATTTATTTTAAAGTCACGAGAGCCGAAGCAATTTTTTTGGTGGAAAATCTCCAGTTTTTTTCACAATTCTCCTACATAAACGTTGACGTAAACATATGATAACCAAGTTATACTATTTGTCTCCTATCATTTGTAATGTTAAGCATTGTAAACATTCAAACGCATTGAGTTTTTGACTCATGTTGAGTTGGTATTACAGAGCCATTAAAATGTCATCGTTTTCTGTACGAAGTGTATTTGTCATTCATAGACTACCACGATGATACAATTCAAATATTGTGGCATAAACATTGCTCGTTAGTTCTTATTCATCATGAATTCATATTTGAACAACATTTATCTTCATTTTTGGTTCTAAATACTGAATATTATCAGTTCCAACTAGTGATCCATAATATGGGCTAAGAATTGATTGTTTGTCACAATTATGGGTCTCTTTCAAACACAGAAAATTATTGTTTATTTCAACATTGCACTTATTGTTTACAGGTTATATCACTCAGGATAAAACACTTACAACGTCCAGATCGGTCAATTTCACTTTTGAACAAACACTTGTGTTGGGAGGCTCAACTGCTACAGAGAAGTATCACCAAAACTTATAAAATCAGAGCAGCAACTTATTTAGGGATCAAATATGCTTGAAAACAAAGCGGAGTTTCCTATAAGTGTAAACAATCTGAAAAGCGTTTCCAGGAATCATTTATGGAAACGCATCGATCCATAATGTGTCACAATTTTTTGCAATAATGTGAAAAACTTACGCATAATAGTATTTTCAGCAACTGATATTGTTTAATGCAATCCTGAGTAAATAGTTTACACAAAATAGTTTAGTAACCAAAGTTTATGTGTAAAACGGTACGATTTATGCTTTTAAATTGAATTTATATATTTTCTTCGTTGTTTTATTGAACTGAACCACTACATGCGACACTAATTGATCCATAACTGTAGGGTGATGGTATCTACAGGAATCTGTCACTATTCAGATATACATCTCGTTATCGATATCGTATGCAACTTACTGTACAATTTTTCTTTTCATATTAATATTCGTCTTCTTCTCTCTGGCGTAACGTTCCAACAAGAATCCTCTGGAATGTCGAGAAAATTTTCTTTACGAAAAGATCCTCGATCGGCAGGAATCGAACCCACGGACCATCAGCTTTGTATACACGCAGCGAACTGGACTATCGAAAGTCATACAAAGTTGTTAAGCAGACCTAGAGCTATCCGTCAGTAACAAACCTAATTGGGAATTTATCCGCTAGGTGGCGCTAGTTACAAATTTTCGTCAATCTTCTATATTTCACGATCTTGATGAGCTAGATGGTTGGTGTCTTTCGCAAAGTTTTTCAGCCGACCCTATCTATCTGGGTGTAACTAAACTTATTGGGAATTTCTCCGGTAGGTGGCGCTAGTAACATTGTTTTTTTCAATCTACTATGTATCTATGTCTCATGACCCTGATGAGCTAGAAGGTTGGTGTCTTCGGCAAAGTTGTTAAGCAGATCAAGGGCTATCCTGCTGTAACACAACTAATTGGAATGTCTCTTCTAGGTGCCACCAGTAACAAATTTTCTTCGATCTTCTAAATCCCAAGATTTTCATGAGCTAGAAGGTTGGCGTCTTCAGCAAAGCTGTTAAGCAGAGAAAGGGCTTTTTGGTAATTATAAAAAATATTGAGAATTTATCCACTAGATGACGCTAATGACAAATTTTATCCAATTTCCTATATTTCTAGATCCTGATGAGCTAGAAGGTTGGTGTCTTGTGTAATGTTTTTAAGCAGATCAAGAGCTATCTGGCAGTAACAAATCTAATAGAGAATTTATCCGTTAGGTGGCGTTAGTAACAAATTATCTTCAATCTTATGTATCCCGAGATCCTGATAAAATAGTCTTCGGCAAGTTATTCAGCAGTTCATATGTTAACAAGCAGATCGATGCTAGGTGGCTCCAGTTGGTCTTCGGTAAAGTTGTTCACATCGCTGCGAAAATTTTAAATTCTCATATCTTATGCTCGAGATGTTTCACGCTTGAATTGTTCCTTACTCAGTTCAACCGCCACAAAATATGAGTTAGATCATCATTGTTTTATTTGCCTTTTTCACTCAAAGCCTTTTTTAATATTTTTAGCTATGGGCTAGTTAATTTCGGATCCAAAGGCTTATTGTTACTAGCGCCACCTAGCATATGAATTCCCATTCTATTATTTTTTCGCCAATCCTCTAGCTCTTCAAGATCTCAATGTAGAGTAAAGTGGGGCAAAAGTTCGACCTTAGTAGTATAATCAAAGTTTCCAGGAAAACAACAAACTTGTGTCAAAATATAAACCCATTTTTAGTTATAACATTTTCAAAATTGATTGTCTTAAACGAACTTTTGCCGCACCGATGGGGAAAGAGTTCGAATCTAAAGTGGGGCAAAAGTTCGCTGGCTAAAACACAAAATACCGATTTTTTTTATCACAGGCATACTTTATACCAGCCGTAAACTTAAGTTTTCCGAAAAATACACACTAAATTTTCATCAAAAATTGCCCAAAACAGGGTTAATTGTAATATACTCAAAAATAGCAGTTTTTCGCAAAATTTAGTGGAAATGTTAAACTTTGGTGACATTATTCGCACGATCAGTCAAATTTTGATAAATTTGGAGATTATATGTGGATTTTAGACAATTTGCAATTTTTCCTTGAGTTTATACATGGGTTTATACATGCCTCACTATGGACCAACAAAAGTTTCCAAGCATCCTTAAGATAGGCCTAGAAACGCCCTTACATAAAATATTGAAAAAAAAAATATCTTCAATTGTTTCCATGCAACGAAAATTACAATATTCACGTTAAAAAACAACAAATAGCCATAACTTTTCCAAATCTCAATCAATGTTTACGATATTTGGAGTGAAAGACTCTTACTTAAATAGAATTCGAGCCACCATGACATTTATAAGTTTTGTTTTGAACTGAGCTAAAAATCTTTAAAAAAAAACTCTTGCCCCACTCGAACTTTTGCCCCACTTTACTCTATAGCAGATAAAAATTAATGGCTACAACACATAGCGGATGAATTCTAAACCAGATGATTCATTGCCAAATAGCCCTTGCTCTGTTGAACGAATTTACCGAAGACACCTTTCTGCTAATAGTACCTCGATATATAGGAAGTTCGAGAAAATTTATTATTATTAGCCCCACCTAGGGGATGAATTTTTAATTAAATTATTAATTAACTAATTTTTAATTTTTAACTTACTTTTTGGATAGCTATATAATGTAAGTCATTGTAGTGTCAACGGAATCATCCGAGCCACTTGGAGTTTAATAAACAGACAATTTTTGTCTTTCGATATTTTTTTAAAATAAGTATCGATGTCGATGTTGATCAAAGAGCTCCTGGTTTTAGAAATTTTAAATTTTAGAGTGATTAGGTACACTCCCATACTGCCCATAATAGCATAACTGTCTCATATTGATTTTCGAACCAACACCTTTTTTCATCGCAACCTTCATGTTTTAATATATACTTTACTATACATATAAAAATAAACAAAATGTTGTGTAAAAATATGAAGTAGTGTGTCCCATATTAAAAAATAACGACATAACAGTTATGCACTTTACACCCAAATAACAACTACAATACATGATTAATGTTCAAGTTTTTTTTTTGCTGATCAATAAAAGCAAAATAAGTACCGTATACCCCCGCTAATTTGAACGGTACCCTCAAGCAAACCCACGGGATTAATTTTTAATTTGAACTTCTAGTCACCCCAGAGCCATGTTTCTGGTTACCTCTTCCGTTTTTTTTATTCTGCGTTTCGTTTCGCGGCGTTTCATTTCACTTAACTCCGTTCCATGAGCTAAATGACGTTTGAACCATTTTTAATCTGAACGATGTGCAAAATAGCGGGGTACAAATTAAAAAGTGTTCAAATTAAATGTATTCAAACCAACGGGGCCCAGATAGCCGTAGCGGTAATCGCGCAGCTATTCAGCATGACCAAGCTGAGGGTCGTGGGTTCGAATCCCACCGGTCGAGGATCTTTTCGGGTTGGAAATTTTCTCGACTTCCCAGGGCATAAGAGTATCTTCGTACCTGCCACACGATATACACATGCAAAAATGGTCATTGGCATAGTAAGCTCTCAGTTAATAACTGTGGAAGTGCTCATAAGAACACTAAGCTGAGAAGCAGGCTCTGTCCCAGTGGGGACGTAACGCCAGAAAGAAGAACCAACGGGGGTACCCGGTATTCTGTGCGTTGGTGCTAAACGAATATGGCTTGTAAAAATTTTCTGGAAAAATATAAAAATTTGTGTGAGATGGCATTTCTTAATGCCTAGCTTTTCCATATGGGATAGTTATGCCTTACTGGGCAACATACATGTTTAGAAGTGCATTGTGCACATTTAAAAGCGGCTTGGCTATCAGACATCATGCATTTATTTGAATGTCTGTAGATTCATTTATGCAGGAAATTTCTGGAATATCTTTCAATAATCAAATGAGGGAGGCCCTAAAACAACATTTCTAAAACTCCTCTGCTCCTTATAAAGATAATAATAATTACGTTTAACCAAAGAAATTTATTATGATTTAAATCAACCTATGGAGCATAATCTGGGATGAAAATCCATACCAAAGCTACCCTATCTCGGTATAACAACGCTCTTTTACGTTCCTTCGCACGACAATTACTACGCCTTGCTGCCAAAATCACACGCATATTTTTCCCATCTTCATTCCTTTAATTAAGACACGACAGCGCCCGCAGGGTTTTAACCTACGCAACCACGAAAAGAAGCAGAAACATCACGTCAGGATCGCTCCCCTTCCTACGCGAGTCCCACACCATCAGGCAAACTGTCTCTGCAAATAAGGGGTGAGGCCCCCACTCATCAGCCATGCTAATTATCATTTTCAGCAAATTAAATGGGGTGATTAATTGATGATAAACATCCGATAAATGTATGCGCAATTTATCTCGGTTTGGACAGCTGGGGAATGGGGCCCGACTGGGATTGATCTGTCTGTTGGGCTTCCGGGAATAGCCTCGGCGCACAGTGGTACCGCCCATTGTTCATTGTGTTCGTGAACCAAAATCAACTCAATTTTTGGAAATTGAAACAAAAAATTACAGAACCTTGGAATAAAATATGAATGATTGAAAAGTCACTTTATGTCGCATGGAATCATTAAAACCCGTCTTTGCAATAAGTAAAGAAATCCTAAACCTAATTTTAGAAATGATATGTAAACAACCAAAATCTTGAGAGTATTTTTAATAGTAAAAAAATAATTGAATTGGCATCTTCAGATTGTATTTTTGATCAGAAATTGCATAAAATTGATTACCGTATCGCAGAATGCGAAACCACTGTGCGGCGGTACGTCCTATCCCTACGGGGACAATAGGTTTCATTTACTCAAGTTATTTATCATTCATTACTCGGCACCTGGATGGCTTGTAATAGGATTAAAATCGCGTCGACTCGTGGTCACAGTTGCTACCAACTTAGTTGATCAAACAGAAGTTCTTGATCCTTCTTAGTGCTGTAAATGTAATCACCGACCGTTTCTATTGATCCCCTGAGATACAGCAACGATTGCAGTGGCAGAGTTGGTCCAGATGAGGCTACATGTATACATGTAGTTTTCTCGCCTCTGGTCGGTTAATACGATTAAAATCTTGCGTAAATTTGAATCAATAGACGTGCAAGAATGTAGGCTTCAACGCGCCTAGTGGCACACTTTCGTTTAGAAGATTATAATTATTCAGATGTGAATGGCTTTGTGGATGATGTCATGAATTGCCACATCTATTTGTCATCGCATTCAAGGGGAGAAATTATTGTTGCAAACTCGCTGCAACATTACCCATCAAAAAATCCTGTGTGTTTGAATAGGTAGGTGAGATAATCCTGAAGAGACCATTTTGTCGGCTGACGCACCGTATCGTGACCTACGGTAACCTAATCCTACTCAAACGAAACGAGCGAAAAGTTATGACAAAAGCTAGCTAGAAGTGCTTCAAAATAGGTCGCTTCATTATTCAACCTCATTTGGTTGGCTTGAAACAAATCTGAGTCTCGAGAAAAGAAGCACTTAAGCCTGAATGGTGGCCATCGTAAAGATAAGCTGATCACGGCTCGAGCTTTTCAAGCTCAAGCTTTAGCCGTCCTCATAAAGTTAGTACTTTGGAACGTTTTGTATGGACTGTCATTTATCGAAGTAAAATTGGTTAGAAGGATTGGGTGGTCCTATACATATGTATGAGCACAACTTTTCTTGTATAAAAAAAAAACGACAAAATTTTTCTTGCCTTCTAAATATTGTATGGGTCAAACAATGACCCGTAACGCTGACTGCTTTAAACGAGATGAACAAGGTATTTCAATAATCAAAGGAACATTTAAAGCTACGATAATTTTGTTTCATATGAAAAGTACTGCCCCAAAAAATGATATCGAGTTCTGACACGCAATAGCTAGAATCAATGAATAAATTTGTATCTGTTTTATATAAATTGAAGATGTATTGCACTGTTCAACTAGAATATTAAACTCAAAACTTGCCAATCTATTTCCCATAAACACAATTAATGTTTGGAATTTCATCGGATTTGAGTTACGAAAAATGCCAAATTACACTGTTCGACAAAAAAGTCGATCTGAATGCACAGAGACCGGACAACCCGGGCTTGAAAGTATAAAAATAAACAAAAATAATGGCGTTTTCAGAATTTTCGTGTCTGCCCCAGGTCATTTTTAAAATATACTTGAACTTTTTGCATTTTTATTTAAAAATCTAATCTAATCAATAAACCGACACAGTGTTTTATATTCAGGACAGCGGAATTCATGTGCCATATAATGTTTAAAACGTTAAGTCCAATATGAAGAGTTGTAATAAGATTTGCAGGAAGCCCTCCTCCTTTTTTTGCACCCTCCCCATTTTTAAAGTATCGCAAATGATGGAATATTTGATTTTCAAGGGGTTGTCAAAATAACTGGGACAGGCAAAAATTGGGCCAACTTTGGAATGCTGTAACTTTGACAAAAAATGACCGAATTCAATTCTTTAAGAAGTAATGGACGGGTCAACTAATCTAGTTTTGAGGTGAATCCACGGAGATGAACTATGACCACCGGATACCGGTGATAATCCGGATTTCCGGAAGCATGTCTTATGCAGTAAAATTATGACATGTTTTTAGTAAAGGTCTCGGCTAAACATTCAAAATTTTACTACACATGGAGATAGAAGATCAAATTCTGAAGCGATTGGTGCGTCAAGTATTAAGATCGATCCAGAAACAACCAAGATATGGCCATTTCCCCGGAATCGGTGCCGGTAGTGGATCCGAATTGGGATCAAACAATTTATTCACTCAAAATATGTCGCGCAATATTGTTTTCTCCCTAGCTTATCATAAAATATCCTATTATAAATTAAAAAAGAGTCTTGTACAGATTTGGACACTCATGGCGCCGCCAAGTGCCCCGAGGGAACCTTGCATAGGGGACATTTCGATTTTGACACCAAAGCATATTATGCAACGGCTCATTCTTCATGTCTTGTCGTAAATAGGGTAACTGTAGACTCAAAACGGATAGTTGACTACAGTGACTACTTCCGGGACTACCGGATGTTCCAGAGGGAACCTGTAATTAGGGACAATTGAAATTGAACTCCAATACATATCGTGCGATGGTTCATTTTTCATGTCTTGTGCTAAATAGGGCTATTGTAGACCTTAGTGGATATTTGACTACAGTGGCCACTTTTGTGACCACCGGATATCCCTGAGGGAGGCTGTGATGTCCCCAATGACAGATTCCTCCGGGAAATTCCGGTGGTCTTAAAAGTGGCCACTGTAGTCAAATATCCACTTAAGGTCTACAATAGCCCTATTTAGCACGAGACATAAAAAATGAACCGTCGCACGATATGTATTGGAGTCCCTAATGACAGGTTCCCTCTGGAACATCCGGTGGTCTCAAAAGTGGCCACAATATTTAAATATACACATTGAGTCTACAGTTGCCCTATTTACGACAAGACATGAAGAACGAACTGTCGCATGATATGTTTTGGTGTAAAAATCGAAATGTCCCCAATGATAGGTTCCTTAGGGAACTATAGGAGGTCCCCAAAGTAGCCATTCTAGTTAAATATCCATTTTCGGTCTAAAGTTGATCTATTCATGACTAGACATGAAGAATGAGTTGTTGCACGATGAGTATTGGAAATCAATTCCAATTGTCCCCGATCATAGGTTCCCTAGGAGACACCCGGTGGTTCCAAAAGTGGCCAATTCAAATAAATTCCCATTTTGAGTCTACAGTTTTTTTATTTACGACAAGGCATGAAGAAAGAGCCGTCGCATGATATGTTTTGGTGTAAGAACAGAAATGTCCCCAATGACAGGTTCCTCCGGGAAATTCCACTTTTGGCCACTGTAGTAAATTATCCATTTTAAGTCTACATTAGCCCTATTTAGCACGAGACATGAAAAATGAACCGTCGCACGATATGTATTGGAGTTCAATTTCAATTGTCCCTAATTACAGGTTCCCTCGGGGACATCCGGTGGTCCCGGAAGTAGTCACTGTAGTCAACTATCCGTTTTGAGTCTACAGTTGGCCTATTGCCGTCGCATGATATGCTTTGATGTCGAAATGTCCCTAATGCAAGGTTCCCCCGGGGCACTTGGCGGCGCCATGAGTGGCCAAATCTGTACAAGACTCTTTCTCAATTTATAATAGGGTATTTTATGATAAGCTAGGGAGAAAACAATATTGCGCGACATATTTTGAGTGAATAAATTGTTTGATCCCAATTCGGATCCACTACCGGCACCGATTCCGGGGAAATTGCCATATCTTGGTTGTTTCTGGATCGATCTTAATACTTGGCGCACCAATCGCTTCAGAATTTGATCTTCTGTCTTCATGTGTAATAAAATTTTGAATTTTTAGCCGAGACCTTTGCTAAAAACATGTCATAATTTTACTGCATAAGACATGCTTCCGGAAATCCGGATTATCACCGGTATCCGGTGGTCATAGTTCATCTCCGTGGATGCACCTCAAAACTAGATTAGTTGACCCGTCCATTACTTCTTAAAGAATTGAAATCGGTCATTTTTTGTCAACGTTACAGCATTCCAAAGTTGGCCCAATTTTTGCCTGTCCCAGTTATTTTGACAACCCCCTGTGTATCAAATATTCCATCATTTGCGATACTTTAAAAATGGGGAGGGTGCAAAAAAAAGGGGGGAGGGCTTCCTGCAAATCTTATTACAACTCTTCATATTGGACTTAACGTTTAAAACATTATATGGTACATGAATTCCGCTGTCCTGAATATAACACACTGTGTCGGTTTATTGATCAGATTAGATTTTTGAATAAAAAATGCAAAAAGTTCAAGTATATTTTAAAAATGATCTGGGGCAGACACGAACATTCTGAAAACGCCATTATTTTTGTTTATTTTTATACTGTCAAGCCCGGGTTGTTCGGTCTCTGTGCATTCAGATCGACTTTTTTTGTCGAACAGTGTTATTTTTGCATCAATAATGTCAAGTGATAAAAAGATTTTATTTCGACTACTTGGGCTAAAGTTTTTTTTTTCTGTTTCCAGACATTATCCAGTTTTAGCGAAATGCCGCCAGGCCTGATGTCGTTTGCCCGAATGCCATTTGCCCGAATGCAGTTTGGCCGAAATTGAAAATAATAGTGAACTACAGTTAGCATTTATTTGTGATGAACTTCAAAGCAGAATTTCAAAGAACTTATTCAGCTTAATCTGAAAAAAGGTTAAATCATCATTAACATACAAATAATTAGCTCAATAGTGTTAGTTCTGGAAACAGTCAGTGCAGAAAGAAGAACAACCTAAATGGAAGCAATCATTCACTTCACTGCAAGCAGAGGTTTTCGCAATGCGTTTGTTGTCAGCTTTTGACAGTAACTAAAACGGTCTACGACTTATTCGTCCTCTTAGCGAACTAGCTCTTCAACAGGTTATGGGCCCAGTTCTTACAGCATGTACCGTTCTGGAGGAGGATTGGCCGCATAAGCTGCGTGGCACAGTATGGGCAGGATGGATTGGGCGCAACGGAGGACGGGAACACTTCTATAGCGACACATCACAAAAATCAACAAATAATAAGCTTATCAGTTATTGGACCATACTTATGAATCCAACACATCAGCGCCGAAGCAATTTATTTATTTTTTGTTCGTATTTCGGCCAAACGACATTTGGTCAAGCGGCCCGCTCGGCCAGATGGCATTTGTCCAAATGGCGTTCAGGCAAACGACATTCGGCCAAATGGCCGGACGCCAGCCAAACGACATTTGGCCAAATGGTCGGACACCATCCAAAAAAGTCAAGGGTCCGAAAATGGTAGAAAGTTATAAAGGCTCGTAGAGCCCAATAAATTTTTAGGCGGAATGGGTTGTTAAAAGTATTTTCAAGGTTATCTTGTTCAGGTTGGCTTCAATTCTGCTGTGAAATTGACCTGGAAAGAACATACTTTGCTTAAAAGAACGAAAACCAACGTGTTAGCCATTTGAAACAGTAGTTAGTGTTTTTTACCTTAAATAATCAAATGTTATTTCAATCTAACGACCCTCTCGAAGTAACAACTTTTCGGCCTTGCAAATTTTTCTGCTCAACGGTATTCGGCCCAACGCTATTCAAACTGACGGCCCACTCCCTTTCTTTAGTTCCTCGAAGAACCAGTTAAAAATGTATTAACTTTATTCATTCATCATTTTGATACATGATCTCGAATCTGGAACAAAAAGTGCCTATCGTATGAGATTCGTGATAATTATCATCATGTAAGAGTTCAATTCAACCTGAGATGCATTATTAGACGTGGTGGTCACAACACTGCATTTAATATATCACCTAAGAAGTTCTTAGAAACTTTTAAAAGACTGTACTAAACATTCCGATTATCACATTCCAATTACCGTTTAAACTCATATTATAGATACTTAAGCCTCAATGACGTATTGCTCATCAAAAAGCATAGAAAATAAATATTTTTTTATGATTTCACCGCATTATTGAGCCTTTGAAACACTTAACTTTCGAAAGGTGAATGAAGATTTTGATTCCGTAACATGAATTACTTTAAATAAATAGCCCTTAAGGCTTCAGGTACGTATACTGCCGTGAATCGTTAGTCAGTCCCATCTGTAAAAAATAGGCATTGAGAAAATGGGCTGTGAAGTTTCCAAACTCATTTTCCATACGAATTTTCAAAAAAATCCTGGGAATTGTAACATGTTCAAATCTTAATGAAACTTTCACAATTTGTTTTTTACCACGATATCTTTCCAAGAAAAATATGAAGATGGTCAAAACACGGTTCATTTTTGTGTTACACTGTGCGGAATATGCGATTACTTTTCATTATGGGACTGTTTGACTTGCTGTTTTTTCGTAATTTTTCCGAAAAAATCATATTATCTCATTAGTGCAGTTGAAAGAGCAATGAAAGATATTTTGAAAACTGAGCTCTACTCAATTTTGACGAAAATGCAGATGAGACTGACTTGCGATTCACGGCAGTATAAGCTCATCAAAAAGTATATAAAATAATCATTGTGTATAATTCTTTCACGGTATTGAGCCTTCATAAGACATAGCTTTCGCATGGTGTTTGAAGATTTTGATTCAATAGCATGAATAATTTGAAACAAATATAAATGTGTGGACATTTCATGATTCTCATTCCGGACACTTCCTCACTTTTGCTTCATATTCCGGGCACTTCGTTTTGAATTCCGGATAGCTCATGGAAATCATAAAAAGAAAAATCAAATCATCAATTGAAATCGTCAAACCACTAAAGAGACATCTAAGGTAGTTGGGCATTATAAATTTGCATAAGTATCTATGGGAAGAGCTTATTAAAACGAGCCTTGAAAGTGAGAACTTTTAAACGGCAAAAATTGAAACATTTCGTGTGAGATGTTTCCCATACAAAGACAAGTGTCCGGAATTTGAAGCTGTCCGTAAAATGAATCAAAACGGTAAGATGCATTAATAAATTTCAAGAGCAGATCATTCAACCGTTGGTCCCACTTAATGTCTAGCAGCCCTCCAACTAAGCACTCCACGGGTTTCAACTACGACCATCTAGAACCGATACCTAATCAAACAGGTTCCATCAAGAATTAACATTTTACAACCAGTTGTGACCTATTGGGGAGGCGTCAAGCTCATCTTCATCAAACACCTGTCAAATTCGTGAGAACCTCCCACTGTACAACAAACTGTCTAGCTTACCTATACCCTCTAATCAGCGTCAGATACCCCGCTGACAGGTGACACCCCCCGTAATAGAGGACTGTCAGTTGGCTCAATCATACTGTCTTGGGAAACACGGTATTTACCTGCAATATAAAAACAATAAAAAACAATTAGTAACCTATCAATCAGTAGCTCACGCGCACCTTAACGTGTACCTAGGGCGCTGTTTAGAAGTCATTAAATCTAAATGGTCCGTACGTTTAGCGCTGGAGTTCCTGCTCTCGAAAGGGTATTAGCTAAATAGTGCAATGTTTGTATGTAAATCCAATCATAATTCACTTGTCGCCCAGGCTACCAATAGGTAGCCCATGGGCGTAGCTAGGGGCAAAGGGCCTCCTATTCATACCATCGAAAAAAATCAAATGCTATTGGTTTGCTACAAAGATTTGGATTTGGATTTATCGTATGGATTTTTCTAAAATTGTCTTCAACATTCATATATACCAATTGTTTTTTTTCAGATCATTCCAGTTCCACCAGAAACTGATAAAGTTTTCGAAAGGATTATTCCAGGATGTTTTCGAAGAAAATTTTATTTTACAAGGAATTTTATATGGAACATCTTCAAATACTACCCGGAGCAAGTAGTTTTTGGACACTATCTTAAGTATTTCTCCAGTAATAAGTTTCTTTAACAAAAACAAGCAGAAAACATTAGATAACTGGAATTTGTTGACACTTCTTCTCAGACTATTCATTCAAGTATTACATAAAAAAAGGTTGTATGGTGATTCCTACAGTAATTAATACATGGAATTCTCTGAGATTCCATTAGAAATTTGGCTGAAAATTTGATTTCAAATTCTCCCTAGAGCTGTCCTAAGAACTTTTTAAAAACTCCATCAAAAATTTTCATAGACATTTCCGCAATTTTCATAAGTTCCTTCCGAAAATAGACCGAGGGATTTTTTTTTTTCAAATTCTCTCTAAGAATTACAGTCGAAGCTTGTTATAACAACATCGCAAGGGACCGTCGTAATAGAGAACACTCGCTATAAAAAATAGTCATAATATGGAATTTTTTTCGAAGGGTCCGAAAAATGTCGCTATAGAGAACTTCTGTCGCTAAAAAAGGTTGTTGTTATAATGAGCTTTAAAATATCGCTGCAAACCCCTTCTGTTGATGGGATTGCTGACTATACCCATGACTGCCAGCCCACAGGCATCATTCTGCTAGAAATTCTGACCGTGCGTGCCATATTGGGTCTGACAGTAATACGACACGGCAGGGTTCGATCCCGTAAGCCTTTAGGTAATTGATTTATTGCAGAGCTCCATTGTGCCAGAACAGAAATCTCATTTGGAATTGTGCGTACAGTACCTGACTCAGTTCTAGCGATCATTACCACAGATGGATCATTTATCATTTGTTGTTTTAAACTAGGCCTTGATCTTGGGACTGGGGGAAGGGGAAAGATGATTTATGCAAGGTGGGTCTCTGCATTATTGGGAGTGCGCGCATTCGAATGACAACTTATCAACTGCCGGTTGATTTATATGGTAATTTATAACCATCAAACTGTGCGAACCGACACGGACCCTTTGTGGACTGACAGAAATTTAAATATCAGCACAGACAGGATTAAATTTACCAGGCGCCTCCACGGTATGTAGACATCCGGACGATCTAACTGGTAAAATGTGTTTATCAACCGTAGAAATACAGTTTTGTATCTCTTTACTCATACCGCTCATCATGTTCATTTGCAACAAGTTTTCACAACCAGCTGACTAGACATAACTCGATTAGAGAAACAAGACTCCAAGCCAAGGTTTGCGTGTGCATCGCGCTTATGATCAGACCTCATAGACACAGACCTGCACAAAACCGAATGTAAGTAAATATCAACAATTACTCGATGCTAGATCTCCTGGAATGAAAAGCAGCTTGACGGTTCAAGAACTTTACAGTGTGCCCCTTAGGAATGACTACCGTAACGAAAACAAGACCCCACTCTATGCGCCATGGAGCTACTAGTCAGCGTCGGTGACAGTAACAACATTATCAATCATCGATTGAGGCAGGGCGGCACCTACTTGAAAAGTGATATGTCCCAGAGTGACATTTTCGAGAGTCGGTGGATTAATGAGTTGACGGGTGCATACAATGGATGACGACGGTGGCTACTGAGCTGGCCACCGGAGAAATATCGAATACTTCTACATTTGCGGAAGTGACTAATTATTGCATTAGTGCACTGCTAAGTTCGATTTAAGTTATGTTTGAAATGTTTGAACGGATGATGAAATTGTAGTTATGAGTAATCGTCCAACAGCTCCGTTTGTAAGGATTTCCGTACGAGTTAATCAATCAAACATTTGAACCACTTTGACATAATTGAACGAGAACTCTATCAACAAATGACCAGAACGAGACTAGAATTGGTTTTGAGTGCCTCGAATGGGATAAAATAATGAAACATGAAACTAAACATGCATCACATCACAGATTAAGATTTTCGTATAGGTTTCTAGTTGGGGGCCTTCCTTAGCCGAGTGGTTAGAGTCCGCGGCTACAAAGCAAAGCCATGCTGAAGGTGCCTGGATTTAAATCCTGGTCGGTCCTGTATCTTTTCGTAAAGGAAATTTTCATGACTTCTCTGGGCATAGAGTATCATCGTACCTGCCACATGATATACGAATGCGAAAATGGCACTTTGGCAAAGAAAGCTCTCAGTTAATAACTGTGGAAGTGCTCACAAGAACACTACGCTGAGATGCAGGCTCTGTTCCTGTGAGGATGTAAATCCCAAGAAGAAGAAGAATACGTTTCTACAAAACTCACTGTGGCTCGCATATGATCGAGAACAAATCATACGTTAAAATTTCGCTAAAACATTTCGCTTGAAATTATGATCACTGTTCGAAGCAAGTAAGCAAGGAACTGGTAGAGTTTCTAGCCTTAAGGGGGCAGGATCCTTCATTGATTGTGGAATTTCCAAAAGCAGTTTTTTCATTCAAAATTAAGAGAATTTACAGGAAAATGTGTTCACTGTATTCTATTCTCCAACCGAAAGACAGTGAACACATTTTCATCGAAAAATTTTCAGTTTTGAAAAGAAAAACTGCTTTTGAAGTTTCGATGATGACGATGATTACGATGACGGAGCGTTGAACGTTAAGGGCCTTCTTGATGACAAGATATGTGCTCTGGGAAATGATATTCATTGTTCATTTGTTCCATTGTTTGGTTTCAAGCTATCAAGGGCTATCATTAATCAAGCCAAAAGATTCGAGATGTTTCTATTAGGCGGCGCTAATGCGCATGAAACTTTTGTTTCGTAGATATTTCAGAATCCTGTCCACTTAGGAAAATGGCGCCTTCGGCAAAGTTGTTCAGTAGCTCAAAGGCTATCATTATTTTAAATCTCAAATCTCTTGAATAGCCCTTGAGCCCTTGAACCCTTTAGCTACTGAACAACTTTGCCGAAGATTTCATCTTTCTAAGTGGTCAGGCTCCTGAGATATCTGCAAAACAAAATTTTCATGCTCACTAGCGCCATCTAGTGCAATATTTTGAATCAACTTGCTCAAGAAATGATAGCTTTTGACTCAGAGATGCATTGGAACGCGTTCAACTCACGTTCCACTTCAATGTGTTGAAAACAGCGAACAAGTAGGCTTAAACATTGTACAGTTCAAAAATACAGTCGGCTCTCCACATCTCGGTACCTAAGGAACCATCGAGATAGGGAGAGATCGAGACATAGAACACATTTGTAATGAATACTAGATTGAAAATCACTCCGTTACCAGGAAAATTCAAAACAAACAGACGTCATTTCGTCTTTGCGAATTGTTTTAAAACCCTACAATCTTGTATAGTAACATTTGATAACGTATCGACATACGGAGAGAAAATCGAGAATTAAAATTAACATCGAGATGTTAATTTTAATTCTAAATGTTTTCCAATTACAGAATTCATCAAAAGGGACATCGTGGCGGTCAGGATGGAGGTTTCTACTGCTAGGGGCAGTACTGAGATCATTATGGTTTCGGCGTATTTCCCTGGCGACGCAGAAGACATTCCTCCTCCAGAGATGGCTGCTCTTGTCTCTTACAGTCAAAAACACAACATCCCCTTCGTCATCGGTTGTGACGCCAATGCTCATCACCCTGTATGGGGAAGTACAAACACAAATATCAGAGGTGAGCATCTTTTGCAGTTTCTTTCCTCCAAAAATATTGACATATGCAATGTCGGGATAAGCCTACATTTGAAAACATCTTACGACAAGAAGTCCTTGATCTGACTTTATGCAGTCAATCCATTTCGGATAAAATAAAAAACTGGCATGTTTCTAATGAAATATCTATGTCAGACCATAAACATATAGTCTTCGAGTGGGAAGGGGGTCTAATGATTCAAAAGTCGTTTAAAGATCCCAAGAAAACTGATTGGGAAACCTACTCAGCTATTCTCCGTTCTGAAGACTATATAATAGAGCCGAATATTCAGACTATTATACAGTTAGAAGCAGCTTCGGATTCTATTAAAAACAAAATTCTAAATGCTTATCAAAAGAGCTGTCCGATCAAAACAGTTAGTTCGAACAGAGATGTTCCATGGTGGAACTTCAACCTTGATAAACTCAGAAAAACTGCTCGGAAGGAATTCAACCGAGCCAAACGCACTTCTGATTGGAGTCTATACCGAAAGGCTCTGACAGAGTATAGCAAAGAAATGAGACGAGCAAAACGGAAATCATGGGTTCTCATGTGTGAAAGCATTAAGAAAACTCCCGTAGCTGCTCGACTTCATAAAACTCTTTCGAAGGATCACTCCAATGGTTTGGGAAGTCTTCAAAGGACTGACGGTTCACTCACTGTGGAACCTCGTGAAACACTGAGTGAAATGCTAAGAGTTCACTTTCCTGATTCAATCCCACAAACGAGTCTAAATGCTGAAGGTGCCAGACTTGACGTCTCAGTTCCACACGGGTTCCTATCAGGGGACTCAGGAGCAAAAAGGGACGCAATAAAGGTTGCCAAAGAAGCTTTTACTCGCGATAGGGTTGTTAGGGCAGTGAGATCTTTCGAGCCATTCAAATCTGCTGGCATGGATGGAATCTTCCCAGCGCTTATCCAAAAAGAGGAAGAGACACTGATTCCACACATGGTAGAGATTTTTAAGGCAAGTTTAGTTCTGGGACACATTCCAAATGATTGGCGTCAAGTTCGAGTTGTCTTTATTCCAAAAGCAGGAAAAAAGGACAAAACCAACCCTAAAGCATTCCGACCGATAAGCCTATCCTCGGTAATGCTTAAAATCATGGAGAAGGTATTATGCGAGTATATAGATTCTAAATTTATGAAAACTATGCCTCTTTCTAAATCACAATTTGCTTATCAAAGCGGAAAATCAACGGTCTCAGCACTGCACACGCTAGTGAACAAGATCGAGAAAACCTTTAATGCAAAAGAAATCGCTCTTATAGCATTTCTTGATATTGAGGGCGCGTTCGATAACGCTTCTTATTCGTCTTTAGGTTCGGCAATGTTGAGGAGAAACTTCGACCCATGCATTGCAACCTGGGTACATGCTATGCTAGCAAATCGACAGATCTCATCTGAGCTGAGTGATTCGCGCATCACTGTAATGGCTACAAGGGGATGCCCTCAAGGGGGAGTACTCTCTCCCTTATTGTGGTCATTAGTGGTGGACGAACTGCTAGATAGCTTAGAAAGAAAGGGTTTTGAAGTTGTTGGATACGCAGATGACGTAGTCATTATAGTACGAGGCAAATTTGACAGCGTTATTTCATCAAGGATGCAAATTGCTCTCAATCACACACTCTCCTGGTGTCAAAAAGAGAAACTAGGAATAAACCCTTCAAAAACAACAATTGTACCGTTCACAAAAAGACGAAAGGTACAACTCCACCCTCTTTTCCTGAACCAAATACAATTAGTTTACTCAAATGAGGTCAAGTATCTTGGCATCACACTTGACGCAAAACTAAATTGGAACACCCATCTTCAAACAATCATAAATAAAGGTCTCAATTCACTCTGGGTTTGCTCAAACACCTGTGGTAAAACATGGGGTCTAAAACCCAGTATGATCATGTGGATCTATAAAACAATCGTTCGGCCTAGAATAACCTATGCTTCCCTTGTTTGGTGGCCTAAAACAAAGGAAGCTACGGCTATAGCTAAGCTGAACAAAATTCAACGTACTGCCTGTATTGCCATAACCGGTGCAGTTCGTAGTACCCCCTCGTTTGCCCTAGATGCTATACTCAATCTGCCCCGGCTGGATCAATTCATAAAGCTGGATGCTGAGAAAAGTGCTCTTCGGCTAAAACGATCAACAGTCTTACTGTCAGGGGACTTAACAGGTCACCTCAGTATATTAAACGAATTTTCGATAAATCCTATTGTTGAAAAATGTAGTGACTGGATGGAAAAAGTGGTAAACTATGACTCGCCATTCACGGTGGTCTTTCCTTCTCGTGAGGAATGGGAAGGAGGTGGACCCACCATTTCACCAGGATCTATTAAATTCTACACAGATGGTTCAAAAATGAATAATCTGACAGGGTCTGGAGTATACGGACCGAAAACCAAAATCTCTGTCTCTCTTGGACAGTGGCCTACAGTATTTTAAGCAGAAGTCTATGCAATTAAGGAATGTGCGCAGCTGTGTCTGAAAAGAAATTAAAGACATGCCACCATCTGTATTTTCTCTGATAGTCAAGCAGCGCTTCAATCTTTGAAGGCTTTCACTTGCAACTCAAAACTTGTGTGGGAATGCATTCTTGCACTGAAATCCCTAGCTGAACACAATCGAGTTAAACTATATTGGATCCCAGGACATACGGGTCTAGAGGGTAACGAAATTGCCGATCAGCTAGCAAGGAATGCATCAACCAATATGTTCATTGGTCCAGAGCCATTCCTTGGCATTTCAAACTCTGCACTAAACACGGAATTGAACAACTGGTTGTTCGGTCAAATTCAATCAAATTGGAATACAGTTTCCAATGCGAATCAGTCCAAAAGGTTCGTAACAATAAACACGACACAAACACAAAAACTTATAGGTCTCAACAAAAGGGATCTCAGGACATACATCGGTCTAATAACTGGTCACTGCCCAAGCAGATACCACTTATACAAGATCGGTGTCGTCCAAAACACAAATTGCCGTTTCTGTGACGAGACGGACGAAACCTCACAACACCTTCTCTGCTCTTGCAGTGCACACATCCATCGTAGGTTCAAAATATTTGGCAAGCACTACTTACAGCCAGCTGATATTTGGAACGCATCCCCCAGGGAGGTGGTTAGCTTTATTAGGCTGATCACGCCAGATTGGGGGAACTACAACACTGCAACCTAGGACTTCTGCCCATCAATGGCAGATGGTTCAAAGTTCAGTCAAATGCGCAAAGTATTCCGGAGGCACATTTGCTACTGGAAAACATTGTGTACATAGAGTAATAGGGTATATCACAATAGTCCTAAAAAATGGACGCAGTGATCCCACACCCGACAGAGGAAGAAGAACATCGAGATAGGAAGATATCGAGATAAGGAGGTGTTAATACCAAATATCACTTAGATCAGTCCAAATTGAAAGATCGACTAACTTTTCGAGCAGTCCAGTAGAAAAATATATTCTGATAAGATTAGGTATAAATATACGATAATTAATAGCCATTTTTAAAGAACTTCGGGTTGAACTCGGGTTTCCCGCTCAAATAACATTATTCTGCAGACTATAAAAGCCCAACTAGTTTTTCTAAATGTATTCAGTTTGTTTGCCAATTGCTGTTCGTTTTATATAAAGTTATTGTTACATACCTTTGATAATAAAATGAGTGTTTCGTGTATTGTGTATGGACCTAGCTTTCCGTCAGTTCTCCCGTAAAGACATTCTTTAGTATCGTGTATCCAACTTGTCCTGCAGTTATGGTAGATTCACGGCACCAGTCTCACATACGCTTGAATGTGCGATAACAGGAGGATATCGAGATAAGGAGGATATCGAGATATGGAGAGTGGAAATGTATGCAGAATGAAGGGACCGAAGAAATCATCGACGTAGGGAGAGATATCGAGATGTAGAACATCGAGATGTGGAGAGTCGACTGTATGAACCGGTACGAGCCAAAAATTGAACCCAGTTAATTTTGACTGATTGCGATAGAAAACTATGTCAAAGATATATTTTTGGTATTCAAAACACCAAGGACTATATGGTTTCTCCAATTAGAAAATTTACAGCGATCATCTCATTCATTTCCCAAGTGAGGGTTCCGATCATAAATGCAATCTGAACGGGCCATTCTTGAGCAACGGCTGGATCCTAGAAAAGGACGTGACAGCTCTACAAAAACTGCCCAATTGTTTTTCAGTCGATAACCTTGACGATGCGAAAGCCAGTGCTACCAGTATTTTTTCTAATCTTGTGAACAAATTCAAATATCAGACTTTCTAAATGTGATTGTTTCTTGCACGCTTCATTCATTTAGTGCGGTAAAAGAAGCCAGCTATTTTTGAATTCAGGTCCATAATCCAAATATGCGTTATTTTTAGAGAAAATCTACACAAATTTCGTTAAACTACACTTAGTATATATTATTAATTTTAGTACTGTAGGAGCACTTAACATCGAATATAAGTTGATTTAAAACAAAAACATCCTATGAAAAACTTTCAATCTTTTGATGAAAACTCTAATTTATGATCTAGCAACACGGCCGGGTTAGCAACAAAGTGCCCTGTTGCAATCCAATTCAACGATGTGAAAGTAGGTCTTTGCCAAAATGGCCAATGAGAAGTGGTTTTTTTTTGGCAGGCAATTGGTTTCATTTTTGTACTTTGACCTGACACGTCTTGTCTTAGGCTGGATCTAACTGAATCTAGCTCGGAAGTTCACTGTCTATTGCATTCTCGTGCAAATTTGGCTCGGGCTCCGTACAGTTTTGGTTCACATTCAGTTCAAAACTTTGTCGAAAACGCCATCTTTCTAAATGGACAAGCTCCTGAAATATTTGCAAAACAAAAGTAAAACTTCCATGCACTCCTGGTGATCGAATTCCAAATTAAATGAGCAACCTTCTGATACCGCTCTTCCTCCAGAACAACTTTACTGAAGACCTCATATATCAAACTTATTTGGATTTTGCAATATATTGATTAAATATTGTAGTCTTCTCGACCGTATAAAGTACGTTCATCATTATGCGACTTCTATGTACATTTGTTGATTTTACCGAATTACTGTAATCAAAAACTGTTGAGTATTGTTCGTAAAAAGATTCTCAAGGAATACACATTTTGGTTTGGTGCCGATAGGTATCTTTTTTTTAAATGATAGCTTATAAATCACAGCTGTTATACTAAGTACAACTGCGCGACAGCCCGAAGGTTAAGAAAAGGGAACACCATTTTTTGCAGTTTTTCCATTATTCAAATCAGATGCATCAGTGGTTCACATTTACAAAATTAACATTTTGTGCATAAAATAAAAACAAAATAGTAAGACTAAGCAAGCTTCTACATAAATGTTGTAACACCGTTTTAAGTTAACGGTAACAGCAGGACGCTGTCATAAAAAAATCGTGGATTCAGTAAATGATTAATTTTAAACCACTGATATACTTATGTTTTGAAGATTATCGCAAAACGGAGTAATCTGATCGGAATGACCCTCCTCGTAAAAATTGCAATTCAAAATATATCACTGGAACATTTTCAATTCATGAATGGTGTTTGTTTTTCTTATATTCATAAACTTATGAGAATTTAGGTTTTTGTAAAATTGAATTCTGTTTATTCGCAAATATATTAACAATGATTCTAGTTCCGAAATTGTAAACTTTAGAGAATAATGTTTTATGGGAAAGTTGTAGCGGGGCGTTCGAGCTACAAGAAAAAAATATGCATTAAAAAATATATGTAGACATGGAAAATTCATAAATAAAACTTAAACTGAAAATCACACAAAAACCCCATTTTTAATTTTATTTTCCGATTTTTACCATATAATCTTGATAGGAAACAGATGTTTGGGACAAAATTTGATAATGGAGAAATTTTTAATGAAAAAAAAGTTTTGCTAAGAACAACGTTCGAGCGATCTTCAAAATTTGATTTTATTTTTCGTAAAATAAATACGTATTGATGATACAATAAGCATCTTGAAATAATTCTAAATTATTGCGATCACTTCTCTAGAAGTAACTATTATCGAGTTGTTTCAAGTTTAATGCAAATATTTATTATTTGAATAATAAATTGGCCATCTGCATTAGTTATTCGCGGTTCTCCATCATGAAAAAAAAAGTCAGCACATACCATGGTAGAGAAAAATCATGCTCACTATACTGAATTCACTGACATTTATGCCACCATCAAAGTAACCGCACCTCCACAAGTATGATTGTACTAATGAAGATGGCTCAAAAGTAGGTAAGAAAACAAACAACGATGCCTATATGTCGCTGTTTTTGATTATCAGCAGCAGAAGAGTGTCAGTTTTAGAAAATTGATTATCAATGAGGTTCATATTAATTAAAATATATGCTGCTATACACGGGTAATGAACGGTCCGATGCAGGGAATCGATGATATTGACGCGTCTTTAGTGTGTTTCGTGCAAAAATTACAACTTCCCGAAGCGGAATGTTAAAAAGTCAAGCTGGTTCGAGTGAATACCATTTTTTGTTTCCGATTATCAGATAGCAGTTGAGTATCAGCTGGTTAAAAGAAAACTGGCAATCTTGCGGCAAGCGCTTTGCCAATATTTGTTGTGTTGTCAAGGTGAGGATAAAAACAAACACTACCCTGCAAGTGTCAATATAGGCGAGGGTAGATTAAGTATTTTCGTTCCTGGTCAGTACATAGTAATATGGCCTATATTAAAAAAAACATTATTCATTATAAAGAATCGCAAATAACTAATGTGTTGCCTAGTTTATTATTTAATTAATACATTTTTGCATTAAACCTGAAATAACTCAACAATGGCTACTTATAGGAAGGTGATAATGATAATAATTATACGTTCAACTCTCCCTAACTCGATATTAAAGGGACCATCGAGTTGTAAAACCCATTCTAAACCTTCCTCCAGCTGTATTCCAAAAAGTTTACTAATTTAATTTTGAAAATTGTTTTATTTTAACAACTTTATTGCATTTAAAATAATTGAGTAATCTTATCTACAAAGCGTTCCTTTAGTCATTTTGTTGACCCCATCTCCAATTTGATAATTCTAGATATTTTTTGTATTGTAGTTCAAGTGAGTCGATAAGTACCAGCTTATGTACAGCACAATCAAAAAATAAAACATGTTTACGTTAGGAAGTGTTCTCCTTGACCAGACCTAGTTAATTAAACGCTATGAATAGCTTAATCTTGCTGTTACGTTGTCGTACCCTGACGACTTCTCAGTCACAAACAAAAGGCAAAATCACCAGGCGCCACGTCACCAATAGATGCAAATTTATTGAACAATAAATCCTTCTTAATCACCTCCAATTATTCGCACATCATCTCGCTATCGAATGCATTTGGCCAACTTGCCGCAAATAACATCTTCTATTCCATCTTCGTCATCGTTTCAAACGGTTCAGCTCGACTATGCGTTGCTCGTTGAGCTGCAACCAATAAGTGTGGTAAATAGACAATTGAACGCTACTAAACACTAATGCCAGTCAGCCAAAGAGCAGAAAATGGTATGTGCGCACTAGAGTGTTTCAAAAACAAAAATGTTCAGAAATCACATCTCTTATACTGCCCATAACTGCATATTTGTAACATTCGACAAAAGTAGGCATTGAGTAAATGGAGTACCAAGTGTGAATTTTATGGCAGTATGGAAGGAAACTAAAATTTATAAAAATGACCAGGACTCAAAAGTGCTTATTTGAGGATGATATTTTGTACAACTCATATCGCATACTAGATGCATAGTCAGAAAATTATTCAGATAGAAATGCCATTGCTACTACATTACGAGGCTCATTTATAATCTCAATGTGACTGTTATGCGGTTATAATTACCAATGTGACAAAACAACTTGGTATTTTTTTTTTTCGAATTTTCTAGAACAATCTCACAGATTTCAGTAAATTGATCGAAAGTACTCATTATTTTATGACTCTCCGTGGTATTAACTCAAAAATGTCGAATGTGACTGTTATGCAGTTACGGGCAGTATATCTTTCCTCTAATGTTTATGATGATTTAGATTTTTTCCAAATTTCTCCAAACTTATTTATATAAAAACATACATCGTCTCTGGCTGAAAATATTACAGAACTCTATTTTGATCATGAGATTTAAGAAAAATATTGGAGATTGAGTTTTCAATTCCTTTTTTTGTACTTTGAACCGCTCTAGTGTGCATAACGTGTGCAACAGCAGTGGTCACATCTTCAGGCTATACGGTTGTCTGTCTGCACAGAAATGGTTACATCCATCAATCATCGGAGCACCTCACGTTTCCTGATGCGGCTCATATATTGGACGACTGGTTAGTGGCGTCTGTGTCGTAGCCAGTTAATGGTTATCATTTGTGTCAATCTGTCTCCAAGGAGTCGTGTGCTCGTCTGGAGTTGAAGGAGGCTTTTGGCCAATATGGGTTTTTACGAAGGGAAAGGACTAGGGAATTGTGTTGCGAAGTATCGACCGAGTGCAACTTTGTCACTTGTCACTTTCAGAACGCCTACACCGGGGTCAACAGTTATTGCGAGACCAGAAAACTTCAAATGTCACCCGTGCGAGATCGGAACATGAAAAACAGCTAGCTTCTAAATGGAACAGCTAAGCTGCAAACGCCAAGCTTTCAAAAACCTTATATGTGTATGCAAATTAAGCTCTCTGCATACGCAATGCACTAGCCGCTATAGGTGGTGAGAGGCTATTATCTCGATGTTATTTCAACCTGATTTTGTCCCTTTTGTCCATTTTGTGCGAACCCGGGGAGTTCGGCCGGCAGCAAGGAGCAAGTGAGTATCGTTCAAGTATCAAGTTACAATAGACACACCAACCAGGCTTCAATCAATCTTCAGTCCAAAGGAACGGGCTCGGATTGAGATTGTTATTACAACATTTCGCAATCACAATAAACAAACAGTAGTGCGAAGAATGTTAAGCTGCGGCATTTTGCGGCTGACGATGTGATGGCCGTTAATGTGCAACACTGAGATATGAACCTCGTACACACATAATAGACTAGGGAGAAGAGTAGTCTATTTGAAACGTGAAATGTAAGCTTGAAGGGCCGTATTCATCACGGTGGGAAATGCGATGGATTCATTGACCCCGGCTAAGTAGATTGGTCAAGGGTGTCACAGAATGCACTATTGCTGCTATTTCCGGTTTCTTGTTTTTTTTTTGTTTTTTCTACAGATCAAAATGATTATCTTAATGACTTCTCAATGACGTCGAAGTTTAATTACTATGTTATTCAAAATTCAAATGCCATGACAAACAACCCTTTTCTAATTAAAAAAACATTCCAGT
The DNA here is from genome assembly GCF_002204515.2 of Aedes aegypti. Lineage (NCBI taxonomy): Eukaryota > Metazoa > Arthropoda > Insecta > Diptera > Culicidae > Aedes > Aedes aegypti. The sequence continues at coordinate 346,491,668 of NC_035109.1, read as the reverse complement.
TTATTCATTTTGCTGCTATTTCCGGGTTCTTGTTTTTTTTTTGTTTTTTTTTACAGATCAAAATGATTATCTTAATGACTTCTCAATGACGTCAAAGTTTAATTACTATGTTATTCAAAATTCAAATGCCATGACAAACAACCCTTTTCTAATAAGAAACATTCCAGTTTATTCATTTTGCAGTGACTAGCACTTTCCGGAGATTCATCATCGACGTAACTTTTTACATTCCGTCGCTGATGGACAACATGAACAAGGAAGACAGTGAAGAGTATACTTAAAGCGATCATCAGGTGATCCAATAGATCCTTCATTAGCAAATCTTAACGGCTTTTCAAAGGAGAAGAAAACAATAGCGTCTAAAAACTTTTCATTAAATGTTGTATTGGTTAAATGAAACGACAGAACGGGTTCTTGGTAAAACTGTGACAAATTTTCCTGTTTAAATTACGGCTATATCATACTTACCCTCCTGTTTAAAAATGGATCTACGTTGGAAGCTTAACACTTTTGATCGTTCAACGTTCAAGAGAAATGGAATAAATGATTTACTTGGATTTTATCTAGTCCAAGTAATCATTTTGAAAAATAGAAGCCAATCTGGCATTCTTTGGAAAGGGATTTCTCAAGAATATTGCTTAGTTTACTGTAACAAAAGTGAACTAAACAATATTAAAGCTTTAGAAAAAGCAAGACTTATGTTCGATATCCGTGTGACATGGGAATAATTTCAGAAACCTGGAGGAAATTTCCACAACCCCACAGTGCCGTCGGTGCCAAAAGTGGGGTCATGGTCAGCCCCGCGAGGGCTGTTTTGTTCGGGCGGGACAATCAAAAGTTCTTTTGAAGTGTGAGTAAATGTGAGGATAGCAATAAGAGTGGAAGAGTACCAGAAAAAAATCCTCGTATTTTTTTTTTGAACTCTCACTCAAATCGTTTGAAGATCTCTGTTGAAAATGTTGAGTGTATTTTTTACCCCTCAATAAAACATCAAAATCACCGCATTTTTGCATTGCAGAGGAGTTCTGTCAAGCCTGGTTGCTAGGACGTGGCCAAAGCAACCCTCGACTGTTGAAAAATGCTTCAATTTTGCCCATCAGCCCATGCTATATTTGAAAACTTTATTAGCAGATAGGAAGGAATCAAACCGTATTGAATCGTACATGACTTGACACCTACCATGTATCGTAGGTGATCAACACCAACATAATGTCGGAAATTAAACCCTGAGGCTATTGAAAAACATTAGAATAACTTCAAATAAATGTGTAGTTTATATTCCGAGCATTTTTTTTTTAAATATAAAAACATTTTTTTTGTGTTGATAAAAACGGAACAATTTGTTGACGAAATCGGAAGGTGACAAAATCGGAGCGTGACAAAATCGGAACGTGATAAAAACGGAACATACCTGTAATCATGAACCTTAGGCTAGAAACAGTCGATGAGCATTGATAATTGGAGGCAATGTTTTTCAAACATCAGAAATAGTTTTCTATGGATTTGAAGGTTCACTAGTAATGGAAATATCTACAGTCACAAGCTCCTTCATTCTGCAGAACAATGCCACCCAAGTAACATTTTTAGTTTTTTCTTTTACTACAAGCTGTTGTTACCACCATATCGTTAAAACTCATTTTAGAACTTATTAGTCTTAATAACCTTAATAAACCTTGGATAAAACTCCGTTAAGCCCAAAAAGGCCCACACTACAGGAGGTTGTTAAGACTATACCTTAAAACCGTTTCTAAACTTCTTAGTTTTGTATCGTATGAATACATCTGCCCTTGTAGTATACCATAAAACATTCATAAGAGCTATTGCGTAGCCTTGTAGAGCTCAACTAGCGGTATTAAATCTTTTAGGATATCCTAATTCACGGAATTAAACCAATGTTAAGAGCTTATGATTGAACAAACATCAAACAATAAGTTGTTCATAAACCATAACCTTTTTTTTAGTATTGAAACCATCATGACTCATTATAATCAATTGAAATAATATTTTTTTGCGTAGCAGAAAATTTCATTACGATCGCGTGAAATTCATGACGTGTATCCGTTCACCATCCTGCTGGTCACTGTGAGTGTATTCCTCATAGACTCTACAGTTCACCCGACCCGACCGGAGTTGGCCACGGTGAACAGCGCCAACAAGGCCATAGTAGAACAGTCCATCGTACTATATCAACAACAACATTATAGGGTAGAAGCACTGGTTTTGGCCATACGCCAGTTGTAGCCATAGTGGATTATACACCATTTTACATAGCCAATCAGCATGAAACCTTTTGTGTTCAGTAGATCACATTCATATGATAGAGCTACATTCATTTACTCGTCCAAATTGATTCAAAACGTAAGAAAAACAATTCATATTCTTTATAATTTTAAGTTCTATGCACCTAATTTGGCTATTTTACACACATAATATGGATTGAAAGCTTGCATTTGACATATTTGTAGTATAAATACGGCTTCCCATTTAATTTTTATTGATATTTTCTCTTAGGCTGGCCAAAACCGGTGCTTTTACCCTAGTAGTTTCCAATACCACCAGAATGGTCAGAATACAGTTGGTTACCTTCAATGGGTGGCGATACGGTAACCAAGACGGACAGTCTAACAAGTACGATAATCACACGAAGTCGACACGAATGTTCTGGATCAATGATTTGGAGGATGTTACTTAGGTAGAGTTGGAAATTTCGTTCTATTATCTGCTCTGTTCGGAATACTTCATGATCCAAAAATTAACCGGAAATTATACAACTCTGCATACTATACGGAAATCTCTAAATGTTGCACACTACTGTAAAAAATGTCATCGATGAGGTGCTGCTTAGGGGTTACTACAACCAATCAACCTTTGACCTTCATAACTGCCAGGGTCATCAAATACCTGCATAATCAAGATCGTGAAAGAGAGGCACGTTGAAAGCGAATCAGAATCGATCGAACCCCGAACCTTTAAAAGATAAAAAAAATTGACAAAAGAATATATAAACGCCAAACAAAAGACAAAACATTCGGAGAGCGTATCAGTCTCGTATAAATAGAAGCGATAAACGGTTTGTATGACATAAAGTTTATGTTTCAATCGAATGACTATTGATTAAAATCGATTTCAATATATACCGCCTTTGCGAGCTGTGTTAAAAATTTCAATCAATATGGTTATGATCCACACCATAACAGATATGTTTCTGTTTATAACCCAAATTGCAAAACCCTCCATACAAACTTATGCTAATGAGAATGCTTTTGCTTGATTTCGTTCCTAAGTAGACAACATATCCAAAAATAGTAATTTCATCACTTTGGGAACATAACCCATCTCATTTTATGTTGAGTATATTATCATCGCGATTATATTTTGATATTTTGTGATACACAACTTATTTGGAATAACCTTGTCAAGGTGATAAATTTCTTTGACAAGTAATCATCAACGCATCTATCTACTTTAAGATCAGCCGACATATCTATGACGAATTTCCTAAAAAAATACCAAAACAAAGCCGTCACCCACATCCATTTTGGCATTTGCTCAATAAATCTGAACATGACATCTCATGCCTCTTTCGGAACCGACCCCGAACCGAAACCACGATAGTCATCACTCCTTCCGGACGGCAGAAGCAACAGAAGGTTTCATAATAGCCAAAGGCTCTAGCTACCAGCTCTAGCCCTAAAAAGCATGGACTCGATTCGCGAGCTGTTCCAACCAGGCCCGATTTGGCTGACTGTTTACCCCAGTGACCTTGACCGCAGCGAGCTTTTAAATATAGCCTTGCCATCGTCACTTGCTGGGTGGTGGCAAACAAGTTTATGGCTGGCAGCTGCCGGCCATATCTGGTTCGATTTTCTTCTGCCGGTCATTATTGTGACCCGAGCCTTAGAGCCGACATTTGCCAGTGGAGCGTAAGGAGAACATTTAAAATTTTCTACGTTATTAAATAAATTCATTCCGGATGGTTGTGGTGCAGCCCACATTCAGATAGACCGCACCGAAAAAAAAATATTGCTTGCTACCGAAAGGATGCATGAATTTTCTTTGAATTGGCGTGAACGCTCTATGTATGAAACTTAGATTCTTTCTCTGCACTGATACTCTCGAATAAAAGTAAAGTTTACAATTAAATTGTTGGTTGAATCTATTACATACCTTGAAACCTATGGTGTACAAAATAGTATATTATCTATTGATTGTTGAATGCTTCAACAAGACTGAAACGTTTATTGTTCTCACTGAAAATCAACAAATGTTTTTTGTTGTTTTTACAATGTCCGTTCCTATAGCTGTCAATGTCTACAAAACGGTATAGTTCATCGCACGCAAGCATTTGTTCTCTAGCACATACAAGGATTCTCAGCGCAAATTTAACGAATTTTCTCTGGATTGCACATGTTTCCTATTTTGGTCATGATTTGTGATGTGAAAACTATGCAAATCCTTGAATTATTGTTATTGTAGCTATCTGTGGACATCTACAATTGTTTTCAAGTTAATTCTCGTGAGAATTTTTATCACAACGTGTAACAAACCAAATTAAGTTTATAGAAACATAATGAAAACAAAAATAATAAATAGATGGGGTTGGTGGTCTAATGATAACCACTTCTACTTCATAAGCTGAAAGTCATGAGTTCAATCCCAGGGCATCGAGAACGCCCGAGAAGTCGTCAGTTTTTTCCCTCTCGGGTGACGCGTTCTTTTCTGCCGGGCAGTGCGTCGAGAAAGTCCGAGAAGTCGTCAGTTTTTTTTCCTCTCAGGTGACGCGTTTTTTTCTGAGTGCTTTTATATGGCCGAGCACACGAGTGAAGCTGAAAGTGGATTGTGGCTGCTCAATCAAGGATGAAGGATCAATCGGTGAGCTCGTTTCATGCTTTTTTTTAAGTCTATAAAATATGTATGACCGCACATTTAATCGTTACATAAATATGATTTTTCAACAAACTATGAATGGTTCGTCACTGTAAGTGTCGACATAAACTCTTATTCATAACTTTATTGTTTTATATTTTTTGTATTAAATCACTTACCTTTATTTTTATACATAAAAAAATGCTTTGAATGGTTTGGTCTGTGCTAGAAGTGTAGACTTGCAAAACGTTCATTTTATTCAAAAAACTTTGAATGGTTCGCCACTGTAAGTGTCGGCATAAGAATAATATGTGATGGTCTAGCCAATCGATATTTTTTTTTTTCAATTTGAGTAAAATATCCTGTAGGAATGTTGCTTTTAGCTATTTGTTCGACAAACTTTGAATGGTTCGTCACTTCAAGTAACGGCATTATTTTCTCATACTTGATAATTTTTCATGTCAATCGAAAATTTTATATTTCTAGGTATGTTTATATCTCACAAATAATCGTTTATCATGGTCTAATCGCTTATCAAAGTGAATCCTGTGACCCAACGATCCTCCCCATTAACAAACATCCCTCCCAGTAACCTTTGCGGAGATGCAGAGGCAAACACGGTCTCCAAATAGCAAAGGTTACACACTAACATTCCTTCCCCCAATTCCACCTGACTGCAAGGACGTGGCCGGCGCCGTTATTGACCCTGTATAAATAGAGGCACTGAATTATGCACACTGAAGAAGATTATGGCCAATCCCAGCCGAACTTCTAGTTGATTCTTTGTGCATTTTCACTGACTTCGGTCAATCACGGAATAGCAACCATTGATATGTGTAGTCAGTCTAAGCTAAGCTAAGCTAAGCTGAAAGTCATGAGTTCAATCCCAGACCCGATCAAATCATCACACTTGAACTATTTGTTCATAGCAATCGCTAGAGCCAGAGACTGACAAGAAACCATTGGCGGACGAATGTATGGTGATTGAAAGGTGGAAGCAGCCCTATGATGAACACCTGAATGGCGCAGAGGCGGAAGACCAAGGCAGTCGAAGGAATGGCTTCATCGGTATGGCGGATGATGGAGACGTGTCAACTCGTGCAATTAGTGAAGTTATGAAGGACATCAAACAGCTCAAGAGCAACAAAGCAGCTGGGAAGGACAAGTTGGCTACTTTTCTGCACCGATTGATAGCCAGGACCTGGGATACAGAACAGCTACCAGAGAAATGGAAGGAGTGAGCAATACATATACCAAATATACAAAAAGGATGACAAGTTAGAATGCAAGAACTATCGAGCAATCATTATTCTTAACGCAGCATATAAAGTGTAAATTTTATACAGTACCTAATAAGTGGAGTTAAGCGTAAGGTGGGAGCGTACTGGTATTGAAATTGAATGAAATAAATATACCAAGAGCTAACTAAAGGGTTCGAAAAATATTGCTCAACTAGTTGATTTTCTCCAGTTTTTTTGTGATAAAATTTAATGTAGGATACGCTTCAAAACCTATTGTGTTTTTATAATATTTTTATCAGGGCTGCCATTTATTCATTCGATGCTGAAGAATCATCAGCTTTTTTATGCACCGGAAAGTTCTACTCCACTCATCAGTAGCAAATGAAGAGTGTTACCGACGACATGGCCCTTTTTCTGTCCGGAAACCTTGGACACCGTTATATCGATATTATAGTCGTCGATGAGTCACCTCGGCCCCGTTCGTTATGGTTCTGCTTGCTGGCCGACGCTGATAGTCCAAGTAATAGAAGTTATATTTGCTCAACCCCCCCTCTTGTTTGTCGACAACCTCGTCGTCATCGTCATAGTCCTCGTCCTCGCCGTCAACTACGACAGCATGAGTCTGGTTCTTGAAGGGGGTAAAGTGTAAAAGAACCACGTGGTATGTATCTGGAAGATGCCACAAAAGAAGAAGAATGTAGAAGACGATTGTGTGGTACCCGAAGGAAGGAACCGTTTCCCTGTTCCAAGGAGGGTAACTTGATAGAGCTATAAACTAGGGGTTTTGTGTGCAGGGCGAGTAAAGGGTGAAGTGAGCAATATTTTATGCTATTACGCGAAGGCTCTGTGCCAATGATGTGGTGGAGATGTGTTGAGCTCTGTGGTTCCGGAAATAGCGATTGGAATTGGTAGTGAGTTTAGTTGTGGATAGGTTTCACCATGTATAACTGTTAATGATTAAATTAAACAAAATATAGAATGGACCCAAGCAACTCAAAATGTGTGAGTTTATTTCCATTCACTTAAACACATGATAAACGAATACAAAATGCTGTTTAATTTCTTCTTTTTTATGGCGTTACGTCCCCACTAAAACAGAGCTTGCTTATGTTCTATTATCACGAAAGCATTGACATTGATGCTCGAAATTGATGATTCTTGGAATTGATTTGGAGTTTAAATTCCTCAACCTACCAAAACAGTATATATAATCTTAGTCCAGTTAAGATTAGACTGACTAGAGTTTCGATTTACTTCGTCGTAAGTACTATTATTCGTCGTATGAAACTTCAAAAGTTCCACTACGGCGAATATTCGAACTTATCTACTCTGCAAGTGTAATTTTGTAAAAGCTGTTATGGTTCGCCCGATTGTACACCAAAAATGCAATAAAACTACTGTATTTCGATAAACAACTTCAGTTCAATTATTCACTTTTTGCATTTTTTTTTTCACCGAAATCACATGGACGAAGACGTATCGAGCCAAATCTGATGTGTAGCATAGCATAGCATAGCATAGCATAGACTGACTGTACATGTCAATGGTTGCTACTCCGTGATTGATCGGAACTGGTAAGAATTGCACTGCGATCCAAATGAATAAAGGATGGGAGTTTCCGCTTACTCTCGGAGTGCAATTTTAGCAGATCTAATATCATAGATCAATAACAGCGCCGGCCAAGTCCTTACAGTCAGTTGGGATGGGGAAGGAATGTTAGGGTGTAATGATTGTTGCTTCTAGAGACCGAGAATACCTCTGCATCTCCACAATCATCACGGAAAGGGTGTTTATTAGTGGAGTAGGAAAAGATCTGGGAGTCACCTTTGGTCGGTGATGCGATCCATGGATAAGGAGGAAAAATACGGTTTATACTTAAAGCTAGTTTTTAGTGTTGTCTCAAAAAGATTTTGGTAGAAGATTTGAAATAAACGTCAACATCTGTAATGTCGAACCATTCAAAAGAAGTTTGTTTGAAATTTACACAAAAGTATTACTGAATATTTATGCCTCAAGAAGAAAAGACTTTGGTAGAAGTTTCAAAATAAACGTCGACATTCATAATGTCGAACAATTCAAAAAATTTTAAGTAATGTCAAAAAGTTTCTATGTTTATTAGAATTGTATAAAACAGGCATAATGCCGACACTTGTAGTGACGAACCATACAAAGTTTGATTGAATATTACAAAAAAGTAACGTTTGCATGAAAAAATGTGTTATCATAAGCATGAAACGAGCTCACCAGTTGGTAATCCATCCTCGACTGAATCACACGAATATCTTTTCGCACTCACACAGCGCGAACAGCAAAACTTCTCGGCGCCTCGAAAACGAACCGTCTTGCTTGGGCTTTCCAAAACACGCGAACCGAAAACCAAACTCCCGGCGTCCCGAAAACGAAGCGTCTTGTTTGGGCTTTCCAAAACACTTCCCAGCAAAACCCGCGAACCGAAAACCAAACTCCCAGTGTCCCGAAAACGAAGCGTCTTGTTTGGGGGCTTTCAAAAACACTGCCCAGCAAAACCCGCGAACCGAAAACCAAACTCCCGGCGTCCCTAAAATGAGGCGTCTTGTTTGGGCATTACAAAACACTGCCCAGCAAAACCCACGAACCGAAAACCAAACTTCCGGCGTCCCGAAAACGAAGCGTCTTGCTTGGGCTTTCCAAAACACTGCCCAGCGGGAACTGAAATCCAAACTCCCGGCGTCCCGAAAACAAAGCGTCTTGCTTGGGCTTTCCAAAACACTCTAGGCGAAGCACTCAGGCTTTCATTGAACTCAAACTCAAACAGGCTCCTACTCATGTTCGAGTTCAACGACCGTTAAAGGTTGACCCCGTATCGAGCCAAATCTGATGTGTAATCGATAAACTACATTACGATTCAAATTTTTACCACATCCTGTATGACTTACTTCACCGGGAACCTTTTTACACTAGGGAAGACCATCTTCACTGCAGGATTCAATTTCAATCACACGCCGTAAACCTTCCAGAATTCACCAAATTTCAAGAACGATCACGTATAATTGAGAACGTAAACAAAGTTTTTCATTCGTCCGGACTGAGAAAAAACTTGTACACATCAATATGTGCGTGATGTTTATCGTAGAAAACGATTCTTTTGATTGTGATTGTTTTCACTGCACTGTGAGCCGTCATGCATTTGTTCGATCAGAAGTATTGTGTTATGTATATGTTTGGACAGTATTTTGATGGGGTCAATGCATTTTAAGGAAAATTCACATATGTATTTCATCATGCTGTGGGAAAGGAGAATACCCAAAGGTCTAAAAAATCTTGTTAAATATTTTATTGAAACGTTGAAGTGGTGTATTTTGACCACTCGCTATATAACAGTGAGCCGTTAATTGTTAGACGAATCTAGACTGACAACCAATATGACCAATGACCAATATGAAAATGGATACGACGAATGCACTATGGGCCAGGGACGCAATCTGGCGGGACAAAATTAAAAACTCGGTAACGAAGCGTTTCCGGTATTTGGTGACTTCGGCAATTTTTTTTTTGTAACAACGAGGACCATCTACTGACATAAACGGATAGTTCGTAAATCGTCCGCATAGGTGGCGCCACAATCTAACTTTTTACTGTGACGTTCTAGAGACTTGGCGTGTTCGGAAAAGTTGTTCATTTTGATAACATAATCAACTCTCTCGAAGACGCCAAAATTCCACAGCCTACTGTTTTCGAGTTATTTGCAAGTTTAAAGAAAATTAGTGAAAAAACCATTTTTTTCACCGAATTTGACATTTTTTCCTAAGAACCATGTCATATAATATTTTTTGCTGATAAATATATAACAAACGCAAGCTTTGGTGGAAAAATTTAATAATACGACGCATAAAACTTAAGAAATCATGAAAAAACTTGAAAAATAGAGCAATTTTTTAACCTTAATATCTCCAAAAGCGCAAAAAACGCAAGCTCAAATTTTCAGGCAACATAGAGCAATACTTAATGAAACGGATGTCAAAATTCCAGAGAGGTATATTTTGGTGTTTTTGAGATATTTCATTTTTTTACAATGATTATATTACCCCAATACAGTTAATTTCCATGAGAAATTTGAAGGGACGATCGACTTTAAAAAATAACGAGTCGTGGAACAAAAACTTTCGAAAAACTGTTTAAAAAAGCCATCATAGTAGCCATGCAATTCAGTTTAAGAGCAGTTCCTTGAGTTGATATCGAGTAATGTAGATGAAAGTGTAGATTAAAACTGGGTACTTTTTATTTTTTCTTCAATATTTCAAATAATATAGTATACCATGATAAACTTGATCATGTGTCAGTTAATTGTTGTCATCATGGTACGAGGTGAGCAATTTATTTTGTGAATGTGTTACTTTTAACACGGAAAATCAAATTTTAAAGCATATTCATGTCGATATCTCTGAATACTACAATTTCAGAGCGCACGATCTCTTTTCCGGAGCTTGTATATTTGTTTCAAAGCGAAAAGAGCGTTGATCCTTGGATGTTTCGAAACAGAGGATACTGATCAAAGGTATCAATTTGGAGATTCCTTCGATTTTGAGAACTTTTAGGTTGTTTAACCTTACATATGTGTTTAATCAACAGATTTGCTTAAATTTTGAGCTTCCGGAAAATTGTAACAACAAATTCGAGATGAAATCCAAAGCCAGCTTGTACTGTGAGTAGATATAATAATTGCATGAAATAATAAAATATATTTTTCGCTAATTTTAAAATACACTTATATATTTGCCACGAAAATATTAACCCCTCTACCGGCAGCTTCATTTCTTACCGCTAAAAAAATATTCAAATCGCGATTACTTTATTGTTTCTCGATATTTTTGCACTATTCTTTCACAAGTTCTCAAAAAACTCTTCTAGTTTTCGAATATGAGTCGATATTGATAATTGGTCATCTGGATCCGAAGATATTCCAAAATTCATTGGGGGACCGACGCGTACCCATAACCTACTTAAATATCTGAGGCTACAGAATTTTTATCGTATTCGGATATTCACTCCTCGAAATAATACATTAATGCGAGTATGTTGTGAAAAAATGAAGAAATTTGGAGCAGTCGTCTTTGAGTAATGAGCATTTATGTTTCTGGTATCACCCTGAACAAATAAAGATCTTGAAAACTCTAAAAAACTTCATATCGTAATTTTCAGATTTCTCCAAGAATACCGAACCGATTTGTATGATTTTTTCATAGTAGCTCCTTATTACCTGGTATTGTATAGTACATATTTTATTTTTTTGATAAATTGATCAAAAACAAAATGGCTGCCAGTGACATTTTATATGGAAAATGTCGGTCCCCCAAGGAACATCGGAATATCTTCAAAACCAGATCACCAATCATTAATATTGACACGGCTTCTTAAACTATAAGAGTTTTTTAAGATCTTGTGAAAAAATGGTGCAAATATATCGAGAAACATGAAAGTTATCGCGATTTGAATATTTTTCTGGTGATAAAAAATGAAGCTGCCGGTAGAGGGGTTAATCGCGTAATGAAAAGAAAACCGTAAAAAAATTAAAAAATCTCAAAAACACCAAAATATACCTCTCTGGAATTTTGACATCCGTTTCATCAAGTATTGCTCTATGTTGCCTGAAAATTTGAGCTTGCGTTTTGTTTTGCGCTTTTGGAGATATCAATGTTTAAAAATTGCTCTGTTTTTTCATGATTTCTTAAGTTTTATGCGTCGTATTATTAAAAAATTTCCTCCAAAGCTTGCGTTTGTTATATATTTATCAGCAAAAAATATTACATGACATGGTTCTTAGGAAAAATGTCAAATTCGGTGAAAAATATCGTTTTTCAATAATTTTCTCTAATTTTGCCAATAACTCGAAAACAGTAGGCTGTGGAATTTTGACGTCTTCGAGCTAGTTGTTTATTTTATCAAAATGAACAATTTTGCCGAACATGCCAAGTCTCTAGAACGTCACAGTAAAAAGTTAGATTGTGGCGCCACCTATGCGGACGATTTACGAACTATCCGTTTATGTCAGTAAATGGTCCTTGTTGTTACAAAAAATTATGCCGATGACACCAAATACCGGAAACCCTTCATTACCCAGTTATTAATTTTGTCCCGCCAGATTGCGTCCCTGGCCCATAGTGGAATGTAGGTAAAGGAATGTAATAATTTCAATGCATTACTTCCAATAAACGATCAAAATCTCATTGATAAATGTGGAAGCCTAGTTCGGAAAAAATAAATTTTGAATCGGTTTATATCAATTCACTTAATGTTTTGGATAACTGAAAAATACAGGTATAAAAAAACTTGTATTTTAATGTTTTTTCTGCATTGATAATAATGGAAGACACAACTTTTCCGGAGTAAATATGCACCTATTTTCCTTCCTTGATTTTATATTGCCAAATCTTGAATCTAGGTAAATACAGGCCCGGATTTGGGGGGGTGCGAAGGGGGCAAATGCCCCGGGCCCCCCGATTAAGGGGGCCCCCCAAGGAACCATAATTCAGAACAAAAACATTTAAAAGTACCTTTCAATGTTTTCTATTTAGTCATTTGAACATATAATTTGAACGTTTAAGTTAACTTTCCAATATTTGATTTTTTTTCTCCATCAAATAGCTGAATCGCCCAGTATAGTTTGTTCAATGATAATCCTTCAATATATTACAAGAAAACATTAATGTTAAACCAAAATCTTCAAAATTCTTCTCTACTTAGTTTTTAAAAAATATTGGAATTAAAATTCGCTAAACGGTTTTGCAGGATCTTTAAAAAATACGGCTTAACCTGTAATTCATTGCTAAATTCCAAGAGTTTATTGGGATCCAATCAGAACTTTAACATTTGAATATATTTGCAATTCTATCAGACACTTGAAGTGTAAGGGAAATTCCTACAAAAAAAGGCCAAATTTCATACAAAATGTTCAAGTTTAGGGAACTGTATGACAGCTTCTAACGAACCGATTGACCTGAAATTTGAATTACATTTAAGGGAAATTAATCAATTTCCATTGAAGAGTTTGGAAGGCATTAAAAAGTACTTTTATAAAATGCCAAAAATTTTAAATTGAAGTATTTTTAAAATGTAAATATTTGGAAGAAGGCATGTTTCTGCAAATTTGTTCACTTCGATGAAATGCAAAACTTTGTAGAAGATTATACTTATCGTAAATTGTTTGTTTTCAAAATATCTTATTTAAAAATTTGAACGTTTTTGTCAAAATGGGCCAATTTTAGGACTTAGACACTTTTGCATAGAATTTGATGATTTTTTCGCAGATCTAATTTGAAGTTATTTGCAACATGCAGTTCAAATTTTAAGGCCAATCGGTTTGCTAGAAACAGATCTCCAAACTTGACTGTTTTTTAAATTAAAATAATCCTTGTTGACTTTATTCTTGCCAGTACTGTAATTGTTTTCCAACCAGAGTCAAACTGGAAACTTGTAGAGAATAGAATCAAAAGGAGCTTTGGAACTTTTCACTCCATACAAATTATATAGAAGCCAAAGAACGAGCCACTCTTCTACGAATTGTTATATTTTTCCCATCGGACGTAAAAATCGTACGTAAAATTTGAAAACAGTTGAATTTTTCAAAGTATATATCTCACAATCGAAAATGTCTTTTACACCACTAACCATTTGGGCCCCTCATATCGTTGGACCGACCATCTCGTTCAAAACTCAAACTCAATACGTTGGTTTGTGGAGTCCCAAAACGTGTTGAAATTTGTATAAAAGGGCCCCCTTAATGAGATCGACCCGGGCCCCCGAAGCCCAAATCCGGCACTGGGTAAATATGACCCATCCGTCCAGAAAGGGTTAAATTACTATGTATATATAAGAATGGGAACTATTTCATTCAATTATCATATATTTGAATTCCGATTGCAGTGCGGAAATGACCTTTATGCATCCCATAAAAAGTGAACATTCTAGTGATGCACGTTTGAGCTCATAAAGATAGGTGAGCTGTTCCAGCCCTTGGCAATCTAGACTAATTTTCATAACAGTCATCATACGCTAGCCATCCTCTATCAGCTGATTCAAATTAGTTCGAGTGCGTCTGGTCTGGCAAGGGACCAGTCTCGGTTACGGTTCACAGCAAGGCTAAACCTGATCAAATCACACCATTTATGTTCGCATCCACCAACCACCCCTTCTCATCGATGAGAATCATCTTCCCTGAAGAGCGAGCCTATTGAACGCGTAGGACACGACGCACACGTTTCGTTTCGATAATGAATTCACCGCCATTGCACAGAGGTCCAGTTTTTCGGAAAAGCTGGCAAAACCCCCATTGTAAAAAGCTGCCAAAAAATGGTGTTTATTAATTAGGGAGTAAAAGTTCTAGTGGTCACCTTTAGTCGGTGATACGATCCACGGATAAGGAAAAAAATACGACAAGATACAAGCGTCTCAGTATTTTTTCACCGCAGTTTGCTTGGCAGCGTCCTGTGGTGAAAAAATGCTGACAAACTTGCATTTTGTCACCTTTATTCACAGAAGAGCACACGCTTGACTCAAAACATGTTTTGCATTTTTGTTTTGCGGTGAAAAAATGTTGGTAGAAGATTAGAAAAAATCTTGGAAATTCATAATTTCGAGTTTTGTTAGTAATAACGAAAAATGAAAGCTATGTGTATATTAAAGTAACATAGACACGGAATTTTCGCCATGATTTTTTTTTTTTTCAATCTGAACCACCGTGCACCGTCGTCGTCATCCCATTGTGGTAGCGGTAGCGTGGCCTCGGTGAATGACGACGATCGAACACCCAGATAGGCCCCAAACCCCGCCACCAAATGAGCTCCGAAGAAGAAGGCTCGAAAAATTCAAATTGGCCCTCGCTCCAAATAGGCACCCCCCTGCGACTGGGCCCGAAAAATGTCTCGTAAAATTTTAATTAACCCGGGCTCTTCTTTCAGTTTTCCCACTAATCCGATAATCTATTGGCTCACGACCGCACGGCGGTATGGTTTTGGCTCGACTGGCCAAAGTAGCATCAGCGAAGTGGCGCGGCGGCGGCGTGGACACCAGATTGGACGGATGGTTGAATTTTTGAAACGCTGCTGGGGAATGCTGATTGTGATTTCGGTTTCGGGTGGCGGGTGTCAAAAATTGCAGTGCCATTTTATGGGCGGGCGATAAAACGTTAAATCAATTTTCGCTTTCGATATCGATTTGGCAGAATCTAGGACCGATTTGAGTCGCCAAACACACCCTCAATAATTTATGGATATTTTTAGGAAATTGATAGATATCAAACCTAATTTGGAATGTTATGTTGACTGTGAGTTGCCACACCGTATGATATCACTTTTTGGCAGGATTCTAGTGACTATCACAGAGGGCAAAAACAGGCCATGAGCTCGTTTAGCAACATTTTTTCATTTTAAAATAAGTTAAATAATAATTGAAAAACAACACAACAAAAACAACATATAATTTGTGGGGCACATTTAACTTCTAATTCCTTATTATCATGTAAATAATTGATAGTTTTAACACTTCTACAGGTACTTCTGAATAAATTGCAGTTTTAATTTTTACAATGTGTACTTCGTGCATTTTCAAACAGAACTGAGTACGAGACACGAATAAGTCTGTTAGGCTTACTGATCCCAAAATCCCTTATTTTAGACGTAATACCAAAATGAGGTATTGACAACTGAACAAAACCTAATTATGGTATGATACCAAAATATGGTATGCAGAAGTTATTGCGAGTTATTCTTTCCTCCTCGGGAGTGTATAGTTTGTATAGGTCGGACTCGATTATCCGGGATTCGATTATCCGGAATTTTAGACTCGATTACCCGGAGTATGTTGTTCGATATTCTTGTTTTTCTGTATCTGCATACATTTGAGATAACTTAGTATTGAAATATACAATACGAATGGTTTAACAGTTTTTAACATAGGTGGGAAGAGGGGGGTTTGAATTTTTTTTGTGTGATGGTCAAAACTTTTTTTTCTACTCAAGACCCCAAAAATCCTAGAAATAATTTCTGGCTATGTCACTGCATGATATAAATAATACAACGAAAAAAGATATTTTTTTAGTTCTTTTATCGCAGATTTTAACTTTCTTTTAGTGATTCGATTATCCGGAGGATTCGATTATCCGGAGTGAAAAAAAAAAATCGATACTCCGGATAATCAAGTCCTACCTGTATTTCTGAAGCTCAATCCAACAAAACAAAAAAAGCAGCAAAGGAGTTGGAAAACTATAAACTCTCCTAAAGTTGTGCAAAATTATCCTGACTCATTGAGTATAACCTAACCTGTTAGTTTTCTATTGAACTATCATATAATCATGAATAATTCAAGAAGATGCTCATAATAAGAAGTGGAAATACTTATTTATCTGAAAACAAATCAATTTGAACAGCATGTGTCACTGATATGTTTGTGGCTGTTTTCGTGCAATCTTTTTTTACTTACTCGATCTAAGCAATATGGAATTTGTGCGGAAGTTTAAATAAAAATATGAGATTATGAACTAAATGAGCCTTCGAAATATACGGTAAATGATCCATAAGCTGTGGGTGTTCCTATAGTTGCGGTCTGAGACGAGACCTGCGAAGACAATTTTCTTTTTCTGTGAATTGCTTGCTGAGTTTTTCTTATTCTACTCTGTGTTTACGTCAATCAATGAGCAAGCCGTTCAAACCCTCACATGAACGTCTCAACAAAATGTTATTGCGTTTGCATCACAACGAAGCTTAAAATTTAATAGCCTTATGAATTGAGCCTTATGCCAGCAAACGTAGTTAACATTTGAAATTACTAGTCTTGTGAATGTATTTATCAGCATCTCTGAAAAACAAACTCCTGCGCTGAAAAAGGTTTTTAATTACAATTTTTTTTTGACTTTTTCAGTCGTTTTTAGACTGGCTGCATTTGACGTTTCGTGACAGCGAACTCTTGGCTGCATATGAAGTTGATTTTTTTTCCTCTTCGCGAGTCTCGTATCAGGTTGCGGTAATGTCATTTATGCTAAATTCATTGAATTTGCCACAGAACTGACACTGCCAGTCGACGTGTTGTCTTGTTGATACACGAAATAGCAGAAAACATCTAAATTGCCTTATGACGAAATATTACGAAAATTGCTTAAATTTGTCTCACTTGTACCAATAGTTAAGGTTAACTGTTTCCATAATGAAATATCCCATAAGAAAGCAATGAATACTGCAACTATAGGAACACAAATTAAAAATTCACCGATACTTAAGGGACATTGGACAATATTAGGATGTAGGTATTCACCCCTATTCTTGTTTACGTTTCAATGCTACTTCGATAAAACCCGCTTTGCTTTCCCGTTTACGCCTGCAAAATCAGGTTGGTTTTGGATTCGAACGAATAGGATTCGATCGAAAGAAGAATCTGCCGTAAGCAAGAATGATGGTGATTATTTTTCACTAACATCCCGTTAGCTACTGAGCTAATCACCCCTATTCTTGTTTATGTTCGAATGCTTTTTCGATCGAAGCCCGTTTTGCATTCCTATTTACGCCAGCAAAATCAAATGGGCCGTGGATTCGAACGAATAGGATTCGATCGAAAGTTGGATCCGCCGTAAACAAGAATATTATTTTACTCATAGAGTAAATGATTGTTACTTTTGATTACAACAACAATATGCACACACACGCTTCTTCAATTTTGAACGATTAAATGTAGTGCCACATACACGAGAAACAATTTATAAATAATAAAAACTGTAACCTGGACAGAAGAGCTAATTATATATCCTAATGAAGAACTTGGGATTGACAAATGACAATGAGGCAAGAGAACTTGACAGAAAAAAAATTAAATCTAGATTCAATTCACGTCATGAGTACAATTTCATTCGGAAGAAAGATTCAGCATTTTTAGTGTATAGTGTTCATGAAGTCATATCTGACAGTTATTCTTTTATGGACAGTATAGAGGCTCTAAATTATTTATCTTAATATTCCTGTAAAATTTTGCTTGATTTTTGGGCAAATACAAAAATGAATATTATTGGAAAACTTAAGCCTAAAATTCAAGCTGAGTTGTGACTATTCTGAATTTCAGTTACAAATGATTAGTATTTTTATAAATTTCATGTTAAATTATCATTTTTTTTTAAGATTTAAGATACAGATACAAATTAAGATATAGATACCGTTTTGTCTCAAATTTCGAACAGACTCATATTCCAAACACTCGGTTTTTGTATGGCGATGAGGTTGAAATGTTTCACTGAAATATATCATCAAATTATCAGGATATGGCAGTCAATTACAGTTCAATTTAATCATCTTCCAATCTATTTTATACCTCGGGAGTAGTGATGATTCTCTAGTCCGAGACCAGTAGAACTGGCTCAGATTAATTTATTTGCGAAATTATTAATTTGAATTTGATTTATTTGTGCTATTCGGAATTTGAATCAAAGTGTTCGGAATATAAGACAGAATTTGAATCAAAATGTTGTTCCATACATTTGCGTTAAAACAATACTAAACATGTTAAAATCACATTTCCAACGGCACACCCAACAGTTAGGCTTTGCGAAAAAATTAAAATTTTCACAAATATCGACTAATATATGCCCATCAGATGCATTTAAAGTCACTGCTGGCCTTAAGTGTTCGGAATATGAGTCAAAACGGTATTTTGCTCCAGGATACAGATTTATCAAGAAAAAAAATACAGATTTTTATGTGGCAACCCTGCTTGAAGTTGAGTATAGTGACTAGAATCAGTCTAATGTGACTGTCCAGAGTGTTTCCTTTCTGATATGGGTTAAACCGCTACCCACACTAAAACAGCGACACAAGATTTAGAACTCTTTACTGCTTTTGTCAGTTTTTGTAAACTGCTACAAAAGCATAACAATTTTATCGGGAACTAGTGGTTCCGGCAAACTTTGTCTAGGCGTCGAGTAGGCTGTTGTAAAATACGATGAAAACCCCGATGAAATGACATACAAGTTATCTTCCGTTTTCCGACTATTCTGGAGAATTTCCTAAACTTTTTCGTCAAATGAACACTTCGGAATCTTTGATGAATGTAACAGTTGAAGATTTATTCAAATCCATGGACTTGTTTTCAATCCATTTCATTTTTATTTATACAGAAGATAGAAAAAACACATCTTTAATGAGACAGTTTTATCATCTAAAACTAATTATTCAATCGATTCGAAGGATCCACTCTGGATCCACATGTATGATAGAAACGGTTTTCTTCCGTAAATCACTACAGCAAAACAAGAATAGATGAAAAAAAGACATTCACATGATGCAAAAGTTTCGTATTCTTGCATATCCAGTTCCACATTATTCCCTCATTATTAAGACGAAATGGACCGATTATTTCCGCTGTTCTTCATCATCATCATCATTAGTCTCTATTAAGACAGCGACACCCCAATATCAATAGTTGAAAAAAGCTTTTCCTATCTGGGACGAACATGATCGACAGAGCATAATATGAATATCCTTTGATTTTGGTAAGGAGCTTCGTACTAGATGAAGAAAACTGCTTTGATTGGAAACAATGGAGGAAAATAATGGGGCGAAGTAAATGTAAGACGATGGTGATGATGATGAAGAAGAAAATGTTGAAGGGAATGAGTAGAATAATGACGATGACAATGATGATGCCGATGATTATGTGGTCGAGACGTGTCAGAGCGAATAGATTGAAATAAATTGACGGGAGGGATTTCACAAGACTACATTTCAATCGGGTGTACTTGTGACGAGAGGGTGGTTTTGCACACAAACGATAAGTGCTGCTTCTGCTCTCGGTCGATTGGGATTTAGTGTGTCGCCACCGAGGGTAAAAAGGGAAAAACTGCTCGGGGTGTGAGGATACGGATCATATGATACGCTTGAAACCAATCAAAAAGAAAATCATTAACGCTGTAATCAGGTTCGGATGGGAATCTGATCTGTCATGCTAAGGATTAGAGTATTTTGAACACTTGTTACTTCATGTGAATTCGAAATGTTTAAGACTCTTTTACTTGCTTCATTAAATCAGGCAAATCTGCACATAAATTTTAGTGTGTTAAGCATGCAACGGATAAACCGGTCAGTTCGAAATCGTCATCCATCGCATTTTAATTTTCCATTCCCATCAAAAGCAGTCCATCGGCGACCAGTCACATATCTCGATGGTTTGGGTTGTCAATGAATAAATGCATTGCTGATTAGTTTAATCAGGCACCGTGTTGTGGGCCGATCGTGTTCGATCAATTCTACACCTCTGATGAATGTTTCGCCGTCGATTGTGGTGATTGCTAGTTTTGTACGCTGTTGAGTATCGCCATCCCTATCGCTCGCGTCCCGCCTTCGATAGGTCAATCTAGCTGAGGTGATATCTCCGCCTCTAACATCGAATCGTTTAACAGGTATGGTGAAGACCGGCTTGTTTTCACTGTAGCCAATCACTACGTCTCAACGTATCGAAACTCAATTTCGAGCCCCATATTGATTACGGAGCGGGAATTTATGTGGTGTGTGGTCGCCAATCGTCGGAGAGGTAGGGCGCAATCAGATCTGATCAATATCCATGACTACCGCGGCCCGTGGCGAACTTATTGGTATTCCGTATTAGGAGTGTAGCCTGATTCCAGCTCGGCGTCGTCATTCATAAAGCAATATTCCTGCTAGTATTTGCATAACAGCAAATAAAAAAACGTTCCTCAATAATGTTGGTGTGGGACTCTCCACATTTATGGCAGAGCGGTAAAATGATAATGACCATAGCGATTTTTTTATGCGTACGCAAGCGAATTTTTGTCACCACTTGTTTTACGAGTTTATAGCTCCTTTGAAATACCGAAAGGCGACAAACGGGGAACAGGTTTTGGATTAAATGAGAACTGCTCCATGAATGACTGCCTCGCGCGAATCAATGGCTCCGGAGAACAGTGAGACGTCTCGAAATAGATTTTGGCAGTGAGGGTGTAATTCGGCAATAGTGTTTACATCAAAATTCAACATACTCATACACAAAAACGCCAGTTAAAATGCTAGAAAAAAGCCGACTTCTTTTCACGGCACTTTCATTTTCCATTCTCAGTTCGCAACAATCTTCATCGATTTGCATACAAGCCTAGCAGTTTCGCTCCATGTTACAGGTGACGTCTCCTTGCGCAGGTATCGTGTTGCATCCCCGTCTGTCCCATTTCTTCTACATACCTACCTACCACACAACTAAGTTTGCAAATCCTTCCGCGGTTGCACACACATGTAATTAGAGGATCCGTCCCTGTATCGTATTACACGGTTCATATCCGTCTCGCTACTGCCACTGGCTACTGCTGGTTCCGTCGCTTTGTCTCGTTTCGCGCAGTTTGCGTGACTCGCGATGTGCGCAATGTGCTTCATCCCTCCGCCACCTAATGACGTTGTACGGCAAGCACTTCGCTCCTCGCACCGCGCAACGTCTTCCCACCCAGCAAACACCATCGAGGACCATCGAAGACCGAGAGCACAAATTCCTTTGCATACAACCGTTGCGTTTTGGCAGAGCATAATAATTTATGATTGTTTAGCCGCAACGAGTTTCCGAACAAGCCTCCAAGAACTAAGGGTATGCGATATGCATTTTTTTTGCAATTTCTCATCGTAATAGGCTGCTTTTCATCACGTAAATCTGTCATGAAACGGCCTACTTTTCTGCACCGAATCATGCAGTGTGGTAATAGCCATTACGCAACTGAAACCAGTGCTGTAATGATTCATTACGCAAGGCTTTCTCATTACGCAACTTGTTTGAGTTTACACCATATTTTTTGTAATTGTAAAATAATGGTGAATAAATTCCGATATGGTTTGTGGTATCCTCAAGTGGTCTTCTACGAAAATGCAAAACATGTTTTACGCAACTTGTAGCAGAACTCGATTTTTACTGCACTCGTCGTAATTATTCAACTCAAACTTACAATTTTAAGCACCTTTTACCGCGGAAACCGAACGCCATTAGGGGAATTCGGGGTAAAACCGACACCCTAAGCTTATTGATAAAATTTATGTACTTAAACTTGTTAAACGAATCCAAAATTGTTGTAGAATCACATATTGGGTATAAATCTATAAATCCTTGCTATCGCTGGATGATATATTAAGGTTATATAGTGATTTAAATCAAATTGATATTGCATCATTTTTAGGTGAGACAATTGAGAGTGCGGGTAAGATCGACACCCTGTTGGGTAAAACCGACACATGCACTTTGAGTAAAATTTATACGTTGTAAACATCACCATCACATTTCATATTCGAAAGAATGCTTTAAACATGACTTTCGACATGTATGACCCCTTTCTCTGAAGGATCATACACATATTACGTAAATTATTGAGGAGAGGCCAAAGATCTACTAAATAAATATGAAAATTTCAAATGTTCCATGCTAAGATTATAAAGTTGGGGTGAATACACATGGATATTATTAATTTGTGTTCATGTAATGTTTACGTAGATAAAGTTGTAGCGAATAATTGGTTGTGAAAATAAATACTGTTTTATTTTTACAAAACAGAAAAGTGTAATTATTTTTAGATAATAAAAACTGTCGAACCTCATGGTTTGTAAATAAATAATAAGATTAATTTATGTGAAAATATTTCAAATTCTGTTGATACTTCAAGTTTAAATGAGAATTTTTTATTCATATATGTTGAAACGTGATAGCATAAAAATCTTTTTTTAATACTTAATGATAGCTTGTAACAAGTTACATAGTGTCATATTTTACATGTTAACAAGTTCGCCGTCCATGAACTTCACTGGAATTCAAAAATAAAGACTCACATAAACTACAGAGATAGTCCTCCGATTAGAAAGATTCCCTGAAATTAGATTATGAAGCAAAGAAAGGTGTCGATTTTACCCCAAATGAAAGTGTCGATCTTACCCCGAGTGGACATTTATTTTTCAATAGCGTTTTCAGCTGTCGTAAAACCAAAAAATAATTTCTCCTTCATGTTGTATCAACGTAATAATAGTAAATGATGATGTAGGCGCAGAACAAATAATGACATTTAAAAAATTTCACATGTGAAATAGTTAAAGAATAACAGCCAAATATTGCAACTGCTGTTGCTTCTATGTTATCCAATATGATTTTGTTGTTTATTTTGGCAGTTTATTGGTAGCGTAAGTTGTAATGTCATTCGAAACACAACATTTCACAAGTTAAGATAGAGCGTGGTGGAAACTGTATGAAAATCTGCTTAAAACATGAAAAATCAAAGGGTGTCGATCTTACCCACAGTGTCGGTTTTACCCTGATTTCCCCTACCCCGAATTGGTAGCTACCCCGAACGCCATTACCCCGAATGCATAACATTTTGAGACTAATTCTAATTAGAAAATAGGGAGATAATTGTACAATTCCTTATGAGTATAAAACAAGTTTGGCTCAACAATGGATTTTTTCAAAAATTAGAAGATAAAAAATGAGCTTGTTTTTCAGAAAATAGGTTTTTTTTACTAAGATTTGTTTGGATTTGTCCTCTAACTTTAATGAGATTCACACAGTCACATTACAATGCTCTGAAGAACATCCTATTTAGAAAATATGGGTGAATTCATTTTGAAAAGGATAGCTATAACATGTACAAAAATATGATGTAGTACAGTCTCCTATTGGACGTTGGTACCCACTTCCTTCACACATTTTTATAGATCTCATTAACATTAAGATCTTCTTAAAGATTTTGTTTCGTAAACGATAATAACGGAAGATCACCCTGATATCATCGCTGCAAGTGTTGTTGTATGGAACCTACTTAAATACCAACCTGATAGATAATCATTCCGCTGTGGGCTAGAAACGTTAATACACTTGTATATGTTAGCAAAACGGCGGCCTCTGATCGCCTCTAAAGTAAAAACTTACGTTGGTTCGTGGGTTAATTTAGATGAATTTTGACAAAATAGCCACAAAAAAATAGTTCTGTTTAATTCAAGACAATGAAGAAATGACGAGAAAAGTGTGGAACAGTTCCATAAGAGACCTGACTGTTTTAATACATAAAGATAAAAGAAGGAAATATGTCTGATTAGAATTATACCAGGATTAACTTTGATAAATGCCCTTAGGATACTCTGCTTTATAACAAAATCTATACGAAAATATTAGTGACAAGCTTATAAGCTTGGGTATACTCATCGAAAACCTAAAAGAACAGCCTATTTAACGCTGTTGAAAAAACCTCGCTTTTCGTTCCCAACAGCAGTGTGGTGGTTCTGACGGTGGCAAACCGCGTGACGACTGGAAGGTTAAGAAAGAAGATGTCAAATTTCTGATGAAATGCTTGCAGCTATGACGTGAATAATCACTTTAACAACGTGATGCAATGGCTTAATCTATATTCATAAGAAAGGAAAATCTTTTTTTCAATATGAACACTACCAAGAAGTCCAAACACCGCTGAGCACGCAGCTGTTCAGCAAGGCCATATTGAGGGTTATGGGTTCGAGAAATCCAGGGGCGGAAAATTTCCTTGACATTCCATGGCACAAAGGCACATGTACTGAGGTGGTAAATTAACAAAGAAAGCTCCCAGTCAATAAAAGGCTTGTTTTATTAGAAGCACATTCACAAATTTTATAAAGCTGGAAGTGGCGAAAAATGTTTTTGGTGGTTTTACTCAATTTGTTACAGCCCATACACAATTTGTCGAATTTCCATCCAAAAAGTGTTAAAGGGTAGGTGTCATAAATGGCAATTTTTGTCGTTTTAAAATTTGTGAATAAACCCTTGAAACATGTCTCAGAAATAAGAAGAAGAAGAAAAAGATAGTTGCCTACAAGATATTTCGAAGGAATAGTTGACATATGAAGAAAGGGAAGTTATATGATGAGCATTTTACCGACGAATTTTACGCACCATTAACTATCAGTTCACATTAGAGACGCGTATATTAATGGTCAATCCGAGTACGGTTGCAAAACAAGATCATCTCATACTATTCGGGGTTATGGCTCATTCGGGATAGTGGCGTTAGGGGTATGTATGTGTCTGTAATGTAAGCTGGTAAGCAGGGGTGCGTAAAACACGGCGTAAAATTTTCTTTTCTTTCATATTATAGTTGTTCTTTCAAAATATTGCGTTGGTAGATATTACCCCACCTATCCTTACCAGAGATTTTACTATCTTTTGGCCGATATATCAATTCTGTTGTAATGCTTATTGTCATTACTATTTTTCAGCCTGGGATTCGATCCCAGGTCCTCGGCGTGAGATGCGTGTGGTCTAACCATTACACTAGATTACACCATGCCCGTCCTCCATTTTATACACTCGAATCGAATAAGCTTGGGAATTGAATCAATTTGCCGAACGATGACATTTAGTTGATTAAAGAATGTTCTGTGTAATATACTGAATGAGTTGCAAAAAAATCAAGGGGTTCAAAGGCTTTTTCATGGATTTTTTAAGAATTCGCATGATTTCCTTAGAAGATTTCAGGGAAAGCTTAGGCAGCGTCCATTTATTACGTAACGCTAAAATTCGAAATTTTTGACCCCCCTCCCTCCGTAACACTTTTTTTTTTTTTGAAAAATTTCAAATTTTTGTATAAGCCGTAACGTTTGTGCTCAGATAACTCCTTTCGATCTACAGGAAAACTGTTGAAAGTCACTTTTCAATACTGGAAAACTCTATGATCTCCTTAAGAACATATGAAAACGCCATAACGTCTATTCGGAAATTGCTGAAAGTGCTTTTGAAACCGGTGTGATGGCTATTCAGATTCCTGGGAAACTTGATAGCCTCATTTGGAAACCCAGGAAATTTCTAGGAACCTTTTGGCAACCCCTAGGAAATTACCAGAAAATAAAAAAAAGTATAAACTCCAGAAGTCCTTGGAACATCTTGTACTTTTTTGGATCCTTTGTGATACTTTACGAATCCCAAGAAAAACGCTTCGAAAACCTCTCAGATACTCCTGGGAACCCGTTGAAGTCCACTTGTAATCTGTGGGACCCGCTTAGAAATCCCTGGAAATGCATTGGGGTTCAATGCAAATGCCCTTGAAAATCCAAAAAACCCTTCAAAACCTCCAGAATGCTCTCTTGAAAATTTAAGGTTTGGCATCGATGCATCTTCACCTTAAAACATTTGGTCGAAAGTACATTCGGTCGAAGGGACATTTCTGTTTATCATGGCTTATGGACAAAAGGTCGAAAGACAACAGGTCTAATAGACAAAAGGTCGAAAACGATTTGCTTGATGAGAAATTGATCCTTCTTTGAAAATAGATTTTCGACCTTTTGTCCCTCCTTTTTTGCTCTTCGACCTTTTGTCCTTTCGACCTTTTGTCTTTCGACCTTTTGTCATAGATTCGTTTACCATGTGTATCGCTTGAGGTGAGATGAGTCGACTGAGGTGACAAAAGCTAACTTGCTTCCATTTTAGATCAACAGTACACCAATGCAGATTTCTTGCGATCTATCATGTTGTTCTAGCATACTCAACCTCCAGTAATAGCACCTACCAGAAATGCTTTCCCCTTTTTAAATGAACTCAGTGTGTATTAACTTCAGAATGTCAATCATTATTTTATGTGGAAAATCCTTGTTCGACTAAATATCCTTCCGACCAAATATCATATGCTTTCCAAGCCAAAAGCATACAATTTCGACCAAATGTCTATTCGACGAAATGTCCAATCGATCAAATGCACTTTCGACTAAATGTCACTCGAACAAACGTGACGCGCAAAAAAACCACACCAGGTGTTATTTTTTTTCTAAAATGAATGATTTACAGTAGAGTATCCTGATTATCATAATCTTTCCACATTAAAAATATCGAATAATGTAAACTGTTCCTCGTAGTGTAAATTCATTTTTTTTTTCTTGACATGTAAAAATGTAATTGTATCCAACCAGAGCGAATCATAAACTTAAGCTTGTCATTGGAAATAATTTAGTATTCTGATTCAAAAACGGCATTTTTTTTTTCAAATTCATCCTAATACATTGAAAAGTGGCCATTCCGGACAACATACAGCAACACTAACGGATTTCAGCATGTAATGTAAGCAAACGGCTATGTAATATAAACTATTGTTCCGATGTGCTGATCTATTTTTATTGGAATTTTGTTTAGCCACACCGCACCGAATACCATTTATATAAAAATCGTGTTTTTGTATGAAGAAAAGATATCAACATGTGTTTAAATTAAAAGAATAGTTGAAATTATCTTAACAGTGTAAGAATTTTTCAAATTATTTTTATTTTTGTCAGGAATCTAACTCGATATTTCGCGTAATTCCGTTTTATTTAGTTTGTTACCGAAAAATTTCGGCAGAGTATTCGAAACGAAATTGGAAAACAATCATTTTGCCTCAGTGGATTCCGTGCAACTCCGTGGAATTCGACGAAATCATTCGAAATATCGCATACCCCCACAAAAAACACATCCACACACGAACACAGATGCAAAAGGTCTGGCCGAGTATCACGCCGGGATGTGTGTGCAAATGTGTGCCGTGGAGGAAAAATTTGCAAAGGCATGCGAAAGTTGAAACATGCTTCTGGTTCTGGTCGGCCTGACTGGGGTACTGGGTAGGAGGGTGGTGGGAAAGGGTTCACATGTGCGATTGTGAGTGATATGCTGAGAGCATGGTTCGCCTGGTTCTCAGTCATCTTTAAAAACGATGCCTGCTTTCGTTTTAATTTTCGCAACGGCTACTGATTACACTTTAACCCGGAGGGCGGCGAGGCGCACGCGGAACCCACTGATGGGTTTTCGGGAGGGTGCAAAAACCGGCCACGGCGGGCCGGAGGAAACACAAGTGGAAAAGAATGTTAATTGAGACGCAGGCAGCAAAGGGAGACAACAGTGTGTCTTGTTTCCTTCCTTGGGGAAGTTGGCGGAGATGGTGGCCGGAGAAGGGGGGAGGGATACGAAGGAATCGCGTGATGCAATACAATGCTCTGGAAGAGGTTTTCTTGGCGGTTTTCTGGGTCTCTTGCTGGTTGGTGACTGTGTGCGGTAATTTCCTCTGCTGACACTGGCGCGCGGAGTCGATTGCGACGAAGGTGGTCGTTTGGAACTATGTTGCTGGTGGTTGAATCGTTTCGACCCTGGTAATACGGTTGGCCGAAACATGGAGTTTGATGAGCGCCACAAAAGATGATAAGTTGATCTAAATTATCCTTCTAAAAATCCTTCTTTTTAAACGTAGTGAGGACTCGTATATGTTTGTATCCTAACGATACATTCAATTTTAAATGATCAAGATGGTCAAACGTCAAATAACCTACAATTTAATGAAGAAGGACGCATATCAAGTGACTGGTTCGTTCATCATTTTAAAATGCATAAAGTTATGGCAATTATGAATGCCAAAAACTTTAGCAAAAATGGCACTTATGGCAATTATGAATACCAAAATTTTTTATAAAAATAAATGAAAATTGAGACCATAAACGAAATTAAGTTCTTCATGTCCCTTGCAGTTGTTCAAAATTGTATAGCAAATTGTAGTCACTACAGTACATACCGGTCGAATCATACATACATACGGTTGAACCATTTTTGGGGGTTTGTTGGCCGACATCCTCACAACGTGCCTCACCCATCGTTCCCTCCCTGATTTGGCGACTTTCTGGATACTGGGTTCACCGTAGAGTTGCGCAAGCTCGTGGTTCGCGACTTCCGGCAATTATACGTCTTCGAATTTTTCTGCTGTAGTTGTTAACCGACGTTATCAATGATCCGAGACAATTTCGTCCACCAACTCGAATTCATCTCCGTCGATCATCACGCGTCTACACATGCGAGCTCTGTCGTACCTCCAGCCAGCAAATATTTCATCTTCGATGTATTTACCATCAATCCAACCCGATCTGCTTCACATTTCAGCCTGGTATATTGATCAGCAACCACCTGGAACGTTCTTCCGACAATGTCCACGTCGTCAGCGAAACAGATGAACTGGCTGGATGTATTGAAGATCATGCTCCGCATGTTGAAGCCCGTCCGTTTTATAGCACCTTCTAGCGCAATATTGCATCGAGAAAGCCCGAGCGAGCGTCGGTTTTTTGACAAATTCCATCCATAATGAGAAAAATCAGTACTATTGGTCCAGTCAAAGGGTTCATGATGTCGAAGGACGTTATTATGCATGACTAGTATGTACTCAGTCATTTGTGTAATATTGCTTTAGATTACATAAAAAAGACAATTCAGTGCGCATCGTACCTTCGTGCTGTGCTATAAGTCACCTGAAGAGATCAAAAATGGAATTAATGATTTACCAGTTCAAGTAATCATTATGAAAAAGGGAACCCAATCTGGCATTGTTCGGAAAGGGCTTTCTCAAGAATATTATTTAGTTGACTTTAAGAAAAAAGATCTAAATAATATTAAAGCTTTAGAAAAAGCAAAGCTTATGATCGATGTCCGTGTGATATGGGAACATTTCCAGAAACCTGGAGGAAATTACCAGAACCCCACTCAGTGCCGTCGGTGCCAAAACTGGGGTCATGGTACAAAAAATTGTCGCATGGATGCTAAATGCATGATTTGCGGAGGTTCTTCTCACGCTAAGGACGTCTGTCCAGTGAAGGAAGATACCGCCAAGTTCATATGCTCTAACTGCGGGGCTAATCATATGTCCAATTTTTTGAATTGCCCTTCACGCAAAAGAGTCATTGAGGCTCGTGCCAGGCAGATGAAAGATAATATCCGTTACGATAACGGTCGTTTATGGAATTTGCCTGGTAGAGTATCGAACAATGCTTATTTTTCAGTTAAAGATCGCTTGATCATGAATCATACCCACCAGGAAGATCATAATCATGCTCATTCACAAACTAATTTTAATCCGACGGGTAGCCGCTCGAATCTTTCAATTTCGAATGTATCTACCCACGGAGAATCCTTTGCCGATATCGTAGCAGGTAATTTGAACTCCTCCCTGTTCGTTCTATGAGTACCCATTCTACTTGTTTCAAATCTAATGGAAAAAACCCTACCGCCACAGGTAATTCCTACTCCGCTTCTTCGTCTACCGAAAATTCCAATGGGAAATCATCAGATGTACCCACTTCAAGTGATATGTCTGCCTCTGATTTTAATTTTCTAACTGAACAATTGAATCTAATTATTGATGCAATGTTCAAAGCCACCACTATGACTGAAGCAGTCCAAGTAGGTGTAAAATTTACTAATCAAATTGTTATTGGATTACGAGCTGTTTAATTTTCTTACAGCTAATAACGTGCATATAGCAGTTATTACCGAAACTTATTTAAAACCTGGATCCAAACTAAAAAAGATCCTAACTTTTTTGTTTATCGTAATGATCGACTTGATGGGGCATTTGGGGGAGTTGCAATCATCATTCATAGGCGTATAAAACATCAACTGTTTTCGTCATTTGAAACTAAAGTTTTTGAAACTTTAGGTGTTTCTGTTGAAACACAGTCTGGTAAATATACTTTCAAAGCTGCCTATTTGCCTTTTCAATGCTCTGGTCAGCAAGTTAATTTGCTCCAAACTGACTTGCGAAAATTGACTCGCAATAAGTCAAAAATTTTTGTCATTGGTGACTTTATTGTCAAACATCGGTTATGGAATAATTCTCAATGTAATTCCAATGGCAGAATTTTATTTGATGAGTGCTCTTCAGGATATTTCTCAATTCAATACCCTGATAGCCCTACATGTTTTTCCTCTTCAAGAAATCCAACTACGATCGACTTGGTCTTAACCGACTCTAGTCATCTTTGTAGCCAATTAGTTACTCATGCTGATTTTGATTCCGATCATGTGCCTGTTACATTTCAAATATCCCATGAAGCGATTCTCAATCCTATCAGCTCCACTTTTAATTATTTACGAGCCGACTGGAATATATATGAAACGTATGTTGACTCTAATCTTGATGTTAACATTTCTTTACAAACTAAACTTGATATTGACAATGCTCTTGAAACTTTAATAAATTCCGTTGTTGAAGCCAGGAGCATTGCAATTCCAAAATGTGAAGTAAAATTTGAATCCGTGATTATAGACGATGATCTTGAACTCTTGATCCGTCTTAAAAACGTGAGGAGAAGGCAATTTCAACGCACTCGTGATCCTGCTATGAAAATTATATGGCAGGATTTGCAGAAAGAAATCAAGAAACGTTTTGCAGATTTAAAAAACAAAAATTTTGAAAATAAAATTTCTCAATTGGACCTTGGCTCTAAGCCCTTTTGTAAATTATCTAAAATCTTGAAAAACCCCCAGAAGCCAATTGAAAGAGGAAAACAAATTATTACTAAATAATTGCGAAAAAGCTCAAAAACTTGCTATGCAGTTTGAAAGTGCACACAATTAGTCCAATTGAAAATCAAGTTACTCAGGACTTCGAAAATATTCTCAATCAAGAGAATGTTTTCGAAAATTCCTGGGAGACTGATTTGGAAGAAGTGAGAACTATTATTAAAAAAAAAATCAAAAATATGAAAGCTCCTGGCGATTATGGAATTTTCTACATCCTCATCATGAAACTTCCAGAAAGTAGCTTATCATTTTTAGTTGATATATTCAACAAATGTTTTCAATTAGCATATTTACCTGACAAATACAAAAATTCTAAGGTTGTTCCAATTTTAAAACCAGACAAAAATCCAGCAGAAGCTTCTAGCTATCGGCCAATCAGTTTACTTTCCTCCATCAGTAAACTTTTTGAAAAGGTCATTTTGAACAGATTGATGGCCCACATTCAACAACGAAAATTCAATTTTTGCCAATGAACAGTTCGGATTTCGCCATGGACATTCGACCACTCATCAACTTTTACGTGTAACAAATTTAATCCGTTCCAACAAATCTGAAGGCTACTCTACTGGTCTTGCTCTTCTAGACATAGAAAAAGCATTCGACAGTGTTTGGCATGAAGGTTTGATTGTAAAATTGAAAAACTTTAATTTTCCAACATACATTGTTAGAATAATTCAAAGTTATCTGTCAAATCGTACACTTCAGGTTAATTATCAGAACTCGAGATCTGAAAGACTTCCTGTTAGAGGTGGTGTTCTCCAAGGCAGCATTTTGGGACCAATATTATACAATATTTTCACATCTGACTTACCTGAGTTATCTCAGGGATGTCAAAAATCTTTGTTTGCGGATGACACAGGCCTCTCCGCCAAAGGATGAAGCCTGCGTGTCATCTGTAGTCGATTGCAAAAAAGTTTGGATATTTATTCTTCATACTTACAAAAATGGAAGATTTCTCCTGATGCTTCCAAAACTCCACTAATAATAATACCACATAAACCAAAAGCTCTTTATTTGAAACCTTCAAGTAGACATGTTGTCACGATGAGAGGGGTTCCAATAAATTGGTCAGCTGAAGTTAAGTATCTAGGGCTCATGCTAGATAAGAATTTAACTTTCAAAAATCACATTGAGGGCATTCAAGCCAAATGTAACAAATATGTAAAATGTCTCTATCCCCTTATTAATAGAAAATCAAAACTTTGTCTTAAGAACAAGCTTTTGATATTCAAACAAATTTTCAGGCCAGCCATGTTGTATGCTGTACCAATATTTACTAGCTATTGTAATACCAGGAAGAAAGCTCTGCAGAGAATTCAAAATAAAAGTTTGAAAATGATTCTGAGGCTTCCTCCCTGGTATAGTACCAATGAGTTGCATAGAATATCCAATGTTGAAACATTGGAACAAATGTCAAATAAAATAATCAATAATATCAGGCAAAAATCGTTACAATCTTCTATTGCCACGATTAATGCGTTATATGTTTAGATTAAGTTAGGTTAAGTATATTGAAAACGTTTTTTACACCGTCTTTAGCCAAAGGTGAAACAGACGAACACTAGGCAACGGGCAATACGGAACACCCAGTAGCCAAGTTTCCACCGACTGTAGCGGGAATGGAACCCACGCTTCGTGGCGCAATACGTCTAAACGACTGACGCCGCTATTCGCACGGCCACAACATTCACGACATTTCGTGTTTGTTATCGAAGTAGGGGGGCTGGGGGCAAGAAGGACACCTTAAGGTGAAGATAAATCAAAGCCAAACCTCAAATTTTCAAGAGCACGGATCTGGAGAACCAAACACCCGTTTTAGCTGAAAACTTAATCGATTGGTCACCACCAGCGAGTGACCAATCGATTAAGTTTTAAGCTTAAACGGATATTTAGTTCTTCAGATCCGTGCTCTTGAAAATTTCAGGTTTGGCTTCGATTTATCTTCACCTTAAGATATATAGGTTCAAATCATGGTTGATAAGCAAAATTTTTGAAGATTATTCCAGTGTAGGGGCAAGCTCAGCTCTTGTTCTAAATGATGTTATCGATAGATTTCAAAAATATAAGAAACACATGATGATTTGAGATTTTTGAAAATGGCCCTTCTTATGAGGTTTTAAAACGAGGCACGGGGCAAGAGTGCCACTCGTATGGGGCAAGAAGACCACCAAAGCAAAATGCCACAAATTTTGTATATTATTATTTCCACGCCTAAAGGATAAATTGTAGAGTAAGTAAAGATAAAAACTGAGGGATAAACGTTGACTTATAGTTAAAAAGTTATTTTACGAAATTAATATAGTTTTCATCTTATTTGACGGTAAAAATAATAGTAAAAATTTTCAGAAACCATTTTGAATGTCCAAGATGGTTTATTCTGATTTTATTTAGTAGGAAACATTGATTGAATGCAATATTAAACAAGAAAAATAAAAGTTCATTTGATTTTATATGAGAAAATTGCGGTGTCCCTCTTGCCCCATAAGACATAGAGTAAAGTGGGGCAAAAGTTCGAGTGGGGCAAGAGTTTCTTTTTTAAGATTTCTAGCTCATATCAAATCAAAACTTAAAAATGTCATGGTGGTTCGAATGCTATTCATGTAAGAGACTTTCACTCCAAATATCATAAAAATCGATTGAGATTTGGAAAAGTTATGGTTGTTTGTTGTTTTTCGACGTAAATATTGTAATATTTGGTCAAACTTTCGATGTATGGAACCAAATGAAGATAAAATATTTTTCAATATTTTATGTAAGGGCGTTTCTAGGCCTATCATAAGGATGCTTTGACGTGTATTAGTGTTTCCATAAATAGTTGGAATCAATTTTTGGCCCATAGCGGGGCAAAAGTTCGAATCTGCGGGGCAAAAGTTCGACCCATGCATAAACCCACGGAAAATTTTTCAAATTGCCTGAAATCCACATATTATCTTCAAATTTAGTGAAATTTGCCTGATCGTGCGAAAAATGTCACAAAAATTTTACATTTTCACTTAGTTTTGCGAAAAACTGCTATTTTTTTGGGTGTATTACAATTAACCCTGTTTTGGGCATTTTTCGATGAAAATTTAGTGTGTATTTTTCGGCAAACATAAGTTTACGGGTGGTATAAAGTATGCCTGGCATAAAAGTATTGATATTTTGTGTTTTAGCCAACGAACTTTTGCCCCACACTAGATTCGAACTTTTGCCCCACCGGTGGGGCAAAAGTTCGAATAAGACAATCAATTTTGAAACTGTTATAACTAAAAATGGGTAAATATTTTGACACAAGTTTGTTCAGCAAAGTTATAGCCAATATGTTGAAGGTTCGCTGCATGGTATTTGTTTCGTTTCATCTGCTATTATTTGTCTGGAAATTTTGATTATACCACTAAGGTCGAACTTTTGCCCCACCTTACTCTACTGTTATTATATATGTAAAATTTAATGTCAACTGGATTTTTTCGAAAAAAAATTCCTCACAGTCATATTGAACAATTGAAAATCATCAATACTGTGCGGAAAAATCAATATGTTTTGTATTTATTGGGAATCAAACCTTGTTTTCCAGTCTTACATTCTTATAATATTTCGCATATTTTGCGTTGGTGAGTCAAAGACATTTTTCTAATTTTTTGTACTTAACATTTTTTACTGTAATATTTACACAACCCTCAATTAGTACTCAATTTATACTTATCCTGCGTTAAACATCAAAAAATTGATTTGAACTACGTGAAATTAGAGGTGGCACTCTTGCCCCGGGTGTCCTTCTTGCCCCATGTCCCCCTATTTACCATTTTTCAATATTGCGATGTATTTAATATCAGTAATTTTCACCTGCCGAAAACATGCTCCATTAAATTTATTCCAAAAGCCTGACCACGCATACAACTGAAATCTGACCCGCAAGATAATATTTTTAATACGCCAGTTTACAGCGTGCCACAAATCGACATTCATTTATTCGCGATTTTCAATATAAATCTTAAACAAATCTTTTGAAACTTTAACAAAACCAACACAGTAACGACATGATCCCAATAAATTTTCAGCACACGACACTTCCCAGTAGTGGCTTATCATCACTTTCGTTATGAGACACTACAAACTAACCAACCGTCATAACCGTGACGGAAGATTATTGCTGAATGCGAATGCAAGTTGGACCGAACTCGAATTTCGAAAAATGTCATCACCCGACCACCACCTCAAACGTAAGCATAAATCTTCGGCTCATGTTTGGCCATCGTCGTCATCGTCGCCGTCGAGATCAAGAATTGGAGTAGCCAAGAAACGCATGAAATGAAAATCGTAATCCTCGCGAGGTCCCACGAATACGCCGCGGAATCAGTGACAGTTTCTAACGAAGTTTGTCGCAAGCGCCTCAGTTCAGTTCAGCTTCTCGGCCGTATAGTGTGTCGTTTGATATTGGAATACATTTGCATGCTAATTAATGGATTGGTTGGATTCTGCCAATTAGTCTCTTCCGCAGAAATCGGCCCCCGATGTGTGTTGTAGTGCGAGGAAGTCTCTGGGAGACAACATGGTCTCCGAACACGTTTGAGTTTTGTTCGACGGTTTGTGTTGTGACGGGAAATAGTTGACCTTAATGGTTGAACGATGGAATGAATTCGAATCGATTTCAGATGAGCCGAGCCGTCGCTCAACGGTCCTCCGTCATCGAACCCTTAAAAACATGCATACTGCAGGCCCCTTTGTTTTTTACCGATTATGAAAGCCGACTCATAAAACATATAACCAGCCAATTAAAAACCGGCCACTTCAGGTTACACATTCAATATTAATATACAAACACACCCTTTGACGACCCGAGTGGCGAACAAATCCTTCAAAACTAACAACCAGACCAGGAAAAGGGGAGAGAACTAACCATCTGGTTCGGGTGGTAGGGAAACCACACACATGCTTCCCCATCGACAGGTGAGCAGCAACCTGGAATATCCACCTTCCAACTTCAGCAGACGACGAACGCGCCTAGAGTCGGTCAACCCAGGTCGAAGGCACTCCACACGGAAGTAGCATACAGGAGCAGAACGTTCACTGGCGCTTCTAATGTAGGTAAGGCTCAACTCGTTCAAGTCGAGTGCCTCTCTCCTCGAGAACGGGTGTCCCTTTTTGTCCGTAATTCTCAACATATCGTCATGTGTCAGCATAATATACCGACCCCAGCGAGCCTCGCTTTCACCCTCAACCTTCTCTTCATCCTGTGCATCGACGTCGTTGTCCTCGTGCACGCTTAATGTGTTTCACCTCGTAAAGTGGGTTTAGTGCGAAAGGGACTATTTTACGTGTAATGCACCAAATTTCTCATACTTTGGTTTTAATTTTTGTTCCCTAATCTTGTGTGGTGCTAACATGCAAAGATTCTTCATAAAACTCAACATTTACTCAATTTTTGGTAAAGCCGGTATAGCGTGTTGGAAAACGTCTCTCTGGACAATTGATGAGGGGAAAACGTGTGCAGGACGCAAGAATAATAGCAGTGGCAGACAGACAGGACCAACCAAGGCAAGGCACAATCGTTCGCAGTTCTTTTTCAACCGCAGCTATCGTCGTCGTCGTCTTCGTATTCGTTCGTGCTTACTGAATGGAATGGTTGCGGAAATAGGATTCGATGAAATGGTATACCTATTTGGCAGTGCGATGCGATATTTGAAGAAACCTGTAGTAAAACTCGGATTTTCAGTCAAACTGTTTAGGGCTTTTCGCTCAAAGTTTGGTATAGCTTGCCAAACCTATGACTTACCATTCATGTGATTGATTTGATTGAATGTACTGAAATCCGTTTCGATGCTGATACAGGAAGAAAAAAAATCAGCAAAGGACAAATTTGTGCAATCACTAAAGTCTATCAATAAGAGCACCAAAGTGAATTTGAGTAGCGTGACTTGTATGTGCTTGTATTTTGGATAACTGTGTACTCTTTGTCATGGGTGGTTTTCTAATAGCTATTTGGCTCAAAATTATCATAAATTTTTCAAGCATACAATTGCATCTTACTGCCAAATTTTAAAAGATTTGAACGACAAAAACCCGCCATGACGAAGAGAAC
Organism: Aedes aegypti; assembly: GCF_002204515.2. Classification (NCBI taxonomy): domain Eukaryota; kingdom Metazoa; phylum Arthropoda; class Insecta; order Diptera; family Culicidae; genus Aedes; species Aedes aegypti. The sequence continues at coordinate 346,454,201 of NC_035109.1, read as the reverse complement.
CAAATGTTAGATTAGGTTAGGAAGAAGGTATTATCAAAAAAGAAATAGAGAAAATTACAAATAAAATCTTCAGCAAGCAATTTTCCAGCTGTCGTCTAATCGATTCAGGTGAAATTCTGCAGGTAATAAGCTGCCAGCCACAAACAAAAATAATAGCTTCATTCTATTAAAATCTACTGAGATATTGACGTGGGAGGAAAGTGGGTGGTAGCGTCTTATAGGAGACCAGACTGTACCATCTTTTGAAGGCATAGAGCATGTGATCTCTTAGTGGGGTAAGAGTTTCTTTTGGAGATTTCAAGCTAAATTCAGAATAAAACTTATAAATGCAATGGTGGTTCTAATGCTATTCAAGTAGGAGACTTTCACACAAAATATCATAAAAATAAATAAAGATTTTGAAAAGTTATGGCTATGTTGCCTCACACTAGATTGGAACCATTGCCATACCGGTGGAATAAAAGTTCTTTTAAGACAATCAATTTTGAAAATGTTACAACTTAAAATGGGGAAATATTTTGACACAAGTTTGTAAAAATATTTTGACACAAGTTTTTCATGGAAATTTTGACTATACCCGATTCTTTTTTTTGCACGGGGGATGCGTACCGTGCTAAAAAAAGGTTTCAGTTCAAAATTTCAAAAATCGTGCAAAAAAAGTAACACCATTCCTCGACTTTCCATGCGAAACTGGATTTTTTGCATGGCCGTGTAAAAAAAATCTGTGCAAAAACAGAATTGGGTGTATACCACTAAGGTTGAACTTTTGCCCCACCTTACTCTAACCATCAAAATATTAACTTTGATTGGATCAGTGGAGCAAACTAATTAATCGCCTCAAAGTGTTTATAATTACGAACCGCTATCACATAGTATTAAAAAAATGATTTTGAACTGATTTGTCATAGGCTCAGACGATTTAAGGCATTACGGAGAAAATTTTCAATCAACATGTAATTCAAACGGTTGTTTGCAGCTGTCCGTCGTATTTTTGCTTAAGCTATCAGTACACGATAGCAAATATGATACAAACATAAACAAATAATTGACGCTGCAACGATTCTGTCAGATTTCAAATTAATTTTTGCATGCTGTCGAATTTTGTGACCATTATTAATTCAGTGTAAGTATTGCTGTTTGCGTTTGACGTGCAAATCTTGTACAAATGCGTTCCAAATGCGGTATCACAAACTAATCAAAGGACACTTAGCAACCGTGATCCATATCACCGCCAACCTAGTAAAGAAAAGCTATCTTTGACTTCGCGTTCCTTGTGAAAAATCATACCGCGTTTGGTGTTCCCGCATTTGATATTTGCATTTCAAACGCACACAGCAATAATGTGCAAAATACAGTGAAAGCAGCGGTGCAAAATTGGAGAAGGTAACACAAATTTAGAATATCCGTTATTTTGTTGCAGAGTTTGAAACAAATATTTGACTGCAACATTGACGAGACCCTCACCCCTTAAAAAACTCACAATTCGAAGAAGACTTTCAAGGTTTATTTGAGCTAACACTCTAATAATTGCAATGCTTAGGATTTGACTATGCGATTAATTTTCTTTTGGTTATCGGCTACAGCGGCTGGTAAAGAGGGACAAGAGTTTCTTTCTAATATTTATAGCTAAATGTTGTAAATGTCATGGTGGTTCCAATGCTATTTAAGTAAGGGACTTTCTTTCCAAATATTATAGAAATCAATTAAGATTTGGAAAAGTTATGACTGTTTGTTGTTTTTAGACGTGGAAATTGTAATTTACTGTAGAACAATTCATTAACGGAACAAAACGAAAATGAAATTTTATTCGATATTTTATGTAAGGGCGTTTCTTGGCCTATCATCAGGATAATTTGGGTTGTATTAGTTTTTACATATATCAGCATTATTTTTTCATAAGGGCTTATATGCATTTATCGATTTCTCCTCATCGTTTGCGTTATTGCAGAAAACTGATTCCCTTTTCGTATAGTTTTGTGATGCAGGATTGAGAATACTGCCGTTCTACGTATATTTGTTCCGCGATCCATGAAGAACACGGGACAAGTAGGCGTAGAAGGGCAGTATATCTTCCTTCATTAAGGGGACCAGGACACGTCATTGATTTTGAAATTTTCAAAAGCAGTTTTTTCGTTCAAAATCAAGATAATTTACAGGAAAATGTGTTCACCGTATTCTATTCTCCAACCGAAACATAGTGAAAACATTTTCATCGAATAATTTTAGGTTTGGAACAGAAAAACTGCTTTTGAAGTTTTGATGATGACGATGATTACGATGACGGAGCGTTAAAAGTTAACTAGAAATACATATTACAAATTTATCTAATTTAACCAAAGAGAGGATCGATGAAGAGAAATTGCTCATGTCAGTTGGGCCCTATTGAAGTAACACTTTTGAATTTAGCGACATTTGCCTGGTCATGCGAAAAAAGTACTCCAAATTTTACGTTTCTACTTAGTTTTGCGAAGAATTGCTATTTCTAACTTTTTTTATAACTTTTCGTCAAACGAAACATTTATCACTGGGCTACTGGGTGTTGCGTGTTGTCCGTTGCCTAATGTTAGTGATTATGTTCAGTCTGTGCAGCCTTTGGCTGAAGACGGTGTAAGTTGTACAGTGAAACCTCCATGAGTCGATATTGAAGGGACCATCGACTCATGGAAATATCGAGTCATGGAACAGCAATCCTTTGGAAAGCTGCTTCTAGGGACCATCATAGTTACCATGAAATTTTGTTTCAAGAATGGTTCCATGAGTCGATATCGAGTCATGGAACATCGACTCATGGCGGTATCACTGTATTTAAAAAAAAAAATAAAGTAAACTTTAAATGAGAGCACTGTAGGTGTCCTTTCACCTACAGTATCAGACAAATAAAATTCATCAAGCCGTTTTCTCATACACAATGTTCTACATAAGATAGCTATTAATCCACCGTTTTTTAACATATTCTATTTTTTTGTGATGAACTACAAAACCTCAATTTTTGAAAACTGTTGAATTGTGTGAAACTATTCATTTCAAAGCTATAGATAGATAAGTTGAACTTTGTCAAGAAAAATGAACCAAGACAAAAAGTGATGTAACAAAATAAATTAATAAATTTGAAAAGCTTTCAGACAATTTTCGTTGGTTACAGAAAAATTTATGTAATTGCTGCTGTGTTCTCTCAGCCTAATTGAAGTTTTGTTATGCGAAGATGTGCCTGCTAGGTGGGTTGCATTCCTGATATGTTGGGGAACCTATGCTCTGAATGTTCTTATTTGTTATTATGCGTAAGCAAGAACTAACCACTGAAAACCAAAACAAAATTTGAAAGCACTTCGTTTTAATTAGACCAGAATAATATAATTTCGAATAAATAAACACCTACTTTATGATTCGCCTAGAAACATTGTCCCTACAAGTTGTTCGGGAAACAGAAGTGTTCAACAAGTTTTGTATATTAACGAAGCAACATCTCGAAATTTTAACAGCACAAATCTAGCCTATCAGATGATTGAAAAAATTCTGTTGTACTGAATAGAACATTTTTATGTTATTCTTACCAAATCATTATTATAGATTGTAATATGTGAATTTGTTTTCCTAACCCTTTCAAGAAATTGTTAGAAACTCTTGAGCTTTGCCCTTTAAATAGCATTATAAAATCAACACCACTGTGAATTATAGAATGGTCTCGTCTTCATAATATTACTCTTCTTGGCATTTCATACCCACTGGAACACAGCCTGCTTCTTAGCATAGTATTCTATGAGAACTATTACAGTTCTTAAATAAGGTTTCTATTCCCTAGCTGTCATTTTACATTGCTATATCCTGAGCAGGATCGATGGAATGAAATCAAGGAAATTTCAATTACGAAAACATCATGGATGTCAGGGAATTGAATAGATCATGCCATTTATATATGAGAAAGTTGTGAGAAATGAACGGCAATTTTACAAAAATTTGGAAAAAGTAAATCAATAGTTGTACTAAAATTATAATTATCGCCAAACAATCTAGATAGTTGAAAATCAGCACTTGAAAAATAAGCACAAAAATATAGATAAATTTCTAGAAAATCGAAAAAAGAACAGAATATAAACGCAACACGATTAGTATCAATTCCATTACGTTTTTAATGTGTTTTTTTTTTTATATAATTGAGCCGATAAAAACCCCCCATGCCAAAGTGAATCATGGAAGTGCCCAAGTGGTTCTGCACCCTATTTTCATTTTGATTGTTGTTTTTCACTGCTTAATTGCCAATTCACATTTTTTTTTTCAAGGGCCTAAAGGATCTTGAGCCGTTTTCAGAAACGTTGCTGTTGAGCCCTTTTTAGTCCGCCCACGCAAACTAACACAACTATCGGGAATATTAATGTTAACTTTTTCTGATAGTGATATCGTTTTTCAACTCTTCGGGAATCATCAATCAAGAGATTTACGTCTAGGAGTGCCTCGAAAAGCGGCTGCTACCATTCCTGAAGCAACAAAATGGACCTGTGTTGTTTTGGTCAGACTTGGCGAGCTAGGGAAAAAGGCAATCGAATGTTACGACGCGAACAACGTGGTTTTTGTACCCAAAGACCACAACAGTCCAGAACTCTGCCCTATCGAATGGTATTGGGCCTTGTTCAGATGGACTTTCAAATAAAATTAATAAATCCATGAAAACTATAAGCAGCTCATATAAAACTAACGTTTTACGATGTATAAGGCCGATGAGACTACTGTGCAAATTTTTATGGAAGGGGTTAACCTGAAGACAAGGCAGTACGGATTTGGCAAACCAAAATAATAAACGAACTTTTTTTCCTTTAATGCTACCAAAAGAAATTAAGAAGGTTTTTGTTTTATAAATTTTGACTAAATGATACGATTTTATTTTTGTTGACCAATTTTTGCACGTTCCAGTTTTCATTTAAACTATATTTTGCTACTTTAAAATCAGTTCATCTGATTAAGAAGCATTGAACTACACAATATCTACTAATAATTTTTGCGCCCTCCGAAGTGAGATTTAAAAATTCAACAAATCAATGAACTTCAAGCACCTAAATTTCATAAACTGTTCATTCACTATACAAAATTAGAGAAACATGATAAAAAATCTTCGAGCTGTTTAGTGGAATACCTATAAGTAGATAAAAAACCGAATTTAGTACTATACTATTTAATTCCACTATAGTTTGTATCTATTGACAGATACGCGTGTTTCGACCTCAACTGTAAGGCCGTCTTCAGAGTCGTGTACTAGACTATTTTTTAAATCCTAATCCTAAACATCATTAGAACAGTTGATCCAAAAGAGTTCATAGCAACGATTAATAAACATACTAAAGACATATTAAACGTAAGAAGATGTTCAAAACGAGTTTCCCAAACACCAGCTTATTCAAAACTGACAACTGGATATTTTGTTTGAGATCAGCGCAGCGAATTGTATAGAGTGACAGTTATGCGTAGAAATACAGTAGTGGGACAGTTATGCGTGGAAATTCAACAATGGGACAAATTGACTTGGCTTGCTTTTCATTGAGTTTCCGAACAAAATTAATTTTTGGTAAGTGTTTTCTAAAACTATACGTAAAAATAAATTGTTTGATGACAAATGTCAAAATGCACAAAAAGTAACATGGGACAATTATGCGTATAACGGAAGTACGATATTTTAAATAGCCATCCGACCTCAGTGTGCAAAGGGGGGCATACAAAAATGACTCCCCAAATTTTACCATGTTTTTCTTATGCGGTGGCTGTAATAAACGCTGATCCCCTTCACAATCAGTCAAAATTGCTTAAATTGTGAAACTGCAATTTTTATTTGCATTGTTATAACTTTACGTCATGGAGATATATTTCTGAACGATCCAGACCAATCTTAACAAAACGCTTTTTGAATATTTTAAACCATAATTCTGCACTCACCTGGACCGGGCAACAGCAGGATGGTCAGGATCAGCGCCAGCAACGCCTGGACACATCCCCAGGATGTATCGCTATTCCAGAGATGCTTGTTCATGGCAGAGCTACACGAGTCGCGGCTGCCTCAGCCGGTCGGGCTCCTTACGATAGAAATCCTTCACGTAGAGCACCATCACAGTTCAACCGCGCCAGGGCAGGGCAGGGGATGTTCCTCTCGCTGACCCGCACTTTCTTGGGTGTCGAACTCGCGGTCCAACTCTCAGAAACGATTGATTTGTCGATTATATTTTACTTGGGAATTACTTTCGGGTTTTGATTGGTTTTTCAGGACACAATTTTTCTTCACTCCTTGTAAGCTTCAAGCACAATCTTCACAGGTTTTTCTTCTATGTTATCGACCTCGAAGTCGACTGAATGTTTGTCTTCCAGTTTGAGTAAATATAGTGCAATGCACTTGCACGAGTTTCCACGAATCAGCAAACGTACAACACCGACAGCTAACACCAAACTTTGCGGTACATTAGCTAACTAAGCACAGGCTAAACACACAGGATTTCTGAAGCGTTACTATTTGAGACTAAACTGTCACTTGCAGGCAACAAAAGCATTTATTTAATTACTATTTTCCACTGCGAGACTTGCTCTAATTGAACAAACAGAAAAACACTCAAAAATCAAGTTTATTCTTATATAATTAACGTCCCACTGCGGTACTGAAACAGATTCTTCGTACAGTTTTTTTTTTCGCTCCTTTCGCTTTTTATGTACACACGGCAACTACAGAACACGGGGACGTCCAAAAGAAATAACAAGAGTACATATATATGCTGATGTAGAAAAACTTTGCACAACTACACACGTAAATTGATTTTCCTTTTTTTCCTCTTTTGATCGGGTTTTTCGTCTCCTCCAAAAAAAAACTTGCCTGCTTGGGCAAAAACCTGACCGATTACCTAATTGTTTAACACCACAAACCGGAGGTACAACTCCAAACGACTTTGCAACGTCTAGGCTCACTTCCTGGATACGCTCGGAGAAGTGTTCACACGCGGCTCAGTAGCCAGTCAACTACTAAATGATGTTGGCCAAACAGCACAGAGACCATCGACGGGTGCAACCGGCGAAAAACGATCCTTCCTTCCTGGTGGTTCCGTTCGGTGTGAGGGATTCCTCTCGTGGGGCCGCCGGATTTCCCTCTCTCTTGCCTAGTGGGCCAAAGAAAATCCGCGTTAGTTCGTGCTCAGGTCGTTTTCCCGCGAGCGAGACTCTCACACTCTCACCGCCTTCGTAGACTTCTCATGTGACTCACTGCTGCGATAGTTTGCTATGTAGTAGGCTAGGCGCTCTTCCTTGCGAGCCTCCTTCGATGCGGTTCGTGGACACTGCTGTTCAACACACCGCCTGCTACCTTCGTCGCCGACTGCGACGGTCTTGCGGTTCTGCTACTTCTAGTTTTTCGCTAAAACCGAAGAAAAATTCTTGCACACACTCTCTGCTCGGCTCAATGCTCTCTGGTCCACGCGGAAGAAACAATTTTCACTTTCCACCCGCCGCAGCTCAGCACTATGCTGTCTTGTGTCTAGATTTTAATTGAATTAAACCTTTCACTATTTGTACTACGGCTGCTAGGCAAACGCCTTCGGCCAGGATTCTCTCGCTTGTAACGTCTACGTTGACTACCAACGGCGGCCTAGGTCAATCCATTTAACCCATTTTCCATGGCGGGGAAACACTCTCTCATTGACAACATCGAGACCCGACCGAAACTTCAATGCGTTAGGTGTTCACTGCTAAGGTATTATCGGGGACATTGACGCTATCGGAAAGGATCTGTAGCAAGACACCTTTCTACGGAAACGCATCTGAATCGCAGCGAATCCTTTTGCTCACTCTGCAGTGTAGGTGATTCCGCTTTTGGTGCCGAACCTGGTTTCCTTGGGTATGAGGTGCTTCTCAGCTGTGTACCCGCAAATAAAAACCTCCCCACCAGAGAGTTTGTCCAGTTGCGAAGAGAAAAATCAATTAAATCAGATGTCGCAATTTCCCATACGCAAAACTCGGTCGTGTGACTTCTCTGGAGGCACGTCCTGTGTCAAACCTATACCACACACTACAGATGCTGATGCTGCTGCTGCTTTACATAATCCTCACCTCACCAGATATATTTTCACACCGCAAAAAGTCCTGCGCTACAATTAGCTACCCAACCAAACACATTAAAATCAAATCCTTTCGCAATTATAAACACCTATCGAAATCAGCATCGAACGAAATGTGTTCAAATTACACCACAAGAATCACGCTCCTCTGCACAAAACTTCCCTATCCGGAATCAATTATCCTTGCAGCATACGTTCTGCGAAATTCTTCCGGATTGCAAAACGGACACTCGATCTCTCCTCAATCGCACTCTGCCTATCCTTCTGAAGAAAATCCTGATGTTTCAGCAAAAACACACAACAATCCACATTCACAAGAAACTCGGAATAGCTCCCGGAGAATACCCGTTTGAACTTGACGAGTTTAGCTTTGCGACTGACGGTAAAATTCGATATCGAACCGAGAAGAAACCCCCTCGCGGCGCGCGTTCGGTCAGACTCTCTGCTACTTCTGCTTGTGCTACCAACCGACACAACATACGTTCTCTACGGGCCTCCTCCTGTACTCCAAAAGTCTACACACACATCGCGAAACGCGGCCGTCCATCGAGACCACACCGTCAGGCAGGCACGGATCCATCCTCGAACTAAGGGTATGCGGTATTTCGAACGATTCCGTCAAATGCCATTCGAAACGAAATTCTGCGTAGTTCCTCGGAACGAAATAAGGCTAATAAACATTTTTTTTGTGATTGAAAATGTAACATTTTTTAAGAAAGATCATGAGCACAATCTCAGGCCCATCCCTCTTAAAAAATAACTCCAAACGTATCCTATGGCGCACTAACAACCTGTGCTGTTTTGCCTATGAGAGGATATAGAAGTATCTGCATCATTCATTAGTAGGGTAAATGTTCCAATAGTGGAGCAAGGTTCAACATTATTTGACTCCTCAAAATTCAAGTAGCGCAATAAATGTACATATTATTGTTGTAATGGGAAGTAACGACCATTTACAACTTATTGCATCGCAGTAACCATCGGCATGTCAGTGAAAAATAATATAGTCGACTCTCCACATCTCGATGTTCTACATCTCTCCCTATCTCGATGTGATTTTCGTTCCCAACTTTCTCTCCGTATGTTGATATGCCCATAACCAAAGGTTACTAGACTAGATTTTAGACATTGAAACCAATTTGCGAAGACGAAATGACATCTGTTTGTTCTTAATTTTCCTAGTAACGGAGTGATTTTCAATCTAGTATTCAATAAAAATTTGTTCTATGTCTCGATCTCTTCCTACCTCGATGGTCCCTTCGATATCAAGATGTGGAGAGGCGACTGTCAGGGTTGGGAAAAATCTTGAAATTCACTTTATAAAGCAAAGCAAATCACAGTCAGCGAAGCCAGTGAAACTCACGCCTATCGCTGCTGTATTGAAAATAGCAAAACACCCGTTGCTAAGAGCAACCCAAAATTACTGTAGAAAAATGTTCTATTTCCCGTTGCATTTCCCGCATTTAGAGCCTTCAATGACACCAATGATTTAGAAAATTCAAGCACCCAACATAGGCTACTTGATGAGATTCACGTTTTTGAACTACTGTACTGGGAAGATCCACGTGATTTTCCAGAAATTCAAGCCTACTACTATTACCATTCCCAGCACTGGCGACTGTACCTCCACTATCAATACACTGGTCCTTTAGTTGAGATAAATTTTATATTTGTGTTCCTATAGTAGCGGTATCCGTTGTTTTCTTATGGGATCCTCCACTATAGGAAAACTTTACCGCAATTACAAGTGAGAAAAGTTTATGCAGTTTTGGTGGTATTTTATCAATTTTGAAGCTATTTATACGAACACCCACAACTAATGGATCAATTACCCTAGATGTCTATTTTTTTTTAATTCAATGTTGGATTCACCCAGGTCACATAGCTCGACTGTTAGTGGATGCGTCAAGACCGCAAAGCAGTGGAATACTTATGAAAAGTTATTCAGCCTCCACTATTCGGGTATTTTACACATTGTTTGTGTTAATCATCGTTACATAGGTGATCTGTTCCTATTGTACAACTTTTTTCCACAAGCGTCAGATAACTTCGCGGTCTTTGCGGTCTGCATCGTGAAAATACCTACGTAGGACTCCATTCATATTTTAAAGGTCAATGGGCGAATGTTGCCGATTTTTCTTTGTAAAACTTAGTTTTTTCATAGTAAATGCCATACAAACTTTGAACGGCTGGCGATAATTAATAGTTTCACATAATTTGTCCATTCACGCACATAAAATAATTACAGATTAAGCTTCGGTGAAAAATGACCGAACAATCTGTAAAACCTTTGAACAAAACCATAAAGAAAAACAAGAAAATGGTTCAGATCGAGGATCGATCTCCCGAACTACCACTAAGCCAGCTTTCACTGCTTGTTAGTGGTGTGCAAAAACTGAAACAAAAGGAAGCTCATGCCTGCCAGAGCGACTGTCACACGATTTCACAGAAGTTCGCTGAAAATAATGCTGTTACCGAACTGTTCGTTTGTATTTTACAGGGTTACAGCATAATGGTTTGTTTCACGGATTTTGTTCCGGTAAAATAAAAGATTTCACGGTTTTTCTCCGGTAAAATAGTTGATTTCACGGATGTTGTCGATAAATAGTAGATTTCACTGGAAAATTTGTACTTTTGTTGTTTACAGTTTAATTTCGATTATATTTTCACAGGATACTGCGATCTATTTTAAGTGTGCAATTTCAAACATCCAGAAATGCTGCAAATTTTAATAGACGCTTAAGTATTGGTAAAGTGATAATGCTTCCTCGTCACTTCATATTCTGTTGACGGAGACACAGTTCTGGAGCCTTTTCCTACTGCTAGTATAAAAGACAAGTCTATCTTAAAGGTGTATGGTCTACAACGCCGGTAGACCACCTTTCCGTGGTCCGTTATAGGGTAAAATCTACCATTAACCCCTAGTCCTGACTAATTCAAACAAAGATAACATAGTATTTCGGGGATGAACCAGCCTCGGGCTGAATTTCCCCTTAATAAAGAGTCAATCAATCAACATAGTATTTTAGTAATCAAAGGAACGCTTATTAGCCATTGTTACATTTTAAGCATTGCTCAAAAATGATCTTGAGATTAGTATTTAACAATTGGTTTTGCAATATTTTTACTTTTTTTGCAAGTTCTCATCGTAATAGGCTGGTTTTCATCTTGCCAATCTGTCATGTAACAACCTTCTTTCCTGCACTGAAGTATGCAGTTCGAGAATAGTCATTACTCAACAGAAACCATTGCTGTAATGATTCATTACGCAAGGCTTTCTCATTACGCAACTGTTTTGAGTTGCGTAATGAATCGGCAAGCTTCGTAGGATAAATTTACAACTCGTGTTGTAAAATCATCCTTTTGCAACTTGTTCAGTAAACTACTATTATTTCATTATCTAGTTCAAAGAAGTGAGAACTAGGATTTTGGTGCATGGACTTTAATGTGTCATTTCTTGATTTTAACAAGGGATCCGATTTAGACTGATCTTTATCAGGGCGGCTTTGTGAGTGTGCTCACACTTTTAGAAAGCTATATATATTTTTTTTAATTAGCACCCTTAAGTTAGGAATAACAACTACAATGGGATCTTTCTTAGCCGAGTGGTTAGAGTCCGCGGCTACAAAGCAAAGCCATGCTGAAGGTGTCTGGGTTCGATTCCCGGTCGGTCCAGAATCTTTTCGTAATGTAGATTTCCTTGACTTCCCTGGGCATAGAATATAATCGTAACTGGCAGATGGCAACTTTGCCAAAGAAAGCTCTCAGTTCATAACTGTGGAAATGCTCATAAGCTAAGCTAAGCTGGCTCTGTCCCAGATGGCAGATGGCAGTACAAGATTGCAACGATTTTTGTCTAAAATTACTAATAATTTTAATCGACATTTGTTCCAATGTTTCAACACTGAATATTCTATACAACTCATTAGTACAATACCAAAGAGGGAGATTCAGAATCATTTTCAACATTTTATGTGGAACCCTCTGCCAGTGATGGAAAGTGGCGAACGCTTCATCTGAACTGGAACAAAAACAAAACCAAACGCTCCCGAGCGTCAGAGCGCTGGCTTACTCGCATCTGTCGACTCCCGAGTAACTGAAGCAAGAAGTGATTCGCGAACGTGTTCGGAGCTGCTCAGAGTCATATTGTGCTTTTGGGAAAAAAGCTGCTTACCCTCCGAGATTTATGGTTTTCAAGGGCTTTTGACTACAAACTAGTAGTTTACTATCGATATGATGGTTATACAATTAATTTGTCTGTCAAAACCATAATAAATCACACCTTGCTCGGTTACTCGCGAGTAAACGCTCACGAGCTTGTTGCTACTTCTTTTGACATGTTCTCCCGAGCAGACGGGTGCGGGCTTACTCACACCTAGCCAGATCCCGAGTCTGTGATGTTTGTTATGCGTTGGTATACACTCGTGAGCTGCTTCGTGATGCGAACTTTTGCAGCACTGCCCTCTGCAGAGCTTTATTGCTTATATTACAACAACTAGTCCATATTGGATCAGCATACAATATGTTTGTCCTGAAAAATTGTTTGAAGGTCAAAATGTGTTGTATATTATCTCGATACAAAGTAAGCTGATATGCAACGGAATTATGAACCAAAATCCCTATCGCATACCCTTAACTTGAACCAGTATCGATAAACAGCGGAAAAGGAGACGATTAGGAGCAATATGTTGCGAGCGCGGCGATGACTACGAAGAGAGAGCGGTCACCGTTGAGTCGCCGTTTGCCGCTTCGCTAGTGAGAGAGATTACCGCGTGGTTTGGTGGGTAGGCATGATACGGCATGAACGGAGCATGGCCGTTAATGTTGCATCATTGTGAGCCGCAGGAAAGAGAGCCTGATAAGGATAGGGGCGATGATGGAAACGGGTGGTGGTTACATCCATGCTAACGAGACAGCCTTTGCCGGTCGATCAGTGGGAGAAAGCAGGATGTTGTTGCAAGCGGTGATGCGACATGTTGGTTGCAACGGGAAATGGTGTTGCATCAAGCGCGCTGCGATGTCGTGAACTTGCTTGCAAGTTGAATAAATTCATTTTCATTTATTGAATAATTTTAAATTGATTAAGTAGGTTGATAAATCAAATTAACGTAAATTAAATTAATGTGTATTTATATCAGCAGCGCTCAGCTTAACTGACTATGCGGGCCACTTCGGTAGTCTCATTATATTCCGCAGGCCACAAATCATGGAAATATTTTTTTAGTTAATCTCCTTATCATAATAAATTATATAATATCGACCGTGGCTATTTTTTTTTAGGAAAAAATCCAGAATTGGAAGATTTCAAAACCCGGAACACTTTTTCTTTATAGGGACTGATCCTACTTTTCAGATTGGAAACCGAGAGAATTTCCAAACCGAAATGAACCTCGACCAGCGGGATTCGCCCACAACCCCTAGGCCTTACTGAAAAGCTGCGCGTTTACTGCTACAGCTATCTAAGCCCCTAAGTGTAATAGAATTTAGCAGTTTTCAACAAGTTAAATATTTGAATTTAAATATACCTCAAAGATTCACTGAAACCGTCTGTATTCAACGCCTAAGGAAAGCGTGCGATATAGTGGCTTGATCAAATTGTTTTGGAAACACATCGGAAATCACCGGATTCTACTTCAAGACTTAATCTCTTTTCATAACAGCTGACATTCATAATAGAATTAGTAAATAGCATTCTCTCGATCCACGACATACTTGCGCAACTTGTAGGAATAAACTCCGTCTAAACGAAGTTCCCGTAGCTTTTTATTTAAGCTGATTGGCTCCATTTGTTAAACGTGGACTACCATGCATCCACATTATTTACATTTCAGTGAACGCTGGAGTTGACGTATAGTCAAAGTTGCCATAAGGCCAATTAACAGCAATCCTTGAAGCTACGGGTCTCCATCTACGAAATAATAATTGCCGTCCTACATGAGGGAACAACTGTTTCAAAAATAAAAATTCGCTGAAGTTTTGCGTTAGCATTCTAACTGGCGCTACGTATAGAAAGGCGAAGCATCCAATTAGGATATCCTAAACCGGGGGCAAATTTATCATTAGTTTACATGTTTTGTCACATTGTCCTCAGGAATTGAAATATTGTCACCTTAATTTCGGAAATATATTCGGAACAATATGTACTTCATTAGGCACGGTAAATGGCAGGGCATGGCGTACCATTGGTACCTCGCTTACCTGCAGGAATATAATAGACACCTTTGTGCGGTCCTTAGCCTCTTTCCCAGCAACACCTATCCCTACCTCCTTGTGATACTGGCCGGGGTACGAGTAACCTTAGGGAAGATCGGGTAACCAACCCTGCTGGGAACTTTGATCGTATGCTGACAGGGAAGGAGGGGTTTGCTCTTGATATTGCTTCTGCAAACCTGGAGCGTCTGTACTCCATGTTAGGAGCGGTTCACAACAGCGTCTGTTCCCAATGTCAGAGGCGGCTGATCATCGTCCGAGTGCCAGAGAAGGACTCTAAACTAAACTGCACACTATGGTCCTCCGAACATTTAGGGGGAATGGTCCTCCAGAAATCTGGGGGGTTGGTGTCAGGCCAAGCCAATCGTAAAAACACATCAGCACAGGAACGTCACAAGAGAATACGGACCGGAAAAATCGGCAAAGACCACAGCGACGGAAATGGACTAGCGATTGGAAACTCGATACGCGGAACTGCAAATCTCTCAACTTCATCGGAAGCACACGCATACTCTCAGATGTACTAAAGATCCGCGGTTTCAGCATCGTAGCGCTGCAGGAAGTGTGCTGGACAGGTTCGATGGTGCGAACGTTTAGAGGTAATCATACTATCTACCAAAGCTGCGGCAACACTCGTGAGCTGGGGACAGCTCATATAGTGATGAGTGATATGCAAAGGCGCGTGGTCGGGCGGTGGCCGATAAACGAAAGAATGTGCAAGTTGAGGCTCAAAGACCGGTTCTTCAACTTCAGCATCATAAACGTGCGTAGCCCTGACTCCGGATGTACTGATGATGACAGAAATGCATTTTACACGCAGCTCGAACGCGAGTATTTACGACCGCTGCCCAAGCCACGACTTCAAGATCATCATGGATGATTTGAACGCTCAGATTGGCCAGGAGTAGGAGTTCAGATCGACGATTGGAAAGTTCTGCGCCCCCTTCTCAGATATAACCAATGTCGGAATAGGCACAAAAGGCGCCGCCTGGAAGAGGTGGAATGCCCAAGAGATGGAGTTGCTGTACCATTCTCAAGAAACGCGGAAGTTCTATCAGATGCTCAACATATCCCGCAAAGCCTTCGTGCTGCGAGCTGAAATGGGAGCATCTTGACCAGTGGTCCTCAGCCTAACTGGTTGTGCGGGCCACAACTTTGCTCTTGAAACATGTCACGGGCCACAAGATGTAAATATGTAAGTCCGATCGAAACAACTCGATTAGAATTACTGTCGACCAAAAAAATTCGCTTGGCATGACACATTCAGTCGAGTTTTTCGACATTTGTAACTCAGCTAGAATGGGTAACTATTGAGGTCGACCTGAAACGAGACTCGACAACACGTATTTGAATTTCGTGCCAAAATGAACCAGCCTCTGATTGGTCCGCCAGACAGCGTTACCAGCAATGATTATTGTACGGTAGCTTCGGCACCTTCTGTACTTAGCTTTTTTTCTCTCTTCTTTTCAATTTTCAATAATGTGTACCAGTTTTCTGACAACACAAGGATCATACAAGAGAGGAAAACTAATATGAAGCCATCTAAACATCTGTAACATCTTGTTTTATAGGACGACAGGTGATTTTTGGAATATCCATGCCTTTTGTATCTGACAGTTACTAGCTGTTTCAATAATCTTTCCAAATAAGACTGATATCCCTGGATTCTCAAGAGTACAGTCACCCCACGCAGTTGAATCACCCACAATTTATGAATCAGCTGACTTCAAAAGACAAAATTATTATCAAACTTGTCACAAAACATAACAGAATTATTCTTACTGATTAGAAACTATGTGTAAAAATAATTCTGTGATGTTTTGTGACAAGTTTGATAATCATTTTGTCTTTTGAAATCAGCTGATTATGAATTGTGGGTGATTCAACTGCGTGGGGTCACTGTACATCCTTCGTGCAAACATAAATGTCAAAAATTATAGGATTTCGGAAAGTGAAACATCATGATCATAATCAATTCAATACCGATTCAAGAGATAAGGCGGGTAGATTATTTTTTTTTTGAAGATGAGAATGGATTTGCGAAACTTTTAATGTTATCAGCATTTTTTATTACAATAATTGTAACATTAAAACAATGTCAACAATTAATCTCCATAGAATAGAAAAAAAAAACCTTAGCTACAGAACAACTATTACTTCAGCATTATTTTATAATTAAAATAAAAATACTTGAAAAAATCGCTTTCTTACTTGAACTTTGAAAACTGCGCTACTAAAACGTTGAAAACTTTGGTGTTTCGAAGAAACGATGATATCAGACTTGAAGAAAAGGGTTATCAAACAAACTCCAGAAATAAGAAATTGTATCATTTTCCCTTCGTTTCTTGATAACCATTCCACTGATTAATGCATGAGAAAGAAAAACTATTGAATGGCTTACTACTTATTACAGAAGATAACTTTTCAACTTCTGAAATCACAAGATGCGGGCCGCACTACTCCAATATTCAAAATTACTCCGCGGGCCGCAGTTTGGTGACCACTGATCTTGACGGACGGACGCGAGGAGTTCGAAAGGTGGATGCAGCACTATGATATACACCTGAATGGCGCAGAGAACACAGGCACAGAATGTCAGGACAGCGAAAGCGATGGCTACAGCGGACAGTGGAAACCAACCAGCTCCCACGATGGGGGAAGTTAAGGATGCCATTCAACAGCTCAAGAACAACAAGGCCGCTGGCAAGGATGGTATCGGAGCCAAACTCATCAAGATGGGCCCGGATAGGTTGGCCGCTTGTCTGCATTGGCTGATAGACAGAATCTGGGAAACGGAACACCGGAGGAGTGGAAGCAAGGCGTTATATGCCCTATCCACAAAAAGAAACGACAAACTGGAGTGTGAAAATTATCGTGCAATCACTATCCTAAACGCCGCCTACAAAGTGCTATCGCAGATTCTTTTCCATCGTCTATCAACTATGTTGTGTTTACTATAGTAAACACAAACTCGTATACGATAGCGCATAAGAGTACAATTGTGGAGGCGATATACGTCTATACGCCATTAGACTGCATGCTGAATGTACGTATATCGCCTCCACATTTGTACTCTTATATCCTATCATTAAAGACCGTGTGTTTACTGGGAGCAAACGAGTTAGTGGGAAGTTATCAAACAGGTTTCATCGACGGCCGCTCGACAACGGACCAGATCTTTTCCGTGCGGCAAATCCTCCAGAAATGCCGTGAGTACCAGGTCCCTACGCACCACTTGTTCATCTATTTCAAGGCGGCATACGACCGTGTAGAGCTATGGGAGATCATGGACGAGAACAACTTTCCCGGGAAGCTCATAAGATTGATTAGAGCAACGATGGACGGTGTGCAAAACTGCGTGAAGATCTCGGGCAAGCACTCCAGTTCGTTCGAGTCTCGGCGGGGACTACGACAGAGCGACGGACTTTCGAGCCTGTTGTTCAATATTGCGCATGAAGGTGTCGTGAGGAGAGCCGGACTTATCAGTCGAGGCACGTTTTTCACGAGATCCGGGCAATTTGTTGGCTTCACGGACGACATGCATATCATTGGGAGAAAATTTGAAACGGTGACAGATTTGTTCACCCGCCTTAAACGCAAAGCAACAAGAGTCTGGCTAATGGTGAATGCGTCGAAAACAAAGTATATGCTGGTAGGCGGGACTGAGCGCGACAGGGCCCGCCTAGGAAGCAGTGTCACGATAGACGGGGATACCTTCGAGGTGGTGGACGAGTTCGTCTACCTCGGATCCTTGTTGACGGCTGACAGTTATGTTAGTCGGGAAATACAAAGGCGCATCATCAGCGGAAGTCGTGCGTACTATGGGCTCCAGAAGAAATTGCGGTCAAAAAAGATTCACCCCCGCACCAAATGCACGATGAACAAAACGCTCATAAAACCGTTAGTTCTCTACGGGCATGAGACTTGGACTATGCTCGACTTAAACTTGCAAGCTCTTGGGGTTTTCGAACGTCAAGTGCTAAGGAAGATCTTCGGCGGCGTGCATGAGGATTGAGGACGACGTGTGGCGGCGAAGAATGAAACACGAGCTCGCTCAACTCTATGGCGAACCCAGTATCGTGAAGGTAGCTAAAGCTGGAAGGATACGCAGGGCATGTTGCAAGAAGGCCGGACACCAACCCTGTAAAGATGGTGTTCGCTTCGGATCCGGTTGGTACGCGCAGCGAGCTAGGTGGATTGACCAGGTGCACCACCCACGAAACAATTGTAGGCGAATAATAAACTTGCCTGCTTAACTAAAGCTTTACAACAGCCGTGGTAGTTGAACAAAAGTTTAAGTTGTATAAAGTGATAATCAAATGTTGCATATATTCGTAGCAGCGCTTTTGTTCCTCACTTTCATGGCATTTCAATAGCAAGTAGAACCAAAGTTGAAGCAACGTTGGTTGATAATTAAGTTTGGTTGTCTAAGAGCCTCTCTATAATAATTGAAGATGAGCTGCTTCTCTAGATCCAGACTCTGTTGTTCCATATGCGACATACAATTGTACAACAAGCTTTTACAATTTTTAATTTTTATTGATTCGTCACTTTTTTAACAATACTTGAATGGGTCAAAAAGGCAGTGAAGATATGTTTGCTTTGAAAAGCTTTGAATTTAACTTTTCAACCACCCGTAATATAAAAGCTCTGAAACATAGTTGTATGTACATCATTGTCCAAAAATTGCAGAAACGTGGTAGTAACCATTATTACCAATTAAACTTAAAATTCTCAATCAGAAGTATTGTTCAATTTCCCAAGAAACAATTACTCCCTTGAGAAAAGTTTCTGAGAGCTGTTTCATTCAGCTTGGTTGTTTAATAATTGTCTTTGTAAAAATAAAACTATTATTCAAGCTTTATTGGCCCAGAAATGGAGTATCTTTTCAATAATGAGTCATTTGATTAACGTAATATAGTACATGTTTATTCAATGACCTTACCTTGGCTATCAAACATTAATAACATTATAAATATACTCAACAATTAAACCACCAGTTACCCATCGAACATTCATAAATGCTTGTTCAACGTTTATCTAACAGGAATTCATAACGAGTAATAACTACATTGTGGACGATAAGTTGAAGGAGTCCTTATTACTTATGATCACCGTCATTCCAAAAATAGCCTTTGTATAGTGTTAATTCAACAACATATTTTCATAAGATGTTTATTCATCTGTTATTAAAATGTAATAAAGCTGATAGCTTGAACAAGTCTTGTGTTTGAGAATTTTTCACAAGCAATGTTCGACAATGATGTTAACATATACCGCAGAGAAGCAAAATACTTTGACAATGTTTAAACAACATTAGTACGAATATCTGTTCGATTATCTTATTATATCTTTAAATACTGCCGACTGGAACCGCTCCCACGCCGTTTCGCAAACCCGATTATTTTTGTATTTTTTGAATCGCCTGAAAATTTGCATACAGATTCTTTATGACCAAAAATGCCATTATGCACTTTCAGACCGCCATTTTGAACCTCGCCTTATTTTTGAGAAGGGCGTATCGGAAAATGCATGGCAAATCTTTAAAAAACTGTAACTCTAAAACGGTTTGTCCGATTGATTTGAGATTGTCTACAAAGTTGTAGATATTGCTTAGCACTGTATGGAGAAAAATATGCCCGGTAAAAAATAGTTACAGATTATGTTTTATTTTAAAAACAAAATTTTAAAATCGATTTTCTCCAGAAATGCAGTTTTGTTTTTTTTTATTTTGGATATGTTTTAGAGGACAACTTAGGTAATTTATTGCACAATGTTTCAAAATGGAAGAATTATGGACAAAAAAGTTATGATTTGTTAAAAAATTACAGATTTTGAAAAAAAAACGAAATAGAGGAAAACAATAATTTTTTATGTGATTATTTGAAAGTACAGAAAAATTGCAATCGAAAAGTACTTACACTCCCGTGCATAAGTTTGGGTTCACCCCCTATAAAACATGCAAAAGTGTTCTGTCCATATCTCTGTGATTACATGTCCAATTGAAACTCTCCAAGCCGCATTCGAAAGGTAAAGAGTTATTCTTACTTCGTATGTATTTTTCCAAAAACATTTGTTGAACTTTGTATACTAAATTTTTACTTAAAGTTGTGACATTTTTCAAAAAACACACTGAAAAATCATATCTAATTTCCTCAGCATTGGGTCGACCAAAATTTTAAATCAGAATGTCATTAGGATCGTAATCTTATATTCTTTGAAGAAACCCCACGAAATTTTGGCGGAAAAATCTTGAAAGTATTCAAAATCAATGAAACAGTCAGTCAAGTCATCGTGCAAAAGTTTGGGTTCACCCCTCAGTATGGTGTATCGTGCAAAAGTTTGGGTTCACCTGAACTTACTTAAATCTGTGAAATCTCATACCAATCATGTACGCGCCATTATTCGCGCTCAAAAAAGCTTTAAACTATTAAAATCGGTTGAAAAATGGCTGAGATATTGACACAAATGATGCGCGTGCGGCTCAGGTGAACCCAAACTTTTGCACGATTTGCATCATACTGAGGGGTGAACCCAAACTTTTGCACGATGACTTGACTGACTGTTTCATTGATTTTAAATGCTTTCCAGATTTTTCCGCCAAAATTTCGTGGGGTCTCTTCAAAGTATATAAGATTACGATCCTAATGACACTTTGATTTAAAATTTGGGTCGACCCAATGCTGAGGAAATTAGATATGATTTTTCAGTGTGTTTTTTGAAAAATGTTACAACTTTAAGTTAAAACTTAGTATACAAAATTCAAAAAAACGCTTTTGGAAAAATACATACGAAGTAAGAATAACTCTTTGCCTTTCGAATGCGGCTTAAAGAGTTTTAATTGGACGTGTAATCACAGAGATATGGACAGAACACTTTTGTATGTTTTTGAGGGGGTGAACCCAAACTTTTGCACGGGAGTGTAAGTAAATTTTTTCTAGGTTGCATCAATTTCGAGATATACTGATATTTATATAAAATTTTCAAATAAAAAAGTAAAATAGGCCCTTTTCAAACATATTTCGTGTTTCTCCATTCCAGAAATATTTTATTTTGATTGAGTGAATCGTAGCTGAATTGTTTATTGTTTGATCAAAACCTATATACTCTTTTTGTACGTTTATACAATGAATTCTTTAAAGAAATAAGATTAATTAAATCCCTCAAGGTATCTCTGAATATTTTTCGAGTAATCCTTTTAGAATTTCCACAGCACTATTACTTTTGGCTAAATTTACCAAGGAAATTCGGGTAATAGTCCTAAGTTAATTCCTTGAAAACTATTTGATCGAATTTCCATTCCATAAGATACCAGCACAAACAAACAGAAGTAACACTTAGAGCTTACTTACCATACCAATTAGGCTAAGGCCTGGGTGGCCTCCGCTATGCGTAGAAGACATCTCTATCCGACTCGGTCCATGGCTACCCGTCACCAGCCACGCATTCTGCGAAGGGTCCGCAGATCATCCTCAACAAAATCAACGCGTCTTGCTCGTTGTGCCGGTCGGATTGTTTTCGAGAATCGTTTTCACCGGGATGTTATTCGACATTCTGGTGACATGCCCGGCCCTCCGTAACCTCCAAATTTTAACGAGGTGGACGATGGTTGGTTCTCCCAGCAGCAAGTGCATGGTTCATTTGCCATCTCCACGTTCCGTCTGTCATCTGCAGTCCGCCCTAGATGGTCCGCAACACCTTCCGTTCGAAAACACCAAGGACGCGTTGATCCTCTGTCCGTAGGGTCTATGTTTCGTTCCCGTAGAGGGGTAACGGTCTAATCAGCATCTTGTAGATGGTTAACTTCGAGCTATGGTGAACTTTACTTGATCGAAGAGTGCTGCGGAGTCCAAAGTAGGCACGATTTCCAGCAACGAAGCATCTGGATTTCTCTGCTGATGTCATTGTCGAATTCTTCGACAACCTCGATTTCACCACCGTTAATATGAACTCGAAATGGGTGACGTGCCGTGTTCTCTCTTGAGCCTCTCGCTATCATATACTTTGCCTTCGCAATATTGTAATTCACTCCGATTCGCCTTGCTTCAGCCCTTAGTCGGATGTACGTACACGCCATCGTCTCAAAGTTCCGATATCAATGTCGTCGGCGAAACCAAGTAGCTGGACGGACTTTCCGAAAATCGTACCACTCCTTTTCATCCACGCTCTTCTTATCGTACAGTGAACACGAAAGACCATCACCTTGCCCTCTGCGAGATTCGAAGGGACTCGAGATTGTCCCTGATACTCGGACTACGCACATTACTTGCTCCATCTTCGGCTTGATCAATCTTATCAGTTTGTCCAGGAAACCGTATTTGTGCATAATCCGCCATAGCTGTTCTAGATCGATTGTATCATAGGCCGATTTAAAAAAGATGAACAAATCATGTGTGGGTACATTGTATTCGCGGCATTTCTGTAACACCTGGCGGATGACGAACATCTGGTCCGTTGTTGCTCGCTCGCCCATAAATGCTGCCTGACATTGCCCAACGAATTCTATAGCAATTGGTGATGGACGGCGGCATAAAATTTGGGCGTGGGAGAGTTCCTTGTAGGTGGCGCTCAAAATTGTATTCGCACGATAATTGACGCAATCCAATTTATCACCCTTCTTGACACGCGACACCTTCCATCCACTCCTCCGGTAATACTTCCTCGTCCCAAGTCTTCGAAATAACCCATTGCCAGTTCATCACCACGCTATTTTAGCAGGTTTTCATCTGGTGGGTATCACCGTCGAAAGTTTTGAACGCGTACATACAGTAACTAGGTAGTGGTCCGAATCTATATTCACACTGCGGTATTAGGGTGGGGCTTATTTCCAAAAATCTTCCGTAGTCAGGATTTACAAGGTGGAAAATGATCATCGGTCCCAAAATAACATCCTGTGAAAAAATGAGAATTTTCGGTGAAGGTTTAGAGGTGGCGCAAAGGGCGTAAGTGCAATTTTCCCATTTTAGTGAACTCTGAAAAAATTTGGTATACTTTTTAGCTTGTTTTGGTGATTTTAGGACCCTTAAGGGCAAAAAATCACCTCAAAATTGCGATATCTCCACTCCTTTAGATGATATTTGACGAAATATATTTTATACATGCGATTTTTGGCCCTTGTATAGGTTACGCTGACTGATTACTATGAACCCGAATAAGCATATGAATAGCTGAGGAGGATTCCTATGCAAGTAGAATGGAACAAAGAGCAAAGAAGGATGAGAGAAAGAACAAAGGACACAGAAGAATGTAAGGTGGGGTGGGTTAAACAGTTGGGAGGGTGAAACTAGTGATGTGTTGAGTGTAACTGAGGAATCTTGTAAAATCTCGATTTTACGCAATGGAAAAAAATTCCAGTAGAAAACGATGATTATATTGACTTCTATTTAATATAACCTACTTCAGAAATATTTCGAGCAATGTTTCTTCAAGTAGGGAAGAGCACCAATTTTTGACCCATCTCTAGTTTTCGACTCATGCATACGATTTTAGATTACTCTTAATAGAAAAATTGCAGTAACGGCTAAAATGTCTTCAACTTCATGAGAAGTTTCATCATTATTCTCCTGGTAGGTATAGATAAATGCATGTCCATTTCACTGCTTTAGTTCAATAATCGTTCGGTTTTTTTTTCCTGGATGTTGATAGCAATTTATCGAAATGGACCGTTGCAAAATATACATCCTGGAAATTCAGCCTCACACAGTATTAATTAAATTCATAACAAATTTATATAAGCATTTATATATACATAGGACATCCTGTGAAAATTACTTCATGTAGCTCTGTCGCAATTCCTAAAAAAAAACATGTTTCAGAACTGTGAAGCTTAAATTTTGTTTTAATTCGAGAGGTTTTCAACCTGAAGTGCTTTATCTCTTGCACCCTATAGAAGCTCGTGCAGTAATTTGAATTTTGACTACCGATTGTTCCCTTCTGTTGTTGTTTATATACATCGATTTCATATACAGATGTAGAACGATGTATTGAACTTCAACTGCATTTTCGTTTGTCCGAAGTTATGTTGAAAATGTTGTGGCAAAAGTGAAGTATTGGAAGCCCAAACGCAATTAATTGTTGAAATGGCATCATAATCCAGAAATTCCTGTGGAAATTCTAAGAGGAAGTGTTACTGCTAGAAAGCAGAAATAGTTTATGAATTTACCTAATAAGGATATATCGTGCGGGATCAAAATCTGAACACCTATGAAATGAATCTAAACCCATCCACTTCATATAAAACTCCTTCTATTTGTATGAAGTGTACGGATTTTGAGCCTGTATTGGTTTAGGCCGCTCTGTAATTTTTTTCAGATTATAAAAGCAATTGCTGGAGTTATATAAAACGGGCATTCTAAAATACAAAATTAGTGTTGAACTTGTATATAATCACATCTCATACATCCAACCGAATTATTTTCATGGTTCCGTAGTTCATTCTAATATAATATCATCAGTTACACCTTCCCTTGTTTAACTCACCCCACCTTACATTCTTCTGTGTCCTTTGTTCTTTCTCTCATCCTTCTTTGCTCTTTGTTCCATTCTACTGGCATAGGAATCCTCCCCAGCTATTCATATGCTTATTCGGGTTCATAGTAATCAGTCAGCGTAACCTATACAAGGGCCAAAAATCGCATGTATAAAATATATTTCGTCAAATATCATCTAAAGGAGTAGAGATATCGCAATTTTGTGGTGATTTTTTGCCCTTAAGGGTCCTAAAATCACCAAAACAAGCTGAAAAGCATACCAAATTTTTTCAGAATTCACTAAAATGGGAAAATTGCACTTACGCCCTTTGCGCCACCTCTAAACCTTCACCAAAAAATCTCATTTTTTCACAGGATGTTATTTTGGGACCGGTGATCATTTTCCACTTTGTAAATCCTGACTACGGAAGATTTTTGGAAATAAGCCCCACCCTACTGCGGTATGTGCGAACATTGGTGAATTTTCCGTCGATTAGAACACGGTCGATTTGGTTTTCGGTTTGATTATCGGGTGATCTCCAGGTGGCCTTATAGATGTCTTTGCGCGTAAAACGTCTCTTTCTCGTCGTGGGATCTACCTTTTATCCTCATCTTGCATATCCTTGCGTTGATCAGCTGCCACCCGATATCGTGTTGCCGCATCTTGCCCAACACTAAGGTTTTTCACGGGTCACTTATTGGGTCTACGCCAACACTACTGTCTCGCCGGAGTTCCATCTTGCCAGCTCTGTTTAACGTCCCAACAAACATTAGGACGATTGCGCTGATAGGGCTACCAGCTTGGTTTCAGCTGTGCACAATTCAGCTGTTCTTGCTCATCCAATACCCGAACAGATGCTGTTTAATCCTCACCTCCTGGTGAACAGATGCGCGAGACATACCTCCTCAATCTTACTGCAGTTAACATCATGATGTCAGAAGGGCAACACTGCCCAGGCTGCACTACCAGCTAAGTACGCAACTCTTAGCTGGCGGTATTTGTCATCGTTTGACCCGTGGAAGCGTGAGGTAGGAACTTGTGATGACCAGAGCTATGTTAAACGCTACTTTCTAGTTGTTGACTCACTGTTTAGCAGCGCAACATTTAGAACTATTTCCTTCAAAATCTATCGCCGCTTTTACACTGTCATCATCTGGTGGGTAAGTTGCACGAAGTGTACAACAATGTCTACAGACGGCGCTATTTCGAAACGTGTAACACAAAGGAAAAGGATGTATGTAACTCTGGTTGCAAGATTTGCAACATAAGAGAAGTTTATATATAATCGTTTAAAGTGTGGTCCATGGAAAATGTCTCCACGTTACGTCTATTTGTCTGTGGTACCAGTATCGCTGCAAGAATTTGTGCCGTAATATTCCCGTTGTTTATTCTCACAGAAATTTGATAATTATTAAAAGCCTTATCTAATGTTCATGGAGGAAAATGACCTTGACCGAGATCACATGTGTGTAGAACATATTTGTAATTGCTTTCCCAAAATTTTTAGAGGAACTTTAAAATCTGTGTTCTTGTGGGATCATCAATCTTTTGACTATCCTACCCAGATAGCCGTAGCGGTAAACGCGCAGCTATTCAGCAAGACCAAGCTGAGGGTCGTGGGTTCGAATCCCACCGGTCGAGGATCTTTTCGGGTTGGAAATTTTCTCGACTTCCCAGGGCATAGAGTATCTTCGTACCTGCCACACGATATACACATGCAAAAATGGTCATTGGCATTGTAAGCTCTCAGTTAATAACTGTGGAAGTGCTCATAAGAACACTAAGCTGAGAAGCAGGCTCTGCCCCAGTGAGGACGAAACGCCAGAAAAGAAGAAGAAGAAGATCCTACCCAGTTTTTTATGCATAGAATATGTCCTACCAACTTCTCACGCCAATACTTATACGTTATTTGTTATTTGTTAGTCACTTATGCAACCGTACCATTAGATGTAGTACATTAACAGCATGTCTTGTCAACAACTCCGCTCCCTTATTCGCCGATTAAATAACAATCTCCCATGCTGTGATAGATGTTTTCTAACATGTAAAAACATTAAGATTGCCATATTTGTAAAAGAAACTTTAACAGACGCTTTAAAACTGCAGCAGGAATGTACTTGCATCTTAATTATGCTCATTAATTTGCATACATAATTGGCCGTGAAGGTGTAAGGAACTTATCGTTTGTCATACACCGTAATACGAGAGTGGAACGAGTAGAGGTGGTCAACCAAGTGAGCAATGGTGTTGCTATCCGATCCTATTCCGACTGAGACCCGGGGGCGAGGAGGACTACAGTGACAATCTGATAAAGCGTGGTAATTGATTATTGATTGAAATGGTTGCGCTTGAAGCAATGAAAAGCAATCTGATAGGAAGTCTGTTGTACCTAGCACTGCTAAAGTGTCTCGTGTCTCATAACTAATTGAGGCAAATTAAGATTCAAGGTAAGCAGCGTAAGAGCACAACGGACAAGCGGAGCTACCTATAGCTTTTAGTGACAAGGCGGATAATGGCTTCATTCATTCTGAACTACCATTGAAAAGTGAATTACTCATCAAAGGATCACCCCACTATGGGCGATTAGGTGGCCATAAAACTAAAAAAAAAACACTTAAACTGTAATGCTTTTCTTAGTCATCATTCCATATCTAGTACTTATACAGTATGCTTAAGTTCATGTTAAAAAAAAAAGAATTCAATACAAACACAAGGTATATTTTGATCAATATTACCGTAATTTTGTACAACAAATTCAAAAAAAAGTTTTCAATGATAATTTAAGATGTAAACTGAAGGATTACAACTTAGATGCACGTATTTACACTTTTATATTTGGGGCTAATTACAAAATTCATAAATATGACACAACAAAAATATGTTTGGCCGCCAGACTTTATAGAAACTGCTCATAGTAATACTTCGTCGTGTTGAGGTGTGAGATAAAAAAAAACTCCCTTTCTGTTCTGGGTTCTAACTGGGAATGGAAAAAAAGAGCAACACATTTTAGGACAAATATTAGGAAAGGTAAACAGCTCGAACATTGCGGCTAGGTTGGAAAATAAGTAACACACAAACTCCCTGATGCGCCGAAGCAATATGACGTTGAGATCCAGTATCTAGATGTAATTCGGGGAAAGATAAACAGAACGGAATCCCGAAAAGGGGCGATTCACCACAGTCGTTTTGCGGTGCCCCTCAGAAATGAATGCATTCTTTGTCGTGTGCTGCTTTTCGAGTGTTCTACATTTTATGCAGGTTTTATCGAGACACGATCGATGCGACGCGGGAATGAAACAAGGCTTTCGGCGTTTTGTCGAAAGCATTTCTCACCTGTTGTGTTTAGGGGTGAATAATCGGGTTGGTTTTTTAAAACTAACAATTCAATGAATGTTTGGAAGGGTTGAAGCATATCTAATATTTCTATCGCTGCCTGTGTCGATTGATTCGCATCATTTCTGGAGCAAGATTAAGGTCAAACATCAAAGTACGTTTTGTTACCCAAGTTGCAACGCACTCCGTTGAACTTCGAAACTTTGCCACATGTCATAAAACCATTATCTTGAAAATCGTTTGTCAAAAGCTATTTGGCAGAATGGATTATTTGTCAGAAATATCGTACCCCAAACGAACGATGTTTTGCATGGAAAAAGATAACACTGTAATATCCTATAAATAATTTTAAATTTAAATATATGATATGCTTAATAATGTCGCAGATTTTTTAACCTTTTATTAATTACGTAAGACAATTTCCTCCCCCCATGATAAGATTTTTTGTATGAAATTCATAAATAATTTGTATGGCACGTAAGAAATCTCTAATAGCATCAATTTTGTTTATAGGACGTTTGTGTCAGTGATTGAGGCAATAGTAACGAGTAAATGTAAGATTTTCACTAATATTTTAGAACAGTTTTAATGATGAAGCTATGATATATAAAAAATAAACATCACCAGGCTCTGAAATTGAAATGAATTTTCCAACACACATTATGAACCTGTTTTGATAACGCTTGCCCGGCGACAGGCAACGTTATACCGACGAAGAATGGTGGTAGGCCAGACAGTATGGTATGCCGTTGTCGCAGACTTCCATGAATAAAATGAACTCTAATTTACGAATAGGCATAGAAATGTTCCCGCTAAGAGGTGATGGTGATTGTAAATTGGTTCGAAGGAATCGCCCCCACGTCTGACGAGGTCTCTGTAGTTTCGGCTGAAATCTGTCAACGAAAGTGAACAAAACGATAAAGTTCGGTTGTCTATCATCGCCTGAATCAGAGGGTCATCAGTCCCTAGCGCTAAATCGGTAGCTTGAATTTCTAATCAACTTTGGTTCGCTTTGATAACAAATCAGCATCGGAACCGGTTGAATACAATGTTGTGATGATGAACGAAACATATTTAAAAGATCATAGTCAGTGATGCATGTTATTGATTGAATGGAAAGTAATAATGCACCCGTATAAACGGCAACTCATGAACTGCATAACACTTGAAATGGCATGATATTTATCTAGTCCTTATGAAATCTATTTGTGTATATTAAACTTATTGGGTATCCTTATCCTTTCCAGGATTGTATGACATTTGGCAGAATCAATTCGTCAGAATAACTCTTGACAGAAAATCACTCTACGGAACGAATAATTTATCGAATCGTTTTTTTATCTTAATTTATAACCTGCATATGAAATGTTTTGAATGATAAAATTGTTAACTCATCAAGATCAAGGATCTTTTCAGGTTGAAAACTGTCTTGTTTGCAAATTTTCTCATAAAAACAGAACGCTGAGAAGCAAACTCTGTTCCAGTTGGGACATATCGCCAGAAAAAAAAAGAAGAATCGGATCCTCGGATCCGCTTTATTAGATTCCAAAATGGCATCAAACGGCGATTTTGAGCATCTACTCGTCACGCTCGATCAAAAATACTCATATTTCAGAGGTTCGCATTGATTTCCAGCAATCGGAAGTCACCATCTTGCTATCCGATTGAATATCTTGGATTTCAAAATGACGTCCATTAATGTTTGATATCTGCTTTCTGTTTAAAATATATCAATATTGAATGAATATACTGATTTTTCATTTGCTTTGGAGTGGATACGAGTAACTGACACTGTCAAAGATTATCAATTAGGACGGAATTAAAAGGTACGAGGTACTCCAATCTACTTTTTGTTTCTCTATTGAGATTGTGATCAGTGGAGTCGAATACATTAAAAAGAGATATATCCTGTTGTTTTTATCATTTCAAATAACGTATGTGTTGCGATGATGGCAATTAAATTTTTACTATCCATGTATATAATAACGTTTGGTTTACATTTCTTAATTAAAATATCATAGCACGTCTAGTTGTAATTTTGGCTATGGAAAATGCACAATGGGTAGACTTAAGTCAACTTGCATGCAAGTATACCAGCTTGTATGACGATTTATTTGCTTAAACTTTACAGTACTGGGAGCGAAGTTCAATTAAAAAATTTGCATCAAAACAAATGAGTACAATACAGCTGAAATGTTTCCCAAACGCATGTTTGTAAGGGGTTGAAATGCGTCGAAACACATGGTTTTCGTAGGCTATAATACAAAATATGTCAAAAAAGTGGAAAACTTTAAAATTTCATCTTTGGAATATTTTTAAACCTTCTGATCATGGAAATATAACACGAATACTTTATTTATTTATAAGTTCAACATCTTTGGCGGAAGCCACACAGACTGCTTAAATATTCTAAATTCTATTTTTAAAAACTAATCTACTAATATTGAAATCAAACAAATCGTAAACGCCGTTGAATAATCTACAAGATCTGTCCAATGGGTTATTATAGCCATAAGCGGTTCGGTGTGCATAAGAAGTTAGTGTTGCGTAGTTGTCGGAGAGGGGCACGAATATTGATTTTCTGGAGCATGCTGTTGCAATCAATATGATGATTTATCATGTCAAATATGAATAATCTCTGCAGTGAAGTACGGCGTTTTGACAGCGTTTGCAGTCCGATAAGCGCACATCTATGTTCGTATGCTGGTAAGCTATCTGGATTGGTCCAAGGCAGCCGTTTTTGGATGCGTTCAATACGCAATTCGTGGACAGCATGATGTGGAGCCCATATTTGAACTCCGTATTCGAGAACACTTCGAACTAGCGAGCAGTACAATGTCTTCAGAGCGTAAACGTCGTCAAAGTCTGCGTCATTGCGGCACATGAACCCGAGCATGGAACTTGCCTTAGCGATTGTTTTTGAGATGTGTTCAGTAAATCTCAATTTGCTGTCTAGAATTATTCCCAGATCCTTAATGGAGTAAACTCGTTCAAGCGGAGCATGATTCATCGTGTAATCAAATCTAATCGGTAACTGTCCACGAGTAAAAGTGAAAACTCTATCGAGAAAATATACGATACATACTCGATTTTCAACATAGTGTGCACCTTTTTGCGTTTGAGATCTACAAATATAGTAACTTCAAATTTCCAGTTCGGGATTTACATTTTTCTTAGTTTTACTGTGCACAAAATATTGATCATCGTTTGTCCTACCCATGGTTGCGAACGTGGACGCGCCTCTGCTTTGAGTTTTCGACATTATGTTAATGATGAGCACCTTCTATACTTGGTAAGTGTCAAGTCATATACGATTCAATAAGGTTTGACTTCTTCTTATCCGCTAATCAATTGGAGTTTTCAAACTAAGCATGGCATTGGACAAGATTGACTCATCCTTCAACAATCGAGAGTTGCTCTGGCCACGTCTACAACTGGAATTTGTGATTAGTTGAATACGCACTAAAGAGAGATGCAGAGACCTCTCTTTTTTCTTATATAACATGGCATCAAAGAATTTTCTTTGTAAATTTGATATACATAGGGGCTGTTCTTTAATTACATAAGACAATTTTGGCGATTTGTTTACCCCCTTCTTCTATTGTATGATTTTTTGTATGAAAATCCTATCCAGTAAAACTAAACAATCTATAGAATGCTTTGGAATCTCCATATAATAAGCACAGACAAATAGACGTCACACTTTTATCGATGTCTACGACCACCTTTTAATCGATCGATTCGAAGATATGGTAAGTGGTCAATAGACTGATGCAAATTTTGAAGTTTTTGCTCCCCTATGCTTAAACGATGTCAATTATGATGAAAATGATCCTCCTAAAATTTGAAGTGATTCGGAATAAAGGAGATTGGGCAAAAATGTATGGAGTTTGGTCCTGGAATGTACACGGATGATTCATATATCATTTGAAAGATCTAAATGAGACAAGAAAAAGTTGATATGGGGCCAAAAATATTCGTCGTGGGAGAAAAAGGTTATGTAAGCTGGAAAGATGTGAAAAGAGGTATGTTTTGAACAGTTTTCTATTAAATAATATTTTCTTGCGCAAATGTTTTGAGCTCGTGCGTATGTTTGTACTTATGCATGTTTTTATTTAACCCCGTTTATATTTTTCAAATATTGTGATTTGACACAGATTTCAGAACGTTTTGTATTGCTGCAATGTTAATATTAAAAACATACGGAGATAATATAATAAGGATATAGGTATGTGCGTTTGACAAACACGTCGCTTTAGGTAACAGTTGGACACAAACATAAAATCGTATTATCCTAATTCAGTGTTCTAGTAATATGTTTGTATAAACCAGCGGTTCATGTACTCAGGAACGAATTTCCACACTATATCCGTTTTAACATTACAGTGATTGCGTTGTTGGATTCTGTTCTACGCTGGTGGAAATACCTCGCTTGTCGTACACAGCTTAAGCGTGCTGGAAATCTGCGCGACAGTTATCACACTTCTATCTTTGATATCAATAACATAATACTGTCATGCTATTGCTTCTCAGAGAAGGGAATCATTTGAACTGGAAGTAACTGTAGTGTTTGACTGTTTGCTGTGAACAAACTGCCAATAATCTGAGCAGAACCATTTCAGTTTGCTATCAATGTCAGTTCCATTGGCGACGTCTAAGCACATGTACCTCCACAAATGCTTCGCTAAGATCGCTAAATACTCATGAGGATGTCAATAATGTGAATGTTCAGAAGTAATCACACTTGAGTTGGGAAGAGCTTTCATCGTGATGAACGACATGCAAAAACTTTTTTTTTTTTGATAAATAGACACCGATACGTTAATGCTTCCAGTAGACTTTAGTCCTTTGAAGGAAGCACCACACTAGACAACGGACTAGAATGCAACGCCCAGTGGCACAGTCGGAAAACATTCCTCACGAAAAGTTTTCCGGCCTGCAGCGGGAATCGAACCCACACTCCTTAACACGATGCGGCTAAATGCCTGGTGACTCTAACCGCACGGCTACGAAGCCCACAAAAAAAGAAAAAAACATGAAATCGGATGGTAGTCGATCAACAAAAGAATGTGCAGGTTGAGGATCAACGGTCGATCAACGGCACTGATGATGATAAAGATGCAACTGGAACGCAAGTAGGCCTGCCACCCAAGCTTCCACGTCAAGATCATCATGAGAGATTAGAACGCCAAGATTAGGAATAGAGATGGACGATTGGGAAGATCAGTGCTCTCCGACTGGTGAACATGGATGCCCTACGCTTAATTGTTTTGCCGCCTCCAAGAATATGGTCATTCGCAGCACCTACTTCAAAGATAATCTCCCGTACTAATATAACTGGCGATCACCATTGCAAACGGACCCGAATCGATCAGGTATTGATGGATGGATTGCACATCTCCGACATAATCAACGTCAGAATCTATCGTGGTGCTTACATTTAGCCAACCCTCTACCTGATAGTAAGAAAACTGCGCTTAAAACTCCCTGTCATTAACGACGAACGGTACCGACGCCAGTCAGCGTGACCTTCAGCGATTGAAGTAGAAGGATTTCGCTACAGCATCGCTCCACATCTCGAGCAGTCGTTACCGGGTTTGGTTTTGCTGGCTGAAATCCTTCTTGGTTGTTCTACTACAGTGAAAGTAGCCATCAACCCACAGGTATAATCATTTAGCATTGATCATTTTGCTCCACGACTTTCGTATACCAACTCGTAAAACGATAATGATTGACATTTTAACTTAAGACTGGTAGAATAATGTAGGTGTACATGTGACACTAAACATTCACGTATGCAGTATACAGCGTGAGATGATTTATACTAGCTAGCTAGCTTGTCATTGTTTTAAACACATGAAATCCTAAAACTTCGCATATGTTACTGATAAATTCAAATGAGCATTTCAATTCATATTTAACGTTTTTTAAGGCTGATGATGTTGTTCATTGAGGTTGAGCTGATGGTTTTATTGATCTCTTTGCAAAATCCGTTCTGGAGAAATATGTACTTTAGCTAAAACAATTACAGTCAGTTCTCTTATAAGACACCACACACTTTTCTTTCACCACTGTCTCCGAATTGTTTTTCATCGAATGAAGCTGACTTTTTTATTTGAATATACAAGTCGTAATGTTACCTTATTGCGAGAAAAAAAAGGATTGGTCGGTCAATAAACAGCAATTAGTTTAATGTGAGTAGCAGGGTCTGGTAGAAAACTTAACTGAATATACGTACATATTTTATAACGATTTTAAAGTTATTACGGTCTAACATCACCATGTAATATTTTCATCTCTGAATCAAAGCTCTAATTCACTTCTTCAAAGCATAGAGCTTTTCATCATCATATAGGTGCTGAAAAAAATATATGTTTTTATTTTTAATCGATGCTATGATATTTGTTATAGCAAAAAAAAATAATAAAAAATATAAAAAATCCATCTCAAACCATGCGGAATAACTTTTTTCTCCCACTACGAATATTTTTGACCCCATACAAACTTGTTCTTGTCTCACTTAGATCTTTCAAATGAGATATGAGTCATCTGTGTACATTCCGGGCCCAGATTTGCCCAATCTCCTTTGGTTGTGCACAGGCTATTTGAAGTGTATATGGAAATTACTATGGAAAAGGCAAACCTTTTGTGTTCAGTCCCCTAACTGCTCGTCAAAATAATTTATGGAAAAGTGAACACACTCATCTCATGTGAAAACTTCCCAGCTACAACTTTGCCGAAGACCACTTTTCGATGGGACGTAAGGATTATTTGTTATTATTGATAACAAAGTCTTAATCATGCTGAGATGATCATTTACTTTCAGAGCAACACTGTTTTTTTGCTGTAGAACATAGTAGCCTGGATTACTTCGATCTATTCTTCCCGCCAGGAGCACCACTGTTGCCTGCCGAACAGTTGGTGAAGCATGCTACATGCAAACCAACTTTATGATGATGAATAACAATTTATCCTGAGCAGGGATTGAATCATGAGAAAATTGAGAGAATCTCTCACGTATCGCTCTCTGTAACTATCATAACATGCTGCACATTATGAGAGACTGTTTATCGTATACTGCTACAAGTTTGATCAGATTGGGGGGATAGTAGTGCATGATAAAACCCCTCTAAACATGCTCCAAGCCTGGGGGACACTGTTGTTATTGGAAGTTCGTGGATTGTTTATTGTGCCAGTAAAGAAAAATACCTATCCCCAACGGTAAACAAGCGAGAAAAATGGATTTTATCATCGCTCTCTCGTTGGGGCTCTCGCTCGCTGCTTCCATTTATCAGACTTGTTACACCTTGCGATACAATGACGATCGTGGACCGCAACAGATGGGATGTTTTTCTTTGCTTGCTTTGATCGTGCTTCATTCTCAAATGAGAGCGAATTCTGCAACGCCTGATCCTGAGGTCCAATCAAAAAGTGTCAAATCAAAATCCATATAAACTTCAAATGGCGTGTGCACAGTCAAATTTCTTCCGAATCACTTCAAACTTTGGGAGGATGCTTTTTACCATAATTAAAATCGTTTAAGCATAGGGGAGCAAACATTTCAAAATTTGCATCACTCTAGTGGTCAATCAGCTGGGGGGTCGCATAGTTTTTGTTCGTTTTTGACGTGCACACACTACCATCGGCCAAACACGCTGATTTTAGCGATTTTGATCACTGAGCAGACATGAACTCTTTCCCTACATGGATACTAAAAGGTTAATTAGGAGTCTTATACCAACAGCCATACGCCAATTCATAAAACTTTACAAAAGAGTTTGCCATTTTTCAGCCAGCCAAAAGAGAGCCAGTTTTCAGCAGCCTACTTGATGGGACAACGAAGTTTGACAGGACCACTTGTATTTAAGAGGAGAATAACCATCATAGTTTTAGAAATTTTCAAAACCAGTCTTTTTTGCTCAAAATTCAAAAATTTTACATAGCATTGCACTTGCTATCTGTAATGCTAGGATAGATTTTCATGAGGATTTGTTTAAATTTGACTGGCAATGAAATCTATTTGTGATCTAACGTAAAGCTAAAATGCGATAGTGGCCCTGTTCTAGATTGACGATTGCATCCCTATCGAAGTTGGTTGTAATTACATTAGAAAAAAGATCACCACAATAATTTTACTGATAATATTTTGGCAGTTCAAAGCACAGGAAACCTTAAATATTAATTTCAGTTTGCAAAACTTTCGCATCATAACTCCACATTTAATCGCCAATTGGGTGTGGCAAAAAATGTACCTTGACAAAATGTTCTCAGTTGATAACTGCAGAAGTGTTTATAAGAACACTAAGCTGAGAAGAAGGCTCCTTCTCAGTCGGGATGTTATGTCATAAAGAAAAAGAAGAATCAGAAAGATAAAGATGAACAGTAGAAAAAGAGTTGTTTCTTGTTTTATCTCTCTTGAAAAAAAAAAACAATGATCAGCTTGACCCATCTCCTTGTAAGTTTTTTTAACACATATGACGCACCTTATGATGCAAAAGACATTTTTTGTGATCATCGTTTTAATATTCTATGTTACATTTATTGAAATTCTAACCAAGAAAACCTTAAACTATTGATGATTTTTTACAAAATCATATTAATTGTTTGGAGTAATCAACTTTCATTACGAACCTATAAGAAATAACAATCTATATGCTCCTCACAGCTCCTAAACATAAATACTGTGTATTTATTGCGCTGTTCACACCAAATCGAACAGCACACTTTGAAAGTGTGACACTTAGAAGTGTGACGGCAAAGTGCAACCTTCCGATCTGAGAGCATTTTGACAAAGAGCAATGTCATGAAAAGCCACGTGCTACCAATTTTGCCTTTGTCTTTCATTGTTTTCTTTTGGTTTTGATCTTCCACCACCACCGAAGGGAGAGCAAGGTTGCCAGTTATGCAATCTGTTTCATTGTTTTAACTGAAAAAGTTTGTTTTAAAATGAATTTGTTAAATGATTATCGGCAACCACCTTCGAGCAAGTGTGATCAACGAAGTGCATCGAAAATCCAAATTTCAAGGCAACCTGCAATATATGAAGAAAATGTGTATTATCCTGACAAGACAAAAATTTTCTTTTCAAATTTGTAAAATATTTTGTCTAGGAAAATTATTCCGTTTTTGTCCCGGTTCCGTTTTCGTCAACTGAAAATTTGAATTCAGGTTAACGTCCATGAGTCCTCTCGTGGCGTAGGAGTAACGCGACCTATCTAGAGAACAGGTAATCGTGACTTCAATTCCCACCGAGAAGACTTTTTCGTAAATTTCACATCAACTTGTCCATTTGATCCAATTGCAAAGTATATGTAATGTTTAGTTTTTCTGTAGTTGTTAAACTTCCACTCGACTGGTTAGCCGTAAACCACGAATCATAATTAATTAAAAACAAGTGTTGTTTGATAAGCAATTTTTCCTTTTTTGGAAAAATAACCATTTGTTTGTCCTTGCTTTTTTCCACCTTTTCTCCGTTTGACCTTTGTCCTTGTCATAGATTTGTGGAAGTGCTCATGCAACGCTAATTTAAGAAGCAAGATTTATTTATTTATTTATTGTACTACGTCTTCAGTTGAAAAACTGTACAGACTGACTATGAAACATTACGGATGCAACATATAAAAACATTTTTGGATAGGCCAAATTCATGTAGAGCTATTTCATTAAATTTGCGACAACAGCGATCTATCGGATTATTCTCGCCGAAATTTGTGCGATGCCTGGGCAGCCACAGTGCAGAATGTCGACGGAGCGAACGTGACGGAACGGAGAAATTAATCCTTTGGAGAAGCTCTGGGCAATCCAAATTACCAGACAGCACGTCGAGTACGAACATTCGCTCAGAAAGTGTCCTTCTCGAAGCAAGCGTCTCCAGGGAGATAAGTTGGCGGTGGTAGACGCAACGGTTCATTCCATGGCAGCCTCCTGAGTGCAAATCGCAAGAACTTCTTCTGAGCTCGTTCAATCCTGTTTGCTTGGATGGCATGATAGAGAGACCAGACTTGGACCGCGTACTCCAAAATGCTGCGTACTAATGAACAATATAGAGCTTTCAGCATACCGTTTTGTCTCAAATTCCGAACAGACTCATATTCCGAACACTCACTTTTTGTATGGCGATTGAGTTGAAATGTTTCACAGAAATATGTCATCAAGTTACTAGGAAATGGCAGTCAATTGCAATTCAATTTAAACATATTCCAATTTGTTTTAGACCTCGGGAGTAGTGATGATTCTCTAGCTCGAGGCTAGTAAAACCAGCTCAGATAAATTTATTTGCGAAATTATCAATTTGAATACGATTTATTCGTGCTGTTCGGAATTTGAATCAAGGTGTTCGGAATATGAGACAGAATGAGCACAGTGTTCGGCATTTGAATCAAAATGTTGTTCCATACTTTTACATAAAAACAATACTAAACACGTTAAAATAAACATTTTTACCGGCACACCCAACAGCTAACAATCAGACTTGACGAATGAATTGAATTTTTCACAGATATCATCTAATTTATGTCCATGAGATGCATTTGATGTCACGCTTGGCCTTAAGTGTTCGGAATATGAGTCAAAACGGTATAAACATCTTCGAAGTCAGCAGCGTTACGCCGCACAAATCCAAGTACGACGAAAGCTTTGGCGATTGTTGCTGAAATGTGTTCAGAAAAGCGTAGTTTGTTGTCCACAATCAGACCTAGGTCCCGTATTGATGTGACCTTCTCTAGAGTCTTGTCCATCAGCTTTAAGTCAAAGACTATATCGGATCGGGTTCTGTTGAATCGAATTATTTTACATTTGCTGACATTCACTTCCATACCGTTCAAGCTGCACCATTCTTCTAACCGCTGTACATCTGATTGGAGAGCGACGCAATCTAACACAGAAGTTATTATTCTGTACAGTTTTAGGTCGTCAGCATACATAAGTTTGCACGACTCTAGATTAGTGCACAGGTCATTGACAAAAAATATGAAAATCAGTGGCCTTGAGGCACACCCGATGTCGTGCGAAACGATTCTGACTTGTGGCGTCCTATTTTCACGAACGATGTTCTTTCCGATAGATAAGAGCGAAGCCATTGTACAATCCATATCGGAAATCCTAGACGATCAAGTTTCTTCAATGCTAATTCATGCGGAACCTTGTCGAAGGCTTTCGAGAAATCGATATAGATCGAGTCGATTTGTAACCGCTTTTCCAAGCTACTATTCAGCGTGCTTATATATGAAAGCAGATTCGTCACCGTCGAACTTTTTTCACGAAACCGTGCTGGAATTCTTAGAGTATTGGTTGAGCAGCTGCATACAGTTTATCGTAGATAATCGATTCCAGAACTTTCGATAAATGACACAGAATGGAAATCCCTCTGTAGTTTTCCGCAGAATGGATGCTTCCTGTCTTGTGGATCGGTGTAATGGCGGCAGATTTCCATGCCCTAGGGAAAGTTCCCTCCGCGATGGACTTGTTGAAAATGAGCGAAAGAGGTGTTGCTAATTGAACAGCGCAACGTGTTAGAAAAACTGACGGCAAACCGTCAGGGCCAGGGGTCCAATCTTTTCAATCTTTTCAATGAGGCGAGTGCTAGTAACGACGCACTTCACGAATATCGGAGGAAGATGAATATTGTATGACGGTAAACTCAGAAGGTAGTCATCGGATATGGTACTGATAGGAGAACTGCATACAGTTTTGAAAAATTCAGCGAATAATTCGCTCAACTGTCGAGTGCGAACTTTGTCCATGGTATGTGATGTTGGAAGGAATGCTATTGGCGCCACGTTTACTTTTGATGAATCTCCAAAAGTTGGATGGGTTCACCTTTAGATCATCCTGCAAATTTCCTAAATACATTCGGTACTGCAAGTCCATTTTAATCTTCAGTTCATCCCCGACCAGACGAAAGAAACAAGATTATAACAGAACGTGTTCCCCTGATATGATTTTTTTATATCACCAGTTGTTATAAAACATGTACCATTAGTAGTTAAAATAACAAAAATTCTAACAAAATTTGCACCAAATTAAACTAAAATATAACAAACCATGTTACAATTATATCAAAATTATTACAGAATGTGTTGCAAGGATGTTATAAAATAACAAAATTATTGCAAACCATGTTACTGTTTAGGGCATCGGATGTTATTTGCAACAAACTTATTAATGCGATGTCAAAAATATAACAAATGTTGTTAAAAAAATGTTACTAAAAATATAACAAGTTGAGAACAAAGCTATCTTGATAACAATATTTTATCAACGTCTGTTATTTATAACTGCTGCTGATAGGAATGTGTTATAATTTTGTTATGTGATTCTGGTCGGGTCCTCCAGACGTCTAACTGATAGTCCATTTTGAACAGTTTTGTTTCGAAAAAAGCGTTTCCGTGCCTTGCGAAGAACGTTTTTCAGATGTTGAAGTTCCGAGTTCCACCAGGGTTTCCGGTTTGTGCGGGTTGTATGATGACGAGCGAGCGGAGCAAATTGTCGATCGTATCATAAAAACGCGATACGGCTTCATCCGTGGTCAAGCCAAGTAGCATGACATTCCAATCATACTGAGAAAGAGCATCAATTAATGCATCGTAATCACAGCGGTTAAGATCGAAAATATCGTCGGACGGTGAGAGTGGGGGTTCAGGCTCATCATTGTGCTGAACGTCAATTCTCAAAACAAATGGCGTATGATGTCTGTCCACTCGTAGAATAGCAGATGGAGGTTCAATGCATTCTACATAGGCAACAGTATTCACAAATGCCAAGTCCAGTAATCTTCCGTTTTCATTTGTAACGTCACAAATCTGTTTAAGTCCGGATGCAAGTATATTTTCGGTGAGCGTGATTTCTTGTTCAGAAGAAGCGTTAAGGCCGCACGGGACGTCATCATAATCACCCTATCCATTTCAAGAAGCAAATCTCAAGAACCACTCCATATATCGATGCGAAAATGTATCACTATGATTCTATACATGTAGTGCACAACCCGATAAATTTTCAGCTTCATCGGTTCACTAAAACTCGAGATTTGCTTCCACAATGTTTTGATGATTATTGTTAGAGTGAGACGAAAGATAGGGAAAATAACACGGTCTCCCGTGTCCCCTTAGATTCTACCCCATTACCCCGAATCCCATTTCCCCGAATGCCATCACCCCGATTGCCATTACCCCGAATGTACTATTTCCCTGAATTCCATCACCCCGAATGCTATTTCCCCGAATTTACAATTATCTTGTATTATGACGTTGATGACATTTCCCCATGATTTTGGGATTCGGGGTCATGTCATTCGGGGTTATGGGTCGTTCGGGGATTTGGAATTCGGGGTAATGGCATTCGGGTTAGTGGGATTCGGGGTAATGGGATTCGGGGTAATGGGGTAGAATCGTCCCCTTAATAGGCAAGTAGCAATCAACTTCGTCATCAAAGTGCCATGTTAAGCGGGGTAGGTTGTAATCACCAACGACAACAATGGAATCATCGGTGTTAGCCATGTCAAGAATTTGGCAAATAGATGAAGAGCTCTATCCAAGTTGAAACGTTACGCCAGACTGAAGAAAACTGAAAAATTTCTGAAAGAAGGCTAAAAATGGTGCCCTCTGGAACATTCTTTCCTACACATCTTACGATCCAAGCGATGGAAATTCGTACAACCCTAGCTTTGATGACTTTCTTTTCGCCTCATATAAACGTTGTAACTGTCTGTTTCGCTACATGTATTCCAGAAGGACACTACCGTAAGGTAATGCATACGACACATATCTAATCGAGCGATGAAATTTCTTTCTTTTTCCTAGAAGGATAATGAGCCGTGTGAGAGCGTGCCATTGCATCGACCCAACTCGGTCCCCTTCTTCTCCAAAACCAAACGAAACCTGGCAGGCCAAACATCATCGGCCGGTCATGGTGAGCGACAAACGATCGTGACTATATGGACATATGTAGATATGCTCACATATGTCGCCATTGCATTGGCAGAGGACTAGCCAAGTCCGATTGTGTGTTGTTGTTACTACGAAATCCAGTCCAATAGAATGTAGGTAATTTACAACTGAGCAGCTAATGAGGATAATGCTACCGGGCGACTACGGCGGCGACGATGATGATGATGATGATGGGATGTAATGTTGTTTTGCTTTTGTTCTGTTCATGGGCTCGCTCTATTGCCCTTTCCCTCACATGGCAGAGGGAGGATTTCGAATAGCAAGTCCTTTTCGAGGTATCTACATGTTGTGTCACGTTATGTTCCTTCCAGTGCCGCATCGGAAGGGACCAACCATGGCAAATGGGGCATTCCATGCGTGACGCCAGGTGCTTCAAAATTTGCGTTTCCAGCCTTGAACTGCATTCCTTTATGGAACAAATTGATTGCATGCAAATGAAATCAGTTTAGAATAATTGAATGATCTCATTTAAAATTTATGAACTATTTGAAGCAATTGAAAGCAAGAATTATTTTCTTTGTATTTTATTTTTCAAACTAATTGAAATTGATTTTCTTTTCACATGTACTTGTGTTTATTCTACTATGTACTAGGTAGTATGCCCACAAATGAATGCTTCAATATGCGGGTATGTCAATCCATTATCAAGTAAAAATGTATCCAGGATTTTCTTGTGAATTTCGAATTGTTTGAAAATCCAACAACAAAACTAACCTTATGATAGCAGACAATTCAGCCATTTCCGTCTGACACGAGACCAAAAGTCTAGGAAACGATTTGCAATCCAGTTCATTGCTGCAAGCGGCGGCGACGGTCAAGAAGATATATGGTCAAAGATGCAAACTGGAGCACTTGGAAACAGGGAGTAAATGTCTTTGCTCACGGAAACGATATCCTAGGTAGCGAGCACCA
This sequence comes from Aedes aegypti, assembly GCF_002204515.2. Classification (NCBI taxonomy): domain Eukaryota; kingdom Metazoa; phylum Arthropoda; class Insecta; order Diptera; family Culicidae; genus Aedes; species Aedes aegypti. The sequence goes on along the minus strand of NC_035109.1, from coordinate 346,411,258 downwards.
TTCATTTTCGGCATATAAATATTAACGATGAAAATTCTCTCCAAATAAATGGAAAACGTATTCATTATATACCCTTTTTTTAATTAAAGATTTTATTACTATTTTGTTAACAACATATTACATTTCATTTGCCATAGCAGTTCAGATTTTTAACAGGTGAGTTGATTTCACCTGCTTATAAGAGAAAAAAAAACATGTTTTCAATTTACTTAACCTGACTAAACCTAATATATAACGCATTAATCATGGCATAGAAGATTGTAACGATTTTTGCCTGAAATTATTAATTATTTTATTTGACATTTGTTCCAATGTTTCAACATTGGATATTCTATGTAACTCATTGATACTATACCAAGGAGGAAGCTTCAGAATCATTCTCAAAATCTTATTTTGAATTCTCTGCAGAGCTTTCTTCCTGGTATTACAACAGCTAGTCCATATTGGTACAGCATACAACATGGCTGGCCTGAAAATTTGTTTGAATAGCAAAAGCTTGTTCTTAATACGAAGTTTTGATTTTCTGTTAATAAGGCGATAGAGACATTTTACTTATTTGTTATATTTGGCTTGAATACCCTCAATGTGATTTTTGAAAGTTAAATTCTTATCTACCATGAGCCCTAGATACTTAACTTCAGCTGACCAATTTATTGGAACCCCTATCATTGTGACAACATATCTACTTTAAGGTTTCAAATGAAGAGCTTTTGGTTTATGTGGGAATATTATTAGTTGAGTTTTGGAAGCACCAGGAGAAATCATCCATTTTTGCAAGTATGAAGACAAAATATCCAAACTTTTTTGCAATCAGCTACAGATGACACGCAGACTTCGTCCTTTGGCGGAGAGGCCTGTGTCATCCGCAAACAAGGATTTTCGACATCCCTGAGGTAACTCAGGTAAGTCAGATGTGAAAATATTGTATAATATTGGTCCCAAAATGCTGCCTTGAGGAACACCAGCTCTTACAGGGAATCTTTCAGACCTGGAGTTCCGGTAATTTACCTGAAGTGTACGATTTGACAGATAACTTTGAATTATTCTAACAATGTATGTTGGGAAATTAAAGTTTTTTAATTTTGCAATCAAACCTTCATGTCAAACACTGTCGTATGCTTTTTCTATGTCTACAAGAGCAAGACCAGTAGAATAGCCTTCAGATTTGTTGGAATGGATCAAATTTGTTACACGTAAAAGTTGATGAGTGGTCGAATGTCCATGGCGGAATCCGTACTGTTCATTGGCAAAAATTGAATTTTCATTGATGTGGGCCATCGTTCTGTTCAAAATGACCTTTTCAAAAAGTTTACTGATGGAGGAAAGCAAACTGATTGGACGATAGCTAGAAGCTGCTGCAGGATTTTTGTTGTGGTTTTAAAATTGGAACAACCTTAGCATTTTTCCATTTGTCAGGAAAATATGCTAATTGAAAACATTTGTTAAATATATCAACTAAGAATGATAAGCTACTTTCTGGAAGTTTCATGATGAGGATGTAGAAAATTCCATCATCGGCAGGAGCTTTCATATTTTTGATTTTTTTTTTAATAATAGTTCTCACTTCTTCCAAATCAGTCTCCCAGGAATTTTCGAAAACATTCTCTTGATTGAGAATATTTTCGAAGTCCTGAGTAACTTGATTTTCAATTGGATTAGTAACGCGCGCATTCAAACTACATAGCATGTTTTTGAGCTTTTTCGCAATTAGTTAGTAATAATTTGTTTTCCTCTTTCAATGCCGGTATTAGCTTCTGAGGTTTTTCAAAATTTTAGATAATTTCCGAAAGGGATTAGAGCCAGGGTCAAATTGAGAAAATTTATTTTCTAAATTTTTGTTTCTTAATTGTGCAAAACTTTTCTTGATTTCTTTCTACAAATCCTGCCTTATAATTTTCATAGCAGGATCGCGAAAGCGTTGAAATTGTCTTCTCCTCACGTTTTTTGGACGGATCAAGAGTTTAAGATCATTCACATTTTGGAATTGAAATGCTGTTAGCTTCAACAATGGAGTTCGTTAAAGTTTCAAGAGCATTGTCAATATCAAGTTTAGTTTGTAATGAAATGTTAACATCGAGATTAGAGTCAATAAATGTTTCATATATATTCCAGTCGGCTCGAAAATAATTGAAAGTGGAGCTGATAGGATTGAGAATCGCTTCATGGGATATTTGAAATGTTGCAGAGACATGATCAGAATTAAAATCAGCATGAGTAACTAATTGGCTACAAAGATGACTAGAGTCGGTTAAGACCAAGTCAATCATAGATGGATTTCTAGAAGAGGAGAAACATGTAGGGCTATCAGTACATTGACTTGAAAAATATCCTGAAGAGCACTCATCAAATAAAATTCTGCCGTTGGAATTACTTTGAGAATTATTCCATGACCGATGTTTGGCAATAACGTCACTAATGACAACAAATTTTGACTTATTGCGAGTCAATTTTCGCAAGTCAGTTTGGATTGAAAGCATTGAAAAGTCAAATAGGCAGCTATGCAGGTATATTTACCAAGCTGTGTTCTAACAGAAACCCCGAAAGTTTCAAAAACTTTAGTTTCAAATGACGAAAACAGTTGGTGCTTTATACGCCTATGAATGATGATTGCAACTCCCCCACATGCCGCATCAAGTCGATCATTACGATAAACAAAAGAGTTAAGATCTTTTTTTAGTTTGGATCCAGGTTTTGAATATGTTTCAGTAATAACTGCTATATGCACATTATTAGCTGTAAGAAAATTAAACAGCTTTACCATTCAAAGAACGAGCATTCCAATTTAAAATATTTAAATTATTATTTAGATCCATTAGAAAAACGTAATCCAATAACAATTTGATTCGTAAATTTACACCGACTTGGGCTGCTTCAGTCATAGTGGTGGCTTTGAACATTGCATCAATCATCAGATTCAACTGTTTAGTTAGAAAATTAAAATCAGAGGCAGACATATCACTTGAAGTGGGTATATTATCTGATGATTTCCCATTAGAATTTTTGGTAGACCAAGAGGCGGAGTAGAAGTTTCCTGTGGCGGCAGGGTTTTTTCCATTTGATTTGAAACAATTAGAATGGGTACTCATAGTATGAATAGGGGAGGTTCAAATTACCTGCTACAATATTGGCAAAGGATTTTCCGTGGGTAGATAAATTCGAAATCAAAAGATTTGAACGGCTACCCGACGAATTAAAATTAGTTTGTGAATGAGCATGATTATGATCTTCCTGATGGGTATGATTCATGATCAAGCGATCGTTAACTGAAAAATGAGCATTGTTCGATACTCTCCCAGGCAAATTCCGGAAACGACCGTTATCGTAACGGATATTATCTTTCATCTGCCTGGCACAAGCCTCAACGACTCTCCTTCGCGAAGGACAATCCCAAAAATTGGACTTGTGTTTGGTCTCGCAATTTGATCATATAAACTTGGTGGTATCTTCCTTCACTGGACAGGAGTCCTGAGCGTAAGAGAACCTCCGCAAATCATGCATTTAGCATCCATGCGGCAATTTTTTGTACCATGACCCCACTTGATTGTATACCATTTTGCGGTAATCCACTTCGCGGTAAACCATTTCGCGGTGTACCATTTCGCGCTAAGACGTTGCGCGGTCAGTACCATTTCGCGGTGTATCGTTTCGCGGCTTGTACCGGTATGTATGTTTCGCCGAGTCTGGATCAGAGATCATCGTAATGTTTCCTGTAGACCACGATGTTTGGATGGATGGATGATGCACGAATAGTTTTTAGGTTTTATGATGATTGACAATGTTTGTAGAAAAGTAATTGTGATTGTATTGTATTTATTGACTTTGTTTATAATTGTTACTGACAGTGATTGTAATGTTTATGTAGAAAAGAAATGAGGTTTTTACGCCTTTTTGAGCAAGTCGCGTGTTGTTGGTCTACTCAAATCGGCTTTTCCTCATCAAACGCTTCATTAAGCAAAAGCAGATGAAGCTAGAAACCAAATAAACAAATAAACAAATATTACCAGTGTAGTTCTGTATTCTAAAGAAGGGAAAATCACTGATGAAAATGTTATTGCCAACAATTAATTGTGCAACTCGTACGAGACGGTGACCTTTCTTAAAATAGTTCCAGACATGTTTCAATTTGACCAAATTCCCCTGGGCATCTGAAAACTACTAAAGAGTGGTCAATTCTATTAGTCAATATACGAACGAAGCCTAGGATTATGCCCAAAATATTTTTCTTGCTAAGCAGAAACGGTAGTCATTGCACAACCAAGCCCCTTAACAGCTAGCAGCGTATACATAGATGCAAACACGCTCCTTTGATATAAAAATGGTTGAACAATGTATTCAGGTTATACGACAAACCAACAGAAAAGAAAATGGAATACAGCACAAATTTTGCACTGTAAAATTAAAATAGCAGTTACTTATCGCAAACATGCGTTGCAATTGATTTCTCAGCAGTAAGGGTCAGTTTCTGTAGTGCAAACAAACATAACTTTAGCTCGTCTTGAAGGGGTTTGAGCAGGAATAAATACTGAATTGTGCTAACCTACCAAAACCAATAAAATATTGTAACATGAATCCACATTAAATTTTGTTTCCAATTTTACGCATGTACAGCACGCCACAAGTTCCAAAGTCCATTCCACAATCGTGCAAATTTGAATGCCTCGGTACGACCTGTACTTGGCAACAGCTGGATTGACCTGCTGAATAAACCCAAAATTATTTTGACAGCTTTCGTTCCCACGAAAATCGAACTGGTTAAAATGATTTCCATTGGTCCAGTCGCTACCGATGCGAACCAAATGTCCAAACCCCCTATCAGGGGAAAAAATCGTACAGTTATGCAATTTCGCTCCTTCAGCACGAGTTCGCACTCAGTTTTCGGGCGGAGTTCATTGAAATGTTCCACACATCGATTTGAATGAAGCTCAAATTGTGCTAAGCCGATCGATTCTAAATGAGTGCGCTCGGTTTTCCCTCAATGGAGCACTTTTTTGCCGGGGTCAATTTTCAGCCACTTTCGTCCACGTTGGACCTTCAACCTTGCTGGCGCTGTTTTCCTACTGCAGATTGCGCCAGGAAAGAAACATGATCCTTGCAGCCGGCTTCGGCCAGGTCCGGTTGTGGAGGTGGGAAAGTGGCAGAGGACGGCCACGTTGGCGAAAAATTAATAGCACCAATTTTGCATCGAGAAGGTCTTAATTAATTTCTTGCGCCACCCGTCGGTCGCGGTGTCGGATCGTTTTGCTAGGTTCAATCTGTTGTTCGCTATGCATACATCAATGAAGATGGAACGATGCACATATGAGTAAAGGGATCAATTTGTGGCCAAAATGTTAAAAGATGTTTACATGGCCTGTCATACATTCATATTGTCAACGCGATAAAAAGTTAGAAACAGTTTCTTCTCGAAGTTCGATTTTTCTTGAAATCTATGCGAGTTACTTCAGCGAATTGCATTTTTAATGATTGACCGCATTTACAATATGCTCTGAAGGTAGGCTTTAGATGATTATTTCACAAAGGAGGAAATTTTGAATTTTTTTTATTTAAATCGGGAGCTACACTGGCCACGTCTTTGCGACAGCTAGTTCTAGAATATATTTCATCAACGTTCCTATTTTTGTCATATAAGACGATCCTGGATTTAAACTCATTAATATTGTATTGCTATCATTAAAAGCTGGAATCTACTGGAACATTTTGTTTGAAAAATGCAGAAATGTAGAGAAGCGTTTAAAAAATAGGGAGAGCAGGTATGATCGCAAAACTCACTTTTTTCAACATCAAGGAAGTACATATAAGTACATATAAGTACATATAATTTGAAGGAATCTATGACATTTGGTCGAATGTCGTTTTGTCGAAAATACATTTGGTCGAAACAGATTTAATTGATTTGAAAAGCATGACATTTTTTTTCGAAAGGGCATATGAATAGGGAATTTAAAAAATATTTACATTTTTCATTCAAAGTTGTCCACACCGTCATAATATTTGCTAATTTATACTTTAGCTGGAAGTCGCAACAATCTGAACAATTGTATCATATAGACGGCACGTTTTAAGCATTTCGTCATAAGCGTTTCGTATATGCAATGGTCATCAAAATTTGTCCCTACACGGGAAAAAAATCCGTGGTAATAATAACTATTTTAGCTGACTACGCCCATTCTTAAAACTACCATGGAAATTCAGACCAATTTACTATGTTTACGGTACACCCCACCGCATTACTGGTACATTTGACAGAACAAAATTACAACAATCTGATTTCGACTACAGACATGGTAAAATCAAGCGCATTTCTGGTCTGCTGAAAATTGCCGGTGCGAGCGCTTAAGTTAACCCCCTAAAATGGTAGTTTTTACCGCACAATTTTTTTGCGTGTAGATTCGATGTATAATAGTGCATTTAATACAGACAATTCTTGATGAACAAGTAGTTATATCCCCATTCCAACTCTGGTCCCCGCATGCCATATTCTTAACCAAATTTATACGCTTCAAGATCTGATAATCAGAAAAAATTCCGAGCACTCACACTGAATATCATTGGATAAAGATTAGCAGTAGCATATAAAGAACGATGAAATTTTTAAAGAATAATAAATAAAACAAAGATTGATATTCTGAATTATAACGATTAATAAATTAAAACTAATAACGCTAATACAATTTCAGAAATTCCTAAAAAAAACTCTTCTAGTTGATGGTTGTAATGTTTTGGAAATATGGTCCAGTTGGTTCCGAATTTATATCGGATTGTCTTGACGTACCAAAATTAGCCACATCATCCCTTCAACGAATGTCTTAGGATCCTGATGAGCTAGACGGTTGGTGTTTTCGGTAAAGTTGTTCAGTAGAACGAGGGCTATCTGGCAGTGAAAAATATGTCTGAAAATTCGTCCACTAGGTGGCGCTAAAAGCATTTTTTTTCTCATTTTTTTTATAACTCAAGTTCTTGATGAGCTAGAAAGTTGTAGTTGTAAGTAGATGAAAAAACCGAATTTAGTACTATACCATTTAATTCCACTAGAGTTTGTATCCTTTGACAGATACGCGTATTTCGACCTCAACTGTAACGCCGTCGTGTACTAGACTCGACTTGTAGTTGTAGTTTTTGTTCAGCAGAACGAGGGAACTCCACTACGTGGCGCTAATAAACCATTTCTTTCAAATCTCTGTATCTTAAGATCCCGATACGCTAGAAAATTAGAGTCTTCAGTAAAGTGATTTAGCATATCATCGGCTATCTGGCGGTAATTTATTTGTTTGGGAATTTATTCGCTAGGGAGCGCTCGCAACATTTTTTTTCAACTTTCTGTACCCCGAGACTTTGACGAGGTAAACTCTCACTCAAGTGACGACATGACTACTACAGAGAGGCTGTAACACTCTAATATAAATTGACGCTTATATTGAGCTGTTCGGTAATCCAATCCTGTAGTAGTCATTTCGTCACTTGAGTGAGAACGACACGTTGATAGCCTTCCCACAACTTTACTCTTCCACAATACAGTTGTTGTGGAAGCGATGTAGGTACGATAGGCAAAGGGTTTTAACACTAAACAAATCGCACTCACTCTGCCCGCGTGTGTAAGTAACATGAGATGGATGGATATGGGTTATGAAAGGGGTCTGCGTGGTCTAGAGGGATTTGAATTCTAAACTTGTAACCAACTCAGTTATCGGGTCACCAAGTGGCTCGGTAGCTTAGTTGGTAAAGCGCTCGTCTAGCATACAAGAGTCGTGGGTTCAAATCCCAGCCGAGCACGTGGGTTTTTTCATAATTTCACCAATAATTAGTCCATCTTTACCACGCGTAATGAGTTAATTAATTTAATAACCATGCGGATTGGAATACAGAGCAGCTCAATATAAGCGTCAATTTATAAGACAGTAGATGTTTCCAGTAATGTTGTTGAGAAGATTATGGAAGTTGTTTTTTGTCAGCGAAAAATCTGATAATGGATCCATCCGCTATGAGACACTAGTGAATTTTCTGTATCGTTGGAGTCATTAAAAGCTCTAAATGCGGGAAATTGAACATTTTTCTACAGCAATTTTGGGTTGCCCTTAGCAACGAGTGTATTGCAATTTTCAAGGCTTTTTGCCTTCAGCAGCGATGGACGTGAGTTTCACTGACATCGCTGACTGTGATTAGCTTTGCTTGGCTACTGTAGCGTGAATTTCAGATTTTTTCCCAACCCTGCAAGACTGATAAGCTATGTTTATAAATGTTCATATATTTTGGTTATAGGCTGCAAAACGGTGAGTCGACAACTAGGAAGGAGCGTTAAACACAGCTCTGGTCCTCACAAGTTCCTACCTCACGCTTCCACGGGTCAAACGATGACAAAGACCGCCAGCTAAGGATTGCGTACTTAGCTGGTAGTGCAGCCTGGGCACTGTTGTCCTTCTGACATCAGCTAGATTGAGGAGGTACGTCTCGAGCGTCTGTTCACCAGGAGGTGCGGCTCAAACAGCGTCTGTTCTGGTATCCAGCGGCTGAGTAAGAAATGCTGAATCGCGCACAGCTAAATCCAAGGTGGTAGCCCCATCAGCGCGATCGTCCTAGTGTTAGTTGGGACGTTAAACAGAGCTGGCACGATGGCGCTCCGACGAGACAGGAGTGTTGGCGTAGGCCCAATAAGCCACCCGTAAAAAACCTTATTGCGAATAACATAGGAGATAATACGACCCGGAACAATCGGCAAAGACCCACGCGACGAAATAAGGATTACGATTGGAAACTTGGAACATGGAACTGCAAGTCACTTGGTTTCGCAGATTGCGACAGGATAATCTATGACGAACTACATCCCCGTAACTTCAATATCGTAGCACTGCAGGAACTTTGTTGGACTGGACAGAAGGTGTGGAAAAGCGGGCATCGAGCAGCTACCTTCTACCAAAGCTGTGGCACCACAAATGAGCTAGAAACTGGCTTCATAGTGTTGGGCAAGATGCGACAACGCGTTATCGGGTGGCAGCCGATCAACGCAAGGATGTGCAAGATGAGGATAATAGGCCGTTTCTTCAACTACAGCATCATCAACGTACACTGCCAACATGAAGGGAGACCCGACGACGAGAAGGAGACGTTTTACGCGCAGCTGGAGCAGATTTATGACGGATGCTCTCCGCGTGACGTGAAACTTGTTGTTGGCGACATGAACGCACAGGTAGGACGAGAGGAGATGTACAGACCGGTGATCGGGCGGAACAGTCTGCATGCCGTATCTAACGACAACGGCCAACGATGCGTCAACTTTGCAGCCTCTCGTGGTATGGTAATCCGAAGCACCTTCTTCCCCCGCAAAGATATCCATAAGACCACCTGGAGATCACCCGATAACCTCACCGAGAACCAAATCGACCACGTTCTAGTCGACGGAAAATTCTTCTCTGACATTACCAATGTTCGCACATACCGCAGTGCGAATATAGATTCGGATCACTATCTAGTTGCTGTATGTATGCGCTCAAAACTCTCGACGGTGAACAACTCGCGTCGAAGCCAAACGCCGCGGCTTAACATCGAGCGGCTACGGGACTCAGAAGTAGCCCAAAAATACGCGCAGCAGTTGGAAGTGGCCCTACAAACGGAAGAGCAGCTTGGCGCCGCCACTCTTGAAGATGGCTGGAGGCACATAAGATCCGCCATAGGTAGCACCGCAACAGCAGCACTAGTTCCAGCGGCCCCGAATCAGAGAAACGAGTGGTACGACGGCGAATGCGAGCAGTTGAAGAATGAGAAGAATGCAGCATGGGCGAGAATGCTGCAACACCGCACGAGAGCGAACGAGGCACGGTATAAACAGGCGCGGAACAGACAAAACTCGATCTTTCGAAGAAAAAAGCGCCATCAAGAAGAACGAGATCGCGAAGCGATGGAAGAGCTGTTCCGCGCTAAAGACACACGGAAGTTCTACGAGAAGCTTAACCGTTCGCGCATGGGCTTTGTGCCACAAGCCGACATGTGCAGAGACTGTGACGGAAATCTTCTCACGAACGAACGTGAGGTGGTCGAAAGGTGGCGGCAGCACTACGACGAGCACCTTAATGGTGATGTGGCCAGTAGCGGAGGTGGCACGGAAATAATTTTGGGAGCACGCGCGGACGACGAAAGACTCCCGCCTCCAGATCTCCAAGAGGTAGAAACGGAGATTAGACGGTTGAAAAACAACAAAGCCGCTGGAGTGGACCAACTTCCGAGCGAGGTGCTAAAATACGGTGGTGATGCACTGGCAAGAGCGCTGCACTGGGTTATTTCCAAGATTTGGGAGGAGGAAGTATTGCCGGAGGAGTGGATGGAAGGTGTCGTGTGTCCCATCTACAAAAAGGGCGACAAGTTGGATTGCGCCAATTATCTTGCGATCACAATTTTGAGCGCCGCCTACAAGGTACTCTCCCAAATTCTATGCCGCCGTCTATCACCAATTGCTAGAGAATTCGTTGGACAATATCAGGCAGGATTTATGGGCGAACGAGCAACAACGGACCAGACAATCGATCGAGAACAGCTATGGCAGATTATGCACGAATACGGTTTCCCGGACAAACTGATAAGATTGATTAAGGCGACGATAGAGCGAGTGATGTGCGTAGTCCGAGTACCAGGGACACTCTCGAGTCCCTTCGAATCTCGCAGAGGGTTACGGCAAGGTGATGGCCTTTCGTGTTTACTGTTCAACATTGCTTTAGAGGGTGTGATAAGAAGAGCGGGGATAGACACGAGTGGCACGATTTTCAGAAAGTCCGTTCAGTTACTTGGTTTCGCCGACGACATTGATATTGTTGCACGCAACTTTAAGACACGTACATCCGACTAAGGCCTGAAGCTAGGCGAATCGGACTGAACATCAATGTGTCAAAGACGATGTACATGATAGCAAGGGGCTCAAGAGAAGACACGGCACGCCCCCCACCTCGAGTTCATATTGACGGTGATGAAATCGAGGTTGTCGAAGAATTCGTGTACTTGGGCTCACTGGTGACCGCCGACAACGACACCAGCAGAGAAATCCAGAGACGCATCGTTGCTGGAAATCGTGCCTACTTTGGACTCCGCAGAACGCTCCGATCGAGCAAAGTTCGCCATCGCACGAAGTTGACCATCTACAAGACGCTGATTAGACCGGTACTCCTCTATGGGCACGAAACATGGACCCTACGTGCAGAGGATCAACGCGCCCTTGGTGTTTTCGAACGGAAGGTGTTGCGGACCATCCACGGCGGAGTGCAGATGGAAGACGGAACGTGGAGAAGGCGGATGAACCATGAATTGCACCAGCTGCTGGGAGAACCAACCATTGTCCACCTCGCAAAAATTGGGAGGCTGCGGTGGGCCGGGCCTGTCACCAGAATGTCGGATATCAACCCGGTGAAAATGGTTCTCGAAAACAATCCGACCGGCACAAGACGACGTGGTGCGCAGCGAGCAAGATGGGTCGATCAAGTTGAGGACGATCTGCGGACCCTTCGCAGAATGCGTGGCTGGCGACGGGCAGCCATGGACCGAGTCGAATGGAGACGTCTCCTACGTACAGCAAAGGCCACCCAGGCCTTAGCCTGACTGGTAAGGTAAGTATATTTTGGTTTTAGCCACAAATCTAGGATGTAGATAAAAATCAAATGAGTTCAGGTTCTATTCAGTGGCGCTTAAAACATTTTTTTAATTCTGATACGCTAGACGTTGGCATCTTTGGTGAAAATGTTTAGACGGTTAAAATAAATTCATGAAGGTTAACTTACATTACAAAGAAAATTTGTCTAAGGATTCTCATTGGCCATCAATAATGAAGTGATTGTGATCTTGTGTGGATTATTTTTCATTAACAGATACCGTAAAACGGAGTATCTTTGGTAATAAGGATAACTTTGATAATACTGGGCCCACAATCTACTAAACGGAATAAGGTACGACAGGGTAAATGGATACAGATAAATCAAAAGATAACTTGCTGTTCCGCTCATGTGAATAATGTAAATTGAACTTTTTTTCTATGGGTGACAAATGGAGTACCGTAAATTCGAGTGAAATTGATCACCGTGTCTCACGATTTCATTTCTTCCCAATTAAGCACAAATATCAATGTAAGCTGCATTCAATGAACTTTGTTTGTCGTAATCATTGACTAATCATGTGTTGTGTAGTTTTTTGCGTTAAAGAATGTTTGCTTCTATGAAAATAATGTAAAATTAAGGAATACTGTACGGTGTAGTTTCGACAAACATCCATAAACTTCTATTTAGTCGTTTTCTGCGTATTTTTCGAAAGTTCACTATTTATTATTTCCACAAATATGGTATTGTTAAGAATTTATCAAGCCTATTTGAATTCAGGGAGTTCAAATTTAGTATGTAAAGTTGTTTCAAAGACTAACAGTACTGTCAGACGGGGTAACTTGCAACAATTTTCAACTTCAAAGCTATATGGATGAAACATTTGAGGATTCCGATGAGACAACAACCATCTAGTATCCTAATCACCACGTGAGGAATACCACGCGGTATAAATTTTATCAGTTTTTGGTTTTCTGGGATCAGGAGAGACGAAAAATATACATTTTTCATGCTACCACTGATGTGGGGTAACATGCAACACACAGTGCTACCTGAGAAACATTATTGAAAACTTAACCTATATCGTGTTATTATGATCATATAATAATTTTATGCAATAATAGTATGACGATAATTAGAAACGGCTACTGTACTCCTACAAAACTAATTATTATTGATTGAATTATGAGTATTAAACCAATTTGATTGAAAACTTCATTAGTATTGCATAGGGTGTCCACATGGGGATATTCTAGCATATTATAAGTCTTGACAATAATTGGAAAACCATTAAAACGATTTGATGCATTTTTCTACAAATACAATTGTAATTTAGGTTATGTTTCACATAACTTATTGTTTATACAAATTCAAATCAAAGCGACGTATCACATATTGATATGTATATTTTAAAATGGTCCCTATAGGTATTCTAAAGCAACTTTTAGCATACTTCATGCAGAAAGTTCCCAATTTCAGATCTGCAAGTTTTATAAAGATTTTCATTTTTTTTTTTCATGAATAAAATAAATCTAAATCTAATAATAATGCGATTAATGTAATTTTTTTTAATATTTAATATCAAACGTGTATTGAATTAATTGTGGTACAAAGATTTCAAAGATACTGAACAAATTTATGTTCAATTTTGCCTATTCATGTGTTTTCGATGATAAACGGCAAAACATATCAAACAATTGAGATCAAAATAGCTGTTGCAAGTAACCCCACAAGGGTAGTCAAAAACGTTTTTCAATTTTTATAGTGTTTAAGCATCAAATTATCAAAATTTTCATATTGTCAATAAGTACACTACTAAGTACTGTAACTGTTAGCAAATGCCTCGAATTACAAATTTAAACCGTTTTTGTGATACGAGGAACGTTTTTCATCATAAATTTTATGCAATTCAATGTTCAATATGATTTTCACCTCCAGCAAACCAAGCGAAAAACAAACAATACCCAAACCCTTGCCAAAATCTTCTGTTGTATACCTGAGGTCAATAAATGGCGGAATAAATTTTTAAAATTAAACTCAATGCTGAACGAAACGATAATTCGGTTACATGTCGGAGTGTTGCAAGTTTAACCCCTGTTGCAAGTTACCCCGTTTGACGATAACTGCATTGACAGGTGATCAATTTCACCCTGAAATAGGATCTCTCGATTTAGATAACTTTTAGCGCTATTTTTTTCAGTAAATTCCTTTAGGGTCCTCCTCTTTTTGGCATTAACGTCCTCACTGGGACAGAGCCTGCTTCTCAGCTTAGTGTTCTTATAAGCACTTCCACAGTTATTAACTGAGAGCTTTCTTCGTCAAAGTTGCCATTTCGCATTCGTATATCGTGTGGCAGATACTATTATACTCTATGCCCAGGGAAGTCAAGGAAATTTCCATTACGAACAGATCCTGGACCGACCGGGATTCGAACCCAGACACCTTCAGCATGGCTTTGCTTTGGAGCCGCGGACTCTAACCACTCGGCTAAGGAAGGCTTCTTTAGGGTAAAAGCACTATATTTCGACCCGTGAAACCAGCAAATGTGACGAAAATTCCTGTAAAACTTTCAAAAACACCTTAATTAATATTCAAATTTGATAATTGAATAAAAAATATATTGTTTGTTCATGTATAGCTTTATTCAGGTGGTATTTCATTATATTTTTAGTATTTTACGGGATAAATGGCTTTATATTTTTGTGCTATAATTTTTACCCATTTTTTTCATTTTTCGGCCCATATTGTGCTAATTTTTTACCTCCAGCATATTGCAGCAATATATTCGTTATATTGTATGAGTAAAACACTAATTTATGGTATTTGTATGCAGTTTGTGCTTGTCCTACTAAATTGAATGGAAATCTTTTTTTTTCTATTTGAGTGCATATTTGTTTTGAAAAGCGAACGTGGGCAGATCAAGACATTTTTGGCCAAGGAGAGCAGTTGATTTTTGTATCAATAAATCATGTTTTTGTGGAAAAAAAACACAAAACACTATTTATTTCCATTTGATTATTGTGTAATTAAAAAAACTTATTCTTCGGCTAATTAGTACTCGATTTTGTCTGCTTCTTAGTCTTGGACTTGGATTTTTTTAGCTGTTTTGGTACATAGTCGTGATGTTGGATTGGCTGGATCCTTTTTCGATATCGTATACGTTACGGCTTCCACGTAGTGCCAAAACGGACTTCGTTTTGAGGTAGAAAGACGTTTCGTCACCGTTAAAGATTCTTTCTTGGTCATTCAGTATGTCTGAGTGTCCCTCCGCATTCAAATAATCCTCAATTTGGGAAAACCACTTTTTCGTGACAAATTCAGGAGTTCGAATTGTGATGTTTGGGTGTCTTTTCAAGAATAATCGCATCCATGTGCGGCCTGTATACATAGATAAAGTATTAAAATCATTATTAAACTAAGACAACTTACAATGGTTTTACCTGGTCGATTGTTTTTGAAATTGTTAAGCTTTTCAGCAGCATCGAGAAACCCTGTAACAGACTCCGAAACTGAGTCACATGTCACTAGGCATCCCCGTCGCTGACTGTAGAATATTCCCCAGGGAATCAAATTATCATCAGAATAGACAAAAAACAAACAACAAAGCAAGCTCGCTCACAACCGTTTGTCGCAACTGTTGCGGATAAGGACACAATCAAAAGCAAAATTGTCATGACAATCACAGAGCGCAACATTGTTTACCAACACGCAGAAAGTTCTCAAAAATTGCAATGCGAAGCCCAGAAAATCGCTGTGCACGTGGTGATCGATCATTGTCATATTCTGTTGAAGTGGTGACAAACTGATGTTGCGGAATTAAATTGTTGCAACAAGAATAGGAGATGACAATGTCTTTGTTGCTACTGGTTGGGTGATAATTGATTCAATGATATTCCCTCTTCGAGTTCTGCCTCCTCTTCCATTGTTAGTATTGTGGCCGGTTCAGGACGAAAGACGGACTGCGAGTCCATCTTTTTTGACTCCCTTTGAAATCTGGATGACGGTTTCTGCGTAGACTCATCTGTACTTTTCTGGTCGCTGTAATAGATTAATACATATAATATATATAATTAAAGCAAGATCAGTAAATTTCTCATCATTTTTGATGAAAACCGTTGAAGCAAGCGTTTAACTTCACAGAATTAGCACCACCGTGATGAACGAATGTTTACTTCTGATGGTGGCGGTGGGTCGAAAACTGACACACATCGTTTGCTGAAATCATGGCTTGCTTTTTCGACCGGTCGGAAATTGAAACATGATGATTCAATTTTCGAACAATTTTTAAGTATAATTAAATGTATTTTTGCTTATAAATGAACATAAATCAATACAATATACTTAAATTTGGTCTATTTTTGTCAACCTTCATTGTATAGGTATTTCTTTGATCAGTTTTTATACTGATTTGAGTCTGATATGGTTGACGTGCGATAATTTTACAATTAGGTGGATTATTAACAAAAGCTTTACTAACACATTGCTTATTTTATTATTCGTATGATATTCATTAAACTTAGATATGCAAGTGAAAGAATTGAATTTACCATTATATTTATCTACAGGCGAAGAGCTTGTTTAGTTATTATTTTGTTATCAATATCTAAAAAAACATATTTTGTTATTTACTATTGTCTATACTTTTGTCATTATTTTGTTATTACAAAGGCAAAATATGATATTATTCAGTTTTTATGACATACAAATTCAGTTATTGTTTTTGTTATTTTACCTCTTATTTCAAACAAACAAAAACAAATATTGGCATGCTAACATACACATTTTAATGATAAATTTTGTTATTCATTTGCAATTCTACTCTACCCGGGTAATTTATAATATGGCATCGTAATGTAGATCACCCTTAACTGTCTCAGAAAAATAAAAGCCACATCAAGATTCCCTAAAAAAAAATTGACTTATGGTCAGGAATTTGGTCCAGTTACTCCTATGTGCGCCGCATGCAGCTGGGTGTTTCCTGCTTTTTGGGGACGCGTCTCGAACAATTGCATCCCATTTGTCATGCTGACGCTTTCGGATGCCATCCCGCTGAGTTTCCCATATGCTTCGGGCGATCTGAAGGCCGAAGAAATCAATTTGGAGCTATGAGCTCAGACCTGCAGAAGTGAATTTCTATCGATGCAAAATGCATGCATACAGGCCACGGGCAGCTTGCATATTCATGCAATTATTCTATCGACACCTATTAGGCGCGGATTTATTGCGTCTCCCCCGTTAGAGCATGATTAGCATAACAAGTTGATTAGCTATTTTTTGCAATTCATGCCACGAGTAACAGGAGATCGAGAAAGACACCAGTCAGTGTACGAATGCGTTTCCGTCGTCGTCCGAGTCAATCGTAAAGCCCGTTAATCATTTCTGGTAATATCGGTAGGCTGTAGGTCGAATACCGATGAGGTCGTGTCAAATGGTTAATACTCAATTAACACTGTATTGGCATTAACTTTAATAGTAGTGCTTGATAATAAATGAAAGGATTAACTGAATGTTCGTTGAAAAAGATACCAATTTTAAAACCGGACAAAATTTCTGGAGCTGAAAATGATTCTGAAGCTTCCTCCCTGGTATATTACTAATGAGTTACATAGAACATCCAATGTTGAAATACTGGAACGAATGTCGAATAAAACTATTTATAAATTAAAACAAATACCGTTGTAATCTTCTCTTGTCACAATTAGTACGTTATACATCTAGGTTAAGTTGAGTCAAGTTAATTGAAATCACATGTGAAAATTCTGAATTGCTACGGCAAATGAAATGTAATATGTTAACAAAATGTTAATAAAAGCTTAATTTAGTTTTACCAAATTAGGATGATAGTGTTTTCTAACACAGAACACCTAGATATAAGAAATAAATGAAATGTTTGGAATGATACTAATAAAGAAATACAAAAATAAATATAATATTTAAAATGATACTGTGACAAAAAATAAGATCGATTAGTAAATATGTTTTTTGGATACAACTAGTAATGCAAACGATTGATTTGTGATATTGTTGACATTTACTCGTTCCAAACAGTTTTGACTGTTTGTTGCCGTCTTTAAATTTACGAGATTTGCAAACCGTAATATGATCCCAAATGATACCGTTTATGGTTGTTTGCACGCTTTCGTGAAGATCGCTTGCAAACAGTGGACAAAAGGTACGTGATCATAAATCGTAATCAGTTTGTCGAGCATTTCGGAGTGACAAATCGAGTGTCAAATACCGATTTTGGTGGTCGATGGAATTCGACGACTAATTGAAATATGGTTTATTCTTCATGACGATTCGAGAGTCACGTTTTCTGTCAAACAATTGCCAAAAGCATGATTTACTAGACTAATTTTCAACCTTCATCGGTTGAATTTATTCAAATTTTGTGCAAGCTGCTACATGGCGCCTAAGGAGGTGCACATGTCGCACGCAACATTGTTGTCTCAAACGTGTGCCGAACGCAAGAGAAGGCTTCGTGGAATTCGGTGAATCTAAGTTTTATTACCATATAATAGAGTACAGTAGACTGCCCATATGTTGATCGATTATAATCGAACGTCTCACAACTCAGGCGGAATACTGATATGGAAAATCTTTATTTTTAGACAAATGCGCATGAATCGTGATGAAGCCATGTCAACAATTGAGATCCATACGTCGCCATACGTCGAACAGAGATTTTCAAAGTTAAGGATCAAACTCAAAACTGTTGGTTGTAGAGCTTTTTAAATGCATTTCCCTCTTAGTTGTCGCTTTCAAAATTTGTTATAAGTAAACGTGTAGAATAATAAGGACCAGAGCTGTTAAATGTCATGAATATAACGTGACTTTGACATTTGAATATCGCTAATATCACCTTTTCCTGTGGAAAAAGTAATCGGAAAATGTTTTCCTGATGACCTTTTCCGAATTACTATCGGTTGGCAATATTTACAAATGCTATATTTCGACTAGGAAGGAGCTACAAGCATTTTAATTTTTCTAAAATGTTAACATTTAACAGCTCAACTTATTAAGGACTAGGGAAGAATCCCTACTTCTTCTTCCTGGCATTACGTCCCATCTGAGACAGAGCATGCTATATGTTTTCAAATTTGATTTTGTTGAGTTTCTCACTCCCCTTCTCTATTGCAACCACAGATATTCCGACAGCGCCGAATCAACTCGCTCAATAGAAAGTAGATTAATCACGTGAAGAAACTCGAGCATTCAGAATGTTTTTTTTCCTCTTTCTATCGCAATCACACATGACAATGAGGGGCTTGTCAGCTTCGTTGGAAGCCAATTTCCCGCCCGCCGCGAATGGGGGGCAATTTGTCCTGGAATCAACTGTCGACGGTGGTTGCCTTGCCACCGTTGTTGCCTTCCGACGACGTAGCCTTGACACTACATAGATCCACCGGCAACCACCGCCGTACCACTGGCTGCGACTGGCGACATGTAAATTAGTTATGGTGAGCATACACTCCAGTATGAAAGTTTTAGGTCACCCCCTAAACACATACAAAAGTGTTGTAGCCATATGGCACACGGCTAATTGAAACTTTCTATATATTATACAAACGCCAATGAATTAATCTAACTTCATTTTTTCAAAAGTCACACTGAAAAAACATTACTTATTTTCTTAGCATTGAACCGACCAAAATTTTAAGTTCCTGCAGCATTAGAGCAAAAATCTTACATGATTCGAAGTGCACTTGCAAAATATTGGTAGCAAAATTTGAAAATTATTCAATTTATATACAGGTATCGTGCATCGTGGTAACCCCAAACTTTTGCACGATGACTTGCATGACAATTTTAATGATTTTGAATAGTTTTCAATTTTTTTTTCGTCAAAATTTTGCAAGTGATCTTAAAATATTATGAGATTATGATTCTAATGTCATACTGGTTTATAGTTTTGGTACATCCAATGCTGAGAAAATTAGCCATGCCTTCAGTGTTTTGTTTTTTGTAAAATGTCTAAACTCAAGTGGAAATTTAGCAAAAAAAAAATGAAACATCTTTCCGTCAAAATACATACGAATTAATATTGCCTTCAAGTGACGTATAGAGATTTTCCATTATACGTGTATTCATAGAGATATGGACAAATCCTTCTTTAGCCGAGTCCACGGCTACAAAGCCATGCTAAAGGTGTCTGGGTTCGATTCTCGGTCGGTCCAGGATCTTTTCGTAATGCAAATTTCCTTGACTTCCCTGGGCATAGAGTATAATCTGCCACAAGATATACGAATGCGAAAATGGCAAGTTTGGCAAAGAAAGCTCTCAGTTAATAACTGTGGAAGTGCTCATAAGAACACTAAGCTGAGAAGCAGGCTCTGTCCCAGTGAGGACGTAAATGCCAAGAAGAAGAAGAAGAAGAAGAAGAAGAAGAAGAAGAAGAAGAAGAAGAAGAAGAAGAAGAAAGTGGACAAATCCCTTCTATATGTTTCTAGGGCCCCAAACTTTTACACGGAAGTGTAGGTATGTCTATGTCGGTGCCGCCAATCAAACCTCCGATATCTATCCGCAATCGTATTCCCTGGTGCAATGTGAAGAAATCAATAAATTATTAATCTACCCGGACTCATTCCAGTCTGCACGTGTCGAACCCACAACTTGAAACAATACGCGAATCAATCGTAGCTCCCCCTGATCATGAAAGCTCCCAACACATGCGTCGTCGGCCGACCGTCGCACCATGGGATGCTGTTCTGATTAGACGGCAGGCGGTCAGAAGCCATGTTGCAATAGATCATCGAAAAACCAGCCCCCGACCTAGCAGACGCCATCACTGACCAATGTCAGTTTGTATTGTACGAGGCTCAGCCGGATTCTACAACTTTCGCCAACCATGTACCCACTGGGATAAGTGAGCCTATACCCTACAAGCTATGTGAGCAATTACTAATGGGCCTGTGATAGTCGATGGCATAAACTGTCGCAACTAAGGTCATACTTCTTTGCCCTATTATCACGTCAGGGAATCAATAACTTTGCTAACTGTGAGGGGCATATCGCCACAATACGCACCTTACCTTATACAGTACGTGAACATGTGACAAACTGATAGGGAAGGATATGCGTTGTAATGATTCAACATCAATGCAAACTATTTAGATGGTAATCGAGTCACAGCCTTATTAGACGACACAAAATGCCACATCACCAACATTTCTAGAGTTGTTTACCATCAATCATGAGATGATCTGATTGTATAATTCCAGCTTTTCCATACCAAGGCACAGTGGGACGGATTGGGGTTTTAGGAGAAAAGATGGAACTCACGCCTTCAATTGCGATTTTACGTAAAAATGATATTCTACAAAGTTGTTTCTATTACAAAAACATTTTTTTTTGGTCGGAACCAAAATTAGGGTGGCCGTTTGTAAAAAAAATATAACCATCAAAACTTTTTTATTTTAAGGAATATTAACACAGACAAACAGACGTAACACTTAGAACAAATCTCCATCAAAATCGTAGTCACGAGAACACGGGCTAGTTTGTTCTACAAAGTTGAAGATCGGAAAGTTTTAAGCTGATTTGACAAAAATGTTTTTTCCTAGCTCAAAATTTGACCGTTTTAGAGAATTTTTCACTATTGATGTAGGGTGGCCCATCAAAAATTGGTTTTTGTGTTAAATTTTTATTATTTTAAGTTTCTCAGCAAAACTGTCTTCCCATCGTTTTTAGAACTAATTGAAACGGAAACATAAAAGATATAGCTAATGGAAACAAAGATACAAAAGTCTTTTCATAATGAAAATTTAATTTAATTCCTTGGACATAAAGTATCATCGATACTAAAACATACGATATACGAATGCAAAATGACAAATATGGTGAAGAAAGCTATCAGTTGATATCAGTGGAAGTGCTCTTAACAACAATAACCTGAGAAGTATGATCTGTTCCAGTGGTGACGTGATGCAAAAAAAAAGAATATTGATACAATTTTTTCCTGATGAAAGGTTAAAGACTTTTTAATAACAAAAAAAAACATTTGTTATATGTTTGTATAGTTGGGAAAACAAAAAAAATCGTGTTGACATGACGATAGTGTTTGTCAGCTTTAAAATGTGAATAAAAAACGTATTATTCTTCGGCGGATCTGTTTGCTAATGATATGAGTGGTTCATATGTTAATAACCGTGAATAACAGATTTTTAAATGAATTCCCAAATTTACTATTGAGTTCAATTTTTAGGCATGGCTTTCTCTGAATTATATCCCTAATTGACCAAAATATCTAAACATGATCAAATAATGTATATAGTTATTCTCCTTAATCTAGGCTTGAAATTCAGCGTCATAATCAGAAATCGTACTCTAGTAATATACTGTTTCAGATACGATATATCTCCTACGGTGGACAAATTACTTGTAAACGGATTTGCGGCAATTAAGCATTTGTTACTTTCAATCTGAATGTTTCCCAAAAGCCTGGCAAATCCCAAAACAGAAGTATTCGGAAGTTTTGAAGAAGCCATGCCAGGAAATTCAATTTAGAAGATATTTTCAAATGACTTTTCTCCTTATTTATATTGCTGAACTTCTTTGACTCTATTCGGAAGTACGTATATAACAATATGAAACAAGTTAGTTTCATATTCAGATTTAAAGCCGAAAGATAATTATTGTCATGCAAAAAAAATCTTTGTTTTTGCCCTAACTACAATTACTTGTGAAAAAAACTTCTGTTTTTCATGAAAAATGTTTATAACTATTCAACGATAAAATTGTACAGGGCTTAAAATATGCGTCAGAGTCGGCTTCAAAGATGAAGCAAAACAATTTTGATGAGAAATCTAAAATAAAAAAAATTAAACACAAAAACCTATTTTTGAGAGGCTACCCTACATCAATAGCGAAAAATGCCCTAAAACGGTCAATTTTTTAGCTAGGAAAAAACTTTATTTGTCAAATCAGCTTAAAATTTTCCGATCTTCAACTTTGTAGCACAAACAATATCAATATTCCTTAAAATAAAAAAGTTTTGATGGTTATCTTTTTTAACAAAGGGCCACCCTAATTTTCGTTCCGACCAAAAAAAATGTTTATATAATACAAACAACTTTGTAGAATATCATTTTTACGTAAAATCGCAATTGAAGGCGTGAGTTCCATCTTTCCTCCCAAAACCCCAATCCGTCCCACTGTGCAAGGGGGCCCGTGGCTAAAAACTTGCCTAATATACTAAATTCGGGGCCTTCCTTAGCCGAGTGGTTAGAGTCTGCGGCTACAAAGCAAAGCCATGCTGAAGGTGTCTGGGTTCGATTCCCGGTAGGTCCAAGATCTTTTCGTAATGGAAATTTCCTTGACTTCCCTGGGCATAAAGTATAATCGTACCTGCCACACGATAAACGAATGCAAAAATGGCAACTTTGGCAAAGAAAGCACTCAGTTAATAACTGTGAAAGTGCTCATTGAACAGCTGAGAAGCAGGCTCTGTCCCAGTGAGGACGTAAGGCCACGAAGAAGAAGAAGAATCCGAAAAACAGGTGTTAAATTTTTTTACTACTGGTGAATTGTACCTTATAAGTACATTTATTGCAACCTTCTAATTACATTTCCTTCTAAGTACCTTCTAAGTACATTTATTGCAAGAAGTTTTTCTCAGATTTTTGTTTATTTTATACAAATTATATGAGAGTCAAAATAACAAGCCAATCTTTTATGAATAGTGTTTTTTGTTTTCTGTTGAGCAAATAATCATTTCTTTACCTCAACTCAAAACGATCAAAATGTCACTCACATCCCTATCTATTTGAGCCCCTCAAGTATAGTAACTTTCAATTTTCAGCCTTACATTCCGTAGGGTTAAAGTTTCTGTTAGCTTCACTGTGCACACAATATTTGACAACGTTTGTCCTACCCATGGTTTTGAGCGTGGACGCGCCTCTGTATATAACAGTAAGTGGGACACTTGATTTCCTCCAGACCTAGAGCAGTAGTACGAAATAATAGGTTCAACTTAAAAAAAGACACTACACGTTAATGCTTCCAGTGGGCTATTTGCCCTTTGAAGGAAGCACCACACTAGACAACGGACTAGCATGCAACGCCCAGTGGCACAATCAGAAAACATTCCTCTCGAAAAGTTTTCGGCCTGAGGCGGGAATCGAATCCACACTCCTTAGCACGATGCGGCTAAATGCCTCGGTGACACTAACCGCACGGCTACGAAGCCCACATAGATGTTTTCTTGGTTTCGTTTGTAGGAATTTGAAATATAAGATAGGTTTTAATTTCCATAATAACAATGAACATCCAATTAGTCAAAAAATACCTAATTAAATAATTACAGTTTAAAATTATCCTACATGAACGAGGACCAATCAATCAAATAAATTCGATAACTTTGACCTCTTATTCCTTTATCTTATACTACCTTTGGTCTTAAGTGGCTGCCTACAGAAAATATTTGATCTCATGATTTTTTAAATTTTTTGTCGAATTTATAAAATGGGATCAGTTTATGCATAATTAATTCTCCAATTAACAAACTTTTTGAAATGATTATTTTTTTAACAAAACACTATAAACACATTTACTTTTTACAGCATTATTCGCATTACCAGGGCTGGTAGCGGTCAGACAACAAAATAATAGTGACTTTAATGACTAAAATTTAAAAAAAAAATGACATAATAGTAACAAAAGTTCAGAAATGAAAAGATCATAAAGGATATTAAACATAAAGAATATTAACAAACCTTAAATAAAATTAAAAATTAAATTACCTTTAGTAATTCTAAATATATCTTACCAGTTAATTGCTTTAAAAGAATGCAAATAATTTTACCGAATTACAATGATGATGAAGCACAAAATAAAATATGGTGCTTATAATAAAGAATATTAACAAGCTATGTAAAATTAAAATTATGTAATATTAAAAATGAAGTTACATCTAGTAATTCGAAATACATATTAACAGTTAGCAGTTTGCATTGCAAACTGCTAACCAGGGCTGTGCATTTTCGAAAGCATTTTGTGAAACACGAAGGCTTGGTTGTGTGGTCTCGATGGTGACGAACAACTGCGTCGCTTCGCTCTTCGTTCCACACTCATTCGTTTCGTTACCCGAATTGAAAGCAAGGAACAAGGAAGGTGAAATGAAAGAGTAAGAATTTAATTTAAAACATTTTGATAGATTTGCATGAAATTAAATTGAAATCTATCAAAATGTTTTAAATTGAATTTTACCTATTTTTTGCAATGTAATTATGTAACTTGTTAGGTAATTAATTAAAATAGAGAAACCATGCGGGCCACCACGTCTTTCATTTGAATATATCAGCTCCTAAAGTTAAAGACTACCGATTGAAACACCAGCTCGCTGCGGTGAGGCTTCGATTTATGATGCACGATGCACAAGCAGCATGAAAGAGATGAAAGACTACGCTTGCTGCGATGAAAGGAGAGGTTCGTTGGATTGAAACGAAACAGTAGAATTTCAATTGAAAGGCAAGCTTGAGTCAGTCAGTTGGGGACTGAAAAATGAAATGAAAATGTACGGCCCTGGTTTGCATCGTACCTTCGTGCTGTACGTAAATACACGAATTTTCTCTGCTCTGGGAAGTTTTTTTTTTTTATAAACTACCTACAGCAATTAAACAGTACTTTTCAGCGCTACAAAGCAGTATTTCTCAGTGCTAAAATTAGAAACGGTACTTTTCAATGCTTCTAAAACAGTACTTTTAAGTACTATTTTTTCTACTATCGATCCCTTTACGATCCTTGTTTGGACCCGTGCCTTCGATTTTTCGTTGGACCGGTTGGCGAAAGCTAGCGGTGGTAATCCTACTTGGACAACGTCTTGGAAAAAAACCTCTTAGGAGGTCACGTCTTCCGTTTATCCACTAAACATGGTTGCAACTACAAACAAAAGGAAGGGTGAATCTCTGAATTCACAACTTCCTTCCTAAAAAGTGGGATTTAAAACTGTCACTAAACGTGGCAAGAATGGAAGAAAGGACGTTTCTCCGGAATGCGAACTTTCTTCCAAGGGTGAAATGAGTAATTGTATCGAAATAAGCAATCAGTTCGATGCTCTAGACAAATTTTCCGAACACCAAATCGAAGCAGTCTCTAGCCCAGGCTCTTTGATTCAAGTGAGTGCCGCCTATCGTGGTCAGTTGTTCCGAATTACGGGTATATAGGCAGGAGATCTTGAACTCCATTAGGGGAATCAAGGTTTCTTTCCAAATCGCAAAGAAAGGAGACTGTCGCGTTTTGCCGGAAACACTTAAAGATCGCGAACTTCTTCTCAAACACCTTGAAGATATGAAGCATATTTTTTTATTTATGACGACAAAACTGAACGTTTGTTCAAAGTCATCTTGAAAGGTCTCTCAAGTGACTATAAGTCACCTGAAGAGATCAAAAATTGAATTAATGATTTACCGAAAAAAACCGACAGGATGTCTGTCCAGTGAAGGAAGATACCATTAAGTTTATATGCTCGAATTGCGGGGGCAATCATAAGTCCAATTTTTGGAATTGCCCTTCGCGTAGGAGAGTCGTCGAGGCTCGTGCCAGGCAGATGAAAGATAATATCCGTTACGATAACGGTCGTTTGGAATTTGCGAACAATGCTCATTTTTCAGTTAACGATCGCTTGATTAGGAATCATACCCATCAGGAAGATCATAATCATGCTCATTCACAAACTAATTTTAATCCGTCGGGTAGCCATTCGAATCTTTTAATTTCGAATGTATTTACCCACGGAAAATCCTTTGCCGATATCGTAGCAGGTAATTTGAACTCCTCCCCTATTCGTACTATGAGTACCCATTCTACTTGTTTCAAATCAAATGGAAAAAAACCCTGCCGCCACAGCTACTCCACCTCTTCGTCTACCGAAAATTCTAACGGAAAATCATCAAATATACCCACTTCAAGTGATAGTCTGCCTCTGATTTTAATTTTATAACTGAACAATTGAATCTAATTATTGATGCAATGTTCAAAGCCACCACTGAAAGCAGTCCAAGTTGGTGTAAAATTTACGAATCAAATTGTTATTGGATTACGTTTTCTTAATGGATCCAATAAATAATAATTTAAATATTTTTAATTGGAATGCTCGTTCTTTGAATGGTAAAGAGGACGAGCTGTTTAATTTTCTTACAGCTAATAACGTATATGCACGTTATTACTGAAACATATTTAAAACCTGAATCCAAACTTTAAAAAACCTAACTTTTTTGTTTATCGTAATGATCGACTTAAAGGGGCATGTGGAGGAGTTGCAATTATCATTCATAGGCGTATAAAATATTAACTGTTTTCGTCATTTGTAACTAAAGTTTTTGAAACTTTAGGTGTTTCAGTTGAAACACAGCGTGGTAAACATTAATTAGAAACCACAATCAACATTCTTCAAGATTCAAACATCAGCCAATACTAAATCAAAGCAATGTAAGCGTTTACTATCACTGAATACAGTCATAAATCGATATCGAGGTGGATATGAGCTCAATGTTAAAATCAACATTTGTATACATCATTCTTTTTTATTTTTCTTGCATTTCCGCTCCCACTGGAACTAAGCCTGCTGATCACTTCAATTTTCTATGAAAACTTTGATAATTAATAATTTAGACTTTGCATTTAAAAAAGATCAAACTCGGATTAGACTTGTGTGTCATCAGGTCACGCTGCCATCGTTGATACATCTAACGTACAATTGATTTTTTTTTTCTTAAAATGCTTAAGGAAATATTTAGCTATTGCTTCAAGTATTTCTGCAGATATTCTTTAAATGATTTCTCAAAGAAGTTGATGTTTCTCTTTGAATTTCGTCACGGATTTTAACTAGAATCATTTCGAGAATGCCTGCAGAGATTCATCCAATAATTTCTCCATGGACTCATCTTAAACCCTCCTGATATTCATGTACCGTGAGGGCCCCTAACTCTGCGCAGCTCCTAACTCTGCGCACTTTTACCAAAATCCACCAAAATCTGGTAAATCATTTAAATTTTTAAAATTTGTTATCCATATATTGATACAATAGTAATAAAAAAGTACGCGAAGAATTTTCTTGACAAATTTACGTTTATTACTTTAATAAAAAAAATAAAATAGCTTTAAAAATATTGAAAAACGTCCAAATTGACTGCCCGTTAGCAAAAATGCTAAGGGAGTACCTCATCACTTAAGTCATTTGTATCAAGTTAAAGAGAATATATTT
This sequence comes from Aedes aegypti, assembly GCF_002204515.2. NCBI lineage: Eukaryota > Metazoa > Arthropoda > Insecta > Diptera > Culicidae > Aedes > Aedes aegypti. The sequence goes on along the minus strand of NC_035109.1, from coordinate 346,383,493 downwards.
CAGATTTTTAGTATGTAGGCACTAGTTTATTTATCGAGCAATCATCACTGGTAAAGTGCAACTTATTTTCTCTTCATTTTCTTATTCTTCTTAAGTGCGCATAGTAAGGAACCGTTTTTCAACTATGTCCCTTACTATGCCCTCCAGAGGTCGATATTGAAGGGTACCATCGACTTGTCGACACCATCGAGATATGGAATGGAAATGCTTTGGTAAATTGTTTGAAGGGACCATCATAGTAAGGGAAGATTAAAAAATGACGTCCATCATATTTTAAGGATTCCTACACTCCATCCCCTCAATCCCCTGTCGCGATTTTAACAGTACCTAATCGATGCATTGTCACATTTTTGTAGACTCCTCCTTCCCTGAACGATGTACGTAATTTTTGAATGCTCCCTAACCATGCAATAGAATAATTTTGATTTTTTGTATAGTTTCATGAGTCAATATCGAGTAATGGAACATCGAGGTTTAATCGTATTTGCTATATAGAAACGCCAGTAAAGTACTGTTATTGATCTGAAATATGAATCGTTCATTAATAATGTCACGCTTATACAGGGCGGCGATACTTCTCGATTGAGTGATGAACAATATATTAAGAATGGATATACCCTTTCGCTTAAACTATTCTTCGTATTTAATAGGAATGTTCGGGTTTCACATATAACAAACCAGAACCAGGTTCTTATTAATTTTCTTCAAACCCGGACCCGAACCGAATAAAAGAAAATTTGGTTTTTATATTCTCTAGTGAAAATACATAAACAGTCAAAGCTAATTTTCCTTTACACGCCAAGGGAGAATGCAAATCAGACGTAGTTTGTACCCTTTTTGTATGTTGCTTTGGATTTTAGAAAACTAAGTTAATTACATGTTTTGGAAATCATATGATGATTTCGATTATTTTGAGAGTTGCACTTGATGGCATTCAGTAACAGTAATTATCATGGATTGAATTAAAGAACCTGAATGCGCAGAATAAGGAGCATTGCGAAAATGAGTGCGCAGAGTTAGGAACGCGGGCACCCTTGAGAAAAATTAAAAATTTGCAATAAAAATCATTACTTAGTGAAGCTTTTATATTTTTTCCTTATACATGAAATCAATAAGTATTTGCTCCCAAAATTTCAGAGGATTGTGTTTTGATTTCAATTAATTACAGCTGTTTGAAATTTGAAAAGCCTTAAGTGCGCGGAGTATGGGGCCTTCACGGTACAAAACATGAAACATATTTTTAAAAAATTCCGGCAGGCATCTCACAAAAATTCCACTAGTTGACTCTCCTGATATTCATGTATAAAAACTTCTTCCATCATATGTTTTTTGTTAAGCGATTTCAGGGATTCCTCCAAGAGTTTTAAGGAACATTCCATCAGTATTGACTTAACGGATTCCCGTCTTAAGGATTCCTTGAAAAGTTTCTTTATCGGAAAAATCTTATTGAAATTCCATCAAGAAATGTATCAACTGTTCCTCCAGGAATTTCTTCGTAATATGTCCAAAAAAACTTTTTCCAATAAATTGTGGATTCTAAAAATTTTAATTCAAGAATTTTGAATTTCTCCAATAGTTAAAAAAAATAGTTGTCATATCTACTGTGGCTTTGATCAAGAATTTCTCAAAGATATAAAGTGGGTTCAGCTATGAATTCTTCAAACTATTTAGCCTACAATATTTTTTTTTCTCCAAGTAATTCTTAAAGTATTCGTCTAGAGATTTTTTAACGGTTTTTTAATTAAACAAATATATTCAGGGATTCGTCCAAAAACTGACCAATACTCTCAGATCATCCAGACAATTCTCCTAGAATGCTGCCGATAATCCCACCACGTATTGGTTGAGAAACATTTCCTTTTAAAATCCCTCAAGAATAGTTCTTGGTTTGTTGGAGTTTTTTTTAGCGATTTCTCCATGAAACCTCATGAATACATTTTTAAAATATTTCTTGGGAAATTTATTCGAAAATTATGTCATGAAACTTCAAAAGATTTGTTTGAGAAATTTTACTACGAGTTCTTCATAATATTTTTTTTTTTTTAATTTCTGAGGACTCTTACAAAAATAAATGCCTGCTAGAAATGCTCATGGATTGCTCATCAGAAAGATTTCATTTTTGAATTTCATTTAGAGTTACTGAGTGTTCAAGGATTCCACCAAAGATTTTTCCGGGATACAATTCTTTGAGGATTATTTCAATCGAGACTTGAAAATTCAAAAATTAAAATCAAATAAAGATAAAAAAAATTAGCACGAAAAATGATCGAAAAAATACGTAAGAAAGACTGGAAATACCTACTAGGTCGATAATATCAATTTTAGATCCATTTTCTCATCAAACAAGACATGTTGAACGAAATTTTGAAAAAATATTTTGCTTCGATATAACGTAATCTCGATATAACGTAACGAAAATAAAAATCGAGTTAGGTTATATCGAGGTATTACTGTACTTTCATAGCTGCCTATTTGCCTTTTCAATGCTCTGGACAGCAAGTTAATTTGCTCCAAACTGACTTGCGAAAATTGACCCGCAATAAGTCAAAATTTCTTGTCATTGGTGACTTTATTGTCAAACATCGGTCATGGAATAATTCTCAAAGTAATTCCAACGACAGATTTTTTATTGATGAGTGCTCTTCAGGATATTTCTCAATGCAATACCTTGATAGCCCTACATGTTTTTCCTCTTCTTGAAATCCATCTACTATAGACTTGGTCTTAACCGACTCTAGTCATCTTTGTAGCCAATTAGTAACTCATGCTGATTTTGATTGTGATCATGTCCCTGTTACCATGACCCCACAGTTATGGATCAAATAGTGTGGAGTCCAACCTATAAAATTCAATGAAACGACATGAAAAACGTAAAACTTTAATTGAAAAGCACGAATTGAATCGTTTCAAATTGGAACTTCGGTTAGTAAACTGTTTTGAGTGTAATATTTGCATAGGATTACATAAAAAATAAAAATTGCATCGGTTTCTGAAAACCATATTATGGATCAATTTTCATATTATGGATCAAATTGTGACATATTACGGATCAGTGCTCAAAATCAAGAGATTTTAAACTCAATGCATCTGTGTTGCATGATTTGGTGAAAGTTAACAATGTGTCATATATTACTGCAAAAAATAGCATTGTTAGAGCTGGAAACAACGGTAAAATGTCCTTTTTTGTGATATACTGCATTGTAGTAACTGAGGCATGAGCTGTTTTCGCCCCACACCAAGTTTTCCACCCATTTTTGTCTGCTAAGGAATGAAATTTACCAACCTTGATGTTCTATTAGTTTTATCCTTAGTGCTATTGTCTGAAAATGACGAATCCAATGCTTAAAATGGTAGAAATCTACATTCTTTGGTAGTGATCCATAACCGTGGTAAACAATCATTTCCTGGTCCATATTATGGATCACTAGTTAGAAGTGCTAATATTCGGTATTTAGAATCAACAATCAAGAAAACTGTTTTCTAAAGATGAATTCACACTAAATCGAAGCGAACGAGCATAAAACATGCTTTAACATATGAATTTTACCACTTGTGGGAGCTTATGAATGCTGACGGCACTTCTTACAGAAAACGACCATATAATGATAGCTGTGTGGTACCAACTAAACATTTGTCAAATACACCGTTATTAAGCGGTTGAATGTTGTGCTTAACTTTACAAATGCTAGAAGACAGATAGTATAACATGGGAAAAATATGTTTTACGTCAATGTTTATGTTTTGAGCGAGTTATACGATGTTGAACGCCAAAGTGATCCGTCACTGTGGGTGATCCGTAACTGTGTGGGCATGGTACATTTCAAATATGCCATGAAGCGATTCTTAATCCTATCAGCTCCACTTTCAATTATTTACGAGCCGACTGGAATATATATGAATCGTATGTTGACTCTAATCTTGATGTTAACATTTCTTTAGAAACTAAACTTGATATTGATAATGCTCTTGAAACTTTAACAAATTCCATTGTTGAAGCCAGGAGCATTGCAATTCCAAAATGTGAAGTAAAATTTGAATCCGTTATTATAGACGATGATCTTAAACTCTTGATCCGTCTTAAAAACGTGAGGAGAAGGCAATGAAAATTATATGGCAGGATTTGCAGAAAGAAATCAAGAAACGTTTTGCACAATTAAGAAACAAAAAATAAGATTTCTGAATTGGACCCTGACTCTAAGCTCTTTTGGAAATTATCCAAAATTTTGAAAAAAAAACCTCAGAAGCCAATACCGGCATTGATAGAGGAAAACAAATTATTACTAATTGCGAAAAAGCTCAAAAACTTACTGTACAGTTTGGAAGCACGCACAATTTTTACTAGTCCAATTGTCCTGAGTAACTGGACTTCGAAAATATTCTCAATTAAGAGAACGTTTTCGAAAATTTCTGGGAGACTGATTTGGAAGAAGTGAGAACTATTATTAAAAAATTCAAAAATATGAAAGCTCCTGGCGATGATGGAATTTTCTACATCCTCATCATGAAACTTCCAGAAAGTAGCTTATCATTCTTAGTTAATATATTCAACAAATATTTTCAATTAGCATATTTTCCTGACAAATGGAAAAATGCTAAGGTTGTTCCAATTTTGAAACCAGACAAAAATCCTGCAGAAGCTTCTAGCTATCGTCCAATCAGTTTGCTTTCCTTCATCATTAAACTTTTTGAAAAGGTTATTTTGAACAGAATGATGGTCCACAACAACGAAAATTCAATTTTTACCAATGAACAGTTCGGATTCCGCCATGGGCATTCGACCACTCATCAACTTTTACGTGTAACAAATTTGATCCGTTCCAACAAATCTGAAGGCTATACTACTGGTCTTGCTCTTCTAGACATAGAAAAAGCATTCGATAGTGTTTGGCATGAAGGCTTGATTGTTAAATTAAAAAACTTTAATTTTCCAACATACATTGTTAGAATAATTCAAAGTTATCTTTCAAATCGTACACTTCAGGTTAATTATCAGAACTCCAGATCTGAAAGACTTCATGTAAGAGCTGGTGTTCCCAAAGGCAGCATTTTGGGACCAATATTAGGGGCAATGGGGGCAATATGAACATACGGGGCAATATGAGCCACCCCGGTTTTGACCTCAAAAACAGTGTTTTAATGTCTAGTGTCATTATGATCTGCTCAAGGATGCCTCAAATAGCCACCACAATAAAAACCGTAAGAATATTCGTTTGAACACTCAAGATATTTACAAAAATGTACAAATTTGTCCTTCGTCATGAAAAGCTTATAATTTTGGCAGTTTTTAATTAAGCCTATAAAACAATTATATTTATAATTCTGGTAAATTTTACCAATCCATTGAAACTTCTGATCATAAAGAACAGTTCGGGAGCGAAATTAGATTTGTTCGTAAACAAAATTATTGAAAAACAATATATTATTTTCAAGATGAAGGGCGGGGCAAAATGAGCCACTTAGATTTAAGCAAACCAAACGATGTTTTGAACATAAAAAAAACATTGCCTATATATACCAGATTATTTTTTTTTACTGCATAGTCATCTTTATGCACCATTACAAGTAGAACACTTTGCTAGGAAATACGTTGAACCAAGTATCGCAATTTAGTACTAGCCCGAATAAAAAATACAATACAAAAACAATATAACGTATTGCAACAGTACCATTCAATATATTGGAAATACAATACAGTATATGTAAAATGACAATACAATTACAGTACAATATATTGTTTTGAACAGTTCAATGTATGGTATATGAGATTTTTGCAATATAATGTATGGGTGGTTAAGTATCGTAACAATACAAATATAGATATTTTCTCATACAAACATTTTGAAAATACAATACGATATAATGTTAATGTATTGTCTTGATTAGCAATTCGTGTATTGTTGTACAATACAAAAACAATTCAACGAACTGTATCATGGTTGCATTCGTCGTTACCCGGATAAAAAATACAATACAAAAACAATATAAAGTATTGCAACAGTACCATTCAATATATTGGAAATACAATACAGTATATGTAAAATGACAATACAATTACAGTACAATATATTGTTTTAAACAGTTCACTGTATTGTATATGAGATTTTTGCAATATAATGTATGGGTGGTTAAGTATCGTAACAATACAAATATAGATATTTTCTCATACAAACATTTTGAAAATACAATACGATATATTGTTCATGTATTGTCTTGATTAGCAATTCGTGTATTGTTGTACAATACAAAAACAATTCAACGAACTGTATGATGGTTGCATTCATCGTTACAGCTAATGTCAAGTGACTTCCAAAAAACTACTTATTTTTACTTTTTGAATATTTTTCACCCAACATTTCTTGCTTTCTGAACTTGTTTTGTTTATTTCTTTCAGCAAAGCTACATAGAAAAAAGCAACAGTTGTTTAACGCGAAAATAGGAATTTGACCAAAATTGTAAGGTATAAAACCAATTAAAAACAATACAATGTTCTGTTACAATATATTATATTGTTTTTGAATTGTATATCCAAACAAGAATAATATTGCTTCGACATTCAATTACAATACGCTTTATTGTATCCAATACGTTATATTGTACATTAATGGTTTATTCCATTCACTGAATGATACGTTTTTATCCGGGCAACCATATGGGGCATTATGAGCCATCTCATTCAATCGAATGATTTTTATTAGAGTATAGAGAAGAGTTAGTGGTGAAAAGCACATTATTGGAAAGGAAATTGTATTAGCTTTGCTTGAAATTATTGATTCTAGCGGCTTATTTTTTAAAGATACAAAATACATAGTGATCAGACCATGTTATACTAGTATAACATGGTCTGATCACTATGTATTTGTATCAGTATATACTAGTATAACATGGTCTGATCACTATGTATTTTGTATCTTTAAAAAATAAGCCGTTAGAATCAATAATTTCAAGCAAAGCTAATACAATTTCCTTTCCAATAATGTGCTTTTCACCACTAACTCTTCTCTATACTCTAATAAAAATCATTCGATTGAATGAGATGGCTCATAATGCCCCATATGGTTGGTGACCACGTAGAAAAACATGGTTTTCCAAAAAGTGCCTGACATAATTTGCAAGTTGATATTAACATTAATTATCGTCGTAACATTGAAGATAACATTTTATAGTACAAGTCACTTGGATTTAAACCATAATTTTTGCTGTTTTTCTATGCATTCCATGACGTTTTCCTTAGGCGGCTCATATTGCCCCGATCATTCCTATACAATATTTTCACATCTGACTTACCTGAGTTACCTCAGAGATGTCAAAAATCCTCAATAAATCTTGAATAACTCTAAGAGGCATGGAATTAGAGGATTGGTGTTTTTGACAAAGTGTTTTTTTTCCCAAATTTTGAATCTTTTCATAGGTAAAGAATTTTATTAACGTGAAGTTTGATACCCACTTTTAATGATTTAAAATAAAAATGCACTGAAAATATCATAGCTTTCAAATATTCGAAACATCAATATGCAATTTTTTTGGCAAAACAAACAGTTGATGATTTTCGCAGATAGTTTGGACCCCAAGAAATCTGCAAAATATATTTAAAAAATGTGTGTCACGAAATTTAACTGAACTAGATTTTTTTATGTTAGTCATAAAAATTGAATGTTTTCATAAATCTCAACGGGGCAACCTCTAAACGTTTCAGACAAAGTGAAATCATGTAGAATAAATCTCAAATACTCAGCAAACATTCCCATTATGTAACCTCGAGGACACTGTTTCTGAGAGGCCAAACAAACTAAATATATCAAGTCTTCTTATTCGAAAGATACTCTGTATTCCAGTTCAGCCACATCTGCGTACTTTACGAGACATTTTTTCATAATTGAAGGAATTCTTTTCGTGTTTGCATTAGGACAGAACTCAACGATATGTGTTACAGTACCTATATTGTGTAGAATTGATTCATCATCATCAGTACGATATTTAAGGTGCTAGGAAAGATACATTGAATCTACGAATATCTTCAAATATTCTTCTATGTGCGTACCAGCACCGTTTAGTTAGATCATTGGTCATTCAGTTCACAATCACTTTCTTCTCCGTTCGCTTCTCCTGCACGACGACAGATAATAATTGTCCAATTCTAACTCTGAATCGAATTTCCTTTGTTCAGAATCACCTCTGTCGAAGAGAGAGAGAGAGCCAGTCACATGCCAATATTGCTCCAAAAGTCACGCCCAAGTCCAACTATTGCAGGAAGTCGATAACTTCCTCAAGTTCACGAATCCTTGCCTGCTGGTGGGCCCATTTGGCTTCCGCTGATTTTACATCGTTCAGACCCCACTTATCATGGGTTACCCTCTGCTGACAGAGTTCGTTTCCGCTACATACGACCGCTTTTCCCCCACCAGCCCTTCTATCAGATCGTGGATGCTTCTTCGGAGCCGGGCAAATCTTTCCCCCCGGAGGAAACGGCGGTTCGCTCATGAACTTCCTCAGACACGCCTGGTGATAAACGTGTCCGCAGAACATACGAATCACATATCGATCGTCCTCTTCGGATAGCACCACATTGGCTGAATCGACCGGGAGCGAGAGTTCCGCACAGACAGGACATCGCTCTTCGGGGAATCCTTTCATAGCTTCCACTATGAAGCGAAGCGTTCTCTCCAAACTTGGTTTTGGTGTGAATACATGATTTGTGCTCAATTGCCTCAACGGAGGCTCAACGCATTGCCTAGCGATTTCTTTTGCTTGACCATTGACAAATCGAACCAAAGGCAGGGGAAGATTACAGTCGTAGTCTTCCCAATCGATCCTCTGCGCGGGATACAATTCCGGAACGTGAAACTTTGCCGTGAAATAGAACGAACCGCCTCTGGCTGTTAATCCGACCGAGGACGATTTCTGGCGTGGCTTCAACTCCCCAGCAGTTCCATCAAGCAGCTTTTTGATATTAAAGATCTCCTCGGTCACAATGCAAAGCGGATTGTCCCGGAGGTAAGTGTCCACAAATTTCAGCACTTTCATAACTTGAGGCTTCCCGACGAATTCGCTTGTCTTATCGTCACAAATCTTGGTGAACCTCTCCAGGAACGCTAACGACATCGTTTTGCTCTTGAACTCCAACAGAAGCTTATTCTGTGGATAATCTGCGGGGAAACGAAGACAGACCGTCAGCTGCCGGGATTCCGTTTGGTGGATATCGACACGAATCTGGAACCAGGTGGAAAATTACCGGGTGATTCAACCGGAAAATGTGAAACGTAATTAAAGGGGGTGTACTTACAAGAGAATTCATGCACGTTATCAGCTTGGAATGTGGCAGAACATTGCCACACAAACGGGACACTTCGTCCACTTCGTCTTCGATTAAACCCATGATTTTGATTCCGGGTTTGAACACTCCGAATTTGCAAATTTCAAGCAAAAATTCGTCCTCCCGAGATGTTTTTTTTTTTGTATTGAAGCAGGCGTAAACAAATTCCCGGTCATGAAAAATATGCTAGCTGCGCTTATATGCACGGAGAAACAAAGTAGGTTGAGAATTTATTGAGGGTTCATTCGAATAAGCTGAAAATGGCAATTTTTGACACCCACCCACCCCCTCGTAACGCGTTCTGTGTGAATATTCTACAAATTTTTGTCGAATTCGTTTTTGTTCAGTTCCAACCTAGGTTCGCACTAGTTCCAACCTAACTGATGTCAAAACGTTTTTTATTCGCTCAGGTTGGACCTAGTTTCGCACTAGTTCCAACCCCAAAACCGATAGGTTCGCACTGTGATAAATCACGGTTTCATGACTGGGTTCACCAATACAACTTCATACGAATTGTCAAGATTGTAACAACAAGAACTGTTCTTCAGTACAAACCAACAAAAAAACATCCAAAATGCAAAATTGTGTGCTTGCGGTTACGCTCGCTGCTTCCGAGGTCAAATTATTTGAATCAGAATCTGAATCAAATTTTAACTCGAAACTCCTGCCAGTGCCTGTGAGGTGCAGATTTGGTTTTATCAGTTATTTCGAAAAAAAAAAAAAGATAATTAAGCGAAAGCGTGTGGGCAATTTTATGAATGACGTGGTGAACTACATGGTATGGATAAAAAGGTAGTATGTACCGTAATCCGGGGTCAAATTGATCACTGGAATGATTAGTAGGTAAATTCCAGCGAACAATTTCTTCGAAGAAAATACGCGCCGGAATTCGTCTACAGATTAGTTGTTTAATGTTTCGTTGACATCAAAGACATGTCATATTTTCTACTTTATAAACATCTAATGATGATTTTGAACTACAGTCGACTCTCCACAACTCGATATATGCTATAAATAGATGGATTTATCGGTAACTTCGAATTTCTTTACATCGTGCTCTCCTTAGGTCGATATTTCCGTAACTCGATATCTCCACTAGTCGCTGTCACGTTAGAGGTAAATGTCTCCATAACTCGATATTTATTTTAAAATACTAGTTCTTGTTTGGAGGTTGAAGGTTTGGAGGAATAAATCCTTCACGGAGAAAAAAATATGGTAAAGACAAGCAAACTTTAGTTTATTTCAACCAAAACTTCACTTTGAATTTGGCACAAAAAAAAAGTTAGCTTGCTTTTACTCAGCGCGTTGGTTGAAATAAACTAAAATTTAAAGTAAATGCTGTAGAGACCTTCCAGTTAAATTCAACCAAAATTTATTTGCAATAACCATTCAATTTGTTGTTTCATTTTGACAGTTCCTAAAACAAACCAAAATTATGATTGTTTCAAACAAATCGAATAGTTTGGATTGACCAATATTTGGATTGAATCAACTAACTTTGTTGTTTGAATCAAACAATGAACATGTTTATTGAACAGCGTTCCCTCCATCTTTTGTTTTTTTTTGTAAATGATTATGCAAAATCGATACTTCTTCATCATTTTATTTTTAAATCGGCATAAAAACTTATAATGAGAGCGTAAAAACATTAATTTTGATTTCAACATGAGTTTACATGAGAAATTTAATGTGTGATGCCCCGTCGGCCTTTATGGGAAATGTTGTTCTCATCTGAAATGCAATCGAAAAACATAAACATTCATATCAAAATAAAACAAAATATTATGCAACCAACCTTGTTCAAGGTTCAGGGTAAAATTAATTGGCCGGCACTTTCACGTGTTTTACCTCGAATTGGTGTCATTTAAATTTACTATTATCGAATACAATTTTGGCTAGCGAGCTAAACACTGTTGGAGTATGCAATGGTTGTGCCTCGTAAGCAAAGCGGCAAAACTGATGTGTAGAGAATGGCGAATGACGCATGCGCCGGTAGGGCAGTCGGCGAGCGAGCCAAATAGCAAAGGAAGAGAGGGAGAATGGAAAGTTTACCATTCATCCGTAAAGTGATGTTCAATCCGTTCAGACGTGTTTATTAAAGCTTTCTCGTTGCGTAAAGTAGTTGATTTGTAGTTGTTTTCTTTCCTACCGAAATCCTGGTTCCGCGTTCCGCTTCGGTGACCCTGTTCTGCGTTGTGGTGTGTCCACCTCTGCCCAAGAGGTTATTGGCCCAGCAGTGCCGAAGGGAAGGTTCCGGATTACATAGGAAAAAGGTTCCGAGAGAGCGAAAGTGATCACGCCTTGTGTGAGTGTGAGTTGTTTTTCTCCGCAGTGGTGATTTTGCGTGGACAAAATGGCGGATGTGAACAAGTTTGCGTTTGCCAGACTGAACAATCAGAACTGGCAAATATGGAAGTTCCGGATGGAGATGCTCCTGACCAGGGAGGAGCTGTGGTATGTGGTCGGTGATGCGAGGCCGGCTGTAGTGACCGATCAGTGGACGAAGGACGACCGGAAAGCTCGTGCCACTATCGGATTGTGTATAGACGATAATCAGTTCGGTTTGGTTAAAAATGCGAACAGTGCGAAAGCTTTCTGGGATGGATTGAAAGTTTATCACGAGAAGAACACGGTAACGTCGCGTGTGTCTTTGTTGAAGAAACTGTGCTCGTTAAATCTCGCGGAAGAAGGTGACCTTGAGAGTCATCTGGTGGTGTTGGACGATTTGTTCGATCGTTTGTCGAATGCGGGGCAACCGCTGGAAGAGTCGCTGCGGATTGCGATGATCCTGCGTAGCTTGCCCGACTCCTACGGAACATTGGTGACGGCCCTAGAGAGTCGTGCCGATGCGGATATAACGATGCAGCTTGTGAAATCGAAGCTGATCGATGAGTTTGAACGTCGGAGAGAGCGTTCCGGCGAAACATGTGAATCGAAAGCGATGAAAAGTGTTGTTGTGCGAAACGATGTGCAAAGCGTGGGTGGACACAACGATAGAACGCCGGTGAGGAAATGCTACTTTTGCGACAAGCCCGGTCATTTGCGTCGCAACTGTCGTTCATTTTTGCTAGCGAAGCAGGAGCTAGAACGAGAGTGCGAAGATAAGAAGAAGCCGGACGACAGAGTGCGTGTGCGGCAATACGCGAGACAAGCTATGGACGAAAATTGTGGTGCCAGTGTGTGTTTTATGGCTGGAGTGGATCAGCAAAAGTGCTGGTACATTGACAGTGGAGCAAGTCGGCACATGACGAGTGACAGAAACTTTTTCAAAGTGTTCAAGTCGCTAAGAGAAGGACAAGGTCAAAGCGTTATATTGGCGAACGGTAAAGTGGTTACCGCCGCCGGCTGTGGCTATGGGTTTGTGTACGGTGTGGACGGAACCGGAAGTGAAGTGGAGATAAAACTTACCGATGTGTTGTACGTTCCGTCGTTGGCGAGTGGACTCGTGTCAGTGGACAAATTGACGGCGAAAGAGTTTTCGGTGAAATTTAAGAAAGATGGTTGCGATATTTGCGATGCATCTGGTAAGAAAGTGGTAATTGGTGAAAAGTCGGGGTCATTGTATCGGCTGAAGCTAACGAAGGTTGAGAAGAAAGTAGAGGGCCAGCGGCCGATAATGGGCGAGAAGAAGACAACGAAGGGAAGAAGTTCACCAGTCAGTGTGGTGAGCTGGTATTCGGAGAAGAAGCAGAATAGAGCCGAAGAACGTGAAGAAGAAGAATACTTCGATGCGAACACTTCAAGCGAGGAAGTGGAGCCGCTACATGTGGCGGAGTCCAACAGTGGAAGCCCGGATTCGGATGCTGATAACTGGAGGGAAGTTCGGCGATCCAGGAGGAGTAATCGTGGAGTACGACCTGGCCGGTTGGTTGATTACGTTGTTTGAAGCAGGAGGAGATCAACCTGGCATGGAAGGCAGTGAGGATGCGGACGAGTACGAGGACAACATTGAGGAGGAGTGTTGGAGTATGCAATGGTTGTGCCTCGTAAGCAAAGCGGCAAAACTGATGTGTAGAGAATGGCGAATGACGCATGCGCCGGTAGGGCAGTCGGCGAGCGAGCCAAATAGCAAAGGAAGAGAGGGAGAATGGAAAGTTTACCATTCATCCGTAAAGTGATGTTCACCCGGATAAAAACGTATCATTCAGTGAATGGAATAAACCATTAATGTACAATATAACGTATTGGATACAATACAGCGTATTGTAAGTGAATGTCGAAGCAATATTATTCTTGTTTGGATAAACAATTCAAAAACAATATAATATATTATAACAGAACATTGTATTGTTTTTAATTGGTTTTATACCTTACAATTTTGGTCAAATTCCTATTTTCGAGTAAAACAACTGTTGCTTTTTTCTATGTAGCTTTGCTGAAAAAAATAAACAAAACAAGTTCAGAAAGCAAGAAATGTTGGGTGAAAAATATTCAAAAAGTAAAAATAAGTAGTTTTTTAGAAGTCACTTGACATTAGCTGTAACGACGAATGCAATCATGATACAGTTCGTTGAATTGTTTTTGTATTGTACAACAATACACGAATTGCTAATCAAGACAATACATGAACAATATATCGTATTGTATTTTCAAAATGTTTGTATGAGAAAATATCTATATTTGTATTGTTACGATACTTAACCACCCATACATTATATTGCCAAAATCTCATATACAATACAGTGAACTGTTCAAAACAATATATTGTACTGTAATTGTATTGTCATTGTACAATATACTGTATTGTATTTCCAATATATTGAATGGTACTGTTGCAATACGCTATATTGTTTTTGTATTGTATTTTTTATCCGGGCAATCCGTTCAGACGTGTTTATTAAAGCTTTCTCGTTGCGTAAAGTAGTTGATTTGTAGTTGTTTTCTTTCCTACCGAAATCCTGGTTCCGCGTTCCGCTTCGGTGACCCTGTTCTGCGTTGTGGTGTGTCCACCTCTGCCCAACAAACACTACTTACATGAAAGCAATTTGTTTTTGGTTTTTCCTCAAACTTCAATAATTATTCTAATTTTGGATCAGAGCACGCTATTCTTCAACACGAATTAAACATAACAAGTCGAATAAACCATGATGAGGCAATGGAAATTGAAGCCTGCTCTGTACAAACTACAAATTGGGGTTGATTTAACCTTTGTTCTGGTTTGTATTTTCTTCAAACAAATTATCGATTTATATTAACACAGTGTTTTTGTTGAGATAAACTAGAATTGTAGTTTGAATCTCACAGCTCTGAACAAATTGAAATGTGGTAAAAACAAACTGGACTTTAGATTGAAACAACTAATTACTTACTTTGAAGCAAGCTTATTTTTTTGTTGACATGACAAAAATTTTGAGTAAAAATCACCCAAACATTTAGGTTGTTTCAAACTAATGGCATAGTTTTGAAACAACAAAACAATAGTTAGAAACAACTAAAATACGAGTTTGAAAATCAACCAAAATTTTGGTTGTTTCAAACTATGCTCATTTTTCTCCGTGTTGTAAGTTGTAATAAAAGTTCAAAACATTAACAAATAAAATTATTGATTGTCAGTAAAGTAACGTGATTTTACAAAAAAAAAGTTTTCAAATAATAGTTTTTAAAATACTATTACCAAAATAATATTGCCTTCTTAAGGATGTGATCATTAATGTATTGGAAATACAGAAATTTGTTCCTTTGATTTTGGGATTGTGTCCGTATAGTCTATAACTCGATAATTCTATAAGTCGATGGTCTCTTGGATATCGAGTTATGGAGATTCCAAAGGATGGCATAACAAAAAGTTGTGAAACGTGCCTTGCGATGTGATCAATATGCCCCCGGATTACGGTATATGCATTTGATTTGAGTACAGAATTATTTTATTCTAATTTCGACGAAATTTCCGCCTGTAAAAAGCAACAGCTGAAATTATTGAGATTTGCGCAGTTTTGGAAACGGATACGAAATAGTAGTTTATGGAACAAGTTGCAGAATGATGATTTTTACAGCACGCGTCGTAAATTTATCTACGATGCTTGCCGAGAGTATTGTGCATCCCGATAAAATTCAGAAAGAGAACTTCGCTCATTTTCCTCTTCTTTATCAACGAACTTAAGGTAACACACGATAGACTCATAGTGGCATCCATGAACAATCTATGTTCAAACTATCGTTGAAATGAAAATATTTCTATTTTATATCATATTGGTCATTCAGTGATCTATCGGATCATATGCTTGCTAGCAACAGGCATGTTGATACACTTTCAGTTCATCTCTGTCTGGTAGAACCGATATCACACCCCGAAAACTGCAAAATTGATAATCATTTATGGATAGCAAACAGTTGCACCTTAAGCACCGCCAACACATTTTCAATCGGAAGGATTTTGGCGCGCTCGAACTGACAAATCTTCCGTTGTAGTGAAACTTCCTCAGTCGACGTGATGTTGGACTGTTTTCAAAAACAGTCGAGATAAAAGCCGAGCCGGCAGAGCAATGACAGTTAGTTCGTTCAAAACTTCGCTTCGGAAGTCCAACCGACGAACTCCAGATTGGTGCTGCGAAGTCAATATTGACAATACAGCTCTGCGTGAAGGAACGCACACCAACACAAGGTTTGACAGATTAACCTGAAAACGTTTTTTTATTCTGGAGTCAGGTTAACACTAACCCAGGTTTAAAAACGAAAACGACATTTGTATGAGCCGTAACACCAGCAGAACAAACACCCACCCCTTTCAGCGTTATGAAATTTGTGAACAAGCCCTAACGATGTCCGGTATTGGGTGCTGTCCGGTACATGGGGATCTCAACTTGATTTTGGAAAACAAAAAGGGCACATATAACATACAAATGATTGAAATATATTTTATATTTCTATAATGCTTAAAAGATAGAAAAAATACGACAAATGATTAAAATATTAACCTAATAAAAATATAATATATGAAATAAAGGGATTTTAGTATGGGCCCATTCACAAATTTCATAACGCCGAAGGGGGTGGGTGGGTGTCCTCATGGTGTTACGGCTCATACAAAACTTGTAAAATATTCATACAAAAAGCGTTACGAGGGGGTGGGTGGGTGTCGAAAATGGCCATTTTTGGCGTTATGAAATTTGTGAATAAACCCTATGGTTAGATGAACAATTAAATTAAAGTTTTAACAAGTTATGAAATTCGATTAATCATTTCAGACTGTTTTTGCTTTGTGAATAAACTTTATTTTTGACCAGCATTGACATAAATTTTCTCACTGTGCGCTATAAATAGCCGACTGAATACAGCTTGCATCAGCAGAAGTAAGGCGCTTGTTCAGTTGTTGATCAACATCAGGAATAGAAATATAAGTAATAGAACGCTAGTGGCGCTGTTATCACAAAACAGAATTATTTTATTAATACTTACTATTGATGTTTTTGATTGTTTGTTTAGTGCCATGTTGTAGCTGATGTTTTATTATGGTTGAAAAATATGATTTGATACTTCTAGACCCGGTACTCAAGCTGTCAGAGCGTGGCAAACTAGATGTTGGTCTCACGAATAGTCGCGACATTAGCATTCTACGGCTAATGCTTCTACTGCATCAGGCCTGTGATAATGTGGCTAAGACTGTTGTATATCTCTGTATGCGTGAGGCTCATATAAGCTTGACCATACCTACTTCATAGGAGAGGCGAGTAGTCTTACTCGGTCCACCATCGTGCATAGGTCACATTGCGTATCGGTCTATTTCACTGTAAGTTAGTTACCACAAGATGGCGAAAAAGATGGGATCTGGTGCAGTGTTGATAATTTAAATTTATTTACAGAAGCGATTTGCGAGTGATTTGAGTGATTTTTATTCCAAGTTTCAATTAACCAAGGTAAAAAAAAGAGAGAAGAAATAAGCGTGATCATGTCAGAATCTACATAGGATACATTGTTTGGTTTGGCTTGGACTGAAATTCTCATTAATCGTGAGTTAAAGTGAATAAAATTAAAATAAAACGAAAAGCAGTTCTGAAGAAAAGAAAAAAAAATACAAGGCTGTGGCTGATAGCGTCGGGAAAAAGCTGATTCATTGAATTTGTTCGAAATTGAAATGACGCCAAGTCCGCCATGTTGGAAAAATGCTGAAAAAAGTGAACCGAGCCTCCGCGTGTTAATGCATGTAAAAAAAAAAAATCAGACTAGCACTGATAGCATCCTGGTGTGTGTTGAGTCGCTAAAGGAATAATGGCTGGGTAGATGTTGGTGGTGAATAACCTTTATCGTGAAATAATGCTACATCTTGGACTGTATTGGCATCGGTAGTGTTTGGTGTGTGTGGCAGTATTATTTACGGCATGATTGTTTGCAAGTTTAATCTACGTGTGCGGGAAAGGTGAGGTCAGAAGAGTGAGAAAAATGGAAGTGAGATTTTGGAATGTTTGGTGTGAAGATGAGTTGTTTGCTTCTGTACAGCTAAGGAATGTGTTAAATTGTGGTAAGTCAAAAGTAATACCATATATAATGCGTGCAAATCTGCAAAGAAATCAGTCAGCATGACCAAGGTAGGTACCCTTTATCCGAAAAATGGCTGAGACATATCAATTAATAGCAACATGGGAGAACAGAAAAAGTGAGGTTATGTTTTGTCGTGTGATTTGGGTTGTAAAAACATATTGAGATGGTATATGTAATATGATGTTGAAGCTACCAACACAAAACTGATTGTGTGGAACAGCAGTAAATTCACTTACGCTGGTTAGCACCAGCTATAAAAAGAAAAGTTGGCAAATAAATTCAAGTGCATTGGTTAGCACCAGCTTTTAAAAGATATGTTGGAAGTAACACTAACGGAGGAAAATTGGTTTGAATAGATCAAAGCTTTTGGAATGTTGCGAGGATCTATTGAGGGAATACATCGAAAATAACTATGAAATTCTTGATTGACTTTGCACACGGTTTTGAATGTTGAACTATTGTCATTGTGATTATTGAAGGTCGCTCTTAGATGATGCGAATGTTTGTTTAAATGAAGAAAAAAAATGTAAATAATGGTCGTGATTGACACGAATGAATGATGTGCGTTATTGAATGATACGTATGTTGCAAAATCAATTTAATTTAGAGAATGTCGCTCTTGGATGATGCGGATGATGTGCGCTCTTGGATGATGCGGGAGTTACATGGAATAAAAAGTGAGCACGTCACTCTTGAATGATGTGAATGAATGATGTGCGCTATAAGATGATACAAAAGTTAAATAAAACTAATGTTTATTAAAATCTGGCTCTTGGATGATGCGAATATATGTTGTGTGCTCTTGGATGATGCGAAACTGATATGAAATAACCAATAAAGAATGTTTTGAGAACATTGCTCTTGGATGATGCGAAAGATACACAAAATAAAAATAAAAAGTTATAAAAAGTTGTACATTGGTCTTAGATGACACAAAAAAAAGTAATGATGTGCGCTCTTCGATGTTGCGTATGATAGTAAATACTAAATTCTCGACTATTGTATGAAAATGTAACCAAATGGTACTATTAGATTCTGACATGAGGCTTCGAGTGACACAAATCTGAGCAAGTGTTGTAAACATTATTGAAAAATTGTTCACAGCTTTCGTCACCATGGATGATCCGAATCAAACTGAGAGGGATGTCTCGAATGGTTCAAATGGGCCGATAATCCAGCAACATTTATCCCCGTTCAGTCCGGCATCGTACAATCTTCCACACTTCAAATTTAAACATTTACCGCAATCAGAAGTACGCAATGCTTGGGGATCATGGATTAGGTGGTTCGAAACCGTTATGGCAGCTTCGAACATCACGGATGGCCCAAGCCGTAAAATGCAATTGCTTGCTATGGGCGGCTTAGAATTGCAGAGTGCTTTCTATGGGATTCCTGGGTGTGACGAACAAGATGATCCATTGCAAGATCCGTACATGTCAATGAAAGATAAATTGAGCCAATATTTCTCTCCAAAACACCACGACAGCTTTGAAAGGTTTCTTTTTTGGTCAATGGCACCCAGTGACGCCGAATCCATTGAAAAATTTGCTCTCAGAGTCCAGCAGAGGGCTGAAAAGTGCTCGTTTGGAATGACCGCAACTGAGAGTAGACAAATTGCGGTAATCGATAAAATCATACAATATGCCTCCGGAGACCTGCGTCAAAAATTACTGGAAAAAGAACACATAACTCTCGATGAAGCAATCAAAATAATCAACGCGTACCAATCTGTTAGATACCAATCGTCGAAAATGAACCCAAAACCGATCGGAAGTCTAGCCAATCGCCCCTATGAGCAAATCGATAGGGTCAATCGACTTTACGAAAGTTCAGCCAAAAAGTACGGGGCAAATCCAAGGTGCCTGCGTTGTGGATACACTCGACATAGAGAAGCTGTCCATTGTCCGGCATTGAATAAAACGTGCCTGCGGTGCAAGAAAATTGGACATTTTCAAACGGTTTGCAAAACTAAAAGCTCATTTAACAGTGTAGGTATTTTTATATTGATAACAAGCAAGGAAAATTTTAAAGTTGTTATACCTTTACCTCATATTTATTAGGGAACATTCGATCGAAAGCGAAAAGCTACTATTGTGAATAGTCAAGGCCCCTCTCATCAATCTAAGTATCCTCGATCCTACTCTCGACCAGTGTACCAAATCGATGATCAGCAAAATAAGGAACCAAAACGTGAAGAGTTTCCGGTATACAATGTTGGAGAATCCGATGAGTTGATAACGTGTTGTATTGGGGGAGTTGATGTTACCATGCTCATTGATTCGAGATCTAAGCATAATTTGATCGACGACACAACATGGGAAATAATGAAGCTGCAAGACGTCAACATCCGAAATGAAAGATTTGATCACGATAAACGGTTTTTGGCTTATGGGCGTGTTCCATTGAACCTAATCACTGTTTTTGATGCTGATCTGGAAATCAACGATGGCGGGAAGCTTTTGAAAACGAGTGCCTCTTTTTACGTGATCGAAAAAGGCCAGCAACCCTTGCTGGGTAAGATAACCGCTCAACATATTGGAGTACTACAAATTGGTTTGCCTAGTTCGAAAGATGCGTTGATCTCCAGAGTCGACACGATGAAAGAACCATTCCCTAAGATGAAAGGAATAACGCTAAGTTTGCCAATCGATAGATCAGTTTCGCCTGTTATCCAACCTCTCCGTCGCTGCCCTATACCACTGCTGCAGCAAGTTGAAGCTAAGCTGAAAGAGTTGTTACAGTTGGATATAATAGAGAAGGTTACCCAACCGACGTCATGGGTATCACCGTTGGTTCCAATCATGAAGGACAACGGTGAGCTAAGGCTCTGTGTAGATATGCGAAGAGCCAATCAGGCTATCCAAAGGCTCAACCATCCCTTGCCGGTCTTTGACGACATGTTGCCGAAATTTCGAGATGCGAAACTTTTCACGACGTTAAACATTAGACAAGCTTTTCACCAAGTGGAATTGTCGGAGGATAGTCGTGATGTAACCACGTTTATTACAAATTGGGGTTTGTATCGTTACAAACGACTTCTCTTTGGGGTAAACTGTGCCCCGGAACTGTTCCAAAATCTGATGGAAAGCATTCTTGCAGAGTGTAAAAACACAGTAGTATTTATCGATGACATCCTGATTTTTGGGTCCACGGAGGAAGAACACGATTTGGCAGTGAAACATACATTGAGCGTTTTGAACCGGTATGGTATTCTATTGAATATCCACAAGTGCAAGTTCAAGCAAACGGAGATTTCTTTCTTGGGTCATAGACTTTCACCAGAGGGAGTGGCACCGGCGGATGAAAAAGTTCAGGCTATACTACACTTCAGAGCTCCACAAACAAAAGAAGAGCTGAGGAGCTTTCTCGGCTTAGTGACATACGTGTCGCGTTTCATTCCAAATTTGGCAACTGTGAACTATCCTTTACGGAAGTTACTCAAGCTGGAGACCCCGTTTGATTGGAAGCAAGAGCATCAGGAGTCATTCGATCAACTTAAGCGAATAATAGGATCTATCCAGCACTTAGGGTATTACGACCCTAAAGATCGAACATTACTAATCACCGATGCATCAGGAGTAGGGCTAGGCGCTGTATTATTGCAGTTTAAGAACAATCAGCCTAGGGTTATTGGATATGCCTCAAAAAGCCTCTCAGAAACCGAGAAAAAGTACCCGCCGATCGAAAAGGAAGCTCTTGGAATTGTGTGGGGAGTCGAGCGCTTCAGAATGTATCTTCTTGGAATACATTTTGAGCTGGAGACAGACCATAGACCGTTGGAAACTCTTTTTACGGCGAATTCAAGACCAACGGCAAGAATTGAGCGTTGGATGCTGAGAATTCAAGCATTCAAGTTCAAAGTAAGGGTTTGCTTAGATTTAAAACATTTGTGTATAGTATAGAATCTTATTCTGATAATTGTTCACAGGTTGTTTATCGTAAAGGTTCTGCTAACTTAGCAGATACATTTTCTAGACTTGGAGCTCACGTCCCTGATACTCATTGGACGGAAGAATGTGACGTTTTCATTCGGCGTGTCTTAGCGGAATCGTTGTCCACCTTGGTAAAACCTTTGAATCAAGATGATTTCGATCCAGAAGCTGAAATCTTTATTCGAACTATCCAAGAGGCTGCTGCAGTAGATATCGAAGAAGTTATTCAGGCTACAGCATCGGATCAGGAGATGCAAAAGCTTAGAGCATGTATCGTAAACGATTCATGGAATAATGAAGATTTAAAACAGTATAATCCGTTTCGTAACGAATTTACATATGTGAATTCACTCATCTTGCGTGGATCCAAGCTCGTTATACCGAAAAGCCTGCGGTCTAGAATGCTGCAGCTAGCACATGAGGGGCATCCTGGACAGTCCCTGATGAAGCGTCGTTTGCGAGAAAGATGCTGGTGGCCTGGTATAGATCAATCTGCAGTAGATACATGTGAATCATGCGAGGGTTGTCGCTTGGTTCAGCTTCCCGATCCACCAGAGCCGATGATGCGACGTCAATTGCCCGACCGTCCGTGGGTTGATATAGCGATAGATTTCCTGGGACCAATGCCATCCGCTGAATATATTCTGGTAGTCATCGATTATTACAGTCGTTACATGGAACTAGAGGTGATGAGTAAAATAACAGCACAGGAGACTATCAGACGCTTAAGACGTATTTTTCGGATCTGGGGGCCACCTAGAACAATCACGCTAGACAATGCAAAACAATTTGTATCTTGCGAATTTGAAGAGTTTTGCAAAGCAAATGGCATTCATCTCAACCATACGTCACCGTACTGGCCCCAGGCCAATGGGGAAGTTGAACGCCAGAACAGGTCGCTGTTGAAAAGAATGAAAATTGCGAATGCATTGTACGATGATTGGAAAGCGGAACTCAACAGTTATCTAGAACTGTACAACAACACTCCGCATACAGTTACTGGTAAAGCCCCTAGTGAGCTTCTGCAGAATCGGAAATTACGCACCAAACTTCCTTGTATCGACGATCTTCAGACCATGCCTCCTAGTAGTGACTTTAGAGATCAGGATCATGAGAGAAAAATTATGGGAAAACGGTGGGAGGATGTGAAGCGCAGAGCAAAACCGAGCACTATCTCGATTGGCGACACAGTTCTCATGAAAAACCTTTGTCCTACGAACAAGCTGTCGACCAATTTCCATAAGGAGAAATTCTTGGTTGTGAACAGACAAGGATCCAACGTAATCGTTCAATCTATGGAAACTGGTAAAACATACGATCGAAACACATCTCACTTGAAAACGGTCTCTGATCCAGTGCCAATAACGGTCAATGACCCGGACACGAATTTGGATGATCGGTCATTGCCCACCACATGCGTTGATCCAAATATCGATGAAGAATCACATGACGGTGCTGTAGTCTCACATTCGGTACCGGAACCATGTGAATCGTTGCTGCCTTCAGTACAACTGCGACGGTCGGCACGAACACCCAAGCCGAAGGAAATATACAGCCCATGAAGCTAAGTATCCACATGTATTAACGTTTTACTATTTAATGTAATAAAACAAAACTATCATTAACGAAATAAAATAAATTATTTGAAAGAAAAGGGGATGTGATAATGTGGCTAAGACTGTTGTATATCTCTGTATGCGTGAGGCTCATATAAGCTTGACCATACCTACTTCATAGGAGAGGCGAGTAGTCTTACTCGGTCCACCATCGTGCATAGGTCACATTGCGTATCGGTCTATTTCACTGTAAGTTAGTTACCACAAGGCCCATGGCACGGGACGACTTTTAGCGTAGTCAACATCTCCATTTATTTACTCATTTTCGGGTAATTTGAATCGAGAGTGCAATCAGAATGCGAAGTTTTGTTTAATGTTTATGATCCATAATCGAGCAAGTGTCGCAATCAAATCACTGATTGCTTGCTTGGAGGCTTGCAGGATGCCTTTTAATGTTTGCTCTCCTTCCAAAACCATCGAAATGTTGAATGTGCTTCAACTTTTCGGCACATTATTAGCTGATTTAACAATATCAAAAATTGGTAATCAAACCATATCAAACAATTAAACTAAATAATGGTCAGTTCTTACAACTGACAGTGGGCGATATTAACTTATCGCCCGGGACATCCTGGCTACGAAGAACACTGTGTATCGATATATACACGGCGTGTCTGGTAGAACAATATTATCACAAAAAAAATAGACATCGCTAAATCTTTCACCATTCGAAAACATAGCTTTTAAGCTTTCATTTGACAAAATCCACCGAAGGATCCCGAACATTTTTATTTATTTTAATTTTTGTTCCTTAAAGTACATTATTTTTATATGTAATCTTGGTAAAAGGCAGTTTTTTTTCTCTCAAGCTCGATGGTAGCCTAAAATTCAAATGAAAGTTGATATTACAAAGATATATAAGGTGTTGTAATAGACAAAACTTCATATTACATATTAGTCAGCAAAAAAATCAAGCTTATTTAAGCAGCACCTTTGGGTGCCATTGACATCATACGTCACTTTTGCTGAGATGTCAGCAAACGACTTTAAACCAAGATTTGCACAGAGAGATGTATCGGCTTTCTGATTCAAGTCGGCTTTCTGATTTAAGTGTTTAATTACTTCTAGTGAATAACTGTTTCTTTTAATGGTTAGAATACATGACTTTCTTCTTCTTTTGTCTGGAATTACATCCTTATTGGAACAAATCCAGCGTCTTAGCTTAGAGTCCTTCGGATACTTATTAACTGAGAATTTGCTTCGGAATCGTTCATTAATGTTTTTGTATATTGTATGTAAGAAAAATATTCTCGACCGGTGAGATCAAACCAATCATCCTGAAAAAAAAGTGATTCATAACAATTTCACGTAGCTTTTCCTTCAATTAAATATTTCAGTGTTGAATTCCGTACAAATTCAAGCTGAAAACGATTGATACGAATTATAGCTCTTGTAAACCATTTTTAAGCAGAAATAAGACTTGCTGCTGAGTTGATATGTTCATCTTTTTCACAATTAATATGATACACGAGGATGCTTGACTTACTTATTTGGTAGTGCAAAAATAAGTGAAATCCTTCAGTCTGTTGAAAACTGTGTTTTTTTTATTTTGTATAATGGTTGATGTGCTAGTAGATGATAGCCTGGGGCAAGTGGAACATATAAGTAAGTAATCCAGATAAATTTCCAATTCCAAAAATAATATATAATATCCAATGGATCAATCACCTTGTGATAGCATAATTGCTGATGGGTGCACGAGCGGGAAGGTATCTTTTCGAGATATGGAAACTCTTGGAAGAAAGTCTTAAAAATCAACTTTAACTTGCAGTTATTTTACTTGTTAATCTACCTCATAATACTTATCAACCATATTTTTAAGCTGCCTATGTTTTTTTTATTACTGCAGTCATTGTGAAGATTGTGTTAATGCTGTCTATGCTTGTCAAAAAAACACATTCACGGTGGAATTATTTTAAAAGTTTGGTTGAACAGAAAATATCTTCTTTTGAAGCTTTTTGCTAAGGCTTGAGGTATAGAGCATTTAAGCATATGTCGTTTCCTTTCGCAGGCTATTGTAATGTTGATCGATTCTACTTTTTATGATCCTCATAATAAAGCAATACAGACAGTAAATTGTGACAAAAAAAAACCTTTCTCCCGGCAATCGTCTCATACACTGCGCGATAAAACTCATCGATGCCTCAGAAAGACTCAAAACTATAGTGTTAGAATAGTTTTGAGTCTTTCTGAGGCATCGATGAGTTTTATCGCGCAGTGTATGAGACGATTGCCGGGAGAATTCGCAGATAACTCATTCCAGCACAAACATAACCTAACAAGCTGGAACTCATAGACCACATGATCAAATCTCGCATACTCTGAGATAACGCCCTAAAAGCCATTGGTAGCCACGTGTGTAGCTCGTTGTTTCTGAGCAAATGAAAGAATAGGCATCCAAACCAACATCACGGGCAGCTAGATAATGATCCTTTCTTCCCCATAGCGTTGTGAAATAACATGAAAATCCATTCAAATGCTCAGAAACAATGAGCTACACACATGGTTACCAATGGCTTTTAGGGCGAAATCAGAAGTTATGCGAGAAATGGTTGATTGGTTCCTGTACAGAGAATACAAATGCACAGCAAAGAAAACTCTCAATTAATAACTAAGTGCTCAACGAACTCTAAGCTGGGAAGCAAGCTATGTCCCAGCAGAGGTGTAATGCCAGCCAGAAGAAAAAGATGAAGAAATTCAATGTATTCCTAACCATGAAAGGAAACAGTGCTCGGATCAATATACTTCCACATTCCTAATAAGTGTCCAACAGTCGAACTATCAACATATCTAATCCAATAAGTATCCTATGGCTCTTCAAATTCTCAAAATTACATAGGACAGTTTTATTTTTCACAAAATAAAACCTAATATATATTTATTTTATGAACTTTCATTTGGAATTGAAGCTTTCATCGGACTAAAGATAAATGAAACTGTCATTCACAATGATTACTTTTAAAAATAATTTGTTCTAAAGAACAAAAATTTACAATAAAAAAAATGTTCGGAATCTCTCGGTGGATTTTTTTGGGGAACACGTCAAATGAAAGCTAAAAACCTATATTTTCGAATGGTGAAAGATTTAGTGATGTCTTTTTTTTTGTGATAAACCTTTCCCATATACACACCGTGTATATGGTTGTCATGGGCCTGATCAGCATAGCACGTATTGATTAGACATTGTTGAATAGAAGCTCAAGCATGATCAATATTCAGCTAAAAGAGGTTTATATTGGGCACTGGAAGGCTGATATATGAATTCAAGGATGGCACACATGGCAAGGTATACCGCTGACGATGGGAAGGTCTCGAGTTTGAATCCAGTATCCAGGTAATTATTAGAATTGGTTATTAATTCATGGTAAAAGTATACACTGCATTTGAAGTACGGTGTTAAGCGATTCTTGATCATTTATTTGTTTTCAATTAATTTTGTGGCAGTTGAATAAAAGCTGCGATTAATGCTTATAAAGTGATTTTTAAGTTGTAGAATAAAGTCAATATATAACGACACGCTCTATAACTTCTCCAAATTTGTGTGAATAACGCCTGAACAAAGGCTTCACATGGAAATAATTAAAATGTTGTTAAACATTATGCTGAATTAAACTGCAATAATGATGTTTGTTAAATTAGCATTGTTTTATCAACAGTCCTTATTTGGCTAAGTGAAACCTGAATAAACATCATTACAATATATGATTACAATCACTAAACGATAAGTAGCCTAATAATTTCGCCAGATTTGCTTGAACAATGTGTGCGTAGCAGCTGCAAAGTAATATAATAAAGCAACTATTCAGTATGTAGATGTGCTTTATAAACGATTATAAAATAGGCAAATGTTTCTTGGGTATATTATCAATTAAATTAGCATTCTGTTTCACTTTCAATTTTGTTATTTTGTTCTCATATTTTCAAAATAAAATAAAATCAGTTTTTATGAAATTCATTGAATTTTCCTTCTTTATCAGCCCCATGGATTATTCCTGTGATAAGCACGGTCATAAATAAAATTCGTTTATACTAGCAATGCATATTTCTTTTTAAAACATTCCAATGAGTGAATAGACCGAATACGGTTTTAGAATGGTATTTAACTTATCTAGTATTTTATTTTCTTAGCGTGTATATGTGTGCTCTCCTGATGCGTGAGACTAGAGGACTGACACGGCTGTCATCCGGTATACATTTCGGCTCTTTCCAACATTGTTTGATACTTCGCGTTTTGGTACCCACCCACGCCATATTGAATTAATGTTGGGAATTGTAATTATAAGGCTATCCATGAGGACTTTTCGTGATAGGACTGACAACTTAAAGTGTGGATGCAACCGAAATGAAAGAGTAAACAAATCATACGAGTGTTATCGGAGCTTTACACTTTCCTTTGTAATCGAAAGTCACTCCGATCGCGAAACGTCAAAAGCACATGGTAAAAACTATAAGGGTACATCCCTATGGGGTTGTACGAACTGGTGACGTAGGACCACGATGGTTAATTTAACTGAATTTGATGTCGTTCTTGTTGCTCGTTTTGACTTCATACTGTTTTCAGTGCTCGAAACTTTCGTAAATATTTATGCATATAACGATTTGCAGCCAAGTGTACGTTTAATCATGTCCCAAATATACATTATCTTTATCCGATGAATTCGTCATATTTATCTATGAAAATGTGAAATTTCACTTCAGGTTGTATGATCATTTTGAAATTATATTAGTAACCTCCTATGAAATATAAGGTAGCATTGGAAAGAACAGTAGTGATTGAGGCTTGTTCAGCATGCTGAAGCAAAATCAAAGTAATTCTAATTAAAGAATATTTAACAGCAATGTGTCTATAGGAAGTTATTCGAGGATTATAATGAAAGCTTCAGTCATCGCTTTATTGATCCTATGGTTTGAGAGAAATATTATTCATCGCTTGGCAATGTGATAAATAAAGTCGGAAATATTACTCTGTTAACTCTCTTACACACATTTGGTGGCCCTGAAAAGAGCCATAGGCATTGTTAGCTCGGATGCTGTCATAGATGAATCGCACTACAGGATGTTATCAGTTGATTGCCATGGTTAAACGAAGAATCCCCAACGCAAGTGTAGAAATTTGTATAAGTTCTCTGCTTATAAGACGAACCAGGTGAATGTTTCGTGGTGTGGATGGCACACATCAGCAACAGGTATTAGATCACACGGCTGAAATCGAAATCTGAAAACGTAGCTTAAGTTTGAAATCTTGTGCGATACCACAAGCCGAAAGCTCGATTTGTCTAATAATAGTAGTAATGATGCCTAACGGGCTTGATTCTTGACTGCACCACAGATGAGTTTATCACGAGCCGAAATCTCATAAACCAGATGCTGATCAACAGCTCAGCAGGCTTCTGGCTACGAGGTGCTCCTCGCTAAGCAGGTTCGGGGAACTCTTACCAGCTCGAAAGCGAAAATGGAATGAAACCAAATCCGGCGAAGGAAGCATGCTTTAAACCCTTAGATTAGCAGATGATGCTCCTCCCATTCGTGCTCTTCTCTTCTAGTCGACCAATCTGGAAAATGGGTATGTGCCAATAATGTTTTGGGCTTAGAATTACTTGAAAATTGCGAAAAATGATAATGCGTGAGAAATTGATCAAACATGAATAGTTGGAATGCTTGACATTTACTAAATATTCTCTAGTTAGCTATTGATAATCAATAGTTTTCTTTTGTATGAAAGTGAATTTCTGATTAATGCGTGCCAAAATGATGAAAATTTTTCAATCAGAATTTCTCTTCAAAACCACTCTAAATATGTCGCAATTTTGTTACATGTGATCATTTTCATAATCGAAATGCTCGGCAAATCAAAGACACTGTTGGAAATGCCACTCTAGTTTACAATCGTTGTGAAATGTTGAGCACTCACCCCGACGGCAGCAGCGTCCAAGAATAGTCTCAAATTGCCGTGCCATCAATTATTCATGACAAATTAAATTTTGTACGAAACTGTGAGATTGATTGAGGAATAAAAGATGTAATAAGGTCGGAAATATTATTCTTTCAACTCTTTTCCACAAATTTGATGGCCCTGACAAGGGCCGATGGCTTTCTTAGCCTCGATGCGGTCACAGATAAATAGCACTGTGCAGTGGCGCAACCAAGGGGGGGTTTTGGGGGTCAAAACCCCCCCCAGAGCAGATTTTTTTTATAATAAATTTTAAATATATTTTTGAAACTCAACACCAAAGTCCACAAACACTGGACCAGTAAGTTGTATTGACAATTATGTTGTTTTGAGTTGTGGATCTCTAATTTGAAGACTTTTGAAGGAGTTAAAAACGTAGTTTACTAGCTTTTTCTGATAAATTAGCCACAGATTTTCGAAGAGAAGTTTGTATCAAACAAACATGCAAATATGTTTGTATATCTATACCGTTCAAAAAGCTGTTTGATGCAAAATTCGATGCTTTGAAATATCTTTTAGTTGGCTCAGCATTTGGCAAATTTCAAGATCTCCAGATAGCACGTGAATTTCCGGAGAAGCAATTCTTTAGAAGATTTGGAAGATGGTGATTCCATTGCTAAGCTGAAAATTCGTCTACAATATGGAAATGCTTCAATATCTACAATGCTGATTTGCCCTCGACAAACTGCTAATGACAGTCGCAATGCTTATTACTGCGACTTGTACTTGAAAGATTCTGATAGTTGAAAAGTGTGTATAAAATGGGATTTCAGATGGACGGAGAAACTCGATTAAAAATCCAGATATTACTTCGGGAGATAACATAATCTTGTAATTCGCGGTTGGTAATAAAAGAACAAAGTAAACACATTTGACATTAGCAAAATACAGCCAAGTCGTTATAAAAATATGCATACAGTATTGGGTATTCATACAGGCCTGGTTGCCAGAGGTTGATCCTTTACAGTGTATGTGCGCGCATCCATATGTAGCTTGGATAAACTTTCGAACAAACTACGCGATATGTAATACGCATTTTGGAAAACTTCACCAGGTACAAAAGATTTTCTTTGAATAGACTTGTAAATTTATAAAAAAATTTATGCCCAGAATGGAAGAGAAAAGCTTAAGTTTGCATTTGGTGTTATTTTTTTCTTATGGTAATCTCGCAATAAGGCTGATACAAATATTATTTTTTTTTATGTCCGAGTCCACTTGAAATGTACGAGGGGGGGGGGGGATAAAAATAAATAAGGAACAAAAAAATAAAAATAGAAAAAAAGTTATTTTTTCGAATTTTTATTTTGAACGATAGTTGTTCAACTTTTTTCAATCGTCCTCTGGACCTTTATTTTACCTGTGTTTTACTTCGAAAATTAAAAAATCCCAACTGATGCCAAAAAATAGATGAATCTTTTTTTTTCTCCCCTTCAAAATTTTCGGATTTTTGAAGGGGGGGGGGGGTGACGTAAAAGAAAATTAATATTTGTATCAGCCTAATTTTAAATTATTCAGCCCGAAAGTTTTTACACCCGTTTTATTTTACCAAAAACACATAATCTTCAGCTTCACAAAACCCCCCCTAGAGCCAAATCCTGGTTGCGCTACTGGCACTGTGGGATTGATCAGTTGATTGCCATGGTCCGTGGATGGCGCACAACAGCAACGGGTAGTGGATCACCGGGCACAAGGCGAAATCTGGAAACGATGCTCACTCTTGAAATCTTGAGCGATTTCATAAGTCCGACGCTCGATTCGCTGCTCTTTTCTCTTCGGATCAGCTTCTGGAATTTAGCTCCTAACGGTCTTGCTTCTTGACCACCGACCACCAGACGCTGGATCGCTAGCTTGGAGGTTAGCAGGTGCGGACGTCGTTGCACAGGATCGGAGGAGCTCGTGCCAGCTCGGAAGTCGAAACGGAATGAAACCGAATCCAACGAAGGGAGCATGCTATATACCCTTAGATTAGCAGATTATGCTCCTCCCCTTCGTGCTCTTCTCTTTCTAATCGACCAATCAGGGAAATGCATATGTGCCAATAATGAGTTGGACTTAGAATTACTTGATAATTGCGAAAAATGATAATGCGTGAGAAATTGGTCGAACATGAATGAAAGGGTTGACAATTACTAAATATTCAATAGTTCGCTATTGATAATCAATAGTTTTCTTTAATATGATGGTAAATTTCTGATCCATGGTGCCAAAATTATGAAAATTGTTCAATGGGAATTTCTTTTCAAAACCATTCTAAACATGTCGCAATTTTGTTACATGTGATCATTTTCGTAATCGAAGTGTTTTCATAAAATATGGCAAATCAAAGACACTGTCGGAAATTCCACTCTAGTTTACAATCGTTGTGAAATGTTGAGCACTCACCCCGACGGCACTGCAGCAGCGTCTACGAATAGTCTCAAATTGTCGTGCCATCAATTATTCATAACAAATTAAATTTTGTACGAAGCTGCGAGATTAATTGAGGAATATAAGATGTAATAAGGTTGGAAATATTATTCCTTCAACTCTTTTCCACAAATATTATGGCCCTGACAAGGGCCGATGGCTTTCTTAGCCTCGATACGGTTACAGATAAATAGCACTACGGGATGTTATCAGTTGATTGCCATGGTCAAACGGGGAATTTGCTTATACGACGAACCAGCTGAATGGTTCGTGACGTGGATGGCGCACAACAGCAACGGGTATTGGATCCCCGGGCACAAGTCGAAATCAGGAAACGATGCTCACTCTTGAAAGCTTGAGCGATTTCACCAGTCCGACGCTCGATTAGCAGCTACTCCTCGGATCAGCAACTCTGGGGGCTTCTGGTAATTAACTCCTAACGGGCTTGCTTCTTGACCGCCGATGCTGAATTTATCACGGTTCGAAAT
Source organism: Aedes aegypti (assembly GCF_002204515.2). Classification (NCBI taxonomy): domain Eukaryota; kingdom Metazoa; phylum Arthropoda; class Insecta; order Diptera; family Culicidae; genus Aedes; species Aedes aegypti. Next base: position 346,351,316 of record NC_035109.1, on the reverse strand, counting down.
CTGGGAGCGCGGATAAATTTGCGGCGGCGACGACGATGGCTTGGACGCTTCTCCGAGCAGCAGTAGTTTGCCGCTCGGAGAAGCGCCCAAGCCATCGTCATCGCCGCCGCAAATCAATCTTGCGTCTTCCTCTTCCGACGACACAAATTGGACTGTGACGCGGGTGCAAAAGCCAAGCGAGAATGACTCGCCCGATCGTGTTCACAGTCCGACCGCAAAAAGAAGACTGAGGGAAGAAGCAGGGACCCGTTTGCTTTTATAGTGGGAAGCGACACCGTCGAAAAGTGCTCGAACGTGATTGGTTGGATAAGAAAGGGGTCAACATTTATCAAATTTTCAATAGTTTAACAACAAAATTCACTTATCGGATATATTACTTACGATGCGTACATATATTTCTGATCGAATGATACTAAAATCGTAATAATTGGTTCATAAACAACTGAGTTATTTCAAAATCTCCCCTAATTTCGTTACATGTCTCATTCTCCGTACTTTTAAAATGAAATGTTGAGCACTCACCCCGATGGCACAGCAGCAGCGTCCACGACTAGTCAATTATTCATAACAAATTAAATTTTGTATGAAGCTGCGAGATTGATTGAGAAATATAAGATCTAATAAGGTCGGAAATATTATTCCTTCAACTCTTTACCACAAATTTGAAGGACCTGACAAGGTCCGATGGCAGATGAATAGCACTGCGGGAAGTTATCACTTGATTGCCATGGTCAAACGGGAAATCCTCAACGCAAACAGCAACGGGTAGTGGATCCACGGGCACGTGTCGAAATCTGGAAACTCGAGCGCTTCCGACGCTCGATTAGCAGCAGCTCCTCGGATCAGCAACTCTGGGGGCTTCTGGTATCTGGTTCCTATCGGGCTTGCTTCTTGACCGCCGATGCTGAATTTATCACGGTTCGAAATCTGGGAGCGCGGATAAATTTGCGGCGGCGACGACGATGGCTTGGACGCTTCTCCGAGCAGCAGTAGTTTGCCGCTCAGAGAAGCGCCCAAGCCATCGTCATCGCCGCCGCAAATCAATCTTGCGTCTTCCTCTTCCGACGACACAAATTAGACTGTGACGCGGGTGCAAAAGCAAAGTGAGAATGACTCGCCCAATCGTGTTCACAGTCCGACCGCAAAAAGAAGACTGAGGGAAGAAGCAGGGACCCGTTTGCTTTTATAGTGGGAAGCGACACCGTCGAAAAGTGCTTGAACGTGATTGGTTGGATAAGAAATGGGTCAACATTTATCAAATTTTCAATAGTTAAACAACAAAATTCACTTATCGGATATATTACTAACGATGCGTAGATACATTTCTGATCGAATGATACTAAAATCGTAATAATTGGTTCATAAACAACTGAGTTATTAACGTTCAAAATCTCCCCTAATTTCGTTACATGTCTCATTTTCCGTACTTTTAAAGTGCACCCCAATATAGAAAACAAAGACGTAGTCCTACGTCAAAAAAACCAGCTTGTCGCAGCTGTCTCATGGATTAACCTACTGGCTCATGCCACCACCCTGCGTGAGACTGGGGCATTTTCACCAGCTGTCAGTTGTTTCAACTGAGGGGTAGAGTTTTCTAGTTGGAAAGCAACCAGTTCAAAACCCCTTCTCCCCTCCCCCAATTCAAAGACGTCAATATTTGTACAAATCTCGCATAATTTCTGATCTCGCCCTAAAAGCCATTGGTAACCGAGTGTGTAGCTCGTTGTTATTAAGCTAAGGAAAGGGCCTAAAATACAAACTATCACCACTGGACGATAGAGGAGCATCTTCTTTTCATCGTAGCATTGTTCAATGACTTGTAAATTCATTCGTTTGTGCAGTAACAACAAGCTACATACATGATTATCAATGGCTTTTAGGGCGAGATCAGAAATTATGCGAGAAATCTTAACGTAACGTATTTCGGCAAGTTCTCTTTCGGCGAGATATTAATCCGTGTATCACTGATGTTATGAAATTCAGTGCCGGGTTTTTGTTTGTGAATTTTGACAGTTTAGTTTGTTGTTTTCCAAACGTTTCAATAGCTGTGTTCAACGAGCTGCTCGAACTTGGTTGCAACCACTTGCGAGTCAGCTTTTGGTGTTCATTGAGCCACTCCAACCTACTTCGAGTCGCTCGGGTTTGTGTTCATTGAGCCGAGTCCAACCAACTCCGAGTCGCTCGAAACAGGTTGGAAGCTAGAGTCCGAGCTAGTTCAACCAGCTCGCAGTAACTCGTGTTTTTGACGTTTAAAAACGTAAACATTGAGAAAAAAAGCAAAATTTCGAAGCGATACGGATTGTTAAGTGCGCGAATTTATTTTTCACGTGGAATTCCGGTAAATTAGTAAAAAGAGTAAAAAGAGCGTTCATTGAGAAAGCAGCTAGGAGTTACTCGAAGTAGCTTTGACAGTTATTTGTTGACAAAAAATACGAGCTAGTACAACCAACCCCGAGCAAGTTCGATCAAAGTCATTGAACACAGCTAATTTCTCTCCTAAATTTTATCAGCAATTTTAGTAGCTCTTCCATTATTTTAAGCTTGCAACGTATATTTTAGCTGAAAAAATGTAAGTAATTCTTTAAGAATACTATGTGCACAATAATTTATATGGTCTTTATTCCAAATTCATTACAGGGCAGACTATTGGAAGTCCAATGACCGCAAATATTGCGATTTTTGTCAATGTTGGATTGCGGATAACAAACCGGTGAGTACTTCTTTCAATCATTTACTTGTTATCACCAGGACTCTAAAATCATTTCCCATTTCTGCAGAGTATTCAATTCCACGAGAGCGGTCGTCGCCACAAGCAGAATGTTCAGAAACGGATCACGGATATCAGTCGGAACAGCTACAAGGCCCAGAAGGAGCAAAACAAAGTGGATGCCGAAATGCGAAAGATGAATGATGCCGCTATGAAGGCATACATGCAGGACATAAGCGCTGGGGCAGATATCAGTTCCCGGGCTTTGGCCGAACAGCAAAAAGCCGAAGCTGCTGCGGCGGCCGCTGCCGTGGCAGATGCTGACCCCGCTGCGGGGCCTAGTGTTGGCCCGAGAGCGCCAAAAAAGAAAATAGGCCGTGAAGCGGATCCGTTTTATATTCCGGGTGATTTCAGCGACGAAGAGGGCCCTCCGCCAAGTAAAGCAACTGCTGCTGCCATTGCGGAAGCGGCCAAAAAGAAACGCCTGGAAGAGATCAGTCAAATGGGCCACGGATCGCTTTGGGTTGAGGCGTTGACCGAAGAAGGATACACTTACTATTGGCACGTCAAAACCAACGAATCCGTTTGGGAACCCCCGAAGGAGGGTTTCATGAAGAAGGAAGAATATGAGAAGATCTCGATGGTAGTTCTACAGAAGCAAGAGGAAGCAATCAAGAAGGAAGTGAAGTACGAGGTGGAGAACGCCCAGGAAATTGCGGCCAAATTGAAGCGGGAACAGATGGCAAAAATGTACGAACATAATCGACGGGTGAAGAAAGAAATTGAAACGATTGCAGATCCCAAAAGACAAAAACGGGAAGAGGAAGCAGCTCTCGAGGCGACCGCAGGACCTTACGGAAGGTGGCAAACGGTTGAGCACAGGTTAGTTTCTTAGCTTTAATTGCGCCTCCTTTGTGCCGTCAGACGCAATATTCTTGAATGAACGAAAGACCGTCATGAAAATCTCGGATTTATACTAATAATGCCGCGAAAGCAGGGCTGGTAGCAGTCTCTAGACTTAGTCACTACTATCGACCTGGTCACTAAAAAGTCACTATTCGCTTTTTCTCGAAAATTATCACTAAAGCCACTAATTTTGGAAACGATAGGGTCGACGTATCGATAGTCGCACAGCTAAGAGCAAATATTCGTATAAAAAAAAAAAGATTGTGGCATTATCTCTACGTCATCTGAAAGCTTTTTATCTTGGTTTTGTGGGAAATATATGAATACTACGAAAAATCATATCTCGCATAACTTATGATCGCGCCTTAAAAGCTACTGGTTTTCGACTGTAGCTCGTTGTTTTTGAACAAATGAAATGACCAAGATAAAAACTCTCAAAAACTGATCTTCTTCTCATAGCATTTTTAAATAACGTGTAAATCCATGCGTTTCCTCAGAAACAACAACCAGCAAAGTTGGCTACCAATGGCTTTTAGGGGTCATGCACAAATCACGTCACGAGGGGTCAAGCCAAGCGTGACAAGCCTTACAAAATTTTCGAAGGACTCATACAAAAAACGTGACAAAGGAAGAGAAGGGGGTCAAAAAGTCGAAATTTAGTGTGACATAATTTGTGTACCATCCCTGAGGGCGAGATCATAAGTTATGGGCTGGCAGCAAGTGAGCTTTTAGTGGCTTGGTCACTTTTTTCAATCTGGTCGTGGTCACTAAAAAGTCACTATTTCCATCAAAAAGTCACTAAAGTCACTTTTTCAGAAAAAATGTCACTTTTTTGCGTGATGTGATGATAATGATATTCAAGGCACAAAAAGAAAGAAATAGATATTAGTTATAGACAACTATAGTGTGATATTGAAATCAAGGTGTCAAGTTCTTGACTCAATATATAGGGACTCCTGGTTAACTTTATGGGAGAATTCAGGGGAATAATCCGTAGACATTTCCAACGGCAACTTGTAAAAATTCTCTGGAAATAGTTCTGGAGAAGATTCAGGTCAAACTTAGAAAGTAACTTTGGCATGAATTTTCTTTCCGAAATATTTTAATACATTTTGGCAAGAACCAGAACCAATATCTGACAGACCTGTTGAATAAATTACTAGTGAACTTTCTGCAGTAATCTACGACTATAGAAGGAATCCTAAACTTGCCTATTCCTCCGGAAGATAAGCCAGTAACAGTTAGGAATAGCAACCAAAAAAATTCAAAGAGTTTGTCAGAAACTCGTCCAAGACTTCAAAAGCAAGTACTAGTTTTGCTAGAAATAATTTCAGAAATTTCATTGGAAATTCCAACTTCAAATTTTCATCCAATTTGGAGAAGATTAGGAGGTGCCTCAAGTCGAATTTGTGATTTTTGACTATTTTTCACATTCAAAAAATTCTAACAAAAATTTGGAAAAATGAAAATCAGAATGAATACCACTAGTTGAACGTATTATTAGTACTTTACAACTTTTGAGAACATTGTATGCCGATTAGAGAAGGTTTTGACCTCATAAAATTGATTTCTGTTCATTTAAGTACCTGTAAAATATACATTTCTCTACAGTTTTTGTTCTACGAGATTCTAAACCTCATGCCTAATCATAAAAGTTCAATCGTAGTATCATTCCTTTGTCATTTCTGAACATTATTGTAGCACATCATTTTTGTATGCGAATTACAGATAAATTGTAAAAAATCGTCGGAAATACGACATTCATCATTCTCCTGCATTTAGAGCTTCTGCCAAATAAAGCAAATGCTGACATGTTACAAAATTGAACATAGTAGCTTTGCTTTTTCAATGATGGATGATGATTGAAGAAAACATCTAGCAAATGTCATCAACGCAGTCGTTTTTCAAACAACATTCTCATTTGATGCCAAGCAATTACATATGTGATATAGCCCCGAAGTCAAGCTTCTCGACTACCGATTTCATTTTTCCAAATTCTTGTTAGAATTTTTTGAATGTGAAAAATAGCCAAAAAACACAAATTCGACTTGAGGCACCTCCTAATCTTCTCCAAATTGGATGAAAATTTGTCTGGTAGTTTGTTTAGTATTGCAACTAGGACTTGGGGGTGACTGGTTGAATCCCAGAAATTTTTATTTTTGTGAAACTGTCTACTATACATTTTTTCTACATTGACACTGTTTTCTTACACGTCACAGCCAGGATCAGAAGATCCAAGTTTCAAGTACAAGGGAAAATCGTTTTTTTCTTTTTCTTCACACCAATCAAGCTAACGTTTGTAACTATTTGACCTAATTTGGAACATTTTCATAGAGATTTTTTTTTACATGTTACTCACACGGAATGAAATCTTTTGTTCCTTAATACAACACCGTTATACCTACCGTCAAACACACAAGGCTACGGTGCCGCTATCTATGCTTTCCATAGCGGCCGTTTTGGTTATTTTAATGATCCATTGAACCAATATTTCTATACATTTTCTCGACGACAAACTCGCGTAGCACATACATAATGTTCATGGATGACGAAGGATCCAACCAATCACATATTTAATCGACCGCACGAATCTTCTCTTGCTGTAAGGATCTCCATGTACTTTACTTCACCACTTAACACTATTCTACACTTCAATTTTCTTATTTCATCATCATTTTTGAATGATTTTCAAAAGGCCACATCTGAAGATGATGAGAAAAAACAAGCCACAACTAGAAGGCCTCAACACATTTTAGAGTAAACAAAGGCGTCAACTCACAGGCCTCATCAGCGTCGGCCGGCGTCTATGGGCACAAATCAAAAGGGCTCTACAGCTTTTGGTGAAATAAAAGCCTGATTTCCTTTGACTCGTTTTTTTTAGCAGATTTTTTTGCTTAAATGATAGTAATGAATACTCATAGCTATAAATCAGTTTATCCATCGACTTTCAGGACGATAAAATAACATACAATGCTTAAATTCATAATTTAAATTTGATTTATTGTTTGACAAAACACGATTGCATTTTTCTCTTTGTTTACTTTTTGGAGATGAGGCCTTTTGAATTGTTAGTCTTGAATTTCTCTGTTCGATTACTGTATGTAGTAATACTACTCTTCTGAAATATCAGTCTCCTTCGTCAGTTCGTGGATTCCTCCGTTTTTAGTATGATGGCTGGTTCTTTGTTGTATTTATCTGTCTATTACTTGATGTCTACCTTTTCGTTTTTGTTACTTACCATTGAAACAAGGCAAGATTTCCGCCAAATTACATGATATACATTATTATAATGCCCTACTTTTATTTGTTTCTATTTGTCTGGATTTTTGTTTCGATTGCTTAGTCGCGCCTATTACCAAGCTGTTGGTAAAAATTTGCGATAATGAAGCTGTAAAAAGCTATGATGAACAAATATTATGAATGTGGTTTTATTATAGATCTAAAGTATGAAATATAACAAAAGAAAAGTGCGTTATATTCTACTAGGTGAATTATTAGTCATAAGGGTGGTTTTAAAAAAATCGTTTTTGCTCCACACCGCTCATTCGATTCTAGGTTAAATTCTGAGTGTCCTCCCAAAATTTGGGCTCATTATGATGATAACTGAGACAGCACAAGCCCATTAAAGTTTATGTGGGAAATATTATGGGAAAAGTAAGCAATTCATCCAATCGGTCGTAGTGTTTTCTCATGTGCTCTCGGGGATTAGCGTTACGTTGATACTGCGAGATATATACAGCTACAACTTTGCCGAAGACCATTTTCAAATCGGACACCTCAGTAATTAGTTATTGATTTTTGTATGAATTCTAAAAATTTGGCTATGATAATTGCTCTGCAGGCACCACTGGATATATGTGCAGTAAAACATAGCAGCCTAGATGTATGTGTGTTATTTTTTGGGCCAGATGCAGCAATGTTGCCTGCTCAGAAAACAAATTTGCAATTGGATAGAAAACTATAAATCAATAACTGATTACTGAGATGTCCGATTTGAAAACAGTCTTTAGCAATGATGTAGCTGATGAATGTATCTAACAGTATCAGCGTAACTCTAACTCTCATGAGCACATATGCAAAAACTAGGACCGATTGAATGAATTGCACGGTTTTCCAATAATAATTTTCATATAAACTATAATAGGCTTGTGCAGTTTCATTCAAATGAGCTCAAATTTTGGGAGGATACTCAGAATTTGATCTAAAATTGAATGAGCGGTGTGGAGCAAACACGATTTTTTTAACTACTCTATTAGTCATTCTCCTAAAACGTTATGCTTAGTCAATTTGTATTATACACCTAATTTGAAGCATGACTACGGTTCCTGTAGCCCCAATGCCTGGTACCAGGATAACCGTTGGATAACATTCGTAAGATTGATGCGTCTATGTCAGATGGTTGAACGAAAATATCCTGATGTGATACCACTGCGACTGGACATGTCTTTGGTTCCCATATAAATGCTAATGGGATAAGCCCACCCATCGCGTCAAGATTACAAGTCCTAGGGGAGAGTAAATAATGAGGCGAACATTATTGGTATGAAATTGTTTTGAGTAAGTTCTAGTGATCCCAAACTTTTGCTCAATACACTATACAGAGGGGTGTGATCTACATCTTATCATAAGTGTACCAGAAGTTGATTAAACTAGCAAATGTAGTAGTGAAGTGCTTAATATGCTATGAAAATGTTCTTCTGATAGATTGGACCAAGTATTATCAATGAGTAAAACGTATTCCAAGTATTCGTTAAAAATATCCTTGACTTGCAAATCCAGAAAAGAAACGTAGCTCTAATTCATTAGAGCACTTGGGCAAAAGCTATAGCTGATTGAATGAATTGTATGCTTTTCCCATAGTAATTCCCATATAAATTTTAATGAGCTTGTGCAGTCTCAGTTTTCATGCGACTGCGCTCAAATTTTGAGAAGACACTCAGAGTTTGATCCAAAATCGAATGAGCGGTTTGGAGCAAAAACGACTTTCTTAACCACTCTACTATCATATTCATAAACTTGCCAGGAAATCCATTGTTTTTAATTATTGTTTCTCATCAAGAAAATTTTCCGACATATATTTCCAAATGAGGATAATCGATAATTGTGATCGATGATGATCAACTGGTTAGTAATTTATACAGGGTGTCTACTACCTGGAAAAACCTGGAAAACCTGGAATTATCAGGGAATTTTATTCAACCTGGAAAAAACCTGGAATTATCAGGGAATTTCGATCACAATCAGGGAAATTATTTTGAGGCAGTAATTCATGGTAGAATATCTTCACGACAAAGGATTTTTGCGTCAAAACCCAGAGCAACCATAATTATAATTTGCATAAAAATTCTCTTCAATCGAAAAAAATTCGGCTGCGCCGCTATCGAAACACTATTTCAGCTGTTCAGTGAGGATCCTTTCGAGTAAGAAAATTTTGGAAATATCAAATTGACGTTTTCAATATCTTTATATTTAATCAGTCAAGGATTAACATATCTAAGGTCGGTAGCAGAGAATTAGTCTTTATTTTTAGACTAAAAGGTCCCTTATTTTGATGAAAGGTCTCTGAATTCTCTATTTTAACCAAAATGGTCTCCAAAAGTCTCTTTTTCCCTTGCATTGCTTGCAGATAATTATGCAAAATTTCTTATCATATTTCTTAAAAACATCTCCAGATATTTTTTCACTAACTTTTCAACCGCATTCTCTAGTCTTTACTCTAAGAGATATTCCAAAGATTTCCACAGATTTTTTTTTCAATAAAATCCGCATAGGTTGATTCCAGAGTTATTGGCCAAGAAAGCCAACAAGAATTTCTAAGCCATTTCAACTACGATTATTCCAAAGAATTGCTTCAAAATTTATTCGAATTATTCGATTGAATCTACTTAAAACATTTAAAATAATACCTTCAATTCAACCTGTGTTTCATTATTGAGTTTTTTAGAATTTTTCTAGGAATTTATTCAGTATTTCATTCAAGGATTACTTGAGTTCTTCCGATTATTTTTCAATGAATTACTCAAAAAATTCCCATGGAATATTCAAAAGTTCATTTATAGTTCCATACGAGTTAACACTACAACTCTTTTTCAAGAAATCCTCAGATCATTCCTGCACATTGTTTTGGGATTTCGTTCTATGTTTTCCAGGAGTTCCTTCACAAAATCTTGTGGGATATTAACCAGAGATTCAATTGATTTTTTTTTTCAATTATCTTAGCGATAATCTAGAAAATCTAGAGGTCGAGTCTAGTACACGACACTGAAGACGGCCTTACAGTTGAGGTCGAAATACGCGTATCTGTCAAAGGATACAAGCTCTAGTGGAATTAAATGGTTTAGTACTAAATTCGGTTTTTTCATCTACTTATAGGTATTCTACTGAACAGCTCGAAGATTTATTATAGAAAATCTTGTTAAATTTCTTCAGAGCAACTTATTCTAGAAATCCTTATTCATCAAGGGTGATTTTTTATCAACGAATTCTTAGCTTTCTGGAAAATGTCATTCACATTTTCTTGGAGAAATACATGAAATTTTCTTTAAATTGAAAATTTCCTTGAGAAATCTTTTAGAATTACTGAATGACTTTCCAAAGACATCTTAGGAGCAATCTCTGGAGTATCCTGAAGGTATCCTTAGATAAATTTATAGTTAAAGTCTTAAAGAAATTCTGATGAACAATTTTGTACAAAATCCTGGGTAATCCTTGGACACATCTAGAGTTGTTTCTGGTTGAATATTTCAACATGTTTTAAACTGGAGTGTTGGAGGATGTTCTAGAAAAACCGATGGAAAAATAACCGGATAAAACCCTGGAGGACTAAGGGATTTCCTGGAAAAAGAGGAAAAATAATATTTGAAGGTGTTCCTGTTGCATTCCCTGAGGTATTGTTTGTGGTAAATTTTTGAAAAACCTCTTGTTTTATTTTGAGATATCCAAAACTTTTTTTTGACAAATTCCTTATGGAAATTCTTGAAGTGGTTTCATCGGAAATAATCACTCAATGAACTTCCGAAGAAAAAACAAATTCTCTCAAATAAAGTTAGTTATTTATCCATTCATCAAACCTGGAGAAATTATTTGTCGTTATGTCACGAGAAATTTCCAAAACAAGTTTTAGAAATATTCTCTAAGAAATGTCTGGTCGTATCAAACTTTTTTCTCCTGGTTATTGTTAGGACTCGTTTTATGTTTTGATTACCGTTTGGTTGGTAGTTTTTTTTTCAGGAAGGAGTTTTTTGAATTTCCTAGCTTAAGACATTCAGTCGCTACCAAAACTGCTCCATGCACAATTTTTAAAATTATTGAAAAATATTTGATTTCAGAAAAAGCTCTGGAGATAACATGGGAAAGAGAGGGTTAATTTAGAACACTTTAACATTTTCGAATGAAATGTAACAATTCATTTTCTTAATTGCCACTTTTAAATGTTATACAGGTCAGGCGCGATTAACCGGGGGCTTGATGATCTATGTTTCTGTTACACTGCGGAACACGGTTTAGTCTCTAGCACTAAAATACCGCCATTTGCTCAATTAAGGGCTACTGAATCCATTGCCGTTTTAAGAAACATCACAGCACGTTTAGGTTTTGATATAGTTAATGTTAAAAATACTAAATTTGCCTATTTCAGCCAACTTGTAAGGTAATTTATTTGCCTAATTTGCCTTAAAACTCATACTTCATGTGTATAACAATACTTATCAACAAAGTTCATAATGTTTTTGACTCTCAAAATTTATTTTTTGATAATTTAGAAAAGTGTTGTATTTTGCCATATAAAAGAAACGAAGAGTTATGTATGGAGACTGTTAATATATTGAAAAAATCGATTTATTCGAAATTGAATCGTGCGATTTCAACCACATTATATGTAAAATGAAAGTGAAAGGCCTATTTTGCATGCTTGATTATATCACGAACAATTTTGATAAATTATATTTTAAATTCCATGTAAACATCAATTAAACCCGTGTTTTAAACAACATTGCGACCTGTAGCTAAAAATCCAGACGTGCTGGAACATTTCTGAGAACGGCATTAGATTCAGCAACCCCAAATCTACTAGAGACACATAACTTGATCCTAGAAACACACAAAAATGTCATTTTTGTTGCGCTGTGTTATCCGGGGTTCCAAAAGTCTTACGGATTATTTGTGTTAATTTAGATGGGAATATATTTGAGCAGATGACTTTTGTAAAAACCATTAACACGATTCAATTAATTTGAGATATTTTTAAGAATTTGCAAATCAGAACTGTATGCTTAGTTGCGAAAACACGCAGAGAAAATAATTGTTATGTCAAATATATTCTGTATCATTACAACAATATATCTGTATTATTTGCCGGCTTATAATAGCCTTTCATTGTTTTAATAACTACTCTTAATTTGATTCAAAAATATATGGGTTCGACTCGGTTCAACAAAATTAATTTTTGATCTTAATATTTTTTCTTTTGAAAAAACCATATTTTTACATTCGAATAAAACGTTTTATTGTCAAAACAAAATGACACTGTTTTTTTGATCTAGTAATGTTTTTATTTGAAACAACAACACTATTTGTTGCTCCCTTTCCCATTCAATCTATTTTTTTTTCTTTTTTTGAAATGAACAACAATTTATTTATTTTTTCATAATTGTAATGTAAATTAAAAAGAATGATAGTAAATACCTGCGCCATATCCCGACGCTGAATTGGAGCATGAATTTTGTACGTTCCGCGACAAAACGACGGCTCGATACCATCTGCTCGATTTCCTTCCGACTAATGATCGACTACAATAATAGAAAATATTTGAATGGAATGAAAAGTCTAGAAAGCAAGATCAACTTACCAAAAACAGCTTCTATTATGGTCTCGAATATTTCAAAACTGTTTTAAAAAATCGACAATCTGCACTTCCCAAACGAAAGTTTTCTCCGCGTCATACTTTTTTTTTCACCGGTTGCAATAAGAAACAAAATGGCGGGTCGATACGCATAATAATTAGAATCAATAATGTATAAAATTCATACAAATAAAACTTTTATTTGAAATAACGTTTTAATTGTCGTTTCAAAAAATGACCAATAAAAATTGTTCTTAGTTAATTCAACAATATTTGTGTTTTGTTTTGACAAAAATAATTGCCGCCTTAACGCATTTTTCAATTTACAACAAATTGTAAAAGTTGATAGTACGCAACAAAATTTATTATTGTTTTAAATAGCTGTTAATTCTCTGCGTGTAGTTTTTATTTTAACATATTGTTATGAATCCAAATAAAGTTTTACTTTTGCGTCAATGAAGCTGTTCTTGATATCCAAATGGCCCATGGAAATGAATAGTGCATAATCTTTTATTGCACGAGAACGCAGTACGAAAAAAAAACAGAAGCACACTGTTGTGCTTTCCGTTCAGTTCACGACGAACTTTCTTACAAACGCAATAAAAGACTCCATCATTGGCAAATAAAATTCATTTGCTTTAGCATGCGTTTAAAAAATTCTTAGTAGTGTATAAATTGCTATTAAATCAAAAACACTTAACAATTTGTCATTATTTTGTTTTAGCCATATAAAATTAGAATACTTCTTGAATCTGGAATTATTTTGTAAAACCTGGAAAAACCTGGAAATATCAGGGAATTTCATTTTGGTAAACCAGTAGACACCCTGTTATAATTCAAATGTTCAATTATCTTGCGTTAATTACTGGCTTTTAAATCAATTGTGTAAAACTACGCCCATTGATAAACTTTTTGATTCGCTTCCTGCTTTTCAATTTTTATATAAATTCCTAATTTTTCATTTTCATTCACCTGTTATTCTTGAAATAGTAAAAATAAGATTTATAAAGTTCAAAAGATCCAGAAAATTCACCACTTTGATTTCACTGCAGCATAACCGGATACCAATAATTAAACTATTAGTTGGATCGCATTTGCACTGGTTTTGTGTTCTGCAACTTGATACTTCCTTAACTTGATAGTCCCTTCAATATCGAGTTATGAAGAGTTGACTGTGTATTCATTATTGTGGTTGATTTTACCCATCCACTGGAACTTCCGATAATACTGAACAATTCGTGCGCGAAGTTAGGTTTGTTCGTAAATAAAATTATTTGAAAATGGAATACTATTTAAAAAGTGAAAAGGCGGTGCAAAATGAGCCACTTAGATTTAAGCCAAACAATTGGTGTTTTGAACATAAAAATAAATTGCTTAGGTATACAGTCGAATTTCGTTCGTTGCACTGTCTTTAAGTGGGCTTCGTTTTAATTGGGCTCCCGTTAATTGGGCTATGACCCACCTAAAACGAAGGCGAACGTCATTTTCTTACATAAGACGCAATTTATCAATGTTGGTAGCTCTGTTTTTCTTTTGTTCTATGTTATTTGACAGCTTGAAACTCAGCCCGATTAGTGAAAGTCTTTCACTAAGTGGGCTACAGGTTTAGTGCAACGAGCGAAAGTTGACTGTACTTGATTATTTTTTTACTGCATAGTCATTGGATTGATGCAAATTTTGAAGTTTTTACTCCCCTGTGCTTAAATGGTGTCAATTATAATGAAAAATAAGAGCAACACTGCTTTTTTGCTGTAGAGCATAGTGGCCTGGATTACTGGGATCTATTCTTCCCACCAGGAGCACCACTGTTGCCTGCCGAACATGCTGCAGGCAAACCCACTTTATGATGATGAATAACAATTTATCCTGACCTCTAATCGAAATGTGGTCTTCGGCAATGTTGTAGCTAGGAAGATTTGACAGGAGAAGAGTTTGTTCACTTTTCCATAAAATATTATGACGAAGAGATAGAGGGCTGAACTCAAAAGGTTGGCATTTCCCATAGTAGTCTCCATATAAACTTCAAATGGAATGTGCACAGTCAAACTTCTTCCGAATCATTTCAAACTTTGGGAGGATACTCTTGGTGCACCATTACCAGCGGAATACTTTCCTATAAAATATGTTGAACCAAGTGGTCTGTTTACTATGTGTTTCATATCATAAGTTAGCTAGAATTAATAATTTCAAGCAGAACCAAAATAAAATTTCCTTTCCAATATTGTATTGTTTATCATTCGTTATTCTCTTGTTTTGAATAAAATAAATACGATTGAATTAGGTGACTCATAATGTCCCATATGCAGGGTGACCAGCGCACCGGGAAATCGGGAAAACCGGGAAAAATCCGGGAATTTAAAATCACCGGGAGAAAACCTGGAAATATACGGGAATTTCAATGACCACCGGGAAAATTGCACATATCAGATATTATTCCAACCAACACAATCCCTATAAAATTATTTAGTGAGTTTTTACTATAGCTTAAACATTCGAATCTCAAGCTTGTCAATAAAGTCAAGAGATAGTATATGGGAACAGAATCTTGCTACAAATATTGTCAATTTGAACTGATTTGATCAATATTCTGAAAAAAGTATAAACGACGACTTTCTCTAATTAATTAGATAAAAAGATAAATCCTTTCAATGTTGAAAAATCTTGCGCATAATGTTTTTTTTTCATAACGTTTCTTAAAGTATTTCATGTTACAAATTACAATATTTGGATGCCATCAACTGCATTTCTCTAAGCAAGCTTGCAAATCGTGATGCTCTTATTAATTACATTTTCAACTTTCTATGAATCTTAGCTAAAAATCCCTCCATTTAATACTTCTATTTTTTTATTGCTTAAGGTATGTTTTTGGCATTCTTATGATAATATTATTTCAAAAAATTTTCGAAATCAATTTATGGGAAAGTTTACCTAACTTTTTAAAAACATTTTTGTTGCAGGCTTACTATTTTCTTCTGATGTTATAGAATTGCTATTGCCTTTTGATCGGGAAATGTATGACAATTGATAAAATTGCTTTAAAGTCTACCAAGACTGTGTCCGTTCACAATTAAAACTATGATTCATTCTAAGATTGGCGTTAAATATCGTTCAAGTTCAGACTGGAATTTAGCAGAAAAGGTTGGGCCCACAAAATTATAGAGCTCCGCAAAAAAAAATCCATAGAACGCTAATAGAAATGCTTTGCTGCCAAAAACTCGTACCTACTTGAAGTCGTTTGAAATGGTAAAAAGTAGCGTATAATTGAACCGGGAATATTTTTGAAATACCGGGAAAAAACCTGGAGAAAACCGGGAATTTGATATTGACTTTTCACTGGCCACCCTGCATATGGTTAGTTAACACGCAAAAAACATGGTTTTCTAAAAGGCTCCTAAATAAATTTCAAGTTTCTGCTAACATTTATTATTGACATGTGGTATTCGCTTCCATTTTTTTATTTTGCTGCCGAAAATATTAAAATTTTCAAGTGTTTTTAGAGTTTTTTTCCGAAACGGAAGCAAATTGAAAAAAGACAGAAAAAAAAATCAGAAAAACTTCTCATCTTCCCAATTGCCAATAGTTTGCTGCATCGCGGGATATGACTGTCAGATCCGTTTCCATCGATCCGCGCACAGCCAATGGCCAACTCGTCCGGTAACTCACAGAATAAGTGCGATTTACACAGAGTTTTTACTAATTCGATAATCGAATAATAATAACCGAAATTTTGACACCGTGGAAGTTCATCTTGTATTCAAAACATTTATTTTAGCCGGTATACAGTCGTTTCTTAACGTTTCCTTCCATATCTAGTAAAATAAAATAGGTAATGCATTTATATCTCCCAATTGTAAAATAATTCAATAATTTTCTGCTCAAACAAAATTTAAAATGTATAGTTAGAAGCAGAATATACAATACGTATTAATGAGAACCCATTGATTGTTAGAAAAATGTTAATTTGCTCCGCAGCGTATTTAAGCCAACTGAAAAACATCTTTTGTGTTTAGTCATTTTATTCAATTAAATTTTAATTTTTTTGACCCTGCAATGTTTGTGGATGATAGAAAACATGTTGTATAAACGGTTGTCGGCCATTTTAAATAAATATATAAAATAAAATAAAAAAATAATAGTCACATTCTGCAAAAATAGGTCTATCCTTGGGGTGCTCATCCTGCCGCGCCCTACCGTTTTTATGGAGTTAAAATTCAAAAAATCCAAGTTAGGTTCTTGAACGAAACTCATGAAGGATTTCCATAAGCAGGTTGCTAAGCAATCAATCATGAACGAAGACTGGATGGAAAAAGCCCTAAAACTAGATATACCATATAAGGTGGTTGAATCAGACCGCCAAATGTGGGAATCGGGTGGGCCTAGTATTTCACCAGGATCGATTATGTTCTACACCGATGGTTCTAAAATAAGTGATAATACAGGGGCTGGAATAACAGGCCCAGGAGTTAATGTTTCAATACCAATGGGACGATGGACAACTGTTTTCCTTGCAGAAATATACGCCATCTTAGAGTGTGACATATAGAAGTCTTAGAAGAAAGTATAGACATGCAAGGATTTGCGTATTTTCAGACAGCCAGCCGGCTCTGAACGCATTAAAATCCTATACATGCCAATCAAAACTGGTTTGGGAGTGCATACAAGTATTGAAGCAACTGGCTATGAAAAACCAGGTCTCCCTGTACTGAGTACCAGGCCATTGTGGAATCGAAAAAAAATGAGAAAGCTGATTTTCTGGCTAGACGAGGATCTAACACTCAGTTTTTAGGACCAGAACCCTTTTGTAGTGTTTCAAAATGTGTAATACAAATGGAAATAAAAAAAATGGGAGCGTAATATGATACAGTCGAACTGGATTGGTACAAATAAATCAAGTCAGTCTAAACTGTTTATAACTCCAAATAAACAAATTACAGAAAAACTTCTAAACTTAAATAAAAAATCTTTCTGTATAGTTATTGGACTACTTACAGGACATTGTCCAGCTAGATATCATTTAAAGAAGATAGGTCGAAGTCCAACTGATATCTGTCGGTTTTGCGACTGTGAGATAGAGACCTCTCAACACTTGCTTTGTGACTGCTCAGCATTATTTGAGCAAAGAAGACAGTATTTCAACAAGGGCATACTGAGTCCTGTTGAAATTTGGCAAGGAAATCCCAATAAGGTAGTTGAATTCATTTTAAGAATCATACCAGATTGGGGTACGTCGCACTATCAGTCAACGGCAATTACTCATAATAGTAACTTGTCGTCCTGAAAATATGCAAAAAATAAACAGGGGTATACCCAGGCTTGATAATTCTCCTCAACATCATCAGAGTTCGGTGACATACTCTAGAGCAGCGTGCTGCCAGTGCCTCTTTGCGAGGGAGCCAAAAAATGCTAAGCAGCGAGGCAACGAAAAATGAGCGAGGAAGATGCAGCACAAAAAAAAACCGAGTTAAATTCCATCAAAAAAGGGTGCTCTCACAACTCCCCGAGGACTGTCTGTTCGGGCGGCAGACTCGAGAGTTCGTTTGAAGTGTGAGTGATGGTGAGCATCGCAACGAGAGAGAGAGAGAGTGTCTGAAAAAATCCTCGCATTTTTCTGCACTCTCACTCGAATCGCTTGAGGATCTGTGTTGAAAATTTTGAGTTTATTTTTTTCTCCTCAGAAAAACGGCAAAATCGCCTCCTCTTTGCATCGCAGAGGAGTTTCTATCAAGCCTGGGTATACCACAATAGATCAACTCAATGGTCGCAGTGGTTCAAATCCTAACAAAAAAAAAAGCAATCAATAAATCTTTTGAGTTATATCTGAAGAAATCTTTACCAAAACATCTGAATTAGTTTCTGATGTAATATATCTTTAGAAAATGCATACAGCAATACTTTTTGTAATGTCACGAATAATACAGTCAACTCTTCCTTACTCGATATTGAAGGGACCATCGAGTTAGAGAGGTATCGAGTTACACAACATTATACCAGTGTAACTGCGATCTAAGGGACCATCGAGGTAGCCATGAATACCAACTTTTACTATGGTTCTCTAACTCGATATCGAGATACGGAATATCGAGTAAGGGAGAGTTAACTGTACATAATTACAATTAAACAAATATCCATAGAGTCTGACCGGATTTTCTGAAAAATCTCATATAAGCCCTTATGTGCTGGTTCCTAAATGATCTATATTTGGATCCTGTTTGGTCTCGTTTTTCAAACATGAAGACTCTACAGTCCCTGTTTTAAGACACGTAGTCGCTGCCAGCCCTGTAATGTAAATTTCTTAGCTTAAATTGCGCCTAATTCAATCCATCACTTTTTCAGGGAAGAGCAACCAGTTGACTTGGAACTTCCGGCAGTTCCAGAGCCATTGTACGTTCCGAGTGTGGTACCGGATGTTCCGGAGCGCAAGTTCAAGGAGAAAACTGTCAGCCACATTCCGGGCGATGAGAAGAGCGCCCTCAACGACACGTTCTTCAAGAAGCGGAAAGTGAACCGCAATGCCAGGCAGCGACTGGATGTGGATTGATGTGCTGAATGTAGTGAATAAAATGACGATAATGTAAGTACACATGCTCTTCATGAGTTTATTA
Organism: Aedes aegypti; assembly: GCF_002204515.2. NCBI lineage: Eukaryota > Metazoa > Arthropoda > Insecta > Diptera > Culicidae > Aedes > Aedes aegypti. The sequence goes on along the minus strand of NC_035109.1, from coordinate 346,332,262 downwards.
TATCACAGGGGTCCCTACGTGAACCGTGAAGTATTAAGCTTTTTTAATGGATCTCTTCCGTTCTCAACAAAGTTTCCACTGAGAAAACTCTGGTTTTGATAACATTTTAGCATATCCCCAACTAAAAACATGTTATTATTATTATGTATTGAAAACTAAAGCTTCATAAAATTACTGATAGATATCTTGAGATATCCTTGAGTAATAGGTTGGGCCTGGGAGGGAGAAACCGATACGAAATTTATGTACGTCAAAGTGAGCCGAGATTCTGCTGTCACGAACTGTCACTGTGAGCCCAGATCTTAAACAATGGACAAACATGATAAAAGCGCGTAATTGATCAAAACATATTTTAGCATTTTATCACATGTGACATAAAATCGATTGAAAAGCTATTCATGCTTATTCAAAAGTAATGTCACGATAGCACCTTTTATTCTGATTGAATATAAAGTAAACTTTGGCCCTTTTTCCATGTTTGTCCAGAAAGATCGAAGGTACACAACAAACGAAAACTAGTGATTTTCATCAAGTCTGCCTTGATTGTCGTTGGCAAGTTGGGGTTTTCTTGCAGTTTGAAATACCTTTGTGTCATATTTCGTGTGTCGTATCGGTGCCTCCCTCCCAGGGTTGGGCTAGGCGTTGTGCTTGACAAATTTCTTGAAAAATCCTTTGATGAGGTTTTGCTGAAGTTTTTCAGGTTGCCTTATACCAAGAAAAATATGGAATTTGTGAATAGGTTTTTTGTAGTAGGCTAGAATGTCTCTGCTCTGGTTGCCAGTTTCTCGCAACAAGCTCATTGATACCTTTTCAGACATGGGAAGTTTTCTTTCAATTCTGCAGAATCAAACCCGCAACCGTGTAGAATTTTTGAAAATATCTTTAATATAATATTTAATAAGTCAATATAATTGTAATGTTCTTAAATTTTGTTTTTTGAGTTTCTTTTAATAATTCGTTTTAATTCATAATTTGAACCATCACCATCGTTTATAGTAGTAATATGTATGCATTTTTTTGTTTGTAATCTTTCCTCTGAATTTCATTCTCTCGTTCTCTCTCTCTCTTTCTCTTTCATTTCGCTTATGTTGCTGAACTTTTAGTGCGTGCCTTACTTTTGTTTTAGTTTTATTTTTTTCGAATGAATTGAAATAGATTTGCTTTGTCAAATTTTGAATGTGTTGTGTGTTTTTTTGTCTTACATTTCTTAGCATTTAGTTTAATCATAAGTCGACCACGTAAAGATGACCGTGAAAAATTTTGTTCATGTAATGTGATTTTTTTTTAGTATTTTCAGCTTTCCAAATGAGTATATAACAAAGAATATCAAAACGTTTCATTTACTTTTGCCAAAAAAAAAAATAACTAGACGCTAACAAAATCCGAAAACAAACAAAATTTAGAACTAATTACGTACAATAATACATTTTTGCTAACTAATTTAGATTAATAAGAGCGCTTCTGTTGCAGTTTTCTTTTCACGACTTGAATCAACAAACAATCAGACGAATGAGCCTTGCTTGGGAAAGTACATACTTGCTTGGTATCGATTTCTTCTACTGTCGTCCCTTGTTTCGTGTTTTATTTTTTATTTATCTTTCTACTAATTAACTATTTCTACGGAGGGCTGTACGAAACCGAACTCGATTCTGTTAAAAATCAAAAACAAAGTGGAGTCACATCCATTTACTACTGGATAACACTTAACCGCTAGAACGCACTTAAAATATCTTTCTGTGGGGGCTGTTTGGGTGTAAGAGAAAATAACTTTTTGCCAAAAAATAAACCTCTAGCAGACGCAAAAAATACAACCTATGTTTATACATATATAACGACCGTCAGACACGAAAAAAAAAACGTTTTCAATTTCACTAATAATCGCTTACTGCTATAACTGTGTGCTTGCGTTACTCTTTCGTCGCAGTACTTTTTTTTTGTTTTGCTTTGTTCAATCCAACTATAGTTCTAAAAATCACATGTAGACGGAATGTTTTAATAAATCGCAATTCTTTCTCAGTGTATTTTGTTTGCCTGCAGCTTAACATAATCTTTTAACATGTTTCTCTTTTCAACTTTCTCGCTCACTCACTCTCTTTCGCTCGCTTGCATTCATTCTCTCGCATTTACCCTCTCTCTTCTTGCAGCAAGAGTAAGATGTGTGGTTGTGGTTTAATTTAAACGTTAGCTTACAAGTCGATAAAACTACTTTTTGTTCAATATGTTTAAACTTCCTTTTTCTCTAATTCTTTGTATAATAATAATTATCGCTTACTTTGTTTTTAATTTATAAGTTCTCTTTGCATGCTACGTCAATATAAAAAAAATCTAACTCTGCTTGTCCTATAATTATCTTATCTTTCAGTTTTGTTTTCTTCTGAAACTTTTTTTTGCTTGTTTTGGTTTCCTTCCGCTTTGTCTCCGTTTATCTGCTTCTTCGCTTCTTTTGCCATCCCTCTCGCGTTCCTGTTTCCACTAGGTTATAAGGCCTGTTGCTTTAATGTTGGGTTTTCTTGTTTACGGTGTGTAAGCTATTTTATTTCACTATTTCCCCTTGTTTTAAAAATTTGCTTCATTTTTTTTTGCTTGCACTTTGTTTTAACTTCTTTATTTGAAAATATATTTGTGTCTATCTACTGTTTTATGTTTGCTTTGCTAGTTTTCCCGCTAATCTGCTTAACTGCTCTCTAGTGCTTGGTTGCTTCCTATTTCCTATGAACTATCCTGTCGATCATTCTTGGTTTATGTCTTGAACCCGGTTCCATCCGACTCTTGCGTTTTGTTATCTTCTTTTTGGTTTCCTGACTCTACTACTTTGTGTGTTTCTGTGTGTATTTGTGTTCAACTGTATGTCCTTGTCGATTCCTCCTGCCCAAGAAGCGAAGCAGGTGACGAGACTTGCACTTGTTTCACGTATGCCCTTGAATTGTATTCTTGCCATCTTCTCATTTCTCTCGTTTCATTTTTCATCCGCATCAGGGAAGGCACCGTTCTTTGTAACATCATTCTAAAGGGGGTTTTTGTGTTTCCTGGGGAAATTTTAGCTGCTATCCGGTTTTTGTTTCTTTGTTAGGGAACAATATTTACACATTTCACCAATCTTTTCTTCTGATGAGAGAACTAGAATGGAAACGATAGTAATTTTCCTAATAGAGATGCCAATAGATTTTTGCTTAGCCGTGTAAATTTTTAGTGTGTTTCGCCTGTAGCTTGATTAGATCATATTTTTGTGCAGAATCGAAATTTATTTCACATTTCATTCGTTTAACGAACGTTTCATACAATAGCTAGAAAGCTTTAAGAGAAAGAGTAAACTTTATGCTTTATGTTAGTTCTCATACTATGAAAATTTTGAATATTTGATTTTGATTAATTTTGTGTTAAAAGTGAATTTTGAACAAGTTTTTGAAATTCTCGAAATTGAATGAAATAATGTTACTTTCTAAAATTTTGCTTCGATTATCATCTCTTTGAGTAAAAGAAACATCTATATAAAATTTAGTTCATTTGTTTTGAACATTTTTGACTTGTTTCTCTGCGATTTAGGTACCATCGATTTCGTAGTGTTTGTGTTGGATCGTTTCCGAATGGAAGGGGGTATGTTTGTGGTTGTGTGGTAAAACTTGTTTCCTAAAACTGCTTATCCCGTTTCAATGACTTGAGTTAAAGTTTTGTAAAGTAAATAGGATTTCTAAGTTAGGCTATTTGTTTTGTTTTTTGATTTTTGGTACAGTGAAACGGTGATTATGAGCAACGTTTGGTCCAGCAAATATTCATTGATGTGGAAGTGTTAGTGAGGCTTTTTCTATAGTCAACTCTATGCAGTGGGCATTGTTGGTGGTGGTGGTGCTTTTTGATATATTGTTTTCACTATTTGAACTATTGGTTTTCCGTAGGTTTTCGAAATATTTAAGTACCATTTCTTGTCCTGTCTGTGTCTACTCATACGGCTACAAAGTTAAAGGATCCTAATCCTAACCAGAATAAAGAATATAACATCCCCTTTGCTTCTGTCAACTGGCAGCTGTCTTCAAGCTTCGTTTCTATTTAAGATGTAATAATCAATCCATGATTCCTCTCAATAACAATAACAAGAAGATTTGTATAAATATAGCTATATCCTTGTAATGGTTTCATTAGTTCCATTTCGCCTTACTCTGTTTTTTGTCCAATAAACTTTTACGACGAAAACTTTAACCTAACAAAACAAAGTCTATGCAAATGTAACTCTTTCAACTAAAAACAAAAATCTTCAACCTATAAACTGTACACAATCTAACAAAAGAAAAAAAAACGCGAAAATCTATCAAACTTAATGAACATGGATTCTGTCGGGTTGTCACTTGGCATGACTGTCCAGTGATTGTATTACAACCTTCAAATCCCATCTATCGTTGCACCATCAGAATTCGACTCCTTAATTTATTGGGGTTCTGTACAGAAAAAAAAAACGCAAATCAAAAGCAAAAAAAAACAACTTAAAACCTACTTCTTATCCTAGTTATGAACAGAAAAATGTCACGCGCACGCGGTACAGTCACGTAAACCGTCTCCGGGGGCGAAAACTGGAAATTCAAGGCGATCCAAGCGGACGGTGATGAGCATCAATGCGTGTTCTAAGGGAATGGGTTTTGATTCTGGGATTGATACTTCCTACTTTTTGGTCTTGGCGCCAAATTTGAGTAGGTGCCCTAGATGTTAGTAGAAAAGTTTTTTAGTGTCATAAACTTCTTCTACTCTTTTATGAATTAGAAATGCTGTGACAAGCGGCGAATTTAACAGAGTTACTTGAAAACATTAGTCATGAGTAAACTTGATAAATGGCGTCCAATCAGGGAAATACCTCCTATCGTTTCCACCTGCTTCTGGAAATATCTTTCATGAAGTCCTGAAGAATAGAAAGCTAATCTATTTTTATTTGATGCCTTATCGCAAGGCAAAGTAACAGTTCAGTTTACTTCGTACAGCAAGCGTTATCAACGTTACGAAAATCGTTTTCCAAATGAAAACTGATTACGGAACGCAGGGAGGGAAAAATACTTGTGCATATATTACTTTTAACATTTTTCAGTTATGGTTGCTGATTTGCATTTTGGTGCAATCAATAACAAGATAAAACGATTCTATAGAAAAGCTTACACATTGTCAGGAGAGGATCTAACTAAAAGCACATATAAATCGATGTAACACATAGTGCAAACCAAACACAAACGTCAGTTGGTTTGATTCCTACCAGAAAATCTGGTTTGTTATATGTTGTTATATGTTGTTGAAAATTCCATTTTCAAGATATTCACAGAATCTCAAAGACCGATTGTAAATAATATCTCAACAATGACTATCAGCTCTGGAGACTGCAGATTATCCAGCTTTTCAACGATCGCTAATGACTACCACAAGCGTACTCACTTTCTGGTAAAGGTCAAATAAGTAAACTGAATGCTTGACAACGAATCTATATAGAATCGATCAGCTCTCAGACGACATAAGCCAAATGTCAGCTAGTTTGGTCCCCACCAAAAAAGAGTTCGCGTGGTGCGGTCATAATGACTCGTTAAAATCTGTATTTAAAAATACTACATTCATTATTTTACTTAGGGCCGATTTCTTCACCTTCGCTTAAGCCGTAAACCACGCTTACCCATATAGTTAAATTAGGTTTAAGGTCTAAGCAAGGGTGAAGAAATCGACCCTTAGATTTCTTTTGAAGACCAAATTTTTTAAGAAATATCAAATAATCCTTGTGTCTAAACCTCGGTCTAATCCTTCAACACATTTGCCCATCATCATTCGCTTGGTTCCCTCCTTTTTTCCAGTTATTCGTTGTCATCCACATTTCGGCCCGCTGGTATTGCTTTCCTACCGGCCATTCGTTATTGCTACAGTGTTTGTGTGTTACTTTTGTTGCTGTTGTAAGTTTTATGTGTTTGTGTTTGTATATATTTACTGTCAACCATCCCTACAAGTTTAGTTTTAACTATCAAGATCTAATCTATGAACAAAATTACAATTCCTGAACAGACGTCTATTTGAGATACTTTATGATCTCCGTTTTTTGGTCGTTGATTTTCTTCTTCTTTTAATTGTGCCGATCCTCGCGATACTAACACACGCCGCACTCTTCACAAAGGGGCCAAATGGCCAACAGGGAGGCAAAGCCAAATGTGGTGCACAAGGGCGGAAACCGTTCACGCGTAACCGGCCGCGAGCAAACGCTACCTCTTTTCATCTCCCGCCATTTTGATTTGTTCAATCTTTCGTTACTTTTTTTTGTTTCTACCTTTGGCTATTTGTTGTGTTTCTTGTGAGTGTGTTTTGCTTCTACGTTTTCTTGCTCTCTCTCTCGATTTCTTCATGATTTAACTCTATTGGACGGACAATAAATATACTTTTATCTCTGTTGTTTTGTATTTTAATAGATTTTACCTTTTCTCCTCGAAGGTTTTGCGTGATTTTCTTTTAGGATAGGAGAGTAAAGCAAAGCTGATTGATAAAAGATTTTTGAAGCAACATAGTCCGTTAGAAGCATAAACGTCCGGAAATGAGGTGAATCCTAACAAACACTTTAAAGTCAGTTACGACTACTTTACATCACTGTGTTAATCCCTGTCTTGAGTCTGTTCACCACTGTTGATTTGGTTAAGGAAACTGAAAGAATCATCTGTATTGTACTCTAAACACAAAAAAGAATATTCGCTTCCGGGTGAGGAGAAAAGAGATTCAGTCCAACCCATATAGAAAAGTGTGAGAAAATCGCTATTGTTCGTTTGTTCGGTTCTTGGTGTGTGAGTGTTCTTCTCATTTTGCATGGATTTTTTTGTTGAGTGTGTTTGATTTCTGAAGGAGTTAAGCGATCAGAAAAAGAGAAACATTACCAGCAAAATGTTTCCCTTTCCCTCGCCTAACATCATTGATGGCTCTTGCTGAGCAGATGGGAGTTGAACTCGTAGACGTTGCACATCTGTTCACCGCAGATATTGCACTTCCACGGGTTGCTCTCGCTGTGGCAGCCCTTGTGGAGGAAGTACAGCGTCTGGTCGGGGAACTCGATGCCGCAGAAGAGACACTGCAGATGTCGTTTGGACTTGGGTCCCCCGGACAGGAGCATGTCGGTTTCCGGCCCTGTGGACGTGATCGTCCCGTTTGAGGTAGTTGCCACTGCGACGGCCGTAGCGCTGTTGCTGATACTGCAGCTGCTGCTGCTGGAGGTACCGTTGACGCTGGTGCCGATGCCACTGCTGCTACTGCTGCTGCTGCTACTACTGCTGCTGCTGGAGCTGCTCGACGAAGTGCCACACTCCGGGGCCGGTGAGGAGGTAGCGTTGTTGCAGCTGTTCGGGATCGGACTGCTGGCCGGGTTCGGTGAGGTAAGCAACCCGTTGCGGTTGGCACGGCTCGTGGCCCGGGCTGAGATTCGCCGTTTGAGATCCTCGCGGAGGAGCGACTTGAGTGGGGACACCTGCATATGAAGAAGATTGAGGTAAACTTAATGCTTGCTGATGGAACACTTATTACGAAGGAAATCAAGAAAGTTGTAACACATTGCACTTTAAACAAACTTTCGCGTAGATGCTTGTGCCCATAAGATCATCTGAGTATAGTTGAGCAGAAACAGTTGGCATTGGTCAGATAAGGAGTCGCATATGAGACATTCATGGGTAGTACAAGAAGGGTATGTTAAATTGCCGTACCTGAAACACAAGACGACCTGGAGCAGATGTTGAGGTTGATTTGAAGGAGAACCACAAGATCACAGAATCTGGACGAGAAGGCAGAATTTTGAAGAGGAAGTATACTGCCCTTCTACGCCTACTTATCCCATGTTCTATGTAAACCTTATGGACCGCGGGACAAATATGCGTATGTAGAACAGCAGTAAAGCCTGGGAGCTAAGGTGTAGTCTATAGATAAGAAGTCGGCGGCCAACATGTGGTGTGGTTGAAGTTGGATGCCGTTGCAGGCTTATCGAAGAACCAGCTTAATGGTGTTAAAAGGAGCTTGGTAGGCAGATGGAGCTTGGTGAAAGATGCAAAAGGTCAGGAGGCGTTCGAGGCTAGTAGGAGTTCAGCAGATATGAGGAATTCGGTGTCAGAAGGAGCTGGCTGGCAGGTCGTTTGGTGGAGAGATTGTATAATGAGGAGGAATGTTAGAGAGCTGGTACATCACTAACACCTGCACTGGATAAGCCAGTAGGTAAACTTGTAAGGAAGAGCGTTATTGTGAACGAAAAAAGATTTGAACAAATGACAGGTGCTGAGCTGGTAGCGCTATCAGTCAGCAGCCTTCGGTGAGAAGGAAGGTTCTTAATATTTAGTATTTTAACGGGTTATACAACAATGGGCCTTCCTTAGCCGAGTGGTTAGAATCCGCGGCTACAAAGCAAAGTCATGCTGAAGGTGTCTGGGTTCGATTTCCGGTCGGTCCAGGATCTTTTCATAATAGAAATTTCCTTGACTTCCCTGGGCATAGAGTATAATCCTACTCGCCACACGATATACGAATGCAAAAATGGCAACTTTGGCAAAGAAAGCTCTCAGTTAATAACTGGAAGTGCTCATAAGAACACTAAGCTGAGAAGCCGGCTCTGTCCCAGTGGGGACGTCAATGCCAAGAAGAAGAAGAAGAACAACAATGTAAACATTGCGCAGAACGGGATTCTTAAGCATGATTGGCTAGATTGGAGGAGGGGAACTATCGGGAACGTAGAGGATACAGGACACTGGATGACTTCTGGCTAGTAGAAACAGCTTGTGTGACCAAATCGAAGTCAGGAGGAGCTCGTGTGATAAAATCTGTTCTGCTAGAAGTTGTTCGGGTTGTGGACGTAGTTTGTACAAAGTCTGAAGAGCTTCAAGAAATGAGGAGAGGATTGTGAGCTGTTGATTGAAGTATCATTTCCCGTCTAGTTGGAATTCCCTGTCGATTTCGATCGGTTGTAATCAGGCTGTGGTCTGCATGGTCTTAGTGAACTAACTTCAATAAGCTGAACACTAGCAAAATCTTCGAATAACCAAGTGAACGAAATACTTTTTGGCCCAATACCCTGTAACAAACTCGTTTTGGCCGTTTTTCCAGTCATGAGTGAAAATACCCGTAGATAGCAAAAAAACCGCTTATAATGCTTATCTTAAGGAGTGTATCGAAAAGTAGTCGCAAACTTTCAAAACTGTCCCAAAAATAATGGGTTGAACCACACAAACAATTTTTTGATCAAAAATGCTTTACAATGTATTTAAAAATGATGATGTGGTGATATTGTTTCAATAACCTGGCGTTTTGCATAATAATTTTGCAAATTACTAACAGCTGTCGATGAAAATCTTGCACACCTCTGAAAAAATTGATATGTTAATAAATGTGTTAAATTTTAAGAAAAAATGGTTTTTGTTTATGCTAATATATTCTGTGCCACAACCCTCATGACATAGTGTAAAAAATATTTTGAAAAATTCATTACCAAGCATTTGAGAGCAAATATAAAAATAAAAAAAGTCGATTTTTAGGGACCTCGTTTTTTTGATTTTTTCTTTCTACACGTTAATGGCAATATCGAACGATTCTAATAAATAAAAAAATGTTTTTTGATTGGAAAAGCTTCTTTGCATATTTATAAAGTAACGTAAGCAAAAAATGTTACTCTATATAATTACCGCTGTATATGATAGACCTTCAAAAGTTGATTAAACAAAAGTGACTTTCTAAAACCGACCTCGTTCCAATAATTGAGCTTTTTTAGAGCAATAATTTATTATTTTTTTTTGAATTTCTTTTTACGTGCTGTGTGAAGTAAACATATTTTCCGATAGAATAAGCTTTTCATCCTATTTTGTTTGATATACATTTTGTTTAATACAAATCATCGAATCTTCAGAAGACACTTCAAAAATGTAATTTTGTGCAAGATTTTATTTTCCATGCTTTATAAACCTTGTTGTATTCATATTAAGACTGCATATTATTCAATATTTTTTTAGCTGCTTCAATATTTGATGACACGATGAAGATTTGTGTGAAAAAAGCTTTTAAAAAGATGAACTATGCTCTGAGATATACCGTTTTGAATGTTTGCGACTACTTTTCGATACACTCCTTATTTCAGAAGCCTGTTTGAGTCTTTGAAAGAATCCTTGGTTGGAATTCGCTAAAATTTCAAATCAACCGTAGAACTAGTTATGAATAACCACGCATTTGTTATGAAACGAGTTGAATCCCTCGAAGGTTTTTCAAAAATATAGTACCAAAGTAACTATGCTGCTGAAACTACAATTTATGCATAAAGACTATGTATGTAAAACTAATATTACTGTATAACCACAATGAACCCGTTAACGCCCAAGGTATCCCACAATTGTGCTTAAGTCCCAAAAGTGTTATCAATAGTTACGTTCCCATGAAATAAACACAGGTGCAGCCAAAACAAAGGTGCGGATCCAAAAAAATGCTCAAAAGTGTGTCATCGATACCTGATAGCTCCATAGAATAAATTTTGCATTTTATTAAGACACAATTAATCCTAGTTGATCCTTTAGACACAGTAAGAGTTGTAAAAAATATTTTCGGTTGGAGACGTTCAACTCATTTACTACCACTTACACTTACTACAAAAAAAAGTTACCTTCGTCGTTTTCTAAGCGATTTTCAATTTTTCGCAGCAATGGAAACAGACACTTTTCGAGATCAATATCCATTTAAAATTTATTCAAAAGGATAGTTAATCCAAAGTTATTTGAACAAAAGGTACTTTTGTTAATAAAGGGACCGAAGCTATCATCGACATAGGAAAAGATATCAAGATTTAGAACATCGAGATGTGGAGAGTCGACTGTAATATTGAAGTATAATCTGATTAAAGTTGTAATTAAATGAAAGCATCAAACTTATTGACCAAAAAGATTATGCTTTGTTGTTGGCAAAATAGGGTTTTATTTACGAAACTCAAATTCCTTAACACCCCATTTTGCATTTCCGTCAAAAATGACATATTTTCATGATTATCTCAGAAATCTGCCATATTATCCTCACAAAAGTATTTGACTTTTGATATACACGACGAGAGAATGATAGGGCTGTTCTTTGTTTAATTATTGACATACTAGAAGTTACTTAAAATTCGAGCTGAAATTATTTTTCATCCCTTAACACCCCATTTTACGGTAATTTTTAGGTAAAGTAAATTTTGAGTGTTTTCCAATACAGTGATACCTCCATGAGTCGATGTTCCATGACTCGATATCGACTCATGGAACCATACTGGAAACAACATTTCATGGTTTCTATGATGGTCCCTTGAAACAGCTTTCCAAAGGATTACTGTTCCATGACTCGATATTTCCATGAGTCGATGGTCCCTTCAATATCGACTCATGGAGGTTTCACTGTATTTATATTTCTGCTCAAACATGTTTTCTAGACTTTTAGAATGAAATTCATGTTAAAAAAAATGGAATGTCGTCGATTCAAGTTTGGATTAACTACCAAATAATTTAAAACAATGAGGGTTTTCTCTATTTTTAAGCAAAATAAGTTTTGGATGTAATCTTAAATTTTCATTTCATCCCACAGCCACGAATGCCATGACAAAATGGTAAAGTGTCATAAATAAAATAAAATAATAATAATTTCATCCCAAAACAAGTTAACCAAACTTATATAAGCAAATAAATACCAAAAAATACATGTAATCGCTTTGAATTTCGATTTGTAGGCTAAAAAGCTCAAAACATGTGTTTCTTGTGGTTTTCTAAGCAAAAACAAATTTGAGTGTAATCAAAAATTTCTTTTTCTGGTAAAATATAATCACTATTCTTGTACAGTCAAATTTATTACTGAGAACTACATGTCGTTGCTTTACAGCTTGATTCATGGACATACAGTTATATAAAATTAGGTTTTTCAATGTTTATTTTCGGTAAAATGAATTTTGAGTGTTTTACTATTTTTTCCCCAAAGATGGTAACTGAATTTCTACAAGTAAGCTCATGCCATAAAAAAATGGCATTGCTTTATATATTGATTTTAATTCAAAGAGGTTGAAAATCTAGGGTTTCTCGTAAGTTTTTGGTAAAACATGTTTTATGTGTAATCCAAAATAACCGCTCAAATATGTTCACTGGACTTGTACAAGCATAGTTATACAGTAAAAGTATGAATGTTGATTTATATGCAAACAGATCGGAAACCTAAATTGTCTCGTAGTTTTTGGAGTAAAATAAATTTTGAGTGTAATCAATAATTTATATGTCTACCCAAAAATGTTCACTGGACTACTTCAGTCAAATTGATGCCAATAAAATCACATGTCATCGCTTTGACATGACGCTATGCAAACAGTTTCAAATAAAGAGTATTTAATATTATTTCTTAGTAAAATAAATTTTGAGTGAAACCAAACACTTTATTTCTGCTAAACCGTTTTCACTGCATTTCTACAAAAACTTGCATGTCAAAAAACTATATGTCATCGTTTTGAATTTCGTTTTATTGTTAAGTGTATTTTCCAAAATGCTAGGAAGTGTCTATTGCCAAATAACTTTAGGTAGACGCTTTTATTAAGAATCAATTAAAGTGGACGTTGATTTTGCATGATGCTCATTTGATGATGTTGAAAGAATTTTCGAAATCGCTTCGAAAACAACAAAGATATGCATTGTCAAAGTTTGATTCCCTACTTCTTCAGGGTTTTGGATATGCAGATGTAAGGTACATTTCTGTGCTGTTACTTCATTAGGACCTATCTGACATGAGCGATTTCTCTTCATCGATCCTCTCTTTTGATAATAACTTCGCTAAAGCAAGATAATAGAGAATTCTACATCCTACATTACAAAAATATGAAACGAAAAGAGAATCAGTTTTCTGAAACAGCGCAAAGAGAGCAACGATGAAGAGAAATCGATAATTGCAGATAAGCCTTTATGGCGCCACCTGGTGAGTGAATTAAGAATTAAAGGTCAATTCCAATTGTCCTCAATCACACGTTCTTTCGGGGACATCCGGTGGTCCCGAAAGTGGCCACTTTAGCCGTATAAACATAAACATGGCAAAATGAACCACCGCACACCAATGGACTTCGATATGGATATGAATTGGACCAACGACAGCACTCTCCTCTACATGTTCGGTAGGAGAGAAATAGCAATAAGAACTTTAAATAGATTCTGTATATGATACTCGGCATAGTAGTGGCCAAGTGCACGGAGTGCCTAACAAACAAAAGTAAGGAAAAAAACGATGTCCGGTGGTTATAGTTAGTCTACGTGGATGCATCTCAAAACTACACCAGTTGATTCGTTCAGAACTGTTTAAAGAATTAACATCGATCAATATTTGACAATATTACAGCGTTCCGAAATTGACCAAATTTTTACCTATCCCAGTTATTTTGACAACCCGCTGTACATTCTACATAGATCTACCTTGGTGTCGTACAAACCCGTGTACGTGATTGAACTGCAGATTTGGAGGCCCGAATCATACACTAAAGGTTTTCCTTTGAATATTGTGAAGATTTGCGAAGGATCATGCCTAAAGATCTCATCTGGAATCTACAAAGAGCTTTGCATGGATTTTTTCTAAAGACTTCAAAAAGATTCCCTCAAAGTAGCCTGTTTACGAATTGGAATTACTGAATGGTTTTCTAAAGACCATTGTAGAGATCTTTAGATTATATTTTATGAAATGCGTTGAAGAATCTATCGGGCATAACGTATTGACTACAACAAATATTGAAAGTCTCGAGTCAATAGTCTCAAGAGCACTCCTCTATGAATCTGTCATGAATGCCATATAACTCTCCACTGAAGTCTCCAGCGCATAAGCAAAGATCTTAATGGAGGTACTCCAAGGCTTGCGATATGTAAATATTCCACCAGTAATAAACCACATCTGTCTTCAGAAGATCAAGCAAAGGATTCATTGGTTTTAGACCTACCTAGCAATCCATAGGAATCTGCTGGAGATTTCGCCAAAGACATGGTAAAAAAAATCTTTCAAGGGAATCACAGTGTTCGTATCGTAGAGCGCATATACCTAACATATGTGGTTTAGTTTTTATTATAATTTTAATATTTCATCATTAATCATGCAAGAAACCATCTTACGATTTTGGAATGAATTGTGCGCTGAAGGTCTATCTAAAAATTATGGAAGGGTTAGATCATTGTTTACGGAATTCGTTGAGAATCTCCACCTGGAATTTGCCGGGTATGACGTATAGAATACACCAAATATTGAAAATCTCGAGAGCACTCCTCCTTGAATACATCATGAATTTTTAATAACTTTCCAGAACGTATGGCAAAAATCTTGCCCGAAGGTAAAGATTTCATCAGGAATAAACCACGTTCGTTCCGAACAAATCTGTCTTCAGAGGACCAAGTAAAGGAATCACTGATTTAAAACCTACCTAGCATATCATTAAGAATCTGCTGAAGATTTCAAGTCTGTCAAAGAATTCGTAGTGTTCTTAGAGCGGTCTAGTTTTTATTATAGATTTTTCAGTCGTCAGTCTTATATGCAGTGGCGTAGCTAGAGTTTTGTGGGCCCGGTGCGGAGATAGATTTGGGGGCCCCACGTAAAGAGGTTTGCAAAATATGTCTTTTATTAGCGAGTTCACACGTACCTTAAGTATATGTAAAGAAAAAACGTGATTAAAAGCACAAAAAAAAAAATTCGGCCAAGAAATAGTTTTTATTGCTAAGTCTTGTGGAACCTAAAAAATATATCTTCTTCTTCTTGGCATTACGTCCTCACTGGGACAGAGCCTGCTTCTCAGCTTAGTGTTCTCATGAGCACTCCCACCAGTAGCGCAACCAGGATTTGGTTCTAGGGAGCGTTTTGTAAATTTAAATTTGAGAAGGTATATTTTAAAATAAGAAATCGACTTGAAGATTTAGGTAAACTTCACTATTTTAATACGCACAGTGAATAATTTAACCATCAAATCTTGGTTTTGATTAATTTCGTAATCTTATTGATTAACTATCATCGTGAGTATCCAAAAAAATGTAATATATGATCAACACCTTCAAAATCTCGTAATTGTTGAAATGCCTAGTGGGATAATATGCTTTCACTAGCAGCTGAAGGCTTCAATAGCATTCTATTTTTTTCTCATAATCTTTAAAATCCAAAGAATATTTGATCCAGAAATTCTTATAATTTTACAATAGTTGCTAAAATATGGCTATATACTGAGCTGAATGAAACCAGTTAACTTTCCGATGACCACTGCCATAAGCATCACGCTGATGATGAGTACAAAAAGCGAGCTTTTTCCACATGTATTGTGCAAATCACAATAGTGCCACTACTGAATTTTCGAAAAGTTCCCAATACATATATCTAAATATTCGACTCACTTCTCACTCACAGCCTTCAGTTTATTATTCAAAAAAGGCAAGAAAATTTCGTTATTTATGGGTGTTTTTATTAAACTCTTCAGGGGTCTAAGAATTGAAAAAAAAACACAACTTTGAAGATGTATTTGTAAAAAAACCCTGAAATATAAATATGAATCAAAGTATGTTACTGCTTCGTAGCTGTATAAGATGTGTAGTGATAAGTTTCAAAAATATACTCGGTAATCCTTATTTTTTTCGGCTCTGGGGGGAGTTTTGATCCCCATATCCTCCCCCTGGTAGCGCCACTGACTTCGCATTCGTATATAATGTGGCAAGCAAGTACGATGATATACTTTTATGCTCAGGGAAGTCAGGGAAATTTCCATTACGAAAAGATCCTGGACCGACCGGGAATCGAACCCAGACACTTTCAGCATGGCTTTGCGCGGACACTTTCAGCGGACTCTAACAACTCGACTAAGGAAGGCCCCATAAAAATATATACACACTTAAATTCGGAAATCTACTTCGGTAAATGGATTCGCCGAGAATCCAACAGCTGATATCTCGGTAATTTTTTTACCAAGATCTCGGTAAATGTTTACCGAATATATGTTGCGATTGCCGGAATCTCGATAAAAAACTTGAATTGCGGAAATATCAGTAAACTAATAACCGAGATTCGGTAATGAAAAGTACCGAATTCTCAGCTGTTGGATTCTCGGCTATTCGTTTTTCTGAGGTTGACGAAATAATTTATGTGTATATAAAGCGATTTCTTCAGACGCTTCTATATGTTTCTATTTAAAAAGATCTTTAAAGATATTCTTGGATATGCGATTTCTTTGAAAACTCGTGATAAATTTCATAGGTAAATACCTGGTGCAATCACTAGACAAATTCTAGTATTGCGCAAACCACTTGAAAATACTTTGTTGTGGTTTTTTGTGCAGATCCAGGAGGCAATCAAGATAATATACTTGATTTTTTATAATTTTTTACGACGAAGTCCAAGCAAAATTCATAGAGGTACCCTAAAATGTTCCTTGGGGGCCGTCCATTAATTACATAAGGGGTTATGGGGGGAGGGGGAGGTTGAAAATTTCTTACGCGCCATACAATTTATATTTAAGGCGGGGGTGAAAAATTCCTAAAATTGTCTTACGTGATTAATGGACCGCCCCTTGAAAAACCAAAACATGGACAGATTCTTCTGAAGTAAAACTCTGGAACTTCTGGAACTGCTACCGAAATTCTCTAAATCCTAGGAATAAAAAAAACTCCATGTAAAAGAAGTCTTAGAAGACATTTTGCCGGAATATTTGGAAGGATTCTTAAATAAAATAAAACTGGCAGAAGTTACTGAGGATTTTTTTGATTTTATCACTTGAAGAACTTCTCGTACAGGGTATCCGCATATTATCCGTACTAAATTTGAAGACATGAAAAAACGCCTAAAATACCTATAAATTTCAATTTGATTATCTCAGTTTCTTACATTACATTCTTACATTCTAGCATTAATTTTAAAACTATCAATCATTGTATCTTTCACTATTTCATAGATGTATTAAAAACCAGACATCGACATAGATTTTAATTGTTTTGAATGAGAGATAATCTTTCACATATTTTGTTGTTTTGTAATTTACGGACACCCTGTAGTAATGAACAAATTCAAGAAGGGCTCCCAGGCAAAAATGAAGGACAAATCCAAAAAGATTTCCAATTAACTGTGAAATTCTCGAAAACTACAAAAATGAATACCAGAAAAAAGTCCTCAGATAAATCTCAAGGGGTATATTTGAAAAGGTATAATTCGTGGAAGAATCCCTTGAAACCTTGATAAATTCCTAGAACGATTCCTGTATGTAATCTTCAAGGATCCTTAAAAAAAATCAGGGTAATCATTTTCGGATTCTCTGTGGCATTTTTTTAAAACTCCTTCATGAATTGCCGTCCATATCGGAATGCCAAATCGATTATTATTAGCTATTTTATAGCGGTTTTACGCCCGAAGCAATTCTTTCAGAAATTGATTGAAAAATTCCAGGTAGCATTTCTCATAATGTTCTTTACATGAAAGCACTGGAAACAGATCCCTGAATTTGTTGCTGATGTTTATTCTGAAGAAATCCAATTAAAATTTCTGCAAAATATTCTGAAAGAATTTCTAAACGAATTCTTGAAAGAATCTTCCCTTTTTTCAACGAAACCTTGGAGGAATCTCAAAATAGGTTTAAACAAAAAAAGTGGTAAAATTCATGGCATAATTTCATATAAATTAACAGAAGTTTTTAAAGAAATGTCCTGAATTATTATTCAAGGCCATCAGAGAATAAATTCAGATGATTTTTGGTAAGTATTTTTGGATGACAACAAAATAAGGAATTTTTATTAGGTACCTCAAGCTCAAAGCTCACCAACGCTCCAGATTTCTGGAGGCCAACAAACTGGATTTGCATTTAATTGGAAATCAAAATTCATGAAGTAAATTTTTATAAATCCAAAGCCGTGATTAGACTCGACATTAAAAAAAGGTATCTGAGCCTACTTGGATACTTATGAGGTTTAGCTGAACGTGGCCCTTTTCGAAGGCTCGGTTCTTTTATGCGCCAAATTGATTGAACAACAACAAGGAAAATAACTTACTAAATAAATATTTGTGGAGGCCCCTAAAATGTGGGGACCCAAAGCGACGATCCACCGGGGCCCCTCTGCTGACTCTAAATCTAGCCCTAAAGTATTTAAAATAGGGGATAATCAAGGGGCCCCTGTACATAGCTAATCAAAATCTCCTCCAAAACCTATTCTTATTATACAAATTTTCAGTTTGGGATCATACAAATTGTCAATTTCCTATAAGCTAGGTCGAACTTTCAATACTATGAGAAATCTGCATTGTAATTTTGGGGCCCCTATGAGCTCGGGGCCTGGTGCGGACCGCACCCACCGCACCCCCCTAGCTACGCTACTGCTTATATGAGTGATTTTCAGATGGATCTTCTTCAGTACACTTGATGCTTTTCGCTTCACCGGACATTTCGATGAATTTCCAGTCAAATGTTTTTTAACCTATCTTTTGCATTTGCACTACGCAGGCCATCACTCACCTTGATCAGCGACGTAAGGCTGGAGGACGGTGTCACACTCTCACTCGAATTGCTAATGTTGGAGGTCGGATTTTCCGAAGTGCTATTACTTCGTGGTTTGGTTTCATTGTACTCATCGTTTGTCGTGGGTTCCTAAAAAAGGGACAATTCCAAAAATTAAAATCCGCTACACGGTGATGAAGGGACTGCCACTACTTACCTGTTTGATCGGAATCAGGCTGATTGACGGGGTAATAGAGTTATCAAAAATAATGTGCCTTGAGCTTTGTACTTGAGATGGAAGCATGGAGGACAAGTGGGAACTGGAGGGTGCGTTGGAGTCGGCCGAATGCGGTGACGAGGGCGAGCCGCCATTCGGGGGCCGCACGATGGCTTTGATGTCCAAGCCGGAGGAAATCGATGGGGTCGGAGTGCTTCGGTCGTTGCTGCCGCTGCGATCGCTTCCGTTGTCCCGAGCGCTGCTCGGTTCGTTGTTGGTGCTGTTGCCGTGACCCGTACCGTTCAAAGCGTCCCGACTGCAATTCAGGGCCACTTCGTTGTTGTCCGCCATCGAGATTTCCACGTGCGGCGTGAGGAAGTGCATTGGGGGTGTCGCATTGTCTACCGAACGCATAGAGTCGCCGGAATCGCTGAACGCGTTGACGGCGTTCATGGCGGCCAAAGCCGGCAAGAGATTGGCTGGATTATGCTGATCTAGGGCTAGCAGTAGGGATGATGGAGTTCCTGGGCCGGGGTTGTCCAGATCGATGCCGTGCCTGTTGAAGAAGTGTACCCGTAGGGATTTCATTGTTCCCGCTCGGTAGCTACAAAGAGGGCAGGTTTTGACGAGGTCGTGCTGTCCAACGTGCTCGTTTTGGAAATGTGCGCGCATGGCTATCTGTCTTTGGAAACCTCGATTGCAGATCGGACAATGGTAGGGCAGTGTTTTGGTGTGAGTGGTAAAGTGCTCCGCCAGGTGGTCCTTGCGGAAGAATCGCTTCTGACAGACGCGACATTCGTAGGGTTTTACTCCGGTGTGGCGCATCTTGTGCCGACGCATGTTAGCGCCATTGGAGAACTTCATATTGCACACATCGCATTCGAACAGTTTCCGGTTGCCATTGTTGTTATTATTGTTGTTATTGTTGTTCGCATGTAGCAGGTTGTTGTTGTTAATTGCACTCGAGTTGTTGTTGTTGTTGAGGTTGTTCTTGAGACTCTCTAGGAGTTGGGCTGCTGCTGCGGATCGTTGATCGTTCGTTGGTTCCGAATTGTCCGAGAGGTTATCGTCAACGCTGTTGCCACGGTTGGCCTCGCTGAGACTGGCATTGTGACTAGCTCTTAGGGCCGAGATCGTCGTCGAAAGACACGTTGCCAAGGCGCTGCTGTCCATGCTGGAGTCTATGTTCCGTTCCATATCACAATCCGGCTCTTCCTTGGCTTTCATGATGATACTCGCGGGGGGCTCCATAATGGAGAGTGACGAGCCGGTGGTTGATGAGGTGGTCGAGGAGCCCCCGCCTAGTGCAACTGCAAGTCCTAGTCCATGGGATCCGGCTGAGTCCGGTTCACCAGTGGACATTATACTCCGGGCGATGATGTTGAAGCTTTATTGATCCGCCGATAGTCTCAAAAGATGACTGCTGCGGCATCCAGGTCGTGAGATCTGCAATGAGCAAATAGAGAGATAGAAAGTTCATTAGTTATGGGTTCGATCATTAGGCTGCCAACAGGTTCATCGGATCAGTAGAACAGGATATGGCGTTAATTGCTCACCACATTCGTCCAGGAGCGACCTCAAGCGAATGAAGGGGGTTATAGAGGAAAGTGTGCCTACCAGCCCAATGAGAGAAAAACGACCCTTTCCGGCGGCCGGACTCGAAAACGCTAAAACCAAAACGCAAAGAAACTAGATTGATCAACCTGGTTCAATTTCGCTGGCTGGGGTTCGTATGTGCAGCCATGCCGCCGATCCGAGCCGCGCGCGTAACATTTCCAACTCCCATTAAATAAACAGAGCGCGATCGCACCAAAGAGTCATTAAAAAATTGGGACTTGTTACGAAGCCTCCGCGAAGCCGCGATCGCTCGGTAGCCCGCGTGGTGTGTAAAGAAGACGACGAGGTGCGCGAAACCTAGAGCCGAGGCCCCCAACCAGCAGCGCCCAGACGTAATTCTCTTTCCCAAGAGAGTGAGAGTTACGAAAACGCACAATTGGCTGACTGGCTGCGACTCATCACCACCAACATCATCATCATCAATAGCAGCACCCGAACCGGGCAGCCAATGCGAAACTAGCGCGGATCTACCTGCCGTGACGCACCCCCTCTGGCTCCTCAAGCGCCCCTCCAATGCCCTCCTGACCAGTCGCCGTCATCGTCGTAAGAGAGTGAAAATGAGGCGCGCGGGAAACGAAAGTTTTATTTTCAATCTTTTTATAGGAGTGAAACGTCCGAGACGACCCGCGATATAGGTCGGAATGTCCGAGTCAGTGTAGTGTCTGCAGCACTACTGGTGGTTCATTCAACACACAGAATGTTGGATCGGATCGGCGACACAGGTTGGGATGATGAAGGGGGTCGGGGTGATCTACTTATTGCAGAACCAGCAGCAGCGAACGAATGGTGACAGAAACCGGTGCGACAGGTGTCATCATCTTGGGACATTTCTCGGGGGGTTTTGAGAATGTGCATTGCTCGAGGAGGGGCGTGACGAAGGAAAAGATTAATGGAGTGGGATTTGTTTTGTATGGCTTTATTTTGTTGGGGTATTTTGCACAGAGTTCAACTACTAAATTATTTTATTTCAGATATTAGAAATTGAGTTTGATCAAATTACTTGATCAAACACATTTAAATTTATTATTGTCTTTCAATTTGATTTTCCGTGAAAACCCATTTTGTGTTCCATTTTAACCGCTTATTTAGAACACCAAATTAATTATTAAAAAATAAAAATAACTCCAGCTGGAGCCTTTTGAACTTGGGGCGTATTATTGGTTTTGAATGATAAATCACTGAGTCATTGAATAATTATTGTTTTAAAATGTTCTCTAAACGCCTTGAAGTGCTTAACGGATAAGCTATGCTTTAAAAAGTGGTTCAAATTACTCATGATCAATCGAAACTTCGTCTCATAAACTTTTAATACCTAAAATCCTAGAGTCTCCAGAGATCCCTCCAAGGATTTCATAACCCTTCCAAACATTTTTCAGGAATTATTTTACTGATTATTTGGATATGTGCTTTATGAACTCTTCCAGGAATACATTCAAGGACTCCTTCAAGGATTTCTGCAGTGATTCTTCTAGCAATCCTTTCCGGGATTTGCCTTTTTAAAAATATATTTAATTCGATTTCTCAAAACATGTTTAATTTCCTCTAGATAATCGTTAAGCAGTCCATCGTTGACTCCTTTAGTAATTTCCGCATCGATAAATCCGTAGGATACTTCAAAACATTTCCAAATATTTCCTCTTTAGATTCTTCCGGCAATTTTTACACCGATATCTCCAATTGATTTTCAAGTTGATCTTCCAAAGATTGATAGAAGAATTCTGTAAGGAAAACCATTAAAAGGTTTCTGAAGAAATTCGTTCAAAAATTTTTACGGCATAGGTTACAGGAATCCATCCAAAATTTCATACTTATTTTACAACCAATTATGCATGTCATTTCCACAGGGATTCCATCACAAATTCTCCAATGTAATCTGTAATTGGTCCAAAATTTTTGCATCGTAAACCCCTCCATAAATTCTTCCACTGATTCGCCAAATAATCACTCCAGATTCCTCTAGGAGAACCTTCAAGAATTCAGACTAAAGACAAAATTTAACAAATTCGTTCAGGTATTCCTCCTATAGTTGCTTTAGAGATTTACCTAGAGATATTCTCATATTCCATTCTTAGATTACTCCTGCAGATTATTTGTAAGATATCTCGAGGAATTTCTTAAGTAAGTTTTCTATGAAGTCTTTAAAAAGTCCATTAAGATTTTCTACTAGGAAATACCACAACTATTCGATAAATGATTGCGATTTTTCCCATACGCATGCCCGTGCTTTTCAGGGATCGTTCCAGAAAAAAATGCAGATTATTTTCCAGGATTTCGTATGGAGATTTCTTAACGATTATTCCCGAAATTTATCTAGTGAATGTGTTCAGAAGTTCCTTTAAAGATGCTTACAGTAGTTCACAAGGTATTCCTCATAGAGTTTCATCAGAGATTACTTTCAGGAAGTCCCCCAATTCAAATCATCTTGAAAACTGATATGGGTTATTTGAGTTGAGTTTTGCCTTCATGACGCTTGTTTGCTCTATATTAACATATCCTATTCAGCAGCATTGATAATTAAGTTCAAATATACGATTAGTCGATTTTTAATCGGATTTCAAACTATTTTTTCTTTATTATAGTGTTTTTTAGCTTACAGCTAGTTGAGGGGAGGTCTCCAGAATAGTGCCTCTGAAAATGTAGAAGAGGACCCTTAGGGGGTGCCCTTTTCGAGCCCAACCTAGGGGTCTCGTCAAACATAGTGTAAAGCTATTTTAGCTGACTCGCTGGACAGTCGTCCCGTCGTTTTTATACATGTAACATCAACTGAGACTCTAAATTTGAAATATCCTAATTGAAAATTCGCTCCGCATAATGTGACCCTCCCTATATTCAATTAAATTTGATAACCTAATGGAGTGTAGCCGATGAGATTGGCGGTGAGAAACAAGATAAAGTTGCTCTTGGTTCAGATTTGTTGATACTTTTTAAGAATCCTATTAAAGTTGACACGGTGGCCCCATCGTTTCCTAGGGCGCTGTGGATACTTCCCGAAATTCCGAAGGATCTCCGGGCTGATTCGTATTGCGGACATGCACAAAAAAGTGTTCGACCAGGTTCTGAACGTCACAAATAGAGCACATCCCTCTTAAAAGGCCACTTCCATCCGTGTTATGTGAAACCCGCGTATACCCGGTTCTCAAACGTGAGATGACTCGTTGATTGTGGAGTAGAGGACATTCGACCCAGTTTTGGGTTGAAATCTTGATTTTCCGTAGGTGCGGAGAGTAAGACTGAGCTCATACAGTACCCCATACGTTCTTGAAGGTTTTCGAAATCTTTTGACGTCATCGAACGGAACCGCTTCTTCGAAACGAGGAAAAGAATAGCCAGAACCGGCAAGGTTATCGGCAGCAACATTTCCGGGTATCCCACAATGTCCAGGAATCCATGCGTAGGTTGTGTTCGACAAAGCATTTTCCAGCGTCCCCTTAATCCATGGATGCGTGGGCCTTTCAGATTGGTAGGCAGAAACAACGTTTGCTGAACCTGTAAGGATCAACCCTGGCCGGTTGGATGGTATGGTGGATGCTGTGAAAATAGCAGCGGCGAAAACGGAGCATATAGCCGAAACTCCCAGATCGACGCCAAGATTGGAGAGTGACCCATCGGTGTAGCGTTTTTCGTGTCTAGGATACTTGGTATGTAGCCAGTCGTGGAAGGTAGCCCTAAGAATCGACGAAATGTCGCCTGCGCGAAACTTAAACAAATGTCTCCGTACCGTACCAATGAACCTTGGCCACTGGTGGCAGATCCACGTTGTTGGCCGTCTGGAGGATCCTGCACCCTTCAGATAGGATAAAAATTCTGTCGTCCCCGGATTTGTTTTTGGTAATAGCGACAGCGTGCAAATGAAAAAGCGGATTAATTCAATTGAACTGCTTGACGGAGCACTAATGGACCCCATGTTCTGTTGAAAGCCTTTGAAAGATCTAGGAAACGATCTCAGTATGCAAGCCGTATGTAGAACATCGGCAAAAATAGATTGAAGTCCCGTGCCTTGATCTAAAGGCATGTTGTTTATGATCCAAGAGGTCATGAGATTCAAGGAACTGTTTCAGTCGACGGTTCAGCATCCGCTCCTTCACCGTCACGGGAGTCACTATTGGTCTTTGGTATGGGGATGATAAGGCTTTCACTCCATTCTGACGGACTGTAAGCCAATTTCTGTTGATTAGATCCAGGAGCTTTGCCGGAAGGAGTGTCAGTGCATTCTCTTTGTTAGTGAATAGTATTCACTGAATACGCCTAACTGCGCGTAGGGTTTTCCTCCTAGATTTGACTGCTTTCCTGGAGTCATCCGTCCACCAGTGTAGAGCCTTCCTGCCCGGTCGATTGTTTGTACGAGGTATGGAAGATTCCGCGGCATTGTGGATCACTTTGGCCAAGTCGGTCAAATTGGTAGGTGCATGATTTCGGAAAAGATCGCGAAAATTTTGTGTATGTTCGTTTCTGTCTGCCTTCTCGTATAAAAGATAACTGCCGTACATATCGGTGTTGAGGACAGTAAGGTCATGTTCGAGCCTAAGGACCTCAAAAGGGATGGACGTTAATACACCCAAGCCCACTGAGTGTCTCAAGTTACTGCCATGGTGCATAGTCCAACGATGTTGACTACGAAGCGAGCAGTTGAGTTGCTTGACCGACACCCTGTTCACTTCCTGCAGAACTAATCACCAGGGTGGTGTACCATGAACTAAAAGTTCGAGGTTATCGTAGAAACCGATCATGTTCCATTGAAGGAGGAAGGTAATTTGTTTTGGTAGAGTTGGTGTGCGAAAAGAAGTCCGGGAAACCGATGAGCTTTCACTGGAGTTTGCAGACGTTTACCGTAGAAAGGATCTGTCGACCAAGTTGAGCTGCTGGAAAAGAGATGCCGCTGTAACATTGGTGGGCAAAGTTGTGACTGCTGTGCTAAAAATCAGGGGTACCACGGATTGAATGTTGAGGTAAGGCTAAGATGGTTTCCAAGCCGGGAAGTCCGGAATGCCTGGTAGTTATACCGAAGGAGGTGATGTGGGATGCCGTGTTGGCACTAGTAGGGCTAGTGATGGAGAGGGACTTACCACACGTGTTGAGGTGCTCGGGAAGCATTTGCATTTGCAATTCCTTAAAAATTAACGCAAACGTTTCGCTCTGTAAAAGCTACCTTTTTTCTAATACACCATCTTGATTGGAACATGGTTTCCCCCTTCAGCACCGATGTACGTTGTTGGGTGCAGCCCGGCACTGGGGGTCTCGCCCTATTTAGAATAACTCCGTTGAATTTAGGATTAGAAATTGAAATACTTCCGAGTATAATGAAGAACTGCGTAGACATCTCGAAGATTCACTTTGACATCTGGGGTTTTTATTGGCCAAATAGCTGAATCTCGGAAGTAAGATGTTGCACTTAAGGAAAAATTAGTTGAGTAACACAGACAGACAAAGCAGAGAGCGGTACAATGGGGCAAGGGGAGCAGAAAAACAGATCCATCGCAGGAAGAAAAAGGAGCATGAAGAGGCGGTAATTGCTCAGGCGCAAGAAGCTATGGAACAGAACGACATGTGACGGTTCTACGAATCTGTCAATGGTGTGCAGAGAAAAACAGCGTGGTCTACCGCCATAAAAAAGGCAATATATAAACATAAAACAATGGTGGCCTGCAGATGGAAAAAGTACTTCGCGTTATTGTTGAACGGAGGTAACGAAAGTGGAACTAGTAACAGAATTCAAATCGACGACGATGGGTAGGCTGTGGAACCTCCAACGCTAGATGAGGTAAAGAAAGCTACTAATGGGTAGAGATGGTCGGGTCTCGCGTTTTCAAACCCGTCGGGTTCGAGTTCGGGTCGGGTTTTGAAAATTTAATTTTCCGGGTTCGGGTTCGGGTCGGGTTTGGAGAATTATCGGATACGGGTCAGGTTAGGGTTTGAAAAAAGTCGGGTTTAGTCGGATTTGGGTCGGGTTTGGTGAGAATTGTAAACAGAGTAACAACATGAAAGTTTCCCTGTGCATCAGAAACGATGAATTTATCATATTTTTGAACTCGGGTTCTATTCGGGTTTTTCTATCAAAATGTTTTCGGGTTTCGGGTTGGGTTCGGGTTTGAACAGCGAAAATTTTTCGGGTTCGGGTCGGGCCCGGGTTTAAATAAATAAAATAAGTCGGGTACGGGTCGAGTTCGGGTTTGAAAAATGTGAAACCCGACCATCTCTACTAATAGGCTGAAGAACTACAAGCCTGCTGATGAGGACGGACAAGCTCCCGGCCGAACTTCTTAAACACGAAAGTGAGCAGCTGCACGATCCCATTCACCGTATTATTTCGAAGATATGGAAGTAAGAACAAAAGTATACTAGTTGGTTGGATAATCTCATTTACCCTTTGTACAAGAACGGGCATCGACTGGAGTGCGCCATTTACCGAGAGATATCCTTAATTCGGCGTACAAAATCATGTCTGCAGTTCTGTTCAACAGTTTGAGACCGTATGAGGAGTCTTTTGTCTACGAATATTGTAGATTTCAAAGCAGAGTATGATTTAGTTAAAAAGAATCGGGGTGTTGGTAAATTATGTCCAAACATGGCTTTCTGACGAAGCTGATTAGAGTGCATAGTACAACGTGACGTGCGATAATCATGTTATTCGCGAGGAGAAAAAACGTATTGCAGCTGCGAGTCGGGCTTCCTACGGGCTCTGTACCCAGCTAAAGTTCCGTAGCATGTAAACGAAAACACAACTCGCGTTATGCAAGACACTAATCCTTCCGGTTGTCCTATATAGCCATGAATCGTGATTTGACGTAGGTTCATCGTAGCGGATTGTAGCCCAACTACTATCAAGCAGCATTAAAAAAAACTCTTCGCTAAGTGAATCAAAAGTGCAAGAATAGGATCCTTCCTATCAGCCTGGGCCTCGTGGCCGTGCGTTTAGTGTCGTCAGGCATTTAAGCGCATCGTGTCATGGGTTGTGGGTTCGATTCCCGCTTCAGCCATTGAAACTTTCGTCATGAATGTTTCGCGGCTGTACCACTGGAGCATGCTTGTCCGTTGTCTAGTGTTAAGTTACAGTCTGTGCAGCTAAATGGCTGAAGACGGTGTCCGTGTCTTTTTTAATGAAAAACTGGGCAAATTTTGAAAACTATACCGGAAAAAGCGGGAATTTCAAAAAGAAAATTTGGTGGCCACCCTGCCAAATATCAATACGAAATTTCTGACTGATTATCTGAAAAATGTGTCATCCAAATTCATTGGTATCGTCGAAGAACATGTTCACAAGTATCAGATCGAACAGATCATAAGTAAACATCCAAAAAACATTACCAAAAACAGAGAAACAACATTGTTTCCATATCTACACCGCATTCCCTTCATTCATGTCGAAATTGTTGCGTCTTGTCAAAAATTCGCATCGAAACAAGGTCGCAACATCACGGATCGTCGAAAAAAGGACACTGCCGTTTGTGAAAGTATTCCTCCGTGGAAATGAAAACAAATCGATACGATGCGAAACTGGTTGTCGCGTAAATTTTCCATTATCCTTTGATGGCTTGCTGAAGTGCTCAAGCACTCAAAAGTTATCGTGACGAACCAGTCAGCACTTTTAGGTCAACTGGTTCTAAGGCAACCAATTGAAGCCACCACCACCGGTTGCAATTGCTCCAGTTTCCATCACTTCATTACTTATGAAGTCCAACCATAAGCCATCAAAGAAGGGAGGGGGGCATCTTCTGTGTGTAACCTCCGCGCGGGTAATTGATTGCGAGGGGTGGCGATGGACCGCGGCGGTATACGCGTAACATCCAAACACTCTCTGAGGGATGATGGTTTTTTGTTCGGAATGGAGTTCCCGCGCGTTTGGTGGAGGCTCCCTCGCGTAAGAGATCAGAGAGGCGAAGCGGTGCGGTAGCTATAGAGAGACAGTCAACGGGCCGGCGCGGCGTGACGACGAAGCCAGCCAACCTGATTACCTATGCGCGGAGTGCAGCCTCACCGCATAGTGGGGCAGTACCACTATAGGACCAAAATCGAAAAAGTTTTGTTTGGGTTTTCTCCCATACGTTCTTATGAATCTGTTATTATATCAAGAATTATGTTTTCCTACAGTGGTGCGTGGCCGTACAAAACCTCAAAAACTTATATGGCAGCGTCCATTTATTACGTAACGCGAAATTTGGAAAATTTCGACCCCCTCCCCCCCGTCCGTAACGCTTTTTGTATGAAAAATTTCAATTTTTTGTATGAGCCGTAACGCTTGAGCCTACTCCCCCCCTCCCCCTATAGCGTTACGTAATTTGTGGACGCCCCCTATTCTCAATATCACGGGTTACCATTTTTTTAATCGTATTCAAAAATGTTGCCACAATCCATTTTGTTGCCAAAATCAGAGTGTGCCAAATATTGAGCATGACAAAAATGGAACCTTTTTATACAACTTCTAAATGTGTAGGCGAACTTACATGAAAATTTTCTTGTATTCCAATTTTAGCAAAAACCAATTTTTTAAACGAAAAATTGTTAAATGATATATACAATCCCGTGCAAAAGTTTGGGTTCACCACCTCAAAAACATACAGAAGTGTTCTGTCCATATCTCTGTGATTACACGTCCAATTGAAACTCTATAAGCCGCATTCGAAAAGCAAAGAGTTATTCTTACTTCGTATGTATTTTTCCAAAAACATTTTTCAATTTTTTATACTAAATTTTTACTTAAAAATGTGACATTTATCAAAAAACACACTGAAAAATCATATCTAATTTCCTCAGCATTGTGTCGACCAAAATTTTAAATCAAAGTGTCATTAGAATCGAAATCTTATATTCTTTTGAGAGACCCCACGAAATTTTGGCGGAAAAATCTGGAAAGTATTCAAAATCAATTAAACAGTCAGTTGCACGATGACGTACGTGCAAAAGTTTGGGTTCACCCCACAGTATGATGCAAATCGTGCAAAAGTTTGGGGTCACCTGAGCCGCACGCACATCATTTTTGTCAATATCTCTGCCATTGTTCAACCGATTTTAATAGTTTTAAGCTTTTTTCAGCGCAAATAATGGCGCGTACATGATTGGTTTGAGATTTCACAGATTTAAGTAAGTTCAAGTGAACCCAAACTTTTGCACGATACACCATACTGAGGGGTGAACCCAAACTTTTGCACGATGACTTGACTGACTGTTTCATTGATTTTGGATACTTTTAAGATTTTTCCGCCAAAATTTCGTAGGATCTCTTCAAAGAATATAAGACAAAGGCATAATAAATATTGACGGTTTCCTGATTGTAAATGTTAAAACTAAGTGCATCTTCAGTAGGCATTTTTCATCAAATGTTATATAAGTTGATTTATGTCCGCTACGTAGAACAAATGGAACCATTGTGCACCGTCAGTCAATGAGAAGCGGCGCGCGCGCGAGAGAGAGAGCACCCGCGAGCCCGCGTAACAGATCGCGGCCGATTAATGCGTGTTACGTTATGGCTCTTGATGCTGCGCGGAGGCTAATGTCTGCTCGGGCGACTGTTATGGGCCGCGATCGCAACGTCGTCGTATCTAGAGTGCGTTGGTTGAGCTAAATACGGCACCCGTCTTTCGTCTTGTCGGTTGGATGGCATAGATGAGAGGGGGTTGGAAGATGCACACAAAAATTGAGACGCTTTTGTTTCAACGTAACCATAACACGGTCTTGGGATGTTGAGGGCAATCAAAAAGGTCTGAAGCGACGGTTGTTTGAAGGGGTGTCACTAGAGCTTACAGAAATTGGGTTCGTCGTTTAACTTGTGCTGCATGGAATTTTCCTAGTTTATGTTCCAGATAAAAAAAAAACTTATCATTAGGAATGATACCTTCAAGATCAGATAAAATAGAGCTGAAATTATACCTACAGTGATTTTCTTCTTCTGTTTTTAGAATGCTTCTACAGTTAGAAGATTCTCTGTGCCCTGGATAGTAGAAAAAAAAACTACCCTGAATCAGATGCTTTGCAGACTTCTAGTATCTGGATGTGATGAAAGCAATGCTCTGAGCACAGTTAGTGACAAAAAATAGTTAGCAAATGCTGTTTTCAATTTAATTGAAAAAAGGTAAGTTGTGGTTGATTAGTTTCTTTAGCAAATCAAAGAAGTTACACAAACTTACAGAACACAATCACTGACAAGGCTGGTAGCGAGTCACTTTTCAGTGACTTGGTCACTTTTTTGAGGCCAGTCACTTTAAAGTCTCTTTTTTGAAGCCATTTCAACTAAAGTCACTTTTAACGTCAAAAAGTCACTTTTTTCAACTATTTTGAGCTTAATTTTCGGGAGGACATTATGAATTGGTCTTTTTTAACACTTCAGCCGTCGCGCTGTTGTATTTTGTACAACACTGGTGAAAAAACCTCGCTTTTCGATCACAACAGCAGCGTGATGGTTCTGACGGTGGCAAATCACGTGACGACTGGAAAATTAATTTAGGCTAAGCTTTAAGTTAGGTCATCACCAGAACAATTTCATGTCAGTATCAAAATATTGGTTCATGGTTTCATATATGAAAAGCTTGGAAAAAAGTAATCTTTCATAGGGTTCAACATAATTTGTAATAGTATCTAAGTTATTATTAGTATGGTGTAAGTTCATTGTTATAAAACTAAAGTTTTAAATGTTTAGCGTTCTTTTTGAATATCTCTTTTAATAGAAATGTTCATACCTTGTGGTGAATTAGATGTTTATCTTCCATTGTCGAACACTACGTATTAAAATATGCATCCTAATTATCAACCCGGTGCTAGGCAGCCATGTTTTCGTGCTCAGCATCAAACTCAAGAGCAACAACGTACATTGGCCTAATCATATTAGGGAATTTTTCCTCCAATACTAAAATGTGTTTCTAGCGAATCTCATTAACTCAAATTGACTTGCTGTATTACTACTACTACTACTACTGTAGTTTGCAACCGTTTGTTTGTTCGAATAACTGTTGTTATGCGGGAAAATAAATTTTTCGGAGTGAAAGATTTCACCATTATCGATTGTTATTCCTCAAACACACATTGTTTACACACATTGAGCTGTCAGTGGGAACCACATTTTTTTTTCGATGTTTGCTCGTTATTTTTCAATGGGGTTGTATGGGTGGTGTCAGGAGGCTGCTAATTATTCTCTTTGTCTTCGAAATTCGTTTTATTAACCAAACAATCCTGATATAAAGCACATTAGCTCCTTAAAATTTATCGTTTACATTGGATCGTTCATGAAAGCATGCATGCTTTCTCCAAAGAAATGTGGGGTGTCAGATTCTCTTCTTGGTTTTTTTGATTCACTTCGGCAGGAGTTTTTTTTTTGAAATCTACAGAGTTTAAGGACATTATAAAACAAGGCCAGAAATGGCGTCTTACATGACACCTACCGCACTTCCTCTCCTTTCCACCCCTATTGCCATACATTTGGTTTGGACAAAAATATGCAAACTTGTGAATTGAATTTTACGGTTCTTACCTTTAGATTGTGATGCGAAACGCTATAGCTGGCACACATGGTTATATT
This sequence comes from Aedes aegypti, assembly GCF_002204515.2. Classification (NCBI taxonomy): domain Eukaryota; kingdom Metazoa; phylum Arthropoda; class Insecta; order Diptera; family Culicidae; genus Aedes; species Aedes aegypti. The sequence continues at coordinate 346,300,492 of NC_035109.1, read as the reverse complement.
CTACCCACTGAAACTAAACTTGTTGCACAATTGTAATTAGGAGACGTAGCTCGTGCATTTTTCAAACCATGCGCAGTTTCCGTTTCTTTCAGCTTCTTCCTCCATTCTTGTTGGCATCAATTTAGCAGCAAAGTTCTCACTGTATTTTTACTTAAATTTATTTTAAATTTTAAAGTAAAAATCGATACAAATGTAATCACTACAACCGCGCACATCTTAATTTTCTATATCTTTGATTAAAATACCGAAAAAGGCAAATCGGGATGAACTGGCTTTATTTTTCCAATTCCAATTTCACTTTTACGGAGAGTAAACACTACCGACGGTGACTATAAGCAGTCATGTTGTGTGGTAGTATTGGTGACTTTTCCAGCAGTGGGGCTGGAATTGTTTCTAAATATTTTATACAAATTACATATTTTTGCCGTACTTCCGAGACATTGTGCTTCAAAAATTAAAACAAAGGGAAGAATGATTTTTTTTTCCATTTCAATATACAGGAATTAATCCAGATAAAAATCAAGTTTGAATAACTTTCAAATAATTGAGAACATTCAGTATGAGCTTACCGCAACACTGCCATTTAGCTAGCTAATCAAAACAAACTTTGACAGTTTGTTCTTATGGTGGTATCTTTAACATGATTCTTGTTCTAACAAATACAATCACTATATGGGAAAAAGTTTACTTTACCAACACTCATGCATTTTTTATGTGCCTTCCTTTTATAATGTCCTTAAATTTGACGATAATATGCGCGATATTGAAGTATTTTTTATTGCTATTAACTACTTTAACAGCATAACTCAGAGGAACAGCCTATTAAGCCTATTGTCTTTATGCTAAAAGTCTATTCGGCCAAACGTACATCCCATTAAAATTACTGATGGAAAATTTCAATGTCACTCAGGCTTATATCAACCATATGTTCTTCCTTAGTTGGCGTTTTTAAGCAGTATTTCAGTCATTTTCGATATTCTATCGGAATTTTTAAATTTGAAATATTGATGAATGCCCAAATATAACATTTTCCTTAATCTTTATCTAGTTACATGAAATATTGACCTTATTAGGTACAATAGTTAGAAATTGGATGGAAATGTGATACGACATAAAATTTAATTTTACAAATGTTCCAAATTCACATTAAAATTTACAAAATAAAATACTTTGGTAGTATAAAAGACACAAATTTTTGAAAAGATTAAACATCTTCTAAAAAATGGATTATTTACGTAAATGTAAACTTTTCTGTTTGAAAACATTGTAGGCAATATCTTGAAATTTTGGAAGTACAATATAAATTTCGACTTATGGCACTCAAATAGATCTACTACCTTCAGAAGATCATATTGAATATTCCCTGTCATATTGGATATTGATCGTAAAACAGTATATTAGAATTGAAATAAACTGATAACGGTTTTATTTTCAAGTAACTTTTAGTCTCTTTTCCGTAAACCGAAAGTCTCTTTTTAGTCACTTATTTCTTAAATCTGGTTCTCTAAAATAACTTTTTTCGGTACCACTCTTTGCTACCAGCCCTGACAATCACTTACAACTAACCGTTTTTTATCTGTAGTTCGTCATCCACATTTCAGCCAATTTGACCTACCAGAAGCTGAGATACGGACCCTTGGGCATTTTGTATGGAAAAAAACAGCATTTGATTACTTATTTTTGTCATCGACTGTATGTTGATTTTTTTCAATTTTCTGGCTCTTAATAAACAAAAATAACTACATGCTGGCAGCAGGTCTCTTTTAAGAAACATTAATGCAAGTCTCTAAAAATTTCTGTTTTTAGTGGAAGTTTGAGACTGAGATTTTACCTTTCTAGCCAAACAATCTCTGAAATCTCTCTAGTCATGTTTTACCTTGCAGTGGATGATGCAAATTCTATAGGCTCTATTTCAGGTTCTTCAAAAAATATAACTACACTTTTTTATATTTAATTTAGGGGAGGGATTATTAGAGTATATTTAAAACTACTAATTGAACTTTAACACTTCACTTTTTGCAAAAAATAAAATACTAAAATCACTAGTAAGGCGAGCCCTTTAAACTCTAATATGTGTTGCTTATCTTGACAGATAGGCCTATTTCGTCTGCGACTTACAGAATTCTTCAGTGTCGAGTGCTCGACTTGACTATCTGTCAAGATAAGCAACACATATTACAGTTTAAAGGTATTTGCTCGCCTTACTAGTGATTTTAGTATTTTATTTTTTGCAAAAAGTGAAGTGTTAAAGTTCAATTAGTAGTTTTAAAAAATATAAGGTCATTGAGGAAAAGCTACAGGATCGTTTTCAGTGATTTCTCTAGAGATTACCTGCGAAATACATTCTGGGACTTCTGTAGCTAAACCTATAGAAATTTCTTAAGAGATTGCTCCACAAATTTTCCAAGATTTGGTACAGAAATATCTTAAGCCATTTTTTCAAAGGGTGCTTAGAGGAATATTTCCGAAATCCAGCTCCAGCTAGAGATTCTTCAAGTAATTCTTACGTCGATCACTCCAGTTGTTACTCTAGGAGACATGTCAGAAAAGAGAAAATCAAAATACTTTTTGGGATTCTTGTCAAGGGTTTTCTCCTGAATTTCCATCAAATATTCTTTCTGGAGTTCTTCCGAAGGTGTCTAAAATCATTTCTCAAACTCTTTTTGGAACGATATTCGAAGAAATTTCTGGTAGAATACTAGTGAAAAATAATGGTTGAATCTCTGAAACAATTTGTGGAGGTATCCTCATAAAACTGTTCGTTAAATTGTTAAATGCAACAACAGAAATCTTGGAGAAATGCCTTAGAAAATTCGTAAGAGAATCGCTGGATGAATTCCTGTAGAAATCTTCGGAGCAATACTTGACGTAATGTCACAAGGGATCGCCAAACAAACTTAGAAATATTGTTAGGGAAATATCTGATCTCTCATTTAAACTCTTGGAAATTTTCCAGTTCATTTTTTGTCTCTCTAGTTGTTATGTTATTCAAAATTATTCTATTTTCTTAGCTTCTTGCGCGATGTTCATAAATATTTGTTTTTGTTTGAGTCGCTGAATTGATTTCAAGAATTCCGTGAGTTAAGTGAGTCGCCTGCCAATCAAATAAATGATTGGAGCCAACGTCACTCTCAGTATGTTAGGAATATTGACCCAAGTACCGTTTTGATTCATATTACGGACACTTAAGGCCCCAGTGAAGTATAACCCAGCTTGGACCATACAAAATAAATCATTCTGTATGATTTTTTAGCGTTATTGAGCGTCGGAAGCCCTTAACTTTCGGATGGTGGGTAAAGAATACGCGTCCGCAACTTGAATAATTTTAAATAAATCAAAACGTGTGGCCTTTTCATGATTCCTATTCCGGACGCTCCCTCATTTTTGCCTCATATTCCGGACGCTTTGATTCGAATTACGGACAGCTCATGATAATCATTAATGGAACAGTCAAATCATCAATTGAAATCGTTCAACCACTTAAGAGACGTCTAAGGTAGTTGGGCATTATAAATTTGCAATGATATTTATGGAAAAAACCTAATAAAACGAGCCTCGAAAATGAGAACTTTTGGACGGCGAAAATTGAAACATTTCGTGTGAAATGTTTCCCATACAAACGAGAGTGTCCGGAATTTGAAGCTGTCCGTAATATGAATCAAAACGGTATCCAGTTGGCTCAAAGAGGATCGCAGCAAGCCAAGCGCGCGGACGGCTGCGTTTTCAATTTTGTGTCACGTTTACCTCGATTCGCATTTTTTTTTCTCAATTCGGCTGGTGACAACTAGATTCGGCAGATAGTGCTATGCAACGTGCAAATGTTCTGTGAAAACATATTTTTCAAAGTAATAAAAGAGTTTTTTTTTAATATTTGGAGATATTAAAAGAGTTTTGCTTTTGTTTTTCTTTACTTGTATTCGATTTGCTTGCGTTTTGCTCGAGAGTGCTCTATGATGATTTTAGCAATTGAATTTGTTGCGCGATTATTATTTTTTATCTCCTGTATGTGCTAAGCGATTCATGAACTGTAGTTTTCTGACGATTTTTCGTGCGGTGCGTGAATTTTGATGCTAAGTTACGGCTCACGCTTTTATTCATTATTAGAGGATCCACGGATTGCAGAGGAGTTTCGAAAAAGGTATTTGGTGAGTTTGTTCTGATCTGTTCAACCAATCATCCTTCCCCATTCCTCAGCTTTCGCAAGGACGTAGCCAGGACAGCTATCGACTATTGGAGGATGCATCAATCTTGTCTAAGAGTTAGAGGTTAGTCCCAAATTTCTGACTTTGGTAACGGACGGGAAGGAGGCAACCCTCATACAATGGTCTAGGACTGTACCATCTACGAATTTGTGCGAAATGCTTAATGCTAATGCTAACGCTAAGTATCCAGATGGCTCAAATAGAACTGATGAAGTTCATAATGGAATCCATATTAAGCTTGAAAGCTACTTAAGATGATCCTCGAAATTCACCTGGAACTTTCTAGAGCAGTTAGCTATGACTTTCTTGGGCTCCAAGCTATGACTATCTTGGAAGTTCTGCAAACATCCTGTGGACACCTAAAAATTGATGATCTCGAAATAAAGCATTCCGACACACATTAATTAGGAAATCGATCTTGGTGAACGGATTCGCCAAAAACCCATGAACCGAGATTTCTGTTATTATTTGCCGAAATTTTTTTATTGAGATCTCGGTAAATGTTTACCAAATCTCGGTAACATTTGCCGACACTCGAATAAAATAAGTATCCGAATAATTACCGAGTAATTACCGAATTCTCAGTTGTTGGGTTCTCAGCCAATCGTTTTGCTGAGGTCGGTAAATAATTTAAGTGTATACCCCTGACAGGCACACCCGAAAGTGACATCGTCATTCTACCACAGATAATGCAAGAGTTATTCTAAGATCACCAAGAATCTTGACATCCAATCCAAGTCCACCAAACACTTTTCCAAGAGTCCCATTTTCAACTTCTAAAAGGTATCTTTAAAAAAAGATAGTTTAGGTATCTACCATGTTTTACCTCTGCTACCGTTTTGACTCATATTCCGCACACTTAAAGCCAACAGTGACTTCAAATTCATCTGATTGGCATAAATTGGCTGATATTTGTGAAAATTTGAATTTCCTCGCAAAGTCTAACTGTTAGCTGTTTGGTGTTCCAATAATAATGTTGATTTAATTAGTTTTAGTATTGTTTTTACGTGAAAGTATGGAACAACATTTTGATTCAAATGCCGCACACTTCATTCTGTCTCATATTCCGAACACCTTGATTCAAATTCCGAACAGCACGAATAAATCGCACACAAATGAATAATTTCGCAAATAAATTTATCTGAGCTTGTTCTACTAGTCTCAAACTAGAGAATCATCACTACTCCCGCGGTATAAATTATATTGGAGACGTCAAAATTGAATTGCAATTGACTACCATTTCCATGTTATTTGGTGACATATTTCAGCGAATCATTTCAACCAAATCGCCATACAAAAACCGAGTGTTCGGAATATGAGTCTGTTCGGAATTTGAGACAAAACGGTATGCAATTTCCAAGAGCATTTTCAAGGATGCGCCAAGAGTTGAACTAAAAAAATACAGGAATTTGTTAGGGAATACCTCCCCGAACAAACAGAATGTAACGGGTGTTCACTAAAAAATGAGAATGTTTTTTCAGTCATATGTTCGGTGTTCAGACAGACTGGACCAAGTGTTGTTTTATTAAGAACAAAATGTTTATTCTTAGAAAAAACGTCAATGAATATTGGAGAAGGGACTCATTCACAAGAGCGCTGGACGGCGCTGACGTCCATCTTCGGGATACAATTCTGGATGCTCGTGGTCAAAATCGTACAACACGATAGGCAGAAGGCATGCTGTTTCGACGCCATCTTTGATTGAACTGACAGCACCCGAGCGTAAAGAAACATGCCACCCATTTTTAGGGAGTCCAGAGTGCAATTCTCTTGGAGAGAAAAAAAAACTACGATCTTCACTTTAATCACAGAAAGGTATTGTATTCATTTTTATTTTTTTTATTGAACACACGTTACGTGTAACAAAATCACCGTTTTTGTTATGTGATGCTTATATGTGCAAAATTTCCGTATAAGATGTCATCAAAAGGTATTATACGTATGCGACGTAATTTATGATAACAAAGCTGATATGACAGTTGCTACAGATTGGTTCGACTTACTTTGTTCGTGTATACGGAACGGAACCAAAATGCTCAGTGCCATAACTTTAAACATGTTTGAAATATCAAAACCTAAACCCCTAATCTCTTGCAAAACAAGTGAGGAAAGAGATTCCTCGCATTGTTTCAACAGTCAAGCGAACGACACTAATAGAGGCTTCGGGTCCCATTGGGATGTCGTCACGACCCCTTATGGATCCGCGGACCAATGGTTGGGAAACTTTGGTCTACACGAAGAAAAGAAGCGACATTTTATGTCATGCGCTATATCCGTGAAAGTAATTAGAATGAGAATTGGCGAAGGTAGACAGGCTGTGGAACATGTGACGCTAGATGTAGTCCTATGCGCACTTTTATTAGTTATCAACAGATCAACTGTAGAGTAAAGTGGGGCAAAAGTTCGAGTGGGGTAAGAGTTTTTTTTAAGATTTCTAGCTCAATTCAAAACAAATCTTATAAATGTCACGGTGGTTCGAATGCTATTCAAGTAAGAGTCTTTCAATCCAAATATCATAAAAATCGATTGAGATTTGGAAAAGTTATGGCTATTTGATGTTTATCGACTTGAATATTGTAATTTTTGGTCAAACTTTCGTTGCATGGAACCAATTGAAGATAAAATCTTTTTCTATATTTTATGTTAAGGCGTTTCTAGGCCTATCATAAGATTGCTTTGATGTGTATTAGTTTTTGCATAAATGCTTGAAAACAATTTTTGGCCCATAGTGGGGCAAAAGTTCGAATCAGCGGGGCAAAAGTTCGACCTATGTATAAAATCACGGAAAAAATTGCAAATTGCCTAAAATCCACATATTATCTTCAAATTTAGTTAAATTAGTCTGATCGTGTGAAAACTGTCATCAAAATTTTACATTTCTACTTATTTTTGCGAAAAACTGCTATTTTTGAGTATATTACAATTAACCCGGTTTTGGGTAATTTTTTGATGAAAATTTAGTGTGTATTTTTCGTTAAACTTAAGTTTACGGCTGGTGTAAAGTATGCCTGTCATAAAAGAATCGATATTTTGTGTTTTAGCCAGCGAACTTTTGCCCCACACTAGATTCGAACTCTTGCCCCACCGGTGGGGCAAAAGTTCGAATAAGACAATCAATTTTGAAACTGTTATAACTAAAAATGGGTAAATATTTTGACACAAGTTTGTTCAGCAAAATTATAGCCAATATGTTGAAGGTTCACTGTATGGTATTTGTTTTGTTGTAACTGCTATTGTTTTTCTGGAAACTTTGATTATACCACTAAGGTCGAACTTTTGCCCCACCTTACTCTATATCACGTTTCAAGCATGAGATATTTATGCCCTGACAAATTAAGAACATTTCTTATTCAAAAGTTGCTTGACCAGCTGAGATTCCTATGCTTTACGTTTATGTTTACGGCCTTTGAGTCTCATGCACTTCTTCAACGTATTATATTTAAGAAGGAAAAGGAAGATCTGTCTGTTTAAGAAAGAGTATTGATTGAAAGGCTATCAGCTATGGCAGATTATGCACGAATACGGTTCCCGGACAAACTGATAAGATTGATCAAGGTGACGACGGAGCGAGTGATGTGCGTAGTCCGAGTATTAGGGACACTCTCGAGTCCCTTCGAATCTCGCAGAGGGTAACGGCAAGGTGATGGCCTTTTTTGTTTACTGTTCAATATTGCGTTAGATGGTGTGATAAGAAGAGCGGTGATAGACACGAGTGGCACGATTTTCAGAAAGTCCGGTCAGCTACTTGATTTCGCCGACGACATAGATATCGTAGCACAGAATTTTGAGACGATAGTGGATACGTACATCCGACTAAGGGCTGAAGCTAGGCGAATCGGACTGAACATCAATGTGTCGAAGACAAAGTACATGATAGCGAGGGGTTCAAGAAAGGACACGGCACGCCCCTCACTTTGAGTTCATATTAACCGTGATGAAATCGAGGTGGTCAAAGAATTCGTGTACTTGGGCTCACTGCTGACCGCCGACAACGACACCAGCAGAGAAATCCAGAGACGCATCGTTGCTTTGGACTCCGCAGAACTCTTCGATCGAGTAAAGTTCGCCATCGCACGAAGTTAACCATCTACAAGACGCTTATTAAACCGGTACTCCTCTATGGGCACGAAACATGGACCCAACGTGCAGAGGATCAACGCGACATTGGTGTTTTCGAACGAAAGGTGTTGCGGACCATCTACGGCGGAGTGCAGATGGAAGACGGAACGTGGAGAAGGCGGATGAACCATGAATTTCATCAACTGCTAGGAGAACAAACCATCAGCCACCTCGCAAAAATTGGGAGGCAGCGGTGGGCTGGGCATGTCACCAGAATGTCGGATAACATTTTAGTGAAAATGGTTCTCGAAAACAATCCGACCGGCACAAGACGACGTGGTGCAAAGCGGGCAAGATGGGTCGATCAAATTGAGGACGATCTGCGGATTCTTCGCAGAATGCGTGGCTGGCGACAAGCAACCATGGGCCGATTCGAATGGAGACGTCTCCTATGAACAGCAGAGGCCACCCGGGCCTTAACCTGACTGGTAAGATAAGTATTGACTAAAAGGCGCTTTTCAATTCATACAAAATCATTTATGAAGTTATGTTCAACAGCTTAAAACTGTTTGAGGAGCCTTTTTTGGATGAATATCTTCTAGAATGGAAGTGTCATAATAGTTTAACCTGCTGGTGTATTCCTTGCAATGTTTTTCTGCCAGCATAATATCCAATCTATAAGAATTATCTTCTGGTAAGGAAAGACATAGCCTTCGAAACCATTTTCTATTTTGCGTAGAAGAACCAACGAATATCCTCCTTGAATGTTAATGGGCCGAACTATAATTTGCGATAGCTTATCTTCAATTAACTACTTCATTTGTGAACTGAGCTTAGAAATTTTTTCATTTGAGTATTTAACTTTTTCTGTTTGATAAGTAATTATTCCGGATATATTGCGAACGATTTGTAAGTATGAACACATCTGTATAATTTGATAATTTGACTTTTAGCGTCGCCATTTTAATGTTTGTTTAAGTCTAAGATAAAGATCGGACAACTGGGTATATAATTTGATCCAGTTTGTGATCCAGTCGTTGATTGGTTGATTTTGATGTCTCCGAGTGTTTGGCTGCGTGTGAAAAATTACCATCGGAAGCATTTGTTTTGTTTTGCCTGTGTTGGCGGGTTACCTTGTTAGGTTGTAATTATTTGCGGTTGTTCCTGAAAGTTCGTGCCCACTAGCCGACTGATGTGAATGAAAGTAAATATTGAAGCGAAATCAGCTTGAAAGTATAGTAAATGAAGCGCAAAGGCTTTAATTGTGTACGGAGCAGTAAATCGCATCCGGATAATCATTCTTATCGAAAGAGTCGAAAGTCTTCCATACAAATGGAAACACTGATTTAGCGTGACATGCAAGGGTGGAAAATTTACAATTGGGCTCATGGATGAAAAGAAGAACAACTAAAAGAAGCCAGTAGTCCGATCTTATCTTAGGTTTAAGTTAAACAAATTGCTCGCCTCAAGAAACCTAAACTAATAAATCCCTAAATATCTACCTCTATGCCAATTGGAATTGCGTGGGTAATTCGTATGATTCACGAGTATCATTTTTAGCATATCAACAGTATCCTTTATTTTCTGCTGATTCAGCAACGGAATTTTCTTTTCTTTTGGTTTTGTATTGAAGCCCAATCAAGTTTTATTTCCGCTTTGAAGGACGCGGGAATCCGGTTTTAAGAAGAACATCTGCAGTCCCACTATCGCTCAGCTTTGATCACTGAACTTCGCAGTAGACTGTAACATGGCTGCCCCCTATTATGCCAACTCATACGTGTACCGCTCATCTTCCGGCGATCACCTTTACGTAAAGCAACTCCCTCGGATTATAGCCCCGACCGACCGAAAACCAACACCCGAAGAGAACGCGTAATCGCCGTAATCTCCACAATGACCGACCCTCTCATCATAATCCCCAGGGCAGATGACCGACCAGTGAATCGTTGAATCCGGTTGGGGCACGACAAGAGGTATCGGATGCGACGACGACTACGACGACGCATCAAAAGCGGGGATCTCGACCGGCGACGATTAAAAAAAAAATAATTCGCGAACCAACTCGGTGACGACGGCGGACGAGAGCGAGAGGTCGGTCGGTCGGTTGGCGATTGTAAAATTAACCAAAAACGCGTATGAAAATAAAAGAAAAACGCACGAGAGAAGAAGGTAGGGGAGAATGGGGATTTTAGCTCGGGCATTGTCTCTCGTATGGACGCAGTATTACACAAAATTACTTCGAATAAAATTGCTTTAGATTCCGAGATGATAGTTTGGAATCTCCCCAGTCTCCCTTACGGTTGCCGCTGCTAGCTGCAAAAAAAAGCGAAAAACGCAGAAACGATACACACGACGCCGCTGTTGCACGCCGTTGCGCTTGCAGGCATGCGAGGTGGCGGCAACGGAGGCGGCGGCGGTGGCGATCGCGAGAGTGAGATGTGGGTCGAAAGTTTTTGGGAAACGATTTCTCTGACCCAATTATTGTGTGTGGTTTTTTTTCTTTTCGTTCCTCGGGTTCGGTTTGCGAGACCATTTCGGCAGCACTCGGCCCTGGGGGTGCGGCGCGGCGAACTGTTTTGGGGCGAAATAGTCTCAAAATAGTGTGTGGTTTTTTTTTGTGCTCGGTCGGAAGGGAGCTGGGATCTTCCGAATGCGAAACGGATGGCCGGACCAATTAGCGCGAATCTAGACGGTTTGGGTGATCTTTGGGAAAGTTTCGGTTGGAGGGGTTTCGGGAATGGCTATTTTTTTATTTGGGAAAGTAACCGACGAAATTGGCATAGTGAGTTAGAAGCCCTGGAGCGTAGATCTATGGGGTTTTGAGCCGAAATGGCGCTATGCTGTTTTGTTACAGGCATTGCAGTTCTTCATGATATATTCAATTTATTCAAAGAGAAACCAATAGTCACAGCGAAATATGTTCTGTAAATATGTGGCAGTATGCATTTTTTTTCAAGATCTAGCTCTTCAAAATTAATTATGCAGCGTAACAGTTGTTTGTCCTAACTGCCATAAGCTGAATTTGGAGTTGCTGAATCCATTGTCGTTTTCAGATATTGACTGTTGAAAATGATTTTTATTATTATTTGCATGCAAGTTAATCAAAGCTGATTTATGTGCTTAATTAGCTACAGATTTTTTTTTAATGTTCTAAATAATACAAATTAACGTACTTTCGATATTAGGATAGAATTTGGAAAACAATTGTTTGCAGTGATAAAAAATAGAAAATATTTGCATGAGGTTCGTAAGTTTGCCATATAAAACTCGTTTATATCTTACTGATTAATGTCTCAAGTACAAATACAAATGTACTAGTACTTTTTTGGATGTTTATTTGATATAACTACCAGCAAATCTAGATAGTTTAAATTAGACGCAAAATTAATGTAATCAGTATTACTCGACATTGTGATTTGCTGGAACATTTCCGAAAACAGCATTGGATTGAGCAACCCTAAGTAACCTATGGTTGAATTGTACGAATCGAGGAAGTATCTAACAATGCTAAAAATAATCACAATTCATTCAAGGAGTAACAGTTTCAAAGGAACTAAATTTGACCTTTACTGCACGATAACACTAAACGGACAGTATAACCTTCATTGTGCCTTCTGGTTAGAGTCCGCGGCAGCAAAGCAAAGCCATGCTGAAGGTGTCTTGGTTCGATTCCCGGTCGGTCCAGGCTATTAAGCTGAACACTAAGCTGAGAAGCAGGCTCTGTCTTAATGAGGACGTAATGTCAAGCAGAAGAAAAAATAGAAGAACCTGTCTCAAAAAGCCCTCAGCTTCGAATTAATAATGCATTTGTTCCTTCGCTGAACAAACCCCAACCAATACCTCAAACTGCGCATTAATCTAAGTCCTTCGGAAAAATCTCGGAATCCAAATTCAACGACCGCTGCTTCGCAACCGCTTCAGTCATTTTCACTCTCGCACACGCAATAGCCCTAATTTAGAAATCAATGGACCCCTCGCTGCCCTCCCATCCACATGAGGTACCTAGTGCATTGCAGTGGAGTTGTGCTGCACTGTTGCTAGACTCGGATCGCCGCCATAGACACGGAGAGCAGTCTAATTGAACCTCTGAGGTGCGCAAGCGGGCTTCAAAGCCTCCCGAAGGGCTGCACTTGTTGACTTCATGCACACAATTTCACGCACATTCATGTACATAGAAGTTACCAACCGAGAGGACTAATACGGATCTCCGAGGGAGCCTCGGTGCGAAGTGATTTTTGCATCGACGAACCTTGCAGGCACTCTCTCGAAGGCACCATATGGTACATACTGCTACGGACAGGAGGTTTCACAATCGCACTGACGGGTATTTAGCGCAAACCCATTTGGGGGTACGCAGCGAGCTGTATGGAAGCCATCGCCGCCGCAGCAGGCACGCATCGACAACAAATGATCCAAGCGGGGAAGAATGTGGGCATTGCGCTGCTGCGACTGCAAGTGAAATCAGATCGCGCGCTTGGATTCGCGGGCTTTGGTTAGCCGGAAGATTTCTTCACGTTTCCCCGAAAAACATTTGTCCGAATTTCAATCGTCCGAAAAGACAATTTCCCCGAATAGTTTTATGACATACAGTGAGAGGCAAAATAAAGTGCCCACCTTACCAGTTTTCGAATTTCTCTCATTGATTTGGTTCAAATTAAAGTTAACACACCTAAATCTTTTGTGATATTTTATTTTTGATGTTCTTTTAAAGTTGCACTTACGAAATTTTGATTAAAAAAAGAATTTTACTTAAAGAAAAAGAAAATCAATTTGTATTGAAAAAAAAGTAGTGACAAAAATAAGTGCCCACTTCCTTCTTGGCCCCAGAAAAGATGATTTAAGAAAAATAAAAAGCAATTTAATAGTTAATGTGTCCTCCTTTGGCCTTAAGGACTTGCTGGAGGCTCTTCGGCATGCTTTTCACCAGGTTTTGTAGGTGTTGTGGATCTAGTTCTTCCCAGGCGCGCTCCAAGGCTTCAAAATAATTATTTTTGTTGGTAACACCAGTTTTTTCAACCCTGGCATCGAGAATCGCCCACAAATTCTCGATGGGGTTGAGGTCTGGGCTTTGTGGAGGCCATTCCAGCGGTTTAATCCGACAAGACCGGAAAAAAGACTTGGTCTTCTTTCCAGTATGCTTCGGGTCGTTGTTCTAGAGAAATATGAATTTCTCTTCAAGGCCCGTCTGGATCAGCGAAACCTCCAGATTTTCCAGCAAGATGTTAATGTAGGAATCTGCCATCATTATTCCGTCGATTTTCACGAGGTTTTCTACTCCACTCCATGAAAAACACCCCCAGACCATCACATTTCCTCCTCCATGCTTCACCGTTCCTTGGATGTGGTGCTCTGCATCACACACGAGCCCGCCGCTCTCGGTTAGACAGCTCGAGCTTCAGGAGCGCCACATCCAAGGAACGGTGACGCATGGAAGTGTGATGTGATGAAATGTGATGGTCTGGGGGTGTTTTTCATGGAGTGGAGTAGGAAGCGTCGTGAAAATCGACGGAATAATGACGGCAGATTCCTACATTAACATCTTGCTGGAAAATCTGGAGGTTTCGCTGATCCAGACGGGCCTTGAAGAGAAATTCATATTTCTCTAGAACAACGACCCGAAGCATACTGGAAAGAAGACCAAGTCTTTTTTCCGGTCTTGTCGGATTAAACCGCTGGAATGGCCTCCACAAAGCCCAGACCTCAACCCCATCGAGAATTTGTGGGCGATTCTCGATGCCAGGGTTGAAAAAACTGGTGTTACCAACAAAAATAATTATTTTGAAGCCTTGGAGCGCGCCTGGGAAGAACTAGATCCACAACACCTACAAAACCTGGTGAAAAGCATGCCGAAGAGCCTCCAGCAAGTCCTTAAGGCCAAAGGAGGACACATTAACTATTAAATTGCTTTTTATTTTTCTTAAATCATCTTTTCTGGGGCCAAGAAGGAAGTGGGCACTTATTTTTGTCACTACTTTTTTTTTAATACAAATTGATTTTCTTTTTCTTTAAGTAAAATTCTTTTTTTAATCAAAATTTCGTAAGTGCAACTTTAAAAGAACATCAAAAATAAAATATCACAAAAGATTTAGGTGTGTTAACTTTAATTTGAACCAAATCAATGAGAGAAATTCGAAAACTGGTAAGGTGGGCACTTTATTTTGCCTCTCACTGTATATTAACCCATGTTTTTTGAACTTGCTAAGATCAGAATACTGTGTTGATTCGAATTGTCCGGACGCTTCGAAACCCGGACATCGGCCTTGATTCACCCAAAAAATATTATTTTGACAACTTTAATGCATGGAGAACGTAGAAGACGTCGCAATTATAGATTCTGGTAAAAAAAAACCGAATTCAGTCCAAAAACACTATAAAAAGGCCACTGTCCGTCTTTCGAAGCGTCCTGCAATTATAAGCAGCACGATACCAAATGGCAATAACCACAGTTCTGATTCAAATTCCTAACACTCTGTTTTTTTTTTCTATGGGAAAGGTTTCACTTGAAATGTTTCAAAATTTCCCGTTCAAAAGTTCCCAACTTTCAGGCACGTTTTGATAAGAATTATCAATAGCAAATCCATTAAAAAAAACTTATAACTCGCAACTAATTTTGATATTGTTTTTTACGGATAGAGAAGTTTAATTCATAATTTAACCATTTTAGTTTTGATTTTCGTGAGCCATCCGGAATTCGAAACAAAGTGTCCGTAAAATGGAGCAAAAGTGAGGTTGCGTCTGGAATAAAAATAATGGAAAGATAATTAATTTCTTTTTATTTTAGGTAATTCAGCAGCTTGAATCCGAATCTTCACCCACCATTCGAAAGTTAAGTCTATTAAAAACTTGATAACGTAGAGGTATCTTACATTATGTTTCAATTTATATGCTTTTCGGTCGGTTACATTTCACTGAGGCCTTAAGTGTCCGTAATATGAATCAAAACGGTACTACAATAGCATATTTCGAAAGAACAGTCTTCGTTGAAAGATGGACAAATTCTTGATTTAAATAATAGAACTCATTGGCGTAAAATATAGCATAGCATAGACTAACTATTGGTACTTCGTGATTGATCGGAACTGGTAAGAATTGCACTTCGATCCAAATGAATAAGGGATGGGATTTTCCGCTTTTTCTCAAAGTGCAATTATAGCAGCTCTAATATTATTGATCAATAATGGCGCCAGCCATGTCCTTACAGTCAGTTGGAATGGGGAAGTTATGTTACTGTGTAATGATTGTTGCTTCTAGAGACCCCAGAATACCTCTGCATCTTCACAATCACCACGGGAAGGGTGTTTATTAGTGAGGGAAGAAAGAGGTATGGAAGTCATCTTTGCTGTGATCGTCTTAAGGCTTTTTGATGCATCATCACAAAATGGCTTCTTTAAGAATGATTAACGTTATGTTATGATGGTATTGGTATTTGCAGCATTCATGAAATATAACTGCTCATCAGCTGATTTTATGGATAATTTATACGAAGAAAAATGCTTTCGGTGGAACTTTAAATCACCACTCTCAGATACAGCATTATCAATTTAGCGACAATATGCATGAGATTTATATTCTCAAAAAAAAAATCTCCGATCTTATGCCGCATTTCATTGCCTCACACAACTACACTTGTAAATAGAAGGTGCTTACCTTTTCCATTGTAATTCAGCGGTAAGCATTTGTGTTTTGGATTCCATATTGCGTTCACTACACTTCCACTAAACAAATCTTTCATTCACTTTCCTTGAAGGAACACATTTCCAGCGGGATTTCAATATTTATAAAGTTTTATTAACCGCAATACTCAAAACTATTATGGCGGTGGTTTTCACTTGCTGCGAATCGACGCCGCCGCCGCACACTGAGACATGCCTGTGTTTATAGTCTAAAATATCCAACTTATTTTTGTTGTACTAATTTTCAGTGCGGAAAGGTTGGGCAAAGCATAGAAACTTGAAACTCATACGTTGTTTGTTTTTCGATTCTCTCAAATTACAGAAACCATCTCTACGAAGCATAAAATCATACCAAGAGTTTATCAATTTGGACCACCCAAAATAATTGAAAAGCTCCACAGTGCGATGCGTCGGGACGCGTCTATCGTGTGTGCACAATCATCGCGATCGTTGAGCGCAGTGATGTCAGAGTTACTATCTGTAAAATCATAGCATTTAATGTGAATTGATCACAAAAATCATTAAAATTTGATTAAATCAGTGATCTTGTGATGGAAAACTATTTGCAAAATGATAAGTTTTAATAATATGCAGCAAATGTTCCGAAAACAAGCATATAACAATTGGTAGTAGAATCTGTCACCAGCCACCTGGCAACACCGTCATCTCTTGCAAACATAAATCGTTACGGTGCATAACAAAAATATGCGAAAAATCCAATAAGCAACAAATAAATTCCGTTGTCTTTCACTAAATTATAATGTTTTCTTTGATATGTACGATTGAAGAGTTGATTTTGATTTCCAATACTCGTAAATCTACTAAATTTCCCATGTGTTTACATAAAAATATGCTTAACACAAATGTTATATTTTTTGTTTGTTTGTTTTGAAAATGTACATGGAAAGGCGATACTACTACTATTTCATCAATGATGATTCTAATGATTCTTTGAGTTACACGCCGCTTCACCTTAATGTTACAAAAGAAGTTTGCTACACATTTGCATATACGAACGATAGATTTATTTTTGTCCGGATAATTGAACGACGGATAATCCAACGCTTGTAGAATTGAATCCGACCTGTATAAAATTTAAATTTTATATATACGTATACTGAGGAGTTTACGTATTCTAGGCAGTCTAAGCCCATGCCGCGCTACTTTTGCAATTTTCTCGGACATCAGCAGACAAATTACGTGTTTGTCTGTTTACATTTATGCGCTGCCGAATCATCTATCGATACACATGGACAGAGTTGTTAAAAGCTTTTTGGAAACGTTTTTACAACGCTTTCAATAGTATTGTCGGCTGTCCCGTTTTCTCCGGCAGCTGTCTAATAAGAACTGCTGGCGAATTTCTTCGGCAGCTCCAAATTAGCCGCGTTTTTGGTGAAATTGTTTGTTCAGTCCCCAAAATCTCGTCAGTGGAAAGCTGACAGAACAAAGAACAATCTGAATGTTTTCATTGATGTGTTTTGATAGAAAAACACTGTGTATTTGGCGTTTGCAATGTGCTGATAATAGAACAATGGTGCCCAATCCGTAAATTACCCTATGATATTTTTTTTTTTGTATTTCATTCGAAAACGTTAGAAGTTTTAAATTACAGAGCTGGTAGCGACTGAGTGTTTTGCCTGAAAAAGAGACAAAATAGAGACCAAATCAGAACCAAAGATCTTCAGGACAAACAGGGATACAAATAAAAATCGAAACATGAATTAGGAGATAAGAGATTGGTTTCTCATGAAATCAGACTAGTGTTTTATATGAGAATATTTCTATTTTTTTAATTCCTCGTAACATTACGACAATAATACTGCTCGTATTACTGTATTTTTCAACGATTTCCTCAAGGAATACTCAATAATCCAACCTGATTTTTCAAAACATAACCACAGAAATTAACTCAGAGATCGTCAGGAATTCCTTCATTTATATATCTATTTATTTGAAGGAATTCCTTTGAAGCTTCTTTCAGATATTTTTCATTTAAGTCCTTCAGGATTGAATTCGGTGATTTCCCTAGGACATCTTCCAAAACTCCCGTTTAGAACTTCTTCAAAAATTTAGCCAGAATTTCTTCAAAGATGGCACCAGAATTAATTAATATTTTTACTAAGAGTATCTCTAAGGATATCTCCAGGAATTACACAGAGATTTCTTTAGGAATCCCTCTAGTAATACTTTGAGACTTCTCAAGAAAGCGTTAAAGATTTGTCCAAGTATCACGCCAGGAAATTTTTCAGGCATTTCACTTCGGAAATATGAATGAAATGTTTCGAAAATTTTATAAAATGTTCGATAGAATTTCGAAGTTTTTCTAAAGAAATTTTTTTTAAGTAACCTCTGACGAAACTTGTGTATATTCTAAAGTCACACTTCATGAATAAGGGTTACTAGAAGAACTTGTAGACCCTAAAGAAATTTTTAGAAAAGTTTCTAGTTAAAATATTAGGATAATTTCAAAAACGGATCAATCGAAACTCTGGATAATATCCAGCAAGATTTTCTGAAGGCACCCGTTGACAAACATCGGACGGTTATCCTTTGAAAAATGTGTAGGAATGATCGGAAGATTTTGCAATATTATCTAGTATGTAACCTTGAATAAACTTTTGTAGATTCTATGGACTTTTTTTTAGAAATTCATTGAGAAGTGTTTGGAAGAGCCCTAGTTGTAATCCTTGTATGAAATTTCTAGAGGAACTCAATTGTGAAACGCTGGGTCGATTTTAAGGAATTCTTTCAACAAATCTCAATATATATTGTCGAATAATCCCTTGAGGAGTTTTTAGGGAAATTCTCCGGAGTTACCATGGATCAAATGACGTTGAAATTTTTGTTTCAAAAACTCTGGAATTAACCTTTGCGTGGTTTCTTGGAAGAAATTACGTAAAAATCTTTAGAGGATCTCCGAGAGTAACAACTGGAACACTTGGTTGAAGGATTAGTGAAACACTATTTTGGAGGAAGTCCTAGCATAGTGTATGTTAAATTTTCAAAATATCCCTGAGCGAACTACTGGAGACAGTAGCGTTGAAGTGCTCAAGAATTTCCTAAAGTAAATCCTGGAGCAATTTTTAAAGATATTCTTTGGAAAATTGCTGGAAGAATATCTGGGGGAATTGGCATAGAAATCTCTAGAAGAATTGCTGGGGAGATCCCTGTAGGAGTCCCTGAAAATATTCCAAATGAAATCTCTGGAGAAACCCCTAGGATAACTCCTGAAGCTTTTCCTCGAGAAATCTTAGATAAAATTCATGAATATTCGGCTAAATAGTCTCGTAACAGCCTCTGAAGATGTCTCTGGAGCCTGCAGTATTTTGCATCAGAATTCACTGCGAGAAAGATAAGGAAAAAAGAGACATTAAATTTTGTACATGAAGATATGTGAATGCATTAAATTTAGAGATATTCATTAAATACAATCATGTCTTAGGAAGTCGATAAAATTGCATACCCAAAAAATTCTCACTGATCACCTCACGGAGCGTTTTTAAAGCGGCACAGCCGGGGGTGCTTTGACGCAAAAATCCATATTCTACCATGAATTACTGCCTAAAAGAAATTTCTCTGATTGTTATCAACATTTCCTGAGAATTCCAGATATTTTTTCAGGTTTCATAAAATTTCCTGATAATTCCAGGTTTTCCAGGTAGTAGACACCCTGTAATAGGCGGTTCCTTCTTAAAATCGAAGTTCTTCGCTATTTACCGTATCGTCATAACAAAATAGGAAACACATATGTACTTGCTGATACGTACCGAAGGTACTTAACTGAAGTTGTTCAATCTAAGGATTGAGGATGTCACAAAATCATGATAAGGTTTAATCCAAGTTTAAGCATCTACATCCACCGTCATACAGGAAAGCTTGCAACAGTTTCATATTTCACGACAGTTCAAAAGTTTTAAATCAATTAGAAGCAATCGGGTTTCCTGATCATTACGTGTAGCATACGATATGTAGTATATTCCACCAATATTCAGTCTCCTTGTTTTGGGAGGAAACATGTGCGTATTTCTTGCTACACGCATTGCTGCTTAAAGTTATTAACTATCGAAATTTAAACAAATTTGCTAATATTTTCATCATGTCATAAACTACTAGAGCAATTATGCAAAAATACTAAAAATAGGCACAAATATCAACAAAAATAATAGGTTTTGCGTAAATTTTGACTATTTGACCTTTTAAACAAAAAAAATCTTTTAGCATCATATTACATACTGTCAAAACAGTGGTTTTTCTATTAGATCAATTAATCATGTTTTATGTCCAAACTGTAATCAAAGCACTATGTCTCCTGTATCTACTTGGTATCGTCAGTCAAATTCTTCGCGGTTGGGTTTCTCACATAGCCAAATTGAAGCGAAAGAAGATCTGCATAATATCCGTGGTGTAGATTCCTTGAATTATTAACTTTTTTTGAAGAAGACCTTTACATTACGGTTATGCGAGGTGACAGTGGGCCTTGGGGGTGAGTTTGTTCGCCCTTTTCGAGAGGCATTTCATAGATAGTATGAACATCAAAAAATAATCTATGATATTCATTATACTTACTAATCGAAATTGTCACCTTGGCGGTTGAAGTTAATGTCGTTGAACTTTATGTATTTACCGTTGAGGTGGAACGAAAAACGATTTGTTACAGGCATACATTTATGCAATAGAACGAGAAACATGTATTTGTTATCCTGTTGAAGCACAAAACGAGAAGCAATACCAACATTTGCACTAAAACCTGCTAAAAATCTAAAGTCATTAATCAAAATACACTAAAAATTCTAAAAATTAAAAAAAAACTTTGCAAGAAACATAAGTTTGGTATTCGTGTCGATGTGTTTCAAGTTTGAAAGTTACCCCGTTTGACGGCATTTCTTTATGTTACAGTATTTGCGTATTCTCAATGTCTTCAATGACTTCAAAAAATCATACGGATGTGAGGATTGATCTCAACTAACCTGAAAGGAAATTTTGATATTAAATTTAATGGAGAAAATTCTAAAATCTGCGGACTTCTGTACAAAAGTTTTGAAGTCTACTAACTAATGCTGTTGCAATAAAACTTTAATCAACAAACTCACGTTTAGAGTTATCGTGGAGCAATGCGGATAAATTGACTTTGATTTTAGTAATCGCCTGTAAAAAAACAAGAAATATAAACCATTTAATCAAGAATTTTTAGCATGTGGGCCACGTGAAATTAACATTGAGTACTCTCACGGGCCGCACAAAACCCTTTCAAATGACGCATGTGACCCGCGGGCTGCAGTTTGGTGACCACTGATTCATCAAATCAATGTTTCAGCAACGCTAACTCACTAACAATCAGATTTCCATCACCAAAGCCGTACACTATGGCTTCAATTTATACGAATCAGAACAAAGAGTCTTTCCGAAATATCGAAATCGAAATTGTGCGGTATGGGGATTTTTAAGTTTATGAGATGTTACGTGTTTTGGGCGTTTGTTACATTTGGGCATTTGTCAGTCGGGCATTTGGAATTCTGGCGAATGGTTTTCGGGGAAATGATCCGCGCGCGTGTTTGGGGCTTGTTGGACATGCGTTCTCCATAAAGCTTGGCACCGGATTATCGGGGTGTGTTTGTGTGCGGAACGCACTATAGGGCCCTCTCTCGTGTTGCGGTGATTGCACGGTCAAACTGACTGGACCGTGCCCTGGGGTTTACGCCGAAGAGGATAAGAAGGGCACGATAAACCAGGGTGAGTCGGTTCGTCAATCCTCCAATCAAACGAGCGCGTGATGGAAAAGTGTTTTTTTTATATATGCGCTCGTTCCCCTTTTGGGTACCTGGGCCCGTCTATCGCGCACATGGCTTTGAATTGTTGCGTAAAAGCCATTTTGGAATTGAGGGAAAATCAGTCGACTTCGTCTTACGGTGGGACTGAAATTAGACGGCAATTATTAAACGTTTAGCTGTGAGGCGACTTTGAACAGTAAAAACGGAAAAACGCAGACGGCGAGATCTGGTTTCTGGTTCACTTATAAGGAGAACGTTAGGATCACGTTACTTATGAATTATATATGTCTAGTTTTGTGATTTATTGAACCATTTTCGAAATCGCTTATAAAGTTGGTTTGTAATTGAGCACTTCAATACCAATTTCTAAACTTATAAATAAGTTTACACTTCCTAGTGCCCTACTCTTGCGTTCATGTCCACGATGGTATGATGCTACAATCTGGAAAAAGTTCACTCGTTGAGTGAAGCATCGACAATTTTGCATGGTAAGATATAGGAAGTGACTTTAAAATGCATGTGTAAATTTTGCCAAAACAGTTTAATACAATCTGATCAGCGTATATTTATGTATTCAATATATTTAGCAGGATACTGCTATATTGGGGAAAAGTTTGCGTTTTACGGTTGAACAAAAATCTGTCACTTTACTGGTTTTCATAATGCATAATCGATCGGCTGCCATGATAAGTGGTCATAAACACTCTTTTCATAAAACCGATAAATTTGAGATGATTTGGTTGACAAACACTCTTATAACAAAAAGGTAATTTCCAAAAATGTCCCTGTGACGTTTTTATTTTTAAATTTGAAGTTTTAACATTCCATATTTTGTCACCTAGCCGTCTGGATCGATCAAGACCTTCAGGATCGCAATATTATTTCTTTTGGTTCAGAGGGTTAAGTCTGACAGAATATCCATTAAAAATTCCAAGAATAAGGGATTTTTGGAAAACATGATGCAAAGCTTCACGTTGAAGAGTTGTTCCAAATCAATCCAACAGGCATGATTTCTGCTGAAACAGCTAAAAAGAATATTATCCAATTGATTGACAAGTAGAGGAGTTGGGCCCATCTGATGAATTGAGCAACACTTTGTATCAGTGGATTTTTAAAGTAGCACGTTTTACTCGAGCTGCACATTTTACCTAAACTTCAAACTCTTAAAGAACAGACTTCTAATTGACACTAAAGAGGCAGCAGTCCCAGAGCACGTTGACTTTCTTCTTAATTAATGCCTTCTTCTACAGTAGGAGTAGCAGACACATCATCACCAACGAGCAACTGCGCCTAGCAACAGAAAGAATCGTTGCTGCTTTCCTCAAGCTCACCTTTCTTAGATACTGCGAAATTCCTTGGAACACGTCCTCGGGCGCAAACTTTCCCTTGCAAGGTAGCTACCAACGGACGGAAAACGATGCAATATCTCTAGAACGTAGATATACATTTGCGTCGGAACTTTTTGCTGCTATCTCACAGAAAGTAATGCGTTCTTCCCACACCGGATCCAAGGACCGCTCACCACCCACTGAAAGCGAAAGCTCACGACCGACCGTTCCGCACGTGGTACTCTTCCCCTCATTACTGGATGAACCCGGCCCCGCCAAGAATGCTTCCCCTCCAACTTCTCTCATCCGTGTTCTCGTGCTCTCACTACCAACCGGGTGACATCTCAAACCACGACCCCCTTCTCTGCCTTATGTACCATCGAGCTCGGCCCGCAGCTGTTGGGGTTACTCCCGTTCATTGTCCTGGAAAAGCGTCCCGGAATCGGTTTCCTCACTCACGCACGCACGGTCGCTCGCTCGGTGATTGGCAGGCCCAAAGGCACGTGCCGGCCGGGTTCGAGGTCAATGTCCTTTCCCCAGCTGGAAGCGGGATGACGCACTTGCGTGAAACCTCCAGGAAAACCACGGTGTCCTTGTTGGGTGCGTAGCCCTGCGCTGGTTTCTGCTTATAGGCTGGCAGAGGCACACTCAGAACAGGAAAGTGCGTGTCCTTCTTCCGATGGCGGTATATAGGCGCCACACGCGCCACGTCACGCGTAAAGTTCAATGTCCTGATTTTGCGTGCTTTTTTACTGAGCCTATATATTGCGGGTGGTGTGTGCTTTGGGGGTGGTAATGGGCGCGGGGATGGCTGGCTGTCTTCAATGGGGATAGGACCAGGGTGGCCAGGTTGTTTTTGCGTTATCGGTTGGTTTGATGAACAAAAATCGGAAGGGTCATAAAATCGTTTAAATGGTGTTGAGCATCATTTTCGAGTTTCATATGTTATACTCTTGTAATAAACTTGAGTTCTAGTCCATACAGCTTCATTATGCCTGAAATCTTGTAGTGAATTTCGAAAGTCTTCAGGACTCAAGAACACACTGAAGTTGTGATCTTGAATATTACTAAGCATTATGATATCTAACAAAGTGTTTTGAATATATCTGTATTTGTTCACGAAACCCCTTAGGTGCTCAAAATAGTTGTTTTTGATTTCACTGCAATACAAACCAAGTTTGCAAATCTACTGGTACTACTACTTTTGATAAGGTACCGTGAGGCAAGTGGGTAATGGAATTCGCATAGTTGAGTTTCTTCAAATTCTAAAGACTTTAAATCGAAACAAATGAGGTCATGTATATTTTTTACCTTGACTCCAACTAAATTTAATCAGTGTGCTAAAATTGATTTTTATGAAAAATTGAAGAAAAAAAATACAGAAAAAGTTTTTGAAAAATGTATCCTTACTTTTCACTTACCCCAAAAGTGGGGCAAGTGAAAAATTTATCGTTTTGAACAATAAATTCAAAAACAAACAGTTTTATTCACGATTTCTATAAACTTTAACATTTGTTAAGGCGTTCCAATGAACAATAACATAAGTAACATGTAAACAAAGAAAATTTTATTCTTTTCACTTGAATTTTCTCTTTTTCAGTTATGTTTGTTGAAATGGTTCAACAACATTATAACTGCAACATTTCCAATATAAGTTCTTACATCATGGGACAGCAATTGCATTTCTGCTCTGTAGAATTTCCACCGCTCGTTATTTGTTTTTAAGAAAGTCGGATATGGCGTCGGATAACTCTTCGGGAGAAATCAAACGAAATACTTCAATAATGTATTTAGAATCTTTTTTATGTGGATAGACCTATATCCCATTTGTATGTTTTGAATTAGCTTTACATAGACATTCAACGAGATTTCCGTGCGTTCTCTATTATTGCAACTTTTCAGCCAACGTCTTCCTTTTAATCGGCTGCCGGAAGTAGACATATTAATATCGTAATGTTTGGCAACCTCTTTTAGATAAGTTCCATGATTTTAATAGCTTTTAACGATTTGAGTATAGTGTCTCTTGAATTATGAGCACGTTATGTTTTTCTATGATAATTGCGAACCATGTTTACTTAAAGAGAAAACACAAATTCAATCTCTAATGAGAAACTTTTCACTTGCCCCACCTGATGAGAAAATTGACGGTGTCTCAATTTAGTTATTTCTAGGTCTACGTCGAATTAATTCTAAAACTTTTTTTATTGTAGTTTGAAACTGTCAGAGGGGACAACTAAGAAGTGGTACAGAAAATTAATTTACGCAACTTTTTTCCACTGAAAATATTAAAATAAGATTACACGCTTCCAACTTGTTACGGAGTTATAGTTGACAGGTTAACAAGCTTTCGCTCTATTATGCAATAATAGTTGAAAAATCTCATGAATCTTTTACCTATCGTAATGTTCTTAATGGCCTCAAAGGTTTACGCATGAGTTTAAAACGTTAATTCACATATTTTGTAAAATATACCAATTATTTTCACTTACCCCATTTACCCACTTGCCCCGCGGTACCTTACTTTATTTTTTCTTATTTGTTTTCAATATTTTCTTCCACAACCATTGACACACGAGCCATAATTTTAGTCCTTGTATGCGCTTGCATTCACACAACACGCATGACTTTTTTCTTTCGTGGAAGATGATGAGCGACGGTAGAGAAAAAAAGACACACCATCCTCTGTTTGATGCCGATCACTGTGTGTAACGTCGTGTTACATTTGCTGACACTCCTTCATTCTTATCTAGAAACATAAGCGTATACGTACCGTTTTCTATACAATGTTTGTAATCAAAAAGGTGTTATATGAACCAGTGGATTACAATTAAGTTACTTTGGGATGCATTACAAGAAAACAATGATGTTATTACCAATTTCAGGCGAAGAACAAATATCCCAAATGACTCGATATCGTTGTCGTCTATGAGAGTTAATGCGCTTGAACGCTCTCTCATCACGTACCATGCGAGAGAGTGAATATCATCATTCATAGGGCTCTCCGACTGCGATGTGCCACGAACTGTTATGGTTTACGAGCAGTTACAGTTTCTGTATATGGTTCGATCGGCTTATTCTGATCAATTTACAAATTCTGGTTGTATGGATTAGCACGGAAGACTGGACAAACATCATAAAATAAACAAATCGACATTGGTAAAGAATGGCTTGCGTCTTACCTCAATTAATCTTGATCACGCTCACATATACCACTATCAGCAAGAACAAATATCAATCTTCTTTTTTTTCTTTTTTTTTCTTTATTAACGAGATTTTCAGCCCTAGGCTAGTTCATCTCGGGACCAACGGCTTTACTTCCCTTCCAAAGGAAGTCATCACTATAACTTTTTTGTCAGTGACTATCTCTGGGATGGGATTCAATCCCAGGTCCTCGGCGTGAGAGGCGTATGTTTTAACCACTACACCAGGTCCGTCCCCTCATCAATCTTCCTAATACTGGTGTAAGATTGCATGGGTGAGCTAATATCAGCTCAATAGCAACGTTTTCAAAAATAGGCTCCCTTTTCTAATGTTTGGTCTATCCAGAAGTGTATTACAAGAATAGCATAAGTATCCAGCTTTTTACGCTATCATGCCATATTTTTTGTATCACCTCTCATTGACGTTTCTTGCATACACTATAATTTTTATAGATAGAATCAAAGTGTCAAAGCTCATAGAAAATGTATTTGTTGACATGGAACGTCAAAAGTTTTCATTGTTACTACGAAATGGGAAACAAAAATATCTCACAGCTAGCTATTTTATCTCAACTTTTTTATATTCTAGGTTAAAAGAACTATCATCGGTAGCTGGCATGATCAAATATTATGTATCCGGTAGAAATCAAGACCAACATTTATTTATAATTATTGTTTTCTCGGGCCCCGTGCGTCGCAGCTAATGTGTGAATAGTGCGCTGTATTCATAAACATTGTAACAATGCAGCGCCACACTGAAAAACTGATTTCAAAATGCGGCGAGTTGAGGCGCGTTGCGAGTCTCACTGGCACGATCCGGTTTGGTGGCGATGCGACAATACCAAAACATGTTCGTCCACTGACATTCTAACTGACATCACGGAACTTTATGATTGTACAGTTTGAAGGATCTATTCTTCCAGGACAAAACATTGCCCTGATCGCATCCATTACAGTTTCTCTATTCAGCAAGACCAAGCTGAGGGTCGAGGGTTCGAATCCCACCGGTCGATGATCATAGAGTATCTCGTACCTGCCACACGATATACACATGCAAAAATGGGTCCATTGGCATAGAAAGCTCTCAGTTAATAACTGTGGAAGTGCTCATAAGAACATTAAGCTGAGAAGCAGGCTTCGTCCCAGTTAGTGACGTAACGCCACAAAGAAGAAGAAGAAGAAGAATATCCTGAGCTGAGATAAGCAATTAGTTAACGACAACGAACGGAATTTATGTTTAATTGGCCCTATGGATTGATTATTGTATCGTCCAAGAACAAAGGAGCGCGATTACTTCCACGTTTCCAGATATCTAAAGTAGTGTAAAAGAAATCAAAACAAATAGTAAAAAAAAAATGACATTCCAATCAACAACCTCAGATTACAGCACACTTGGATCATACTATAAAATCTGTAGGCAAGAAACGTCAAAATCCAATCACCCCCGTCAGTTCAGCTAGCGTAAGAAGCTGGATAGGCTGCAGCATAGTAGAAAGATCATAAGAGGCAAACTTAAGGACGATTTGGATGAGCTACTATTTCCGATTTCATGTAGTCGAGGTGTGCGTTATTTGTTGGATTATGCTGTTCTCATTCTTCCACGGACTTCACGTAAGTGTCTCTACCTACATGTCCGACACACCCGCTTTTGGCCCTTCATCCAATGCACTATGGCCAGTTTTACACGGAAAGATACATTTTCAGCTTTAGAATAAAACATTTGAAGAAAACGTTCTTAAACAATATTGTTTGCATTAGTCAGGCACTTCGTTTGGTGTTATTGAAAATTAGGGTGGTTCATATTTGAATTGAAATGGTAAGACTAATTTTCTTATTTGTAGAAATTATAATGTATTTTCTTCAGAAAAAATGCGGATAGATCAATTTCAAGAAACTTTGCTATAAGCAGTTTTTTTGACGTTCTAAAATTGACCGATTTAGAGCTTTTTTCCTACGGTGACATAGGGTGGTCCAACGAAAACTGGTTTTCTGGCTCCAGCGTTTTCAAATCTGATATCTCATCAAAGTAGTCTATGAAACACTTTTAGAGCTTTGAATAATGCGTAATTTGGTGAGGGAACTCGCTATCCGTTTAGAAGTTATTATTAATTTTCTTGCAAAAAGACATTTAATTCGTTAGTAAACATATTTGATTGGGAAAAACATATGAAATACCCTTTAACGGAATTCGAAAGACAAAATTAAATTGTATATTATATCAAAACACTACAGATGTGTTATTTTTGTAACACTAATAAAATGGCCAAGAAAGCAGTTTTACGCGGAAAGATGCATTTTGAGCTTTATAATGAAACTTTAGAAGGAAACGTTCTTCTACAAAAATGTTTGTATTAGTAAAGCCGTTTGTTTGGTGTTATTAAAAATTAGCGTGGTCCACATTTTCATTTCAATGGTATGACTAACTTTCTTATTTATAGAAATTATAGTTTACTTGGTTTAGAAAAGTTGTAGACAGATCAATTTCAAGCAACTTTGTCAAAAAAAAGTTTTGCAACTCTTTAATTGACCGATTTAGAGCTTTTTCCTATGCACAATGGTTCAATCCGACAATTTAGCAGGAAAATGGTGTTTTCTCTGTTATCGTCGATTTTTGACGGATGATGTCTTCAGAGAAGTTATTAGTTATGGAATTTTCCATCTTTTAAGAAAAAAGTTGAATAGGGTGGCCCTTATTTAAGTTTAAATTTTGATTCCTGTTCCATGATTCGATATTTCCACTAGTCGATGGTCCCTCAATATCGACTCATTTGACTGTATTATGTTTGATATTTTTCCAAAAAGTTGTGTATGGAAGAAGTGTAGATCTAGTTAAAACATACAATTTTGCTAAAGGCAGCACGCCTAGAAGTTTGAAATCTTGTGAGCTACAGGCGAATTTCGAGTTTTTTAAGTCTGTTTTTGAAGTAAATTTTCTCAATATATCAAAATGACATTCTCACAGTTTTGACAGTGAAAGTTGTCTAATGAATGGCTTTTTGAATGCTGGAAAAAATTTCAAACCAACTTCATAAGTTATGAGCGCCTGAAGATTTTTCACGAAAATTCGCTTATAGCTTCAAAATTACAAACTTTTAATATTCAGCAGGAATGTGTATCATTACTTCTTCTACAACTCTTCTGAAGATCACATTCACATAAAACTGAAAACAAAAAAGTAAGACCAAAAAAAATTGATTTTTCCGGTCCATTCTAAGTTAAAACTTTCAGAATAAACTTAGCTCAAATGAAGAGTTAGATCAAAAATGGTTTCAAAAAAGTTGATCAGAATAACATTTTCAAAAAGTTTGCAGAAGAGCATAAAAATTTCCTCAAACAAAAAAGTTTTAGTCAAAATTTAATCCTAAATCAGGTTTATCCTATAAGATGCAAAATTTGATAACGAACATTTTTTCTGAAGACATCATATGTTTAAAGACAACGAGAACAGAGGAAAAAAATTTTTCTGTAAAAATGTCGATTCGGACCGTTTTGCGTTGTCGTGTGTAGTCACTTTTACATTGTTTTTTTTTTTTTAAGGTTTTCGATAAGGTTTCCTGCATTGACCCTCGGTAAAGAATGAGCACGATGATATTAATCGTTCTGTCCATGAATTTGCAATGGCAGTCTTGACAGTGTGATCATGACAATATCAAAGAATTCAACGCTGCTTGTTTTGATTAAAAAAAAAACGTTTCTGCACGACGCAGGTTTGAACCATCAATCTGCAGAGTGGAAGTCTCGTATCTAACCTCAGAACCAACTCGTATCTGTTAAAATGAGTTGAATTACTCTCAATGAATTTTTACAACGAGCTATCAATGATTGGTTTTATATATAATATTCAAAACCAACGACTTTTCTCTTCAGAGTCCAGTGCTAGAGACAGTACTCCGGAAATAGAATTCTTCCAACCATGGTTATTGGTGTTTTGAATTGATTCAAGAGATCAATCCACTCAATCAAACGTGCTGATTTTTTTTACCGTGGCCGTAATTTACAATTCGTGATACTCTAGGTAGCTCAAAAAGTTTGACCTAAATCTGGAACCAACAACGAATACAAAAATTTAAGTTGTGAAGCATAACTTAAAAATCATTATCCAGACAGCTGTGTATGTTGTTTTGGAGTAATTATTTTCTTATTTTTCTATGCATTTTTCCAGGGATTTCTTCATGGATGATGAATCTCTTTGTTATTAATAATTTATTCCAAGTTCTATCACGACTAGAGAACATTAATTTACGACAATTCCCAAAAACTTGATTTTTACTTGATTTTCTACAGGATTTCATATACAATTTATAGAAATTCTTTTTGAATTCATTCTACAAACTTCAATAAGAATTTTGCAGAAATTGTTTCAAAAATGTCTGCACAAACAGATCCAGAGATTTCTCATATCAACTCTCCAGGAAATCCTGGGGACAAAATGAAAATATTATTCGAAAGATTTCTACAGGAATTCTTTCTGAGATTTTCACATAAGGGGTTGTTCAATAACATAACGTAACAAAAATGACATTTTTGCGTTTCCCATGGATTAAATTATATGTTTGTAGTAGATTTGGGGCTGTTGAATCTGATACCATTCCCAGAAATGTTCTAGCACGTTACAATTTTTAGCTACAGGTCGCCAAAGTTGTATAAAACACTGATTTTATTGATGTTTACATACAATTTAAAGTATAATTTATCAAACTTTTTTGTGATCTAATCCACCAAGCATGCAAAATAGGACTTAAACTTTCATTTTAGGTATAATTTGGTTGAAATTGCACGGTTTAATTTCGATTAAACCGATTTTTTCAACATGTTTGCTGTCTCCATACAAAATTATTTGTTTCTTTCATATGGGAAAATACAATACTTTTCAGAACCTTTAAAAAAACAAACTTTTCCGCATCGAAAGAATTATAAATTTTGTTAATAAATATTTTTATACACATAAAGTTTGAATTCTGTGGCAAATAAAGCGAATAATTCTCCATTCAAGCTGACAAACTTGTATGCAAGTTGACCGAAATAGTCAATTTTTGCATTTTCAACAGCCAATATCTCAAAAACTAGACGTGCTATGATATTTTTGAAAACGGCTATGGATTCAGCAACCCCTTAATTTAGTGAATAGCGGTATTTTGGTGTTTGAGACAAGAACGTGTTCCGCAGATTAATCACGTGGTCATTTTTTCCATTAAAAACTTGTATGGACCGTGGTCATTGGCCAGACCCCAAAAATAACCATGTGGTTTATGGACAAACCCTAAACTTTTCAAGAAGAATCTACGCAAACAATTCGAAAAGAATCCGTGAAAAAGTTCCTGTTTAAATATTCAGGTACATGAGGAAATCCTGAAATAAAGAAATGTTTCAAACAATTGGTTGGTACAATTTCGCAGAAATCCATGGAAAAAACCTGATGAAGAATCCCAGAAATACTCTCACAAAAATCACTGGAAGAATATCTGAACTCTTTAAGAATTTTCGGGTTAATGAAAAATTCTTGATAGTTTGTTAGAAGTTTATGTAGAAGTATCTCTGAATGAATTTTGCTAAGAATACTGGAGGAATGATCTGCATACATGCTGTATGAGTTAACCGCCAGGACTACTGAAAAATCGGCACGCCTGGCCACCCTGGCATAGAGCGCGTGATATATGCGCGTATCAAGGGCCGCAACGGGGTCGCTTTTTAGGTGGAACATCGTCGGAAAGGGCCATAAAAGTCACAAACATCCCAGCACGGGATGGGTAAGGGAAATGCCCGGATACCCATTCGAAGGCTGTTTTCCGATGATGCTGGGATGTGAGGAGAAGTCGTGTTCCTGGCGCGTGTTAAAAATGATGACAGCGCGCTGCTGGGATGGCGCGGCGGGTTCAACGTCCTCCCAAGGACACAACACCAGCACTCGCTCCGGGCTCCACTCGGTGGGGTAGATTCTGGAAACAACGGATCGATAATTTTACTTTCACTCGTGTTGTGTGTGTTCTTGCCTGTGGGTGGCGGAGGGTACTTTGCAGCAAATTTACTGTATCGCGAACCGGGCAGTGTGGACCCGGGTGGAAGAGAGGCAAAGCGCAAGGAATCGCTGCGTGTGCAGTACAGTGGCCCATAATAATAGAACTACAAATATCTGTTTATTTGGACCCCCAGAAGCCACTGTGAAAATTTAAGCGAAATATGGCAGCTAAACGAGGATGAAATTTGTATAAAGAAATCCGATCAAATATATGGGAAAACGGTTCTAATTAAATTTTCGACCATAGGTCGCTGTAGTCGATGAACTTTGTTCATTATTGATATGAAGATTTTCAAATCAATATAAAGAAGACTGCAACAAATCTAAAATTAGTTAAGGAACAAAAATGAGAAGGAATACTTAGAGAAACTGAAATTTGGCTTTCTCCCTGGGTAAAACGGGCAGTTCCACAAAAAAGGTTATTTTTCAAAAGTTTCATTCAAATTTTGTGAGTTTAATGATTAATCAAAAATATCAGACCCGTATTTTTTTTATTTTGGCATAAAGGTGTCCTTGTTTCGGTGAGAGTGGTATAAACACTGGAAGAAACCCATGTGTCAGTTTCCCTAGGAATGACTTGTTTGTTTCTCAACAGATAGACTCCCGGTTTACAGCAGTTTTTTTTTTCTAATATTGATTTGAGATTGAAGGTTCTCGATAATGAATAACCAACAATGAAAAAAAAATAGACTACAGTGCTATCTATGGTTAAAAATGTAATTGAAACCACTTTTTCTATATGTTTGGTCGAACTTTAAACTTCAAGGGGGCTACCTTAGAGTTGATGGATATCGTCCAAATTTTCACAGTAGCTTCTGGACCGCTCAAATGAACAAACTTTTTACACATACTGAGGATTTTCTAGTTTAATCATCATGGACCGCCCTAGTGTGCAAGTATTCGCTTTCATTCGAACCGGTTTCTGGTGTTTCTTTGGTCCGGACATCTGACTGAAGAATGGCGATTTAACGCCCCGGAGAAAGAGGATGTTTGCAGCTAGAATCTTTCACTGATATACGAAATTAAGGGGAGGGAGGGGGTTGTACGGGGCATTGAGAGTGATCATGGCCGGCTGGCGCTTTTTATTACTTAACTCGGGTTTGCTTTCACCTCACCATTTGCACACGTGGAAAGTTGAGCGATGTTGCCATGATGGGGGACGGTGAGTGGGTCGCTTCGGGCGCGGTGATAGAGAGGGATATCAATAGCGAAGAATCTTGGCAATTTGAATGGATAATGAGGGAGCTTTAAAGCATATTTTCGGGCTTTTCGCTTTCACAACCCGTGGTCAGGTTGCATCGTCTATTTTTTTTTGCGTGGTGTTTGGGAAGTTTTTGCTCTTTTGTTTGCATTTTCGTATTCGATGTGGTGCTTTAAATCACTTTACAATTTTGTCAGCATGCTATGAGAATACATCTTCTTGTCTAGCTTTTAACTAATACTAAACGATGTACTAGGGCATTTTTATGTTTTTTTTTGCTTGATAAATTGTAATAAATTGTGAAACGACATAAATAGACCATATACCATATACATATTATAATCGATATTTGGGGCCTTCCTTAACCGATGGGTTAGAGTCCACGGCCACCAAGCAAAGCCATACTGAAGGTGTCTGAGTTCGATTCACGGTCGGTCCAGGATCTTTTTGTAATGGAAATTTCCTTGACTTCCCTGGTCATAGAGTATCATTGTACCTGCCGCACGATATACGTATGCGAAAATGGCAACTTTGGCAAAGAAAGCTCTCAGTTAATAACTGTGACAGTGCTCATTGAACACTAAGCTAAGAAGTATGCCCTGTCCCAGTGAGGATGTAATGCCAAGAAGAAGGAGAAGAAGAAGTTAATATACAGGATCCTGAACATGGACATTCTGTATGGAACCAGCATTTGGTTACTAACTTTGTCACCGACTCTATACCAATGTCTACCAACTATTTCTGCAAACACGCCGCATAGTGAAGCAATTACCCTTTTACAGTCACGCCTATTCAATTCCTCCAACCCCAACCCCCTTTGCTTCGTTCGACCCTTTGCTGTCTCAGTATCGAATGATTTTTCTCGTCAACTCAGTCAAGTCTCACTTCAAGTCATTAGTCATGTGTCTCGAATCCCTTTCAGACGTCGAAGTCACTTGCACTGCACCATCGGCAGTTAACGCAGTTGCAGCCATTCAAAGAAGGAAAGGTGTGTCAATCATAAACGCACACACAAACATACACACCTCCATACAACGTGGTGATGTGGTCAAACCTACTAAAGTTCACATCTCGGAAGGTCGGTCATCGGCACTTGCACGGTGGTGCCGGACCACAGTCAGTGGCGGCCATGTTGCCGAATGCCGTCGTCGTAGATGAATGCATTCCTCCAGCCTGGCCAGCTTCGTCAGTCAGTGAGAAATCTAGCGGAGTTTGGGGCAAGTTGGGTACCCCTTCTTTATACAACAACTAGTAAGTAATAAATCTTCGAGCTGTTTAGTGGAATACATACACCCCAACCTCTTTTTACGACCGTTATCGGGGGGTCGCAAAAATAATCGGTCGTAAAAAAAATCAGGGTTATAATTATGTTTTTGAAAAATGCAACGTCTAGATGCGGAAATACTGATTCGAGATATTCGGCAAAGTTGAAGCATGGGTTGAGAACTTTCCAAAATGGCTGTTCAAGTTTTCATATTTTGGTAATAGATGGCAACACTGCTCGATAGTTATCAAAAGAGTCAATTTTATGGGGGTGTGATATGCAAATACCAAACAATTTTAAAGATAACGATACCGAATGTTCACCAAAGTTGAAGGAAGTGTTGCGTGCCATACAGTCGGCCGAATCGCAAATGTTCATGTGGCTGGCAACACTGTTTAAGAAGAATAAGGAAAAGATCAAAACCATAAAACTTGAGCGGAACAGAAAAATATAATGCTTAGCAACATAGCAATACTTTTCAACTGTAATCCAGTTTTTCATGAATGGTTCAAAATTTTGTCGTAGCTGGCAATACTGCTTAAGTGAAATTTCGCCACCAGGCAGTACAAGTGTGCATGCAACTATTGTTTTGCGGATATCTCAGACCACTTAGCAAGATGGCGTCTTCAGCAAAGTTGTTCAGTCGCTCAAGGACTATCATTATTCTAGCCAAGAGATTCGAGATTTTGCCACCAGATGTCACTAGTGAGCATAGAACTTTTGTTTTGCGGATAGCTCAGGATCCTGACCACTTAGAAGATAGCGTCTTCGGCAGATTGTTCAGTAGCTCAAGGACTATCATTATAAAAGCTATGAAATTAAAAATTCCGGCGGCGCTAGTGAGCATATATTACGGTTCTTTTGAAAATTTTCCGTTCTGCGGTAGCCGCCAAGTTCTACCGCAGCTGTCAAAGTTCTACCGCAGGTTTGAAAACAGGCATTACATTTCATCCCATCTTTAGATCCTCTGAGCATGATATGGATCGATTCGTGAGATATCATCTCAGAGCTCTGTGATCGATTTTTCGTCAATATCTTATGCTTAGATGAGTCATCTTGAGCTCAGCAATCCACGCGTTTGGTCTACTTGGCGGAAACACACACACTTGACGGAATTCCACTTACAGTCGACTCTCCATAACTCGATATTCAAGGGACCATCGACTTATAGAATTATCGAGTTATAGAATGTACCAAAACAAAAAATCACAAAATCGAAGGAACAAATTTTTATATTTCTAATACATTAATGATCACCTCTGTATGAAAGTAATATTATTTTGTTGATTGAACTTTACAAACTATTATTTGAAAACTTTTTTTTCGAAATGGTCAAAATCACATTATTTTGACTGACAATATTTTTTTAATTGTCATGTTTTTCAACATGTATTACAGCTTGCAAGAATTTTTCATCTCCAAACAAGAATTAGACCACGTTTCCCCAAATAAGAAAGATTTTAAAATAGATATCGAGTTATGGAAAGAAATTTCCCTCTCATGTGACATCGACAAGTGGAGATATCGAGTTATAGAAATTTCGACTTATGGAGGGCACGATGTATGGAAATTTGAAGGGACCGAAAAATCCATCGAGTTATAGAGTATATCGAGTTAAAGAACATCGAGTTGTGGAGAGTCGACTGTATGTTTATTTGTTAGTGAAAAATTACCGGACAAATTCCCAACTTCAACGGAAATCATCAATCACAACTAATTTACGTGAATAATATTTAGTAATATAAAACCTCGTCTTAATTTACATTATCTTTTTTAGGATTTGCAACATTTTTCTTTTACCGGAAGTAGGAAAAATAAATAAAAAGATAATTATATGGAGTGATACAGTTGATGAGATCAATAAAAAATATTTTAGTTGTTAATCAGAAGGATTGCAAGTTTGTTAATTTCAATTCATCTACATAATTGTAGTTTTATCGTATATTATCTAATAATGTACCTATAGCTATCCCCAAGTCGGAATCTGATTGATCAACGTATATTGAATACTCGTGGCATAAATATGGAAACACACACACTTGATTTGAACAATTACAATGCATTCACTCTAACTCTCACTCACCGAAAATCATGTTTAATTGTCATCTAGTTCATCTAATTCCATAATCTACGAATTCTGTTAAGATGGTTCACCGCCTTTCAAGATCGTCCCAGAAAGAAACCGTGTATTCGATTACCTATAGAGGGGGAGATGAAACAGATGATGTGGATTTCCCTGATACTGGACAGATAAAAACTCAGCTCATTAAGTGAACAAGAGGACAATATATTCACTAAACGAATTGAAAAGGAACTCTGAGGCATAACATTATGAATTTTGTTCATGGAAATACTGTTATTTTATTATAAAAATAATTAAAGTCTATGCTTAATAACTTTTTTCACAAACATCGGCTTGCTTTGCGGTCTTCGGCAATGATGTTCATCGTGGAAATACCTATCCAGATCTGTGTTCAGAATTTTTATAGAATACAATGGGCGATCTCTGGCGATTTACCTTCATAAAAGTAAGTTTTCCCACAGTAAATCCCATACAAACTTTGAACG
Source organism: Aedes aegypti (assembly GCF_002204515.2). Taxonomy (NCBI): domain Eukaryota; kingdom Metazoa; phylum Arthropoda; class Insecta; order Diptera; family Culicidae; genus Aedes; species Aedes aegypti. Next base: position 346,263,213 of record NC_035109.1, on the reverse strand, counting down.
GCTGGCGCTAAAATATAGTTTCTTCGATCGAGCTGAAATTTTGCACTGTTGTTATGGGACCTAAATGCAATCCAGAAAGAGGACTGGAGCGAGAATCTAAATTTTTCATATAACCGTGTCTCAGGCTAGTGTATAAGTAAGTGAAAACTGATTTTAGTACTATACCTTTTAATTCTAGTAGAGTTTGTATCCTTTGACAGATATGTGTATTTCGATCTCAACTGTAAGATCGTCTTTGGTGTTGTGTACTAGACTCTACGACATGGAAGTCTAGTCAAGCACACGAAACTGAAGACGTCTTTACAGTTGAAGTCGAAATACGCGTATTTGTCAAAGGATACAAACTCTAGTGGGATTGAAAGGCATAGTACTAAATTAGGTTTTCTCTTACTGTCCATGTTCACAAGTTCGGCGTAATAAACAATTTCAGCATTCTTAATACTTTATGCAGTGTATGATTGCAAATAATATAATTTGATATTTATTGTGCGTTTGTTCTAACTCACATCTAGATGCCTGTGTGAATAAAAACTTAGAGCAATCGTTAGTTGTCGTTCAAATAACAAAAATATGCCGAAAACATCAGTGGCGCTTACGTGATCTTTGCGAACAGGGGCAGTTTACTTAACTTGTAAATGTTTTTTCACTTTAAGTTTAACAGTATGCTTCCTTATAAGTCTGAGTACTATGTACACAATATTATAAAAATTTATCTATTTATACACCTTTTCCATAGATTTTTGTATGAGCAACCGAATATCAGTGGATTGCACTGCGGAACACGTTTCTGTCTCAAGCACCAAACTACCGTTTTTTTTTTACTAAATTAGGGGTTGCTGAATCCATTGCCGTTTTCAAAAATATCATAGCTCGTCTAGTTTTTGAGATTTTATCAACTTGTGTGTCAATTTATTCGCTTGATTTGCCACAGAATTTAAACTATGTGTATAACAATTATTATCAACAAAGTTCATAATACATTCGATGATCAAATGTTATTTTTTGATGGTTGCGAAAAGTATTGTATTTTGCCATATAAGAGAAACGAAGAATTTTGCAGGGAAACTGCAAGCATGTTGGAAAATCGTTTTAAAAAATCGACAATGAAATCGGAAAATCAAAATTCAAAGACACATTTAGCATGCTTGGTAGATTAGATCACAAAAAAGTTTGATAAACCATACTTCAAATTTCAAGTAAACAGTGTTTTATACCACTTTGGCGACCTGTAGCAAAACATTGTGACGTGCTGAAACATTTCAGATACAGACAGCCCCAAATCTACTAGGGACACATAATTTTATCCTTCAGATACGCAAAAATGTTAATTTTGTTACCCTATGTTGTTGTAACATTGGCTGTTTGTAAATAGCATGATATAAGATAAACTATAAATAGGTTTTTCTTTCGTAGGGTTTCTCAACCAGTGGTCCGTGGACCTCCAGGGGGCCGTGACGATCCTTCAGTGGGTCCGCGATGCCGTTGTAAATAAGTGTCGTGATTGATTAATTGATAATTGAATGAAACGAATCGATTATCTATTTTTTATTTCAAAATAGTGTTATTTATCGGTTGATTTTTTTTTTAAATGCAAATTTTTGAGAACGCTGGATTTATTTACCTCACCAGCGATGCTTAGTTTTCCAGCGCGAGCTTGTAAATGCAACTTAAATCGTTCCTGATGGTATTTGTAGCAAAATCCAGGCACATTTTAGGCTTGACTCTTGCCAGATTTCACCATGTTGTAAGGTCCTTGTATTGACGAGATTGAAGAAATTCGAAATTCTTCAATGTGTCCACTCAAATCCACTTAAATCTACCAGTAGGGTCTGTGGTGAGATTTTTTTACAGAAATCTGTATCAGTGTTTTTTAGTAAAAGATTCTAGACGAATATCTCACAAGTTTTTTAGACTTTCTAACAGTCGATAATTTGATCCTAGAAGACCTTGAGAAGGTTCCTAAATACATGCATATTAGTTTCTAGTGGCAATTTTCGGTGAATACCTAAGACTATTTTTGAAATTCTTGAGGATATCCGAGGAAATCTTTTAAATATTACAAAAATCTTCTACCATGATTCAAGGAAATCTTTTACATATACTTGTGAATATCTATGGATGTAGCCAAATTCCTAGTACACTTTTCCACAGGTTCATCGTAGAATTTTTGCATTATTTGTTATGCATTAAATATGTAATTTTAGGATGAGATCAGCTGCAGGTTACCCTTATCGTGTATTAAACAGAATCGGTGCTAGATGTTTTTGTGTTCTTAGTGAGATCTTAGGTGAACGTCTATCGAAGATTAGTTATTTCAGTAAATTCAGTTTGATTTTACTTCTAAGCTGTATTGAGTATAATTGATTCACTGCTTATGATATGGACAAATCCTACATCTTCATAAACTTAGATTTCATAAATATCCAATTTCAGGGGTTATAATGAAAATTATTCTCCCACATTGTTTTCCGACGAAACTAATTAGACGGATTGCAAACAAGGTGTAAACTTCGTTTGTGACGTTAGACGGATTGATTGGTCTGCTGATTTTCGTCATGGAGAAGGTGTCATCCCCAAAGCGAAGTTGATTGCTGCCAGCTCAGCGACGTAAACTGCACAAGATTCCTGAAGTTTTCGGAAGGCAGAAGAGTTTACATTGAAGACATAGGGACCTGTCAGTGAAATATCTCCTGTAGGAATCGATATTCTGGTACTTTGCGTTGAAAATACTTGGAATATTTATGCATCGAGGTTGATCTGGAATTCTATGAATAACTTGTTTCATGGACAGATCGTATCCAACAGTGGAACTGTCATTAGTGAAGCGTACATGTGGAGGTTTATACCATGGAAGACTTATGTCAGATGACATGTAGTAGAAATAAACTCTCATGCATTTGGACTGTGTACTCAGTTTGAGCATTTCATCAATAACTAGTGTGTTGCTCTCTCCAAACTTAATAACTATTCTTGGCGAGAGCTTACTACTTATTTTGGACTCCCTGAATTCAAATATGCTTGTTGAATCTTTACAATACAATAGGGTAAAGAGCTACTTGGGCACTTTCAAGATTCACTTTGGCCTGGGGGTTTTTCTCGGCTGAATTGACCTGGAACTTTGCAATAAGATGCATTACAAATACGAGCTTGATAATTTCCGAAAAACCTCTAAGCCGAAGTTAACCAAAAGGATACGGCTCCCTATTTATGGGAATTATTACCAATTAAATTTGAAGAATTCGGCGGAAAACACCTAAATTAAAAAAGAATTTCCTAAAATATAACAAATTGATGTTGCTTAATTTATGGGTTTGATAACATTTGGACAAAATTAAATCGCTTATGTTGGCAAACTTACCCCAAAATCCGCTAAAACGCTGAGTCTTCCATCAATATGATCGAATGCCAACACTCGCCTAGGCATGTAAGTTCGCTTCAGCGCCGTAGATCGAGGGCTGCTTCGGCTTTCGGCCGAGTTGAATTGGGACAGAACCATGCTGGTCGATGTTTTGTGCGCGCAAATGAGAAACTCAGGTGTATGTACCTCTACATAAGCTTCGGAACATGTGTTGCTCTTTAATGGGGTTGAGTTACTTACATGGCCAAGCCAGGCAGCTACCGGACTTACGAAAGATGTTGCCCTCTTAGATACGAGGCTACTACAAAGTGGCTTCATATACAAATCTGGATCCGGATTTCGGTCCGATTGGTGGAAATTTATGGCGGGTGAATCCCATCGAAGACCGTAAATCCTTTATCCACGATAAGCGTTGTTACCCAACACAACGATCGAACCCCGCAGCGAATCGTTCTATTTCCGATGGCCCCCTCGTACGGATTTTTTTTTCGATTTTAAATGTCCGTCCATCAGCGACCTATGCTTGGGGAGCTTGTTAGTGCTGCTGCCCTCTCGCTCAACTTCCCTAACTAAAGACGAACACGGAGGGTTGCACATAAAAACCCCATCCAATATATTACCGAGTCCCCACATTGGTGTACCTTCACTTTCAACCATCCCATCCGTGCAGTGCACGAGAAATCCGTTCGAAAAAAAAAAAAAACAGAGAGACCTAAACGAGGAGGATTGCACCTGGGGATTGATGGATTTCGAAATGAGCACACAGAGCTTGTGCCCACAGATTGCACTTCCACCTCCACCTCCACCTCGATTACCGCGTCGTGATACAGATGTGCCATCTTAACGTCACACAGAGAGGAGTAACTAGAACAAATTCGTGGCCATCATTTCAAATTTGAAAAATTGAGATTTTTAATCTCGTTTATTTTTAAACATAGCTTACATAGTGAACTGAAATCTAATTGTCTTTTTCGAAGCAATTATACTGATAAGTGTCCTGAAACGTTTCGAAATTATTCCTGATTATGCCTTAACCGCTTTTTAGTCAAAATTCTGTCATAAAGAGCCGATTAATTCCGTTTGTTGATAACTCTCAAGCTTTATTAATTTTCGACTTGAAACAGACCGAATCAGATGAATACTATGCAATAGTTACTAAAATATGATTCCATACTAATCATATTAATCAAATATGATTCTCTACTCAACTAACTGTTTCAATATTGATAAACAATAAATTAACTATGAAAAAGCTTGTTTCGAAATAAATACCAAAGTAACATTAATAGCTGAATCACAGTTTGTTCAGCTGAAATATGCTTGAAAGTGATTTGTTCAATTCTTGTTCCACAAAAATGTTTGCTGGGTAGCCCATTTTCCACATTGTTTGTACAAACACTACTCATAAAAATCCATCAATGAAAGAAAATGTTATGGGCAGTAAACAATTTTGATCATGATTCACCCAAACAACTCCTGTGAGCGTCGGTATCGTTTGTTGGTGGTTGGCTTTTGGGACGGTCGTTGGGTTTCCATTTGTTCGAGTCGCAAACCACCCCTAATATGGTGGGTGAACGTCGTATATGTGTGGTGTCGGTGTGCCCACGAGAAGCTCGTCCGGGAGGTCTTACGATCTTCACACGAAAGCTCCAATAACAATACCACCGTAACCGTCATCCATCCGATCCGATCCACCTTGGGGATGTTGGCTGCTTTGTGATGGTTTTGAGCGCGGCAAAGTAAGAATTATGTTATGGGAACATGATGACGATGGCGCCGCAACCATCTCGGCAAAGGGTTGCGCCATCCAAAAGCTGCCGGAGACCGACATAGACTTAGACCGAAGGTTGCAACACAGAGCTTGGCCGTAGTGGTTGGTGGCTGCTGTGGACGGGTTTTGTGTGGAAAGACGCTGAAACGGCAGGTTAGGGGAACACCATCTTCGAAGTTGTGAAATCTTGATTCGGGGAGAGACGCTCCAAATGGATTAGCATGGAATGGATGCAATATGGCTTTGAGGAATTGCAAATCAGTACCTGATAGCAATCTGACGATCATTGGGGGTGATGACTAGACGCTGTCATTCGTAGAATACAGGACAGTGATATTGAGATCATCGGGTATGAGGAAATACATGCCAAATCGGGTAAAATGTGGTTTGCATTCACTTTCCGTTGGATGTTGAAGGGGGCGAACCTGTAAGTAAAGAAGGGAGATAATGTCGAGTTAGTTTTGTTTTACTTTCATCTATCTACTATTTGATATGAAGACAATGAATACCATATAATTCCAATAGAGCTCAGTGTCGTGTACCTCAGCCGTGTACCTTCAGCGACCTTACAGTTAAGGTCAAAATATACGTATCTGTCAAAAGATATAAACTCTAGTGGAAGTAAATGGTATAGTACTAAATTCGGTTTTCATTTATTTAAGATGGCAATCATAGTTTTCATTACATGTTCTTAAAGTATTATTTACTTTTTTATATCTTCTACAAAGATGTTTGCAGCCATTCCATGAAAAACCGATCTAGTGGGTCTCCGAATTCCGTGAAAATTTGATATTTTGTTCCTTATCCGAAATAAGGATAGATGTATTTTTGGATTTTCTGATTAGGGTGACCATTTCCGAGATAGGGTGACCAGAAAAATCGCGATTTTGCAAAATTTTTATTTTTAAAAATAATATAACTTTTGAACCGTTTGACCGATTTTCAATCTTTTTGGACGAAATGAAGGCTAAAGATTTTGACTTTTCGGGAAAAATATAAAATTTCACAAAAATTGTGTTTTTTACATGAAAAAACTCAATAGTTTCCGTTTTTTTGTGTTTTGAAGGCCTCGGGACCAAAGGGGCTATTGCTGCTCTCATTTTTTCTTAAAAGTTCAGAAAATTTTACGTAAACTGTCATATTTTCAGCAATGTATGTTTTTTAGTTTTTGAGATATATTTTTTTGAAAATAAAAAATCAGTCATTTTTCATCAGCACACACTGTAGATCTCAGCGCATTAGATGTTTAAAAAAAATCATAACTTTTGAACAGCTCAACCGATTTCCAATCTTTTTTTATGGAATGGAAGCTTAAGGTCTCAACTTTTCAGAAAAAATAGAACACTTTGAAAAGAAAAAAAAAATTTCACATTAAAATATATGAAAATTAAAAAAAAAAACTAGAAATTTTTATATTTTTTCATGTTTAAACATATTTTTATCAGATTTTTCAATTTTGTCTGAATAGTTGAAATTTTAAGCTTAAAAATCCATACAAAAATATTGGAAATCGGTTAAGCTGTTCAAAAGTTATATTTATTTTTAAACATTACAAATCTAATGCACTGAGACCTACAGTGTGTGCCGATAAAAAATGACTGATTTTTTATTTTCAAAAAAATATATCTCAAAAACTAAAAAACATACATCGCTGAAAATTTGACAGTATACGTAAAATTTTCTGAACTTTCAAGAAAAAATGAGAGCAGCGATAGCCCCCTTGGTTCCGAGGCCATCAAAACACGAAAAAACGGAAACTATTGAGTTTTTTCATGTAAAAAACACAATTTTTGTGAAATTTTATATTTTTTCTGAAAAGTCAAAATCTTTAGCCTTCATTTCGTCCAAAAAGATTGAAAATCGGTTGAACGGTTCAAAAGCTATAATATTTTTTAAAATAAAAATTTTGCAAAATCGCGATTTTTCTGGTCACCCTATTTCGGAAATGGTCACCCTAATCAGAAAATCCAAAAATACGTGTATCTTTATTTCGGATAAGGAACAAAATAGCAAATTTGCACGGAATTCGGAGACCCACTAGATCGGTTTTTCATGGAATGGCTGTTTGACTAGCTTTAGTTTCACTATTTTTAGAGGTATTACTAGAACTTTTATAAAACCAGTAGTGATTATGATTCTCGCGTTGAAGACGACATTGCTTGGTTTCAGTATTTGTCCTAATAATGCATGAGAATGGGTATGCTTGAGTTAGAAAAATTAGAATGGATTATGTTCTTTTCAGCCTATTGATTTTAAGAGTTTGGACAAATTACATTCAAACAGAAATTAGTACGAGCAGTATCAAAATATATGTCAAATTTTGGCAAGGTTAGTTAAAGTTTTCAACATTTCTAACCCGCTTCCACGCAACCTGGGACTATTATCCGCTCTGATTCAGATTTTATCACGCTCTAAAACTGGTATTATTCGCATCCTAGTGCCACTTTATGCGCCATCGAAAGTAAAAGTTAGCGTTGGCACATCAAAGTTTATGATAAATAAATGAATGAAATTATAGCCTACGCAGTCATGCCGCTTCCACGAGCACCGTGCTCGACTTGGGACAAAACTAGGCCTCCGCCAAAAGCTCTTCAAAACGGTGCTTCCTTCGAGTTCAGTGAGCACACACATTGATGCCCAGACACAGACGCTGCAAATGCGCAAAAATTGCGTACCACCCCACCGACTTAGCAGCGCCTTCCCAGTTCGGCTGGTGTTTTGCTATTTTGCAAATGTGCAAGTTTAGAAGCAAAATTGCGCGCCGTCCCTTCGCCTCCCGCTGCACCAAGTAGAACACCATGGAATTCACGCAATCTTGCTTAGTGCTCCTTATGCCTTCGTTGTTTCACGCCTTACTCAACTCCCTTCTTGTATCTAGGCCCTGCAAGAATAGTACCTATGTGTTGTATTTGGTTTGGTTTGACCCTGTTTTAGGGTGCGCACGCGGGATGTAGAAATCAAGCTCGACCGAACCGTCCTTAGTTGCTGCTGGACTGTCGCTATTAGGGTGCGTCACTGTTGTACCCATAATCTTTGTCAAGTGCAATTCAAGATATTTTCAGACGACATTTGGTATCACTAAGTTTTGAGAGATTTTCTCAATGAAAACTACGTACAATTAAAATGTAATATTTTATTGAACGTAGTTTTTTTTTTGATAATTTTTTTGACACATTCAAAACCATCGGTAGGAAAAACGCTGGCAAAAACTTTATATCCATGGAAGCCCAGAAAATTTTTCAAATTTATAGAATCCTGGACGCCAAACTGAAAGTAACTGTTTACATGCTAGTCATTATTACAAGACTTCAAGATCATTGGTTAGATCAACTTCATTAGTGGTTTACTATTTGATCAAAATTTATATCCATCTCATTTAGATAGATTTGACAAAAACTAGAAAAAACTGCAAAACTCAACAACCAGTGATATTGTTTTGTAATTTTCTTATTAAAACATCAAAATGCTATGGATCTCTCTATTTTTTTATGGATTCTTCGCAGAATTCAAACATATGAGAACTTATAATTTCACGACAGTTCGTGAATCGCAGGTCAGTCCCATATGTAAGTAAACGGCATTGAGAACATGTACTGAGAAGTTCTTGCGCGTTTCTGCTTAATTTAACAGAATAAGTCGTGCTGTATCATTGGTGCAATTGAAAAACTGAAAGATCAATCTGATATCAATTCTATTTGACTTGTGTTTCATAGTTCAGATATGATTAATTCTTGTCAGCTTGAATTCTGCGAAGAATCAAAACAAAAATAAATAGTCCAGCGCAAACTGGATATTTCCGAAGCTAGGACCCTTCGGGCTGATTGAAAAATTACTCAAGAAGCTGCAGATTCTCGGCAATTGGTTCAACGTGCAGAAACTCCTTTAAATATTTCACTGTTTTTTTTGCAATTCATAGTAAATAGCATTTTTAGTATTTCTGACAAGACTTTTTTCAAAAATTCTCAAAACATACTTTATATTTACGAGTCATGGGAAATGTGATCTAATCGTTTTTTTTTTAGGAATTCATGAAGCAATATCTTGCAGAAATTTTCACGTTCAGTCAAGAACTTCCAGAGAGTAGGTTTCTGTTGTTCTGTAGGAGCTCGGTAGAAATTGCTCAGAAGATCGTCAACATATTTTTTCCAAGAATGCTTTGAGAAATCAAAAGCATAGCTAGCAGCACTATGCGCAATGTGTATAACAAGCAAGCTATGTTTAAGAATCGTATTATCAGTACACTATGCTACCGGTCCAACGGGGTCCAATGATTCTTTAGGAATCTCTTCCAAACATACTCCAGTTACTTGCCAAGAAATCCTTCCAGGACCGCTTATGACAATTGATTCAAGAACATCTAAATCTGGCTGTTGAAATTCTGTAGAAATGATGTCACTTCGTGTTGAATCATGGGAAGGACAATCTTTGACTGTCCAACGCAGGTATTTTTGTGCGTAAGACTACCTGTCCTATCCACTTCCCGTGCCACTATTCTAAACTCTCACGTAACTTTTCAAAGCACATATCTAACATTAAGAGGCTCTCTATATTTAGTTTCTCTTTGATTGATAACTTAGCCACATCAACCTCTTCTGTTGCGTTTTTTTGTAGGAAATACTAGCCAAGAACATTGTCTTTCGATCTATAGCGAAAAGCTTTTCAAAATCTTCAGTATTGCACTATTATAATCAAAAGAGAGTGAGAGGTGAGAAAATCTCTCATTGTTACTTAGGTCCTTTTGAAAAGTTATTCGAGATACTATATTTCAAAGTATTTTGTACAGTCGGTTTAGTTAAATTGATATTCCATGTAGAGTAATGTGAGGAAAATGTTTGATTCCAGTAGAATCTATCTTATATCTTCTAAATAAATAAAAATTGAATGGTGTTTGTATGTCACGAGATGGCTTCTGAAAGGGAAAACGGATTTGCACAACTATTCCACTGTTGTGTTCGTTAAGGCGTGTGCATATAAATTTAAGGAAAATTGCTGGGATAGTTGGAGAAACTATCGAGGGATAAACTTTAATTCTGTATGATAAGCCACAATGTCCGGCTTACTGCATAGCAACAAGAACACGTGCCGGGATAACTAGTGTAGAATAATTCCAGAAAAAAACTATAATTAATGATAAGAAATAGATACCACCAAGTCAATATTTTGGCTACAATTTAGCTGAAAAACTTATGTCTGAATATTTATTCTTTTTCGATTATAACATTTTTCATAAAGATTTTATAAAACAAATATATTCCTCACCTGCAGGGTAAAATTCCAAGTTCATATTTTTTATTTTTTGTGAAAGTGGAAGATTCGAAAATGATGCCATCGTTTTTCGGGATTTCTTGACCCACACTATCCCCTTTATAACGCATTTTCCTACACTATACATGTACTGTACTCTCTCTAACGATGAACCTTATTTTTAAGGTGCAATGTCTCGGAATCCAAAGATGGCTGACTTTTGCGTCTATTTGCATTTTCAAAGACACTAAACTTAAGAAATAGTGGACATATGTTTCTGATCTTTTCATTATAATATTTCTGCTAGTATACAAAGCCAAAATAAGAGGAACTCTGTTTTCAAAGGCTTCCTTTGTGAGATAAGTGCTTTTGAAGTGTTAATGTAATCTTGGAAGTTGGATTCCAAACTGTTTAATTTTAAACGATTTCCAGGAATGATTTAAGTATAACAGTCGTTAAGTGCTTGTTTGGTTTTCAGCACTGTCGTTTCACAGTCGGCCTCTTCGGAAGTGGACCCACTCATGCTTCTCGCGATCTGGCAGCTTATTGACCAGTGACTTGATCAGCAGTGAGTTGACAAGGTGTTGATGAAGTTCCGCGACCTCTAGACGACAACAGAGTTGCTCCACCGTATTTCCAAATGGAACATAGCTCCGGAGGTTATCCGCTTTGGGAGGTTGCAGCCGATTCACCTTATCCTGCAGGCTCTCGAGTAGTTATTCTGGGTGACCGAAATGTCGACGCAGCTTCTCGATGACCCTCGAGATGGATTGAGGAAGCAGTAACTGCCTGGAAACTAGCTCGAGGGCATCGCCTTCCAGCGCTTCACGCAGTCGCATAAGGTTTTCGTGGTTCATGTAACCACAGGCCTTGTTAGAAGCTTTGTAGGCGGCGTAGAATAGAGGCCTTTGCGCTGGTTTGTCAGAGAATTTTGGGAGTTTGTAGGTAAGCCCCTTCCTCGCTGTTTTTTTTGGATCGCTTCATCCACCTTCTGCATGCCTTTCCGATTGAGGTGGTTGGATGGAACATTCCTCGTCCGACGATTCGGTAGATTGGCTCGACACTTCGGATTCTTCGTCGTCCTCGCTATCATCGTCATCGTCGTCTGCCGCTAGCTTCTTGACGTTCTCCTTGCTCAGCTTCAACCCCTTTTCGTTGATTTTGTTAGCACGAGCGTCACCACCGAGTTTTGACGCCGATTTTGGCTCCTTTTAGATCGCTTATCCATGGCCGCCAATTTCTTCTCGAACGACAACTGATTCGCCTTCATCCGCTCGATCTGTTCCGCCTGCTTTCGGAGCATTTCCGCTTGCCAAGCCTTTTGTTCCTCTTCTTCTTCGGCACGTACCTGCAGCTCCAACTCCATCTTTTTTTGTTCGAATGCACGTTTCATCTCCCTTTCTCTTTTTTTTTTTTGCTGCAGTTCCACTTCCATCTCCTCATACTGCCACTTTTGACGTTCCTCTAGCGCTCGGACCTTTGCTTCAACGTTAACCAATTCCTCCTTGCTTCACACCACATTGACACAACGGTAATGGAACCACGCGGAAGAACCATCACAACCGATCATTGTTTCGTCATGAGTCCCTGACACATTTTGAGCTTCTTCTCTTCGCTGGACGTAGCGGCTGGATTGCTGGCTTCGCTGTGGAGATATAGTCCCTTCTCCTTGTGCAGCTTCTTCCCGGATTGAGGAACTGCCTGTCCATCAAAAAGTCGCAACAGTGCTGTTCACTTAAAAATATACACTACATATTGATCATAATTTTATCCAACATAGAGTCAAATGTAAAACATCTATTGTTCGCATGATTCTTGTGAAACTGAAAGTTTAGATTTCAATGATTTTTCGCGTGACTCCCAGATCCTTAGCTTAGCCCGCTAACTCACTTTCCTTCTCATGAGAACTGTGGAGATGCAGGGATATATTCGGTCTCTAGCAACAAACAATGTCTAACTAAAGGGTGATGTGGGCCAACGTGTATCTCGAAAAAAAGAACGCTGTAGAAAATTTCACATATGGTAGGTATATTTAAAAAAATGGATCGAAGTAGTTTAGAGTGTATTGTTTGTACTGTTTTTTTTTATAAGCGAGTGCAATTTCCGATGGGGAGTCATCAGATAGGGACCAAAATTCGAGATACAACCATTGGGAATGGAAAAGGAGCAGTGAGAACTGATGTGGTTCATAAGGATTAGAGTTGAAGAAGAGACGAGAGTAGATCACAATATTATGCATTGTAATAATAAATGTAGTGCACATACATATCCATGTTTTAAATGGGGGTAGGACATTTCGCATAAAAACGTTTTGCGTAAGGACATTTCGTATACGGACGTTTTGCATAATGGACATTTGGCATAATCAGAATTATATGCCTTCTCTAAAATGCTACCTGTTCTTGTATGAAACTGCGTTATGCGAATCGTCCTTATGCGAAACGTCTTCATGCGAAATGGGTCACCCCCGTTTCAAATTTGTAAAAGGGAAGTCATACAAGTATAAGGTATACCTTGTATGATGAAAGTTATCCTTTGGTATGATGAAATAACCGATAGATCGGTGGACAGTATCTAGATTACAATCTTTGGAATGGCGCAAGTAAACCTTAAATAATAGCATAGAACTGGTACAATCAATTGAGTTATATCATATAAGTAGACTGACTAACGGTCGTGCCCTACAGCTTACATACCTTACATACTTACCATTACATACTTATGTACTGTTTTTATCGCTGTTATTTTCGGATATTAAAAAAAAATCCTTACCCAAAAAGCAACGCTGCAAATTGATTTTGCGAAATCATCTGCAAAATCCTCAAGTCTCTCATCGGGACATCGGAAAACGGTTCGTAATCGTGCAATTAACGGTGAGTCTTGTGATCAAACGTTAATACAAAACTCTGAGCAACAAACCAAAGGAAAAATACGATCAGAATGGATGCTTTGTTTAGTGAACAGGATCGCAAGCGCGTCGTAAAAGCGTTGAAACGGAATTCCAAATCTTCGTGGTAGGGATTTTGCCGAAAAGTTGGATTTGTCCAAGTCAGAGAGCCAAGAACTGGGAAGGACTGCATACGTACAAAGTGCAAAAGGCTCCAATTTGCAAAAAACGGTAGAATACGGAGGGAATGTCATGAACTCGGAAACTGTCCGCCCATATGCTGACGAAGCTCATTGTCTCATAATGGATGTTGAGATTTACGTCAAGGTGGACTTCTGGCAACTTCCGGGGCTACTGTTTTTCACCGTCCAGCACAAGTTTGAATTTTCGAAGAAAGTAAGAATGCAAAAACTTTCAAAGTATGCCAAGAAATACAGATAGATAAATAGATACCTTTATTTAAGAGATTTGCAGGCTGGCTCATCTCTTTCGCCAAGAAATACATAATTTGTCAACCAATCTGCTCACGTGTTAAACGAAGGACTATCTACAAAAACGTCTGCTTCTTCTGTTGAAGCAAAACGCCCTACATTCTTCTAGCTGGATCTAGCATCGTGCCACTACATATTCAAATGTTGTCCTGAAGTAGAACGAAGCCAACGGAGTAACTTCGAACACAAGGACATGAACCCTCTCACTCCTCGGAAAATACTAGGCTAATATGAAGCAGGCACTACGGAAGCATCTAAGGAGGTCAAATCTGAGGATGACATGAAGAAAAAGTGGGTTTTCGCACAGAAGAAGCTACAGCCAGATGTTGTACAGAACCTAATAAGTGGACTGTAGCGTAAGGTGCAAGCGTACGATTATGGTATTGAAGTCAAGTAAAATACATATGCCAAAAGCTTGATAATGGGTTATTTATATTGACTTTTGAATATCTATATGGTTACACTACGGAACACGGTTTTGTCTCAAGCAAAAGTTGACTATTTCATCCAACTTGCATGCAAGCTTTTTAGCTTGTATACCAATTTGAAATGAAAGTATAGTATATATATGACTTAAATATATTGAATGCTTGGTGGATTAGATCATAAAAAAGTTTGATAAATCACACATTAAATTACATGTAAATATCAATGAAAACAGTTTTATACATTTTTTTCGATCTGTAGCTAAAAATTGTTACGTGCTGGAACAGTTCTGAGAACAGCATCAGATTAATCAATGCCAAATCTACTGGATACACATAATTTGATCCTTAAGACATGCAAAAATGTCATTTTTGTTATGCTGTGTTACCTAATACCAAACCTCATCAATAGGCCAGCTCCGAAGCTGCTGGTGTTTCCCGTCAATCGGAAGATTTGTGCCAATACTTGTATTTTAATTTTGCTTCATGCAATCGAAAATTACTATTTATGACAATAAAAAGTCATAACTTTTTTAATCTCTATTGATATCTACAATATTCGGAACGAAAGGCTCTTACTAATATAGTATTCGAATTTTGCAAGCATAACATAATCATAATATTTTTGAGATAAAAATCTTGAGAAAAATTGCTGCCTCGCTGCCCCACTTTACTCAATTATCATACTTTTTCCAATATAAGTATCGAAAGCGAAATTGACATTCTGATAGCAACCAATGGATCATTAAAAGAACCAAACAGGTCGCTATTAGAAGTATAGATAGTGCCACCGTAATCTTATGTGTTTCACAGAACAGCATTGTCCTAATGTTAAGTGACACCTACGGTAGGTTTCAATGCAGTTAAAAAAAAGTTGTCATCAATGATGCATTGTTTTCAAAGTTTTGCACATGTGTTTAGAACCCAAATATTTAGCATCGAACAACGTTTGAGAAAAAACGGAATCCAGATAGCCGAAGCGGTAAACGCGCAGCAAGACCACACATGGGTTCGAATCCCACCGGTCGCGGATCTTTTCGTAATGGTAATTTTCTCGACTTTCCAGAGCATAGAGTATCTTTGTGCTTGTCACATGATATTTACATGTAATAATGGTCAATTAACAAAGAAAGCTCTTAGTTGATAACAATGGAAGTGCTCATGAAAGCACTGAGCTGGAGAGCAAGCTCTGTCCCAATGAGGACGTAACGTCAGAAAGAACAAACGCTTGAAAAAAAATCTTCTCAATGACCCACCCTAACAACTACTCGAGTACGTTTGTCTATTGGCACAATCGTCGTTTCTCCTCGGTGTGTCCCATCGTGTCTTCAGCATACTTACTCAACGTGGATAAAGTCGTCCATCGTCGCCGTCTTCGTTGGTCGGTGTCGCCTTCGTCACGTCGACCAAAAAGAAAAACACCCAAGCACTCAATATGGTGGTGGTGGGCTATATGAAGTAAGTGGCGGTGCCACGCGAGAAAGGCAAGGTGCAAGGCAGCAAAACAAGTGGCCAGGCCATACACAGTAGCTATAGTGTGCTGACTTCGGCTCACTGCTGTCCTCCCCCTACCGCAGGTCAACGACCGACCGCCAAATAGAAGAGAAAAAATACATCGCACTATACTTTGGTAGGTACCCATTGGGCAGATATTGCTGTAAGTAGTGCACCGCGAACATACCAACGCACAAGTTTCTGCCACTTGCGCAGTCCTTCGGGCAGAGGCATAGAATTGCGGACACACGCGCTATTTATATCACCCCTTTTGACACTACACAAACTGCTTTGTGTGCTTTCTACCAGTGAACGGAGTCGCGAACAAAAGAATGACAATTTCGTACCCCTGCTTACCTATACCTATATTGCTTGCATCGCTCCGATTGACTAGGTGAGATAATGTGGGCGGAGAGCGATGAATAGTGAAACTGATACCTTAGTGAAAGGGAATTTGAGAAAGATGCTCAAGTGGTCAGAACTGAAAATAGAAGCAATGGGCACAGAGTCAGACTGGTTCACTGGTGTCCGATGTCTTTTTCCAAATTTCCGATTAGTTATTATTGCTGCGGATGGTGGGTTTGAATTCCACCGATCAAGGATCGAGACCAGACAAATTTTTAAGTATTGTACTGGGTTCTCATGACAGGAATTATAACCTGAACAATCGCAAAACAAAGAAACAATTTTCAGGTTTACCAACCAGGAGCTTAGAGATGGAACCACGGACTTTTTATGGAGTATAATGAACACAATGAACAAAGCTTAGAAAAAACTAGAAAGCCGGATAAAAAGACAGTACTGAACTCAAGATTAAAGAAGCTTGTAATTCGACACTCGTAAAAATGGATGATGGAAGCTTCAGGCTGACGAACTGTTAAGATTGAAAAACGGAAGCGCTAATGCGATGAACACATGAATGGCTCAGGTAACGAAAACAGTCGAATATCATTACTAATCTAATGTATGTCTACCATTAGGGTTAGTTCTTTAACGGCATAAATGTTCGGCTATTGTTGAACATTCCATAAGTAATATGCGGACTGTTCAACAATAGGCGAGATTTTTAGCCTTTCAACAAAAGGCGAATTACCCTATGTGCTTAAAAATAACAGATGTAAACTTGAATGAAATGTGAAACAGCAAAATCGGGCAATGAAACTATCTAGGCTCGTCAAAGGAAAATTCTAACTCTGAAAATCCTATAGTGAGGTGGAATCGAACCCAGCCACTTTTAAACCTACTTCGTACACGACGATTCTTCAGAAGCATGCACGGTTCTATATTATATATTCTTGATGTGATTTTGTGGTGACATTCTAGTTGAGTCCAGATCCACGATAAATTTTGCCTGCAATTCGACATAGATTATGAAAGTTATCCGTTGAGGATGTTGAAAAAAAAATCGTTATATATTTTTTACAAAAATTAAATTGAGGAGTGTCTAGAAGTTTCCGAGGATTGCATGGAAATATCCGACAATCTGACAGTAAGTTGAAATGGATTTTATCAGGAGCTCTCCAATCACAGCAGATATCTGCAAAAGATATTTCCAATGAACTCGGCATCACTTCATGAATATATTAGTGACCGCACAAGAATTCGAAAAATGTATCAGGATCGAGAAAATCACTCAAAATTGTTTCAAAAATCTAACAAACGGCCTCATTAGTGCATGATCATGCAATGAATGAATGCAAATGAAAAGATTGTACAACTGGATTCACTGGCTTACTGAAACTGAATTGTTGAACCTTGCTCTTTACTCCGTATTTAAGGATATTTGTTTTTGCCTTAAACTGAATCCAAACAGATGGCAAATTACAGTTTTTGATCAATGGAATGTCGAGGTTGGAAAAGAAAGATCGTCGTATGAACTTGAGTTTCAAAACTAACACGACAAATATATTTGTGAAGTGCGTTAACTCCTTCTTGACTACGAAATTAGGATAGAAATTGAATGAATACGAAAGATAAGAATAGAAACTAAGTAACTTTTCTTATTCTCTATTGGATAACAACTTTGTGTGAAAAAACGCTGATGTTCAACTAGTCATTTGGTCAGCATGTTTTGAAAAATACTATCATTCATTATTAGACTGTGATGCACCCCCAAGAGCAAAGACATTCTGTCAACGTTAACATGACAAATGCGCCTAATTAACTTACAAATCTACCTGAACCATGTCGACCGCATCCATCTTCCAGCGTATCGCGCAACTAGTTCAAGCTTATTATTCCATTTTTTTCGCTTCAATTTAACCCAATTTCCCAATTCCTCCCTTCAAAACAACCATCATCAGCAATAGTAGTATTAGCACACAGACGGCAGCAGTAGCAAAGCCAGTAACATCAACATGACTCAATCGGAACGATAGTGGAGTAGAGTGCACCACAAACAAGCCAACCACCTTCACCGCCTTCATCTGCCAGTCGCCGTCAAGTTGGCTCAAAAGCTGAGCTCCCACCCTTCAGATCGCCAACCCGGTATGGCACTATTTACTATGTATGGAGCTACCCAGTCTTTCAGCCGACTCACGATTACAAAACCCATCCATCCAACCATCCCGTCTCTCTCGTCCCAGTTCCTCTCAGCTCTCCAACAACCGACCGGTAGATGTATGCGCAATGCGAGCAATAGGAAAATAGAAAACATGAAAATTTGAACGCTGGCTCAAAACAGAAACGAATAAACGAGCAAAAAAGTGGAAAAAGAGAAATCATTGAAAAAATACTATAAACTATAAGCGCGGCATGCCCCAAAGGCAAAGCAGTTGAGAGACATCGCACAAAACATGTGAGAGTTTGCTCAAAAATTTATGTGCTGTGCATGGATACCAACACTAACCTATATCGGTGGGACACCCATACGGAGCCACGGTATCCGATAGGCCACTGACTGACTTGATGAATTGATGACGACGATTCCATAACCAGCCCCATTCGCGAGAACCCCACCACCTTATCGCGAGAAAGCTCCCCGCGCATTGGCATCGGTATTGGTGAGTTGCTACCAAAGGAAAAATGGGAGCACGATCATCAACGTGATCTTGCCGCGGCTACTGGTTGGTTCTCCCCTGACTAAGGGTATGCGATATGATACGCAACAGTACACGGAATTTCTAACCCTTATTATATGTTTTCTTTTACTATTACTATCCCTCTTTCTGGCATTACGTCCTAATTTTGATAAAGCCTGCACCCAATTAAGTGTTCTTATGGGCACTTCCACAGTTTTTAACTGAGAGCTCTCTTTGCCAATTGACTATTTTTGCATGTGATTATCGTGTGGCAGATAAAAATATATTCTATTCACTGGGAAGTAGAGAAAGTTTCCATTACGAAAGTATCCTCGACTTGTGCGATTTCAACCTACGACCCTCATAGCTGAACGGCTGTGCGTTTACCACTAAGGCTATCTGGGCTTTTTAAGCCCCTTGATTGTACTCTGTACCGTGTGTATAATCGATGTAATACCCAGGTAACATTAGCAGATGAATAACAGTTTATTCAGCTGAAAACAGGCTGTATAAACAACATTTCAGCTACATATGCTGTTGTTCAGCTACCAATGATATTTGCATATTCCTTACAGTATAACATGGACCGTATTGGACATCAATCCAACACACCTTAAAATTTATCTTGCTCTTGTTCATAGGACAAGATAGCATTGAAAAGAAGAGCAAGAAGGATCTGGTTGAATATGGAAAATTTTGTGTTTACAATAGATTACAAAGAAGGGTCTTAGATGTCCAATATTCTTTCCATTCGGTTCACGAAGGAAGACAAATATTAAGATTTCAATCTCAGGATTCCCCTTGCCCAGAAAAAGGATTAATCACTTCTTGAGTTTTTTTAGGTGTAATTCATAATTTTATCTCTAGATATTAACCTTCTAATACCAAAAATTTGTGTTTATTTTCAAAACAAAGACTTTTCCGGCTTCAGAAATTTTTACACTTGTAAGTCGATTTCATAATTCTAACAAAAATCGTAATTTGAGTAATTTTTGATTAGATATTTGTATGGGCAACCAATAAGATATTTTATACTCTCATATAAAGTGTCACTTTGCTTTCGCTCGGGTGTTCTTACATTTTTTCACATTAATACGTTGTAACTTTAAACAAACTAGGGAGACTTACGGCTTCGGCACCATTCGACTATTATCGGCAACCAAATTTCAAACACCAAATACACAGTATTTTTATATCAAGACACATCAGTGGAAACATACAGATGATTGTTCTGCCCGCTTCCCGCTGGCGAGATTTCCGAGACTAAACAAACGATTTCGCCGGAGATGTCATCAATTCAAATGAGCACGCCTCAAAATGCGTCTGATTTGGAGCTGCCGAAGAGATTCACCAGCAGTTGTTATGGAAAAGTTGCTGAAGAGATTGAGGCTGCCGACAATAGTCACACTGACAAGGGATATTCGCAGAGTTGTAAAAACGTTTCTAAAAGAATTTGACAAGTCTGTCGGTGTGAATCGATAGAGGATTGAGCAACGCATAAATGTAAATAGACAAACACGGAATTTGTCTGCTGATGTCCGAGAAAATTACATAAGAAGCACGGCATCTGCTTATGTTGCCGAGAATACATAAGTTCCCCTATGTCTGCTGATGTCCGACAAAATCACAAGAGAAGCGCGGCATCGGCTTAGACTGCCGAGAATACGTAAGTTCCTCTTTAATAGAGAAAGAAAGAGTAATTCAAATCCGTTGACCCGTTTTCAAGGCAACTAGTGATATATAAACACCATTTCATTCTTATTTATATAGGTACACATTTTATATTCTAATCCAAGATTCAGCATGCTGCTTAATTTTAGGCTTCCATTGTGACAGCTTGGCGTTAGCATGGAATTGTGTTTCCACCAATTTTAAAATAAAATGTTTGGAAACGGAGATATGTTTTCTCGTTAAAAATGTTCTAGCTCAGACAACTGAGCAAGTATTTTTGTTTCGAGTGAGCCATTCCGATTTTTGTGTAAAATTCGTAAAAAACGTGTATTATTATTAATTTGTTTTATTTTAAAAATTATATAAAACGCGTTCTGCTAAAAACAGACAGATTAACCGTGTTGAAAAATCAAATGTAATGTTCATTGCAAATTCATATGCATCAGTAAGTCCAAAGAGCAGCTTAAACCACGACTAAAAGACAATAGAAATAATCCATAGAATGTAAGAATTGAAGAATCTTTGTTTGAAGTCTAGTTTACTTGAAGACATAAATAGATAAAAAAGGAATGAATGAAAAAAAATAACGACTGAGAAATACACATTCACTTTAAACACATGGCTAGTTCTTGAAAAACCATCAGCTTTTAAGGTGGCAGGATCGTCATCAATTTTAAAATTTTTAAAAACAGTTTTTCCGTCCAAAATCATCAAAGCTTACTTGAAAAAGTGTTCACTGTTTCGAAACACCAATCCATTTTTATTGATATAGATAAATAGATATATATTTAATCTTCTAAATTTACCTGGTTAAATGGATGATCCAAATTATAGTAGAATTTTAATCAAGTTTAAACAGATATGGAAGAAAGTCGGCCAAATCAGTCGAACACAATCTCACTAAATCATGGCAATGAATTTTCAACAATACTGGAAGGGAATGATGTACAAACCTGGGATGAGTTCTCATAGAGCTTGGGAAGATTTTAACAAAATCTTGGGCAGGATTCTCACAAGCAAGGATGGAAATCTAGTGATCATGACAAAATAAATGATGCATCGCAGTTGTTCTTTATCCTGCGATCATAGCAACAACGATTAACCTTTTGTCGTCAAGTTATCATAACAAACTACGCTCCGTGAACAGTTCATCATTCTGCATGTGTGCTTACGATCAAATGCTCGCAAACCGAAGTCATATTTTTTTAAGGATTTTCAAGCTTTTACTCCGAGATTCGACTCCTGGTATGCAGTTCTTGATCCGGAAGTTTATCTGGCATGATTTGGGCAAAATATGATGCCGTGGATGTGTTCCGATTTACGTTAATCGCAACATGTTACATTGTCCGACAAATGGTTTGTCCCGCGACAAACAGTGCATCGGATGCTCCATATATCTCAACAAAGTGCGCGTAATGAGGTGTTGCAATCATGCTTTTGCAAGAACAACGGCCCTCTTAGACCGTTCAAATACTGTGTTGTTAGTCGCTAGAGACGATTTTTTACCATGAGACTCTGGATAATATTTTCACGGGAAACTTTGGAAGATTATCACATAATGTCTAACGGGTTTATAACATAATGTTTGGCATGATTTCACAGAATCCTACTATGGAATATAATCGAATCTGAGATACTACTGGAAGAAATTTGCAAACAATCCAAAGTTGATTTTTTTTATATTTTTTTTGCTAGAATCTTATAAAGAGTAGTGTTGGATTCTTCGACCTTGACGCTTGCTCCTGCGGGGGTGGGCGATGAGGGCAGGATCAAAAACGTCGCGCGTCGTTCGCTCAGAGAAATGAAAAAGCGCCGTTAGTAGTGTTTGATCTATTGATCGCGTCGCTTGCTCTTGCGAGGGAAAGTGACGAACATTTGTTCGGCGTACAATGCGATTATTGAATTATTTCGCGAATCCAGTTAGGCGTGATTATATCATGGATCGCATCACTAAACATTGGTGACTCCCAGATCTTTACATTATCCCACTAACCCAATATCCTTTCCATGACAACCGTAGAGATGCAGAGGTGATCTCGGTCTCTACTAACAACGGTAGTCACACTAACATTCCTTTCCTTCTCCGATGACTGTAAGGACGTGGCCGGCGCCGTTATTGACTTTTTAATTTGAGCTCTCGAATTGTGCACATTGAAGAATGGTAAGCTAATCCCAAGCCCATTCATTAATTCCCTGGGCAACTTTGATTGTTCTGGTCAATCACGGAGTAGCAACTACGAATTGTACGGTCATCTATGTTTTTGCTTATGCTTTTTTTGCTAGAATCTTATAAATGCTTGGACAGCATCGTCTATTTTTCAGAACAGGATTTTAATAAAAATCTTGGGACAGTTTGACTCAAGCTAGATTTTCAGATAATACCAGGTGGAAGTTTCATTAGAAAATCCTAGACATCATTCATCTTAGGCAAGTTTATCACAGAAACAGGTGATGCTCAGAATCAAAAATCTTACTTGATAATTCCTTGAACTTACAATGATTTTATAAAAATGTTGGAATTGCTCTAACTCTTACAAAATTTGAACCGCCAATATTGTGTCTATGATTAGGCCTGCTTTTCGAAAAGGTTAATCAGTTAATTTACATAAATTAACACAAATGTCAAAAATGAAACAAACTTCTGAACAGAATTGATAAAGAGTGTATATTTTTGTAAGACACAATCATTTCCCGGTATAAACGATTCGGATTACACATAATTCAAAATCATTGATTTGAGCAAAACAATCTAGAAAATTGATGCCAAAATATCATACCTTGTATTTAAATGTGTAATCATACTTAATAGCTAAAGGTTTGATTTTCTAAATTGCAATAGGACTACAAATGGATGGAACAAATTCTGCCAGCCGGCTTAAGGGCTTCGGCGAACTTCAACATTCAAAATATAAAGGACACAAAGGAGACAGTATGAGATGTTATAAAATTAATTTGCAATTGCCTGTCAAACAATGATTATCAAAAAAAGTAGGAACTGCATTTCATCTATTTTGTCAATTTTTCAAAAACTTTTAGAGGGACATGTTCATGATTCGGGAGGGCCAGGCCTCACACTGGCTCTAATTTATTTACGCCATTGGTTGGTCATAATCAACGATTAAGCTAAAACGATTGATTTGTTCCGTTAAAAATTCAAAATTTGGTTTGGTTTAGAACGATTTTTTTTGCATTATTTAAAGCGTGTTTTCAAGCAAAAGTTGCAATATTTCAATGCACCTGTAGATGCTTTGAGAGTGTCATGGAGCACCTTGTAAAATTTCGTGGAGCACCAAGTGCTCCGGGCATCATGATCTAAAAACCGCTGACTAATTTCTTCTTCTTTCTTCTTCTTTCTGGCGTTACGTCCCCACAGGGACAGAGCCTGCTTCTCAGCTTAGTGTTCTAATGAGCACTTCCACAGTTATTAACTGAGAGCTTACTATGCCAATGACCATTTTTGCATGCGTATATCGTGTGGCAGGTACGAAGATACTTGATGCCCTGGGAAATCGAGAAAATTTCCAACCCGAAAAGATCCTCGACCGGTGGGATTCGAACCCACAACCCTCAGCTTGGTCTTGCTGAATAGCTGCGCGTTTACCGCTACGGCTATCTAGGCCCCTAATTTATCTCTGCTCAATGAAGAATTTGGAAATTAGGTAAACTTTTTAAAAATTTGAAGCGCACACTTGAGCAGCAACTAATATTCTAGAACAGCGGTTCTCACATCGTACACACATCGAAGCACTTGGTGCTTCACGAAGCCTTGACAGTTACACAGCAAAACTTTCGAACATAACTATTGATGTTCTTACATACCGTCAAACGGGGCTACTTTTGATTCCGGGGGCTACTTTGGACACTCACGTTGTAGATTTATTTGCAGCATATATATTAATCTGAGCCATTTTGTGTCTTCAGCACTTTTATTAACCAATATATGCTCTACAATCAGGCATAATTTATTTTTGGAACAACATCAACAATAACAGGATAAACAAGAAAATATATCAAAGAATTCCGAACACATATTCACAAGGCACAAAGCATTTGGTATGTAAACATTGTTCGAATTTTTCACATAGCGTGGAAAGTTGTTGAGAACGTCACAAAACTATCAAATCGTCATGTTCTATAGAAATTTGTGATTTTTTTGTGTTAAAAATAATTGTTTTACACAAATAATCGATCAAAGGTCTAAATTTCACGACTTTTATTTTATTTTAAAGTGTTGATTTGTATATTTTACAACACAAAAAAAAGTAACCCAAGTATTCAGATAAGTTAATAGCCATAAAACACATATATTTTAATACGTATGAATAGTAAACTCACAACATATTCCTTAAAAAAAACAAATCGGTCATATTTTACATAAGTCCGCAACACAAAGCAATTCCACCCTACATCTGCTAAACATAAACTACTCTTACGCTACCTCAAAACTATTGAAAACCAACATACGTTTAACAAAAGTGAAATTTAAATTGTTTACGAAGAATTATTCTTGTACTTCATGCATTTCACTTCAAATAAAAATTACTTTAAGTTACAGGAATTAGAGAGATCCTTCTACATATCATTCATATTTCATTCAAAACAGAAAGAATGGTAATTATTGTTAATCAGACCTTAAAAATCGTCGTAGTACTTGGTAGTTACAGTATTTCTTTATATTCACTTAAACAATCAAGCACTCGTAGCTAACAGTTTCATTTAACAGTAAGTAAACTTGAAATTTCATATTGGAAATCAAAAACTATGAATAGCATGTTCTGATGGAAAGTGTTATATTGGTACGTGTATTTTTTTCGTGCTTTATAATGTTCTTAGTTATGTTTATCAACGAAAAACGCCTAAGAACATCATGATAGACGATAATGTATAGAACCAGTTGAAATTTTATGCGAAAATAACCATTCTATTATCAAATCGTATTGCTTTTTAAAAGTGTCCAAAGTAGCCCCTTTTTTGTTTTGAAGGACACATATTTTTCACTATTCAAGCATTTTTTTTTATTTCTTGCTGGATTTGCTTTATATTTTGCACATTTGTTACATACATAAACAACCTAAATAAAATAGAATAAAAATTATCGAAATCTATCCATAATTCTTAGAGCTATAAATCCTCAAAGTTGAGGTTTGTGAAAATAATGTCAAAAGAAGCCCCGTTTGACGGTATCTAAACTTTTTCTTCAACATTCTCTATCAATTATTTAAAAAAAAATAAGTACTCAACTACCCCTTGAATTTAAATACAAATTAAAATAAACAAACAAAAATTCACACTGAGATAATGATCGAATGATTAGTGCTGATTATGACTTATACATCAATTTTTTAGCTCAAAGCAACGTATA
This sequence comes from Aedes aegypti, assembly GCF_002204515.2. Taxonomy (NCBI): domain Eukaryota; kingdom Metazoa; phylum Arthropoda; class Insecta; order Diptera; family Culicidae; genus Aedes; species Aedes aegypti. Next base: position 346,237,490 of record NC_035109.1, on the reverse strand, counting down.
ATTCTCTATACATGTGCACTTGTTATTTCGAAAAAAATATTTAAATTTATCATTAGTTTAAGATGCTGAGCGGTTCCACGCCAAATTGGTAAACGATGAAACTCGACTACCTTGGATTCAAATGGAATTTTGCACATAGTTTCGATATAATAGAATAAGTTTTTTCCACTGGTGGAGAGACCATTTAAAATCAAGAGTAACTTCTGATAAGGGCGTAAGTATTTTTAGCATCACCATTTAAAAAAAATGTACCTCGGAAACCGTTTGTTATAGAGAAAAAGTGTCTGAGGAGGAATGGTAGACAATCAAATAGGCTTTGTAAAAAAAAATATACACTGAAAAAAAAAATACTTTTATTTTCATGAAAAAATCGAAATTACACCTTAAAACACAAATTGCAAAAAATAGGTTTCTTCGTTTTTTTTTTCAAATTTTTTCTGTAAAATTTCAATGTAAAACCAGATGTTTTAAGCACAGTTTCAACATGGTGCAATCTAAAATAAAAAAGTTTTTTCTAAGAGCAACTTTTGGTGCATTTCTGAAAATTCAATTTCTGGCCGTAGAAAAGACGTTTTGATGCTGTAATATGATTCTCCACCCAAAAACAATTCAAAATGCTAATGACAATGATCTTCCTAAAACTAGCCGTTTTCTAGATATTTAGGATTCAATTATATTAATATCATAAAACTTAAGAAAATACGCCCGTTTCATAAGTTACTCCAGATGCTCCACCAACAATGTTACGTTTATCTCTTTCCACTTTAATATCCCATGTTTTAAGGGCAGTTTCAACATGGTGCAATTTAAAATAAAAAACTTTTTCTAAGGGCAACTTTTGGTGTATTTCTGAAAATTCAATTTTTGGTTATAGAAAACGCGTTTTGATGCTGCAATATGATTCTTTATCCAAAAACAATTCAAAATTCTAATATCAATGATCAAGAATCGAACCCACACCTCTTGGCACAATACGCTTAAACGACTGATGCCGCTAACCGCACGGCCACGAACCCCACAAACCTTATGGACCGCGGGACAAATATGCGTTGAACGGCAGTATAGGATTCATACTTAAGTGTGGCCCAATAACTGATAAGCTAATTAATTTGTTGATTTTTATGATTTGACGGGACGTCATGTTTGTCACTATATAAGAGCTGCAAGAGAATAATAACATCGACTCTTCAATTCAGGACGAAGTTGTGAACTCCACACATCGCGTAAAGACTCTGAGGTGATGATTGATTCGCCACTGGATTTCTTACGGTGTAAGTGTTTTTAATTCACCAGAAATTTTACCTTCTTTTAAACATAAGTTATTCTTTCGAGTTATACTGGTTCCATTATTATCGGCAATAGTTTAGCTTATACTTAAAATTAGGATTTTTTCGTTCTTTAAATCATCGGCAGTTATTTGTAGTTGTACTGGTGAAATGATTAGATGCATTACACTCGCTTGAATTTTCATAAAAGATATTTCCTTCTTTCAATCATTCTCTCGAGAGAGGAAATATTTTTCATAGTTTTTGGAATTAAAGCTTACAATACATTTTATTCAAAACATATTTTTTAGCTCAAAGGTTAACTTAGGTGAGATGTCATTCTCCTTCAAGATTAAGATTACAACTTGTGAACTTAACACTGAACCGATGTTTGCGTATAGCAATAAACGATTCGCTGAACACTTACGTCAAAAAAGCACACTGTTTCACCGTTGTGAAAAGAAGAAGCCAAGACTTGTTGATGTCAGAAAATAGAAATATTAGTAGTAGAACGCTAGATGCGCTGTTCTCACAAAACTGATTTTAATTATTATTACCTTAAATTATGGTTTTTCATTGTTTGTTCAATACCATGTCGTTGTTTTGATTTTTATAATTAATTTGACACTTTGATGCCCGGTACTCACGCTGTCAGTTCGTGGCAAACTAGATGTTGGTAACACGAACAGCAGCGACATTAGCATTCTTAGGTTAATGCTTCTACTTGTCAGAACTATGATGTATATTACTTTGTACGATTCGAGGGATCGAAGCAACCCGATCCAGCAGAAGGATGAATAAACTTCTTAAACCGTTTTAGTTACTGTCAAAAGCTAACTATAACGCGATGCCAAAACATCTGCTGCTGGCTATCACCGCTGGCATAAAAGTGAACAACTGCTTACGTTTAGGAGGTTCTTCTTTCAGCACTGACTGTTTCTTGAACTAGCACTTAAAAGCTTATTGATGTATATCACTGATGATTTATCCTTCTTTATAAATAAGCTGAATACGTTCATTGAAATTCATTATAAATCCATTCTAACTGTTCACTTTTGTTTTCAATTTCAGCCAAATGGCGTTCGGCCAAATGACCCTTTCGGCCAAACGGCATTCGGCCAAATGACCCGGAACCCTAGAACTACTTTTAAATGCACTTTTTAACGAAATTAAGCCATTATAACAAAAGACCAATGTTAATGAAAAATCTGAATTTATGAAAAACTTCAGGTGAAACAGTTAGGAATCAACTTCTGAGATCGCACTTAAACTTCAAAGGCACTATCATCGCGAAGAAAGCATCCAACAACAATGCATTTTTTATTTTCGCTTTGTGCACTAGTAAAAAGCTTAAAATAAGAAGATCAGAAAAAAAAGAACATCAGATATGTTTGCCAACTATTTCTTCAGTTTAATGCTTTTGAAAATGTTAGTAGGGGCATCTTTGGATTCTGAGATGTTTTACCTTAAAATTCATAAACTCAAGTGTCAATTCAGACAAATGGATACGCAAAATTATGAAAAACAATAAATTTTTTCTGCTTGAGTAACCACTAGCCATCTAATTCGCCTTTTTGGCCTTATAGCTATTATACTGTTAATCTAGGGCATGTTAGCCGTATAATAGCACTACATTAGCACGCAGGGTGAATTAAAGTGGTATTTGGTTACTTGGGTGGCGTCCCGAAGACCATCCCACGACTTCCAGTACGCCAGCAAACCTACTACGCCACGTTATACTACGCCGCGGAACGGGGTACGATTCTGCAGCGCTGTCGGCCAACTTGAAATCGAAGTCCGTCACGACTCCACGTTCTCTTTCATAACTTTACATGTCCTTCGGCTCTCTTAGATGTCTAAACCCCTGCCGAAGTAATCAAAAGTGTCAAGAATAGAATCCTTCTTCCTATTCTGTGGAATTGCGTTTCCGCGGTCTTGTAAGGAATCATTAGAAACACCGCATACCCCTAACTTCGCTTTACATAACATTCTCAACACCCGTTCAGCTTGTCGTTGCTTCTTCTGCGACCAACTGGCAACTGATTTAGCTCGAAGTGCAGCCTCACCGTGCAGTACTAGATTGTGTAATTTCTGCGCGCCTCGGCGGTACCGTCTTGTGTGTGCGTTGTCTTCAGACGCGAAAGCTTATAGTCACGCTGCTACCTATTGCACCTATACCGACTTATCGTCGTGGTCGGCTGAAGTTGTGTTGTGGAGTTTCACTGGAGTATGGGCCAAGCAACGGCGTTGTGGGCAAAGCGATTGTTGAGAAATAGAAGGCATGAAGTATGACGATAATGATGGTGCGGCGCGCGATGATGACGGGTGATGATGACGCCGATGATGGATTGTGATATAGAAAACATGATTCCCCTTGGGGGAGGTTGGGACCGAGCGTGCGGGGGGAATCGCTGGCAACCTGTACTATCGTCGTACTAGTTTGACTCACTGACTGACTAACTTTGAACGGCTTTAGCGACGACTACGACGGCGGTTGACTGGTTTGCTCGAGACGTGAGTGTATGTGAGTCCGCAGCTTGAAAGAGAAAGGGAAAACATTTTGCTATACGCGAAGACCCGTTGGACGGCCCTGCCCTTAGGTGATGGGATTGACGGTGATTTATCAAGTGATTGCATATTGTTGATATTGTGAAAAATTACTCTAATACTAATATATTGATCGCGAAAATAATCGAAATTATAACTTATAAAATGTAAGCTAGTCTAATAGTTTTAAATTAAATAATGACATGTGTTTCAATGCTTAAATATATTTTACACTTGATTTATCACACCTTCAGCATGAGTTTAGTTACTGTCGCATGATCTAACACCAGATAACTACGCGTAATGCTGGAGGGACCGGCAGGGCTCATTACCAGTCTCTACTAACACTCAAATCACTAACAAGACTGGGAAACCAACGATCACCTTCATCAGTAGCACTATTTCTAATAGTAGTATTAGTTCAATATACATAAATCTTTTTCAGTAGACCACGAGGCGCAAGAGTGGGTGCGGGTGGTCTCTGCGTCTCACAGGTCATTGAAAATAGACATTTATGTTAGGTTTACTAACAATGTAGTAATTATTACCTTAGTAATACCGTAAGGTGCCGTAATTCGCCTAAATCCGCATATTTGGTCCAAAATTAATCGAAATTTAAGAAAAAATTTGAAATCTGTCCATACCGCTATTTGTATATGCTGGTAATGCATAATAATTCCAATTAAAATTGTCATTAACAATAATTTACGATTTTTGAGAAATATTGAAAAATGTTCTGAATTACGGCATTTTACGGTCTTGCGTTATTTAGTAATGTAGGTTGTAGCGGTGTTAGAGATAGTTTAGTAATGTTACTGATATATGTATAATAATTAGAAAACTGATGGCACTGTTGTTACTGAAATGTTTCATTTTGAAATATCTTTCATAATATAATATAATATTGTTGAACAAAATGCTGTAATTAATAACTTATTTAATCCTCTACGCATTTTTGCACTACTTTGCATCTATCACACCAACACTGGCGACAATAGCGTTCTTTGGGTAGTATTTCTGTTATGTAGTAGTAACCTCTATCGTTTTTATTCTAACGATCATAACATAATTATCGTGAGCGTAGTAGTGGAAATAACATAGAAGTAGCTTTTGTATTTGTAATTAAGGTATCATGGTATTAGTTCCCTGTCCTTTGGTTCAGAAAGGGGTATGGGCGCGTTCTGCCAACTCGGTCGAGGCAGATTTCTTGTGTGAACAAGTTACAACATGGACGTTCTAAAATTCCAGAATGAAGTGTTGTGCATTTGAAGATGGGATGGATTCGCGTTCGTGCTTTACTTCTGCTTATCTATAAAGTTATATGCAATAACCGACCCTTAGCTTAACTATTTAAATTAACAGTTGCAAATATAATAATCGTTTTGAGTTTACTAACATCTCGTCGCGTTAATTTTATCATAATGATCTTTTATCTACATCCGAAGTGGCGTGATTCGCGGACTTATTAAGTAGTGTGTGATCCTTTGACCGTGACGCTTGCTCCTGCGGGGGCGGGTGAAGCGGTCAAGCAGGATTAATCGTGTTTCGCGCGCAGTACAGTGGGGGGGAGAAAAGTGGCGTGATTCGCGGACTTATTTAGTAGGGTGTGATCCTTTGACCGTGCCGCTTGCTCCTGCGGGGGCGGGTGAAGCGGTCAAGCAGGATTAATCGTGTTTCGCGCGCAGTACAGTGGGGGGGAGAAAAGTGGCGTGATTCGCGGACTTATTTAGTAGTGTGTGATCCTTTGACCGTGACGCTCGCTCCTGCGGGGGCGGGTGAAGCGGTCAAGCAGGATTAATCGTGTTTTGCGCGCAGTGCAGTGGGGGGGGCGAAAGTGGCGTGATTCGCGGACTTATTTAGTAGTGTGTTATCCTTTGACCGTGCCGCTTGCTCCTGCGGGGGCGGGTGAAGCGGTCAAGCAGGATTAATCGTGTTTCGCGCGCAGTGCAGTGGGGGGGGGGGGGTGAGTGGCGTGATTCGCGGACTTATTTAGTAGTGTGTGATCTTTTGACCGTGACGCTTGCTCCTGCGGGGGCGGGTGAAGCGGTCAAGCAGGATTAATCGTGTTTCGCGCGCAGTGCAGTGTAAAAGTGCGTTGTATTTTGCGGTAAGCACAGTGCTGCGACGGAAGAAACAGCATTACATCCTGGTAAAATCATTCTTTATTATTATTTACCTACCTATTTCCATATGAAACTAAATACGTGCCAGGGTCGAACATTTAATGTTCGATTCGGGAAGTGTAAAAATATTTCAGATATCCATTTGATATCTGGGTGTTTTTATGCGGGGCTTACTGTATATGAAAATGACCTCAGAATGTGTGTGTATTTACTGCCATTCTTGAAATGGGTCGTTGGAATTTCAGTAGAGCTATCACCTTTCATCTCCCGGGCTAAAATTGTCTGCATATATAAAGATATCGAAGGGTATCAACAAATACATGCATACAATTTTCTTCCATAAAAGCACTGCCGGTCAGTGGGAGGTGGATTGTACACACACACACACACGCGAAGACCCGTTGGACGGACGGTTCTCACGTCACGCGAGGCGATCTTCGCTTCGGTCATACTGGATTGCGCGAGGACTGACTGGAGGCGCGTGGAGGAGGACAAGCGGGGCGTTCGATCGAACATATGATCAGAAGGTCGTAACAAGTCTTCGCGCGGGCGGCGCATTCTGAGAACGATGCGATGAATGGAAGGAGCCGCGGAGCAGCTGCTGTGTTGGAGGAGTGTGGCGCAATGGGGGATAAAGGGAATTTCTGTGTCATCGCGATTCAGGAAAGGGAAAGTGCGAACGTGAGTGAGTCGAAGTTTCGGATGGGACAAATCCTTGAGTATTCTTGAACACGTGGGATAAGTCTAGCTGTGATTCATCAACATTGAGTCCAGGGTTTTTCCTTCCTGTACAAGTAATAGTAGTTTTAAGCTGAAGATGAATGGAAGCCAAACCTCAAATTTTCAAGGGTACAAATCTGGAGAACCGAACACCCGTTTGAGCTGAAAACTTAATCGAATGGTCACCACCAGCGAGTGACCAATCGAATAATTTTTCAGCTAAAACGGATGTTTGGTTCTCCAGATCCGTGCTCTTGAAAATTTGAAGTTTGGCTTCGATTCATCTTCACCTTAAATGGAAAACCTTCAAATATCAATCGACTCGAACTTGAGCCAGAGTTTGATCTCAATTTTAGCAAATGATTCAATCCATACCATACATTTTGTCAGTAGGTACTATTGGGTTTATTGTATTTTTTTTTTCTATCTTTGTTATCAAGATTTTTAGTCGTATGGAAGTTTATCTCGAGACCGACAACAGTACTTTCTATTTGAAAGAAATTTTCACTTCAACCATAAGGCACTGAGAGCACAGGTACACGACTTTAAAGATATGTCTTCTTATAAATACACCAGCCTCGTAAATTGTTGTTAGTATTCTCCTCAAATCAAGGATTGACTACATTATAACCAAGCTGCTTCGAATTGCCGGACGCTTCGAAAGCCGAATAGTGGCGTGATTCACGGTGTTTCTAGACTAAATTACTTTTTTTTTCGCTAAGAATCCATAATTGTGACGTCTTTCACATTCTTCACCTTGTTGAAAGCTATGGCATTGAATATCTCGCAAAACCTTCTGGAATGTATTTAAACCTCATTCGATATGAATAAGAAAGATATATAAGTCACTTTAAATTCTCAAGAGCACAAATCTGAAGAACAAGACAACCATTCTTGCGAATAACTTGATCGATTGGTCACGTTATTCGCTTCGTTTATTTTTTACCAAAATAATAATTGAACAAACTGTTTTTAAAAGTTATGGAAAAATAGAAGAAATGAATTGCTGAAAAAAAGTTTTGGCCGATGCTCAAAAGAATTCCACCGGGTGTAGTCTAATGACTACCGCTTCCGCTTAGTCATTAGAAGGTCTTAAGTTCAATCCCAGCTCCGTCCCATACATCAAAAAAACATCAAACAACATTCCGTGATGCTTATGAGAGGATGAACAGTTCTCTTTAACTCTCTTAAGTAGCCATCCAATTAACCACGTTGTCAGGTTGTTCTCAACTGTAGGAGGGTGCGTTAATCTTATCTGAGAGTCATTAACATGGCATTAACAAATACATCGGAAGGAAAGAAAGCAACCTTTATACAACGGGCTAAGGCTGTACCAATTACGAATTTGTGCGACTAGTCATTGCCAAAGAAATCTTATAAAGAATATTTAAAATATTCTCAAAGAAAACATATGCTAGTTTCGTTACACGTTCTGCAAAAGCAATCAATTTTTACCTGGTAATATAATCGGAATGGTTGTTGGTTTCATACCTTAAGTATTCCTTGAAAGTTCATCAAGTTTGTTTTTTTTTTTTAGTAAAATCCTAGAAGGGACTTGATAGCTACGAATTTCTTACCGGACCCTTAAGATAGTAGTCCCTAGACCGGCAACGGGTCAACCCGGTGTCCCAACAGATATCTAACAAGGAGAAATGAAATCACAACGCATGGGTCATGGATCGAACCATAGTAAGATTCAAAATCATTCGCGACCGGCATAAAGCCGCTTAAGATCTCCAGTTCGGTGATCATTGTTCTAACTTTCAAATTGGGTTTCTGAAGTTGAAGGAATGAAATTTCTTCAGATTATTCTAGTTTTAATATTTTTTTTTTCGTTCTTGTTAATATCAATTAATGTATGACCAACTTCTATAATATTTTTATTAAGTTTGTTTTTCGTTATTTCAAAACCATCAAAACATGTAAGCACTAATAACAAAAATGAGAATGTTATCATTCCTGTTCAAACATTTACTTCTTCACAACTGTTTTGAGAGTAGATTAAGTTTTTACTGGTGATCCAGTAAATCCATTTGGAGCAAAATTTCAAGTCTAGCATACTTAATATAAAATAATTAGAATGAAAGGAATTTTTTCGTTAATAACTGTTTCAGAGACACCGTGGTTGCAATCATTGGCTGACTAACTTACTGAGCATCCATCATAGTCCATGCTGGTACTGGGATATGAACACAGTGTTGATGACGGTGGTGTGTGGGCATTTACCCCAGGTTCACCAACGGACGGATGACAAATTTCCAGCTTCTTGTGCGCTCAAATGTCTTGCCATACAGCTTGCGGGGTGAGATACATTGCGCTAATCTGACTGACATCGAGCTGCACATTAGTTCTTTTTTTATCATGGAGTGGGACCACGAGGAACGGGTTTTCGTTCGATGCAAATCGATTGACAATTCAATCTCCTGTCTAATGTGGACCCATAATGGCTGTCTGGTGCGCCACACGAGCAGGTTGGTGTGCATTTATGATTTAATTGCACCTGAAAAGTCACTGTGATTGTGGGTCACTTGGGGAAAAAGTTGTTTGCAGTTCTGAGATTTGGGTACGATTAATCATGGGTGAGCAGGGTTATGAAAACGTGCCAATTATATTCATGCAATTGCGTATTTAAAACCACTTTGAATATGTCGTGAAAGGGAAATTGTTGCAATCATTGAAATTGTTCAGTCAGGATATGAAATTACTTCACAAAAATTGAGTCAAACTTAAGAGTCAGATGATCTGAAGTTTTTCAGATTGAAGCTTTTTACTGGATCTCATAAAATTGATTCAGACAAATTAATTCACGCCGAGCTTTAATCAGTTTTCATAAGAAATATTTTAAAACCAAATGCTTCTATTTTCATTCTATGAAAGTAATATAAATTGTTAATCAGTCGTGATTGGTATTTCACGTTAGACTCGCTTTCGATTCTAAAAAATCAATCAGTTTCCTCTTCTTGTCATAGCATTACTATTGAGCACCAAGTCAACAGTAACATAGCTAAGTCTACTTCCAATCCAAAAGTCAATAATTATATCTTGGACACTGTTGAGATTAAAATCAAGGAACATTTGCAATGATCAATATTACCCATTATTATTTGCATTGCTCTTTTTCTGAAAAACTATACCAAAATATAAACAGATGTTCTTTATCAGGTATTTATCTAAGTATTTTGTCTTGATTTCCTCCTGAATCAAAAACTTTTCCAGCATTTCATGCGATTTCTTCAAATAAAATGGATATCGCAAGGAATCGCAAGGAATCATGTTTATTCTTTCAGCATGTCTCATTGAGTTCCATTAGAAATTCCTCCAAAAAAACATTGAAAATAAATCCAGAGAAGGGAATTTTATTCTAAGATTTCGTCAGTTATCAGCCAATGATATAGTACTAAATTCAGTTTTTCTTTAGGTACTTACAGATATTGCACATCCTTGGGGCCTTCCAAAGCTGAGTGGTTAGAGTCCGCAGCTATAAAGCAATGTCAAGATGGTTCCGGAACTTTTCGTAATGGAAATTTTTTTGACTTTCCTGGGCATAAAGTATCATCGTATCTGCCGAACGATATACTAATGCGAAAAAGGCAAAGAAAGCTCTCAGTTAATAACTGTGGAAGTGCTCATTGAACACTAATCTAAGAAGCAGGCTTTGTAAGAACGTAATGCCCAAAAGAAGAAGATTAACAGCTCGAAGATTTATTTTCATAAAAACTTTCTTTCGTAAATTCTATCAATAATTCTAGACATTTCCATGGGAAAATTTTTCGAGAGGCTCTTGGAGAAATTCATGTAGAAATCTCCAAATGAATTTTTGATGGAATTACTGTTGATGTTTAAGAGTAAAGCTTCACTTGAGGAAATGCTTATATGAACCTTGGTGGGATTTTAGAATCCTGGAAGAAGTATATGGAAAATTGGAGTAGTTGCTGATGTTAATTCTGAAAGAATACAATAAAGGAACCCTAAATGAACTCTATTTGGATTTCATAGTCTGCTCTAGACAAAATAGAAAAAGTATTTTTTTAATTAATAATCATAATATAATGTCGTGAAAGGAATCCGAGAAGGTATTTATGGAATGATTCGTAGCAAAATTTCCAAAAAATATGCCTAACTGATTTCTAAAGAAATGTCACCAGGGCGAGATTCAGATGCGTTTTGGAAGACAATTTAGATAAAATCTTTAGTTTATTCCTGAAATAAGAATAAGGCAGTAACACTGAAATAGTCCTGGTCTAAATACTGATTGCATTTAAGAGGGTATACTTGAAACTATCTGTTGAAAAATTTCTGAATAGGTAATTAGTAAAATTCTAAGACTAAGGTTTTGTTGAGAAGTTGGCCAAGGATCATCTAGAAATCAGACAAAGAATTGAGTGACTGTGACTAGGGATGTTTTCCAAACATACAATAGGTGCAATAGATTCTCGCAATGATACTACCAGGATAATGATTCTTTTTTGGAGTTTATTAGATAATTACTGCAGTAATCGTTGAGGAATTCCTTTCAAGTTGTTTCGGAAATGTTTTCATTAAAAAATAATGAGATTTCAATAAAGAAATTTCAATAATTATATTCCTTTATTTATGAAGCAGAAAGGCTCCATTCCTTGCGCTTTTGAGGGTTAAGACAAGTAGCATATAAAGTATTTGATCGCTAGCTTTGATAGTCAATTCATCACATTAAGGTTCATATTACTTGCTGGATAACAAACGGTGTTTCTTGGGTAAAAGAAATATAGTAGTTCGTGTTCAAACGACGAGTGCGGAAAAATTACTAAGTTGGAAAATTCAGATTATGCAGATTTTTATCTTATTATAATACTTACAAGTGCTACATGAGAATATGCAAGATTCTTGAGAGCCAAGTTTGAAACAATATGTTCAATTATTTCAAATTAATTTCCCTTGAATTTACTCAAAGCATTTTCCATTCTTCTTCCAGAAATACGCCAGCTGTTGAAGATAATCTGAATCTATTTCTTTAATTTCACAAAGATTTCTTTTGCGACATTTCCTAGATGTGACCACCACATGTCAGCTCATGAGCTACTGAACAACTCTTCCGAAGACGCCAACCTTCCAAAACATCACGTTCTAGAGATATCATATGTTACAAAGCTTGCATCATTATCCCTCAAGGTTCATATAGTACAAGTCCGAAAAAGCGCCCCTACCGGCCAGGTTCTCAACTAAAAGAATGATCCCCAACTCCTAAAGGCAGATCGCACTAAGCATTGAAACTTCGCCCAAGACAGTACTGTGCTATCTCTTAACGCATCCCATAAGCTCTGGGTCTTCTATAACGCTAAACTGTGTCTTATAGGAGTGCGCGTGTAAATGAGTTCTGAAGTTAACAACATCGTAATTATGTTAAAAAACCTAAGCTACTGCAACTTGCGATATTATTAACGAGCTTTACCTATTTTACCCGTAACGCGAGTAGATCACCTTTTCGAGGTGCATTACGGGGTAAGATCTACCATATTGTACTTTTGTTGGGTCTGTTCTTGTTGATAATACTTATAAGTTACGGTCGAGAGAGTAAAAGAGAGTAACAAGCCACTAAGACCCACCTATTTGTCCTAGATGATGAGGAAGTCGAAGTGGAGAAATGACTCAATGACGAACTCTTTCCGAGTTAAAGTGTTTATATTTCGATATCCAAGAGGCAAACCATTCTGAATTAATGGAGATCTCATTCCTACCTTCTAAAATCAAATAATAAAAGCTTTTTGTTTCAATGAATCTAAATTTCTCATGCGATGAAACTTATTCACAGTTACAAATATTTCAATATACAGTCAACAACGCCAACCCTCAGTAGGATCCGTCATCGTTGATTTCTTCTTGGTATGAAAGTAGCTTTGACAATACATACATAATTCCCATAGAGCGTGCATTCAGTTTTACTTTTTTTTTCTACACAGACTACTTTTTTCTACAAAGATTCTCATCTACCTACTGACATTCGGTGGCAGCAAATTCAATTTCGCATATGAAAAAAATCCATTTCATTAAAATACACCATAAAAGCGATCGCAAATTGCAGAAGTTGTTATTTTTTCTTGAAAGACAATTATGATTCATCAACTAAAGGCATCACATTGCCATTTTCTTACATCAATTATATAAAATTCATTTCCATTTTATATTTTTATTCAATTTTCAATTTCAGTACCTCTAGGAAAAATTAAATTTTGAAAATACACCAGCAGTGGGTGACACTGAATGGTGCATGTGTAGCACCCACTATCCTTCTCGTCGCATTCACTCTCAAAGCCAGAATGGCTTCGTGCTCACGGAGTTTGTTTTTTTTTTTTCGTTATCGCACTGATCGGGAATCATTCGGTTGAGTTTTTACGACACTGAGAAGAAGCAATGATTTGAAATGCTAGGTATAAATAGTGGTATCTTTTTTAAAGAGGCTCTGAGCAAAATGGTGAAGATCGATGATTGTATAAAATATGACTACTGTAAAACGGGGTAACTTTGATAGTTTTTTCGAAGAAAACTTGAATATTTATGTATGCTGTTTCCAAGAATTATAGTTTATCTTTTTTTTAAACAAGTACTGGCATATTAGCTATCAATTGCAATTGGAAGATTGCCAAAAGATTTATTTGAATGGATAATATTATTTTTCATATGAGTCCGGTTTCTGGTTTGGGGTAACTTTGATAGTGGAGTATAAATCGAACAAAATTGAATGAATTGCATACCTCTAGGCGTTTAACGTTATATGAGAATTTCTGACTTAGATTACAAAAATGGTCTGTCAGAGATAAGTGGCCAACTATTCAAAACTACATCAAATAATGATAGTGGAACAGATTGTAAGTGTTTCGAAAATGCTAAAAACGTATCAATTTTTAATATTGGCATATGAAGCCTCAAATGCTCTCGATTCAAATGAAAACAGCTTTTACTTGAAGTGTCATACTAATATTCTTTAGTTTTGCATTCGTTTCGCTTAACCGATTAACAGAAATTTTGATATTTGGTGTAGTATGTGGTGGGTAACGCACTAACAAAGTTACCCGCATTATCAAAGACACCCCGTTTCACGGTACTTCATTATTTCTTAATAGTAATGGAGTAGGACGATATGCACTGAACAAAGGACACGGATATACCACAAAAGATCAAAGAAAACTGGTCGCAGTGCTTCTTCTCGAACTACAACAGAAAATAAAACGAAATAGCTTCAAACTTACTGGGAAGATACGAAGATTTCAAATAAATAAAAACACTTTAAAAATTTGGTGTTTTTGATTTTTATTACAGTGTTTTGTAGTAGGAAAAGGGTTCAACGCATGTTGATTTCATTTTATCTTTGAAATTACAACAAAAAGTTGATTCAAGACTAGAACTCTATTTTATGTAAGACGCAGTCCAGTAGACAACATTTTCCATTGAAATATTCTTAATTATTTGTTTTTCGAAAAGCCTGTCATCTCCATACGAAATTCTACGGTTCATCTATATGGCAAGCTATGATACTTTTCTAAAACATTAAAACATAACTTTTAAGTATTGAAAAATTAAGCAATATCCCGAAAAGTAGAAGTGCTATATTTTTTTTTGAAAATAGAATTGTATTCAGTAAATAGGGGTGTTGTGGAGCTTGCGTCAAAAACATGTTCCGCTGTATTATTCAAGATATTGCTAGACCTAGATATTCAATTCTCTGTTGTTTCGGTTATTCTGAAATGAAACATTTTCAAACTCATGGAGAGAATGGTAGGAAACCGTATGTTTCAAATAGTGGCTGCAGACTAGATGAATATTTATTATAATTAATATCGATTTTAGATACACCGTGGCAATAAAGCTAACGACCGGTGAGGTGGATGTCGACACCGGAGCATTGCAACCTGCAGCGGAAAGTGAAAATCTCACTTTGCGCACCTAGCTAGCCTATAAGTCGGTAATGTGCGAAGTTCTGAGAAATCTCGACACAAATTCTCTTTTGTGTGGGAGCCCCCCAGCTCTCCGTGCTCTTCGGCCCATACCACTGAGCACTCTCCTAAGCGTTGTTTATTCGGTTCTTAGTGCTGGAGCGGTGGGCGCGAAGCGCACCCGAGACTAGAAAATTGTGACACTAATTTTTCAATCAGCCACAGACGACGACGACGACGCTGATGTTATATAAGAGTGCTCTTTCCAGTTGCTCGGGTGCTCGGGTGCTAGCCAGTGCCGATCTCCCAACTTGTTCGGCGCGAAACTAGTATTGCTAATGCCCGAGCTCTGGTCGGTATACTAAGCAACTCACACACTGGAGCCGCTGGAAACTTAGACATAGATTTAGACACATAGGCCTAGGCGAGGCAGCACTAGTTCGCTGCAGTCAACGTCCTCTCCGGGCCCGTAATGAGGTCAAGGAAATACTTGTGTGTCTCTCTATATTTTTTTCTGTATAGTCGTCGTCTTCTGCATCTTTCACAAGCCTGCCTGGCTGCCAGCATCTCGTGAGCAATAAGGGATGATGGTGTAATATGCGCTCCCTCAGGAAAAACTCAATTTTAACTGTTAGTTTTGTTGAAAATGTTATTCGAATTGTGTTTACAGGGAAGTGGCATAAAAGCTCGCAATCATTGAAAACAGTTACAGATTGAGACAATCATATCTAAGATATTAAACGAAAATGAAATAGACAACGATTTACAAAACAGTGGGATATAACGCACCACCCTGTTCCAGACGTATTTTTGTGGCAAAATATAGCTATTTTTCAAACTCTTATGGATGCTGCAGATACTTTGCAGTTTTATAACATGTTTAAGTTTGGGTTCTTGCAGCATAGTTTAAATTTTGAAGTTTTTGACTTTTCAAAAACGTTTTTATATGGAAATTATTTTTTTTTTCAGTGAGAATCGGTAAATTTAAAGAGATATCGTATGAAATAATTGTTTTTGACTAAAATAACTTCTAACGGCGCATTTTAACCATTTGTCCCCAGTGCTGGTTGAGGTGGTTGCGGTAGTGCTGGATGGTGGTTACGGTGGCTTGAAACACCAAGTTGAGATGAATATCTAATGGCCGCAGAGTGGCGGCAACAGCACCAGCAGCATCGATGGCCGAAGGAATCAGGCCTGGGAAGGCATCTTTGTTGGATCGCGAGGCGTAATTAAGTTTTCGGTGTGAACTAATAACATTTATCTGGGTGGCTCTGACACCAATCTCTGGTCACGACGAGTGGGCGCTATATGGTGACGTTTTGGGTGAATCCCAAGTGGGTGCACGGAAAAAAGTTTGTGCGAAATATGGGCTTGAAAAACTGAGGGTATGAATAAGTTGCTCTTACTTGAATTGCTTTGTTTATGCCATTAAAGTCATTTTATAAATCGCCCTCTATTTCAATCATTTGTATTCTAAAGAAATTTATTCTTAGGCATGAATAAATTTCTTTAGAATGTATCTACACATTCCACTAAGAAAAATTCTCTCGCATTACTTTCTGACTTTTTTACATGATTTTTAGGTGATCTTCAGGTATGACTGAATGGAATTTCCGGAGAACAATGAGGAGATTTTTTTCGTTATTTTTGCAGGTATTTCTGATGTAACTAGAAAAACAATTACAAGAGTTTAGTTTTACATCAATCAGAACTTGAAAAGGAAATGCACTCTCAGAGTTGTTCAGAGCTTTTAACTGACGAAGCTTTCTTGGACTATCAAAGCCTTCCTCTAATATTGAAGCAGACATCATGAAATGGGATTACTTTAGGATCTCAGAGAAGCTTCAAACCATTCTTCGAGTTGTGAACTGTAATTCCCCATTAATTCTTGTGAATCATTGATGATTTATGATCACTGTAAAGAATTTTGAGATATCGACAGAGTAAGTAGGTTTTCTTCTGAAGTATCTCAAATACGTTCTAGAAAGCATTCAAACATTCATACTTTAACACTATTGTGAAATATTTTAAAACCACTATGAGCTATTGTTATTCAATTTCTTCCACCATATACAGAATAGTTATGAATAGGGTTACCAATATATTTTGAACTTCTATGTACATTGAACACCATGGGCCATTTTCCAACAAAACTAAAATTTAAAAGTACATAAAAAATGTCTTTATTTTACCTAAAATTAATTTTATTCAATCGGTTCATCTATGCAACCGGTACAATTGAAACCTTAGGAATTTTTTCAATTTTTATCCACTTTCCATTGTTAATCGATTGATTAGACTATGCGCAAGCATATCAAACCGACAGTATCTTTTACTGCGTTTTCAATCAAATGGAAATGCTGAAAGTCCAAAATATATACATATTATTAAGCACTGTTTTGTATTATTTTGGACTTTTTACGCTAGCCTGCCAAAAAATTTGAATCGCCCCTCTCTGACTTTTCTTGTGTACACTATAATATTTCTTAGTTGGATCGTAGCAATCTTTGTAGCGGAGCAAATTTTCATGATGACGAAAAACAAATATTTTCATTCGTGTTTCCAGGACATCAAAACTAGAAATTACTTCATATGTGATTACATGTAGCTAAATTTAAATAAGAATTTCAAAATATAAAATACGATGTTCCGTCTGGACCTAGGTATGCCAGTGATTTGACAAAAAACTGATTCGATTTCTCATTCATTACGATATTACGATGGCTTTCTTGAGCGAGCCATCAAAAGTGTACGGAATGTTTGTGGGGTTGGATCATTTGAAAAAGAGAAAAGGTCCTGAGGACTGAATGCCGCTTTCCATGGACCTTCAAAATTGGTAATGCAAGGGTTCGTACTAGGTCAGTTCGCTAGCGAAGGCAGCTAGTTTCTCTTCAAAGATCATAGTTTTTATCTCGGTCGCTAGCAAATATTTGTATTTATCTCAATGAGTTATTTCGGCACCCGATAATTGAAAAAAAAACGGAAATCATGCGGTATGCAATTCTATTGCTAGCTCAAAGCGGATTGCTTCTGTACAAAAATGTGCCATTATGCTTTTGTAGGTTTCCCATAATCCCAAAATGCTGTAGCTGCATAACAAATCAAGTGAAAGTTAATGACAGTTCAATCAACAAAATAATATCTTTGCTTACTATGACTTCGCTATAAAATTTGTAGCAAAGAAATGTCAAAATCATATTACACCTTGTCATTTTTTAGCCAATGTAAAAAAAACTGGATACATTTGAGGATCTATAATGTATTGGGGTGTCCAAAATAATATGAAACAGTGCTTCATAATTGATCTACTTTCGACGTATTTTGGACTACATATATGATTGTGTGAGTATTTTGAGTATTTTTATTTCACAGAGGAAGATTTATTGTACATTTTGCATATTCATTGACTAAGCTACGCTGTGCAAATAATAAATAGGGACAATTACCCAAAATCACTTCCTAAGAGGGTCCAAAATACGAACGTTACCCTAAATGATACTTTAATTTTTTTTTCCAAATGATACTTTAAAATCTCAGGAAATAAATGCCGAGTATCAGTAAATCGTGCTTCGTTGCTAAACAAAAGGGATAATTTGTTAGCTGAGTTTTGGTTAAAATTGGAAAACCGAGATTCGCACAACCAAGCTTGTAAGAAAAATAAGTGTGTATGAAAAAAAAATGAGATTTTGCTAACAAATTCCCGTGGAAAATCATAGAAAATTCAAAGTTTTTTTATGGTTATTTTTGATCGCATTTGACAAGGAAAAAGTATGCAATTCTCAGAGATCTTTCTGTGGATTTTTGCTGAAAAACTCACAGATATTATTTGATGAACATTTGTTAATTTCACGTCTGAGAATATTCATAGAGTTTTGTCGGATATTCCACTACTGAGTCCTTCAAAACTTTTTGAACGTCAGTTGAGTTATCCATACAAATTTGACCTAACGCCGTTCACAAATAAAGTAACGCTTTTGGGGGGAGAGGAAGTGCACTTAAGCGTTACGACTCATGCAAACATTTTATTTTGTTTTGTACAAAAGGCGTAACGGTTGGGGGGGTACCAGGTGGTGAAAAAATGTTAATTTTAGCGTTACGTAACAACAAATGGACGCTGCTTTATCCATCTTTGATTTGAAAAGATACTTCATTACCAATCGGACAAAGAAGTCAGTAAATTCCTCTAGAGTTTATTCAAAAAATTCTCACGATTAGTATCTGCAGTGATCGATTCCTTCGATGATTTTCTCATTTAATTATTTTACGTTTTTTAATCATTATTAACGAGATTATTAGCCGTGGGCTATAAATTCATCTGCGAAAGAAGTGGTCACTATTTTTTTTAAGTCATAAGTGACTATCTCTTGGATAGGATTTGATCCCAAGTCCTCGGTCTGTCCCCATTTTTGAAAAAATGTAATTGATTTTCATAACATTACACGATGGCATGGCGGAATACGATAAGTACTGTCTACTCAATCATAAATAGTAGCCGAAAACAGCTTCTCGGCCAAGTAGTTGGCAAAAGAGAAAATCGAAAAAGAGAAATCGATTGCAGTTACACTCTTATGATACTGAACGTGAGAATTTCTTTATAAATCGTCCTAGAATTCTCTAAAAAATCAGTGGAAATTATATCTGAAATATTGCTTGATATTTTCGTGAAGAGATCTTTAACAAGAGCTTATTAAGAAGTATGTAATGCATCCAAAATCTCTGTCTTAAGGTAAAACATCTCGGAATCCAAAGATGGCCGGCACAATGGCCGACATCTCCCCCTACTCACGTTTTCAAAGGCACAAAACTGGAGAAATAGTTGGCAAACGTTCCTGATCTTTTTATTTAAAGCTTTATGCTAGTGCACAAAGCCAAAATAAAAAGTGCACTGTTGTGGGATGCTTTCTTCGCGAGATTTGTGCCTTTGAAGTTTTAGTGCAATCTTAGAAGTTGATTCCAAACTGTTTCACCTTAAATATTACATAGAATTTATTCGAAGAGAAGGTGAAGGTGAAGGTTTCCCAAAAACATATTCCCCAATTTTAGTGCAGGATATGCGAATTGTTTTCTAGGATTTCCATTCAAAGACGTCAACAATTAAAAAAAAAATCAGAAATTTTCTGTTCTTATGGTTTGGCGCTTCTATTTACACATCAGTAATGGCAAGTGGCGAACTTGTTTGCTGAACCGGAACAAATACAAGACAAAATGCTCGCGAACATTCGAAAGCTGATTCACTCGCATCTGTCATGTTCGTGAGTAAACGAAACAACAATAAATCACAAAATGTTCGATTACTTGCGATTAAACGTTCGCGAACTTTTTGCAATTCTTTTGGTATGTTCTCCTGAGCAGGCGGGTGCGAGCTTACTCACACCAGTGATGGAAAGTGGCGAACATTTCTGCTGAACTATAACAAAAACAAAACCAAACGCTCCCGAGCGTCAGAGCGCTGGTTTACTCGCATCCGTCGTGCTTCCAAGTAACCGAAGCTAAAAGTGATTCGCGAACGTGTTCGGAGCTGTTCAGAGTATAATTGTGTTTTTGGGAGAAAAAAAGCTGGTCCCCTCCAAGATTTATGGTTTCCAGGGGTTTTTGACTACAAACTAGTAGTTTACTGTCGACTTGATGGTTATGCAATTCATTTGTCCGTCAGAACCATAAAAAATCACAACTTGCTCGGTTACTCGCGAGTAAACGTTCCCGAGCTTGTTGCTATTTCTTTTGACATGTGCTTCCGAGCAGGCGGGTCGGATTTACTCACACCTAGCCAGTTCGTGTTATATTTGTTATGCGTTGGTATACAGTCGTGAGCTGCTTCGTGATGCGATCTTTTCCAGCACTGACTCACACCAAGCCTGTGTGTGAGTCTACGCAGAAAAAAATATTTAATTTTCAATGTGATGTACCTTGTCTACTCTAAAAATAAATCAAATTCGTGTGTTGTTACAGCATCATGCAATCTTAAATTAATAAACATTCAATTTTCAACCAGAAAAGGTTGAATATTACATGATCGTGAATGCGATTGAAAAATAATGGATCGGTCGTTGAAATTTAGGTTTATTTTGATGCTCCGAATATGTGCATCAATATAAACTTAAATTTACAACATTTTTTAGCTGTGTATCATGCTTGTTTTGCGTTGGTTTACATTCGTGGGGTGCTTCGTGATGCGAACATTTTCACCACTGGTGCACACAGAACATGTGTGAAATGTACAAATTGAAGTTTCGAAAAATCATCTCACGTTCAGTTATTTTTGTCATATCGAAAGCAATTTTTGAAAAATTTAGGTATGCTTGAAGAAATTCTTGAATTTGCTTTGAGAAACTCTCTAACTGACCGGAGCAAAAACTGAGATTGACCGCCACCAATCGATTCTGCAGACTTTTTCCGATCGGAAATGGTTTAAATTTGCTCCGTTGATTCGTTAAAGCATTCGAGCATTTGTAAAAATTGAAGAAACTGTTTTCTTTCGATCGCACATTGTTTGGACTTCATATAAAAATAGGACCAAAACTACCAACAATTATTTTGAAATTTTTATGTTTTTTCTTTTATTTTAAAATTTATCTCATGTTTTAAATGATTATGATCTTTGATTGCATTAGAATTTAAATTTAAATTTCATAAACTTTTATGTCATCAAATTGGCTGAAGCCAAAAACTTATTAAATGTGATAATAAATTGAAGTACAAAATTAATGTTGTAGGAATGCAAAATTTCCCTAATATTATGCACTATATGAAAGCTTATGGTTTTACACAGCTTAACACTTTTATCGTGCATGAGGATGAAAAATATTTGGCCTAAGATTTAGTACTAATAGGGATAACATTGATCGAAATGGTCATCGTTTCATCATATCAATATGCAACATTTCCAAACCATGAATTGCGCTTCTCCTTCTTATTTTGATGAGCTAATGAAAATTAAGAATTTTACGAAATTAGCGCTTACTTCATGCGTAAATTTGTCAACTTTTCGACACAACGATTTCAATGATTTAGGATGACACTACCGAAGATTCATGTCTCACATAAGTTCTGCAAACGATATGAGCAATGAAAATTCGGTTCTCACTAATAATGGTATCTTTGGAAACGATTCCTTTTTCATTACTTTCATAGAAATGGTCAATTAGGCAACATTAACCAGTTGGCGGAATTTGGGGCAAGTGTGCCACCCCTTACTTTTATAAAAACTATAAAATATATTTTTTCTTTGAGCTTAACTATATGTTCCCTAATTGTTCATAAAACGATGATCAAAATTTTGCGAAAATTGCTCTATTTTTCAAGTATTTACATCAATTTTTGTAGGAACAATAAAATTTCAGTGAATTTTTATAAGATTTCGTTGTTTCTAAATAGCATGGTGAGAGGTAAAATAATAACAGATTTTTCAAACGTACTGTACATCGTGAAGCTATACAAAAGTGTAGGTTATTGTGGCATTTGGATGGAAACAATATTTAGTCATACGAAATTCATTTTGGTTGAAATCTATACTTTTTGGGGCAAGTGTGCCACCTATTTGGTAAACACAAACGGTTGGAGTAAAATTCATAAAAATGTAAACATCTTCCACAAAATCATAATAATGAACCAAAATGAGGCACCAGTAGTAGTTTCTGAACTGTACAGGGTGTCCGCAAATTATCCGTACAAACTTTGAAGGCATGGCTGTATGCAATCAAGCAGAATAAATTCAGTATTCTTGCATGGTTTAAAACATTACCCTATTATATTATTTGGTTGTAAGTTTGACAAATTTCCGATTTCAAATAATTGTGAAACCAATCCAAATGTGTTGAGGTGTCTTAAAGGGAGCTGTTTTTCGAGCTTTATGACAGAAGAGAAATGTCCACAGAACTCATTGGATTTGAACCGTAAAATTTTCTTCTTCCAGTCTAACTTGAAGCCATTAAACTGTAGGTTGCTTCAAAGAATAATGGGACATTTGGATTCATCTCTTTTAGATTTTAGGGACAAAACATCTGCAGTATGACTGGCGGCCCTCAGGAAAAACGCCTCCGAAAAATTCAAATTTGCCTCTCTCAGTAAGAAGCAGCAATTTCGAAATTATTTAAAGGTGTATGTTGTGTTTACATATAGATGTATTTGAAAAGGTACATAGACATTGATTTTTATTGATTTCAATACGAGATCATCTTTCTCATATATTGCTGTTCGGATAATTTACGGACACCCTGTAGAAGGGAAAGAGCGAACATTTTTGCTCCCAAAATGTTTTTTTCTCCAAATATTCGATAATATCATGGTTTTAGGCGTTTTAAGAACTGTTTTACTTATATTCATCAATATTTTACCGTTATTTAGTACTGATCTAGGGTAATATAATACAGATCCTCCGTAATAAAAGGGTAATTCATATATCGTATTGAATGAAGACAAAAATAACCATTTGAGTTATTTGAGTTGACTAGTAGAGAGTTCCGCATGTAATGACCCTTGTTATAAAGCATCCCCTTATAACGGTTAACTTAAAAATATCTTTAAATTATCAATAAATCTCTGCTTTGTAAGTAATATCAATATTAAATAAAGAAATTTTTATTACAAGTAGAATTACATGCGATGTTCATTCGGTGGCCGTCATGCCCCATATGGGTGGCACACTTGCCCCATAGTGTTGAAAATTAGGTAATTTTGGATGATATTTGAAATGCTCCAAAACTAATACTTTTTACAATTATTTTCATTTTAAATGGCATAGTGTTTATGAAAAGATGCTAAACTAACATCGTGAGGCTAAATTGGTGGGTTTTTAGGCTTTAGACAAAGTTAGAGAACAATTTGCTTAAGGTAGCGCACTTGCCCCAAATCCCGCTACTGTTAAGAATGTAGAATTTCCATAGGAAATTGCCTACCTTCAGGCATATTCCGCGCTTCGAGGTGTTTTTTTTTATTTTGAAATAACTCAAAAAGTAAATGATTTGTAAGCTTTTGGCCTTCATATTCGGCTTCAGAAGTCATATAAGCAATTTTGGGGAGGTTGCCAAAAATTGCGTTTTCGTGAATAAACTTCTAGGGATCACTAAACTTCACTCCTTACTTCCACGTGGAAAACCTAGCTATGTCCTAGATTAGGATACTTGTCGTAGAATTATTAATGTTAGTACTTCCTCGACCATAGTCCAAGGTAGTTTTCCTGGGTGTGTTTTTTTTATTATATTTCCGACGAATATTCTATGTTTAGAAAACTACTATCATCAATTAATTCAAGTCAAATTAACGCAAGATTCTTTTCTTCAATCAGTTTTCAGTATTCGTTAATTATTATGGATTGAAAACAATTATCGATATCTTATTATGAAAAGTGAAAATTGATAAATATGTACTCACGATAATGTTCAATAGTTAACTGTGAAATTTACAGTACCTGTAATGAAAAGAAACGATTATATTAGTACGTGAAAAGAGTAATATAAATTTAACGAGAATTCACATTGTACAAACTGTTTCAAAGCTCAGCTGGAGCCCCACCCAGAAACCAAAAATGATAGCTGATTCTTGAATTTCTGGAAATTCACCCTCCACTTCACGAGATGTTTTCCCCCTCATCTTCGATTTCATGGGAAGAAAGCTACCGGCCCTTCCACACCGGTGGTATCAAATTTAACCCTTTTGAAGGAGACATCACCCGATGGGCAAGAAGAAACCGGTTGCCCTTTACGGAATATTCTGGTACCCGAAACCGGGTGTCTTGCTTTGGTTGTCAGGCTTATAGTCAAGTGCCTATCCCTGTTTCCCCATCATCTGCGAAAAAAGCCGCAATGTGTGTATATGGGTGTCGGTCGGTCCGTTTGTCGAGTTCGGGGCCACCCCTGAGAAAAGAGTGGCAGGGGGCTCACATTCTCAAGGACGTTCGGTCGTCCTTTTGCGCTCCAGCTCCAGCTCCAGCTGCCTATAAATGGGGTGGCGTGGCGCTCAAAGACCGGCAGGCAGGGCTAGGCTTTTCCCAACCGCGCGTGCCATGGTGTTACCTCCCTTCCCCTATTTTCCCACCGCCCCCCTTCGACCAGACATCTATATACCATCATTGCTCTCCACTGGCTTTGGGCCGCAAGCACACCAGAGTTCTGGGTGATGTTCTATGTAATGACGTCGTGGGGGGAGGCTCTAGAGCTCTAGAGACGCGAGTGTCTTCTATGTACCTAACCTTCCATCCGTGAGGAGTGACGAACGGCGAGAGCGAGACTTGTGTGCACGTGGGAAAGTGGGTGGCATGGCAGGGCAGCAAAAACCCAATTCTGCAGTTGATCGTTTTGCCGGCAGCCAGCAGTGGGATGGGTGTGGCACACTGGCTGGCTGGCTGGGAAGGGTGGAACAGCAAGCAACATTAGCGTAGAAACAGGGGGAGCCAGGGGATCAGTCCCCAGAAGAAATGCCTTCCCAGATATTTTTCATGTTATTGAACATTAAATGAAAAAAAAAATATCGATGGAGCTAGCTTATTCATCCAAAGCGTTCTAATATGATGAACTAAGAGCTAAAGTAAAAATAATATTAAAAAAGTAAATCCTAGGCGATACACGACTGTCTATCAACTCGTTCTCCGTATCATGACTAACATTTGGTGAAATGATGGATAGTTAACTATTAAGAACATTGCAACATTTTAAAATGGGTACTTAGGGATTTTTGGTAAAATTCTTGGGTACATGATTGTTGAATTTCCGTTTAGATTCATAGACAATTTTTAATGAGATCCTTGTTGGAATCCTAACAGGAAAGAATCAGTTTCTTGGTTTTTTAAAGACCACTGAAAAGTTGTTAGTAGTTTAACAATAAGGTATTTAGTGAATTCAAAATGATTTCAATTCATTCAATATCTAATAACTACTACGAGAACTAAGAGAATCGATAAAACTATGATTATTGCGTCGTATTTCACATCATCAACTTCAGAATTACGCTGCCCCCAAGGCACCCTTCATGAAATATTCCTAGCTACGTCAATGCTGCTACATCAAAACGACACGGGCGAACTTATTCCCTGTCCAAACCCTTCCCAGCCCTAGGCCAGCTCCCGGGAGGAAGGATGTTTGGGAAATTTCTGCAATGCATATTTTATACACCGGGAGCGAAGAGCAGTATTGGATTGCGATTTGCGAATATTCGGATTATCGCCGTACACTTTGTAGGCAAGCAGCATGCACCAGAAGTAAGACGGTTAGGAGCTTCGACAGTTGCACATGTGAGCTACCAATGAAATGGCCGGTCGATTGCTGCAGTCCCAGTTACGGAATTACGTTTCAGTTTTGGGGTCTTGTATCCAATTTACTCAAGGTGATCCGAAATTGGAAATAAGGTTACAGTGCTCCGTTTTTTTTTTGCTGGTTGGCATAAACGCTGAGGGAATTCAGGAGCCGGGTGGCCATGGATTATTTGGAATGACGTATGCATGCCTAGCGAACGAACCCTCCAACCTTGTCGTCGTATAACCAGGCACACATAGAAGTTCCAGTGAGCTCATTTGCGCCTCAGGTTTTTCGCTTCCACCAAACTCTGGATCGCGTGCCACCGCAAACAACCGTGGGAATTGGCTGTCTTCAGCGTGCGGAATTAATTTTTGGATTTCGGTGTGGATGTCTCCCTGTGGCACGTGGTTCAGGCATATTCGTTTCATTCAAGGGGTTGACGCCAAAATGGAGATGTCGGAGCTGCGGTTGTGCCGCCGGCAATGATGATGGTATCTAGATGACGAAAGCATAATTTGGCTGGTAGGCAGAATCAGTTGAGTTCTGAAACTTGACATTGCGTGTGGCTTCATTTATATTCATATATTATCTCTGAGTTATAAAAAGCATTTTAATTATGGAGCAGATTAAAGTGTTCCTTTTGAAAACCTTTAATTCAACACGTGAAAAGTTCCATATCCATACTGGAAGTCGCGTTATGAGTATGATGTGTAATTTTGCGTATTAATTTATGAGCCAAATCGGGTGTGTTTCATGCGATTTTCTTTATGATGGGTTTTGGTGTAAACAAAAATGATTTTCAAACTATAAATACGAAAATTTGGGGCCCAGATAGCCGTAGCGGTAAACGCGCAGCTATTCAGCAAGACCTAGCTGAGGGTCGTGGGTTCGAATCCCACCGGTCGAGGATCTTTTCGGGTTGGAAATTTTCTCGACTTCCCAGGGCATAGAGTATCTTCGTACCTGCCACACGATATACGCATGCAAAAATGGTCATTGGCACAGTAAGCTCTCAGTTAATAACTGTGGAAGTGCTCATAAGAACACTAAGCTGAGAAGCAGGCTCTGTCCCAGTAGGGACGTAATGCCAGAAAGAAGAAGAAGAAATACGAAATTTGGATTGAACTTCTATTTTTAATATCAAATTTACCATCGAACACAATTTTGAATTCTTTAATTTAGGAATATTATTGGCTTGAAAATAATATTCCTATATTTTTCAATGCTTTGATCGATGCCCGGTATTGAGTGCTGTCCGATACTTAGAGTTCATTCCCTACTTGAATCTCCAGTTTTATATAATAATAAGCAATTACTGAAATTAAATGGCTAAACCTTCTTACTGCAACTAACAGATGCACTATGGCTTATCAGGTGGCCAATAATCAAAAAAGTGATGTGCCCCAAATTTCAATTCTTGTTCGCCATTTCATTGTAAACATGTCTGCTAAGAAATCCCCAAAATGTTAGGGCATGATTTGCATTGCACACTCAGATATGAGGTGCCAAAGTTGAGCCTATGGAGAAAAACTTGTTTTTATAAACAAAAACTATGGTTTACTCAAATTAATATAACTTTTTTTCTATAATACTTACGTAAAATGTTTTTACACCATTTGAAAGCTTACAAAAAGAGCTTACAAAAACAATAAACAAAATAAAAAAAGCTTTAAAATAGTGGCTTTAATGATGTTTTTTTATAAAGCTGTTAAAAAATCGAATAAGCTTATAGTTAACACATCGAGTACTTTTTTGTCCAAAGTTGTTCCAGGCTTAAATTCAGTTCCAAGGGTACTTTGAGATGTAAACTAAAGGATCGTAAAGAATTTAGCTGCACAAATTATTTTTTTTAATTTAAGGCTTTTTGAATTTTTCCAATATTTTTAACCATTTTCTATTGAAAACAGCTAAAAACTAATTCAGAAAATAACTGAATTTCGCTAAATCATTCATATCATCATTTTTATGTAAGTTTTAATATTTATAATGGTTTGCACAACGTTAATCGCATAAATGGCGTATATGCATTATAAGTAACAAAGTTTAATATTTCGCTATAGGCCCTATTCAAAAGTTAGTCTCGAAAACTTGTTTTTGAAAATAAAACATCAAATTTGTATCATAAAACTCATAAATACGACATGAGATGGAAAAAATATTTGTGGTCGCCAGTCTGTATGGAAACCGCCCATAGTGAGACGGGATAGTTAAGAGATGGGAAGGTACACAGAAAAAGTGTCATATGAAAATCTGTATGAAAATCAAACACATGAGACGAATGCAAGGTTTGACGAAAATTTAAACTACACATTGTAAACTTGTGCGAATTATCTTGTCCCATAATAATTTTGAAACTATGCTAGATTATGCGATTATCATTTTTATGATATGCAATGTAATTTTGCGATGGATGCTTTGCATTGCTTTTGGGGCAATATCTCCCAGTATCAGAAAGAAACCAATACCAGACATTGTCGAAAAATTGAGATATCATGGTCCAATCTTGATGGAAGAAAAGAAAGCTATTTCGGAAAGCATTGTTTGTGTAGAATGACACATTCTTGAAATAAACACGTCATTTTAAGAAAGTAGAAATGATAAAACATTGACACATCGTCCGTTATTTGAACTTAATTAATAGTGATTTTGAAAATGTATCAAATATTTGGACCACGCCATCATGATCTAATGTAATGATAATTTGAAAGTATGAAAGTATTTTGCACCAAAGTTGATGTAAATGTGGACAAATTACAAGATTGATCTCCAGTTTCCAGCTTCGGAGGCGTGATTTGTAACACGATATCTTTCATTCTCTTTCCCAATATGATTCCCCAAAATTTAACATTAATCAACAATCACGAATTGCTTACCACCAGTAGCAGTGCTAATCATACGACCCCTACTGTACTGTGATAGCACTCGTATCAGGCCAACTATTTACTGCTTCCTTCGCGGTTTGCTTTATTGTTGGCACCACTTTTCCCGCTCTATTTCTCCAACACACACATGTCGGTCGGTATTTAGTGCGCAATCTAGCACAACAGCAGCGAACGCGCGCGCGGATCGTTATGGCAAATGGTCTCTTCTAGCACAGGCACTACATCAGGGCTGCCCAACCTTTTAAGGCCGCGGGCCAAATTGCAGGAACAATATTGTGCGATGGGTCAAATTTTGAATGCGTTTGCAATTTCAATTTAATCGTAAACAGAGATTGAATTTTGAGAAAATCGAGGATATCTCTCACTTATCAGTCCCTGTAGCAATCATGATACGCAACACATCATGAGAGTCTGTTTATCGTATACTGTTACAGCTCTGATTGTATCGTACATGATAAAACCCATCCAAACAAGCTCCAAATGTGGGACACACTATTGCTATCAGTTGCTCGTGGTTTGTTTATCATGCTAGTAAAGTAAAACACTTACCCCCATTCATAAATAAGCGGGAATAATGGGGTTTATCATCGCTCTCTCCTTGGGGCTCTCCTTCACTGCAGGTGTTTATCAAGCTTGTTACAGCTTGCAAAACATTGCCGATCAGAAATAATTCTATGGAGGATTTTAAATTTGAACATCCTTGTACATGTGACTTTACCTTTAGATAAAAAAAAACAATCAGGCAACATTAGGTAGTCAATTTTAGTAACGCCTAGCGGTAATATTACATTGGTTCTGTGAAGGAATTTTTCTCATTGAAATAAAAAAAGTATTGAAGAATATCGTTATAGAGTCGCGGTAATAAACGGTAATTAACTTAATGAAATCAACTTGTTCTAAAACTTATGTAAATATTTTTCAATAGAGACTTTTCTCAGAAGAGGCATTCGTCTCTCTATGAGTATTCAGTTTTTATTGATCACTAATCCATTAGCTCCAATAAAATTTAAAACGATAATAAAAATGTTTATGATTTATGTGAACTGATTCCTTTTTAATTACGCACTCCACAACTGACTAGTTTACAACTCTCATTATAACATTTGGACACAGGCATCGCGAATTGTTTTCTGTCCTAAACATGGATTCCAATTCATACTCGAAACAGGCCGAATCTAGATATCGATGATATATTTTGCAGTAGGCAACTTCATTCACGATTTACAAAACAAATTCACCCAAGCATTTAACTCAGCACTTAAACCACCCTGGATACTGATATCAAATCGCTGGAAAAGTAGCCAGCTCGGGATCAACGAATTACAGGAAAAGAAACATTAGAGTAAAGTGGGGCAAAATTCGATTAGCACAAGAGTTTCTTTTTAAGATTTCTAGCTCACATCAACACAAATGTTGTAAATATTATGGCGGTTTTAATGCTTTTCAAGTAAAAGACTTTCGTTGGAGAGCAGGTACATCACACACCCTGCAGTGGAGATGTCTGAGGTAAGAATAGTAGAAGTAAGCAAATTAATTGTAATCTATACATTATAGACTTAAAAAAGAGATGCTTATACGGTATCCTGCGGTTGTAACGAATAGTCTTATTATTTTTTTTGTAGTCATTTTTTCAACAGATTATGGACCCAGGAACGCCTGGAGGACGCTGATGAGACTTCGATGAGGGATCACGAGGAAACACCTTGACGAGGAGACATGGCTTGGATGAGGAGATACAATCTCGTTGAAGAGGTGGTTTGGAAGCGGTGCCCAAGAGTCGGAGGCCAAAATGCTGAGAACGAGGCTGGTGCGGACACTGGCTGATCGGAGAACGAGCTCGTAAGGGATGGAGGAACTCGATAGCATGGAGATGTACAGTTGATAGCTTGGATTAATGTACAGTTGAGCAAGACAAGGATGGTGCAGTTGACCAGGGGGAGCCAGAAGGAGTTCAGAGGACGGAAAGAACTCAGTGGTAGATGTTCGGTTCGGAGGATGTGTGATAATGAGGAGTGTTGGACAGCAGGTACATCACACACCCTGCAGTGGAGATGTCTGAGCTAAGAATTGTAGAGGTAAGCAAATGAATTGTAATATATACATTGAATAAAAGAGAGGTGTTGACATGGTAGCAGTAGCTATCTAGTTGATGGAAACAACTTCTGCATTGTCTTTCTTCAATGATTTACAATCGGTTGTGGACGGGTTAGCCTCGCCAGGATCTGCGTGGCCCTAGCGGACTAGTCTTCAACAGGATAAAGGCCCAGGAAGGTGTTCTTTTTGCGAGTAGTGTTTGATCCTTTGGTCGCGTTGCTTGCTCCTGCGGGGGCGGGTGATGTGGACAGGATCAATCGTGTTGTGCGTCGCTCGCGCGGCACGATAGTATATAAGAACCGCGGATCGCGTGATCAGTGTTAGTAGTGTTTGATCCTTTGGTCGCGTTGCTTGCTCTTGCGGGGGCGAGTGATGCGGGCAGGATCAATCGTGTTGCGCGTCGCTCGCGCGGCACGATAGTATATAAGAGCCGCGGATCGCGTGATCAGTGTTAGTAGTGTTTGATCCTTTGGTCGCGTTGCTTGCTCCTGCGGGGGCGGGTGATGTGGACAGGATCAATCGTGTTGCGCGTCGCTCGCGCGGCACGATAGTATATAAGAGCCGCGGATCGCGTGATCAGTGTTAGTAGTGTTTGATCCTTTGGTCGCGTTGCTTGCTCTTGCGGGGGCGAGTGATGCGGGCAGGATCAATCGTGTTGCGCGTCGCTCGCGCGGCACGATAGTATATAAGAGCCGCGGATCGCGTGATCAGTGTTAGTAGTGTTTGATCCTTTGGTCGCGTTGCTTGCTCCTGCGGGGGCGAGTGATGCGGGCAGGATCAATCGTGTTGCGCGTCGCTCGCGCGGCACGATAGTATATAAGAGCCGCGGATCGCGTGATCAGTGTTAGTAGTGTTTGATCCTTTGGTCGCGTTGCTTGCTCTTGCGGGGGCGAGTGATGCGGGCAGGATCAATCGTGTTGCGCGTCGCTCGCGCGGCACGATAGTATATAAGAGCCGCGGATCGCGTGATCAGTGTTAGTAGTGTTTGATCCTTTGGTCGCGTTGCTTGCTCCTGCGGGGGCGGGTGATGTGGACAGGATCAATCGTGTTGCGCGTCGCTCGCGCGGCACGATAGTATATAAGAGCCGCGGATCGCGTGATCAGTGTTAGTAGTGTTTGATCCTTTGGTCGCGTTGCTTGCTCTTGCGGGGGCGAGTGATGCGGGCAGGATCAATCGTGTTGCGCGTCGCTCGCGCGGCACGATAGTATATAAGAGCCGCGGATCGCGTGATCAGTGTTAGTAGTGTTTGATCCTTTGGTCGCGTTGCTTGCTCCTGCGGGGGCGAGTGATGCGGGCAGGATCAATCGTGTTGCGCGTCGCTCGCGCGGCACGATAGTATATAAGAGCCGCGGATCGCGTGATCAGTGTTAGTAGTGTTTGATCCTTTGGTCGCGTTGCTTGCTCCTGCGGGGGCGGGTGATGTGGACAGGATCAATCGTGTTGCGCGTCGCTCGCGCGGCACGATAGTATATAAGAGCCGCGGATCGCGTGATCAGTGTTAGTAGTGTTTGATCCTTTGGTCGCGTTGCTTGCTCTTGCGGGGGCGAGTGATGCGGGCAGGATCAATCGTGTTGCGCGTCGCTCGCGCGGCACGATAGTATATAAGAGCCGCGGATCGCGTGATCAGTGTTAGTAGTGTTTGATCCTTTGGTCGCGTTGCTTGCTCTTGCGGGGGCGAGTGATGCGGGCAGGATCAATCGTGTTGCGCGTCGCTCGCGCGGCACGATAGTATATAAGAGCCGCGGATCGCGTGATCAGTGTTAGTAGTGTTTGATCCTTTGGTCGCGTTGCTTGCTCTTGCGGGGGCGAACGATGGACATTTGTTCGGCATACAATTCATTTATCAAATAATATCGCGAATCCGGTCAGGCGTGAATATATCAAGGATCGCATCATCAACTAAAGATGACTCCCAGATCCTTACCTTATCCCACTAACCCAATATCCTTTCCATGACAACTATGGAGATGCAGAAGATTCTTCGGTCTCTAAAACCAATGGTTGTCTAACTAACATTCCTTCCCTTCCCCGATGACCGTAAGGACGTGGCCGGCGCCGTTATTGACTTCTTAAGTTTGAGCTCTCGATTTGTGCACATTGATGAATGGTAAGCTAATCCCAAGCCCCATTCACTAAATCCCTGTGCAACTTCGATTGTTCTGGTCAATCACGGAGTAGCAACTACGAATTGTACGGTCATTTATGCTCATGCTCATGCTCAGGAAGGTGTTCTTTTTGCATATATCGTTCTGGAGGAGGGGGAGCCGCATAAGCGCGTGGCGCAGCACGGGATCCCCAGGAAGGATGGATTGGTCACGACGGAGGTCGGGATCTATAGGAAACGTAGACGATACAGGACACTGAACGGCAGTTGGCTGGTCAAAAGAGCTCGTGTGACAGGATCGAAGTCAGGAGGAGCTCGGATGGAGGACGGAGCATGTACGAAGTTCGAAATAGGAGGAGACGATCGAGATTGCGATCCTGTTGTTGGAAAAGATATAGTGTCGCACCTCAGGTAGGAGAATCGTCGGTTGAGAAACATGCGTCGTCGTAGGTAAAAGTATGGAAAATTCTTTGAGAGAGGTATGATGTAAGTGTATGATGTTGAATTGTAAATATACACCTGGTTTGAATAAAGAGAGTTGCAACTTCTGATTGAGGAATCAATCAGTAACCGCCTAGTTGATGGAAACAACTTATGCATTGTATTCCTTTAATGATTTACAATCGGTTGTGGACTGGCTAGCCTCGCTAGGATCTGTTTGGTCTTAGCTGACTAGCTTTTCAACAACTTTCATTCCAAATTTTACAGATATCGATTAAAATTTCGAAAAGTTTGTAGTTTTTAAACGTAAAAAATTTAATTATTGGTTGATTTTTTCATTCCATGAAACAAAATAAAAATAAAATTTATTCCATTTACTATGTAAGGGCGTTTCTAAATATAAAAAGGTTGCCTTAAGGTTTATCAGTTTTTGCATAAATGATTGCATTTCATTTTTGGTACATATTTACGTATATGGACATACGTATTTACGAGGCAAAAGTTCAACCCAGCTATTTTAAAGTAGATTACAACTAACCTAGTTTTGGGCAAGTTTTTGATGAAAATTTAGTGTGTATTATTCAGTAAACATAAGTTTATGGCAGGTGTGAAGTATGCCTGTCATGAGCGTATCCATATTTCTAGAAAGATTCGCGAATCAGGCGAAACTGACAAAATGTACACAATTTAAGAAAATATAGCGTTGAAATTGTAGCTCGATTGTCTATTCACTGCACTTGAACTTTTCCGCTATCGATAATTTTACTATTCAAAAAACTTAAATTTGTAGAAGACGAAACATCACTTCATGCTAAACTACACAATGTATTGATTACGCCTGTGTTTTTGTTTATCAAAGTGATGGGCGCATCTGAAATCGAAATCAAAACACGGCGAGAGTAAACGGCGACACTGCAAACAAAAAATAAACAAGGTGTACATGGCGGGCTTAATTGAAACCAGAATGTAAACACGGCGCAAAAGTAATAGGCGCCACTGAAAATAATATCGATTACAGGCTCATAACATTGGGCGATACTGGCATTCTTGAGTGCGTTTAAGGCGAAACCTTATAATATTTTTTTAGTACGAAATAGCTAGAGAAATTGTAGGAGATGTGTGTGGTATTGATGAGGATTTTAAATTTAGGTTTATAAAATGTGTATTGAAGTGAAAAGGTTAAAGTTTGAGTATATTTTCTACAATAGGGTCCTAAAATGTTAAATGAAATCTGGATTTTATCTAATAACAGGAAAGAGCATATTACTGCAACTACTATAGCAATTTTTCCCGCTCAAATAACGGCTATATCATATTTAAACTTTAATTTTAAAATTGGGTCCATAAATGAACCTTGACACTTTTGGTCATGTTTGACGTTCGCTTAGTCGACAAAAACACCACAGGGGTTTTAGTTTTAGCACCGGGGTTGTCCCTATCTGACATTTCGGAAGGGATACGGAAAACAAAATACACCCAAAATTTGAGTTTAAGCCAAGGGGTGTGACAAAATCTAAAATAAACAAAAAAAATGTTTTTTTGGACTTAAACTACCGGAAAACATTAAAAAATTGAGTAAACATGTGTTCTTGGCCTAAACTTAAGCGTTTGGCACTAAAATTGGGACGGGGCTTTAGGACCCTATTGAGATTAAAAAATGCACATGAAAATTTCATTGGTTATTTTCTCATTGTTATTGAATTGTCAGATAGGCCCTTATCGCAAATCCCTCTCGATTTTCTGTTTCGACCAGCGAACTTTTGCCCCACGCTAGATTCGAACTCTTGATTTGTTATAATGCAAATTGGTTTAATGTATGGTCACAAGTTTGTTCAGCAAAATTGTAGCCAATATGCGGACGGTCCAATGTGTGGTATTTTTTCGCAACAGCTATTGTTTTTATGGAAAAACAGTGAAACCTCCATGAGTCGATGTTCCATTACTCGATATCGACTCATGGAACCATACTAACAAGAAGAAATCATGGTTACTATGATGGTCCTCTCAAACAGCTTTCCATGTAATTTCTGTTCTATTACACTCGATATTTCCATGAGTCGATGGTCCCTTGAGATATCGACTCATGTAGGTTTGACTGTATTATTATTATTATTATTATCTTTATTAAGGAGATTTTCAGCCCTATGGCTGGTTCATCTCCGTGTGGAAATATTGATCATACCACAAAAGCAGAACTTTTGCCCCACTTTACTCTATTCTGACCATATCATCTCTAACGTGTCATCGAAAAGTAAATCAACATTTTTCCAGAGCTTTTCGTAAACATATGTCACTGGTTGCAATCAAACGTACAGCTTCCAATTTTTCCGGAATTTGCCTTCCCGGGAAACGGGAAATAGAATTGTTATATCCCAGGATCCCGAGAAATTCTCGGAAACGTTAAATTAAGCTATATGCTCAGAAGCAGGCTATTTTTCAATAGGGACGTAATGCCACAGAGAAGAAGACGACGAAGAAGAAATAAAACAACAACAACAATTAAACATTGATTAGTGATCTAGTAAGAACATTCGGTGGTATGACATAAGAAAGTAAATTGTACAAAACATTTTGTTTGAATATAGATGGTTAATTTTCTAATGGAACATAGTGTTTGTTCTCAACAAGTTCCCAACCAGATTATTATAGATTCGCGCCGAACCCACCTGATCTAGTACTGCATTTGAGTGATAGACAATTGTAGTAGTGCTATAATTGAGTAGCATATAATTCAATTTTCATAAGTTGTAGTAGCAAGCTACCCAAGTAACAATTCCACAGCTATTTGGCATTCGTGTGGATTTATTAATGTTTTATGACAGTTACGTCAATGCTGTAATAGCTAGAGGCGACATTTAACGTTGCTAGAAGATGATATTTGGTAAGTCAGTTATTAGTTGTTTTCAAACCTTTTAGAGACAAAATTTAAACTCAAAGTGTTGTTGCTACAAGACCAGCTTTATTGTAGCGTAATTTTAACTGCTTATAGTGACTGAACGGCGCTTATTTGTTACGTCTATGATAGAAGATTGATATAATACACCTTGTTGTCATAAAAGCTGCTTTTAAACTGATTAATTTGCACTGGAATCTTGATAACTTACCTCTGAAACCAGTACACCCTTTATGTAATGAAAAATTATCATTGTAATCCTGATCAAAATACTAAAAATGATTGATTCATAATTCGACAACTTAAAGCTTACAGTGACTTTAAATGTATGTTTATATTGTTTTCAATTGAGGGTATTACGGCCAGGATGTCTTCCCTACGTTATGTTTTTAACTTCTTGCGGTGTGAACGACGACGAAACAAACGAATTACTTTTACTCTTCTACTGATTTATTGCCACCGAGAGGCACCGTGCCTACTCGGTGGGGAAACGTTACAGACTACAAATGCTTACATGCTAATGGGTGCGCCTTATTATATAGGCACACAGGAACGGACAGACAATGTAATTCATCTAGCGCGCGCTGCTTTCAATAGGTTGGCGCGCAATACGATTGGCGCCAACTGCAGAAGCTGCACGTTGACTGGCAGTGGAACATTCCACTGCAGCGATGAATGGAACAATAGCAAATTGAGCGGCAAATGTCGACTACTAGTTACAGAACAAGTTGCAAAATGATGATTTTTATAGCATGAGTCGTAAATTTATCCTACGAGGCTTGTTGTGTAGGATAATTACGACGAGTGCTGTAAATTTTGGGTATCAGAAATTATATCGGAATTCATTCACAATTGTTCTACAATTTCTGAAATTTTTTTGTGTAATGATTCATTACGCAACTCAAAACAGTTGCGTAATGAGAAAGCGTTGCGTAATGAATCATTACAGCACTGGTTTCAGTTGCGTAATGACTATTCCCGCACTACATGCTTCAGTGCAGGAGAGTAGGCCGTTTCATGACAGATGGGCGTGATAAAAAACAGCCTATTATGATGAGAAATTGCAAAAAATGTTTTTATCTGCTTCCATATCAAATAAATTTATCTGAACTAGTTGTCAAATCTGCGTTAAAGACAGTAAACTTGAGATGCAAAGTACCGTAAAATCGGGTGTAATTTAACAGAAGGGTGAAATTGATCATCGTATCACACGATTTTATTAATTCGTAATGGTGCACAAATATCAATGTAAGCTGCAGTAAATTAACGTTGTTTGTTGTAACTATTGTCGAATTGTGTGTTGTGAAGTTTTTTGCGTTAAAAAATGTTTATTACTATGAAAATAATGTAAAATTTCAAAATCATGCACGGTGTAGTATTGACAAACACCTATGAACTTCTTTTTGTAAGTAAAGATTTGAACATTATATAAACCTGAAAGTTTCTGAATATGCTTGAGATATATCTCCAAACCAGATTTCATCACTAAAACTCGTACCAATTAGCTCATATGGTTGAAATAATTGAATTTCTGTTTGATATCATTGAATTCCTTAGAAAATTGCATACATTTAGGCGTTTTCTGCGTATTTCTTGAAATTTAACATTTCGTTATTTATATAAATATTGCATTGTTATGAATTTGACAAGCATATTCGGATTCAGGGAGCTCAAATATATCATGTAGAGTTGTTTTGAAAACTAACAACAATTGCATTGACAAGTGATCAATTTCACCCCGAAATGAAATCCTCAGATTTTTTATTTTAGCGATATATGTTAACACTAAAATGACATTTGTTAGAAAATTTCTATACATAAGTCGATGAGGCTCACCTTCGTACTTGTCTTCCTGCATTTAGTTGTTTGGCATTGTAAATATTATAGAAAACAGACTAGAAAAACCATGAAAAATTATCAATTTCACCCGAAATTACGGTACTGTCTTTTCCTGGAAAGTTATTTGGAATTTGGGACAAAATGGTAAATTGATATAGGTAGAATCATTTATCAAGTAGAATAGTGAAATATGTTCACCAAAATGAAATATTGGCTTAACATTAAATCTAAGGTTTAAATAATTGGCTATATCTCACATAACAAATGATCTCGTATTAAAAGTCATTGGTAACCAAGTGTGTAGCTTGTTATTATTACTAAGCAAACGCATGGATTTTCACGTTATTCAACAATGCTACAATGTGAGAAGACCCTCCTCTATCTTCCTTTAGTGATAGTTTCTATCTTTGTCCGTAAATTTTATTTATAAAACAACGAGTTACAACGGTTAGTAATGGCTCTTAGGGCGAGATATGTTCTATATAGAAAGAATCTTCAAACTTTTCAAAATGAATTCGCGGACTGGATGTGGCCCGTGAGCCGTACGCTGGGCATCCCTGCACTACATAGTAAGGCAAACAACCCACTGCAGCACTCATCACGTACTAGGACGCAGACGGAGTGGCACATGGAGGTGGTGGTCGGCTGGCGGCGGACAACGAGGTACTTGCACTACTGCGAGCGGGGGCAACACTCTCGGAATGACAAATTGTTGACGATCGGTTGGACGGTCGGTCGCTCGGTTGGCACTCGGCGCAACGCTGCTGCTGACGAGGTGACGATTTTAATTGGATCGTGGGATAGAAAGTATGACTGACTGACTGTTGGATGAGCCACGGTTCGGGTTGTGGGGATAGGATAGATACCTACCTGCCTGGTCTCTAGCATTGCATAGTGTAGGGAGCGAGCGAAGCTGGAGCGGGGAGTTGTGAACACTTCGCTTTCACTTGGATGAGTGCGCGCGTGCTCCGGGTTGCCAAGCGCCTTACTTCTCCTGGGGAATTCGAACGACTGTTGAGCTGGTTCATGGAATTAGGTGATCGTGCGTGCGATTAGCTAATGCGCGCATGTCCGGGAGGTGTCATAAGCGGGAAGCGGGTATTGTGGTAAAAGGGGAGGATGTGATTTTTTTTGCCACATTTCGCTCAAAATTGGATAGTTTCACTTTTAGGTAAATCAGTACAGTAATACCCAATCGAGTTACTTAAGTTTTCGAAAGCATTTTTAATCAAGAGAATGTTTTAGAAGTTTCCTGGAAGACTGATGTGGAAGAAGTGAGAATAAAAAAAATTAAAAAAAAAAATGAAAGTATGAAAACTCTGACGATGATGGATTTTTTTACAACCTCATCAGAAAACTTCCAAAAAGTAGCTTATAATTGATATTCTTGGATGATATGTTTAACAATGTTTTCAGTTGGCATATTAACCTGAGAAATAGAAAAATGCCAAGGTTTTACTAATTTTAAAACTAAAAAACCCTACGGAAGCTTCTAGCTATCGTCCAATTAGCTTGCTTCCCTCCATCAGTAAACCTTTTGAAAAGATAATTTTGGACAGAATGATAATCCACATAAACGAAAATTCATATTTTGCCAATGAACAGTTCGGATTCCGACATGGACATTCGAACTTTCACGTGGAAAAAAAAAATTCGTTCCAACGTATCTGAAAGCTATTCTACTGGTCTTGCTCGGCAAGATATAGAAAAAGCATTCGACAGTGTTTAGCCTGGAGGCTTGATCACAAAAAAAACTTTACTTATCCAACATACATAGTTAGAATACTCCGAAGTTATCTGTCAAATCGTACACTTCACATTAATTATCAGAATTTCAGGTCTAAAAGACTTCCTGTAAGAGCTGGTGTTCCTCAAGGCAGCATTTTGGGGCCAATGTTCATCTGACTTACCTGAATTACCCCAGGGAAATTTAACTTTCACACATCACGTTGAAGGCATGTAAGGCAAATATAACAAATATATAAAATGTTTTAAAATGGGGCCTTCCTCAGTTCCTTAGTTTCTAACCACTCGGTAGTGTCCGCGGCTACAAAGCAAAGCCAAGCTGAAGGTGTCTGGGTTAGAATCCCGGTCGGTCCTGGATCTTTTCGTAATAGGAATTTCTTTGACTTCCCTGGGCATAAAGTATCATCGTACCTGCCACACAATATGCAAATGCGAAAATGACACCTTTGGCAAAGGAAGCTCTCAGTTAATAACTGTGGAAGTGCTCATAGGAACACTAAGCTGAGAAGCAGGCTCTGTCCCAGTGGGGACGTTAATGCCACTTAAAAAAATAAAAATATAATGTTCTTATATATTCAAGCTTTTGATCTTTAAACAAACTTTCAGGCCAGTCATGTTGTATGCTGTACCAATATGGACTAGCTGTTGTAATATCAGGAAGAAAGCTCTGCAAAAATTTTAAAAATGATTCTGAAGCTTCCTCCATGGTATAGTACTTTAAAGAAACATGGAATATCCAACGTTAAAACATTGGAACAAATGGTAAATAAAATAGTTAATAATTTAAGACAAAAATCGTTGCAATCTTCCATTGCCACGATTAATGAGTGAGATCAATTCATCTGTAAAAAATCTGAGTTTCTACGGCAAATGAAATGTAGTATGTTATTAACTAAATTTCAATAAAAGAATAATTTAGTTTGAACAAATTAGGATGATAGTGTTGTCTAACACAGAACACTTAGACATAAGAAATGAATGTTTTAAATGAAACTAATAAAGGAATTAAAAAAAAGTATCGATTTGTAACTGTATTCATTGATAGTAAGCGCTGAAATTGCACTGGTGGTTATATCCTGAAAAATGTTTTTTTTTTAGTTCATGAATCGCGTTTTTAATGCAATAAAAAGGGTAGGCGAAAAAGAGGGTAAATCGAGGTAAAAGTTACATTTTATCGGGTTATAGAGGTTAAATTATATCGAGGATACGTTATATCAAGGTATTAATATATAGCAATTCTGTTTCAATTCGCGAGAGTTACATTCAAAATCAAAAGTGCTTCAACAAGGAACAAAACCATAGACCTTTGAACCCTCACCGACAAAAGCAACCCGGTGCAAAGTTCCAGTTGACATAACCATAATCCATCAGCCACTACAGTCTTAAAAAAACTGGCTACGGATAGCCACCAACAGTCGGCCCAAGTCTCGTCAACAAAAAATAGGGTCATCACATTGTGGAAATAAACTGCTGAACCACCACAACAACCATGCCACAAAAGGCACGACTTCGTACCCGAGCTTTCAAGCCGGACAAGTCTCGGACCCGGCCGCGCTCCAAGCCAACCGAAGCAGCGAAGCAAAGGTGGAAAAGACCCTCGGATCGGATGATGAGGCAACGTTACCCCGTGGGGTGTATTACGATATGCATACAGAGGAATATCTGTGTAGCTTAGGCTCGGCGTGCACCGAAATCGAACCCAACCAGCAGTAGCCACATCTTCTTCATCCGGAGAACTGGTTGTTGCCGACTTTCTGAGATGAATGAAGCGAAAGTGAGATTTTTATATCTCCTGCAATTCGCTTCTTTGTAATCGTTAATGGGTGAAGCAAAACTTGCGATGAAACCCCTAGGAAGACGATCGCCATCACGTGTGTGTGCTGGCTTGCTCACCTGGGCCGTAGACCTGTGTGCCGAAATGCTTTCAATCGGTGGCGGCGTCATCGAAGTGACGTGAATGGAGGAAGAACTCTAGCGAAAATTACCAAGAAAATTCCTGGAGGTTTCCCATGCACGAGCATTAGAACAATTTATTTTAAGCACTCTGTCAACAATCTTGAGAATGAATAAGGAAAAAATTAAATATAATTCTTTTGCAATTCTTGCGAAGATCCTTGAAAAAAATCATGGTAGAACATTAATAAATTTTTGCAAGAGTATTTGGTGAAATTCTCTCAGGCATCCCTAGTGAATTTCCTGGAGATATTGAAGGAAAGTTTCAGGAAACTTTACTAAAATTTCTCGAGGACTTGGCAGGAGACACCTTTCTGTAATATTTGATGGAACCTTGAAAAGTTTTAACTGAAATATATGAAGATGTCCAATCAAGAATCCCTTGAAGGACCTCTAGACAGCGCCGGATATTGGGGTGCCAAAGGAGAAAATGCCCCTGGCATCCCGATCAAAAAGGCCCCGTGAAAAAAAAGTGAAACACAATTTATTATATCTAAATCATAGATATTTTACTACAAGCTAATTTTATATATAGTATGTAGTAAGTAGTAAACTCCATACGCATTTTATCTAAATCTACTAGTTTCAATCAAAATTCTTCTATTCACCAACAAAAACCATTAAGGTCATATAAAGTTTTTTAAAACTCTTCCAGGGCATGTATAACAAACTGTCCCAGCTTTCTGGAAAGATACTGCTAAAATTATAGTGCTCTATACCATGGAATGATCTTGAACAAACGATGAAAGTGGACCTAGGTACTCGTTAATTCACACATTTTCATGATTTTACTAGCAGGGTACTGACATGACTATTTAATTGAAAGCATCTTTCTACCGAAAATACAATGTTTCCATATTCCTTTGCAGAGGGGACGGGCCTGGTGTAGTGGTTAGAACACACGCCTCTCACGCCGAGGACCTGGGATCGAATCCCATCCCCGAGATAGTCACAAAAAAAATTTAATGACGACTTCATTCGGAAGGGAAGTAAAGCCTTTGGTCCCGAGATGAACTAGCCCAGGGCTAAAAATCTCGTTAATAAAGATAGAAAAAAAAAATATTTGCATTTTTTCCTTGTGGGCCACAATTTTGTAATTCTGTAATAATATTTTTATGGATCTGTTTACATATTATGATATGCCCTGAAGGCTTAGGAAAAAGATGAAATAAAGACTTCCATTTTTCTTGCAGTTGCCCAAATTTTTGAGGCACAAAAAGTAATGGAGACAATTTTAGAATGCCGTGAAAAGTGTACTGCGATTTTTAAAACTTGAGTACCTTTTGCAGTACCAGAGGATCAAATGCAGTACCAGAAGTGGTACTTACTCTAAACCCGACTACTATGTCTTTATTTATCTCTGCTTAGAATTCACCATAATTTGGACCTGAATCTACAAAGACTATAGCATCATCTGCGTGTATTATTCTTTAAAACAATTTTCAATATTTAAACAAGAAACCTTTAAAGCAAGGGACTTAAATACCCAGACAACCAGAAACCGCATGAAAGTTCACGTTACAACTCGTTTATTCATACTTATTACATCAAACCCGCAAAAAACAGTGGATAAACTCGTCAGATTGATGAGTTTCCTCACATAAAACGCATTTTTTCAGAGTTCATTTGTATATTTTGTTTCGTCCCGTACACTTGTACAAAGTAAGTCGATTCAATCCGTAGCAGATGTCAAATTAACATTTGTTATCATAAGTTTAGTCGCATATGATCACAGGTTAGTTCGGTAGAATATTCATACACTTGCATTGTATGTTATTATTCATCACATGATATATGCATGCATATCGCCTCCACTTTTGTACGTAGAAGGCTTTTTCGCGACATCTTATAAGTGAAATGTTGCACTTACAAAGCCTCCAGGTGATTTCGTTTTACATACATTTTGGTTGTCTGGGTATGAGTCTTGGGGTAGGCCCTCGTACTTGTTAGTTGACCGTTTCTCTGACAACAAATTGTACTATTCAGTATTACAGGTAGATATTGTACAGGTTTTCTGAAAATTTTTCTATGGAAGCAGAGTTTATAGTTATTCGAAATCTCCATGAATAATCTAGTCATAATTTTAACTGGTGCATTTTTCCTTTTAGTCTTGATTGAGAATAATTCAGTCTAAATTCAAATTCATAAACTATTATGTTAGTTTCTCTAGTATATGATACCGATAATTTATTTACACAATATGCACGAAGTGATGTGTGTTACCTACCTTGATACCTTGATGGCTACAGCGTAGCATCACGCCATTGCCGGGCGTATTGTAGAGCTCCATCTTCGTCGGTCTTGGGCGAAACTTCTCCAGTTGCCCCGAACGTTTAGGGTCGCCAGGTCCTCTTCCACTGCGTACAGCCAGCGTATTCGTGGTCTTCCCCGAAGCCGCCGGCCTCTACCTGGTTCCCTGCTGAATATTATTTTCGCAATTCTTTCTTCCGACATTCGCACTAAGTGACCAGCCCACTGAAGTCTGCCGTATTTTACACGATTGATAATATTCGCATCTTTGTACACTTGATACAACTCGTGATTCATGCGTCTGCGCCACACACCATTTTCGAGTTTCCCACCGAGTATTGTCCGCAGCACTTTACGCTCGAAAACACCGAGAGCTTTCCGGTCTGACTCTTTCAACGTCCACGCTTCGTGCCCGTAGAGAGCCACCGGAAGAATCAATGTTTTATACAGGGCGAATTTAGTTTCGGTTTGCAAGCTGCGGGACCTAAGCTGGTTACGTAGTCCGTAAAAGGCCCTATTCGCAGCCGCAACACGTCTTTTCACTTCGCGGGAAACGTCGTTGTCACATGTCACAAGTGTTCCAAGGTAAACAAATTCTTCAACAACTTCAAATACATCCCCATCAAACACTACCTCAGCACTTACACCACCATGCCTGACTCTATCTCTACCTGCAACCATGTACTTCGTCTTGGTAGAATTGATGGTCAGGCCTATCCTCGCTGTCTCCCTCTTCAGAGGCACGAAGGCCTCTTCCACTGACCTGCGATCGATTCC
Source organism: Aedes aegypti (assembly GCF_002204515.2). NCBI lineage: Eukaryota > Metazoa > Arthropoda > Insecta > Diptera > Culicidae > Aedes > Aedes aegypti. Next base: position 346,192,720 of record NC_035109.1, on the reverse strand, counting down.
AATCAGGTCTATATCGTCCGCAAAGCCAAGGAGCATGTGCGACCTTGTGATAATAGTGCCATTTCTTTGCACGCCAGATCTCCTAATAGCACCCTCAAGTGCAATGTTGAACAGTAAATTCGAAAGTGCGTCTCCCTGCTTCAATCCGTCTAACGTCACGAACTAGGATGACACCTCGTCTGCGATCCGAACACTTGATTTCGAACCATCCAGCGTAGCACGTATCAGCCTAATTAGTTTCGCCGGAAAACCATTTTCAGACATTATCTGCCAAAGCTCATTTCTTTTCACTGAGTCGTACGCCGCCTTGAAATCAATAAACAGATGGTGAGTCTGCAAGTTATACTCCCGGAATTTGTCTAGGATCATTCGCAAGCTAAACATCTGGTCCGTTGTCGAACGGCCCTCGCGAAAACCAGCTTGGTATTTGCCGACGAAGGACTCCTCGAGCGGTCTCAGTCTGTTAAACAGGATGCGCGACAGAATTTTGTATGCCGAATTCAGCAGGGTAATTCCTCTGTAATTGGCACACTCCAGTATGTGTCCTTTCTTGTAGATAGGGCGGATGAGGCCATCCAACCAGCCGGTGGGCAATTCTTCGTCCTCCCATACCTTCAGAAGTACTCGATGGATCGACTGGTAAAGCTGCTCGCTTCCGTGCTTGAGAAGCTCGACCGGGATCTCGTCCTTCCCAGCAGCCTTACAGTTCTTCAGCTCGCTGATAGCCTTTTTAACCTCTCCTATGGTCGGTGGGTCCACAGCTTGATCATCATCTATGTTCATCCTGTTCCTCGCTACATTTCCATTCTCACCGTTCAACAATTGCTGAAAGTGCTCCTTCCACCTGGCAGCCACCGCCGTTTTATCGGTCAGCAAATTCCCTTCTCGGTCATTGCACATGGCGGGCACTGGTACGGTATTGTGCCGCGCACCATTGACCGTTGCATAAAATCTCCGCATATCATTTCGGTTCATGCTTTCTTGTGCGTCAGCTACCACACTTTCTTCGTGCTGCCTTTTCTTTCTGCGGTGGATTCGCTTTTCTTCGGCTCTCGCTGCCCTGTACCGCTCTCTGTTCTGTCGGGTACCGGCCACAAGCATACGGCTTCTGGCAACATTCTTCATGTCTGTCACCCTCTGGCACTCTTCATCGAACCAGTCGTTCCGTCTTCGTCGTTGACCAGTGCCGATCACTTCCCGCGCCGTTGTTGTCACAGTTTCGTGGATAGGGTCCCACAGGCTGTCGACGTCTCCAGCAACGTTCACTCTTCCCAACTTCTCGTCTAGTTGCTGACGGTACTGCGCAGCTACCCCATCAGTTGACAAGCGTTGTATATTGAAGCGTAGCGTTCTGTGTGTTGCGGAACTCGTGACGCTGGATAACCGCGCCCGAATTTTAGCTACAACGAGATAATGATCCGAGTCGATATTAGGGCCTCGGAAGGTCCTGACATCAATGACATCTGAGAAATGTCGTCCATCAACCAGCACGTGGTCTATTTGGGAGCAGGCATCGCCACTCGGGTGTCGCCAGGTGTGTTTGCGGATATTCTTTCGTGCGAAGTAGGTACTGCTGATTGCCATCCCTCTAGCAGCAGCGAAGGTTACTAGCCGCAGGCCATTATCATTGGTAACGGAATGAAGGCTTTCCGTTCCAATAACGGGTCGGAAGAAATCTTCTTTCCCGATCTGCGCATTTGCGTCGCCAATGACTATCTTGACGTCTTGTTTTGGGCACTCTCCGTAGGCCTTATCCAGGCTCTCATAGAACTCATCCTTCATGTCATCGGGCTTATCGTTCGTTGGCGCATATATGCTGATCAGGCTGTAGTTGAAGAACTTGCCCCTCATTCTCAACACACAGATTCGGTCGCTTACCGGTTTCCACCGAATAATTCGCTTCATCTGCTTCCCAATCACTATGAAGCCAACTCCACGTTCTGCTCTGTCGCCACCGCTGTAGTAGATGTGGTACTTGAATGAAGTGTTGGCGATGGGGTCCACCGCTCGAAATTCGCGTTCTCCGGTTCTCGGCCAGCGTATTTCCTGGATAGCTGCCACGTTCACGCCGACATTCCGCAGTTCACGAGCCAGGAGCCCAACACGCGCGGGTTCATTCAAAGTTCTCACGTTCCAAGATCCAACTTTCCAATCGTTGTCCTTTATTCGTTGCCGGGTCTGTTGCCGTAAAATCAATCCGTTTGCTCTACTTTTGCCTTTCTTGGTTGGTGAAGAGTATTCGATAGGCCACCTAACCAGGGTTGCGCTACCTACATCGTGCTAGAGGGGCTGCCTCCTCGATGCTGACACGATACAGCATCGTCCGCTTGTTCTTTACATGATGACCACGGTCATAGCCATCACAACCATCCACCTTTATCAGGGCTTTGGACCTGTAGCTCTGGTTCTCAATAGTTTCAAGTTCTTTCGGACATGCTACTATGGTGAGCCGTCATGCGCTAGCGGTGTTATGTGTGTTATCGAGTAATATTACAATTTGCTGGAGATCTTATTTTTCATAAAACTAATCTATCCTATGCTTGGCTTTTTCGAATCATTTCGTACCAAAAACCCCCTCAAGAAATCTGACCCGGGCCGGGACTGATGCCCAAATCCGTTACTGCCTCTAGAAACATGTTTAGAGGAGACTCTGAAAAAAAAAACAACCTAAAATATTTCCCTGAAAACTTTTGTGAGAATTGAGGAACTCATTTCTGAAAGAGTCCTGTGACGATCCTGAAAGCATACCTCAGAGGATTTTTTGATGAAATTATTAATTAATGATTTGGAAGACTCACTGAAGGAACGCATAGTGCAGTCTTCTGAAGAATTCCATAAACAAATGAAATAAATAGGGAAAACACATAAAACAATCACTGTTTGAAACCTTGCAGTGATTCTTGTCTCAATCTCTGGAGAAACCGTGAAAGTATCACTGGCATGATTTCACAACAAATGTTTTGGTGGAATCTTCGAAGAAATACTTGAAACAGATTTTAGAGAAATGCCTAGAGAAGTCATTTAACCACCTTGAGAACAATTAGTGAACAGTAATTCATAAACCTTTCTAATGCAATATATTAGTGTTACTCATCTTTGCATTGTAAGGGTAATATTATCTTAATTCTGTAACAGGTTTGCTACTCAGTTAGCGCGTTTAACAGTAAAAGTATTGAAATACACTAACCAGCAACTGTGCTGGCTGAGGTTTCTATTGTGTGGGCTATTGTGCTGGCTAGTGTGGTGTGCTATTTCAATACCTAAAAAAGTAATGCGCTCTCGGGCTAGGCATTGGATTTGAATAGAAAGCGTTGTGCTTGTATGGGCATCTAATTCTTCCGAAAGAGGTGCACTTTGCGAAAAGGGACCAATGATTATTGAGCTGAAATCGAATTCAGGTTAACTTCTGCGCCCATGAGTTCTCTCATGGCGTAGAGGTAACGCGCCCTAACTAGAGATCAGGGAGTCGTGAGTTCGATTCTTACTGAGAAGACGTGTAACTTTTTCGCAATACTTCACATCAAGTTGTCCATTTAATCCAATTGCAAAGTATATGTAATGTTAAGCTTTTCGGTAGTTATCAATTTGAAAATTTTCGAAAGAATCCTGAAGGAATTTTCCTCGAAAACTTTCTTTGGCAAATATCTACTGGAATTCGCGGATTGTCTGCAGAAATTGCTTCACGACTGCTTAAAGAATTTATTTGAGAAATCGTAATTGATATTAAATCTCATGGATAAATAGCTGGAGATTTTTTTTTTCGTAGGAATTCCTAAAAAAAATAAATCATCATGAAGATTCAGAGAAATTCCTGAGAGATATTCCTGGACACATTCCTAAATATTTTTCTAAAAACATTCAAAAATTTCCATAGATTTTGGAAAGTTCTTGTACAATAGTACGAAACAAACAACAACAAATAGAAAATTATTGACAAATTCTAAAACTAGTCCCCGGAAGAAATGGCTCGGGACTGAAGAAATCTCAGACGAATCCTTAAAAAATCCATAGAAAAAAATCTGTAAAAATACCAGAAGGAACGTGTGGAGTAGGGGGAGATCCCCCAGTACCGGACACTTAAGCCATTATTTTCATAATTCGAAAAATATTGATTTTATGGGCTCGTGTTACCTATTTATGATAAATATTATTATTTTTATAGTGTACAAAAATAAATTTAAAAATATAAATATGAATTTTGACATTGCATTTTGATGATGTATTTTAGTACCAAATTGATCGATCTTGAAAGGTGGCACCCAATGCCGGACACGATCTGGATATGCCAAGAATTCTGTAAATTTGAACATCATTGAATGTGTACACTATAGGAATAGTTTATAATTACCAATTCAATGCATTTGCAACATTTACAAGAATAATTTGAGATTTTCTTAGTTTGCAAGATGCCTATCAAAAACCTTTTTCATATATGATGAAAAATAGCACATTTTACGATGTTGTTCTGAATATTCATTCTTCTTAATTTTATTGCATGTTTGATACCATGATCGACGGAATCCATGAAAAATGAAAGTATTTTGAGACACTGATGCAATAATTACAAAGATATCATATAACAAATCAAGCTGACCGAAACTGAGGGACAGGTGGTGCTTAACCGAAATTGTAATATGTCCATATTTAGTTCAATTATGGTACAAAATACATTAATACTATCAAATTAGGATTATGTTCGGTCATGCTTGCGGGATCCAAAGTATTTTTAATATTCAAAATAATTACTAAATAGGCTCAAAATTAAGAGAATACGTCATTTTTTTAAAGATTTTCAAACTTTTCTACTTTTTTAAAAAGACATGCATATTTCAAGGATGTGTTATTCTACATAAACATTAGTCTCCATAATACCTTTCTTTTCTACTAATACACCATTTTGATTGGACCATGATTTCTCAATGTTTCGACTTTGTCCAGTATTGGGTGCTGTCCGGCGCTGGGGGATCTCCCCCTAATTTTTAAAGGAAGGCTTTAAGTGGTTCTTGAAAAAAAAAAAATGGAGAAGCTCCTTTTCAAATTAAAAAAAAAAAAAATATGGCGATATCCGTGGAATATTTTTTAAGGCTCTTGGAAGAACTTCAGCACAATTTTTTGAAAGTGCTAAAAAATTGTGCTGGAGTTCTTCCAAAAGCCTTGGAAATTCTTGGAACAATAACGGGGTTGTCTTCTTTAGCGATAGCTGAAAACATATATGAAAAACTCCCGAGAGTAATTCATTAAGAAATCTTCGGAAAAATTTCAGCTGGAATCAAGCATGGGAAAATTCACTCACTCACCCGAACGCCACCGATAAAAAAATAGCTAAAAATCTGCTGCTACCGAACATTCAGTGATAGCTGAACTATACCGGGTGGAGTGTAACATGGAAGAACGCAAAGAGAAGTGAATACCAATACACTTGTATCTGCGAGGCACGAGTGAACGCATTTAGCATCCATTCGCCGAATGCATTGAACTGACTGAGCGGATTCCCACTCACTGAATCATTCCGTGGTGTGGATTGCCAGTCACTGAACGCTCATCAGCACTCAAACCCGAATGCCACTCGAACAGAATCAGAATGTAAACAATCATTCGGTATTGCATTCGGCTGCTACCGGCTTTCAGAATCGGTAGCGACTCAATCAGTTGCCGTTTTTTGGTTCGCTTAGTGCTCGCCGAAGAAGCAGAACAGGCACTGGAAATTGAAACGTTTGGCTTGGTTAAAAAAACGGCTTTCTCGCTCCCGACTGTGCGAGGAAGCGAGTGAAGGAAACGCAAAAACTGAGTGAGTGTTTTCCATGCTTGGCTGGAACCACAAGAAACATTCTGAAGAAATCTTAGAAAGACTCCCTTGAAGAACAAAAGAATAGAATTCTTCATGATTGTTCAAAAATCATTGTTAGAATATTTTTAGGACAAAATCCTCGTTAGAATTCCTGAATAAAATATATCTCATAGAAAATACACCCTTGAAGAGAATTACTTGGAAAACAATTCTGGACATAAACCTACATAATTTCTATAAAATTTCTTGAACAAATTTTCGAGAACACAAGCCTTTGCAATTTCTGTAAAATTTCCTGAACGAATATTTGAGAAATTTCTTAAAGTAACAAAAACTTGGGAGAAACGCCATTACTCAAGGAATTTTTGCGAAAAATCAAAAAGGAATCTAGGGAAGCTCTTAAAAGAACTAATGAGGGATTTTCTGCAAAAAAATCGACTACAGTTTTTGAACTTTATGAAGTAATCACAAGAAAATTACTGTATGAATATTTGGCAAAATACCTACAGGACTACCTGGCTATTCTGACTCAAAATCTTCCTTCAAATAATACTGAGCTGCATAAGGACTGTTCATTTAAGAAAGTGGACACATGTTGTTTACAGTAAACTGTTTATTTTCGAACAAATTCATGAGTTTACCTAAAATACATGGAAATCAACGTAATTTCGATCAAATTCATTCAGATATTCAGGAATATCTGTTTTGGCCACAGCGTTGAAAAAATTCAATTTGGACACTTCGCGATTTAAGCCAACTCTCGGAACGGCAGTTTTTCTGTACACCATTTGTGCAGAAAAAAATTGAGAGTCGCCATGTCAATTTGACCCATCGTTTAGAATTTATAATTTTTTTATGTCAACTTTTGTCTGCTGTCAAAATAAACGCTTGATATCACACTGAAACAAAATTGTATTTTTTTAATGGAATTTTTACACCACAATGCTAATATTTAGGTGTTCACTTTTTTAAATGAACAGTCCTTATTAAGAGGCTTTCGTGGAATAATTTCTGGAAGAACTCATAAAGAAATCACCATGCAGCTCCTGAAGGAGTTCTTGCCAGAAACCCTGGGGATTAGAGTATTGCTAATTTTGAAATTTTGTCTCCCCTATGCTTAAACGATTTTAATTGTGGTAAATAGAATCCTCCTAAAGTTCGAAATGATTCGGAAGAATTTCGACTGTCCACACGCCATTTGAAGTTTATGTGGAGATAACTATGGAAGCATGAATGGTTTTCATCATAACTGACATCGTTTAAACATAGGGGAGCAAAAACTTTAAAATTTGCATCAGTCTACTGGGGATGTTTGGGAAGAATTTCTGGTCGATACCGTTTTGATTCATATTACGGACACTTAAGGCCTCAGTGAGGTATAACTCACAAAAAAGCATATAAAATAAATAATTCTGCATGATTCCTTCGCGTTATTGAGCCTTCAAAACATTCAACTTTCGAATGGTGGATTAAGATTTTGATTCCGCAACATAAACAATGTTAAATAAATAGAAGTGTGTGGATTTTTTATAATTCTTATTCCGGACGCTTCCTCATTTTTGCACCGTATTCCGGACACTTTTATTCGAATTGCGGACAGCTCTCAAAAATTATAAATAGAAAAATCAAATCATCAATTGAAATCTTTAAACCACTAAAGAGACGTGTAAGGCCTTTGAGTATTATAAATGTAAGACATTTGAGTATTATAAATGATATTTAAGGACAATGCTTATTGAAACGAGCCTCGAAAATGAACTAACGAACATTTCGTGTGAAATGTTTCCATACAAAGTAGAGTATCCGGAATTTAAAGCTGTCCATAATATGAATCAAACAGTACTGTAAGATGCATCAATGTAGACATTATTGAAGGAATCGCAGGTGAAATTCCAGGATTTTCGACTGAATTTTGTTAAGGGATTCCTGGAGGAACCTCTGGAGAAATTCTTAGGAAAATCCCTCGATGAATTCCTAAAGCAATGTTTCAAAATTTTCTGTTGTATGAATTTTTGTAAAAATATGTTTTTAGCCGAATTATTCCTCGGCGTGAAAATACAAAATTGGCGGCGTGATGCTGATCGGAGAGCGTGCCGCCGATAACTTATTCCACGTCGGCATGACGTAAAATGAATCAACGGCGGCACACAGGTCTACTGGAATGTCTACCACTAATAACGATCCACCCAACCAATAATGGCGAGAGGCAGAGCCGAGATAGAAATCGAAAGAATGGACCGCCAAATAATAGAAACAACGTCGTCTCGAGCACGTAACGGTTCACCAGCGAGAGTGAAATTAGAATGAATGTGTGTTTGCGGCGTTTGGCGGGCTCCGCTTTGGGAATAATGTGTGTGCAGCGGGGAGGTGTGTCGCAACAGGTTATGACGACGCCGCGGTGGTGGAAAAAGATGTCTGAGCAAAGTGAAACTGAAACATGTGTGATTTGTGAAGGGTCAGCGCAATGAGTCATAGTTGAAGCACAAGCGTCATGTACCTACCTGGCAAAGGGAGGACGAAACATGCTGATTAAATGTCAGCATAAAATATGAAATGCGGTGACGAAGCTTTTGTGAAGAGTTGTCCCGTGTGTGTTTTGGTTGGCTCCAAAAATGAAGCGGAAACCTGACGAGTTGGTAAGACAGATAATTTGGGAACTCGGCTTTAAATGTCATGACCTGTGTAAAATGACTGAGTGGCACAACTATTTTTAGTAGTTTGGGTATAACATCAGATAGGGAGCCGGATCCTATTCTTGAAACTTTTGACACACTTCGGCAGTGTTTCTTTTTTTAAGGTACAGAGCTCATATTTGGCTACAAAATGCGTTGTACTGAAGCGCTTCATACAGCAAAGTTTCAGACAATTCGGCAGAGAACACCTCCCCTGCCAAAATTAATCATCGAAGTGCCCAAGTGGTCCTGCACCCTATACAAAAAGTAATGCTTATATATTTTAGGTAGTTTTGTTCGTAGTTTTCAGCTGGAATTGGTCTTATTTTCCACGACTTTATATAAGTTATCAATCATGGATAAATTTATGGAGTAAGAAAGATGGTTTTCAGAGTATAGTAATTGATCTCCAGCGCTGAACAGGACTTGGTCGACAACAGAGAAATCGTGGCTTAAATAGGTAGTTAATTAGATGAAAGTGTAGCTTATTTATTTGGTACACCGCTTCATCTTAATGAAATTACCTGAAATTTAGGGCAGCAGCTTCTTTTACAATGAAAGTCATATAAGGAGCGTGGACTTAAAAACACCGTTCGATACTAATATCTTGTGAGTAATGAACCAGAGCTCAAGTTTTTTGTAACTAACAGTCTACTACTGTTTTAATCAATTAAAATTATTGTATGGGAAAGTTAGCATTCACCAGACCGCCACTGTCCCCGCGTATCAGTGGTAAACAGAGGCACGTCGCATTATCGTCGCCATTCAGAGGATCATTTGCCAAGTACTTAGCCTAAGTAGTGCGGGGTACATATTTAGCGCCGACTAGTGGGACACCGTCGAGTGGCGATGAAGGGAACGCCACGATGGCCACGGTGTCTCTGGTAGAAAACATTAATATAAAAAATCAGTATCGCTGAAACACCCATCAAATGAAAGCTTAGGCTTTCCTCTTTCATTTGAGACCGGTTTGGAAATGTTCTATCGGGGGGTCCTGAACATTTTTTTTTATTTTAGTAAGAGATACTTACCATAGGTGATCTTCTTCCACCAATAGTATGATACAATGAATCGCTTGTACCATATGATGAAAACTCAATCGAACCGTAGAAGGCCATGACAAATATTTCTGGACAAACATTTGAAAAGGGCTAGAAATCCCTTTTTAGCTCGCCCATGAAAACTAATACCACTATCAGAAAGATTAGTGTTAGTTCTTCCTGATACTAGTATTGGTGAACGTGATCGAGTTGAATTGGGCTCAACAGCGTCTTACAAAGCCATTGTTCACCAATGTCGATGTGCCCTTTTTAAATGTTTGTTCAGATTTCCATAAAACAAGCTTGTTTTTGTTTTGACAGTGTTGCTGTTCAGTTGATTATAAATTCAGTAAATAGTAAAATTGTATATTTTTAATCAAAATTTATTTATTTGTACAAAACTAAAATGGTTGTAAATAGTATTTAAAATTTTAAATAAAAAAATGTTTAGGGATTTTAAAGATTTTCAATAAATAACCCTTATCTAGATTCAGTTGTATTCTACCGTCTTAAAATTCGAATATATTTTCATAAGATATTGCTTTTTACGATAAGTAATAAACAAAGCGTTTGAGAAAACATTTACTCATGGATCATTTCATTACAAATGGTTTCACAGATTGCACAAACAACTAAATTGGCATCAAAAGTAGGGAAATCGGCACTGCATTGCTTAAGTTGTCGCGTTCTAAGATGGTATAGCGAAAAATTGGTGATTGTGTCGCGTGATAAGTTTATAAATTCATTGTTTTGGGTAAACATTTTGGTTTGCTGATTAGAGGTATGCCTGTTAATAATTACAATAAATATATCCCAATTTCACACCTATTGATAAATATATATTTACGCTTCACTCTGTCAGAGGACCTGCAACATGGAACCAAAAAGCCACGAATACAATCGTTCGAAGATTTGCGTATTGTGTTTAAAGAATATGTGTCTGCAACCGTTATCAGCAATAGTGGTTGATATTATTGAACAGCACATTTTTCACGACATCAGGATTAAAGTCTGCTATTGTCCTACAAAAATATGTCGAGCTTGCACCTCTATTCGTTCAGTAACCAATTTATACTTTTGAATATAACACTGTATAAATATAAATACAATTTAAAATCTACCATTCGAATCATGTAATGATGTGAGAATAACAATCTCACCAAAACTAAAGGCAAAACGTGGTAGACACAGTAATGCAAAAAGAAAGTGCCAATTGAATTGGTTGGTTGTCTAATCTACACGGTTTACCACCCAATGAGCAACATAAAAAAACCATTTGTTCGCTGATGACTTGTTTTTGATTTAAAAAGAAATGTGATTTGAGCACCAGATGATCGTTGCAGTTGAGCAGCTGTCTAAGGAGTTTGGATGTTGCAATCGCCCCAAACATCGCCTTCAAAATCAGCAGACTTAACCAATCAGTTCAGGGGTATTTAAAGGTATCTCATCTGCACTTTAATTTGAACGATAATGCAGCAACTGAATTAAAACCTGTGATATACTGTAATAACGTTCAGGGGTTAGTTGATTATGTGACGTCCAAACAGGGGGGTTGGCCTGGGCAGTTCAATCTGCAAGCGATGGAGAAGGGTCCTTTAAGGTTACCCTCTCGATTATCGATCATAATTCCGACGTCATCGGGACTCAAGGCCGTTGTAAGGATACTGGCGTAAAAGTACTGTTGCTGCTTGCTTCTGGCATTTCAGATAAATATGGCAATATTGAGAAATTGCCTGCCACCTTCCTTGCATATTTCACTAGGTGTTGTCAATCCAATTGACAAAAAAGTATAATACATTGATCCAAATAATGTCGAGGAATGGGTAAGCATCAGCAGTTTGATTGTTTGATTCTTTTATTACAGGTGAGGATCATCAGTTGCCTAAGCCACAGCAAATGTGGATTAGGGCGATTCAAATTTTAAAAATGCTTGAAAATCCAATCTCCCATATGCTCCATACCATCCTTACCATAAAAATAGTATTCTGTGAAATTTTCAGCTTTCTAGATGGTGATTTAAAGGTGGCCGAAAGACAAAGTAGGTTTATATGGAAATTACTATGGAGAAATTTTGAGATATGTTCCAAGCACGCTGTTACTGTAATGTAAGTACAAAATTATTATCCAATGGTAAAAACTCATTCTTTAAACCATAATAAAGAAATTTGCTGAAGAGAGAAATTCAATCCGACGGATAGCAGAAGAGATATTCATGAGTTTGTTTGCTATTATTTAGCCTAATATGGGATTATAGCCCTGCAAACATGTACAAAAATCCCAATCAAAATTAGCTCAAAAGTTGTTTGTTTCTTCAGCAACATCCTTCATTAAGGTTTGAATAATGAGTTTTCAATATGGGATGATAAGTTTCTACTTACATTACAGTACTAGCCTGTTTGGAATATTTCTCTAAGTTTCTCCATAGTAATTTCCATTCAAACCAACATTGTCTTTGAGCCACCTTTAAATCACCATCTAGAAAGCTGAAAATTTCACAGAACACTATTTTTATGGTAAGGATGGTAAGGAGCATATGGGAGATTGGATTTTCAAGCATTTTTAAAATTTGAATCGCCCTAATGTGGATTCACCAGCTGAAACTGTCAGAAGCTTTTGAAAAATCGGCATGTTTTGGAAGTAAAATGGGATCCAAGTTTGCTAGCAATTGGAATTTATCGTACTGTTCTGTAAATTATCAATTTTCAATGAAAAAATGTATTTCAGGCACTTGATCATTTTGATCAGATACATAAAAGTTGTTTTCAAAGGAGTCTGGATGATGATTTTGCAGAAAAAGTTGAGAACTTTTCAAAAACGTGGATTGCTCACCCAATAGCTGGAAGTTCCACATTGGCCCTATCATATCCCGGAGTTTTGTAAAATCACAGTAAGTGGTTTGAGGAAATACGGGAAACAAGCCAGTGAAACCGTACATTTCGATCTTTAAGTTGCATGAAATCATGTTAAGGTTCCGGAGAACTCCAAAGCATGTGATCGACAGCATCTTTGAGCTGTAGTAATGTACAATAGTGCTCATTTGTAGGCCGTATTAACCATATTTACTTTATCGATATGTCGTGTTTGTAATTGGTTTAAATAGAATGGCATAATGGTAAATCCTTTTTATTAATTGGTTAACTATTCGTAGTAAATTTTCTCATGGCTACCTAGATAAGCATGAAAGAAAATGACTGTGTGAACCATAATTTAGAAACCAGTACTGAAAAAAACAGCATTGTACTGTTTTGAAAAAAATGTTCAGGACCCCCCGATAGAACATTTCCAAACAGGTCTAAATTAAAAGGGAAAAGCCTAAGCTTTCATTTGGTGGATGTTTTAGCGATACTGATTTTTTTATATTAATGTTGTTCTACCAGAGACACCGTGTGGCATCACCACTAAACTGTGACGACGCCGTAGGGAGCTTGGGAAGACGTTAAGAGTGATGAAACCTACTTTCGATCTTTACGCTTGACATAGCTACACACGGACACATTCAGATGAACAACGTATCGATCGTGGGACTGTGGGATGGCACTATTGTAGTTACGACCATCAGTGGGTGTTTGGTGAAGGTTTTTTTCATGATAGTTGAGTGATTCAGCTTTAAAAGTCATACCAAGATGGTGAAAAAGGAATCAAGTCTTTACCAGTTTTACGTATCCATCGCTTACCTGCAAAAAGAGAAAAATGAAATAATTAGTATTCTGAAAAAGTTTTATTGTCAAAATCCTAAAATTACTACAGTCAACTCCCCGTAACTCGATATTGAAGAGACCAACGAGTTAGGGAGGTATCAAGTTACAGAACACAAAACCAGAGCATCTGCGATCCAAGGGACCATCGAGGTAGCCATGAAAACCAACTATTACTGTGGTTCTCAATATCGAGATATGAAATATCGAGTATGGGATAATTGACAGTATATTACAATTAATGACTTATACTTTACGATAACCGAAATCTAATGTATCTACTAGAATATCCTATTAACTAGGGAAGTTCTATTGAAACTATACTGCATTTCAGCTAAGCGCAAAACGTTTCGACCACTTTTAAAACATTGGCATAATCCATACAATTCATCAACAATATTTCAAACATATTAGCTACAATCTATTGCGAAGTCTGCCTTTGATTGAGCCAAAATGTATAAATAATAACGATTGAGCTGCTTTTTTCGAATGCCAGTTACCCGAATACTTCTCCTTCGTGGACCTTACTTTCCCGAATGACCTGTTTCCCCGATATGTGAAGTGGTTTAAAAAAAATAAACAGCAATCAAAAGAGTAAATATATGCCTTGCAACGTCAGAAAGTATGACAAGTGACAACACTTTTCGGGAAAATGGGATATTCGAGGAAACGGGGTATCCGAAGAAGAAGCAGCCGTTGTAATGCATGTGATTACTTGGGCTCCTTAGTGCATCCTTCCGTTCTGCAACCAATGCGGTTAATGCAATATTAATTGACCACTCCGCGTTAAATCGTTTTGTTATCACTTTGTTAGTAAACTGAATGGTCTCGGCTGGACTGGCCCGAGAGAGGGAGAGACAGATGGCAAGGAAAGAACACCACTCAGTACACCTGTTCGCAATACAAACCATGTGTGCAATTTGCTGTTATGCAAGTGATAGCAAATGGTTTGTGAGTGAACGTGTGTGTTACTTCATCGTGGACTCACCGCTCCTGCCACGCCTCCCTCCGTCTCGATAAACCCTGGCGCAGACTTCGGTGGTGCTGCCGCCGACTGACTGATACGATTTTATCGCGCAGAGGCGGGCAAAGGCAGCGGCGGCGGTGAGCACTCATATTGGCGCGAGATTGCATAAATTTGAATTGATCGTGTGCACCAATCTGCCGCGCTGCAGCGCACTGGGGGGAAGATGTGGTAATTTTCGGGCCGCTGAGCGCAAGAAGTCAATAATTAGCAATAATGCGGTGTGGTTGCATCGGACACCCTCCCGAACTGGGTCAAAAGCAGCCGACAGAAGCCAATTAATTCATCCGCCATAGAGCACCGCACCGGTGGGCGAGCGAGCGACCGACAGTCGACAACTTCCGAGGATCGTTAATATTTCAACCGAGTCCCAGTTTCACTTGGTTGGGATTGGCGCCGCTCCCACGGGCGTAGTCAGAGGGGAGTAGGGGTTGATGGAAAAATCACTCATATTTATGAAATAATTGCGCCATGGTAGGTTTCCTGGAAAATTTCCACCAAATAATCAGGATTCATAAGCAGAAGATCATGGAATTGATCCCAAACCCGACAATTTCCTAGTACTTTGTAGTAGCATCTTTCACTCGCTTCCATCTTCCATTAATCTATCACACAACAAGCAAAAATAAAATGCAATGTTTTAGAGTAACGTTTTTTTCGTTTTCATCAGGATTACCAGACGTACTCTTTTTAAAGTACATGTACTCTTTTTTGATTAAAAATGTATATTATTCTTTCATGCAAAATGATCCTAAGTGTACTCTTTCAAATCGAATAATCTTTTGAAGAAACCAGATTAAGCCGTTTCCTGTGAAAACGCACCAATTTGCTACAAATACTAGCTGAATCGAATTGGTACGATTTACTCAATGATGATTAGAAAATAAGGCTTAGACGCAATGTTTTGACTCCCATGCATTTTGCATAATTAGAAAAATGGCTGAACAAACTTTAAAGTATATTTTCTAAAGACTATTTATACCCAATTGCATCTAACCCCATCAAACTTCAAAACAGCCAACTTCAAAACGGTTGACCCTTGCCAGAAAGTGGGCCTGTTTGTAACAGTCATTAGCCTTCCTAAAAAGCTGGATACTTCAATAAGGCATAAGCGAAACTTATATTGAAGAGGTGATGTTTTGTTACAGATCTCAAGTTTAAATATTCACTCTTCTTAGTTTCCTTGATAAACAAAAATTGTCCTACTTTTTGTTAAGAACATTGATAACTTAATAAATTAATGTACAAATTTGTGATATAATTGCAGTGCAAGAAAAGCAACTGTGGTTATATTTCTGACAATTGTTTGCATTATATAAGTGAAACAAAGTTATAAATATTAAATACTTTTTTTCCTAAATCTTTTTGTTTGATGCTGAAAGAAAGCATTAATACGACAGCAATAATAATGACAAACACATGAGTAAAAAGAGCATTTTCATTTAAATTTTGATACACTAAGTGTACTCTTTAGTACTCTTTTACAGAATTGAAAAAATGCACTCTTTCCAGTGATAGCAAATATGAGCTACCATTAATTGATTGATACATTTTGATCCCTATTATATTGCAATGTATGTTCCTCATTTGCGTAGTGAATCTGCGACATCCGTCATGTTGGGTTGTTGAAGTCAGCTCCTTTGATCCTTCGGCCACAGCAGATGAACATTGTTATGAAGAAAAGAGATCAATTTAAACTATCACTTTTCACCGTCATAGAATCTGATATTGTGATAGTGTGCATATTTATGTTTAGCTTTCTTATACCAAAACATGCAAACAATAAACACTTTATTAATCTGTCAAAACACTGGGTACCATTGAAACGTGCTCTATATGCGAATATAAAGCCAATATAATGCTCATTCAATGCGCATACAGGCGCTAAGTAGCATTAACGATGCAGTAATAGGGTTTCTATGTAGTGGAAGTGCGGTTATCTGGCGTGTAATTATTTGCCGTGCTATTATAAAGCCTTTTTGCATCCATGATACTGATTTAGTGCTTATAATTAATGCTATGGTTAATTGAGAAATCATCTAAATTTTTCCGTTAATTATCCAAGAATTTAACCACAAATACCTTGTAAGATATTCCTCCAAGCGTTATATTTGGATTTCCACTAGGAATTATAGCAAATTTTGTCTAAAAAAAACACAGATTTCTCCCGGAATCAATACTATGATTTAAACTAATATTCTGGAACTCCTTCAAGGACACTTCTTGATTGGCTTTAGTTTTTAAAGGACTTAAGAATGTTTCCTTCAGCTTTCACTGACATTAATCCAAGAAACCTCTTAAAACACACCAAATAATAACCTACGAAATTCCAAGGGAATTCTGAAAACATCACTCCTCGCATTTCACAGATTACTACAAGAAATATTTTAAGATAAATCATAGGTGAAATTCCTAAAAACATTTATCAAGTATCAACAGAAAAAAGTTTTGGGAAAACTTCTGGATGTTTTTTTTATTGTTTGTACAAATCTCTGGTTGAGTTCTTAAAGGTATTCTTTGAATTATGCTTAAAGCAATCTCAATATGAATCACTGCAGAACTTACGTTGATCGGAGGGTAAATAAAAATAAATGTTTTTCTGAAATAATCTGCGCCTGAAAGGATTTTAAAAGTTTTTTTCTACAGATTTTTCAGAGACATCTCTTGACCCATATCCGACTAAAAAAGAGGATGATAATTCAAAATTCGGCTATTTTGGAAATTATTAATGAATTTCTCTCGTCTTAGCTCTATTTGAACAAACATCTAGTTTTTTAAGGGACATTAGAATTTTGGAAATAAACATCGGTTCGAAGTTATTTCGGTGGCTCACAGGGTCAGATACAATGTGCTTTATATCACATTGGGTTAGATTATAGTTGTTTACCATCGGAGTTGCAAAATTCTGTAACTTCGCCATCATGGTTCCGAATTCAGGTCTAAATTTGTTGGGGTACGTAGGGTATGTTGAATGAACATTTCTTGCATTTTCGCCATCATTTCCCTTCAGAAAACCCTAGGTGCTTCAAAAAATTTGGACCTTATTTCTTAACCATTATTGGATTCAAAAATTTTAATGCGTGTATCCAAAAATTTTAACTCATTCGTGATTTTTCCTCAAAATTTCTTCAGAATCGATCAAACGATGGCGAAGTTACACAATTTTCAAACTTCTTTGTGGACACCAAGTACTGTAAAGGTTATGGACCTCTGTAAAACCGGGCCCGGATTTTGTTTTTCTTCCAAACTGGCAAATTTGAGTGGTTCACAGTGAAATCACTGGACTTGTCATCTTCTTCTTTCTGGCTTTACGTCCCCACTGGGGCAGAGCCTGCTTCTCAGCTTAGTGTTCTAATGACCACTTCCACAGTTATTAACTGAGAGCTTACTATGCCAATGACCATTTTTGCATGCGTATATCGTGTGGCAGGTACGAAGATACTTGATGCCCTGGGAAGTCGAGAAAATTTCCAACCCGAAAAGATCCTCGACCGATGGGATTCGAACCTCACGACCCTCAGCTTTGTCTTGCTGAATAGCTGCGCGTTTACCGCTACGGCTATCTAGGCCCCTTGTCATATAGCTGGCCAATATTCTTGAAATGATTTCGCATAGCCATGTCTG